>NC_089824.1:81333939-82648106 GCF_035046505.1 Tiliqua scincoides | reverse complement strand
GAGCGCTCGGCTTCCTCCCGCTCTCCGGCTCCGCTCTCTGCCCCCCACCTGGTGGCCATCCTGACGCCTTTAAAGAAGAGGAAGTCCACCACGACCCGTCGCCGCTTTTGCGTAAGGGCTGCGCAGCCAAACAGAATCCGCGGGCGCCTATCAGGACCCGGAGTCTGTCGCAGGCACCAGAAACTGCCCCCTCCTCTCCCCAGCTCGCCTCCCCTCTTTGAGCCTTTCCAAGAAATCAACCCGAGGGAAAGAGAGAGGAGGAGGAGGAAGGGCATGGCTCCTCTCCAGCTGGCCTCTGTCCACCCCCGCCTCCAGTCCTGTGGACTGCCCGCTGAGGCTCCAGATCCCTCCGGTTGCCACCCTCAGTACACGCAATTACACCATCCATCAAGCTGCCTCTTAAGCCTCCCAGCCACAAGCCCAGGATCCAGCTCCGTGAAGGTAACTGCGCTCCTCTCCCCCTTCCCTTTTCCTCTCCCCAGCAGGAAAATTGCCAGCCACCCTGGCCAGGCTCAGGATTCCTCGCCCCCGCCCCCCCACCACATCAGGGCAGGAAGAATTACACTGCTGAAGCTGAAACCCTCTAGCGCGGTGGTCTTGGGGGAGTGACACCAACCTCCACACCATTTAGGTCTTCTAAGCTCGAACACAAATCCTGGCGGTATCTTTGCCTTAATCGCAGGCTCCACAGACACCAGTGGATCGATTCTCCATTTCATATTCCCTCGGAAGTAAGTTCTGTTGATTGCTGCGGCTTCTGCATTGACCTAAATGTGCAGTCCTAGCCCATTTGGAAGGCCGATTTCACGTCATTGACATAAGCGTGGACTGTGACTGCAGGTCAAAGGTTCGCCCCAGAACTTGGATTTAGGGCCTACTGGTATCAAGGGGACAAACACACTGATCCTAAATGCCACTAACGCCAGGCCATTTAGTCTGGTCCCAGACTAAGACGAGGATGTCCTCCACATTAACAGCACCATCTATACAGTTCAATAGCGATGAATCAATCTGACAGAATCCGTGGTTCTGTTCATATTTGTTGTTTGAAAGGAGAATTCATTTACATCTATGACCTTGCTTCAGGGTGGTCCCAAGTTCTTCTGACACCTGATGCCAAATGCTGCCCCCTTCCTGATGTTGTGCCAGCCTCTGCCCCTCCCACTCTCCAATGTTCTAGCTCAACCCTCCCCTCCACATTTCCTCTTCCCCTCTTTTCCAATCCAGGGAGTGGAAGGAGAAGGAGGAGCAGTGTTACCTGAAAATCTCCTTTTGCCTTTTAGCTATGGTTTTCTATATCTGTTTATGTTATTATGGACTATAATATCATGCAAGCTAAATGGTTCTCCCAGCATACAGGCCACATTTCCGGGACTCTAGTCAAGCCACAAGCCCACCCCATAGTCACATATTATTCGAGGAAGTCTTGTGTCTTAGTTCAACCACTGTAAGTGTCTCCTAAGCAAATTGTACCTACACAGAAATTCATGGTTACACAACCCCACCCCACCCCCTGTCACAGTTGCACATTATGGGAGGAAGTCTTGTGTTTTAATCCAATCACTGTTTAAGCATCTCCTACATTACTGTATGCAAACTTGAATTGCCTTCTTGTGTTACTGATTCATTGTATTGTCCCCACTCAGTCTTTGTTAAGTTCCCCCCCCCATCTAGGAAGCCAGCCATAGACTCCATTGAATTTTGCTGATAACTGATCCCCATTCAAATGTATACATACTCCAAGCACCCAGCCTTGTGCTAGCAATCAAGCTACCATCCAGCTCAGCACTGTCTCCCAACACCTTATAGAGAGGGCTTCCTCTCACATGCTCTCTCTCTCCAAGGCCCAACACATTTGTGTTGTGTCAGAGGGTCCTCTCCACAGGACTCTTCCCCCCCCCTTCCAACTGGCGCTACAAGAACAGGTAACTCTCTTGTGCCTGGAACTCTTTCCTTTCTTCCTGTTGTAGGAAATTAAAAATAGTTTCCTCTTTGGGGGGAAGCAGAGTAGCTTAAGCAGCGGACCCCCCCTTCCCAAGGGAACCTCCCTCACCCGGCTGACTGCTATTCAATGAAAAAAGACAAAGAGGCAATGGCTTGTTAAAGTTGCAAAAAAGAAGTTATTTACTTACAGTTCCATTGAGTGTATATTTGCAGCATCTGATTAGGATCAGAGGTTCAGCTAACACTTAGAGATAGCAAGGCCTAGAGCTGCCTCGCCCTGCATGCCTTGTGCTCAAGATGGCCTGGGCATCAGAACCCTGGTATGCACATCTTAACAGGTCGGTGGTCAGAAGACAAGAGGAAGTGCTCAGAAGAGAAGGGAAGGATAAAGGGTTAGAGTCACAACCCACAAGGATCACAGAGAGAACAGGTAAAAGGTCAGGGACACTGGGCCATAGCTTGATCCCTTCTGGACAGCATCCTGCCCTCTCTGGGCAGCAGACGGAGTTGCACCAACTCCAACATCCCTTCTCAACTCCAGATGCACGAGTCTAGCAGATTCATACTTTCTCGTAGACTCTGGAATTTATCACTTGCTAGTGGCTTAGTCAGGATGTCCACCCTGACAAGTCCTTTCTTGATCATATCATGCACAAAGTGATTTCTGATATCTATGTGCTTTGTGCATGCATTTTGGCTTTCTGATTGCACCAATCTGATACAACTCTGGCTGTCTTCAAACACTTGGTTTGGCTTTTGTTCATCTATTCCCAAATCACTTAACAATTGACAAAGCCATGTTACTTCTCTGCATGTTTCTGATGCAGATATGTACTCAGCCTCTGTGAAAGAAAGAGCAACAGAGTTTTGTTTCTTGCTTGCCCAGTTTATTGGTCCACCCACATACAGAGCCAAATGTCCACTGGTTGACTTTCATTCAGCTCTGTCTTCTCCCCAATCTGAGTCAGTGTAGACTACTAATTTAGGCTTTTCATTGACTGGCAACTTCAGTCTGAAGTCTTGGGTGCCTTTTCAGGTATCTTGCAACCCTTTTAACTCCAAGCCAGTCCCATTTTGTGGGAGAATTAGTTTTCCTGCTCCCTACAGGAAAATCCCTACAGCAGTAATAATAATAATAATAATAATAAACTTTATTTCTATCCCGCCCTTCTCTCTAAAGGGACCCAGGGTGGCTTACAACATATTAAAAACAGATTAAAACATAATTTAACAAACAGATAAAAACATATTAAAAACACATTAACAGAAACCATAAAAACAGTAGTCAGATAAAAGTCAGAATAAAAAAGAGCATAAACAGCAGTTCATAGAGGAATCAGGCCTGTAAAAAAACAACTAAAAGATGTATAAAAGATGTTAAAAAGGCCATGAAGTCAGAAGGCTTGTTTAAACAGCATGGTCTTCAGGCCTCGCCGAAAAGTCTCAAGAGAGGGAGCCATTCTCAAGTCAAGGGGAAGGGAGTTCCATAACGTTGGTGCCACTACTGAGAAGTCCCTGGTGCCCAGTAGCAATGTCTGGCCTGGTTGTGTTGGACAGGTAAAGCAACCGGCCTATTGCTTCTCTGTATTGTGTATTGTTTGGGAGAGGTTCACTTTCATCCTTTTGTTTAAGAAAGTTGGTCTCCATTGGTGTAGCTCTTGGGTGTGCATCTTTGAGTCCTAGTGACTCCAACAAGTCCAAAATCTTTGTTTTCTGGCTGAGAAGAAAACTTCCATCTTCCTCTCTGTCCACTTGCATACCCAAGTAATAAGTGACATCTCCGAGCTCCTTAATTTCCACCTCTTTGTTCAGGTGATTTACTATGCCTCTGTAGTCTTGTTCCCTCTCATAAAATCACAAGTCATCTACATAAACCAAGAGATATGTCCATTTCCCATCCTTTTGTTTTGTGTACGGACACTGGTCTGCTGCATGTTGTGTGAAGTGTTGTTGCGTTAACATCTGGTCCAGTTTTTCATTCCAAGCTTTGGCTGATTGCCTTAAGCCATACAGCCCCTTCTGAAACTTGCATACAAGGTGAGCTTTCTTGCTGTCTGTGAAACCTGGTGGTTGTTTCATATAAAGCTCCTCTTTAATTTCTCCATGGAGAAATGCAGTTTTAACATCGAAATAGCGGACATGCATTTTCCCTGAAGCAGCTATGCTCAGGAGGAGTCTTATAGTAGTGTGTTTCACTACAGGTACGAAAACCTCATCAAAATCTTCTCCATATTTCTGAGAGTAATCTTTAACTAGATTAGGGAGTAACTAGTAACTAGGCTACTAGTCTTGCTTTGTAGTGCTCTATTTGCCCTTGTGCATTTGTTTTGGCCTTAAAGACCTATTTACATTCTATCACCTTTTTACTTGGTGGTAACTTGGTTAATTTCCATGTTTTGTTTTTGTGTAGTGCATCTGTCTCTTCTTGTGCAGCTCTTTTCCACTTATTTGATTCATCTGCAGGTATTGCTTCCACTTCTTCCTAGGATTCTGGGTCGTGTTCTGGCAACAACCTTGCGAGGTAGGTCAGTCCAAATCGTTATGGTGGTATGCCTTTGTTCTCTTGGGATGAACATCTGGGTTCTGCTAGAACCTGGTCTGCTGTTGTGGCAATTACTGGCTCCGACAATTCCTCTTCCCCATCAGTTTCCCCTTCTGCTGCTGCACTGGTCTCAGACTCTGGTGACGAGGGTCCTGGTATGCTGTTACGGTAAACTAGAACATACCTGAGTTCCCCATCTGTCTGTGATAGACCATCAATGAACCGTTTACCTTTGTCAGCTCTCTCATTCTCAGCAAAATATAGACCATGCATAGTGGTCACCTTTCCGGTGTGCATGTCCATAACTTTGTAACCTTTTGTGCCTGGAGCATATCCTATGAAGAGACCTTCTTCAGCTCTGAGGTCTAGCTTGGACCTTTTCTCCTTTGGAACATAAGTATAGACTTTGCAGTCAAACACACAAAGATGCTTCATGTCTGGTGCTCTGCCATGCCACAGCTCAAAAGGAGTTTTCCTGTCTAAAACACCCTTAGTGGGTAGTCTGTTTTGCAAATAGTTGGCTGTGACTATTGCTTCACACCAAAAATTTGTGGGTAGGCTCTGCAACCTAGATGCATAGGTTAGTATGCATCTAGCCATTTCCAAGAGGCTTCTGTTTTTGCGTTCTGCAATGGCATTTTGTTGTGGAGTGTATGGGATATTCAATTTATGTTTGATTCCTTGGCTTTCTAAAAGTGACTTTGTTTGCTGTGAGGTGTACTCACCACCATTGTCCATCTGTAATGCACTGTCTGTAAGCATTTCCAAATCTGTTCTTCACCATAGCTAGGTATTTTCTGAGCATCTCAGGAACTTCACTCTTCTCTCTTAGTAGATAAAGCACTGTATATCTTGAAAAATCATCCACAAATGTTAGCACATTATAGATTTAATTGGTCCAATGCCCAGTCCCTCACTAGGAAACTATAGTTTCCTAGTGAGGGACTGGGCATTGGACCAATTAAATCACTGTATACAATTTCCATAACTTTGTCGCTGCGCTGTTCAGTCCTCTTTGGAAAGGATGGAGTGACTGCCTTGGCTTTGATGCAGCATACACACCTGTCTGGATGGTTTTCACAGTGTTTTACCTTTATTCCCTTTGCAAGGTCCTTGTTTTGCAAGTCTAGGACTGCAGTTGTGTCCCTGTGTCCCAGCCTGCGGTGCCACAAGTTCAGACAATCATTGGTACAAGTTTGTTTGGCATACATCAGCTGTTCTTCTTCCTGGTGTAAATCTAGAAAATAAACTCCATCTTGCTCAAAGCCTTGAGCCATTAAAGAACCACCACAGTTGTTTATTATGGTATAGCTGTCCTGCATGAAGTTAACTGTGTATCCACATTTGGTTAATGTTGATACACTAAGCATGTTGCCATGTATATTGGGAGAATATATAACTTCATGTGCTGTGACTTCATTTATCAGATCATCTGCCACACAATTCAGCTTTACTTTTCCGTTTCCATGAATTTCAATTTTCTTTCCATCAGTTATAGTAATCTCCTATGCTGGTGTCCAATTCTTGGAAAAAACTCTGGCTTGAACATGTGTGGGAGGAGCATCCTGAATTAACAATCCATGCTTGTTTCTCTAATTTTTGCTCCTTCATGCAACAACCAAGTTTCTGTCTTTGGTTTGAGCTGTTGCTTGTGAATCTGTGAGTGGGTTTGCCAACCCCCCTTTTCTGATTCTCTCTCTGACTCTTTCCTCTGCCTTGGGCTGAGCCTAGGTGCTCCTTTACACCTGGCTGTTTTGAATAATAGTGAGTTAAATGGCCTTGTTTACCACATTGGTAGCATTACAGGGGTTCTTTGTTTAGCTTACTCTCTGCCCTGTAATTTGATCTACTCTCAGCAAGGTCTCCTTGCCTATAGGGTGTGCATTCTGTCCTCAGCTCTGCTAATATGTCTTTATACACCCTTTTCTCTCTTCCACTTACTGATGACTTAAAACTCCCAAAAACTGATTCACTAAGGGCGCAATCCTAACCCACTTTCCAGCACTGTCATAAGGGCAATGCACTTCTGAGGTAAGAAAAGAAATATTCCTGTACTTTGAGGAGGCCTCTGTGAGTGCTACCACACTGCAGGATGCAGCACACACCCCATTGACACAGCTATGCCAGTGCTGAAAAGTTGGTTAGGATTTGGGCCTAAGGTATCCAACAAGATATGCCACATGTTGATCCTCTGAAAGAACCCTACCAGTGAGTGCAAGATCATGGAAAAGCTGGATCATCTTGCTACAGTACTTATCACAGTCTTCTTTCCTTTCCAATCTGAGGCAACACAAATCATTAATCAAACTGAACTGGTCTTTCATTCCTGTTTTTGAATAGGTTTCAGTTAGCATAATTTCTTTTTCTGTATTAGCCTCTTAGCCTATGGCAGCTGAGGCTCAGTTAGTGATCTGAGAATGAGGCACTTAGCCTTCCCATCTGCCTGATCCCATTTTTCAGTTGCAGCCTCTCCACTAGTTGGGTGCTCTTTGTTTAGAGTAGGTAAGTCCCCATACATTTGTATTTCTGCCTTTATTCTACAATACCAGTTGTGGAAAGTTTTGGGGTTTAGCCTGACCATTGGTTGGATGGCCAAGGCTTCCACATCTGATCCTTCTGCCATCTTTTACTTAGCAAGCAAGTTCAGCCTTACACAAGTGAGTGGGGAGAGATCCCAAAAAGCAAAAAGCAAAAAAATAAAAATTCTTCCAAGGTATCTGGGCTTCTTAGTACACAGTCCCTGGGTTTCTTAGTGCATGGTCCCTGGGCCCATAACCTGTTGTAGGAAATTAAAAATAGTTTCCTCTTTGGGGGGAAGCAGTGTAGCTTAAGCAGCGGACCCCCCCTTCCCAAGGGAACCTCCCTCACCCGGCTGACTGCTATTCAATGAAAAAAGACAAAGAGGCAATGGCTTGTTAAAGTTGCAAAAAAGAAGTTATTTACTTACAGTTCCATTGAGTGTATATTTACAGCATCTGATTAGGATCAGAGGTTCAGCTAACACTTAGAGATAGCAAGGCCTAGAGCTGCCTTGCCCTGCATGGTTGGCAACCTTCAGTCTCGAAAGACTATGGTATAAGCCTACAGCACCCAGTATTCCTAGGTGGTCTCCCATCCAGGTACTAACCAGGCCTGACCCTGCTTAGCTTCTGAGATCAGACAAGATCAGGCCTTGTGCTCAAGATGGCCTGGGCATCAGAGCCCTGGTATGCACATCTTAACAGGTCGGTGGTCAGAGGACAAGAGGAAGTGCTCAGAGGAGAAGGGAAGGATAAAGGGTTAGGGCCACAACCCACAAGGATCACAGAGAGAACAGGTAAAAGGTCAGGGTCACTGGGCCATAGCTTGACCCCTTCTGGACAGCATCCTGCCCTCTCTGGGCAGCAGACGGAGTTGCACCAACTCCAACACTCCCCCCCCTTTCTCCCCTTCTCTCCCTATTTTTAGTTAGCAGCTGGGGTTGGCAGAGCACGGACCCCTAAAATCCTTCCCTACAACCCCCTTTCCTTTTTCTAATTTCCTCGGATGCACCAAATACTCTTCACACGCAAACACCATGAAAGCTAGGTACCAAGAAAAATATTTCTCTATGTGCATTATGTTTATCTTTGTTCTTTTTCAATAAACCATAATCTTTTACTGAAAGTTATCTTTCTCTCAGTCTCCTTTTTAAGCAAAAGGGAATTTCTCTGCATTACGCCATCTTGTTATCCATCCTAAGACCCTAATGTTCCAATAAGGGCAGTGTTCCCTTATTCCCCTAAACAAAACAGCCCTTTTGGTAACAGCAGTGGAGGCATGAAGGTGGGCACAGTAGGTGACCCCCATCAATCAACTGTCTGAGGCAACAGCTTCAGGTTGCCCTCATGGATGGGACAACACTGCCTTACTTCCAGTGGGTATTGGAAGTTACAGTGCCCAAGTACAAGAAAGGCTGAGGTGGGTTTTTGGAGCAGCCCCCTTTCAACATCTCCAAAAAGAGGCCAGCTTGACTTATTTTTGTATCCATCTTAGGGATCTTTTATATTGAAAATATTGTTTTATTGACTCTATTTTACCTGTTTAGAAGTTGAGCTCCATTATATCCATTTTACAGATAGGGAGTTGAGGCTGACACCCAGAAGGTTGCCCACATGGCCATCCAGTGAAGCTATGGATGATGGGAGGATCTAGTCTGTTTGCTGGATTCATGGCACCAGTAATTCTTCTTGGTCTGATTAATGCATTGCCTGTACTGGTCTTAGTCCCTTCTCCAGAAATGATCATAGGAACTCTGAGACAGCAATGACCAAGCAATAATTTACTGCAGTGTTTCTCAAACTGTAGGTCAGGACCCACTTGGTGGGTCACAAGCCAATTTCAGGTGGGTCCCCATTCATTTCAATATTTTATTTTTAATATATTAGACTTGATGCTACCATGGTATGTGACTGCGTTTGGGGAAATGTTACAGACCTGTACTTTGAACAGGCTACTCTGTATATGCTTTTAACAATGATAGTAAAAAGAGACTTCCTCTTGGGTAAGTGTGGGTAGGATTGCTGCCTAGGATTGTTACAAACTTTTCTGCTTGATGATGTCACCTTGAGTCATGACATCACTTCTGGTGGGTCCTAACAGATTCTCATTCTAAAAAGTGGGTCCCAGTGCTAAATGTGTGAGAACCACTGATTTACAGAGAGGAAACTTTTTAAAGGGAGAGGGGAGAGGTGGAGACTGTACCCCTATGAGAATAAACTTCCAGTGAGAAGATTTTGGCTGTAATCCTAACCACACTTTCCTGAGAGTAAGTCCCATTGAACTCTATAGGACTTAGATGGGTGATTTGCTCCTGTGAACTCTACTCTTTAGAAATAATGCAATTACTACAATTCAAGTCCAAATAAATGGCAAGCCCAACTATGACAAACTTTATTGTCATTGTTGCTATTTATATATAGACTGTGTACAGCCAAATCCTAAACATGGAAACAAGAACCATTGAATCCAATGGGACTGACTTCCTGGAAAGTATGCTTAAGATTGGAATCCCAAGAATCCTGTGAGCTTCTTCACAAGGATCCCTTCCTACTGTATAGAGGAGCTAGTGAATGGCCTTCTCACAGTGCAATCCTATGCATATTTACTCAGAAGTAAGTCTCCCTGTGTAAGGTGGGACTTATGCCCAGGAAAAATGTCTATATGATTGCAGATTCATTCAGGTATTTCAGCCAAGGTGCCAGTATTAATATCAAAACAAAGCAAAAATAAAGGGTGTAATCCTTTTCAGTCCCTACTCTGTTAGTGACTGGCCCACAGGCACCTGAATTCCAAAGCTTCCTGAATTCCAAAGGCCCCCCACTCTGGCCATCACAGAGATATTTGGGACTATTCAACCCTGCACCTAAAAGAGGTAAGGGCAAAAGTCTTCTATCCCAGATAATGATAACGAATTGCCTCAAACCCAGAGGCTTTTCAAAAATCAGATAGCTGCCAATAGTTCTGCAAAGAGCTGAGCTCTTGTAGTTTGCAGCTGAGATCCTGCAGCTTGCAAGCATGCGAAAATATAGCAAGAAAAAATGTTGGTGCATCTTTTTTTCTGGTTATTATTATATGTAAATAAGTAAAAATATAATTTCTTTATTTTTTTTTTTTAAGTCTCATAGAGCCTGGTGGATCCCAATACAGTGTCATTTTAAAAGGCAGGTCCTGGTGCTATGAAGTTTGGGGACCACTGGCCTAGAGAGATGAAAAGCCTATCTCAAGACTGGACCACTTCAGATGGTGGTTGCCAGGTGCCTGACTGCTCCTTTATACTATATGCTCCCTCCCCCCCCAATCCCTTGACATGAAAAACTACTGTATGAAGTGAAAGGGTCCTGGCCTTGCTGTCTGCCTGGCATGCTAGTTGGCCATGTGTGGGGAATTGTTTACCCAGAGAAGCATTTCCATCAAGGGAGCCCAAAATGGTACAGCCCAGACAAGAGTGAGCTAACCACTACAAGGAGAAGAACAAGGCCTCAGTGTTGGTGGTGCTTTCCTGAGCTGTTTTTGGGGAGGGGGGAAGAGGAGGGCCTGCTGGTCTCAGACAGTGACCTGGAGTTGAGTGGAAGCAGGCTTTTTCCATCAACCCTCTGCCTGGCTGATGCCACCCACAGAGCCCAAGTGTCAGCTTACCGGGCTCCTTTTCCCTAAGCTCCGCCAGTAATTAGACAAAGCAAAGCTAAATTAACTGAACAGGCGTCGACAGCTTCCTCCGCTCCCTCCCTGGCAAGAGGGCCCGAAAATGGCTTGATTGTACCTGAAAATCAGCTAAGAAAACATGACTAAGCCGGACAATGTTTACGACACATTTAAGCCGAAGAAAGTGGGGGGGCCGGGGGCGAGGGCTGGGAAGGGAATCCCCGACCCAAGGAGAGTGTTTACTTTGCAGCCGGTCAGTGGGGCAGGCTGGGGAGAGGAGAGCCCTTCCTTCCCACAACCCACGGGGGCCAAGGAGAATTCCCAGCCCCACCGCATTGCAAACATGTTCTTTACCAACCACACTCCGAGTCCCTGAAGCTGATCTATGAATGGCATCCGAGGTCCTTCCCTCTTCCTCGGGTGACCTTTTCCCTCCACGGATCGTTTCCTTGGCAAAGGGCATCTTAAATCCCCGAAAAGGTTCAACAGACGGGAGGCATTCGCCCTGAAATGGCCCCAGACTGCTCGCAATCTTTTCAGACAATGTCTTTTAGGCGGGGGGGGGGGGGAGCGAGCTGTGGACGGAGGGACTCGGGAGAATTAATATGCAGCAATTTTGAAAGAAGCCAAACAATTGCTTTTGTGAGACTGAAACGCTGCTCGTTCTCTGTTACTCCCCTCTTCTTCTCTCTCCCCTTGTGATCAAATGTTAAACTCCTCGGGGCAGGGACCCTTTTTATTCTGTGAAGCGTCATGCGCGCGCTCTCTCTCTCTCTCTCTCGCACACACACACAGCATGACGCTTCACAGAATAAAAAGGGTCCCTGTCCCGAGGAGTTTGACATTTGATCACAAGGGGAGATAGATGAAGAGGGGAGTAACAGAATGAGCAGCGTCCATAACCTCTCTCTCGCTCTCTCTGTCTTTTTCACTCACTCTCTCACACACACAGATTCTGGATATGGAAAACTGAGAGAGCTTTGGAAGCATGTGAGTGGGATGGATGACCTCTTATGTTCCTTGCCGCTCTGCTTCCATCACTTTTCAGTTGCTTATTCGCTAAATAAACAGGTCCTCTGCTTTGTCCAGGCTGCGGAGCTGACTAGAAAACAGCGTCCATAAGATGATGATTTCATTTGTAGGGCGCCTGTCTAAACAAGGAGGTTTGTATGAAAGTCCTCGGAGCCGAGTACGTTGAGATGAATGAAAATGTCAGCGGAATTAAAGCACCTTCGCCCGCGCTTTCTCGAGCATCCCCATCCCCAGACTGGATGGCTACTCCGAATTAAACTGAGCAGCGAGTCATGTTATGAACGCTCCATCTCAGTCCAGTCTGAAGCGGCTCAAAACCAAATCCTATGCATGTCTACTCAGAAGTAAGTCCCATTGTAGTCAATGGTGCTTACTCCCAGGTAAGTGTGGATAGGATTGCAGCCTCAGACCGTCTGCTATTAAGCCACGAAGCCCCGTTGAATTGAGTGGGGCTGACTTAAGAGAAAAGGCAGCGAAACGTAGGTACCCAGAAGTAACAAATCCCATTGAAACCCGCAGGCCTCACTGCGCGGTACTCATGAATAGACTGCGCGGAAGATCTTCAACTCTCTCTAGCGGAGACTGCCTGGGAAAGTTTCTTTCTTCCCAGCCTGTCTCTGGGCTGCCGCAATTTCCAGCGCCTGCAGCTCCCATGCAGTGGGGAAGAGCCGGCCATCGACGTCCCCCCCCTCCCCGCGATTGTTTGGGGGGCTGCTCAGCCCAGAATCTGGAGGCTGGAGAGGCACCCGCGTCGAGAGGCTGGAGTGCCCCCCGGGAGGCGATCCCTGCTGCCTCTCAGTCTCTCCGGTGTCACGTTCCAGCCCCCCTGATTAAGCAGGAGCCCCGGTGCTGTTTGGTCGGGCGCTTGTTTGTTTGGGTTGGGGAGATCGCGCTGGAGCCGGAGCCCGCCTTGGCAGAGCCCAAATGGTTTGTTTGGCCAGAGCAGGCGGAAATGAAGCTGCCGCCTGATTTGGTTACTCAGATGTTGTTCTGTAGCACCGCCGTCCTCGTTCGAGGAAATAGCTTCATTATTGCGGGTTTCAGTTTCTAGTCCAGAATATGCTCCCCCTCCCCCCCCAGGCATCTGGGACTGTGTAAATAAAATATCAGAGGCTAGACCTGTGGGGTGGGGAGTGGAACTAACTTTCTTTCTTTCTTTCTTTCTTTCTTTCTTTCTTTCTTTCTTTCTTTCTTTCTTTCTTTCTTTCTTTCTTTCTTTCTTTCTTTCTTTCTTTCTTTCTTTCTTTCTTTCTTTCTTTCTAACGAAAATACTTTTTCAATTAAAATTTGAGCCTGAAATTGTAAACAAGCCCCCTCTAGACTTGCAGGCGAAATACCGTTCTTCTTCCAAGCCAGGAAGATTCCCCCACCCCACCCCCCAAGATGACAGGTCGATCGTCTGGGTGTGTGGTCAGGCAGAGGTGCCTGTATAGAGGCGCCTTATCATGGGGTGGGGAGAGTGGGGTACGTTACCGCGGAGGAGGTAAATTTTTCTGTCGTTGATCCAAAATGATTTCATTTGGTGTAAGAGAACTCTTCGACAGGCAGCAAAGTCGTATCTAACCGAGAGTAATGGGGGAAAATGCATTACTGATATTATGGGTTGTTGCTTATATAGGGTGCATATGCTTTACGTGGTAACGCAAGTATAATATGTCTCTGTCCGAAGGAACTTGCAGTAGTGACGGAGAAACAGCAAAGAAAGGGGAATGGGAGTAAGCATCCCCCCTTCGGTTTCGTTTCATTTGAGGATGAGCCTGTCGCCCGAACGTGCCTCAGCTTTCCCATCTGCGAAATGGGTATAATAATGCGAGACCAGGCTTTCGCGAGGCATGCACGCGAACGCTATGAACACTGCTAGAATCTGACCACTTCCCAGCAAATGTGTGGAGAAACAGTCTTTAAGGCGGCCTTTCCAGGGGGTGACGGGGAGAGAGTGGACACGCTCCACTCACAGCGAGTTGATCCCTGGTCTTTTGGTGTTCAGAAGCTGCCTTTCCAAAGGCCGTAGGGAAGGAATGTGGTGGGACGACAGGAGAGGGTGATTTTAGGAGCAAAAAAGGTTCCACCCAGTGGCGTAGCTGGGGGGGTGCAAAGCACTAAGTTTTGCAGGGAACCTTACCGTAGCGTGCAGGTTCACCCCCCTTCAGAGCCATTCCAGGTGGGGGGGCGCAAAACGGAGGCGTAGTCCGGAATGGCTCCGAAGCAAGGCGGAGAGGCCGCTTGCAAGCTGCGGTGAAGCTCCCTGCAAAACTCAATGCTTTGCACCTTCTCTAGCTACGCCGCTGATTTCCTCCCAGTTTTTGCCTCCACAGCCTTCAGAGATTCTGGCCTTCTTCCTTGGACCTTCGGAGCCCCTCTGGCCTGTTTATTTGGATAGCTCTTCCGTTGTACAAAGGCCTCTCTCTGTCACGCAGGCCTGCAGCTTTTTATAGCAGACCGGTCCCTTCCTGAGCCTTGCCGAGTGCCTGGGTCGGTCTTCCTTGGGTCGCCCTCGGAAGGAATGCGGACCTGCTCTTCATTCGAATAAAGCAGAGGACGCGCCCTCGGGGATCCGGGTCAACACCCGAAGGTGGCTGGCACTGGACACCATGCTCTTCTTCTGGATGATCGGGCCCTTGGCTTAAGCAGTCACGAGAAAACTCTTTGATTTGAAGTCAACTAGAATTCACCCCCCTTTCTCGACCAGAACTTCATAGAGCAAATATGTTCGACATGTTAAGTATCACACCCGAACCGTTCGGAAGGGCACTTGGTTATAATCCGGATTGACAGCCATCATGGCTCTCACGATCAATAATAAGCGATGCAATGAGACCTTTTCTGTGCTGGTTCAATCAATGCAGGTGGAAGACACATTCGAAAGTTGCAACAGGAGATCCTTGAGGGCCTGACGCACAAAAGGACCCTACACAGAGTGGTGACTTGAGCCTGCTGGTGGACCAACAGGGGCTGAGTCAAAAGGGAAGGCAATCAGAGCGATGGTGGTGGAGGCTGGACGGGCAGGATGAAGTTGCCCGTCTTCGGACCCCGCTCTCTGGCAGTAAGCGGGACTGTGCGCCCCCATCGCAGTTAAAGTGAAGAGGTTTTCAACCTGTAAACGCGATCGCTTCGGTTTAACTGGGGTGTGGAGTACAGCCCCCTTTCACACAGCTCGGAGATCCAAAGCGAAGTCTTGTCCATTTCAAGGAGCCGTGCAGGCGACCATGTCTACCACACGACTGCACCTGATGTGTGGTACAGACCTCCACCAAGCTATGCCTCTGGGCGTCCCTCTGGGTTCATAGTGGCCCAAGGAAATGCTTGGCACCACTAAGGCGCGTGTAGCCTTGTCAAATCAAAAGGCTTCCACTAAGCTGGAGTATGGTTGGACCCGTAGTTCACCTGGGCTTTGTGTCCAGTCCAGCCTTTTCTCCCTGCTGTCTGACTGAGGTCCTTCTGCTCTGCTTACCTTGTGCTCCCTGGGGACTTCGGGTTGTCTTGCTTTAAACAATCACCTTTTTACAGGGGCTTTTACAGACCTTTAAACGCCAGCGGGTCTTCTGAAAGAGCTCATCCACCCTGGCTTTGACTGAAGTTCCCTGTGGTGGTGAACATGTGCATGTGCCTGGCCTCTAGCACGTGGGGGGCGGGCGGAGGCAGCAGGCAAGATCCTGAAAGTGTTGTCTCTGGTCAAAACTGGCAAGCATAGCTTAGCCAAGCTAGCCCATTAGGAAAAGGCATTCAAAACCAGTTGTGTCATGCCTTTTATCAGAATCGATTAAGATGTCCCAGAGCAAGTTTTCATGATCCCCAGAACTGCACTTCAGGCTGGGGCTTCAAAACAACAAGAACAAAAAATACGCACACACACACACAAACAGAGAGAGAGAGAGAGAGAGAGAGAGAGAGAGAGAGAGAGAGAGAGAGAGAGAGAGAGAGAGAGGTTTAAAGGCTGGGAGAGTGAGAAGAGGTAATGGATGTTGGGGGGCAACTATTGTGAGGAACAATTTCCACAAACTGCTGTTTCTAACAGTCTGAGGTTGAAGTAGCTGAAGTGCTCTGCAGGTTTATGGCGTAATTTGTACGGAAATGATAGAACATTTGTTTTGAGTGCAGCAGGTCGCTAACTGAGCCTCTGGCATCTCCAGGTAGGGCTAGGAATAACCTTTGCCTGAAACCTTGGATGGAGACCCGCTGAGTCCACCTTCACATCACTGAAGGCCCAATCCTTTCCAACTTTCCAGCGCCAGTCCTGCTGTGGGAGGGCACTCACCCAGGCCTCCTCAAGGTAAGGGAACGTTTGCTCCTTTATCTCCGGGTTGCGTTGATGCTGCAAAGTTGGATAGGATTGGGCCCTGAGCTGGACTGGGCAACTTCATGCGTTCAATCCCTTGAGTGTCCTCGGGAGTCAGTCCCACTGTGTTCAGTGGCACTTATTTCTGTGTCATCGTGCAGCCTTAATTAGGATGGAGTAAAACAGGCTTCAGGGTCCACCAAAGGGACCTGATAGCTTCTTGCTTTGAAAAGCTAACAGCTGAAAGTAATCACGACCTGCCTGTAGCGTTATATCCGCGATGACATGTTCACACATACATCTGAATATAAATGTGAATCAACCCCAAGATCACTGAACAGAAATTGCTTTACACTTTACCCACTGACAATCCTAGCATGTCAACTTAGAAGTTAGTCCAATTATGTTCAGTGCGGCTTACTCCCAGGAAAGTTATAGGCTTGCAGCCCTAGTTCAATGGGCAACCAGGGTGGACATCTTCTCTCTCTTTCAACGCAGGGGTGGGTTCAAATCTGTTTTGTTAAGTGCTGACCCAGGGACTTGGCTCCATTGGCATAGCTAGAGGGGGTGCAAGACACCAAGTTTTGCAGGGAGCCTCACCTCAGCGTGCAAGCAACCCCTCCCCTTCGGAGCATTTCCGTCTGTTTTGCTCCCCCCCCCGTGACTGAAAGGGGGGAGGAGGGGCCGCTTGCATGCTGCAGTGAGGTTCCCTGCAAAACTTGATGCTTTGCATCCCCTCTAGCTACGCCATTGAGTGGCTCTGATGAATGCACATTAAAGATCCGGAACTCACACCACACTTCGGTTGATTTCAAGTCAGAAGTGAAGATTTGAATCCTTGTTGTGGTTTGGAATGTCAAGAGAGGGGCAGTTATCCTGGAGTGGTGGGTGTCGAGGCCAATGCGGGCTCTGGTTGTGGTAGAATGTAGTGGAAATGCGCAAGATCCCTTAAGGAGATGGGAGTGATGTCAACAGTGGCCCCTTGCTCTGGCAGGGCAACATGGGGTTAAAACCTAGGCTTAGAGCAGTGGGTGTGCTGCACAGCTGCGGCCACTAGAGGCAGCCAGGACATTACAGGGATAAAAGCAACACTTGGAGTAGTGAGAGTGGGCGGTTAGTAGAAAAAGTGGACTAAACTGATTCACTGACTGATAGACCAACGGACCGGTGGATTGATTCAGGAACTACCTAATGGACTATTTGAGTCCCTAGCAAAATAGTGGAACAGAAACTGCTGGAGACCGGTGTGTAGCTGTCATGACCAAGAGCTGCTGATCGGAGAACTGGGAGGAGAGGCCCTGCAGCCCCACTGGCAAGCTACTTACTAGTTACCTTCCTGCTGGTGCTGGGGTTCAGCCGTAGTTTTACACACCGCTAGAGCTAGCTGGGTTTAAACCTGGGGAGCTAATTAGCTTGAAGTGGGTGTAAGTTCTCTAGACCAAGCTCAGAAAGGGAATTTGGCAAAACAAAGGGTCAGGCACAAGTGGGTGCAGTTCCTGAAGTGGGTGCAGCTTTCAGGCCCCCCATGCGGTGGTGGTTCTTAGGCCCCCTTTCCTTCGGCCTGCTGGGAAGGTGTTTCAGCTCTCAGTTTGCCTCCGGCAACCTCACAGGCCCACGCTCGTTGCTGCTCTTCCCCTGACCCCCATCCACTATTTTCACACTGTGTAGGCGGATCTTTCCACTTCATGGAAAGAGGGAGGCAATTGCGATGGCGAAGCTGGCAATTCCTGAAGAGGCCAAGATGCCTCTTCAGAGTTCAGACGAGCTGGGTGAAGATGAGAGCAAATGCAACTTCTGCAAGACAAGCAAGGAGAATGTGAGAAGGGGTGACGTTTGGGCTCGTTCATACACGTGTATACTTCCCTGAACTCTTCACTTTATTAAGTACAACTGTATTATGTGCGAATTGACACCCCCCCGCCCCCCCCGCCAAAAAAAACACTGTCGGAAGTAATATCAGGGAATAGCACTCGGTGGTGCAAGAATTGTGTTGTCTCGTTCACACGTGCGAGTTGCCTCTGAAGGCGACTGGCACGTGCAAAGGAGTCGACACCCACCGAGCAACCTGCGGAGCGAGCGTGTTCATCTCTTCTCTGGCAGAGAGCGCCCTCCGACAGCCAGGTTTACTCAGGAGTAAGATCCACTGTGTTCCAGGGTGGCTGACTACTCCTAGGTGTAGGACTGCAGCAGCCACGCTTTTTTCCAAATGCGCGAACGACCAGCTGCTGCTCCAAGCCGTGGCCGAGAGCGATGGAAGGACGTGGGGGAGGAAGCCCCACTGCAATCCACGGAACCAGCGTCGTCGCTGGGGCCGACACGAAGGAGAGCGCTGGGTTCCTTGCTGGGCTGCGGGAGCGCTTCTGCCCCCGGGGCCAACACAGGCAAGAGCTGCGTCTCGCCGGCGCCTGCTTCCCTCGCAGAATCCCGCAGCGCTGCTCGGGCTGGGAGGCTGCAGGAGCGACCGAGAAGAGGCGAGCTGCCCCGCAAGGCCCCTCCAGCCAGGCTTGGCCTCGCCCGCGCTCCTTCTCGGATGTCCGTGGGAACTTCTGGGGCCTCCGCTTGGAGGGGCTCCGTCTTGGCTCGCTCGGGCTCTTCCTGTCGTCACTTCGCCTGCTCCGCTTGAAGAGGCTGCCAAAGCCCTGCCGACACTCCACTTGACACTCGGGAGCCCCGGCGTGGAAGGACCCGCCTGCCCCTCCATGACCTCGCTCGCTCGACGGCTCGTTGACCCGCTGGGGTCTGGAGCAGTCCCGGAGCTTGCAGTGGGCGATCTGCCGCTTCCTCCGGCTCTCACGGTCCAAAGCTCTAACACACACACACACACATACACACACACACCTCTTACGTGGACATGAGCTCCCTGCAATCCTATTCACACTTACTTTGGAGTAAGCCCCATTTACTATGATGGGACTTACTTCTGAGTAGACATTCAGAGGCTTGGGCTCTAAGTAGTCCATGAAAGTTTATGCCAAGACCAATCAAAAAGTAATTAACTCTCTCTCTCTCTCTCAGCTCTTCTAAGAAAGCAATACAAGTCAAAGGTCAGGCCAGGAAATCCTATTGATGCCTCTAAGTATATCTGCAGAGCACTGAGCCTCATTTAGCCTGCAATTCTAAGCACACCTAACTGGGAGTGAGTGTCATGGAACTCATTGGAGTTTACCTAAGGCTTGTATAGCCAGACACTCCACAGAAATCCACTAGACCAGGCGTGTCAAACTCATGTCTTACAGAGGCCTGAAAAGCATTCATGATGCCTGCTGAGGGCCGGAGGTGATGTCATTACACAGGAAGTGATGTCATTAAACAAGTTAAAACCAGAAATAAACACTCTGTTCTCCTATAGGAACTCAGTAGTGGCTAATGACAGGAGAGAAAATACACAAATCTAGATCATATTTCAAGATATGGGAGAGCCCAATTATCATGTGGGCCACCCTTTCAGCAGTGTCACCTCAGCATTGCTCAGCAGCTGGGAGCCTGAGGGCCAGATAAAAAGCTTCTGAGGGCTGCATCCGGCCCTCCCCTTACGTTTGACACTCCTGCACTAGACTTTCCCCCATGTTTCTTCAGAACTCAGTAACTTCAAGGGGGCTTCAAGTAAGTATACCTGGTATTGTATACTGTACTTCCTTCCTATTGTGAATATTTTGGTCTGAAATTGGCACTGACTGCCTTGACTGAATTTGGACAAGTGGGAAAATTGGCCTGACTGCGGACAGTCCTTATACTAATGATAGAATCAACGTGAAGCATGGATGTAGGCTGATCCTAACTAAAGAGGTTGTCCTAGATTTAAATCTCACTTCAATGGAAATTTCAAGAATCACAAGATCGCAGATGATCATGTTGATCGATTAGAAGGAAAAAATAAAGCCCAACAATCCAAAGTAAGGTAATCAACAACAAAAATTACATAGCTAAGATAACTAAATATCTAAATACTGTATGTTTGGGATTACAGCTTTAACTTTACCCATTTCAACTGAGAACTAAACATGTTAGTTCTAAACTAAGCTTAGTTCTGAACATTAAACTAAGTGTAGTTCCCATTTAAATCAATTGAATTTAACCATAAATATCTCTGTTCTGCTTTTATTATATCCTAATCTTGAACAAAATGTAAACTGGAGCAAGTCCCCTCTGATTTCAAGTAAAAGTATTTGATTGTGTTTTAGTATGGCTCTTCTGTCACGTTTTATTTACACAGGCAAAGGATGCCTGGACAAAAGATTTCTCCCCCGGCAACGTCAGAGTAGTTTTATATTTTTGGAAGGGTTATGTTTCCTTGAAAAGCACTGCCTTGTATCCTGATTGCGGCAGGGGGTCTATTTTGATGCTCCAGAAAGTTCATATAGAACTATGCAGATTGCAGACTTGAAAAGGGTGGTGGGAAGGGGGAGGGGACTGCTTTGAATCCGCAAACTGGTCCAGGAAAAAGGACAGATATCCAAATAATAGAGTTTGCCAGCTTCAGTGACTGGGAGTAGTTCCTCAGAAATTAATACAATGAATAGAGTGTGACTTAAAAAAAAAACAAGTTATTAATCCTGAATAACCATAGTCTTTGCAGTTTTGTTTTCACGGTCTTTTCCCATCTAAATTCACATCAAATCAGTAATTTGAAATAATTATGGTTCTCAACTCAGTTATTAACATGGTCTAACAAAGCATTTGTAACAATAAAACATGTAATGTTATTGTTTTAATAACAATAAATACTGTGAATGCAAACAAAATCTGTCCTTCAATCCCTCATACATAATTTTGATTGAAAATGCTTTTAAGAGCACTTTAGGCTAAAATCCTATACATATTTTTCTAGGGGTAAGCCCCACTGAATACAATGGGACTTGGTTCTGAGTAAACATGCATAGGATTGCTATTTAAAAAACCTTCAGTAAGCTCCCTGATATATCAACATACTTTTTGGGGCCTATGAAGGTTTACATGATATCTTCAGGATGTTCATATGGGACCATACAGGTAGGATCTAGTTCAAATCTACCTGACACTGAAGGTGAAATTGACATTATAGAACATGTAGGCCCAGTGGTGTTGCTAAGAGCGTGTGGTGGGGCAGGCTACACTGGGTGACGTACACAAGGGAGTGACACCACTACAGGTCAAAATTTTTAAAATCTTGGTTTTATTGAATAATGCAGTCATGTTATAGATAATCCAATGCATAATTTCATGCAGAATGCAATGAAACAAACTGTGTTGAAATCTCTCTATTCTATCAAAAGTTATAGCCAAAAAACCTGCAGGGGCGGGGCAATGGTGCATCACCACACCCCCCACGCAGGGTGTTGCCTTGCCCACTGCATGGAAGGAGATCCTAATGGGGATGATGTGCTGGCCTCCTGCATCAGGTGACACAAACCATACTGATGCCACTGTGTTCAGTAGGCCAGAGTTCCGTTTTATGAAAGTCCTCTTGAAAAGTCGTGCACTATTAAGCCTAATAGGATTAGCTGCCATTTCCTAGGTTGCTCTAAGTTATAGTTGAAGAGTTAATAATAATAATGGTGCTCATTTATACTCATAAATATATTTACACATGTACGTGTTTGATAACGGAAAGATCGTGCTGTGAAACAGTCACTGAAGACCAACACCAAAAGACATTGCCTCGCTCTACCATCTCAAGTGCCAGGCTGTCCAAGAGAGGTGACTTGCAAATCCAAGTTGTTGAAAGTTAAGAATTCACTAATGCAGATGCATGTGTAAATCAACCCTATATAACATCATTCTTGTAACTTATTACTGGATGAGTGACAGCCCAATGCACAACTTGGGTATGGAAAGATATCTGTCTAAAGTCAAATCTATGCTATAGGCTTCACTTCAACTGATTAGGCAGCATTCCCCTCTGGCTGGGAGATACAGTTCTGTGAGGGGTGATGGACGGACAAAGAATTTCTGACAGAGTATTATTATTATTATTATTATTATTATTATTATTATTATTATTATTATTATTATTAACAGTATTTATATACCGCTTTTCAACTAAAAGTTCACAAAGCAGTTTACAGAGAAAAATCAAATAACTAAATGGCTCCCTGTCCCAAAAGGGCTCACAATCTAAAAAGATGCAAAGGAATACCAGCAGACAGCCACTAGAACAGACAGTGCTGGGGTGAGATGGGCCAGTTACTCTCCCCCTGCTAAAAAAGGAGCACCCACTTGAAAAAGTGCCTCTTACCCAATTAGCAGGGGTTGAACAATCTTACAGACTACAATTCCCAGGATCCTTTGGGTGAAACCATAACAACTAAATTGGCACACAAAACAAAGAAATATAATGTAGATATGCCTAGTGGGCCTAGAGACTTTCTGAAAATCAGGATTGATGCTGACAGTACTAGCTTGGATGGACCATTGACCTGACTTGGTATTTAGGATTGCTTCTTTGAAATGTTACAAGTAAGCAAACAAATCAGCTTCTTAGATCCATTGTTCTTGTACTGTGGATAAATAATCAAGGCTTAATTTGTTCCAGGCAAAACAAGACTTACTCTGGAAATTGTTTTCATGTATAAAGTGACATAGGAAGATTGCACTGGGTGAAATACAGAGCACATGTCTCTGCTCACTGTGTAACTACAACCCATCCTACATTTAGGATTAGGATATATATGAATTTCAAATCACAGCATGTGAATATTGGAATTGGCACAACTATGTCTGCTGTCTGGGGGGGGGGGGCAGGATGCTGTCCAGAAGGGGTCAAGCTATTGCCCAGTGACCCTGACCTTTCTACCTGTTCTCTCTGTGATCCTTGTGGGGGTGTGGCCCTAATCCTTTATCCTTCCCTTCTCCTCTAAGCACACCCTCCTCTTGTCCTCTGATCACTGACCTATTAAGATATGCACGCCAGGGCTCTGATGCCCATAAATGATGGGCATGATGATGCCCATCTTGATGATGCCCATCTTGAACATAAGGCATGCAGGGCAAGGCAGCTCCAGGGCCTTGCTATCTCTAAGTGTTAGCTGAACCTCTGATCCTAATCAGATGCTGTAAATACACATTCAATGGAACCCTTATTAAACCACTTTTTTTTTTTGCAAAGTTAACAAGCCATTGCCTCTTTTTTTTTTTTTTTTTTTTTGATTAGCAGTCAACTGGGTGAGGAAGGTACTTTAGGATGATACCCAAAGGGGGGGGGGGTCCGCTGCTTACTCTACTCTGCTTCCCCCCATCACCAAAGAGGAAACTATTTTAATTTCCTCCAACAGTGAATACCTAGATTAGAGACCTGGTGCTGCTCATTTTAGAAGGTCAGTGACAATCTAGATGAGAAAGACCAGTCAAAATCACTGGTACTGTTTTGCCATTGCACCAGGGCAGGGGTCCAAAAACCACAGCCCGTGGACCACATTTGTCCCACCAACATGTTATGACTGGTCTGCTGAGCCCAGTGGCATTATAATTATGTGCACTTCTGCACTCCTTTCTCTTCTTCACCCTACCCACTACCACTACTCACCTTCTTTCTTCTGATGGACCAAGTGATTGTTGGGTTGGGCCGCTCTTGCTGAGAGAGAAAGACACTCAGAAGCCCTGCAACTATTTTTCTCCCATTGTGAACATTCTTAGTCATGTACAAATTGTGGGTCTGTGTGTGTATAGACATGAACAGAGTGACTCCAGCTCATCATAAGAACAAGACTGAGTGGCCCTGGCAGCTGAGGTTAGGGCAACCCTGCAGTAGGAGTCTATTTCAGATCAACATATAACTATTGAGTCAGACCCTTGGTTTGCTTCTCCCACTGTTGTCCTCTCAGACTGGACAGTGGTTCTCTGGGATCTCAGAAAAGGATCTTTCCCCATCACACACTGTCTGATCCTTGAACTGATGGTGCTAGGACCTTCTGCATGCAAAGTGCTAAACTTCAAAGCACTTCTTCAACATAGGGGCCAGGCATTGGGTCTGTCAACAGTAAGAGTGCATGCTCATTTGATACACATACACAAACTTCCCAATTAGGTCATAGAGCTAAGAAAAAAGAGATGAGCTAAGAAAAAAGAGAGGTGTGGAGAGACACGACAGAGCTCAAAGACCCTTTTATAGGGTCCACAGCTTCTACCCTCACTCTGCTTACACTGTATGCCTAACAGAGCTAGCATTACAAACTTGAATTCCTTTTTAGGATCACTATGGGTGGGGTGGTGATATCTTTTTGGGACTATAAGCCAGATGATTTCTTTATATCTCTTTGGGAGGACCATGGGCTATATGTTGCCCATCTCTGCACTAAACTATGGCCTGTGTGTAAGCATGTTCAAGCACGGTTTAAAAGTGCATTCTTAGATATATTAAAACCAATTGCAAAGCAACTGAATGTTGGTGCATTTGTTGAGATGGGCTCTTAATAACGTGTATAGGAATGTTATCAACACAGGCTCTTTTAAAAAAAAAGCAAATGGGTTTGTGTTTTTGGCAGGTACACCCAGTACATACATAAGTCTACTTCATTTCAACCCACTGGGTGTCATTCCAAAAGTCCCTGCACCTTCGCAGTGGAGTCTGGGATGAGTTCTCATTTCCTGATGAGTGGTTCACAGTTCTTCCAGCTCCTGCCAACTCCCACCATACTGGATTATGTGTGCAAGGTATGGCATCATGTTTTTCCTGCCATCAGGAAATTGAAGGAATTCCTACCAGGTGAAAAAAACAGTAGCACACTCAACATCTAGTTCACAAACAACTCTTGTTGTCTGTGAAGTTGTAATTACTGGTGGTGGAAGGAGGATGTAACTCTCAGGCAAATGTTCACATGACCCACAAGAATAGCCCCAATCTTGTTTTGTGACTGATGGAATTGCCATCAGGAGATGCCTAATATTCAGGTAAGAATGTGATCAATGTCAGCAGGAACAATCAAGGTGAGCCCATGCCATGAATTTATTTTGAGCATTCTCTGCAAGTGGTCCTTTTGTAATGTACCAAACAGGTAGAAGTTCTGGGAGAAGAGCTGGGCAGGAGAACCCATTGTTGCATCTGCTTTTGCTGCTGCATAGCTATTAAATAGGGTGGTGGCATCTTGGCATGATCTCTGGATTGCAACCTGGCAACCTCAGTCTGGTCCCCAGGAAATGGCACTTTGGAATAAGAATGCACAAAGGCAACATTTATGGAATATGTGGAGTAACTATTTTGATATATAATGTATTAGTGACCCTTCAGAAATGAACATGAATAGCTAACTCAGTTTCATATTGTTACCTTTCCTTGTGTTTGTGGAATATTAGAGTTAGAAGGAACCCTATAGGTCATCTAGTCTAACCCCCTGCTCAGTGCAAGCAATTACTACACCATATCTGATTGATAGTCGCCCACTGTCTGCTTGAAAACCTCCAGTAAAGGAGAGTACACTGCTGCTTGGGTCCACAGAGAGGATGTGGACAGGAGGAAGCAAGAGGAATGACTAAACATCACTACTCTTGAAGTGCTTGCTTACACAGAGCATAATTTTGGATAGAGCCCTTTACCCTCTTCCCCAACTGTCCCTGCCCATCTGAGAGGTGTATCTACACAACAAATACATATTGTTTTAAATATTATTATTTTTTATTATTTTTATTTTATTCATTTATATCCCGCCTTTTTGCCCCATGGGCACACAAGGCGGCCTACAACAATTAAAAAATACAAAATTAACAATGAATAATTAAAACAGTTTTCAAATAATTAAAAATCTAAAACAAACCCCATGGATTCTAATATAAAAGGAGAAAGACAACCAGCCAGCCTGTCAACAGTTAAAAGCTTTTTGAAATAAAAAGGTCTACAGTCCATGTCGAAATATTACTGGTTTAACTGTTGTATCTTAAAGAATCTTAGCAATTTGTTTGTGGAGGGTGCTGAAAATGCTCTCTCACTTAGAGGTCCTTGGCTGTCCCTCACAGGACTGTGCTTCCCAGAATTGTCTGGAAATGGACTTAAACACATTGCACAGTGTCAATATGTTCCCAAAATGAATGGTTGTAGCTGGAGATGGACAGTGGGTTTCTGGAGAGCTGAAAGCAGTTGGAAAGAGAGAGTGCTACTCTTGTCATGGTCTCTTATCCCATTTTTGCATGTAGTAAGCAAGAGCTGCAGGTTTCTGAACAGTTTCAAAACACAGCAAGGGATGTATGAAGTAACCTTAAATTGGCCATCAACCACCCCAGTATTGTTTTTCCTGGCTGGCACTGGATCCCAAAGATCTCAAGCAGAAGGTTTTCCTTTCCAGCTATTGGAAATGCTTTTAATTGGTGTCTGAACTGCATTAGAATCACCTGCATGCACAGCATATGCACTGCCACCAGCTCTGACCTCAGCCAGAGGTGTGATGGGAAAGCCATGGGAAGTGATAGTGATGCCCCCTTCAAACTTTTGCCCACCCTCTTAAAAAGGGACAGCTAATCTCTTAGGAGACAAGAGGACACTTTTGAAGTATCTGCATAGATTTTACTGGATACAATTTTTTTGGGGGGGTGGGGAAAGCTACTTCCCCAGAATGTGTAGTATTTAAATCCTACAGAAATCAGCTGATCCCAAGGAACTGCTACAGAAGTACCAAATGCTGTTTTACTTTGTTCACATAAACCCATAAGAACATAAGAAGAGCCCTGCTGGATCAGGCCAAGGTCCATCTAATCCAGCTTCCTGTATCTCACAGTGGCCCACCAGATGCCTCAGGGAACACACAAGAAGTTTCACAGACTAATTGCATGCTGTGTAAAGAAATATTTTCTTTGGTCTGTCCTTACTCTCCCAACACTCAATTTTAGTGGATGTTCTCTGGTTCTGGTGTTGTGTGTGTGTGAGAGAGAAGAACATACCTCTATCCATCCCCTGCATAATTTTGTAGGTCTTAATCATGCCCCCCAGGTGCCTTTTTCTAAGGAGACCCCTTTCCTCATAAGGGAGGTACCCCAGCCCAGTAATATTTTGGTTGCTCTCTTCTGCACTTTTCTATTTCCACTATGTCCTTTTTGAGATGTGGTGACTAGAAGTGGATGCAATACTCCCAGTCTTAACCAGGTGATGGTTGTTATTCCAGATTGAGTAATTCAGATTTAAAGAGAGTGATTGGCTCACTAGATGGAAAGCTTTGCACTTCTCCCAGCTGCTCACAAGCCAGACTTGAAAATCTGCTAATAATCAGGAGCAGATTTGGGGCTCTCTCCCTCTCCTTGTTCGTGAGAGGTTTTAATTTAATTTCATCTTTTAAAAGTCAAGACTCATAAAATATAACAACCCAGGCTCAGAAGGTAGGACTGAGTTACTAAGTGTTGGATTATTAAATGATGTATGAAAATAGTTTGGAAAAAAATCAGCACTTTGGAAAGTCTATTAGGTCCTGAGATTGTAACTTTGCAGCAAACTTGGTTCTTGTTCTGGCATATATGATGACCAGGTGTATGGGTGGGGTAGAAGCAACAGAGTTATTTTAGATTCCATTCATTGGCTGTTTGGAGGGAGACAGTTGCGTGGAGAAAGTAGAAATTACATTTTAGTTGGAAAGAAGGTCTGCCAAAATCTATGGAACTTGCTGTCAAATTTTGTATCCTTTCATCAAAATTCACATTGACTCTGAAGCGAGTCTCATGTATAGTAGTGTTGTAGTAAAATTGGAAGTGCAGGAGATTGTCAGGACACCCCTTTTAGCCATGTCCTGTTAAAAGCATTAAAAAAAAAACTAATTCAAAATTTCTTCATTGGAATGTTTGTTCTCCTGCTCTGAAACTTATTATACTATAATTAAAGATCCAGCTCATTTCATCCCAGACTCATGGAGTAGGTGGTAGTAGTTTAAAACAAATGTATAACAATGGAAAAAAACAGATAAATATATAAAATAGCATTTTTTTTAGTGCTAGCCTATGCATTCTTACACAGAAGTAAGACCAACTGTATTCAGTAGGACTTATTCCCAATGGGCAGCCCAATCCTGAGCTGCCCAGCATGCAGGGCTGCCCTGGCATCTGAAGCATGCCGGGCAGTGGCCAGCGACTCCTTGGGGGAGGGAGTAAGGGAAGTAGCCCTGCAATAGGGCTACTTGATTCTGTGGTGGCTGTTTAGCTGGTGCAGAATCAAGAAATCCTATGTTGGGCCATGTGGCCCACCATGGGGCTCCAGATCCGGTGAAGTTGAGCTCTGCTAGTCCAGTCCCTTCCCACCACACCTTCCCCTGCCCTCCACCTGACCCAGATTGCCTCCTTCCCACCTCCCCCTGCCCTGTCTTACTTCTCCACTGCTTGGTGTGTGCACAGAGTGCCTGGTGACGGACCATGGGCCCAGCACTGAAGCTGGCCCATTGCCGGCTTGTGCTGGGCTTGCTCCAGTACTGGGCCCATGGTACAGCTCGCAAACATACCAGTGGTAAGCTGCCATGCACGGGTCTGAATTGGGCCCTAAATTTGCACAGGATTGCAGCATTAATGCAATATGCACTACATAATGTGTCTCTGGCCTACCTTGGGAAAGATGATGGCCTAGAGTAGACATTAATATGTGCCTCTAGGCAAACTTTTCCATTTGCTTCCTGTTGAGACTGATGTTTCTTCTTGGTGAGAGTCCTTTGAAAAACTTTCAGACAATACCTGAGCTCTCCTGCTATGGGACAAGTTTCAGAGCTCTGCTTGACCTTAACCCTACTCCTGTTTGCACATTTCCATTGAATCCCTTCCAAGACTGGGCATCTAGGTTCAAAATGGCAGTTAGAATCCCTTTACAAAGTAATTTAGTTCTGTTGAATTACATGTATATAAGACATCTTAAAGATGCATTAGCTTAATTACATTGTGGATCAGGTTCTTAGGTCAGGAAGGAACCTCCCTCCCACTTCTTTCCTTCAACACAAGCCTCTGAAGTAGTGGCATTACGAGGGAGGTATGGGGTTGTGGCAAAACTGGGTGATGTGCACAGGGAGGTGACACCACTACTGGTCAAAAATTTTTAAATCTTGGTATTTCTGAATAATACCATCAAGTTATATATCATTTGATGTGTAATTTCATGCAAAATGCAATGAAACAACCAGTGCTGAAATTGCTATTATTCTATCAAAAGTTATAGCCAAAAAACCTAACCGAGATGTCATGATGGTGCATCACCATGCCCACTGCCCAGGGCATTGCTCCACCCACTGCACAGGAGAAGGTCCATCATGGGTGTGATGCTCTGGGCTCCCATACTGGGTGATGGTACAGGTGATGCTGCTTCTCTCAAGGCATTCTCCCCCCCCCTCTCTTGTGTTATAGTGTGATCTTTTTCAAATACCTTGTGTAAATAACTGCTGAAGCATATTAAGGCCATGATCCTATACACACTTATCTGGGATTAAGTCCCATTGAACTCAGTGAGGTAGATGTGCCAAGGTCATTCTTAGCCATGTGCTTACACTCAAAAGACCATATGCAAAGGATGACAGGACTCTTGAATGTTGGTTGAACAGATGTGTAGAAGGAGGAATTTTAGCTGAAGATGCTGAAGTGAGTAAAACCTTGCCTGCTGACTTTTTCTTCTTCTTCTTCTTCTAGATTAAAAACAGAGGAACCCTGATTTTGTACCTGGCTATCTTGAGTTGCAGCAGAATCCAATACATGTTTATGCTGAAGTAAGTCCTATTGTATCAATAGAAATGTACTCACAGGTGTATACATAGTATACACAGTGTATACAAAAGTGTATATATAGGATGACAACCTAAGAGTAGACTTGAAAGTTCCATTGAACTCATTTTCAACCACTGTAATTATGCATGGTTGGAAGTTAGATTATCTTTATGTGTTCCTCTGGGCAGCATGGTTCCCACCTGGGGTTGCTCCATGCTGGTCAGCCCCCTCATTAAAGACTCCTTTATATTCCTACCATCTGGGTAGATGGGACTCGTCAGCCTGGGAAGGCAGCTCATCTGAGAGAAGGAAAACTCTGATCCCAAACCTGCACTGCCTTGTGGCTACATCCAGTTATGGAAAAGGCTTCAGGACGCTGGAACTGGAACCAACCGTACTGGCTTCTGCCTTTCCATTGGACCATTTCAGCAACGTGGAGAGGGGGGATTTGCTGCATGGGTAACAGTCTATCCTCCATATCTACCTTACCCAGGCTTCGCGCACTGGAGATGACACTGTTCCAGAACCACTATTCAGAGCGCGATACCATAGTCTTCCAAGACTGAAGGATGCCAACTGTATGTTCCTTTAACAGTTGTCCAGCATACTACACAAACAAGGCCCCTCAAAGGGGAGGGTATTTTCCCCCATATCTGTGTCAGTGATGTAATTAGGTCACTTGACTCTTGGGGCTCATAAATTTTTGTCAGTCCCCCATAAGGCAAAATTATTTATTTCATTCATTGATTGATATTTCACATTTTTATATTGCCCTTCCTCTAACAAGCTCAAGGTGGTTTGCATGGTTCTCCCCATCTTTTGTCGTCACAACAACCCTGCAAGTCAGGTGAGGCTGAGAGGTTCTGTGTGATAATGTGTACCAGGCACAATGCTCTCTTTTACACGTGTATTGAATGTATAGGAAACTAAGTAGCTCTCTTTTGATTTGAATCTGATCTTCTTAGTTTACAGGGGCAGAATTCCCTCCTATATTTATTCGGAGGGTTAGTAGTGTAACACAGGGACTCTCCTTGGAACATCTCTCCTTGGACATGGAAAATATGGAATAGAGCCCTCCTCATGTCATGGTGCTGCTACTCCCACACCACCTAAAATGTAGACATTTGATAGGCATGGAGCCCAAGACACCCTGATTAGGAGTGAAGAAGGACTTTAAACAACACACGCACCCCACTGGATGCAGAAACTCAGGAATGGACGTCACTCCTACACCCGGAAACCCCCAGGTGGTTGAGCTGTGAGAGTTTAGTTGCCCCTCCACGCGTTGGGGTTGGGAACAAAGGAAGGCTCATGTCCGGCAGCAGCCAGGAAGAGAGCAAGGAATGAAAGTACAATCAGCACGTAGTACAAGGCGCTTCTGTAGCATCTTCTTGGGAGACCTGCCCAGTCTCTCCAGACGCTGAGCGGCGGGCGTGCTCGGCTCTGTCTCCCGGTCTGCGGTCCTTTCCGCTAGGAGGCGCTGTGCTCTTGCACGAGAAAGCCAGGCTCGCGGATCCGCCGCGAAGGAAGCCTTTGCTCCTCTCCCAGCCCCTCCCCTCCCCTCGCAGAGTCACTGAAGCGGCTGACAAGGGGACGGGCAACGGAGTGAGTGTCTGAAGAACAAGCTGGGGCCAGGGAACTTCAGCAGCATCCCTGACACAGCCACGTGTGTGATCCACTTCAGTGTGAGAGTCACAGCCCAATCCTATCCACACTTTCCTGGGAGTAAGCCCCATTGAATCTAATAGGACTTACTTCTGAGTAGACGTGCATAAGGTTGGGCTGCCAGGCGCCTGGGAAGCAGGCAGAGAGGTTTGTACTCTCGGTAGTTGTATTCCTAGATCCTATACGTAAAACACACACACACTTTAGCTAAATTAATCTAGAATTATGAAGTTCTAAGCTGGGGCTCTGGCACCTGGGTACTCGTACCCCCCCCCCCTTGGGGATAAGCCCCACTGAACGCCAAGTAAAAGGCGTAAGATTGAGTTGTCCGCGTAAATCAAACAGCAACCTCAATTGCATTAGAATGGCTATTTCATGCTGCGAGATTGTAGCAAAAGCATCCCTAGTCTTTGAAGCCCTCTGGCTGGGGCTGTAAAAGGGCTTTGTGGAGAGATTGTCTACCTGGCGTGCAGAGTGTCGTTCCTAAAGGGAGGGAGGCGAGGGAGATGTGCCATTTTCGGGTGTATCACACCACACCAGCTGCTTCTGGTGCCAGAGTAGAAGCCGAGAGGAGACCTCTTAGACATATGACGCAGAATAAGCAGGTAAAATTCTGGATTGTACCACTTTAGGTTGTACATGGGGGTGGGGTGGGGGGTTTCATGGATTTGTTTCTACCTCAATACGAAAAACGCCTTGATTCCTGTATGTAACAAACTAGTATGTTGCGGAGAGAGGTCTGCAAAGCATCTCTTCCTAGATTTACTACATGTAAAGAGTTTTTTCCCCCACCAAAATTAAAAAAAAAATTACCTCTCTCCTTTTCTTCCCCCACCCTTTCCTCCGAGTGGTACAGAACTTGGATTCCAGCTGTTAAATTAGCTCCAGCACAACTGGCTTGTGGATGGAGGGATTGCTTTAATCCCCCCTTCCTAACACTTGTGGAAACTGAGGACTCACATGTGATGTCCTCATGTGGTATAGGAACTGTGTACTATAGGTTGAAATATGGTTCACTTGATTGGTATGATTTATATAGCACTAGACTATAGTAGGATTTATATAGCGCTTGACTGTACTCCCAAACCAGTCCTTGGGAAAAAGCTACAAGCACGAGCCTAATATACCACGTCTGATGCCAAAGTCAGAGGAAGAGCCTCTGCTCTGCTTCCAAACATGGTGGGGAAGAGCCAGCTTTCCACCTGTCTCTAAAGAGAGGCCAGAGTGTTTGCCTTGGCTTGGAAATGTACACACGCTTGGAAGGCAGTTGCCAAGTGGGAAGGTCTGGTCCAGCCATTTTCAACCACTGTGCTGGGGTTCAAACCATTCCAAACCACCTGCCGTCCCCAGGTGTGCTGCGGGAGTTTGGTGGAGGGTCATTTATTAATAGGGCCATTGGGTATATGAGCCCCGCACCAACAGAAAGATGTGCCTTGTCAGTTGTCCAAAAACTGATGGTGTGCCTTGACAATTTTAGTACCTTGTCAGTGTGCCATGAGATGAAAAAGGTTGAAAATCACCGGTCTGGTCAATCCAAGAGTAGGTTTCCTCTGCTGCTGCCTGTCACAGGAGAGCCAGGTGGGAGGGAAGGGTTATTTCAACTGGCCTGTTTGTTTGGCTTTGGTGTCATAGAAGGTGAGTGGGAGTGGGAATCGCCTCTGTTTCTTAGGCTGGTAAAGCTTTTGGGGACTGGTCAGGTTATTCCTGGCAGGACCTGGGACCTTCTTTTAAAGATCAGAGTTGAATTTCTCAATGTTGTGTTCATTTCACTCTGCCTATGTTGGGTCCTGAAGTCTGGCACTGAGTTAAGCAAAAAAAGGAAAAAAAGTTTACTTTCTTCTTTTCTGATCAAGGGACAGAAACACAGCAGTCTCTGGACTTGCAAGGATCCTGTGTATTATTAAGATATAGTCTGCTAAGCACATTTTTCTCAGGAGAAACTCTTGTGTCAAATGTACAGTTCCAACCTTGTACAGGTCCGCTGATTTTTTATACACGGATTTGACTCAACAGGAATGGCCACTGCAAATGAGAAGGAATGTGCTGATCCCTGGAGAAGGGGAAAAACACACCCCTTTAAAATGCTTTTCTTACTGTTGTAGAGATTTTTATCTTGACCTGATGAGAAGGGCCCTTTAAATTAAAGGAAAACAGTCCTTTACAATATTTAGAGAGAGGGCAGTCAGCTGACAATCCATCAATCATTCTCTCTCCAAGCAACCCCCTCCCTTCCCCCTGAACACATGAAAGAAAGATAATCCTTTGGGGCTGGAGAGAGACTGATTGCTGGATTGCCTCTTAATGATTCTATCTTAACATCACAAAGGTCAGCAAGGCTGTTTTTAAATCACCTGGGCAAAGGGACTTTGTTTTTTATATTTCTTTGCTATAGTGCATTTTTTGCCACCCACTGGGAACAAACCCATGCAACCTGTACTTCCAAGTACACATGTTTGGGGTGGAGTGGAGTTAGGGCTGCAATTGTTCCCATGCTTACTTGAGCCCTTTGGGGTTTGTAATGCTATGGGGCTCGCTTCTGGATCAACTTGCACAGGACTTGGTGTGTGTTAGTCTGAATTGGTTAGGCTAAAATAATTCAGGACAACTGCATTGTAGTAGGTCATCCCCCAGAGTTGTGAGTGAGAGTTAACTTGCAAGGAAGGGGGGGAGTAATGTTTCATATCTCTCTACTAGCCTCTACTGCCCTCAGTCAAGTTTGTGTGTGTGTGTGTGTTTGAAGGAATTGAAGGGCAGGAGGTCTGGTCTAAAGGGTAGAGCCTCCCTTAGCCCGAAGAAGGTCGCCAGTTCGAGGACACCAGCAGCTCCCTGAAGGGCTGAGAATGGCAAGACCTTGAAGCAGCTGACAAGTCGAGCTGAGTGATTCCACCTGCTCTTTGGTGTGAGCGAAGAATCATCTTGCCTGCCCTCCATGTGAGAGATGAAGGAGCTGCTTGTCAGCCTGCGTGGGAGAACTGGAGGCCAGAAGTGAGACCAAACCAGGAAGATCCATTCTGAAATGTTGCTGGTTCTTGAAAGAGAGAACCTCTATGATTGTAAAAATCCCCTGGAGGGATTTAGAAACGCCTGCCTATGTCAACCGCCTTGAATAGTCAGAGGAGTAATCCGATTGCCAGTAAGGTGGTATATAAATACTTAGTCGTTGTTATTATTATTAATTGAAGTGTTCCAATGCTCTTGCCAGGGTCTTGCCAAAGCCAGTAAACAGGAAGGATAGGATTAAACACTTTTTCACACATTATACAGCAAAGTCAGGTTTGCTGTGAAAAGATGCACGAAATAGGAAGCTGCAGCTGAACCTGGCAATGTGTCCTTCAACCCCCCCCCCCCCCGCATTGGTTCACCCATTCAGTTGTCAGTCATCTAGTGTGGTGAAATCTGGATGTTTGTGCCTGCTTAAGGATATCTGCAAGAGGGATCTGAAGGCCTTAGGAGTGGACCTCAACAGGTGGGAAACCCTGGCCTCTGAGCGACCCACTTGGAGGCAGGCTGTGCAGCATGGCCTTTCCCAGTTTGAAGAGACACTTTGCCAACAGTCTGAGGCAAAGAGACAAAGAAGGAAGGCCCATAGCCAGGGAGACAGACCAGGGACAGACTGCACTTGCTCCCAGTGTGGAAGGGATTGTCACTCCCGAATTGGCCTTTTCAGCCACACTAGACGCTGTGCCAGAACCACCATCCAGAGCGCGATAGCATAGTCTTCCGAGACTGAAGGTTGCCAACGAGATCTCCACAGCTGCTGTCTCCCTTTCTCACTAGGCTTGAGAGTGGACCAGTGCTACTTATAACCAGCCACTAAGCTGCAAGACAGCTTTGTATGGTGTTTGGCCACCCCCTGCTTTTGCTAGCCTGTGGACCCACTTCTTAAAATGTTTTAAAACCTCATCAAACTTATACCCAGTAATAAAACTCCTTCTTATTTAATTGTTTAAAATGCATGTACTGTTCTCAAAGTATTCCTGGAAGAACTTGCTCAAGAAAAGGAATAAAAAAACTACCGATACTTGGCATGTGTAACTACTGATACCTGTGCATGTTCAAAGCATTTGACATCACAATCATGTTGTGATCCTTAAAGCAAACTTCTAAGGTAGTGATTCCCAAACTGTGAGCCATGGCTTCCCTAGGAGCCATAGAAACCAGCCATGGAATCCTCATGAATAATTCACCTCCCTATACAATGTATAGGATTGTTGCCCTAATGGGAAGCTTCAGTCAATGGCCCTGTAGGTCAAGGGAGCCACCAGCTGACTTAGTTTGGGAATGACTGCTGTTAAGTACTTTTAGACCTATTGCAGATGGAGGGCTAAGGTGAAATAAATAGTAGCTTGTCTAACGTCATGTAGTGAGTTTGTAATGGAGAGAACATTTGAATCATGGATTTTTGGATGCATAGCTCATTCTCTACACAGAGCAGGCAGAAGCTGTGGGATCAACATTGGTTTTTCTCAAACTACAAGGTCCACTAATAGTGGCCAAATGCAACATGGTGGCTTGCAGGCAGGGCCGCCAATGACTTACTGCATCCTGTGAGCCATATGCTGAGATGACCACCATCTAGGAGTACAAATCTACTGCTTACTTACTCACTGGTGTCACTAGGGAGGTGCGGGGGGTGCGGGCCGCACCGGGTGATGTGCCCGGGGGGGGTGATGCGCCCTTTGGGGAGGATGCGCTAAATTTGCGGCATTAGGAGCTAGCCAGTCATGCCATACACCATTGGATGTGGAATGTCCAGAGAAATGCAATGCAAAACACAGACTTGAAATAGCTCCTTTCCTTCAAAAGTTATGGCCAAACAACCGGAAAGAAAAAATGCATGGATCCCTATGGAAAATGAAACTGAGCCATATTGTGTGTTTACTCGCGAGTAGGCGCACTTGCTATAGTCCGTTGGAAAGGGCAGGCTGTGAGGAATCCAAAGACACCAGAATGGTCCTGATCCAATGCATGCAGTCTCCAAAAACACAAAAGGGAGAAGGAGGTCCCTCCCTCTCTCTCAGCTGCAGTCTATTGAGCCCTATGGAAAGCAAAGCAGCATCACAGTCACATTTACTCGTGAGTAGGCAGACTACATTGGCTGGTGTTCAGGCCAGGCAAAGGGGAATGTGAGGACACCAGAATGGTCCTGATCCTATGGAGCTGCTCCAGAAGGCAGCCTCCAAACTCCCCCCCCCCCCCCACTAAAAAGGACAAAAAAAGAGGCTTGAACTGTTAAGGGGAAATTTTTCTATTTTGCACTTGTGAAGTCAGGTGGGTCTTTAGCTTGATATGCCTGAAATAGAAGAACTTTAAACTGGACACTGGGGAGGGCTGGAAATCTCACTGATTCTTTTTGGGGGGTTGTTATTGCAGGCAGACTACAGATTAAGCCCCATTGACCACTATGGGACTTACTTCAGAGTAGATTCACTTGGTGGAACAGGACTGGCTCCTCCTTATTTAATTATTTCTTTTCTTTTAATTTAATTATTTATAATTATTTATTTTAATTTGCTTGATGATGTCACTTCTGGCCATGACATCACTTCCAATAGGTCCTGGACATATTGTCATTCTAAAAAGTGGGTCCCAGTGCTAAAAGTTTGAGAGCTGCTGCAATAAGGTATTAGTAAGTTGACACAGGGGTGTGTGTGTGTGTGTGTTTGAGACTCTACAAGTTTTCAAAATCACTAAAATCAGAGTTTGGAGGAATAATACCATCATGTTATATATCAATCAATGCGTAATTTGATGCAGAATGCAATGAAACAAACCACATTGAAATATCTGTGTTCTAACAAAAGGTACAGCCAAAAAACCAGTGGGGGCGGGGCGATGGTACATCACCACGCCCACCACCTGAGTTGTTGCCCCACCCACTGCAAGGGGTGACGCGCAGTCCTGAAGCGAATCCTAGTGACGCCACTGAGCTTACTATAGATCATGAACTCAAATCAAAAACTCTAACTGGTTCACAGAGCTGCACAACAGTTGGTCAAAGCTTAGGCAACCCATAGTTTATAGGCGAGGAATACTGAGGTTGAAAGAGACACAACTTGCACAAGGCCTGCTAAAGCAGAGTTGTGGTTGTTTTACTTGCTATAGTTAAACTATTGAGAATTTTCGAAGAAAATTCTTTCTGATCTACTGCAAATTGCTAAGAGATCCACCAAAATATCCTCATCTCCATTCTGCCAGCCAGTGTTGCCTGCTGTATTTACCGGACCTGCTCCAGCAGTCCACATAACCCACAGCAATTAAGCAGGTAATCATTTCTTCCCACGCCAGGACACCATTTCCCTCATAAATATCTCTGTGTTGAGCTGCTGTTAAAGACACAGCTACAGGGTAATCAAAGGCAAAGGAACAGAGCAGAGGTGGCAATTCTAAATATGCCATCCTCTGTGCTAAGATTTATTCCACCCCCCCCCCCCCGGCAACTCATACAATGCAGGAATGAGGGTGAATCAAGTTGTTATGGTGTGGTTGAAGTACAATTAAAAGATGTTCTGTCTTGGTACTTCTTAATCAGAGCTCCATATCCTGCCCTATTCTCATCCTTGTCTGTTGTTGATATTGACAGGCAGTTTTCATCAAGAGGAGCAATTGCTTTGCATAGTTTCAGCAGTTACAGAAAAAGCACTGAAAGGAGGAAATGCAGTCACTGTGTTTGGTTCTTTGCCATCAAGGACAGCCCATTTTCATAGGAACGTTTTTATCTTCCTCTCCACAAAAATTACCATAAGAACGTAGTATGTGGTGTTATATGTTCAGGATATTTGGTGGAGTTTGGAGTGACCTATATGAGCATATAATGGACACACATACAGTCATGAACTGAATGATTTCCCCACTCAGTAAAAATAATTATAAATAGAATGTGACAATACATTAACCCATTTCTGCCCAGCCCACATTTGATTCCTGTTGCTTATGTGCATCGTTGGGCAGAAATTGCTTACGTGAGCTCAACGAGAGTATGCAAATGATTTGAATGGGTGCAAGAGGAAATATTTTCAAAAGGGAATCAGAAGAAAATATTGGCGTGAGCTAGAGGATATCAACAGACTAGTGAAGCATGTATTTATTTGCTGGAAGTTGTTTCTAATTAGAATGCTAAGTTATGACTAGCACGTGGGTACAAGTGAACCAGCCCAACAGTACAAGTGGATGCAGTACATTTACATGTTCCCCGGGGTCCGTAGTGGCACCCCTGTTTGCATGCTAAAGGTCCAAGGTTCAATCCCTGGCATCTCCAGGCAGGGTTGGAAAAACCCTTAACTGAAACCTTGGAGAGCTTTGATCAGTCAGCACAGACAATATGCTCAGCACAGACCAATGCTCTGACTTGGGATATGGTCTGAGAGGTGTACCATATCATTCCAATCTAGCTAAGGAAGTTTGGACACAGAAGAAGCATTATGATCCACATCTATATTCATAACTGCATCTCATGGATATAATCATAGGAGTCCTACTGAGCAGACTGCATCTCTTTCTGATGTGGTTGAGGATGGTATACATGCCCATTCAGGTCCATTGCTCATTAGGAATGATTAGCAGCATTTAGAGAGCCAGAGCTAGATAAGGGTCCAGTAGTTTTGATTAGGTTCCGGGCTTATTGGTTTGTGGAATATTTTACCAAAATATTTTCTAAAATGGACATACATATCTCAAAGTTAATGTTACTGTACTAGCCAACTCAGGTTGTTGAGTGACTATCGGAATGCGAGCAAAACACCAAAAGAAGTGGGTTCTTCATACTGGGGGGGGGACGGACGGGACGGACAGGACTGCCTAGGTATGTAGAAGTACAAACATCTGTAATTTTTTTAAATGTAGAAGTTAACTCCCCCCCTCCCCCCAGAATGAGCCTGATGCAAACTGAGCATTTTCGGTGGTTCCACCAGGAACCACAGAATGTTGAAGCAGCAGCTAGAAAAGAACAAGAATTAGGGGAGGGACTTGGCTTATTTCAGCTAACTGGGTACTAGGGTTAAGGCAATGCGGCATTTTGTGTATACAGGTTGTGCCATGTTATCCACTGATTTGGCATCCACTGATTTGACTCAACACTGATGCCAGGAACCATCTTTAAATGCCTTGTAACAAGAAAAAAATAGTGCCAAAATCCCATTTCCTACCTTTGTGCTGTTCAACTGCACTGGTTGCAAGCTTCTCAGTGTTAGCTTTACAGACCCACTTCTGGGCTTCTTGCTTCTCCATTGTCATCCCAGATTGCAGAGTAACTGGCCCTTCTCATCCCAGCAGTGTCTTTTCTAGTGGCTGTCTGCTGGTGTTCTTTTGCATCTTTTTAGATTGTGAGCCTTTAGATTTGGGACATGGAGCCATTTCTTATTTGAACTTCTCTGTAAACCGCTTTGTGAACATTTAGTTGAAAAGCAGTATATAAATACTGTTATAATAATCGGTATAGACACTATACCACATTCAGTCATAATTTCATTCCATTATTCACCCCATCTAGTGGCTGAATGCAGTATAGTTCTGTACCAATGCATTCTGGGGTCACAGTGGAGGAGCAAGAAATGTGGAAGTGGGTCTTTAAAGCTATTTTTCCATTGATTTGGTATCCACTGATTTTTTTATCCACTGAGGGTTGTGGAATGTAACCTTTGCTTTGGCCTTATCCATTAATTCCTGTCTGATTTGGTGCATCCACATTAACCTAAAAACTAGATGAAGGTTGGTACACCCAAGACATCCTGATTGACTGAAAAATCTGATATTTGACAGTTATCTATACCACTCAAAATGTGTTTCCATATCACTTAGGGAAATTTGATTCATAAGTACTTCAAGATACTTTCATTAGTAGTAAAAATGGCACAGGTTTACATCTAACCAGTGCTTTTTTTGTAAAAAAAAATAGGTGCAGGAACTCACAACTTTTCATTTATTTATTTATTTATAAACCATTTTTTATACATGCGCGCGTGCGCGCACACACACACACGTCCATCCGTTGTGAGCTCCCTGATCGCAAAAGCACTCCTGCCACAGCTGGAGTGAAACACCCCATTTTTTTTAGGTGGGGAGGTGCTCCATTGGGCTATAGGAAACTCTCTCCATTGGGCTATAGGAAAGCCTATACAGTAGTTAAAGTGTACAGAACAAATATATAAGGTCTTGAGCCCAGCTGGTGGCCATCAGTGCCTCAAGTCTTAGTTCCAAACACTTTGAGCCTAAGAGCTCTGGTGGCTCAGTGGCTAAACTGTAGATCTGTGAAGCCAGAGGCTTGGGGTTCAAATCCCACTGAGGAATAATATATATATATATATATATATATATATATATATATATATATATATATATATATATATATTTTTAGGTGGGAAGGTGCTCCATGGCTGCAAAATATAAAGGTTGGTTGCTAGTTGCCAAAAGGGGGGCCAGTTGAGGCTGCAAAACTCCTCAAAGTTCAGTCCCAGGCAGGCTCTTTTTTGAACTTTTTTTTTTTAAGTCCCAGGTAGGACTTAACCCACAGCCTCCAGCAGGGGGCTCACTCCAGGAGCTTAACTGTGGGTTAAGTCCTAACTGGAACTTAAAAAAAAAAAAAAGGTCAGAAAAGAGCCTGCCTGGGACTGAACTTTGAGGAGTTTTGCAGCCTCAACAGGCCCCCCTTTTGGCAACTAGCAACCAACCTTTATATTTTGCAGCCATGGAGCACCTTCCCACCTTAAAAAAAAAAAAAAAAAAAATTGTTCCTCAGTGGGATTTGAACCCCTAGCAGACCTACAGTTTAACCACTGAGCCACCAGAGCTCTTAGGCTCAAAGTGTTTGGAACTAACACTTGAGGCACTGATAGCCACCAGCTGGGCTGAAGACCTTATATATTAGTTCTGAACACTTTGACAATAGGCTTTCCTATAGCCCAATGGAGAGAGTGCTGGGCTGTGGAGCACAAGGTTGGAGGTTCGAATCCCTCCCTAGCTAGCAGTGCAGAGCGGGGTGGTGCAGGCAGGGAAAAAAAGGTGGGGGCAAGGAGGAGGGAAAAAAAGGGGGCGGGGTGGTGCAGGCAGGGGGGAAAAAAGGTGGGGGCAGAGAGGAGGAAAGAAAGGTGCCGGAAGCCGTTCTGGTGCGTTCCATTACAAAAAAAGCCCTGTATCTAACACGGGGTGCCCAAACCCTGGCCCTGGGGCCGCTTGCGGCCCTCAAGAACTCCCAATGCGGCCCTCAGAGACCTCCCAGTCTCCAATGAGCTTCTGGCCCTCCGCAGACTTGCTGGAGCCCTCACTGGCCCAACACATCTGCTGTCAGCGTGAGGGCAACTGTTTGACCTCTTGCGTGAGCTGTGGGATGAGGGCTCCCTCCACTGCTTGCTGTTTCACGTCTGTGATGCATTAGCAGCAGCAAAGGAAAGGCCAGCCTTGCTTTGTGCAAAGCCTTTATAGGCCTTGAGCTATTACAAGACCTTCATACATTCATATAACTTCATCTTTAATATATTCAGTTATGTAAATTTATTCAAATTTTAAATGTAAATTAATTCTTTTTTTCTCCAGCCCCCGTCACAGTGTCAGAGAGATGACGTGGCCCTCCTGACAAAAACTTTGGACACCCCTGATCTAACAGTCAAACCACAGAACTTGATCTTGTAGATCAAATACTCAAGCACAGCATTGCTAGGTTTGAATGTTAGAGTCTGGAATTTCTGTTGTCTATTCACACTTTCTTAGTTTCTGATTTCTTGCTAGTGTGGGTGTAGCTTCACCACTTGGGGACGCACATTGAGTCCTTTGTTGTGTGGTAGAGGTACAAACCCTAATTAGTCTGGAAATGGGATCCCTAAGTGATATGTATCTTGGGGTAGGGGATGAACAGATTGCCCTTAATTTCTTTCTTTCTGGTTCTGGGGCTTCACTCTGTCCTACTTTCTGCTCAATTCTGAATTAACTAAGAGAATTTTGAAATTGATTCTAGAATATGCATTTTCCTACAGCTTTCAGTCCTTCACAACTCATTTTCCCTCTTTGGGAACTCTAAATCTTGGAAGAGATTTGAATGAGGAGACTGCTGACAGCATCCTTACCCTAGGTCTTTCTCATGGAGAAATGCTCTAACAATTTTGATACAGTTGTCAGTGAGTCAGCCAGGATAGCCAAATGTCTTTTTAAGAGATTGCGACAGAGAGGTTATGTTTAAAGGTGTGAAACTATATTTCAGCAACAATTTCCTTGTCTACAGTTTTAAAAGGCTGTAAATATCCCATGCGCCTAATGAAATCTGACCTCATATGGTAAAGCACTTACGCTTGCCAGATCATTTATTAGCAAACTTACCTTGAGGCAAAACACCTCTCCTCTTATCCAAATTTTTGTTATAAGTAATATAATAAACCTGGTTTCACTGAGTCCTTTTTCTTGAGTTGCTGGACCATCTTTTCATATGCTTGTTGTGATACAGGCAGGTAAAAATGGAAATGTGTTGGATTGCCTGTGTAATGCCTGTGAAATATTGTGACCAGGTTGTAATCTGTGTATATTGAGTTGAGAGAAAAGACTCCTTAGTTGGACTCCTTAGTTGGTTCTGTATAAACTGGTCTACAAGTGTTTAGGATGAATGGACTTAGGGCCCAATTCTGAGCTCAGACAGTACCAGTGCTGAACACTAGTGCTGGCGCTGAGTGCTGTAAACATGCTTTAAAGCATGTTTCCATATCACTTAGGGAGCTGAAATTTGATTCATATGTACTTCAAGATACTTTCATTAGTAGAAAGTCTGAAAAATGGCACAGGTTTATGGCATCTGGTGAATAAAGAGCGCCAGCACTGGGCCTGGCACTGAGCCCATCGCCTGCAGGAAGAGGACATGCCACTGCTGGGGAGTGAGTGCAACCACTGGGCAGCAGTGTGGCCTCTGGGGAACCACCATATTCTGAAGTCCGTGTCACACCGCAAGGCAAAATAACATTGCAGATTTGAGAAGTGTGATTGTGGGGTTTGGGGCTTTCCCCAGGGGAAGAGGATGAAAGTCCCCTTTCCCCCAAGGAGACCTCCAGCTTCTTCCTAGAACCCACTGGATACAGCAGTAGCTGCTTTGGCACCTCTGCCCCAGCAGGTGCCGGGAAACTCAGATTGGGCTGTTACTGAGCAAATGTAGGAAACTGGGAGAGACTAGGTAAAATATTGATTTTCTTATTTATAAGCTAGCATTCTTGTGCTCATTTGAGGGGAGTGCTGTCTCTATCATCACTTGATAGCTGGATTGAGTATCATGGAATAGGTTTAAAGCATCCAAAATGGTCACCATTAGCACCAAGGCAGGTTCATTATCAGCTAGCATCCTACAGCTCAGTCTAAGTAATGCAAAATCTACTGTGCTATCAGTACAAAATGATTGGTTGGCAACCTTCAGTCTCGAAAGACTATGGTATACGCCTAAAGCACCCAGTATTCCCAGGCAGTCTCCCATCCAAGTACTAACCAGGCCTGACCCTGCTTAGCTTCCAAGATCAGATGAGATTGGGCATGTGCAGGGTAACAGTTGCTATCAGTACGAAATGGACACTGCAGAAAAGGGGCTTGAAGGACAGATTGTAAAAATAAACCCTAGGAACTTGTGGCATTGGAAGTCTTGTTAGGGTTAGTAATTCATTCTTGGAGACACCTGTAGTGCTGTAGTTCAGTGGTAGAGAATGTGTCCCTGGTTCAATCTCTGGCATTTCCAGCTAAAGGTGGAGAAAAACCTTGTCTGAAACCCCGGAGAATCGCTGCCATTAAGTTGTAGGCATTATTAAGCTACATCAGTGGTTCCCAACCTTTAGGAGCTCAGGGACCACTAAGGCAAAATTTGGAGACGGCAGGGGCCACATGCAACCCCTCCACTCTCGCACACAAAAAACACAATTAAATTTGCTATACATAAGAAAATTATTTAATAATTAATGTGATGGTTGTGCTTGCATCAGTGGCGTCACTAGGGTTCACGTTACCCGGTGCGGGATGCCAGCGTGTCACCCCCCCATGCAGTGGGTGGGGCAACACCCCAGGTGGTGGGCGTGGTGATGACCAATCACTCTAACCCCACTCGTTTTTTGGCTGTACCTTTTGATAGAACAAAGATAGAACACATTCTGCATGATATTACGCATTGATATATAACATTATGTTCTTCTTCTTCCAAATTGTAATTTTAGTGATTTTGGTCACTAGTGGTGTCACACACACACACACACACACCGGTTGTCAACTTAATAACACTTAATTGCAGAAGTTCTCAAACTTTTAGCACTGGGACCCACTTTTTAGAATAACAATCTGCCCAAGACCTGCCAGAAGTGATGTCATGGTGGAAATGACATCATCAGGCAAATTAAAATAAATATTAATAATTAAAGTAAAACAAATAATTAAATAAGCAGAAGCCAGCCCTGTTCCATCAAGTGAATTTCCTCTGTAACCTGCCTGCAATAACACCCCCCCTCCAAAACCCGTAAGGTTTTCAGCCCTACCCAGTGCCCAGTTCAATTGAAGAACTTCTGTTTAAACCAGATCACTGTCAGGATCCACCTGGCTTTGCAAGTCTCAAAAAAGTTCACCATATCAGCTGAAGCCTCTGTTTTGATCCTTTTTAGGGGAGGGGGGAGGCTGCCTTCTGGAGCATTTGTTGAGCTCCAGTTCCATCAGATCAGGACCATTCTGGTGGCTTCACATTCCCCTTTGCCTGGCCTGACCACCAGCCAAGGTATGTTTGCTTACTCATGAGTAAACGTGACCGTGAGGCTTAGTTTCGCTTTCCATAGGGCTCAATACTCTCGTCTGCTTGGACGGAGGGACTTCCTTCACAGTTGTTTTTGGGGGTTGCATTCATTGGATCAGGACCATTCTGGTGTCGTTGGATTCCTCTCAGCCTGCCCTTTCCAATGGACTAAGGCAAGTTCACATACTCACGAGTAAACGCGCGATATGGCTCACTTTCACTTTCCAAAGGGATCCATGCATTATTGTTCTCCGGTTTTTTGGCCATAACTTTTGATAGAAAGGAGATATTTCACTCTGGTATTTTGCATTGCATTCCGCTTGAAATTCCACATCCAATGGATAAAACATGATGGGGTTACTTCTAACCACCATGATTTTAGTGCGTCACCCCCCTGTGCGCATCACCCCCCGTGCGCGTCACCCGGTGCGACCTGCACCCCCCGCACCCCCTAGTGACGCCACTGGCTTGCATTTGCTTCACTAGCTGTGAAAGTCTTGGGTTTACATGGAATACATGGAACACAAAATAATTCCCCCCCAACTCAGAGGTTTTCATACCCACCCAAATCAATCCAGTATCTTTTCCCCCATACCAGACCACATTATGCACAGCTCTTGCCTCTTGTAAGTGTGGAAAAACACCTCAAAAAGGGAGAGGGTAAGACAGCAGAGATGCTGCCTGTTTCCCTCTCCAAAAGGGGTGTAAAAACTTGGTTGCCTGGATTCCTTGCTCCACCCCTGGGTGTCAGAAGAGCACATCCAGAGGGCCCAGTCCTGCCAACTGGGGAAGGGGTACCACGGATGGGGGTTGAGCATATTATTTCTCCCCTCTCCTGCTGCCACACTGCCTCCAACTCACTTCCTTTGTGTTCCCTGGCCAGCTGAAGTCTGCACTCCCAGGGAAATCACATCCAGACAAACCCACTCCCAGGGAAACACCCCCAGCCAGCCAGCGATGCCTTTGGGAGCCTGCTCCTTCTCCTCCTCATTATTCCCATTCCTCCCCCTTCTCAGGCCTCTCTCCTCCTCCCCCCTCAGGTCCCGCTTCCTCCTCCCCCTCAGGCCTCCCTCCTCCTCAGGTCCCCCCTCCTCAGGTCCTGGCCCACCTGCAAAAGGGACTTCCCAGGCTGGCTGGAGTCCTGATCTGACTCCTGAGAAACCAGGCTGCCAGGGCTCACCTGAAGGCACAGGGTCAAGGAATGGAGGCAGTAGGCAGGAGGCAGTGGGCAGTGGGTGGCAGGGCACCTCTCCTCTGCATGCAGCTGAGGCATGAGGGTGCACAAATGCGCGCGCACCTTACAAGGCGCCTGCGCTTCACTTTTTTGCTTGTCTGGGCACTCAAAGACAAGGAGGGAAGGGAGGTGGAGGGGGGAGGCAGGAGACGGAGAGGCTATGCTCTGATTGGCTCTGAGCGGCTGCTGGTGCTGCAGAGGCTTTTTTTCTTTCTGGAAGGGCATTTTTTTCTTTTTTCACCAGAAACATCAAGGACCACCTGGGGGGGGGCGCTGTGGACCACCAGTGGTCCGTGGACCACGGGTTGGGAACCCTAGAGCTACATGGACCAATGGTTAGACTCAGGGGCTCAACTGTGATCTATAGAAGCTCAACCTCCAGTTCCCAGGTTTCACTTTGAAGCTCCATTTTTCCAGCCTCTCTTGCTGCACCTTCCCATTTCCAAAGAATATTTTGAGCTCTGTGCACTGTCTCAACATACCCAGTGAAGCTGGGGGCAAAGGATGAGGAACAGAAATAGCACCAACATTGTGTCTCATTTTTAGGATGCAGGAGGTTCAAAGGACACTTTGCGGACAGTATTTTTAGCCACATTTAGAGGGAGGCACAATTTTAGGAAATCCAAATAACCTCCTAGCCCATTGACCTCTATATAACCTATTCAATAACAATGAAACTTAACAATGCTTGGGAGGGGAAAAATAGAGAACACAAAAACCAGCTGGAAGCTAGGCCAACCCAAATTCCTACTCATATTGCCCTTCATGAAGAAACTGTAAAAGATTGATGCAGAAAGATGCTGAGTACAAAGACTTCAGCCTAGCTGCCCCGGTACTGTCATAGAGGAGAGGTGCCAAAAAGAGTAATCCCCCATTCCTACCAAGGTAAACAGACCCTTCAGAGTAAGCCCCATGTCTCCACCAAGCCTGGAGATTGGGTTTCCTCTCTATTCTGTAGCAATTTCCCTACTAGTATTCGGACACACTAGTCCACTGTATGTGTGTGTATGGCTGGCTGGCTGTGCTGCAAGGTATTAATTTCATGAAAAGACTTGTGTACTCCCAAAGCTTTCATCTACGGTGGTGGATGTGTGTTTCTTCCCTAGAAGATGATTCATTGTTCTGGCCTTTTCCTTCTCCCAACCAACCTTTCCTGGGAATGGGTGACTCTGTTTTGTCCCTGCATCCAGTGTTACTGAATAATGCACAGGCAGAATTCCCTACCTTTGGAGGAGACGGCCCCTTATACCTCTGGATACAAGGAAATATATAAGAAATGCAAGTTATTACTGGCAAACATCTTAGAGGCAGAAAACACACCATTTCCTAGGCCACCAGCCAGGTTGTGGGAGGGGCCATCCAGTTTATGCATTGCACATACCATCTTTAAATTAAAAGAGGTTGGACAGCCAAGCAGGGAAAGACATTTCTGCCTGAGTTCTGGAAAGCTGCCTTCAGCCAGTTCTGGGTTAGGTGAACCAATGAGTTATAAGGCAGTTTCATATGCTTAAAATGTATTTTACTTTAAAAGAAATGTTGTGACTAGTTGCCTTAGCAGTACTCAGGCTGGGACCAGGTTTTTTTTAGGGGTGGGGGAACTACCAGAGTATAGCGGCATTGATTGAGACACTCTAGCCCTCTTTCCCATCAAGCTACCGTCTGGGAAGATGGTATACTGTGATGAACCTTCTCTGCCAATGGGGGCGGGGGGGGGGGGAGGTCACAATGTTCCCACAAATATTCTGGTTGAAGGATATATAAGGACCAACATTTTGGGTTGTGCTTGGAAATCCACAAGAGTCCAATGTAGAACACATTCACCTTCAGAATCCCAAGAACATTTATCCTTCCTCTGCTATGTCCATGTGCATTCTGGATGTGTGTGCTAAAAAACTTGGGTCTAGAGTTGACACCATGATTCCTGCTGTGTTGTATTGTGAAGAAATGGGTTCATCAATGCATGGAGGTCGTTGGTCACTTGTGGATTGATCTCCATGTGTTTGTGGTTTTGTGCCTATAGAGTAACCCAGTTTCACTGATTTCTGTTTCAAGTGGTTTCATGGCAAGGAACAGGGCTGCTCTGCTTGCAAAGGCTACTGCCGCTAGCTGTGCAACAGCTACTGCACAAAGTGATTGTGTGGCGCAATTATTAGGTGGTATAATGCTGGGAACTGGTGATCTCACCCAGGTGGCATGAAATAGGTAGTTTAGAGCACTGTACTTCATTTATAAAATCTCCTAGAAAGCTTTCTTGATGGGATTGCAAATGACTTATGACTTGATAAGATTTTATGCAAATACAAATGATATTTTCATAGCAGAACAGACCAGACCCTTTTGCAAAAGGTAAGCTGTGTAGCTACATCAGCTCAAACTGTGGCTGTGCTGCTTCAGCCACGCACACTTGTAAATGTCTCTCTGAACAAACAGCTCTATGGTGAAATTGTTTCTAGACTGAATCCGTTCGGACTGCAAGTAGAATGGGTTCAGTCTAGGAACAATTGTATTAAAGTAAAAAAAACTGTTAAAGTTAAAAAAAACTCTCTAGCTCAGTGTTTCTCAAACTGTGGGTCAGGACCCACTAGGTGGGTCGCAAACCAATTTCAGGTGGGTCTCCATTCATTTCAATATTTTATTTTTAATAGATTATACTTGATGCTATCATGGTGTGCAGGGCCTAGGAGAGGGGGGGTAAAGGGGGGTAATTTGTACCTGGGCCTAGGTTCAGAAAGGGGGCCCAGGAGCCAAAGAAGGGGGCCCAGAAATTTCCTGGGATCTGACATTTTCCAATCTCGGACTTACTGCCCACATGGGATGCACATGGCAGCAACTACTGCCAGAAGCCGCACGCACCAGGCCCAGGAATGCATACATTCCTTAACAGTGTCACATCTGGGAGGAAGCTGGCCTGCTCCAGGAGCTCTTTGGCTTGTGGATCTGCTTACAATGAAGGAGTGGATGGGAGCTCAGGGACACAGCTGTGAGGCTACAGCTGCTGCAGAAGTGGTGCCCACCCCCATTGCCCCCCATTTTGTTTCACCCCCTCCCTCTTTGGGAAGGGGCCCCAAAGAAACTTTATACCCCTTGATAGAATTCCTCTTGGAGGCCCTGATGGTATGTGACTGCATTTGGGGAAATGTTACAGATCTGTACTTTTAACAGTCTGTATATGCTTTTAACGATGATAGTCAATGGGGCTTAAATAACAACAACAACAACTCTGTATTTATATACCGACTTTCTGGTCATCGGATTACTCCTCTGACTTTATTCAAGGCGGTTTACATAGGCAGGCGTTTCTAAATCCCTCAAGGGGATTTTTACAATCATAGAGGTTCTCTCTTTCAAGAACCAACAACATTTCAGATGGATCTTCCTGGTTTGGTCTCACTTCTGGCCTCCAGTTCTCCCAGACAGGCTGACAAGCAGCTCCATCTCTCACATGGAGGGCAGCCAGGACGCTTCTTGCTCACACCAAGAGCAGGTGGAATCACTCAGCTGGGCTTGTCAGCTGCTTCAAGGTCTCACCATTCTCAGCGGTTCAGGTGTCCTCAAACTGGTGACCTTCTGATGTTATCTTCTGGCTGACGGAGGCTCTACCCTCTAGACCAGACCTCCTGCCCTTACTTCTTGCTTACTCCTGGGTATGTGTTAGTAGGATTGCAGCTGAGGATTGTTAAAAATGTTCCTGCTTGATGATGTCACTTCTGGTCATGACATTACTTCCAGTGAGTCCTGACAGATCCTCATTCTAAAAAGTGGGTCCCAGTGCTAAAAGCTTGGGAACCACTGCTCTAGTTAGCCATTGGCTGTCCCCTGCATGAACTCAGAAATGGTACAGTCCAGGAGCAGTTTTACCAACTAACTGTTTGCCTATGGTTGTGATGATCTGAAAAATATATCAAAGAATATTAAGTTCTTAACTTGCATTTGTGTTGAGATTTTCAAAGAAGAATACATCATCCAAACATAGGACCTCTTTAAAATTTTACACTGCCTGTCCACCTACAACTGATCCCAAGAATGTATTTTCATTGTAAGACTTAGGGCACAATCCTAACCAGGGCTAATCAGGAGTAAGTCCTATTTTGTTCAATGGGGCTTACTCTCAGGAAAGTGTGGTTAGGACTGAAGCCTTATTCTGATAAAGGGAACTTGTCTCTTTCCCTCCCTCCTCTTTTTCCTGTTGTGCCACATGATGTGTTTTCAGTTTTAGTTTCATTGCTGTTATCTTAAATGTTACCTGCAGGCTGCAGTGTTGCGTTGGTTTTCTATACACCTGTGAAAAACAGCTTTTATTTGTGTTTTGTCTCTGCTATCAAGTGGTTATAACAGACTGAAAGAGGAAATGCCAGAGGTGAAACCAAAATAGCCAAATAAGTGCAAAGAGACTCTTTCTGGCCTAGACAGTCTATTCGAAGAAAGGTGAGTTTGTGACTTTTGAGATTATTTCAGAATCGTATTTTCTTGAAAGTCTTGCTAGTGACCTGGAGCTTCTTAAAAACACGTGTGCCCTCACCATTGAAACAACAGTCCAATTAGATTAAGTGAGCCAAGACAGATTTTAATTTTGACAAAAGTTGTCACCACTTGCAGTTCTCACTTTGATAGGTTTCAAAAATCATCCCAGAAACTTACCTTTTCCCCAGTTGAACAGAACTCATGTCATTTTGCTCTCTTTCAAGGCTGTGATGAACTCTGTGTCATAGAACTATTAAAGAAAACCCCAGATTGCCATCTACATCCATTTGGCCCATTAATTTGCAATTTAATTAACAGCTGTGCTCTGGAAACACTTATGGAATATTCCACATTATGAGACATTGCATGCCAGAGATGCAAAACATGTCTCAGCCTTGGAATTAGCTTGGTGCTTCCTTGAGTTGTGCAATGCAGACGGCACAGAGAAGAGCCTGCTTCTGTTATGAAAAAAAGTGAGCACTGTGGTTGTCAGCATATTTGCTTGGCGATGGGCCACTGATTTAAATATGTGCTTTGCAGATCTTTTTAATATTGGAAGGGGCTTGCATTTTGACAATCTATGATAAAATTTCTCTGTATTTCCTTTTGGCTGTGCTGCACAGCTAGCTGCATACATAAAAAGTTGGACATCAGGGTGAATGTTTTTAGCATTAATCCTCTTGAATTTTGGTCTGGGGAGCAACAGTGGACTACTGTTATCATGTGCAAGGATGACCCTCACCACGATTGTTAGCACTGTTAACCTGTTTCACACATGCTATTTGTTTTTAAACATGCACCTAAGATGTTTTAAGTGGCCACCTTCCAAATGGATGTGATAACTGCATTTATCTAAACATGCCTACAGATGTACGTGTCCAGGAGCTGACATTGGTTGGGAACAGACATTTCAGTCTGTTCCCAGGTGCATACTTTCAAGCCTACGAGAGGTGGCAAACTCAGGTTTGCTTCTATGTAATGTGTAAAATTACCACTGACACTACCAATCCCTCATATAGAACTCGTTGAGGTATTTTGCAAGAAAAATTCTGTCAAGATGGTTGTCCTGGAAGAAAAAGAACTTCTGAGTTCATTGCCCCACTGTCATGAATATGTGCAGTTCAGGCCTAGTAGCATTGCAAAGCCTGAACCAAAGTAACCCAGTAACAGAGAAGTGGCTTGCATCCTAGCTGCAAGGAATTTACAACTCATGGAAGGCGATAAATGTAGCACCTCAGTAGCCAGAGAGGCGCCCAGGAGTCTCCAGTGGGGAGGGGGAGAACTAGGAGGACTAGCATCCAGCCCCACTTCGAGAAGATTCTGACCCCAAGAGTTCTGATTGGGCAGTTTGAAATGGGTACAGAGTCACCCCATCCTGTTGGCATGAGAAGTATAAGAACAGAGCCCAGGGGGTTGTCCGGGGTCTTCGTCTTTGTTCCTTGTCTCTTGGTGAGATAGGTGGTGGGTGCACATCCTGCCCCGCCAGGACCATGTGGCCCATGGGTAACTGGGGCTGAGGATCTACAAAAGAAGCTGACCCAGGTGAGAGTTAGGAAATAATAGAGATAGCCAGTTAGCTTTATTATTTTATGCTGATATGTTTCCTAGAAGTTTTTATGCCTCTAGCATTTGCTGCCTTTTGTAACTTGTTGTAACCCTATGTAAATAAAGTAAAAATCCTTTTACCATGTTGGTTCATTGTCTGTTGGGGACAAAGGATCAGAATCCTGCCTAGCCATTCAGCAAGCTACCAAAAATCCTCATTGTGGACTAGTAACTTGAGGACTGAGACTTTAAGTAAAGAAAGTGCTCAGTGCCTACAAGGGATATAGTTAAGCCTAGAGAGTCTCAGTATCCCTGGACTGAGACACTGGCTCTTACAGGGAGGTGGCAGTACTACTGAACAGGGATCTTTGAGGGCTCTAGGGTTCAGACCCAACAACTCTGAGCACCCCAAAACCCTGGGAGTGTGACAAAGTATGCGGCAGCCACAGGGAAATTTTATTCAAAATTTATTGAACTTCCTGTAAAAATAACCTTCAGGCTTAGGAGAGTCTTGCCTCTCCTTTGTGTTTTTCATTTTCAGTTGATGTCCACTCACTTAGGTTACAGTCCTATCCACACTTTCCTGGGAGTAAGCCCCATTGACTATAATGGAACTTACTTCTGAGTAGACATGCATAGAATTGGGCTCTTAGTTCCTTTCCAGTTTGTGCTTTCTAGGCTATGGGGGTGGGAGAACGCAATAAACGGAAGTAAACAAAAAACCAGTTTGTCTGAAAATATCCAGGTTATTCCATACCGTCACATCTGTATCGCCAACAGAGGTATACTGAATCAGTTCATATTTAGGCATGCTTGCTTGACAATCAACCCCACTAAGCTGAGTGGAATGTACTTCTAAACTTGTTCAGTTGGGATTGTGTCAAAAGTCATTCACAAAACTGTAACTGATTTTTAAAAAAATAAAATAAAATTTGCTGTGCCCACTTATTCCCAAAAACATACGTGTTCTACTATCTGGTGGAATCTCTTCTGGAATGGAAATATGAATCCTGGTACCAATAGATAGAAAACCATCTTCTGTTCAAACAGTCATAATCCTATGCATGTCTACTCAGAAACAAGTCCCACTGTATTCAGTAGAACTTACTCCCAGAAAATTTGCATAGGATTACAGCCTAAGGAGTGCTGCAGAAGTTCCACATAGTAGAGACAAACTTCTTAAAACATCAATTCCAGATAATTTTATTTAGCGTTTACATTTATATCTCCATTTCAGTATAATTCTCACACTTCATTTCTCTGAGATATATGGGAGTGGGGTGCCTGAGGAACCGCCCTCTTCCATATGAATTAGCCTGTTCCCTAAGGTCATCTGAGGAGGCCTTGTTGTGAGTGCCCCCTTTGGCTGAAACCAGAGTGATGGTAATAAGGGGTAGGACCTTCTCCATGGTGGCACCATTATTGTGGAATTCTTTCTCAGATGAGTTAAGAACTAAGAGAAGCGGAACATTTTCCCCTTTCATTGATCCTTTTTAGTTATCTGGTTTTGGGGAAGGGTGTTATATGTTTTTATTAATGCTGTTTTTATTTCTGGTCTCTTATCTTTTTTTGTTGTAATGTTTATGAATTTTGTAAGCCACCTGGTAACCTGGGCTGGGAAAGGCAGATAATATTTTAAATAAAAAAAGTGGGTACTGGCTCTGCCCACTAGACTGTTTGGTGTGCTGAGTCCTCAAGATTCAACTCTAGATTGAATCTACCACTTTGGTTGATTAGCTGCAGACCATTTGATAGTGATGCCAGCAAGGAGAAGCATTTACAACAGCAGAACAATGTTCCACTGTCATCAAATGCTTGCCAATGGCATATGCTGCACACCATCAGTGGCCATTTGTGCAAGCTACTGCCGAAAGGTGGCAATACTGCAGCTTTGCTGCTAGACTCCACTGCACCCCCCAGAGCCAGTAAGCTACTCTGGTGGGTGGATTGGAGGTGGGAATTGGTGCCATGAGGGCATATCTTGGGCTGGTGGTGAATGGGTTAGCAGTGGAGCCTTCTGTGCTGATATCCTGAGCACCATTTTGCCTTTAACATGCCTCCTTGGGTCTGCTTGGACTTGCGCCAGCTAAGTAGTTGGTGCAGATACAAGTAGACCCACTGCAGTCCACGTGGAGGGCAAGTTTAAAAAGAAAACCTTTTCCTTACTTTTCTGTCCCCCCTGGTCTCCAACTGCCCTCAGGATGCAGCAGAACCTGTGCTGGCCACACTGCACCTTAAGAGCAGCAGCATTTAGTTAGGACTGGGGTCTTCACTGATGCTTTTGGGAGTTATTTTCAGTAAAGCATGTTCCCCGATATTTAAAAGGCTAGGGCTTTTCCATTTCATGTTTCTTCAATTCCATTCTTCATTTAACATGATTTTTTTTTGACAGCTGAAGGCTGAAAACTCTGTTCAAAGGAAAAGCAGATTTCAAAGGAGATGGTTGGCAACCTTCAGTCTCGAAAGACTATGGTATAAGCCTACAGCACCCGGTAATTTGGGACAAAGAAGCCACTTTTCAATTAGGACTCCCCCTTCTCCAGCCACTTCACCCCCTCCCCAGGGTTTCAAACACAAGCCTGTGAAGAAACTGGAAATTACTGGCATGTTAAAAAGTGGATTTGGGAATGGGATTCTCAGTGGAAAAACCCTGAATTTGGGGGAAGATTTACATATCCAAAAAACCATCAGTCATTTCTAGGCAAGAAGATCACATATGGGTTTGGGGGAGTCCTATAATGATGCTATCAGGTATCACCATGTTCTGAGCTAAAATGTCCAGAACCTGGTTTTGCCCTTGATACCATCAGCTTACTGAAGCTCAGAGCTAGTGCAGACCTAGATAGGTGACCACCTGGGAACCCCATGAATGCCACATTAAGTTCCATGCTAGAAGATAGGGGAGCAGGACATCATAAAATGCAGGATGCTCCAGGCATAATAGGGAAGCTCTTGTATTCAGAACTGTTCTCTGTTACAATGCACTGAGTTTACTGGTTAAAAGACTCCATATATCATCGTATATATGCCATGTAACTGATGTTGCTGTTTATGGCTCTGCTTCAGGCCCAACCATATCCAGATAAACTAGTCCAAGTGATCCAATACGATGGTGAATTTTTTGTGTGTAATGTAATGGGGGGTGGGGGGGGTGGGAAACAAGATTCATGCCTTAATTGGGACATTTTGAATTACATCCTACTTGTCATTCATGCTTTCTGAAAGCTGCTATGATGGGATTTTTCTTGTACACTTAATATTTATCCTTATTTTATCCTAAGAAGGAGTTTATCCTAAGAACTTTAGGATTCTTTATCCTAAGAAGGAGTAAGACCCATTGAATGCAGTAGAACTAACTTCAGTGGCTCTGCCTGCACTGAATGGAATATCCTGACACTGTTTCCCCTCCCCAGCATTGACTTCCATGGAACTCTTGTGAGCTTACTGTAAGAATAAACCATTCATGCAGTTTCCATTCATATCGTTGCAAGATGTGCTTATGCACATGTTGTAAACACAGAATAATTTCAGCATTGATTGATTGGTCTGGAGTTATGTAACGTAAGCGTGTGTCAGAACTCTGTGTTGGAACCAGGAATGATGTGATTCCTTAGTGATGGTTGCCAGTTTCTGATGCAGGGTTTGTGTACCTCCAGGGCAAACTCCACATTACTGTCACATGTTAGCATACCCCACTAAATCCTCTGGGGGTGAGGTGGGGATTTAGACCAGGGAGGGATGCTTGGTGTTTTTGCCAGACATTTTTTTTTGTTCAAAATCTCTCTGAAGCAGCTTCTCTACCCCCCACCCCACCCCAAAATGTTTAGGGTACACAATGGGATGACAGGCAGAAACTGAACAGGTATGAATGCCTGTTGAATTTCTACCTATGCAGTGGTGTTTTTCAGACAATCAGCAAGCAGGGGTGGTGGTGGGAAGCGCCGTCTGTGGTACATGTTTTTTTACCAAATAGGGTGGCCATTTAATTTTTGAAGGGCTGCTTCTGTGCCTGGCACAGAAATACGTGAAGACTTTTCTTGGTGCGTCGTGGCCCTCTCCCTTTGAAAAGGATGGTGCTGGGCTGTGGAGAAAGGCTGCTTGGACCCTGCAAGAGCCACTGCCGCAGAGGAGGAGAAGAGGGAGCGAGCTGGACTGGTTAGGAAGGCAACCCCTGCTGCCTGGAAGGGCTGCCCGCGTGGATCCCCGCTCACTCCGTTCTAGTGAGCCGCTGGTGTCGCTTGGCGTTTGTTCGACGAGGGCGGGAGGGAAGCCGCCTGCTGCCTGTTGGGCAAGCCGATTTGATTCCAGCGATCGTCGGAGGGGAAGGGAAGGATGGGGGCCTGCCTGTCTCCCTGCTTCTGCCATGCGGACTGATGAAGCCCTCAGGGAGACAAAGCGCTCCGCTCCGCACTGTGTTGGGAAGGCGGCCGGTGGCGTGTTCTAGGGGGCAGCAGGCAGGCCCCGGTTCCAAGTCTCGGCCGCAGCTGGCTTGTGTTTGGGCACCCCATTCAGTTTCCACAGGACCGCTTTGCCACTGAAACGGGGGTCCCATCAGGAGTGGGGCTGCCGGGGCGGTTTCAGGCTGCTGCAGCCCTGCGGGCGCTCAAGTGGCAGCCAGTCCCCTGGACGTACATCGGAGCCGGTTGAGCACTCCGGATCGAGCCCTCTTCTCTTCAGAGCCGCACCCCCCCCCCCCCGCCCCGCGACAGTAAAAGTTACGGCAGAGAACGTGTTGAAGGTGCTCTCGGTGGGTGACACTGCAGAGCCAGGTGAGAAAGAAGCCCCCCCCCCCTCCATGGAGCCACAGCGCTGGGATGGTTTACCCCCGTGACCCGATCCTTGATCTGCCCAACAGGGACTGCCGTGGGTTGGCACGGAACCCGCTTCGAAGCCATCCTTCGAAGGGAGGAGCGGAGTGAACATCGATTTCAGTGGCACGCATGTGCCTGGCGATCCTGGTCACGTTTCCTGAGCATTAAGCCACACGGACACATCTATGAGATGTTGGTTCCTCTCGGAAGCGTGCGTGGTGGTTCTGCCCTTGCTTTCCATGGAACTCGCTTCCAAAGAATCCACTGGGGTTCCGGGTTCCAAATGCTCGCAGTCCAAGTCGATTGGGGTTGTGGTTTGGGCATCGCACGTACACCTGTGCGTTTTGAAGCCAAGTACTCGGGGTCCGTCTGCCTCCACGGTGTGCACCTCCCGAGTCTTCTTTAAATAACCCAGCCCACGGGTGTACACGTTTGATCCCTGTTGCGTTTACGCAACGTTGGGCAGAAATGTCTTTTAAACAAGAGAAAATGGCTCAGCAAAGGTTAAGGAAGAAGCCTGCCCAAATTCTGTACTTGGGGACTGTGGCTGCGATCCAACACACGCTTTTCTGGAAGTAAGCCCCACTGAACTCATTGGGACTTAGTTCTGAGCAGACATGCGTAGGATTGGGCTCTGAAGCCCTTAAAGAGCAGTGGAAATCGACGTCTACATTCAACGAGGCTTGCTGTATTGAAACCTACACTCCAGTCGTACCTGTAGTTCACATCTGGAAGGCAGAGCACAGCTGGTGCGTGTGTTTGCTACAGTCAAAACATCAGGCATCCCCGCCGCCTCGTTTTCCTCGCCCGGCTTCTGCAGCCTTCTCACGATTCCGTGACAGGCATCTAACAGGTGAAGCCATCCCCCGTTACTGCTTCTCCATAGCAGAAAAAAAATCACCTGTTGATTTCTGCCTGTCGTGCCTCTATTAAAGGCAGGGCAGCCGAGGAGAAAAAATAAATGTACGGTATATAAGGGAGACAGCCTTAATGAGGGGTGTTGTGGCCGAATGTCTGATGTGATCCGTTTTCAGGGCTGTGTCTGCAGACACTCCGGGTTTAATTGCAAGCCTGCCCGAGGACAAGAGGGGGGACGTGAAGCCACCCGCAGGCGGTGGCCGTAAAACGGTGTCTGAGTCCTAATCGGGCCATTAAATGCAATGACACTGTGAGGCTGGGCGAGTCCGTCGGGCTGGGGGGAAGCCACGCTCGCTGCTTCAGTGCTGCGGCGTGTCTCGTGGGAGCCGGGCTCTTCCCTCCGCGCGTGCGCTGGCGGGTATAGATGTCAGAGGGGGCCGATGCAGACGAGCGATAAGGGCTGATGAGTGTTTCCTGGGCACGGACAGCGGCCAGGTTTTGGTAGGCGCGCATGGCAGAGCCCCAGACAGACACACAGACTCCGTTTCACAACTCCTCCTGAGCCAGGCTTGTGCAAACTGCTGAGTGAAGGGAGCCGTCAATCAAGGCTGGGCAAGAGCCAAAAGCGCCCCGCAGGGAGCCAGCGCCGGAAAGTGGTTCAGAGGCAGCGACACGTGTATCTGAAAAGGCGTGTGAACGTTTGCCCAAACGCTTGTAGGCGCTCTCGGGTAAACAGTCGCTCCGAAAGGATCGCGTCTGGGAGTTGACAGAGTTTCGAAGCCTGAACGAAGTTGGGTCACTGGTGGCCACCCTACTAAAAAAAATGTGAGACGGAGAATGCTGTGCAACCCCGAAGCTGCCATAGGCTGCAATCCCAACCACACTTTCCTAAGCCCCGTTGAACAAAATAGGACTTACTTCTGAGTAGACCTGGTTAGGAGTGTGCCCATAGTCTCCCTGATTCTTGTAGCGTTTTCCGTTCACTTTCAGGGGGCTGTTCTTTCAAGAAACGTTTTAAAGAATAGTACCTTTGGGGAACCAAAAGGCAGGCTTGAGCTTGCTCTGTGTCACCTGTCAGGGACGCTTGAGCCTCCTTTCACACCTGTATGACATGCACAACATGAACAGGAGAGGCTTTTCACTAGTATAGTGATGGGAAGCATTTTCACAATTGGTCACGCCCGGTTGGAGGTGCAGGAACCCGTGGGAATTTAAACTAGAAAATAAAACTGTACGGAACAACACCTGTACTTAGTCTTTCTTTGGAATAAATTCTTGCCCAGTTCCTGCTAGACTTGCCATCTTCTTTTTCTGTAGCAGTTTGTGACTTTACTGGACTCCTAACAAGCAGAAATTAAACTGGTGTTGTTTATCCCAAGGGAAAACTTCACGGATGGAGTTCTGTTGGAAGCTCACCCATAATGCATAAAGGAAATATATATATATATATATATATATATATATATATATATATATATATATATATATATATATATATATATATGGGGGGAAAAAGAACCCCAAGTGTATAATAAATCAACAGTCAAAGCCTCGCTCAAAAGTGATAGGAAAATAACAGAACTGGGACACTGGCAAGCCGATCCTGTGCAAGTTTCCACAGAAGCAAGCCCCACTGAGAGTTCAAGGCCCAAGGCTGAAATCCCAGAGGGGAATTGTTTCAGATTCAGAGTAGTCACGCATGGAATCGCGCCACCGCAAAGCAGTTAAGCCGCAATTCACACGCCACTCCTAGAGTAGTCCCGCTGACAAGTAAAACCACCCCAGAGTTCGCCTTCTGCAGGCCACCTCAGCTAAGGACCGTCGCTTAAAGCGGCTGGAAGGAGGACGGTGTGAGAGCCCAATCCTATGCAGCTCTACTCAGAAGTAAGTCTCATTGCAGTCAATGGGGTATCCCAGGTACGTGTGGATAGGACTGTAGCCTGAGTTAGCGGGCAGACTCTTGGCTTGTGTAATGGGAAGCCAATGCCACTCAGTTCAATGGGATTTGCTGCGAGGTTGGCACGGACGTAGTTGCTACCTGCGAGTAGATCGCGCTGTCCAGCCCCGGTACGTCTTCCTAAATCTCCTCTCACAAGAAGTGGGAAATCAATCCAGGCGTCTAGTACGCGCCCTGCCGCCTTGACGGCGGTCCTGAAAAGGCAAAACTTTTGGCGTATTTTTTAACTGGAACCAACGCGATGATAAAGACATCGTGTCCCTTGATCACCTTCCTGTAGAAGGTGACAAAGGAGGATTGAGTTTCACCTTCTGTCCTTGCGAAAGGGATCCTTTCCCTTCCCCCTGGAATCACAAGATTAAGAGTCCAATCCTAGGCATGTCTACTCAGAAGTAAATCCCACTGTAGCCGATGGGAATTACTCCCAGGTAAAAGTGGATAGGCTTGCAGCCAAAGGCATCTCCTCTGCCACGATAGTGGTTCTGCTCTGCAACCCAAAGCTTCCTGTTGGCAGCTTTTCTCGGTGAGATTTGTTCGCCCTAAACGGCTCAAAGAAAGAACCAATCCAAGTACTGACAAAGCCATAGCCTGCCACCTAAATCCACAATTTAATTTCAAGGAAATGTCCCATCGCTATTAGTGGAACTTGCAGCACGCCCCCCCCCCCCGAGTTCAATGGGACTTAAATCAGCATGCAGCCAAAATAGAAGTTCGAATTTAGAATCAGAATGTTCGACTTGAGTTGCCCCCCCTTTTGCTGGTAGGGCTTCTATGCCTTTTACAGCTTTCCACATCTGCAAATGCGCTTCTTCAAGGCATACCTCTTTAGCAGTTGCAAAGAAGGAGGGTAGAGGATTCTCCACATCTGCTTTTTACTCTGCTAGATTTAGGAATCCTCAGCCCCCGTTCCTGGCTCTCAATCGCCACGTGTTCTTCCGGATTCAGGAGAATCTTCCCCCCACAAGCAGGCACCGAAAGAGTGAGGGGGGGGGGGTTTACTCTTTTATGCTCGTCTTGAGGTTGATCAGATCCTAAAGAAAGAAAGGGATGCCTACCTAGGGCAGCAAAACTGAGCAGGTGCACCTTGTCAGGTAGTAGTGGGGGAAAACCACGCCTGGGCACATCTCAGAGCCTTGTCTTATGGAGGGCGAATATGAAAGCAGGATTAAGGCTGTGAGCCTAGGCACAAAATAAACCCAGATTTAATTTAGTGAGACTTGCCAAAGTAGGCGTACTTAAAATCGTGCTGTTAACCGCCAGTCCTAGGAACGTTTACTCGTGAGTAAGTCCCACCCGCCCGCTTAAACTCGGCAAACAGCTCAGAATGTCCAGGGACTTTCCAGTCAATCGGTATAGGGCAGAAGTACTGGTGGGTACATCACCTGCCCCACCCACTCCTCTCTAGTCAGTTACAGCGGGGCCTCCTGCAGTCGACATCTCCATTACCATCAGTGTTCCCCTCCCCCACCTCGGCTCATTCCCCCCTCTGCTGCTGGTTCTTCAGGAGCCCGATAGATCCCGTGGAACCAGGCGCCTCCGAGGACATACGCAGACAGCACAGCCGACCGCTTTTATTCCAACTTTTATTTGAAAATAACCATGATTAAAAATTTCATAAAATACACGCAGGCGCACACTCACTCACTTCACTACAGGCACATTTTTGGGGGGAGGGGGACATTCCTCCTTTCCAGTGGCAGCGACTATTTTTTTGTGTGTGTGGGTTTCCTCGTGAAAATACCCTGACACGTTTCTGGATCAAGTGTTTTCAGGATAAGGCCCTCAGGTTGCTCCTCTTTTTGGGGGGCCCCCCAAGTAGTTCCAGCAGACACACACTCACAAAAAGAGATCTACTAAATTTACCCTCTCATTTAAATAGAAATATTAATAAAAAAACCGGTAGCCTGTCTTGTTTAAACAAGTTTCCAAAAGTTACAAATAACTTAATTCATCCCTGCCCCCTCCCACCCCAAAAAAAAGACTCGCTGCGGTGCACGGGTTTGGTGCGGGATACCAACACGCAAAACCCTGAGTCTGGAAAGACTCACACGTGCACTTAATCGTCCTGTTTGATTAGGAGTACTCGATCCGGATCAAGACTATCCTGGCGATATTGGGCAGTGTGTCGAAGGTCACGGTCCTCAAACTAGTTAAGACACTACAGGCTGCACCATAAATACTACTGTAGTTCAGCACTTTCTGGGAATTAGTTACACCGCATCTGAATAGAGAGATTATACAGAGGTACATTCAGTGTCACTGAAATCAATCAGGTTTACTTCTGTGTAAATGTGCTTTGAATAGGGGTGGAACTTTAATGTAAAGCATTTAAACACCATAACTTGCTCCTGGATGGGTTGGAGTTGTGTTATGTGGCTTCAGTCCATACAAGCTCACTTATATTTTATTATTTCTCAGCTTGAATCCCCCTTCAGAGCTCTAGCACACGCTGGCCTGGGTGGCTTTGGTTGCACGCTTACGCGGAAGCAAACAGCTGATACAGTACATAGTTACTCGGAAGTAAGTAACTGGATTCAAAGGGGCTTGCGCCTACGTAATTGTACATAGGATTGCAGCCTAAGGCGTTAGCATTTTAGCTGAAAAAACTGCATTTAGTTTAAAACAGTGGGGCTCAAGTTTCGGGTTGCCAAGCTTTAACTGGCCCTGGTCCTGTGCTGAACTGTTAGTCAAGGTTGCCTAGGAGCTTGGTTATCATTAAGAGGTTGGCAACCCTGTTTATGTTTGGGGTTCAGGTACTCTGAAGAAGAGTCCCTTGAGGAAATGCTTCGAGAATCGCAGCCTTATGATGGAGCCCAGATTTTAAAGTTTCACTCACAGTCAGAAAAGAGCATTCATTAAATTTAAAAAAAATAATAATAAGCAAACCCCAAACACACTCTTTCCACTTTGAAATTTGTGAATGGCAAGCGGTGGTTGCAGCAGTAAGACACGGATGAATGGGTCCTAGAGGGACGGAACAATCAACCATTGGTGGGCACACTTCCCTTCAGCCAATCGGTAAGAAGCTCTGTGGTCCATTCGAAAGTCCAAGCAAAACAGAAACCAAATGGCTTTGTTGTGGCCTCCAGGGAAATCCATCGTTATTAAGGCACAGTCTTTAGTCTTTTTAGAGCCCAATCCTATGCCTGTCTGCTCAGAAGTAAGTCCCATTATAGTCAATGGGACTTACTCCGAAAAGTAAGGATAGGATTGCAGCCTTAGAGCCCAATCCTATGCCTGTCTACTCAGAAGCAAGTCCCATTATAGTCAATGGGGCTTTCTCCCAGGAAAGTGTGCATAGGATTGCAGCCCAAGTCTCTGGATTTTCAAAGTGCATAGAATCCCTTCTTGTCCTGTCCTGGAGTCGTCACCCCTTCATGAGGGAGGGGGCTCGACTAGTCCTGTCATTACACCGGGAGGGTCTTTTATTGGATAAGGCCTATAGGAGGCAGCCCGCTGCAAGGACCCGGACGGTCGGAGGGGGCAGTAGAGCTGAGCCGGACCCCTTGGCCCCGCTTCCGAAGCAGTGGTGGAAGGGGGGAGCGAGGAGGTACTCCTGGGGAAGAGACGGGGGGGATCGCTGTGGGGCAGGGTCACCCTCTAGCAGGAGGGCGTCGGGCAGCCCATAGGGGTAGAGAGGGGAGGCCGCGGCAGCTGGGAAAGGGGAGAGGAGCGAGTAGGAGACGGGGGCCTGGGGGAGAAAGCGAGAATAGCCCGACGGGGCGGGCCAGAGGACCGCCCTTTCTCCCGCTGGCGTCGAGGGGCGCTGCTGGTGCTGGTGCTCGGAGGGCTGGAAAGGCCGGCTCAAGATGCTCTCGATGGCGAAGGAGCTGGAGAACTTGGAGCCGGAGGAGGGGGAGGCAGCAGCGACGGTCGAGGGCGTCTGGCGGGGGCTGGGGCAGGGCGAGGCGGGCGCGGGGGGCGGCTGCGGCTGCGGGGGGGCCGCGGCGGGGGCGCAGGTGCGGCTGAGCCTCTTCCTGCGCCTGCGGAAGACGCCGTCGGCGAAGGTGTACTCGGAGCTGGGGTTGAGCATCCAGTAGTTGTCCTTGCCCCAGGGCCGGGCGGGGTCGCGCAGCACCTTGACGAAGCAGTCGTTGAGCGAGAGGTTGTGCCGCACCGAGTTGCGCCAGCCCGTGTAGGCGCCGCGGAAGAAGGGGAAGCGGCCCATCAGGTAGTCGTTGATCTCGGCCAGCGTCAGGCGCCCCCCGGCCGAGTCGCGGATGGCCATGGCGATCAGCGCGATGTACGAGTAGGGCGGCTTCGGGCGCCGCGTGTAGGGCTTGCCCCCCGCCGCCTTGCAGCCCGCCGCCGGGAGCTCCGCGCCCTGCCCTCCCGAGCTCCCGCCGCCGCCGGTCGGGCTCAGCGCGGCGCAGTCCCCGTCCGAGCCCAGCTCGCTCTCGGGGGGCAGCGGGGATACCGCGCCGCCGCCGCCGCCGCCTTCCTGGTCGCTGCTGCTGCTGCTCAGCTTGTCCTCGTAGCGCGGCGCGAAGATCTCCAGCTTCATGGTGGCGCCCGGAGGGAGCCTGCGCTGCGCCCCGCTCCGGTGGGGGTGGCAGTGGGGTGGCGGGCTTTCCCACGCCCAGTCCTGCGCTGGAAGGTCTCCGAGGAGGGACGCTAGTCAGAGGGCATGCCTGCCCGGGGTGGTCTTCCACTGAGGGGTCGCCAAGTGTCTGTCCTGGCTTCAGAGGAGAGGCAGCTGGGGGGCTGGCGGCGGTGCCCTCCTCGCTTCCCCGGGGCCAAGCAGGGCTCCTTCCTCCCAAAGTCTGCACTCCTGGGGAAGGAGCTTTCGTTGGACGGTGGTGATGATGATGATGGTGGCTGTTTCTTATCTCCTGGGTTGAGGCTCCGGACCACCTTCTCACTGCCGGCCTTTTGGTAACCAGGATGTGTCCGCTTTACGCCTGGGGTGGACCGGCCCAGTTCCGGCTCCCAGATGCTCGGGGGAGGAAAGAGAGAGCCTGCCTGCTCACCTGCGCGGCACCTGGGAAGGAGGCTCTTCTCCTCTCTCTCCCCCCAACAGGGGTCTGATCCCAGAACGGGGAGGGTCTCTTCCGCGCAGCCGCCTTCCTCCCTCCCTCCCCTTCCTCAGTGACTTGACCGGTCAGCCCCGCGCGCCGAAGCAGCGGTGTGCTGGCAACAGGTGGCTGGAGGATCGGGCAGCGCCTGGAAAGCCTCCTGTGCCCGGAGATCTTCTTCAGAGACTGGCCCGCGAGCGTGGCCAGGACGAGCCCAGCTCGGTGCTGCTCCCTGGAGAGTGCCTGGCAGCCGTGCTGGCGCTGGAGGAGCGGCTGCGGCTGTCATTAGCGGCGGGGTGTCATTATCTCTCCCCGACTCTCGGGCCGGCCCATTATAACCTCCGCCGGCTGGCTGGCTGGCGTGGAGGCGGAGCTACCCTCGGAGGCTTCGCAGAGGCAGGCTGCGGGTGGGGAGACGAGGTGGCCCGGTCAAGGAGGGCACCGGTGGAAAGTGCAGGTGCCTGGTCCCGCTCTCGCCAAGTCCAAGCGGCCCAGGCGGGCTCCCCGCCTCTCCCCGCACGGCAGGTGGCTCCTCTCAGGTGTAAAGTGCACGTAGGTGGCAGAGTCCAACCTGCTCTGTCTCTGCTGCTGGCTTGTCCCTCCCCCTTTTCTCTGCTCACAGGTAGAGAGTGAAGTAAGACAAGCGCAACAGCTGAGCAGGAAAGACAACCACGCTTGCCGGGACAGACTGGCAGCCCAATCCTAGCCACACTTTCCTGGGAGTCAACCACATTGACTGCAGTGGGTCTTACTTCTGAGTAGACATGCCTAGGACTGGGCGCTGGGGTTTCTGCGTTCTAACCCGCTCGTGAAAATGACCTGTTCATCCCCCAGGTTCAATCCTGCCTGGCTAGTGGCAGTGCATCTGTCAAGGAGCTGAGTTACAACCACTGAGTTCCTGCTGCAAGTGACCAGCTATTACCTGACTTTGGTTTTTGGATTTTTTCCCCCCTTATGGCACCCGCACATGGGCACCTATGAATTTCATGTGCTGTGTGGTGTAGTGGCTAGAATTGGACTTGCTGCCCAATCCTATGCATGTCTACTCAGAAGTAAGTCCCATTGTGTTCAATGAGATTTACCCCCAGGAAAGTGTGGATAGGATTGGACAGTGACTCCTGTGATCTGACTTCAGGGAAAAGGTTCAGGGAAAGGGAAAATTCAGCCCTGATCCTTCTGCAGTCACTATCTGCCTACCTCGTGTATCCCACAAGAGTTTTGTGATGGTAAAATGGAGGAGAGGGGAATAAAAATTCTTTGAGGAAGAATGGAGTAAAAACGCAAAATATACCTTTTACTGATAAGCACTTCAAATTAATAGTGAGCTAGAATCAATGTGATCTGCATTGCTGGGCTGAACTGGGAAAGTTGAGCTGTGCATTGGTTGATCAGCTTAGAGGGAACACTGGTTACAGTTTTCAACCAGAGTACCAAGTACTGTGGAATGATTTCACATTGAGGTCAGGATACTCCTGCATCTTGTATATTAATGTCAATCTTTCTTTACCCCAAAGCTACAATGAAACTTACACTGTTACAGCTGCTTTATTAGGTTGATGGTTCGCAAATAAAAACTTACTGAAAACAAATCTGCTGTTCTATAATTTTGTGCTAGAGCCAAATAGTGATACATTAGATATACATACTATCTTAAAAATCAGATTAACTTTGTCTTAAGCATAATTCATTATTTCTTTTTTTAAATGACACTTTAGTTACTCCTAATAATGGCATGACTAGACATGGTCTTTGTATATTTTTCTCATGGACTTTTTTCCTCATACATACAATTTGTATGCATCTATTCTGTGTCTCATTTTTCACAAATGTGAAAATGGGGAAAGAAGCACCTGTCCTCAGACCCAAAACACATTGGAAACACTCATCACTTTTGAGTCCCATTTTCCTAATTTAGTGAATTTCAGTAGGGGTAGAAAGAGCTATAGGCCCAAATCCTAACCAACTTTCTAGCACTGGCATAGCTGTGCCAATGGGACATGTGCTACATTGCAGTTAGGGGGTACTAACAGAGGCCTCCTCAAGGTAAGGGAATGTTTGTTTCCTTACCTAGGAGCAGCATGTTGGTGCTGGAAAGTGGGCTGGGATTGCACCCTAACTGTGGTTAGATTGTACCCATTATTTACAAATAGAGCTTATTCCAGTTTGAGTAATGTCCAGTCAAACATTCTTAGATCAATTTCAGTGGTGGAGATAGATTGAAGTATGGACCACAGTTTAAAACAATGAAGTTCACAGATACATAACTTTGGGTGGATCATGCCCAATGTATTTAAGGTTGAAATCCTATGCACACTTGCACACTTACCTGGGAGTAAGTCCCATTCAATGGACTGGGATTTACTCCTGAGTAGACATGCCTAGGCTTGAGCTATAAGACCGAACTGTTATTTAAATTGGAGATACAATGATGTTTCCTAATGTGCCTTCTAGGACTTCACTTAACTAAAGTTTGCAAGTTGTAGTCACTACTTACTTATCTAATGACCTGAAATTTACAAACAAACAAACAAACAAACAAACAAAACTTTCATGTCAGCCTGGTGAAGGGAATTTGGCTTAACTACAAAGGTGCCCAGTTTAACTAGTTCTGTGGTGGAACTGCAAGTTCTGACACTCTCATACTAAACACATTTGCTTGAAAGTAAGACTCATGAGTTTCAGGGCAACCACCTTCCAAGTAAGCCTGCTTACAACCCTGTCTTAAGCAGGTTTTCTCAGAAGAACAACTCTTTGACTTGAATGGAACTTGATCAAGTGAGTGAGTTGAAGATTGTGATGAGTTTATGGCTGCATGTGGAACATAGTAAGGATCATCTAGTGTCTAGTCCAGTGATTTTCAATCTTTTTTGAAAAGTGTGTCTCATGGCACACTGACAAAGTACTAAAATTGTCAAGGCACACCATCAGTTTTTTGACAATTGACAAGGCACACCATGCTACCAGTGGGGGACTCATATATCCCAATGGCCTACTAATAAATGACCCTCCCCAAAAATCCCATGGCACACCTATAGACCATTCGTGTGCCATGGCACAGTGGTAGAAAATGGCTTGTCTAGTCTATAGCAATCATGTTGCAAATTACTGGCAACATTTAAACTAATGAACAGTTTGTGGATTTCCAACTGTTAATATAAAGATATAGTGTATCCAAGGTTCATTGGTTTACTTCTTATTGAAAATTCCAGGTGAAAACTAAAAAGAGCATTATGCTCTGTAAAGTTATACTGTGAAGTGTTTCAGTTCTTCCAGCAACATAGGTTTTTCTTCAATGTATACTACCATGAAAGAGCTTCTAGCCAATCCAAGAGTGTGCTATTGTATCAGTAGATGTATATATAGAGACCACAATTGGTTGTTAATACAACTGTGTGAAGCATGTCAATGTTTTTACAGAAATATGTCTGCATGTGACATCGTTTGCTCTCTGTTCGTGGGGGGACCTTTGTCTGATTGTGGCTTAGGTTTGAAGCCTAAATTGATGATGTCACTTCCAGCCATGACATCTCTTCCAGTGGGCTATGGCATTCTAAAAAGTGGGTCCCTATGCTAAAAAGTTTGCGAACCACTGAAATAGAGATTTAAGTTTGCTGGAATTTGATTACCATAGATACTTGCCTATAGTACCTGAAATTTTTGCCAAGTAATCAAGCTCAAATTGTCACTTTGCCTTATCTCCGGGTCAATCAGAGGGCAAAGCCTTTCAACTCCGAACAGTTTTGTTTCTCAGGTGGCAGGCAGGCACCAAGTTTCTCAAGCGGCAGGCAGGTACAGCTCCTTAGAAGCAATTTGTTAACCTTTATTCTCCTTCCTTCTGCTACAGCCTGGTTCTGGTTTGCAAATGCTTGCAAAGCAGGTCTGTTTTTTAAAACTCCAGGATGGGAATCCTCCTTTCCATCTGAAGCAGGCTACAATTCAATGCACCCTTACTTAAAAATAACACCCGTGGAAAGCAGTGGGTCTACTTCTGAGTAAAAAGGGTTGCAAATATATGCAGCTGCATCTCTCTGCTGTGAATTGAATTGCACACTCCCAATTATGTGTTAAGGGTTGTATGTTGTACATAGAGCTTCTGGCTTAACACAGCAGACACCTTAAAGGTGGATTTGATTCATGGGTCTCCTGCAGTGGTTCCCAACCTTTTTCACATGCATATCCCTTGGCAGCCAATTTCCATAAGTTGTACTCTTCATATTAGCAAAATGTTTGTAATTAATAGTACAAGCCCTCATCTCCTCTATAGGAAAGCCCAGACTTCATGTATTTATCACAGTATTTTCTCTTTTTATCTGTTTGAAGAACAGAAGATCTGCCTTTGCACTGCTTTGCACCAGAAGTGTCCTGAGAAATTCTGGGTGATTGATTACTTTCCATATTATGTTTCAGCTTTTTTACTGTGCTGGTTTTCAGTCACTGGTTCATACATGAATTGATGACCAAAAACTAGCTATTGGTGGGACTTTCACAGCCAAATAGCTACCTCCCTTCCTACCTTGCTGGTCCTTGCAAGGCATTCCTGTCTTGCAAGGCATTCTGGAGCATGACTTGCCTTTTTCTACCATTATTCCATTCTTTTTCAAGTACCCCTAAAGGTCCTGTTGAGTGTCCCTGGGAGTACATAAATACCAGGTTGGGAACCACTGTTTTACTGGCATGTTGTTTACAGTGCATTTACTCTGATAGTGTTTACAAAAGGGTGATGAAGACCAGAATTTAAAAAGAATAAAAATGTATCTTATGATCTTTTACTATGTTTTTAATAAATTAGAGACTACAGTTCTTGGGTAACAATTAGTGGTGGGTTATTTTTCAGGATCTGGCCTCGAGTAAAATCAGGCAAAACTATAGTCAGACACTCCCCCTAAATTTAACTCCCGACTTATCTGAGGGTCATAGAAAATTCCATGATTGTTGACTCAAAGCCTGCCCTCGACTTATCTGTGGGATCGACTTATAGGTGAGTATCTGCAGTATATACTTCATGAGCTATAGATTTATTTTTGGATTAAACCCATTTTATCTCCTCTAAACTCAAGAGAATAGGCATGATAAAAGTTTGACATTTTTCTGAATTATAATGGAAATGTGCAAGATTGCACTGAGTGTGCTGCAGAACTGTAGCCATTTGGAGGCAACAAGGCCCACAGAAATAAAAGCAGCACCTGGAGGAAGGAAAGAGGTATTGGCGTAGAAAGAAGGAGCTTGGAGGAGAGAGGATTGGTGGATGAACTAGCTGACTGATTAATGCAGTGGTTCTCAAACTCTCTGGGAGAGTTTGAGAGCCACTAAGTCTTGCGTGGGCAGGGGGGCAGCCGCATGATCCCCAGGATTGTGCCGCCCAGGGGGGCTGCGGGGGCTTGGGTGCACTTACCCAAGCCTCTTGCAGCCTCCCCAGGCTGCAGGGAGCCTGGTGCGAATACAGGAGATTGCACCCCGCATTTACTTTCACTGCTGTGGGGAGCCCTGCTGCAGGTCGCGCCAGGCTCCAAGTGCACCCAAGCCCCCACAGCCCCCCTGGGCAGCGCGATCCTGGGGATCATGCAGCTGCCTCCTCCCTGTCTCCAGGCTGCCCTTGCCCCTTAAGGGGGCAGAGGCCAGGTCTCACAGGCTGGGGCATTGCGACTCCCCAGTTTGAAAAGCCCTGGATTGAGAGACTAAATGGACTGGCTGACATACTACAGGACTTGCTGATAGACCAATGGACTAACTGACTGGTGGATGGACTATGGAGGACTGGTGTGTGGCTGCCATAGCCAGGACCTGTTGAGAGCTAAGGGTGCACTGCTGCACTTAGAAGAGCTGCTTGCTTTGAGGGCAGGGAAGAGGGACCCTGCAGGCAAGCTACCTTCCTTTTGGTGCTGGGGTAAGGTGATAGTTTTTGTATGCTACTAGAGCTAGCCATGTTTGAACCAGGAGAACTAATTAGCTCAAAGTGAGCATAAGTTCTCTAGACCAAGTTTAGAAGGGGATTTTGGCAAAATAAGAATCTAGGATATTTTTATGTTGAGGTCTTGTAAAACAAAAATACTTAAACTTGTTTTCCACTCTATCACAGACAGAGGGAGAATTTCAATATTTTAAAATACAAATATACGAGGGGTTGTAGTATTTATAAAAATGTATTTAGGACCTTTGGCAGAACTATATAGGTAGGGAGTTGGTTATATCCTTTTTCTTGTTGAGAATTTCATGCATTTAAGGCTACAATCCTATCCACACTTACCTGGGAATAAGCCATTGACTGTAATGGAACTTACTTCTGAGTAGACATGCATAGGATTGGGCTATAAGTTACACAATAGGTTCTACAAAGAATTGCAGAAATTGAACGCTTTGTATAGTATTCCACTTCATTAGTGGCTTTACTTAATGTCTAACTGCTCAGTCCTATGCATCTTTACTCAGAAGCAAGTCCCACTGAGCTCAGCAGGATCACCTCCCTGCTAAGTATGCATTAAATTGCAACATTTGCCTGTAAACTGGAAAGTCCCTGGTTCAAATCTAATTTTTGCCATGAAGTAATCAGAAGGCCTTAAGCAAGCAACTCCTTCCTTAGCCTCCTATCTGCAAAAGAAGGATAACAATATTGAATTAGCTGCCTGGCAGCATTCTTGAAAGGACTTTTGGAATGCATGTGAGGGGCTCTGAATACTTAAAGTACTCGTAATATTATCTTTGGCTTCTCCACCCTGATCACTCTTGGGAGGCCTGTTGAATATGTGGCTTGGAACATGCCAGGAAGCTGAACTACATGGGCAGAAAGCTTTGCATGCACCCAAACCATCATGGGAGCACACACAAGGACAGCAGGAATATCACTGCTTTCAGTGATATTACTGCTTTCAGATATATTTGAGGATGAGGTCTCTTGTTATCTGGTGTGCTCCCTGGGGCATTTGGTGGGCCGCTGTGAGATACAGGAAGCTGGACTAGATGGGCCTATGGCCTGATCCAGTGGGGCTGTTCTTATGTTCTTATCACCATTAAAGTGATAGGGAGTGTTAGGGAAGGTCTTGATGTCTTGGAGTTCTGAAGTCTTATTTTGAGTGTTACAAGGAGCACCGTGAGTTTAAGGAATTGCACTATAGACTGTCTACACTTCCTCTCACAACTGGGAAGGTTAGCATGCCAAAGTAAGGGTCCAGTTCCATCTGGGTCTCCTGCTGTCAGAATTTCCATGCCAGCAGCTCAAGGCCCTTTATGGTGGCATGAAAACTGGGCTACTACCCAGTTGTACAGGTGAGAAGTACAGAGCATGGGGCAGCAGGTCCTGGAGGCTCACGTGGTGCCTGTAAGCCAGTGGTGGGGTGTGTGTGGGTTGGGAGGTGGGTAGGGAGAGTTTTGGGTGGGGAGGGAGGGGATGCACCTCAACAGCCCCAGCAAGTGCCAGAATCCTATCCCCCCTTTTCCAAACTGTTCTGCCCTTTTCTTTCTTCTGGTTTATGCCAGCTATATTGCTTGTGTGGTTCTGAGGAGACCCATAGGCCACCTGGAGGGCTACCCAGAGGTAAGTAGAATATATTTTTACCTACCTCTTGCAGGCTTGCTTTTTACCCCACTCCAGTCTTTGAAAGCACACATGCTACATCAGCAAGGCTGCATTGTCATTAATGGTAGGGAGGGGTAGGTTTGTGCAGTGAGACTTGTAATGAAACAGGGCAATAGATTTAGCTGATGAAACACAATGTTTTTGGAGGGTTGCAGAATCAGCCTTCGAGTAAAACACTGTTTTTACAAATGTGTAAGACTAAAGAGAACCAAATGGAGAATTGCACTGCAACTCAGTTGGTTAGAATGTAAGAGGCTGCCTTATACTGCTTTATATCAGACCACTGGTTCATCTTACCTAATATTGTCTACTCTGAGTGACTCAGGAAGAAACTTTCCCAGCCCTGTGACTTGAGATCCTTTAACAACATATAACAGGGGTGGTTTCTTGAGCCTTCTGCAAGCAAAGTATGTTTGGCCACCAAGCTATGATTCTCTCAAGTGAACCAGGCAAATGCAAAACTGGTTGTCTGACTACAAGTGACTGATTGCCCATTTCTATGATTCTTACATTTTGCCATATCTGATTGCTCAGGTCACGCATCACACATGAACGAGTGCCTGAAGATGACAGGACTTATGTGTACCATAAAAAGAAGTGCTTAACCTAGCCCCGAGATGGGACATGCATCTTCTCAAGGTTCCAGTTTTTTCTGCTTCTAGCAAAAGAATATGATGCATAATTAATGTATTTAATGGTTTAATATATGTTAGTTGACTCTTACTAGAATGTTTCGTTGAGTGGGATCCTCCAATAGACTTGTCTTAGAAACGGTTATAAATACAATCTGTTCTAAGGTCAAATTGTCCTTTTGCATTTCCACATGGAATCACCCCACAAAGGCACCTTTTCTTATGGGAATGGGTTTTGGAACAATGGCTTCTCATTTAGGAGGTCTTTGTGTCAAGGTCTATAATGAAATGTGAGTTGAAGGCCTTACTTCAAGGGGCAGAGTTCAATGTGACTTAATGGATGGCAAATCTAATGCCCCTTATTTGTACCTAAAAATACTAGTGGTGGGAAGGAATGGTCAACCCAAAATGGTGTTGCATGTTCATTGTGTACATGTGTTGCAGAGCAACTGCCAATATGTGGTGTTACCGAAAGGGCTGTTTTTGTTTAGGGGAATTATTTACACAGTCCAACTGGAACATTAGAATCTCAGGCTGGATAACAAGACAGCAGTCTCCTCTTTGCTTAAAGAGGAGACTGAGAGGAAGATAACTTTCAATAAACGACAATGGTTTTATTACAAAAGAACAAAGGTAAAAATAATGCACATGAAGAAATGATAAAGGTATGTTTCTTTGTCCTAATAATTGAATACAGTATACCTGGTTTTCATGGTGGTTGTGTGTGAAGTGTATTTGGTGCATCTGAAGAAATCAGAAAAAGGAAGGGGGTTATAGGGAAGGATTTTAGGGGTCCCTGTCCTTCTACCCCAGCTGCTAGCTAGAGATGGAAAGGGGGAGAGAAGTGAAAGAGTTCAAGGCACAAGATAGTTACCTGTCCTGTAAAGCAGTTGGTGGGGGGGGGGGTCCTGTGGAGAGAACACAGTGTGTTGGGCCTGTGTGTGTGTGTGTGTGTGTGTGTGTGTGTGTGTGAGAGAGAGAGAGAGAGAGAGAGAGAGAGAGAGAGAGAGAATGCTCTCTTATAAGGGTTGGGAGATAGTGTCTATGTGCTGAGCTGGAAGGTAACTTGATGGCTGGTCGCTTAACTAAATGCTGGGTGCTTGGAGTACTACTTTCATATGTACAAGTATTCCTGAAGTTTGAATGGGGATCAGGACATAGGTATCAGTTATCAGCAAAAGTTAATCAGGGGGTTGATGACTGGCTTCCTAGAAACAGGAACTTAACAAAGACTGTGGAAAAAATACAGAATGTAGGTACAATACAATGAATCAGAAACAATTTCAACACCAAAATACAGGGAGTTCATGGAAGGCAGTTCAAGTTTGCACACAGTATTGTAGGAGATACTTAAACAGTGATCTGATTAAGACAAGAATTCCTCCTATAATGTGTGACTATGGGGGGGGGGGTTTGTGTAAACTAACAATGAACTTGTGGCTTGACCAAAGTCCTGGAAATGTGGCCTGTATGCTGGGAGAACAGTTTAGCTTGCATGATATTACAGTCCATAATAGCATAACCAGGTATAGAGAGAAAAAAATCACAGCTAGAAGGCAGAGAGAGGGATTTTCACGTAACAGTGGCATCCTAGATAAAAAGGACTCAAAGGGCCAGCAAAATGGCTGACTGACCTTGCTTTAGGGAAATACTACAGCCAGCAATGCTGCAGAATTACTTTACTTGTGCAAAAGTGCCTACGGAAGGTAGAAATTCATTTCAGAGGAGGAAAGGGGATTTTTAGCCCATCATTAGCCAACCCAGCTTTCCCTGAAACAAGTCCCCCTCAAATTGGCTTTTGTCACTGGGGGGTTACAAGGTCAGGTAGAACACAAGTCCAGAAAACTGCTTGGAATGAACATAATGTGTGTGAGGGGAGTTGGTTGGCAGAGGAAGGGTTAAGCTCCTCTCTCCTGCAAGTCACCAGCTCTGAAAAAACTTTCAGAGCTTTGTTATGGGCAGCTGTGGTGTAATGTGTAGTTTGTCCTGATCCCCTTATAACCTTCTTTTTTGTTGGACTTCCCTGAATAATTCCCCCCCCACAAAAACATGCCTTTAGATGTGCCTGTGTTTGTGTGAAGGTTATGGGAAAAGGTTTCCTGCTCCCAATCTTCTCCGTTTGGGCCACTGGCAATGTTGTGGGTAGATTTCCTTCTCTTTCCTGCTTTTGTTGTAAGTGGCAATAAGAAGCTGGTAGCCAACCTTTTTGATTATTTTATTACCTCTCCACTATTTGTAACTGAAGCATACACTTTTTGTTTTGCTTCTTAGCTTTGTTCAAAGGATCTAAAAGAAAAAAAATCCATGTGCTGTAGATAAACAAGCAGATGTGGTCCCCTTTGAAGGCTGCTTTACTGTGAGTCATGACTGTCATCCATGCTCAAATCTGCATTTTTCCTTTCCACCCGTTCAGTTTTTCTTTTAGTTTTAAACATCATTATTGCTACAACATTTGATCACACTCAGTATCCAAATGAGAAAGCAGGGCACCCAATAAAGAAATCAAAGAAAGTGATTCTATGATAGAGACAGAAAGGAATATTTTCTGTCATAACTTGGTTGATTTCAAAAATGGAAAATGTACCCCCTTTCTTTCTGAAACAGTTGTCCATTCTCTTTCCCTTTATGACTCAAGGTAAATTTGGTAGTTCTGTCAAGTTTGATGCAGTCCCTCATTTCCATAGAATTATCATTTTTGTTGGACTATCTGGCATTTTTCTAGCTTTCTGTAAATTCTGTTATTGGCCAGTGTTATGCTCAATACCAGTTCTGCAGCCTCCTCAACTAGGAGGTCTGTCATAATAAACAAAAATGTTAAAGGATCTAATGGTCGAATACAACCCATAACACTTTTGCTAATTTCATCCGTTTTGTCCATGCTACTTTGGCACGGTACTATGACCACAGATAGGGCATAAAAGCAGTTTTGAAGTAATCTCTTTTAGTTGTTGAATTCTCCAAAGTTCTAAAATTAGAATAAGTTAATAAGTTAAACTTACTAAACTTTCCTTAATTTTTTAAATTAATGAATCTGGAAGGTAGGATATAAATATCATAAAATGTATTAATTGTCCTCCCCCCCTGCACCAGCCAATACTTGAGCTGCATCCTTGGGGGAGGGGATCATTGGGCAGATTGGGAGACTTGAGAGAGGTAAGGGAAAAAATTTTCCCTTTCCTCTCGGTAAGCCTCCCATTCACCAATAGGTCATCTTGAACCTGTGCTAGCTCTTGAGCTGGTGCAATTCCAAGAAGAGAAAGGGGTGTTGGGAGGTGAGGAAGGGGATAGCATACTGGTGCAGGTTGTGTGCACCAGTACACCCCCTTCTGCCTCTATCATGCTCCCCTATCCACACCCCATTCCTCCCACCCCTTCCCCACTACTGATGTATTGGGTCCATGCAGTGCACAATTTTACAACAGTAGAAGTGACTTCCACTGTCCTAAGAGGCTCTGTGCAACATTGCAATCCAGCATAGCAGTGGGCCTCAAACCTTTTAGCACTGGAACCCACTCTTTAGAATGGCAGTCTGTTGGGACCTACCCAGAAGTGATGTCATTAATCTGGAAGCGATGTCATGGGTGGAAGTGACACCATCAATTTGGCTTCAAACCAAACCTTGGGTATACATCTGGAAGTGAATTCTTACCCACACTCAAATGTAGAGAAAAGAGCATCAAATTGATGCAGTGTGATTAGATTACTTCTGCATTTGGGTATGAATCTTATGTGTTTTCTGAAGTCCTTTGGACTGAAAGCATTTGTTTGACCATTTTGGATAGGTGCTGTTCTATGGTAGCATTGGGTTGTTTTTGCTAGCTGTCAAATACTGATATTCCTAACCTGAGAGTTTAATTCTGCAACATGCATAAGTTATCCAAAAGTAATATTTCTGATAGTTATAGGGGAGAGCAAGAAGATATACAAGCTTTTTTGTTAGGAATACTGGATGATTCTATTCGCAAATACTTTGAAATTATGTTTTTATATATGACAACTGCTGCAAGAATATTGCATGCCAAATACTGGAAAATTCCAGAGATACCTGCACTGGAAGAATGGTGGCTAAAGGTAATGAATTTGGCAGAAATGGATGAATGTGCAATTCTTCTTAAAGATAAGTCAGTAAAAACTTTTATGGACAATTGGAAACCATTCATGGACTTCCTACACATCGAGGGCCAAATAACCTATGGATTTGATGAGTAGATAGGGAATTTAACTTTTATGTTTTTCTCATTTTTCTTTTTGTGTTAAAAATGTACTTTATATTAAGTAGTAGACTGTTTAATTTGATAGCTAATATTGACTTTATAGTAGAACAAAGAAATGTAGTCTGAGATCTCCGCACTTGCCACGCAACTTGCAATTTTTTTATTTTTTAACTTTATAGATGTAAATTATATTTTGTCAGAAAAATGAGAAATAAACAACGTAATATTTTTACTTAATTTTTCCATTTGCTTTTAATAAAATAAAGTAATAAAATAAAGATGCAAGACCCTGAAACCACTTCCATTTTCACTGGAGATGTTATTGAATTCTACCATTCTTTGGGCATCAAAGATTCAATAGGCACTCCCTGTACATTTTCAAGTGTATCTCTGTAGCCATAAGGTCTAGAAACCTGTTTATATAAACAGCTGAGGTTCATAGGGCTGTGGAATCTATGCTGAACACTTCATTCTGTACATCCTGTGTTCTTACACAGAATAACAGCCTTCACTATATCGAATGTCATGGCAGTAACTGCCTATATTTAGGGATTCCATAGAAACAGTAGACAATATTGAAAGGAGGTGAATGTTCCCCATATTGTATCATAACTTGCTGTGAAAAACACAAGGTGCTTTCATGTAAGCTATGTAGCCAATCACCCCATGCGTCTTCCTGCCATAGTTTAAATAGACATGGTATTGCCTTTGGAGGTATGAGGATTAGCACAATCATCGGAAAAAGTCAAGTCTGCTAAATAAACTTGACATCAAAAGCACTTTGAAGTCTTGTTTTATAGTTTGAGTATTAAAACAACACCCCTTAATAATAAAGCATATTGGAATGAATTTATTCAGTTCTTTGTTCTAAAATGAAATTACTCCAGGTTTTTGGAGCGATTATGTACCGAGACTGAAATTCATAAAGGGAACAACAATCTTGAAAGAACAGAAAATCGCACCACAGTCCCAAACACTGTAAGTCAGTTTCTCAACCAGTTGCACGGGTACCAACAATGGTACTTGAAGTGATGTCTGGTGGTACTCACAGGACCTCTGGGCACCTGCCACCCAGTAGGGAAACCAGGAACATGACGCAACAAACAGTGGTAGGAGCCTCAGCTTGGTGGGCAGAGCTCTAAAGCATGCTTCTTCACGCTCAAAAAAGCCCTCCTGTCTACCTGTGCCTCTTACTGGTGTTTGTCGCATCATATCTGACTTCCCAACCCAGAAATAACTGGCGGTGATGTCATCACTAGTTACTTCCGGTGGCACTTCTAGTAGGTGGACCGTGGTGAAATGGTACGGTGGAGGACAAACCTTCAGACATACTGCTGTAAGTTAAAGCAAATGCCTCAGATTTCAGTGGAGTTTTGGTTCTATGAAAATGTGCTAGAGGAGAGTCTTAACTTATGGGCCTGTGGTTGATGCTAGTTTTACTCCTCTTTAACTTAAATACCCTTTCCCCAAACAGTCCCATGCAGTTGGCACCAAGAAGTTTTATTGTTTCTTACTTTTCCTTCCCGTGTCTAAGCTTTGGTTGGCACAATACAGTCTAAGGGCTCAATCCTATCCTAACCCCTTCTGTCAGTGCTTTCCAGCACTGGCATCGCGGTGCCCATGGGACATGTGCTGCATCCTGCAGTTGGGTGTCACTCACGGAGGCCTCCTCAAAGTAGTGGAATGTTTCTTCCCTTACCTTGGAGCTGCATTGCCCTTATGTCAGTGCTGGAAAGCACTGACAGAAGGGGTTAGGATTGCGCCCTGTGTCTTACTTTGCACAATTTCCCCTTCAGTCCTTCCAGGACCACTTCAGAGTGTTTTCAGAACTTGTACCAAAGCCGTCTGGTGTAATCTAGCAATGTCCTCAGTTTATTTGTGGTGGTTGTTGAAAGATTGGCTTAGTTTTAGGTAATATTTTGGTGATTCAGACTGTTGCTCATGCACCGTGTTGCAAAATGGGGATTTCATGTTGTGAATGAGCATGGCAGGAGAGCTGGCCCTAAGGCAATGTTTAGCCACTTTGCTTGGAATAAGTAAAAGAACATTATCAAACATGTTCCAAGGAACTCCCTGAGGGTCTGCTGTGGAGCGAGGCACTGGCAAGTGGTGGAGCACGGTGGCACTTGGCAATGACATCACTGCCAGGTATCAAAATGACTACTACTGCATCCTAAGGGGCTGGGAAGCACTGCTGGGGCTACTTATAGTAAGGGAGCTTATGCCTCCTTACCCCTTGTAGTGACCAGGCAACCCCGATAGATCTCCTTGGATCTGCTCCTACTATTGAATAGAGGCTTAGATTTGAAGAGGCTCATGTCAGGTCTCTCAATCCGGGAGGGGGGTCAGGGTATGGCAGCAGGGCCTGCAGCCATCTCTGCTCCCCTCTCACCCCACAACCTCCCCCCACCCAAACCTACCACTCTGCTGCCTGGTGCTCTCCTGGAGCTCTGAGTGGCAGTTCTCTGTCTGGTGGTTTGGGTCGGTGCTGTCCCAGCACGGGCTCACACTGAGCCAGCCCCACTGTTGGCCCAGCGCAGACTGTTGCAGGCGTGCCTTATGGCATGTTTGTGACAATGCACGCTAGCAATGGGCCAGCATGTGTCGCTCAGGTTCGGGCCCTCAGTCAGCAGGAGGCAGAGCTTTTGAGGGTTGCCAAAAAGGGCCTTGTGGTGCAGGCCATGTGTTGGACCACACTGTGCTAACCATTCGGTTAGGTCAACGTGAAATGGAATGTCATAATAAATAGGATAGCACTGGAAAAATAAACCTCAAACATCATTGGAATAGAATCCATGCCCCCATGGAATCAACACCACTATAGGCACACTTTCCCCCTCTTATATATTTAATATGTAAGCTACATGCAAACAAAATACTTAAATAGACTGATTCTGTAACTTAACTTTTAAAAAATGTGCCCAAACCACACAGGCCTAAACTGTGTAGCTGTGTGTAACAGAAAGAAAAACACTTGGTACAAAAGTGACTAATCTTTAATAAACACTTCAAGCACTGACCCTGTTTTGTACAAAGCTATGGAATGATGCATCACCGGTGACCTAGTATATCTTTCTATGAAAGCATTCAGTTGTCATGTATTTATATGCGTAATTGTGATACCATGCTTAGTAAGAGATGCATGTAAATTAAATTATGTAAGAGTACATCTGAAGCGTGTAGCAATAGCAAATGCAATAGATCTCAGATAATTGTTCAGATTTTGACTGGTTAGTTCAGGGTAGAATCCACAGTTGTGTAAGATTGCCTTGATGCAAATGCAGAGTGCAACAGTGCTGTGATTGAACTAAGTTTTCCTGCTTTTGCAACTATGCTCAATAAATGGGTTGTTAACTAGGGTTCTCTTTACCCTTCATAATGTTGAGGAGCAGGATGGCTAAGTTATATTACATAATCTCTTTGGTTCATGCTTAAGACACTTAACGTAAATGACGGGCAGCCCAGTCCTGAACTGCCCAGTGTATGAGGCTGCCGGGACACCAAAATGGCTGTCATAGCATCCTGAGTACTCCGGGCAGCCAGCAGCAGCTCCTCAGGGTAAAGGAACATTTGCCCCTTCCCCAGGTAATGAAAGTAGCCCTGCAATGGGGCTACTTCTATTTAGCCTGACATGGGGCTCTGGATACCCTCCTGCCTCGCTCCTTCCCCTGTCATGCCTTCCCCCCCCCACTGTCATTCTACCTCCCCTCACGCCCCCACTTACTTCTCTGCCGCCCAGTGGTTCGCATAGCATGCCTGGTGGTGGTCTGTCAGCCTCCCACCAGCACAGACTCGTGCTGAGCTAGCTCCGGTGCTGGGCTAGTGCTAATGGTCACAGGTGTGCCTTATGGCATGTTTGTGACAGTGCATGCCACATTCATCTGGATTGGACCCAAAGAGCACACTCTTAATGTGCTCTTCAGCTGGCGGAATTCCCTTGCGCTGGCCCAGGAGTATCACAAATGTGCCATAAACCACGTTCATGACTACTGTGGATATGGCATAGGCCAGTTGGCTTACCTGTTCCAGCTCAGGTTACAATTGGGCTATAAATTGGTTATTCTGTACAGTTGTTGATTTTGAAGTTGCTCCTATATGAAATTTAAATGGCCTAACTCTGCATATGATTTCAACCTAAGACTATAGTCTTGCATACTCTTAACAATAAATGCCAATGAAATCAATGAACTTAACTCCAAGTAAACATGAGAGACAATTTGAACCCAGTCCCACATTCTCTCTTCTCCATGTACATTGCTCCTTCGTCCAGGTCTACTAATCCTGGTGAGATCTTTGATGCCAACTGAGGTCAAATTGCCCTGGAAAAGCAGAATCTGGTGATATGTCCTTGCATTTGCACTCCCCCCCCCCCAACAAGTCAGTGTGGGGTCTTGGTACATATTAGGTGTTACAGTAGTGGTATAATATGTGTAGGCTCTTCCTATACAGCTGCTCTAACATCTAAGAGGCACTCTAGTGTGGTTCAGTGGTGACTTCAGTGTCATACCATTTTTGCTATTTGAAGGTTAAATATCTTGCATACTCTCCATTTACTTTTTGTTGAATCAGTGAAGAATGGGGGCCTTGGATGTGATTGGTTATTAATTTCACATAGTTTTAACATGGTCATGGTAAAGTTAGCTCCATGAATTAGGAGCATAATCAAGTCTACAACACCATGTTCCAGGTGTTTATCCAACATAACTTTTATGTTCTGATCTTGGAGTGCTGCTAATCAACATTACGTGGGGCATTTGGTGGCAATTATAAAATCAACACTTGGTTTGCAGTCAAATCAGATTTGTATGGAGGGCGTGTACACTCATTTCAAGAAGGCATGCAGATAAACTTTAACTTTTAGATTCCAGGAGTCTGAACCAAATCAGGTTGAGTGATTGATTATGGAAACTCTTGGTTATTTTATTATTGCTAATAAAATAAATGGTCATGTACTATCGGCTCAATATGAGAACATGGATCATTTTTGTTAATAAAGGAAAACCTATATCACACTTATACAGGGAGGGTGTTCAGGTGCTCTGGTAAATAGTTCATACTCTGTTCACTGATAACTATATTCTTAGCAACTTAAATCGCATTTGTATTCATTGTGTAAACATGTGGATGGGTGGAGATCTGGCGTGTATGAATCACCGCTGGAGTAAAGAAAGGTACAAAATTAGAACTTTGAGAACTAAGTTGTTTGGCTCATTCATGGACCTGGAGAGAAGGAAGCAAAGAGTTCTGTTTTTCTCCCTTTCTTTCACAATTCCTGCCTGGGTCAACCGGACAATAAGAAATTGCTTGTGAATTGAATGCAGAGCTATGATTCTGAAGAGTTCCGGCAGTCAAACATTTGGGAATAGGTACGTGGGCTGGGAATAGAAAGGCTGTTGCTAAGATGACTGCACAAAGTGTACAGAAAAGAAAGAGATTACAATCAGACAGCCTTTATGTTCAGACAGATACATGCAATTGTGAAGAATCATTAAATAACTGTTAGCCACACCTGCACAGAGCCTCTGGGCAGTATTGGGTTGTGCATGGTCTTAAAAGCTGCCATGCACCTTACGTCATGCATGCGGGGGGGGGGGGCACAGGATCAGCAAGTAAAACAGTATTTAGAGTTCTGAGCCAATTTGCTGTCTGCTGGTGATTCTGTAACCTGGCACACCCAATGCAACCTTTTGTGTACATCTATCAGCGGTTCTGGTTTGTTTGCTTAAAACAAAGTCCTACTAAGATTCTATGAAATGTCGGTAATGCAACAATTAGTTGACTGTAAGCTGTCCTGTACGTGTTCATTAGTGACACTGCTGTCGGGTGGTGGAGAATACCCTGCCCTGTGCCCAAGCAGTAGGCTAGAGGTGTACTACCTCCTTTCTAAGTCAGTGCATCAGCACGGGAGGATGCCTCCAACATACTGCTTACCTTACTGCTTCTCCTGAAGGAATTTCCTGGATTTCAGACTTCCATCCCCCAGAAACCAGGTTCCTGCATTCTGGATGTTGGTTATCATTCATGCATGACAAAACCAGTCAAAGACCAATAAGGGGGGGGGGGGTGTCTTTGACTGGTTTTGTCAGGGTGAGGCTGGGGGGGGGGGAGGAGGTAGGGATTGTTTTAAAAATTGGACTTCCAGGATCTGATAGAATGTACAGATTAAAAAAGGGAGAATTCCTTGCATTTCAAAATTTTGGCAGCATTGTGTCAGGGCCTCCTGGGGCTAGAGTAAGGAATCCTTGAGTCTGGGCAGGGCTATATTCCATGTGATGAACCATCAGGCTACAGTGTGGAGCATCTTTGGGGCCAATATAAGTTCTCTGGTTCTGGCTGAGTTCCAACCACCCAAGTTGCCATTGGGCTTCCTAAACAGGAAGGCCTGCAGAAGCCTCTATTTGGGCTAGGATCTTGTCTAATCAACCATTGTCTCAGTTGTGGCTCAACCTTTGGTTCTTAGTTCCTGGCTTCCACCTTGGCCACTGTCCACTGGTTAATACTGGTATGTTGTGGAGTACAGCAGGACAACAATTCCTAAATGGTAGATTTCAGTCCATTATGGGATCCTTGAAAGTCAAGGGCAGGTGAGGCAGAACTGCCCTGTTGTTGTCCATGGAAAAGTACAGCAGCTGCCCCACCTGCTGAGGAAGCTCTCCTTACACCTGAGAAGGCACACCCGCTTTCATGGGTGTAAAGAGGGCCTCTGCAGGTGTAAGCAGGTGAAGTGGCTGTGGTGCTTTTCCATATACTTCACTGGGGCAGTTCTGCCTCACCTGCCACCCCTGCACTGCCTGTCCCTGGCTTATATTGATGGTATTAGTTGACTATGCTTTCTTACATTGGGTCACAGTGCTACTTATCCCCTTATGCTTCTCTTTAATATTCTCTTAGTTTGACCTGTGTATTTTCTGTCCTTATAGGCAGATCTCTTCTCCGTTGATACATCCAAAATTATGTTTCTGGAGAGAGCAGAGTCAACAGTCAATGGAGTCAATGGAAAGAGCAGAGTCAATGGAGAGAGGTTCCAGGGAGCTGTACCAAACAATTTGAAGCATATGGGAAGTTTGGTCTGACTTGTCATCTCAAGTCCATCAATTTGTGGTTCATCAGGGTTGAATTTGTTCAACCCTCAAGCATCCTTGTTGCCTTCTTCCTTCCTGGTTTGGATACACTTACCAATGACCTCACTTTCTCCATCTTGGTTCCTGAAGTGACACTCTTGAGAGTCAGCCAGGACTTTGCCCTGGAGGGGATGAGGCATGGCTCTCTTTAATTAAGATTATGCTAATAAAGAGTCATTGGTCAGAATGGAAAGCTACAGCACAGCACGGCATCTGTGTGTTGCCCTCTGCTAGCTTCTTGCAAATCCTCACCTTAGCATAATCTCATTTGCAAGCCCATGCCTGAATGAGACATTATGCTTAAGTGGCCAGAGCACCTGGATAGTCTTTTCAAAACCCTTCTCCATAATTTCTCTCCTATCAACAACCTGAGCATGGGTGCTGTAAGTACCATGCCATAGCTTTTGTCCCTTGGAGAACCTCCTTGACTGGGTGCAATCAAACCTTTTGTGTCTTCCTGGAAGGACACACTTAAGCCATTTCTGCCCTATGTTGCACATATGCAACAGGGATCAAGTGTGTACACCTGTGGGCTGGGCAGAAATGGGTGAACTCAATCAAATCCAGGAAGTTATTATACCATTACAGTTGGACCTTGATATCTGCAGTGGGTCCATTCCCGCATCCCCCATGGATACTGAAGCCCACAGATAATGGAATTCATAGGTGGGGTCCAATAGAACCTCTAGACATGACCGGAAGTACATTTCTGACATATCTGGGGGCTTCAGAACACCTCCTGCAAGTGTCAGAAAGGCACTTCTGGTTTTCTCTAGTCCTCTCCTTCTCTTCCCTTGTGACACCTCTGGCAGAGGAAATGCAGCCCAGCTGACAGCCTGACTTTCACTCTTTCTTTCCCACCTTCACTTAACCCATGACTCTCCAAATGGAGCCATTTACAAGTATTCTTTCACCTTCAACTCCTTAAATCTCAATGCAGTTGGTTTTACATGCAAACTGCGCCTTTGTCTTGTTTCCTATACCTCTTCAGCATCTATTTTCTTTTGGAAAACTCTTGTCTTGTGGTTATGATGAGCTTAGAGGCACTAAGCTCTGATGTTGCTCACTCTGTCATCCATTCAATGCCCCCCAAACAGCCATAAACTGCATTTCTGCCTCTTTAGTTATAAATGTCCCAATTGAGTTTAATTCTGGGCTGGGCAGACCTGGACTTGAGTGTGTGTGTGTGTGTGTGTGTGTGTGTGTGTGTGTGTGAGAGAGAGAGAGTGAGAAGTGTTGGCAGCAGCGCCTTACTTGATTGAGGTTTCTTCATTCTTGCTTTGCAATTTGACTCATTCTCAAGGTGATCATCCCTGAGATGTTTTGCTAAGATCTTCCATGAAACGTGAAGAACATCCCAATGTACTAGATCTGGGAAAAGGTGTACACTATGAATTGCCTTACCTAATCAATAATAATGACAGCTACAATGGTTTCCATTGAACAGGTGCCAAAAACGCTGTAACTAGACTGAGCTAGTAAGTGCTGGGATTTCCAGATTTACTGACAGGTAGATGAAGCATGTCCCAGTTGGTTGCCCAAGCTGTTTATACTGGTAGTGATAAGAGCTGTCAAGATAACTTTGAGGGAACCTGTCTTTTCATGTTAATAGACTTGCTACCACAATTTACCTAAAGTGAAATTGGAAGCAAATCTGAAAGATGCCAAGATGAGAATTGGCACTGATTTTGACGGAATGGGAGAAAAGTATTATTCTTAGAAGTTAAACGTATATATTTGTACATCTCTACCCTGTTCATTCAGCCCCCTTTCTTTCTCAGTCACCCAAGACAAAGACTGATACACCACTTTTAGAATAGTGAGATCACATTCAGTACAAGCCAGGACTACATCGAATATCTGTGGGCCAACCTCTTTTGACATGAAAAGGAAATTTTGAAGGGGTGACTGCTTCTTAGACCTTCCCCCTATACCTTTTTTTGTGCTTATTTGTCTGATATTCAGTCTGCCTCTGGGCATCTGCTTCAATGCTATTTTTTCAGGGAAGGAATCTTTCATCCAGGCAATGTCTTTCTCACAACATGATCCTAGTCAATCAGGAATTGTGTTGTGAATGTGATGATGTCACAATATCTAACATTCTGATTTGGAGAATGTGACAGTATCACTGAATCTGTAGCCAATTCAGAGGGAGGGCAATGATTTATGTGTCACATTGCTATCCCACTGCAAAGGGAAGGGAATGCATGTTGGATAGCAGGCTGGGGAGGAAAGAGAGTGCAGTTACTACTTACTGAAAACAGTAATGAATAATTACAGCCCAATTCTGTGGACATGTAATTGGAAGTGAATGGCATTACATGCAATGGAACCTGTTTCTGATTAGGCATATGCAGAATTACACTGTTAGTGCATTTGTAGTCATGCAAAAATCACTGTCAAAATCACCAGCACTACATCAGATTACACTTTCCTATGTGTGTATCCCTAAAGATGTGGGTCTGCTCCCCAACCATTCACAGAATGACAGCCAAATCCACTGTAACTCCCTGCTTGGTGATACAGCAGCACTAATATGACATTTGCTGCATCTCACAGCAGGGATTTTGGCCTCCAGAGGCTTCGGTGTAAGCCCCTGCCAGCCTGGTGGGTCTACTTGGATCTGCACCAATGATAATTGCTGGCGCACATCCACGTGAAGCTGTGAAGATGGATCAAGTCCGGAAAGGAGGCTTGGATTCAGTAGACACCACTGCTGTCTAACCTGCCCCCTTCCCGGTTCTGATCTGCCCTCTTCCCAGTCCTATCACTGAACCATTTCACCCCTTTTCCTCCCACCCTGTAATTCAAGCACCATAATTCAGTGCTTGAATCATAAGGAAAGTGTTAGAAATTAAAGTGACTTGAATTAAATTGAATTAAACCAAATCAAAATTGAATTGAATTATAAGGAAAGTGCTGGAAATGGAATTCACGACCCCAACTCCTGACCCCCAAAATCTATGCTGACAGGTTTCTAAAAGCTGTAGCTGAGGGAGTTAAAGGGGATAGAAGCTTTAACAGTTTGCCCATACTATGGTCATGATACAAAAGACACATATACACGTAACTTGTGAGGACTATTTTACAAAAGGGGGTTCACAATTGGTATTTTTGTTTGTTTCCCCCCCAGGAAGATGCTATCAAGATTCAAGTACATTCAAATGGAAGTTGGCTTTTTGCTCTTGAGTATGATGCATGTAGTGTGACTTAATAGGTCAGGGCCAAATGCTACTATATAGGGGGAAAGCACCATACATCTTGACTAATGGCAATAATCAGGATATGAAAATGGGTCAGATTACCAGTGCATTGTACAACTTATTCATACTTTAAATATGCTTTTCTTACTCAGCAGTTTCACCTGAGCAATAGTCATCATTCGGTGCCTGATTCAGTATGTTATGTAAGAATTTACATACTCTTCAGTGAGAGAAACAATTCTGTTTTTAGTAAGACAACTAACTAAAAAAAATTATAATTTTATATTCTGTGGAAAACACTGCCTTTTTAAGAGGAGAACATAGAAGAGAAAACTAAATAGAAGATAAAATGGCGATCTTTTAAAAGATCTATGCAAATACTTATCAATCTGTGGTTGATTTGAATACAAACAATTATTGCTATTAACATAAGAGCACTGTTAAAACACTGCCCATTGGTTGCTTTAAAGTTAATGTTAGGGGGAAAAACTGTAAATAAAATAAGCGTGAAGGGCTTGCAAACAGTGTATCTGTATATCTGCCAGTGTACCTGCCTCCTTGGGTGCCCTTTGGGGAGAAAGGCAGAATACAAATCCAATCAATCAATCAATCAATCAATCAATCTCTCTCTTATGTTAAGAGTTTTCTGTATCAGTTTTTCTAAGTGTTCTATAATGTTGTTCCTGTAACATCCCAAACCTACCTACCTAAACTTCCCAGTGTGGATACGGTGGTTCTGGCATGGGCTATGCTGCATCCAAGGGGGAGGGGAAGTTTAGGAAAAGAGTTTAGTAGGCAGAAATTTGCCCCCTGACTCAGGTAAGCCTCAGCCACCACTATGGGTCAACTTGGACCCACTCCAGCAATATAGCTGGCACTAGTGAGAATTGATCCATGTTGGCATATCAGGCCCAGAAAGGGGGATACCAATCCTACCCCTTCCGGGACCCAATCCACCCACCCTGCCCTACCCCCACCCCTACACAGCACAGACCTTACCTGCTTCAGTGAGCATAATCTGCTGTGCCCGCACACACAGGAAGGCTCTGACCTTCCTGCCAGCATGTCTCACTCTAACGCCTTCATAAAGTGCTTTATGACACTTTTGTAAAGGCCGGCACAAATCTGTGAAGCTCCTTGCAAGGCTTTGATGGCTGGAAAGGAGGTTGGGATACAGCAGAGGAGGCCTCTGCGGATCCTACCCCCTCCCGGGTCGATCCACTCTGTCCCACCCTCCCCCCACCCAAAAATGCCTCCCTGCCACCCTCCCCATGTTATTTATTGCAAAAATGGGAACTTAGTGGTGATATTATAATAAAAGAAAGCTTGCATATAGTGTTAAGAATGTGCGAAACCTCTTCTGTCATGTCAGGTGGAAAATGTAGATAGTAATTGGATCAATGGTATTCAGCCCTTATTCCAGGGAGGCCTAGGATTCCTGGATGTTCTTCTGTAATATCAGTAATGGCAGCCAGGTTTCCTAGAAAGGCAGCTAACCTGGCTTGAGCAATCTTTCCCTACAATGTGCTGTTGGAGAAGAGTGCAGGGTGTTCTGTGCATCCCCCCACTCAGTTCACGTGGGTCAAGAAGCTAAAAAAGATCTCCTAAGCTTCATCAAGTTTGGCCCTCAGTTTCATTTTCCCCACCTACAGGATGAAAATAAAATAAAAAATCTCTCTTGAAGGGGTGCATATCTTTGTGAGATGCTTTGAATAAGCACTGTATAAATGCAAAGTACTGTATTGGTTTTATGTGGGTGTATCTCATTCTTGTGACAAAGCTCCCTCCGTGTGAATAGATGCCAATAAAGATAGGATGGAATGATGTCACTGATTCGATACCTCTGTAATGAGGACAGTGGCACCTTTGGAAAATGCAATTGCTTCCTCTTTTTGCTTCCTTGACTCTGTAAATAACAGATAGAGAGGGGTGATACCATCCTATCAACCCTCACTTATTTTAATTGAGAACATATCCTTGACAGCATAGATGCATGTCACAGAGGAGGCATAATTAATAGATACCTTCAGATAATGAATACAGATTAATACACGTGTAAAAGGAAATCAGAATCCTTTTTTCAAAGCCTTAAGAGTCAAGGTCCATCTAAGGCAGTCTGGTTCATTCAGGCCTGTATGATTTTTAAAGTTGCTTACTCCAGTTGCATGCCAGGGATGAATGGAATGGATGTAGCTTTTTTTAAATCACTGCAGCACCATCATAGGAAAAGTTGCATCTGTTGAATTTCACTCTGCCTTGCAGCTTTGGGAAGCACAAGAGCTTCTCTTTAAAAAGGCATTGACCATTCAGATGGGTATCCAAGACTACAAGCTAGAAAACCAACAAAACAGACAAAACCAACAAAACAGACACATGGACCTTTCAAAAAGGTGAGGCTGATACAGACAATACGTGAAACATGACTGCAGTGAATCTTATATAAAATGATATTTTTGTGACTTCTGTGTGAGCATATACCTCAGGAGGCTGAAGGAAAAAAATCCTTATTTTTCCTTTGGGTTATTATGCAGAAACTCATAAGAATATTTCAAGATCTGACCTGGTAGGCTTTTGGCTATAAAAGCTCATGTTGCAAATGCATTCATTTAGAAGAGCCACAGATTGTAACTAATAAGAAGAGACCTGTCCCTGTCTACACAATTGTTGGTGTTGTTTTTTCTAAAACTTTAAATAGTTATTTTTTTTAATCAATACTTTCCTGGATGATCACTTTTCTACTGTATTCCATGAATATTCATTTAGCAATTTAAAAGCAAAAGATGGAGTTCTTAAGGAAGACTATCCTTTCTTTTGGAGTGTTTTTAAGTGCTCCCCTATTCCCTTTACCACTGAAGCTCACATTTACCATGAATTTCATTTGTTTTTCTGTAATACCTCCCAGTTTCCTTTACAGCTGTTTTGCTATAGTGTTCCGCATCTTGACTTTGACTGCTACTGCAGCCAATGGGAGCAGTGCATTCTGGGTAGCACGAGGCACCAGTTTCTTGTCCTATTTTTCGAAGATGCCTCCTACGCTGTTTCATGCAGTACTTGACTTTCAGTGCTGGTATACCTGGGGAGAGGATCAATGGGTACAAATGCCCGGAGGTGCCATAAGGGGGCACCACCACTGTCCACTCCCCTTGCTGCCTCTTTTTGTTTTGTTTTAGCTTTTTTTAAAAAGCAAAACCAGCCAGCAGCACTGATTGGCGCTAATACTGGAAGCAAATGCTGTGACATGCTGAAATGATAGCAATTACTTCCAGTTAGGGGTGGCATTTTTATGCGCGGCCCCGGGGCGGCAGGGCAACCAGGACCACCAGTGACTTTCAGAGAATGTATCCCCTGTGCTATTGGATCATATTTAAAGTGAGTGGACTGGCCTCCCAGCAGCAGCATGGTTAACCCTTGTAGAAAGGTTCCGTCCATCTTTGAAATATTGAACAGATATCACGCTATTCCTGATAGGCTCAGGTGGTGCAACAGTAGTGAGAGAAGCTGCTATGATCACTCCTAAAAATGAACAGTGTTGCATAGACTAACGCACAACTACTTTTCTTGACTGGTTGGTTAGAAAATAGATAGGTTAAAATTCTTTCTTTTGCTGGGGGGGGATTCATAGTACAGTATCAAATTCCAAATTATTGAAGGAACAGATACATGGGCTCGCTGAAGCCTCATGGGCAGGATGAAAGGGACTTATGTTTGTTTCGGTCCTTGGTTCCATACTGAAGCTAATGGGGCTAGTTGGGGTCATGTAACTTTATGATGGCAGTCTGATTGTGGTGATTAGAAAATGCCGGGTTAGAAAGTGTGCGAGTGAAGTGGAACAGAGGACATATTTGCTCTATAACTGAATGTACCTCAAAAAGGAAATTGTTGTGAGATTATTGATAAAGGTTCCAAGAACCCAATAAAAAAGATTCAACATTGAATAACAATAATCCTTCATTATTTTATCTCCTGCACTACGCGTTAAGTTGACTTACGGTTCTCCAGGGCTAGACTTCATGGAGCCCACTATTTGTGACTGCATTTGTGTTGACAAGCAACGGTGATCAGATTAATCTGCCTATTAGTGACAGCTGACTTTGCTTAATAATCCTTTAACAATCATCGTAATATCATTTCAGCGTTGAGGGCCTTGTTCAAACATTCACTAATGAATCATCATAGCATTTGCCTCAAGTATTATTGCTGTTCACTGCAGAGATGGTAAACAAGCGTGAGTATCCTTTTGTACTAAACAGGGACATCGAGATGTGGGCTTCCAAATTATGCACAGATTTTCTATTAGAGCCATATCCATGAAGCAGCTTTGAATGCTTCTAATTTTACAGGATTGGGCCTCTGCATTTGATTTGCCTCTCTGAATGGTACAGCCGTTGCTTACAATACATTTCTGCCTGGTTGTTCATCCTTTCCATTGGGGTAAATTTTTGGTACAGGTCAGTTGCAGACACCAATTTGATCAACACACTTGCCTATGCAGTATTAAGGACCCAATACTATCCAACTTTGCTCACAGTCCTAACCCACTTTCCAGCACCAACATAAGGGCAGTGCAGCTTGGAGGTAAGGAAACAAACATTCCCTTACCTTGAAGAGAACTCCATGAGTGCCCCCCAACTGCAGGATGCAGCACATGTTCCATTGGCACAGCTATGCCAGTGCTGAAAAGTGGGTTAGGATTTGAGCCTTTGTAGCACAGATGCAGCCACAATGCAGCCCTGAAGTAAAGGAACAAATGCTTCCTTACCTTGATGAGGCCTCTGTAACAGCCTTCCAACTGCAGGATGCAGCACACACCCCATTGGCACAGCTATATCAGTGCTGGAAAGTTGGACAGAATTGGGGCCTAAATTAGCATACGTTGCAAGGAACCACCAGAACCTTCCTACATGGAAGAGTCTCACAGCCCAACCCTGCGCTCCCATGGCACACGGCTTCCACCGTATCCAGTGCTTCCACAGCAGCCATGGGCAACACCTTGGGAGAAGGGGACTTTCTCTCCTTCTCTCAGGTAAGGGAAGTAGCCCCACAATGGGGCTACTCGATTCACTGCCGACCAAAAGGTCAGCGTTGGGGGAACAGCATTCATGTAGGCTGCCGAGCCCTGCATGAACACTCTGGATCTGGTGGAGCAGAGCTCCACTGGACCTGCCTTCCTCCCTCCCCCATATCATGTCTCCCCCCCACCCCTGCTTCCCTTACTGAGGCTTGGTGATCTGTGCGACCACCGAGCAGCTGAGGCCAGATGCCTGCCCGGCGCTAGCCCATAGCTAGACCAGCACAGGCGCTTGCCCAGCCGTAAGCCTCCCAAACTTGCCTTATGGCACATTTGCAACAGTGTGTGCTGGCAGTAAGCCAGCATGTTGAGCCCAGGATCGGGCTCTCAATCCCTTAAATCAGCAAGGCCATCCACCCAATGGTAATATTCATAGACCATGAGCAAAGCCCAGAAACAGAGGAGGAGGTTTAGGGCCTATGGATACCCGTAAACGGCCATACCCGGACTCTAGCTTTCAACCTGCTGGGACTCCACCCTCTTCAGATGGTGTTGCTTCTTACAGTTTGCAGGGGAGGCAATGACCCCACCCAGCTATAGCAATTCTGAAGTTTAATTAAGAAGGTATCTATCCCAGGTGATGATGGTAGTCTCTTATATTCTCTTTCTGTTTTTCTCTCACTGTCCTCACCCCCACAGCAATGTGGGCTGCCTTGATGGGTCTCATTCTACAAGTCCCTATGGTCTCCATCTCTTCTGGAAGGCTATCACTACAGGCACTGTCAATCAGGCTGAGATGTGTCTTGCTTTCAGTGCAGAAACTCAGAATTGCTCAGAATACTTTAAAAAAAAAAAAGCAGTCTCATAGGCCATGACTTCCATGGAACAGAAATAATTAGAGCTCCATTAGCTGCAATTATCATGATTGCAATTACTTTTTCAGGCTTGTCTGTTTATACTTTGTCTTGAAAAATATATGTAGTAACCCTCCAGGTTGCTCAACTGTTTGTTGAGTTTTACCTGCTTATTGCCAGGTTTACGATGGCAATTATTCCTCCCAAGCTCTTTATAATATATATTTTTTCAAACATGTATGTTCCTGATGTACATTATGTGACTAGACAATGACTAACAAGCAAATTATATACAGATTATTGTGTGTGTGAGATTTCTTAATGACTCATGTAAAACCAGCTTGTTTGTGTTGTATTTGCGGGTTGAGGTGTCTGGGTGAAAGCCATGTATTGTTGAGACTGAACAAGTGTTGCTAATAGCCACAACTATTGAAATCCTAGGCAAAAACATGACAATGAAGTGCCATTTAATTGAAACGGGGTGGACATCTAAACAGACACCCACAATTCAGTAGGAGCCTTATTACTGGAGATCTAATTGAAGGTTTACGCACTAACCACGACTTAATAGCATTCCTCACTTGCAATTCCAGGCATGATAGATGAGTGTTCAAACTTTTTAATGGTATATTTTTTACACTTATGCTAAGAGTGGCCTTGGTTTGAATGCTGGATACACGAGGGCTATTTTCCATTCCTTTTGCCATTCTCTCCTGGGCATTACTCAGAAGTAAGTTCCACTAATGCATGTCCTTTACATCTTACCAGTTTTACAGAGGCTGACCATCTCTGAATGTATTGGTTTATGCAATGAAAGTCTCTTTTGGCTAAATGCCTCCCCATTTGCTATCTGGATAGTAAAGACCCCCCACCCCAACAATACTGTCAGTGTGCTGTGAGATGAAAAGGGTTGAAAAGCACTGCTACGAGTATTTACAGTAGATTTTCATTTTGGAGGAATAATGGCCTGGTTTATTACTAATTTGTTGGTAGTTATATTGCGTGCTTCCTGCGCAAAACTTCTTTACTCATTCATTTATTTTTAATTTATTTTAAAACATTTTTCTGCTGCCTTTCTTCCTGTGGGATGCTTGACAGTCCTTCCAACAAGCGGAGGCACAATTTGGAGCAATATGGTCTCCGAATTAAGAGATTGAGGGATGATGGACATTTGCATAAGGCCACCAGTGAGCTCATGGCTGAGTTAAGATTTAGACTAGACCTTCACAGTTCTAGTAACGAGAATATATTGCTATTCATTGCTTCAAGCACTCAACCAAAAGCCAAATACATCTTGCTAACTCAGATGTAAATGTCTCCCGGCTTCAATCATCCCTTTTTACTTATTGATGTGCCACAGGAGACAGTTATTGCAGTTGGAGATTATCAATTTTATAGCATCTCTTTAAAAAGAAAAGAGAGGGTGTGAATAAGCTTACCTGTAAACTTTAATAACTTGGAAAATGACCTCAGTCTTCATAAGTGCTTGTTAAAGGATTCTCGCAAAAAGAGCAATAACACCTGGAGGCTCATTTATCACTGTCTCTACCTACTGGCTATCCCACCTACGCACCCAAGAATGGTTGCTAAAATAATATTTATGCAATAAACCATCCAAAGTATGACTTAATGATGGGTTTTTTTTTTTTAAACAAACCTGATGGAATGCTGATTGTATTTGCTTCCTAGATAAGGAGGAATTAGGTGTTACCCAGAACATAAGGTTGCTGTCGAAAACAACAGAACTGCATAGACTTCCATCCTATGGAAACTCATGATGTGACCTCACCACATTGTTTATTCATCCCACACACACCCCCAGCAGCAGCCAGTGATGCGGAGTGAAGGTGGGAAAACTGATGATGTCATGTCACACATTTTCATTTTGTATATATAGGAAAAGGGAGGAGGGGACTCAGTACAGTTGTTTTCAGTAGTGTTCCCAAGGAGGGGGGCAAAATGATAAGGTGTTTACAAGGCACCTCAATGTGCCCTATAAGCTGCCCCTCACCTTTGGAGCAATTCTGGGCAATGAGAGCATTGTGGAGGAGTCTTCTCCACATTGCTCTCACTGACAGGAATGGCTTCAGAGAAGGGGAGGGGCAGCTTACATGGTGTGTTGCGGTGCCTTGCAAAACTTACCATTTTGGCTCCCCCCCCCCCGAATGCTATTGGTTGCTTTTATGATAACCTCATGAATTTGGTTATGCCTTATTTGGTAGTTTTACAAAGTTTCACATTGACCTGAGCAGCTCAGTCCTATCATGCACTAGAACAAGCAGGCCAGCAGGCCTTTGGTGTATCCAGTGCAAGTTTCAGGCTGCTCATGGGTTAGCTTGAGGCAAGGGGAATCTTTTCCCCTTACCTCAGACAGAGCACCTTACCACAGCAACCCCAATGGGGCTACTCAGATCTGCGCCACCTAAATAGGTGGCGCACATCCAAGCAGCCCAGGACTGCCCCTGGCCACCCGGGAACCAGGCTAGGATCCACCATGAGTGCCCTGTCTCCAGCTCCCTGCCCATCCATTCCCTGGGAATGCTCACTGCCTGTCCCCCGCCCTGAAATGCCTCCCTCCTGCCTTCTCCTTGCCCTCCCCACACCCCTCCAAACCCCTGCACTGGCTTTGCTTGGCACAGGGAGGCATATGCGCATAAGGGCCTATTTCCACTTATGTTGGTGCAAAAGTGTTATTTCAGCACTTTTGTGACAATGTTGGGCTGGTGCAAGGGACTTGTGTTGGCCCAAGGGCACCTTTTGGATTGCACCCTTAATTTCATTGAGAACTTGGTTCACTTGATAATACGTATCTGTTATGAAATCAAGAGGTGTGTCTGTTGACAACCGTGCTCACTCTTTCCATATTTTAGATTTGGAGTCATACCAGTGCTTTTAGCAGTTTGCCTGCTAATCTTCCAGTGTCCTCATAAACTTGTCATCTTGTTATAAGTTGCTAATTAAGCACACAACTTGCAGTAAGTCGTTGCCCTGTGCAACAACAGATCTTCACAACCATGTTTATCTGCTGCAGTCAACAAGGTCCAGCTTGTTCAATGGATTTAGGCACGTTGAAGCAACGTTGAGAACCATGCGTTTCCTAATTTCAGTTGAGCACATTGTAAAAGAGGCTTGTGGCCCAATCCTATCCTTCTGTGTTGGTGAAGTGTGTGCTCTGCCTCCAAAGTGCTGTAAAGTACTTTGCGACAGCACTGGTTCCAGTAGTGTCCGCAGGAAGGCCAGAGTTTCCTGCTGGCACTGGCAGCCACAGGGACACCCACCAGAGCAGATAATTCTGGTGTGGGGGAAGGGGGTGGAACAGAGCAGGAGAAGGGCATAAACAGGATGGGGGGGATGGATTTGGTTTGCAAGGGGGCAGGATTGGCAGTGTCAGCACACACTGCATCCTATTCCCCTTCCAGGGCCTGATCCACTGAGATGGATCAACTCGGACTTGAACCGCTGATATCGCTGGTGCAGGTCTGAGTTGACCTATTGTGGCTGCTGGGGCTTACCCAGGGCAAATGTCCCTTTACCGTGAGGAAACTTCTAGCAGCAGAAATTCCCCGCAGGATGCAGTTCAGCCCATGCCAGCACTACAGGAATGTAGTTAGGATTGGGCTGTTTGAGTAGTGGGCTGAATTGTGATCTGGCTATATTTGGAACTTTGCTGCAATCAGTCCATCCTGTGCAGTCTAGTTCATCACTCTGCTACTGTGCTTAAAGTCATCATACTTAATTAAAGTGTTGTCAGTGGAAACTGTGAAACTACTGATGAGCTAGAAGTATGGAGCTAGAAGTCATTAGCTAATTTGCTACTGTGCACTTTGTCCTCAGTACTGATTGAAGCACACACTCTCTCTCTCTGTTTTTGCTATGACCATTGCTCACCAGTAATTGCTAGGTGGGAAGAAGCCACTGATTTTATCTTGTATAAATTTGGGCTCTGAATGTGACACACCTACTGCATTCCCTTGCAATTCATGGTCTTTGGGCCCCACTGTTTATCTTCTCTGTACGCACTGTGCATCTTTCTGTTTAGAACACCATTTCATGTATGTGACTAAGTGAATTCTAGCTCACGAAAGCTGATGAAGCAGGTAGATCTGTTAGTCTACAGGATTTTTCATTATAGCAACAAACTAACAAGGCTACCCCTCTGAGGTTTCCAGATGTAGACTAAAACCCTTTCAAAAACCAGACTGCAAACAGAAAATGTCACAACCAAAGTGTCCCTATAATCCTGTGGATGCAAGTTAATGTGGGAGGAGCATAAATTGTCATGTGTTGTACTTGAAAAGGTTTTCCATTCCCTTCCGTTTACAAATCTGTGGCCTTCGCAGTTTACTTTTTCAAGGAGAAACATGATCCTAACAGCCCATCATGCTCATGGGAGCCACCAGCTCCAAGTGTGGGAGTCTTCAAGAGTGACATGATATGCCCAACCTATAGATCTCGCTAAACATCTGCAGAGAATGGATTGTGGTGGTGGGATAAAGACAATGAACAACCAAAGCATGGCTGGAAGGGAATGGTGTTCTTGAAAATAATTCACCTACTCTGGAGAATGGCCTGAAGATACTTTAGGTGGCTGAAACATCCAGTCTGAAGGTAAGCAGGTCTGAGAGCTGCTTCAGGTGCTCAAAAGAAGTTGTGAAAGAGGAAGAGTCAGTGACTGGTGATTCCTCTCCTTGGCACCTCCAAGTCTCCTCTGGCAATGAATGAAGATATATCCAGCCATGGAGATATATCCATCAAGGACCCTGCAGGGACTGGAGTTAATCCAGATGCTATGCGAACCATAAATGCTATGTGAACCATAAATCTTGCTGGTCAGCATAGTGGGACCAGAAATGACCTGGCAGGTACTGCCCTTTGCCTGTCAATCTGTTTATTTACTAGAAAAGTGATCTAATGACAGTGACACACAGGAAGATGTCCCTGCCAAATACCAGGTAGTGCTCTGGTAGCTGCTGCATATCTTGCTGTTTCTGCAGCACTTGATCACTAGCGGGACAAATAAGCTTGACTTGAGGTTTGCCTGAAGCTAAATTATATTGGAGTCAAAAATGAACTCTGTGGTGTCTCTCCAGACTTGACCATCAGATGGCTTTAAGCACCAACAGTGCAAGGCAAATATGAACCTGTATAATTAAGTGGTTACTGTACTGTGGTCTCTGTTGTTAAGTGCCTATTACAGGGCTGACACTCACTGACCTGACTCGGCTACAGAGTCAGGAAAGATGACGGGTGCTTTGGTGCGCATTGAGTGAAACAAGGAGCAGCCCAGTAATAACCTTGTACGGTATATAAATTAACTGCAGAAACATGTGGCAACTCTACTCAGCCTCCTTTCCTGGAGCATGCCTCATTCATTTCGGTCTTGCACTACTGGAAAGCTTTGAGACCAGGCTGTTTAAATAATCAACATGTCACCTAATTTTCTCCTGGCTTTGTTGCAGTCATTGTGGTTGGGCCTTGAGACTAGCTGGCAACAACCGGTGATTAAACATGAATCACCTTTCAAAGAACGCTCTTCTACCTAGAAGATAAATTCTGCGAAGGGATCAATTATCTTATTGCAATGAGGAAGGCAACAAACAGCAAGGTGATTTTTAACTAGCAGGCGGATGCCCAATTGTTCAATCTCACAGAACAGCTGAGGGCAAAAAGAGTTTGTGTCTAATTTATATACAGATTTGAGCACTACCATGCTCGCAGTGTAAACAATATGTGCACCTTAGCATCAAAACAGAAATGCAGAAATTGTTCCTTGCTAAAGCAAGTGCCTTCCCCACTCCCACCTGCTCTGTGAACATAGTTCTGGTCCACACATACATGCATGCACATCGCACTTCACAGATCAGCAACAAGACAGCAAGCCCTTTCCCCAGGGGGCTTACAGTTAGACATTTGACATAGGGAAGGTGAGGAAGTCAGAAAAAGAGAATAAATAGGAGAAGAATCTGTGTTCCATTCAGTTGTAAATGCTTGGGTTCAGTTTCAGTCCAGGACAGGGGTGTCCAAAGTTTTTGGCAGGAGGGCCATATCATCTCTCTGACACTGTGTTGGGGGCACTGGGGGGAAAAAAGAATTAATTTACATTTAAAATTTGAATAAATTTACATAAGTTTACCTAAATGGATATATTAAAGATGAACTTCTATGAATGAATGAAGGACTTGCGATAGCTCAAGGCCTATAAAAGGCCTTGCACAAAGCAAGGCTGGCCTTTCATTTGCTGTCGCTACTGCATCACAGACATGAAACAGCAAGCAGTGGGGGGAGCCCTCATCCCACAACTCACGCGAGAGGTCAAACAGTTGTCCTCATGCTGAGATCAGTTGCGTCGGGCCAGAGCGGGTTCCAACAAATTTCTGGAGGGCTAGAGGTTCATTGGAGACTGGGGGCTCCCTGAGGGATGCATTGAGAGGCCTCAGGGCCACAAGTGGCCCCAGTGCCGGGGTTTGGACACCCCTGGTAAGATGAGGCTGAAGGGCTGTGCCAAAAGCTAGGAAAAGGTGAATTTTGAGGAGGGATTTGAAGAGCGCGAGAGATGGGATCACAAAGGTGTGGTGTTCTGAGAGCATTACAGCACATTAAATTGACTTGTAGGCATGGCTACTCAGAAGTAAGCCACAGTGATTTTGATGGAACTTACTCCCAGGCAAGTATGTATGAGAGTGGTTCTCAAGCTTTTAGAACTGATGGCTCCCTTGACTCACTAGACGGTAGGTTGTGGCTCCCCATTAGGGCTACAATCCTGTACAATCCTATAGGGTAGCGGGTTTTTCATGAGGATTTCGCAGCTCTCCTGGTTATTTTCTGCAGCTCCCAGGGGAGCTAGGGTTCACAGTTTGGGAACCACTGACGTAGAGGATTGCAGCTTCAGATTGTGCATTTTGCCCTCTTCAGAGAGGACTTCTCTTCTGAAGAGATCTTCTCAAACTATCTCTCATCAGGGAATGCTTTCACATCAACGTCTCTGCTCAGGAGCCCCTTAGCATCTGTTACCAGAGCGTTGATTTTGGCTGGAGGCCACTATCAGAGGTGTCTGATTGCAATAACCTTCTTTCATATTAAGGACAGCCGATGACACTTGGTGTCATCTTGACATGAAGCTTATTTAATGTCAGTTGAATTTTGGCAATGTGCTCTGATTTATGAATATGTATGCATTTAGATTTCATTCTGCCCCAACTTGAAGTCTTGGTTTGGCTTTCAGCACAGTCAAAGAAGAATGACTTGTATCATAAAATAAATAATGACTTAAAGAGAGATTAGGAACGAGCAACATGTACCTGCAATAAGGCCTCCTCCCCAAAAAAGACTGTGCCATGTTTCCTCCCTTGGCCACAAGAGATGTAGGATCACTTACCCCAAGTTGTGATGTCATCTCACTGTGCATTTCTCTACCCACCCCAGCAGCTCCACATCATTGGCTGCTGCTTGCAAGAACAAGGAAAGCCACAAGGTATTAAAGAGTATATGGAATATGTTATCCTAAATGCACTGGTGCAGTGTGAGATGGAGACACTCATACAAATCTTAAAGAAGGAGTTTGATGGAAAACAGGAGCAGTGGGATAAAGAAAAGGAGAAGAAAGAGGAGAAAATAGAAAAATAGAATGTAGGACTGAGGATCTTAAAAGAGAGCTAGAAACACAATTAGCAGAATTTAAAAGACATCAAGAGATCCAGTTAGAGAAAAAAGATGCCCAGATTGCTGAGTGCTACAAGGAACTACAGCTACAGCTAGAAAGGAAAGATGCCCAGATACTGTTTTTCAACAGTGTGTCGCACATAATTTTGCCCGTGGTATTGGCCTTATGAGTAAAGAAGAAGGCAAAGGAAAGGGTTCAACGTATCTCTCCCCACAGAGTACACTACCATCTTGTAAAGTTTTATGCTAGTTTGTTGTGGCTTCCCCAACAAATATTGGAAACTGTAACATGCCAGGGTTCTGAGAATGGTTAGAGTTTCCTGGCCCTCTCCCACAACTACTGCTTCCCAGGTCCCAAGGAAAATGGTAATTAGCATTAAACCAGTTTGCATTCAGGTATGTCCTCTTCCAGTCAGGATCAGGGAACTCCTTTGGTCATAGGAACCCTAGAAAACATTAAAGGAAAAATTGCTCTTGGCAGAGCAGATTCATTCTCATACTACATGATCTAACTGTGGTAATAGGACAATCACTTCAAAGAAGTTTCAGACCAGGACCATACTAGACAAAATGAATTCCAAGACAGTGACAGTGCTGGGTTCCATTTTGTGAGTTACAGAATCAAAACAGTTTGGTCTTAGTGAGGTGCTTCTTGAGCCAATGCTGATAGAAGTTAAGTGAATGGTTCCTGATGATTCTCAATAACTTTTTTGGATAAGGCTGTGGCTCTGAACAGAGAAACAATTTGACATGGTGATATGCTGGCTTGAGCAGTTCACTTTCTTGCAAAGTTGTTTTGATCTGAGCGTTGCTGCCGCCTGCCTCCTTCCAACCTTCTGCACTGCGAGAACAGCTAGGGATGATTGCCTTTATTTCAGCCATCTGCTCTTCCATTAGGCTAATAGAAAAAGGGAGAAAAATATCCTTGTCAGAAGGTTGTCTCAGGCTGTGTATATTTTCTATCAATATGTCAATACAGACACATTCAGGGAAAGGAAAGGAAAGGAATGATGTCAAAAAGCAACCAAACAGGTTGTTAGATTGATATGATGGGAAGGCAGAAATGTGGTTGAAGGCTTGAGCAGGATCAAGGAAGATTAGGTCCATTGTATGTTTGTTATGTTAGTTTGTTGCTTCCTGTGCAGCTTTGAGAAAGTGATTTTTGGGTCCCTTCAGGAAGAAAGGCAGGGTATAAATAAATAATTTTGTTTTCTTTTCAGTGCCCATCTCTTTATGTGTACGTGCAACCTCCCGATTTTAGAAATGGTTATGTCAGAATGCCAGATGCAAGGGAGGACACCAGGATGCAGGTCTCTTGTTGTCTTGTGTGCTTTCTGAGGCATTTGGTGGGCCACTGTGAGATACAGAAAGCTGGGCTAGATGGACCTATGGCCTGATCCAGCGGGGCTGTTCTTATGTAGGAGGTCCAATATAGGCGTGATGTAACCCTAGCGATGCCACTGATTTTGCACACTGCATCAGGTGTAGATTGGTCAGGCCTAGACCTGGTGAAAGGGCCACAGCAGGCAGTAAGTTGTGAGCACACTGGCAGAGATGCCCAGCACCCAGCCATGTGCCAGTTGGCCCTGTCTGCCTTTCCTGGCCTGGCCATAAACTAGGTGTCGCCTACTGTCATGGATCACCATTCGAAAAAGGTAGAAAGGAAGTAGAATGGTGCCCTTCACAACAAAACCTAGGGTGGGAAAGCCAAATGAAAAAGAAATTTTGAAGCCCCTGTTGGAAGGCCAGCAGAGACAGCATGGATCTTAATTGCAGTGGGATAGAGTTCCTGTTGGCTTGTTCAAATTGAGGGAAACAAGAATAAAACTTCAGCAGGTTATTACTTTTGGGAGAGAATGCAGCAGTGATTTGGGGTTGTCAAATGGTCAGAAAAAAATGATCTGGCATGCACTTGTGTGTTTAACAGAACATTCTGAACATTGGCAGAAATCTGCAGGTGAAGCTTTTCAAAGTATGGAGATGAGCGTTTTTCACTTGCTCATGTCTGCACATCAAGCTGCTATTAAAGAAACAGCTTCTGTAACTGTTGAAAAGTTGGCAACCCAACCATGAGTGTGATTTTGTAAATGCAAATTTAGATGTGGAAAGAGCTTCAGGATCACTGTAATGACCTTCTGTCCTGGTTTCTCTTTGTGAATTTTTGGCATTTCTCCCCATCACTTGGCAAAAATTAGAGTGACACAAATACCTGCCTAATTGAAAAGGTAAATACATTGTTTGTGATGCTCATCATTGTGTATCCCCATAATTGTGTAGTAGTAATAGTAGTAGAGATGCCCATCTTTGGGAGATACAGTAGTAGAGATTTTAATTGCTAGGCACGATCTTTTTAGTATTTGAAAGATTGGGCTCATGATAATTTCTGGTGCTATGGAAAATGTTCCACGACATGAATGATCAGAACGAGCAGGAACTGTGAAAGACTGTGTCCAAAAACAAAAGTGTTAGGAATGAATTCATTTTGAATTCACAAAATTCAATCATTTTGTGTGATGATGGGGCGAAAAAAGCAATCCCACTCCAAAGGCTTCATAATAAGAACACAGGAATCTACAGCAAGTGGGCGGTAATTGGAGTGAATGTGGAAAAAAAATAACAACATGAGATACGAGATAGACAAGTTTCTAACTAGCATTCTCAGGACGGTTGTAGTTCTCTCAAATCTTTAGCAGTACAGACAGTTCTGTAGTCTCCAATTACATGCCTCCAGCAAATGGCACAGTTAAGGTAACATAAACAAGGTGTTCTGGTCAGACATGTGCCATTGTCCTGGATCTTTCAAACAAGTGGTTAAAAAACAAGTGTGATGGAATAATAGAAGATGATAAAAGGCCAATGTGAAAAAGTAACAGTAAGTTAACCTCACCCTGGCTTTTTGTTTATCTTCTTGAAGGCATTATTAAAAAAAACTAAATCAATCACATTGTAAATAATACCCCTGCTAACTGGATAAGAGGCACTTTTTTCAAGTGGGTGCTCCTCTTTTTAGCGGGGGAGAGTAACTGGACCGTCTCACCCCAGCAGTGTCTTTTCTAGTGGCTGTCTGCTGGTGTTCTTTTGCATCTTTATAGATTGTGAGCACCTTTTGGGACAGGGAGTTATTTGATTTTTCTCTGTAAACTGCTTTGGGAACATTTTTTGTTGAAAAGCGGTATATAAATAATAATAACAATAGCCACAGCTACTGTTTGTTGGCAGCACATTCATATCTAGAAAGCAAAGTGTTTGAGATTTACTTTTTCTTTCTTGCTCTGGTCACACATTTGGCATCTTTGTGCTCTGAAAGGAACAGCTGATATCTGAATTTAGCTATGACAGGAAACCCACTCTTAACAGTGGCATCGCTGCCAGGTGTGATGTCACCAAAATGGTGACTGCTGTACCCTGTGACCACTCCTGACTGCTGGAGGCCTCCTGGGAGAAGGAGACTTTCATCCCGAGTAAAGTGCTGTAATGGGTCTCCTTCAGTCTGCGCTAGCTATTTTGCAACTCAACACAGAGCATAGGGTGTGCATAGTCTCACCTCCTCCTGCTCTAGATCCTCCCCTGCCCTGGAATGCCTCTCCTCCCACCCAGAAACACTGTTTGCCCAAGAAATTATATCCTGAAATGTGGGTGTTTTTCAGCTGGCAAGTGTGGCAGCTGAAGTGTCTTTAAAGAGAGCCTACCACCTATACCTCCCTCTTCCTTATTGGCCGGATGTACACATGCAGCAGAATGAGCTGTTACTTATGAGATGCACTGTTTGCACTGTGGATGGAGATGCCACTTGTGCATATCCCCCCCAACATTTAAAAACAGCAACATAAATGGTGCATCATGGAGAAAGATTTTGCCCTAGCCCAGGGTTGTCAAATTTCATACATTGGGCTGAATAGCATTCATTCGGGAGCTGCTGAGTGTTGGAAGTGACAACATTAAACAGGAAGTGATGTCATTAACCAGATGATGGCCAGTAATAAGCGGTTTGTTCTCATGTAGGAACTCATTAACTGTAAATGACAGAAGAGAAAATGTGCAAATCACATTTTCAAGATATCGGAGAGCTGCCCTTTCAACAATGTTGCTTCTGCTGAGGCATCGGTTCTCAGCAGCAGCTGAGAGGTGATCTAGAAAGAGACACCTAGGCAGAGGCGGTGGCACTGTTCTATGAAATGTGTATGTTCTTATAAGAAATGGCAACATATGATTGAGTTCATACTTCCAGTTGCCATGAATGAAGTGTCTCATAATGGAACGGGAGCCCAATCCTATCCAACTTTCCAGTGCTGATGCAGCCGTGCCAGTGAAGTGTGCACTGGATTCTGCAGTGGGGGAGGCAGTCGCAGAGTCCTCCTCAAGGTAAGGAAGCATTTATTATCTAAGCTGGGTTGCAACGGCACCAATGCTGGGTAGTTGGATAGAATTGGGCCCTGAGGAGGATGAATGGAAGCAAATCCTCGAATTAAAATGTTATACATAACAACAAGAATGTTCAGATGGGTCGTGGGCCTTATTTGCTATTTCTTCTGCACCTCTCACTGGTCACAGGCTTTAGCTTCTGATCACCGATTGAAGTTGCTGCTTCTGGTAGCAATTTTCTAATTAACCACCTTACAGATAGCAAAGGTTTTTAACACAAATATCTGACAGTTGTCAAAATATCCACGAGTAATGACAACATGATTCTTCTCTCTACTCAAATTATAGCAAGTAGAAGGTCATTACATGGTATATTAACACTCATACCTCATGGTTTAAATACAGAAACCTGCCTGAACTGGACAAAATCTGGTAAGCACCTGCAATGGATGGCAACGATTAAGGGCATATCTGTACTAGCTGTTTTCTACTTGCCATTGGTGATTTGATGCAACGGAATGCATACCTGGCCTGCTGCATCTGGATCACTATGTCCATATTTCTTCCAACTGCACTGACAAATCAAAGGAATGAGGTCAACATAGGATCAGTTCAGACATGCTTGTTCGTTGTTCATAACTTTAATCAGCTTGCATGTGTGAATGGGCCATCACAAAGTAATCATCGCCTACAGAGCACTCCTATCACCTGACAGCAACTCAGACTCAAAACATTTCAATCCAAAGAGTTCCTATATTTGGTTGACACAGATCCATGTGCCGATTCCGAATGCAAATGATATTCCAACCTACCACGTATTTCCTGCTGTAGTATTAAAATGTTAATAAAGTTCGGGCGAACAGTTCTAGATGGAAAGACCCGCTGAGGGACCCACCAACTATTATTAAACAAACACAAGATGCATTTGTGAAGTCAGAAAAAGATGCGAGGCATATTAACAAGAAACTCACAAAAAAGTTATATCTGTCAAATCCTCTCAATCTTTTCTATGATTCAGAGTAGTGGTTCTCAAACTGGTGGATTTCGACCCACCAGTTTGTGAAACGCTTTCCCCATCTCTTTAAGGGGCGGGGGAAGGGGAGGGAGGCAGTGATGTGATCCCCAGGATTGCGTTGCTAAGGGGGGCGGGGGGGTGCTTTGCACTTACTTTCAGAAAGCAGGGCTGCAGCAGGCTACGGGAGGTGTGGGGAGCCCTGTGCAGGGCTCCCTGAGGCTTGGAACTTTCACTAAAAGCAGGCGTCTTGAAGGAGGTGTTTTGAGCCCACTTTTAGCGAATGTTCCAAGCCTCAGGGAGTGCTGTGCAGGGCTCCCCGCACCTCCTGTAGCTTGCTGCAGCCCTGCCTTCTGAAAGTAAGTGCAAAGCACCCCCTGCCCCCTTAGCAACGCGATCCAGGGGATCGTGTCACTGCCCTAGCCTCTCCCCGCAAGAGGGAGTGAAGTGCCCTCAAAATTTGAGAACCACTGATTTAGAGCCCAATCCTATGCATGTCTACTCAGAAGTAAGTCCAGTTATAGTCAATGGGATAACTCCCAGGAAAGCATGACTAGGACTGCAGCCTTAAATCCTTTGACATTATATATGGTAATGACATGTACCAGGGCACAATACTTAAGCTGCAATCCTATACGCTCTTTCCTGGAGTAAATCCCACTGAACACAATAGAACATGCTTCTAAGTAGACATACATAGGATTTTATTGTTAAGCGTTACAAAGAATCGAAAGAGTACTTGGGTCATTCTTATAGCCCAGTCCAGAGCAGGGGAAAAATTTGGCCCTGGAGGGGGAATGAGACAGGCAGAAACCTTCTCCGCTGGAGCCTATCCTCTGTGTTGGGCTGCACTGCCCACCATGGAGCTTCTCAAGTCTGTGCCAGCAAAATAGAGAAGGCGCAGACTTGAGAAGCCTCATTGCAGGGCCTGGAGTTTTCCTCAGGGGAAAGTCCCTTCCCCAAATAGACAGCCAGTGGCTTCCTGGCACCGCTGTTCCTCTGGATGCAGGAAGGATAGGATTGGGTTGCCTGGCTGCAATCTTATATCAACTTGCCTGGAATTAAGCTTTATTGAACATAATAAGATTTAGTTCTGAGTAGACATGCTTAGGATTCTGCACACAGTTAATTTGTGAAGTCCTCCAAGAGCTAATCCTCTACGAATTCAGTTAAGCACTGAAAGCCTTTCCACACCAAATGTTTTTATTACATAGATATAATCTCCATGTGACCCGGTAGTGACACTGGTTCAAGGAAAGGGAATTACATTTTAGGAAATCTCAGTGGTATAGTCAACCATATTTGCCAAGAGAATACAGGTTCAGCCTATTTATACACAGATTTTTTATACACGGATTTGACTCAACATGAATGGCCACTGCAAATGAGAAGGAATGTGCTGATCCCTGGAGAAGGAGAAAAATGCACCCCTTTAAAATCAGTTTAAGAAACTGAACAGTCCTTTAACAATAGCCTCCTAAATGGGAGAGAGAGAGAGAGATGGCAGCTGGTTGACAATCCATCAATCCTTCTCTCTCCAGTGGACCCCTCCCTTCCCCCTGAGCAAGTGAAAGAAAGGTGATCACTTCACATTGGTGAAGGGAGGGACTGAATGAAGCACCTTTGTAAGCACTTGGAGGACGACAGATCGATGGTCTTCTTAATGACTCTTATCTTACATCACAAAGGTTCACAAGGTTGTTTTTAAATCACCAAAAAAACTTTGTTTTTAAAATTGGTTTGCTATAGTGCATTTTTTGTGAGTGCTTGGAACCGACGCGAATAATGAGGCTCAACCTGTACTTTCTTAACTGGAAAAAAAAATAGATGAGTAAACCCTGGCTCAGTAGTCAGGGACAAAGGATCATAAAGGCCGTTTGATCATACGCAGGTTTTAGGATCAAATTACTAACAAAATGTTACTTTAGTAACAAGATGTATAGTACAGAACAGACATTGATCCATTTCTCTCATGGACACCATGTTAAGTAGAAGCACATTTTCCTAAACCTGTCTGGAGTACTATACTAAAAAATTATAGTCAGTGTTCCTGCTATCATATATTCTGGGATTCAAGTCAATACTTGTCAATAACTGTCTGTTCTAGTGGCTGTCTGCTGGTATTCATTTGCATCTTTTTAGATTGTGAGCCCTTTTGGGACAGGGAGCCATTTAGTTATTTGATTTTTCTCTGTAAACCGCTTTGTGAACTTTTAGTTGAAAAGCGGTATATAAATACTGTTGTTAATAATAATAATAATAATAATAATAATAATAATAATAGGGGAAGGAGGCCTACCTGTGATGTTGCAGTCACAGACCGACCAAATTAAAGAATTTACAGCCAAATCCTATGCCTATTTACTCAGAAACAAGTTTCACTGAATTAAATGGGCTTCACTCCTAGGTAAGTGTGTATAGGATTACAGCCTGAGTCTGTTTTTGATATTTACATGGTCTGATTGGTTGGGTGACTGTCCATCTGATTGGCCTACAATATAGAGGGCCAGACTGCATAATATCAATATGGTCATGTGAATCATTCAAGAAATCTTACCATCTCTTTATGAATTACAACAAAATGGTAGTAACAGCATATTTCTATTCTATACAGCAGCTCAATTTCCCAAAAGTCTAGATTGAGAGTGGATGTACATATTTTCTTATCTAGATATCAAGTGTTATTGCTAAGGAAGAACAAACCACAGTTGCTTTTCCTACCATGTAAATTATATTCAATATATTCCCATTTGCTAGTACAGGACTCTTTGCACATCTAATACTATGTGTTGTGCTATCATCACAAACACCATCTGTGAATTTTTACAGTCACAACTGCCCACAGCTGCCAGTTACAGCTGTAATTGCTTTGCCAGCCTTCATTTTTTCTAGATCTTTTTTCATTGAAGGGTACATTGTCACAGATCAAAGCAAAAATAACATCAAGAGGTATGCAACAAAGAGGAACAAATTGTATAAAGGCTTGAGTGTATTCAATGCAGCAAAAAATGAATAAGAATTTGACATGATCACAAGATAAAGTATGATCATTAGGACACAAACCTTTGGTGTGGTCTTTTCTTTGAGACTTTGGGCTAACATAAATGATTATTGTTGTTACTTCTTGTGCTACACCAGTCCCACCCTGTTCCAAATATGTATAGTTTAAGAAAGGATCAAAGCCAGCTCAGATATCTAGGTAGAGCTTATAAAAACATAAGGTATCTTTGCTTGTGCTTTCATCAGTGCCTGAGGCAATGGTACTAATCACTTGAAAATGGTCAAACTTTTGTTCTTCCTTCCTAAAGTTTGAATATTGTGCAATGACAATGGAAGGTTTGGAAGGAGAGAATTGATTATGATGCAGAACAAAAAGATCAAAGAAAACGTATATAAGGAATTTCAGCATGTGTTGGAATTGAGGTCCATTACGTATCTGAAAAATTCCTACATGAAAATTGGAAAATTTCTGTAGTTGTGGTTCTATGTGTACTTGCTTGGAGGGTAACTTCCACTGAAAACTCTGGGGCCAACTTCTAAGAAACTATACTGAGAATCAGGGTCCAAGACACAATCACATATGTAAGGCAGCATTTTGTGATCTATTATTATTATTATTATTATTATTAGTGGTGGTGGTGGTATTAAAAAATAATTCCTTGACCAGATACCACTACGGTTCAAGCACAAGCTTGCTGTTGATGTTACCAAAAATGCAGCTGTATTTGATAACATGTCTTCTGCAAGCAGCATTGTATGAATAAAACACACTGAAAGTCAGTCCGCACAACACTGTCTGAATGGCTTAAATATGATTTTTAAGATTTAAGAGTCCAGTGTGGCTGTCCCACACCAGCTGAAATTCTCACAAACGTGCTACAAGGCACACTTGCAGCTATTCTAGAATTGGCTGGGCTAATGTGGAGGCCTGTTCCAGTTCAGCAGAGCTGATCTGTTCCCCTGCCAGCTAGTACAGGCAAGTTTGTACTGGGTAGTAAAAGGGATGAGATACAGTGGGAGAGTGCACCCTCCCACCCCCTGTGCCCCCCAAATGCAAGAATGTGGTGTTTGGGGGCAGACAAGAGAGGATCAGGGAGGACCGGGCCAAGGAGGGGGGATTGGCGGAGCAGTTCTCTGCTCTACCCTAACTCCAACTCCCAGCCAGCCCAGCATTACATCTGGGCTCCCAGATTTCCACCAGCTGTACAGCTGGTGTGAATCTGAGAAGCCCCAGAGGGGTGGCTGGTAGATTACTTGGGAAAAATAGATTTTTTTTTGGGGGGGGGGGGAGATATAGATTTTTATTTTAAAAGTTTCATACAACAATAAATAATACAAAGGAAGAAATCACATTTTACATTTTCAACTACAGTCACATTACATCAACTGTTTAACTAGAACAGGGGTGCCCAAACCGCAGCCCGGGGGCCACTTGTGGCCCTCAGAAGCTCCCAATCAGGCCCTCGGGGAGCCCCCAGTCTCCAATGAGCCTCTGGCCCTCAGGAGACCTGTTGGAGCCCATGCTGGCCCGACGCAACTGCTCTCAGCATGAGGATAACTGTTTGACCTCTCACCTGAGCTGTGGGACGAGGGCTCCCTCCACTACTTGCTGTTTCATGTCTGTGATGCAGCAGTGGCAGCGAATGAAAGGCTGGCCTTGCTTTGTGCAAGAACTTTTATAGGCCTTGAACTATTCCAAGACCTTTATTCATTCATATAAGTTCCATCTCTAATATATGCATTTATGTAAATTTATTCAAATTTTAAATAGTAAATTAATTACTTCTTTCCTGGCCCCTGACACAGTGTCAGAGAGATTATGTGGCCCTCTGGTCAAAATGTTTGGACACCTCTGAACAAGAACACAGATACATCACATTATAGGTGGATTCACCCCATCTAACCACTCCCACCATTTTTTCCACCTGTCTCTATCGGTTCTCACCCTTTCGTAAGCCGCGATGCCGTATACTCTGGAGACCACAAAGCGGACCCATCCCTGCGTGTCGGTGGACTTTTTCTCCTTTATTTCTTTGCCCCTTTGGATGCCCAGCGCAAAAATGACATACAGATTTACCGTAGCCGCAGCACCTCCTACCTATCATCTACTCCCCTCCGTTGCCCCGCATTACTTGTCCTCTTGGGTCCCCTCATACCTCCTGCCGGCTCCTTCCCAGAGATTCTAGTCTCCCAGACCTGTTGGGCCAGTTTGGGCCACTTAAAGGCCCTCGCTATGCCCCTCCAGAATTCCTTCGCCAGCGTATACTCTTGGACAAAATGGGCTACCGTTTCTATCAGTGGCGGGGCCTACCAATCTAGAGGGTCCCGACCCCGAACAGGTCAGCCTCTTGCACCTCTTCTGATCTTCTTGCAACCATGGGTTTGCTGCTCCCACCATGAGGACCTGATGGAAAGCCCTTCACCTTAATTCCCATAAACTAAAGGGGATTTTCTTCTCGCTAAAGGCACTATGCGCCACCTCCTCCTGCTAGAGGTACGTGGAACGGTGCATCTTACTTTGCTGTTTCTCTTGGTGAGGCCTCATGATAAACTCCTGTACCATTGTTTCATACATGTAACGCTTGAGTTGTTTCCCTTCCAGCCCACTGGTTTTATACGACTTGGCCGAGAGCCCCATCTCCTTCATCAGTCACCGCCTCCCTCATGTACTCTGGCAAAGATCGTTTTAGATTACTTGGGGTAAGGGGAACTATATTCCCTTACTCCAGGTTGACCTCCAACTGCATCCTACTGGTTTCAATGCAGTTGGGCCATGAGCCAGAGCAGTTTAGGACTGGGTTGCCTGAGGAGGAAGGTCTAAAGAAGATGCATGTTTTTCCAAGGTGGAGTCTGTTTATCTACTATTGGAATGATAGTCCAAGACAATGTGAAACCACTTATTCTCCTTGTGCAATCTTTGTTAGATGGTTGCATGTTTTTCTTTTTAAAGATTGTCAAAGCAATAAGTCATAAAGTTAATTATGCCATCAGGAGGAAAGAATACTAGCATGAACTAGAATGTAGGTCATTTTAACACGCTAGTCAGGTAACTTTTATTTTACTTTTTTATTTTCTTTCTCCTGTTCTCTGGTAAGAAATAAGGATTATGTTTTGCTCTTTGTTGGACCCTTCATTACTTTCTTTCTTTGAGCCAATAGCAGGTTCTTGATCTTGCCCTTTGACTGGATTTCTTATTTATTTTTCTGTTGAGGTCAAGCAGTGTATTTTATACCTTGTTTGCTTTCCTTCTGTTTACTCCTGATGTTTCAGAATCCAATTAGTGACTGACTGCATATAATTATTATAATATATAATAATAATGTTATCTTGGTTTGTCAATATTGGATCTAAAAAGAAGGGGAGAAATGATCAGGAGAAGGGAAGTTAAGCAGAAGGTAAGAAAAAATAGGAAAAAGAAGGGGAAGGAAGGAAGGAGGGGAGGGAGAAAGAAGAAAGAGGGCAAAGAAAGAAAAAAATGTCAGTTGTTAGAAAGAACTTCCTGAATGATTAGTAAAGTCATTGTTATAGTTAGAGGTGTTTGAAAATGGTTATGTATTTTACTCAGAAGTAAGTCCATTGTGTTCAATAAGACTTAGGCTGCAATCCCAACCACACTTTCCTGAGAGTAAGCCCCATTGAACAAAACAGGACTTTCTTCTGAGTAAACCTGGTTAGGATTGTGCCCGTAGGCTATAACCCTATCTTACTGGAAACAAACACCTCCAGGCCGCAATCCTAACCAATTTTCCAGCAATTACATAAGGGCAATGCAACTCCAAGGTAAAGGAACAAACACTACCCTACCTTGAAGAGGCCTCCATGGCTGTCCTCCAACTGCGGGATGCAGCAAGTGCCCCACTGCCACAGCTATGTCAGTGCTGGAAAGTGGGTTAGGACTGTGCCCCTAGTCACAGCACCTCATTTCAATTATTATTCAGTCATTATTTAATACCCTAAAGTATGGATAGATAAAAGCAGGAGTATGTATTTAAGAAGGAAAAGAGAAAAATAAAAAGGAAGAAAGGAAGAGATAGGATGGAAGAAAGAGAAAGCTGGATGTGACGTGTTGTGTTCAATGGAGTTTACTCTCAGGAAAATATGTACAGTATTGCACCTGAGTTTGTGTAAAATATTATATGGAAAATCAAATTAGAAATAATTACAAAGATGAGTCTGCAATTGATGCAACTCTAGAGAGTGTGTGCATGTATGTGTTTTGGTGGTGGTGGTGCTTATAGGTTATTTGTCCTATTCTGCAGTGATGCGATGAATCTGAAGTTTCTGATGTTGGCAAAATAAGAGATTTCTCATCCTTAATGGCTATTTTTTGTGGTAAAGCTGATTTTACATGTACTAATGTTGGTGTTACAGTTCTGATTGTTTCCTTCTTTGATTTTTTTAAAAATCTGTGTGATGAATCTGATGGCTTATTCACACATACTAGTTATTGCTTGATTCTGCTGTCAACAAATGAACACGCATTTGCGAAATCTTAATAAAGTCTGGGTGAGAATTGATCTCCTGCTAACTGCCAATGCAAACAGAATCGGTAAAGATGAAGGTCCTGTTTTCTTGCTTGTGCATTTACTCTGACATTTGGGACCATAAGGGTTCAAATGACAGAGTATTCCAAGTTCATGTGTCAGAGAAAAAAAAAATTATCTTCTTGCATCCAAACATACAAGCTGTTGTTTGCTAGATAACACAATAATTTGATTCTTTAAAAAGGGGGGGGGGATTGGTTGTGCACCTACAGTTCCTAATGTCTTGAACTGGAATCGGGGATGCTTGCTGAAAATCAGATCCCCCCCCCCCCATCACCACCACCGGAGGCTTGGCCTTCTCACACAGTGCTCCTGCCATCTGGAGCTCTTTTGTTCAGAACTTTTAGTTAGAAAAATGTATTTCCGTAGGAAAAATAACATTTGGTCGGGAGTTGGCAACAGTAAGATCATTGTTGCTAGAATGCATGTTCACTGTGTGGGTGGTACAAATGGCGCTTAAACATGTTTTCTCCATGTTCCCTTAGGTACAGCAATTTTATCAGTGGCAATTTGGTATCCTAATTCCAAGGCATGCAACAGATAACATCCTGGGCACAGCAGCCTTGCAATGAATTGTCAGTCCAGCATAAGCATTAATTGTTTATAGGAAAGAAGTGGAGTAGCCTGCAATGGTGATGAAACAGCTGCTGAATTCTATTAAGACATGAGGTGCCAGGAGAGCAACGTATGCAAGTATGATAGAATTTCAGTGGCATTTCCAGCCTGTGCAAGTTTTGGACCTAGCTTAAGATTGAAGATAAAAGACCGTGGCCACAGGAATCTGTGGGTGGGAGTGGGGTGAATCACAATGTACTTGGCCATATCTGACCCAGTGAGAATCATTCAGGGAAAATTAAGAGATAGTTTATACAAGCAATGGCACTTGTTTTCTCCATTGCATGATGGTGTGTTCACCTGCCCTGGTAGATCCAGTGTGACTGCATAGACTACTACAGTGATTTCTGTGCTTACATCACTAAAAAAAAGCAGCCACGCCCTTGATCATGGAAGTTGGCTTGAGGAGGTGATCACACAAGTCGGCTTGAGGAGCTGATCCATGTTGGGTGGTTGCCTCAACACTAATAAGCTCCTAACAAACTTCCAGTGAAGATATGCTTATCTATCGATGAGAAATGATCCCTATGTGTAAGGGGCTAATGAAAAAAACAAACACATACATGTCAAGCTGTTCAGGTGGATCCAAACAACTGTTTTCACTCTCTCACAGACCAATTCTAACCTGCACTGGAACAGGCAGGCCAGCTGTATCCAGCGCAGGTTTGGGGCTAGCTCAGCTCAGCCCCGGGCAAGGGAAATTAATTCCCCTTACTCCGGATAATGTAGCAGTAGCCCCAATGGGGCTACTTGGAACTGCACCACCCAAATCAGTGGCACAGATCCGAGCAGCCCCACGCTGTGCCAGCTCACCTGGGAGCAGAGTTAGGAACTGGCCTAAGGGCCAGATCTGGCTCCAACCCCTGTCCAACCCCAAGCTGGCTATGAGCCCACCTGCCACCCACCCTGGATTGCCCCCATTTGACCCTCCCTCCACCCTCTCCAGACCCCTATGTTAACCTAACTCAGCCAGCGCAAACTCACCTCTCCCCAGGCACACCAGCACCAGATTCGGCCTCCAGAAGCCAGTGCACTGACTCCTGAGGTGGTGTGAAAGAGCCTTACGGCACCTTTGCGACACCTCTGGGCCAGCATAAGAGACTTGCACTGGCCGAAGGTGAGTCAATACTGCTCCTTCAGTCTCACAAATTATGTGTTTGCAAGTAGTCCCCATGAAAAGGGCTAGTAAAGCATTAGGGATGTTTTGTTTTAATGGCTTTTCAGGTCAAAAATATTGGGAGAGGACTGTCTTCAACCCCTTTGGCAAAACAAGGGCCATCACTTGTCCATGAGCATATGAAGGCACAATCCTAACCTACTTTCCAGCACCGACATAAGGGCAATGCAGCTCCAAGATAAGGGACCAAACATTCCCTTACCTTGAGGAGGTCTCCATGAGCGCCACCCAACTGCAGGGTGCAACACACGTCCCATTGGCACAGCTACGCCAGTGCTGGAAAGTTGGTTAGGATTTGCGCCTGTGGTATAAGACTGGAAAGTCCCTTCTTTCTCCTTTCCTCCAGACTCCTTTTCTCTTTTGGGCTATCTCCATCCTTGACGAACACATGCAATCTGTAAGGCAGAAGGAAACTCAAAGACAGGAAGAAGAATGCAGGTAATGATCTTGACCCAGATGCTGTGTGATTACATAGCTAATACTAACAGCCAAATCATGAAGCTATGCAAAGTAGTTGTGGTGAGTGGCAGATTGGGGAAGGCAGGTGCACCCAGGGCTGGTGCTATCATTAGGCCAACTAGGTAGCTGCCAAGGACACAGATCTCCGTTTTATACAGATTAGGTTTTTTAACCCATGTAAAAAATACAACTGACAATTTTTTATTTTAAGACAAATACCACAACAGTACTATGGGAAATAATTAATTACCAAGTCTTATGAAAAAACCGGGGTGGGGGGAGGTGAAGTAGTTAGCCTTGCCTAGGGGCTCACAATAGCCCTGAGTGCACCAACCACATGCCCTGCCATGAACATTAGCAATCCACCTGTCTACATAGATCCACCTTGGTCTAGCACCAGCTCCCAGGAGAAGCTAAGTCAGTGGTTCCTAAACTGGTGGGCTGCAACCCACCAGAGGAACCAGAAAGAGACCATTCCCTCTTAAGGGGTGTGGTCCAGAAATGACTGCAGTGAGAGTGTCACATTGATCGTGCCACTACCACAATCAATGGGTTTTGTTTTTTTTACTTACTTGGAGGCCAGCATCAACCATTTGCAGGGTGCAGGTGCTCGCAGCCCCCTCTTTGGGCTTCTGTCTCTTCAGCGATTTCAACCCACCTCTGGGTTTGCAATTCCGAACCCTGAAGGGAGTTGCAATCACTGAAGAGAGCTGTTTGGAGCAGCAGGGTGGCCCACGGAGGGAGCTGTGAGCCCCCACAGAATCCAGATGGCTGGTGCTACACCCCAGGTAAGTTAAAGTGCTCCTTGATCATGACAGTGGGTCATTCCCTGTAGGAGTTTGGGAACCACAGCTCAAAGTGACTGCTACTCTCTCCTTTTAACTTCTTCTTGTGCTCCCTCTTATAGGAATGCTGGGGGGGGGGAAATGAAGAAGGAAAAAAGATGTGTGTGTGTGTGTGTGTGTGTGTGTGTACGTACGTACTCGACAATGGGTGACAAGGTGACTTGTTGCCTCAAGCACAGCAAGGGGACTCCAGTCAATGCAGAACACAAATTTTTCACCCTATCATCTTTGAAGCAAATGTATTTGGTGGGTGTCAAGGACAGGACTTCCTTGTTGGTGGTGACTCATCTTTGGAACTCCCTCCCCAGAGACGTCAGGCTTCCTCCCGCTCTGTTTTTAAGCAGTCACTCCAAACCCTGCTGCTCTGGAAAGATGAGCTAGTAATTTGGTATTGGCTTCTGGTTCTCTTTTTATCATTAGTCTACTGTGTATTTTCTCTGCTTTGTTTTCATTGTTGTTAGTGGCCTTAGAATTTGTCCTAAGCTAGAGAATGGAGTTTTAAATACACAACAAGGTGCTCCTGTGAGTGTACAGCTCTCTGTGCAAGTTGGGGCGGGTGCAATCTCTATCATGTCCAGAAATGCTATATACAGAGAAAAAGGCATATGACCTGATCTGAGCTTTGAAGCATTTCAGACCTTTGGTGGGCTCTAGTCACAGCATATATCCATATACATGTAAGAAAGTCAGTTCTTAAAGCAGTTCCAACTTGTGTGCATGTGCACACATTATGTTACCAATTGTTTATTTGAGCGGAGAGTTTGAGTATGGAGAGTCTGGTTCTCTCTCACTTTAAAGCACACACGTAAGAGTTAGGGAATGTTTTCATGAACACAAAGAAAAAATGAACAATTTCCTTTGCTGGATTTTCAACTTTTTGGGAAGAAGATTCAGGCAAGAATATTCTGTGAAAAGAGAACACACAGAGGTTCTCCTGCAAGATCCTCTTTAAGACATTCTGCTATCTGGCAATGCACACCCCCCCCCCCGTCCCGCATTTCTCATCTGTCCACTTAGAAAACTAAATTCCTCTTGCATACGGCTGTGCAAACATAAGAGCAACCATGCTTTTTCAAGAAAGCCCTTCCTGCTTACACCATTGGCTATCATGTGTATGATGGACACAGGAAAACTGCTGTTGTCTCAAGTAGCTCTCTACCCTCAGGGACACTCCCAATGAAAAGAGCTGTCCGTGTTTCAATGTGCTCCTATCAATCTACAACAACAAAAATAACCGTAGACACTGTGAGCCATATCACACTTAGGAAACCAGGAATGGGCCTACTCTTAGAAAGAGTGAGGCAGCTAACAGATAGCAGATTCTGGGCATCATGATATGTGGTTCAGTTTAGTTTATTTATGCCCCGATCCTAACCTCTGCCAACCCACAGCATGCAGTGCTGTTAGTGCAGCACCTGCTACATGCTATGGGCCAGCTGGGGAACAGACTAGCTGGGAAAGATAAGTAAAGAATTTTTTTTTTACCTCCTCTGCTGTTCCCTGGTATCCAGGAAACCTACTCAGATCTATGCCATTTATTTTGCTGGCATAGATCTAAAGGGGGTGTGTTGGGCCTGGGAGGAGAGCATAGGAACTTGTGGACACTGCTGGCATGATCTACCCCCACTTCTGGCCCCCAGCCCAATTCCCACTCTGATCCACCTCGTTCCCCTTACCTGTGCCACTGGCTAGTCTGCAGCCCACAGCTGCCAGCATGGGGCCTACTATCTGCAGTGCCAGAAGGTAGCTGGGGGGCCAACTGAGTGCAGATGGCAGATCTGAGCAACCTGCAGATCATCAGAGTGGCTGCAGTGTTTTTTGTAGATAGGTTTGGGCTGCTAATTTAATTTAATTTTAAGTGGCATTTAGGGGTGCCCTCCACTAGCAGATATGCTCTCAGGGAAGCTGAAGTTGTGCAAGGCTGTTGCATGGAGAAAGGTAGTTCTTGTACTAGCAGAAGATGTACTAGCAGATGTTGTGCAATGATGTTTTGCAGAATGCCTCTTGTGGAAGCTGAAAAGTTCCTCTTCTGCTAGCATTTGGGCAACACTGAGGTGTGGACTGCTACTAAAACACCTTCCTCCAGGATCACTGGGGATGACACCCAATGGTTGCCAGTAAAAAAGGGCAACCATAATTGCAGAATCCTGAAGCAGTTAGCCATGTATATCTTTGAAAGTTGTGGTTGGGCATTTGTCCTTTCATTGTGACAGAACCTGAATAACAGCAACACAGCCTGAAGTCATTGCAGGCCCTGCTCAAACTGTCTCAATTCCACCTATGCCTGAGATTAGTATAAGAATATACGCAAGGTTGCCTTTCAGAGTCACACCATCAGCCTAGCTAGCTTAGTATGCTTTGCCTGACACCCCTGGATCACAGTCAAGGGTCCTTTTTCCATCATTTGCTACCTGATCCTTTAACTGAAGATACCAGGGATTGAGTCTGGGACCTTCTGCATGCCTTGTACTTTACCACATAATCATAGCCACCTCCTCACTGATGTCATTGGATTCACATTCCTGTATATAAAACCAACACAAACAAAAACTGTATGAAGTCTTGAGATGGTGTCTTCATTATTCTTTCCCTTCTTTCTGACATGGTTGAAGCCCAGTAAAGAGCAGAAGTGTTTCGCAACTCCTGTCCCACCTTGGGAAAAGAATTAATCCTCTTACTGAAATTCTTTGACAGGCCACCTCCCTTAAAATGTCATTTTACACACAATTCAGTGACAACTAGAGATCTGAAATCTTTCTTCAGAAATTTTGCTGACCTCACATTTCCCTTAAATGTTCTAAGGAGGACCCTCCAAATCTGGCACATATGTCAGTGCCAGTGAAATTTGGCAGAAGCTCTCGCTGCAGTAACAAAGAATGATATTGATGGAATTTGTCTGCAGGACTCTGGAGGGTAATGTACTGTTCCGTCACCCAAGATCATCTACCTCTCCTCTCTGTAGTTCCTGCAGGAAGTGTAGTCCTTCGCACGATTTCCTTTCTCCCCTCCTTCTCATACACTCTCTTCTCTCTAGACCAGTGTTTTTCAAACTGTGGGTCGGGACCCACTAGGTGAGTCGCTAGCCCATTTCAGGTGGGTCCCCATTCATTTCAATATTTTATTTTTAATATATTAGACTGCTATGTGACTGCATGTAGGGAAATGTTACAGTCTGCACTTTTAACAGGTTACTGTGTATATATTTTTAACAATGATAGTCACTCCTGGGTAAGTGTGGGTAGGATTCCAGCCTAGGATAGTTAAAAATTTTCCTGCTTGATGATGTCACTTCTGGTCATGACATCACTTCCAGTGGGTCCTGACAGATTTTCATTCTAAAAAGTGGGTCCTGACACTAAACACTTGAGTACCACTGCTCTAGAACAGTGGTTCTCACACATTTAGCATCGGGACCCACGAGGACAGAATGAGAATCTGTTGGAACCCACTGGAAGTGATGTCATGACTGGATGTGACAACATCAAGCAGGAAAATTTTTAACTATCCTAGGCTGCAATCCTACCCACACTTACCCAGGAGTAAGTTACTTTACTATCATTGTTAAAAGTATACATTGTAGCTTGTTAAAAGTACAGGTCTATAACATTTCCCCAAATGCAGTCACATATCATGGTAGCATCAAGTCTAATATATTAAAAATAAAATATTGAAATGAATGGGGACCCACCTGAAATTGTCTCGTGACCTACGTAGTGGGTCCCGACCCACAGTTTGAGAAACACTGCTCTAGACCATTGCAGGAGAAGAACAGGCTATTCTAGGGCTTCTTGCCTGCCAGGCTATCCTCACCAGACCTCCATACAAAAGAGCTATAGCAGTGTTGCTGAAACTGTGGGTAAGGACCCACTAGGTGGGTCGCGAGCCAATTTCAGGTGGGTCCCCATTCATTTATTTTTTATATCTTAGACTTGATGCTCCCATGGTATGTGACTGCATTTGGAGAAATGTGACAGACCTGTACTTTTAACAAGCTACTATGCATATTCTTTTAACAAGGATTGTCAATGGGACTCCTGGGTAAGTGTGGATAGGATTGCAGCCTAGGATTGTTATAAATATTCCTGCTTGATGACGCCACTTCCGGTCATGACATCACTTCCAGTGGGTCCTGACAGATTCTCATTCTAAAAAGTGGGTCCCGGTGCTAAGTGTGTGAGAACCACTGAGCTATAGGGTTCCCTTTTCTAAAGCAGGGCTCTCCAAACTTTGGTCTGCGGGCCAGATCCGTCATCTGGAGATAGCCCTCCATGCATGTGAACAGTGCTTACGGTTCTGCCACACTGCTGCTGCTCCTGGCACCTGATCTCAACACAGGGATACTCTGGGCCCATACATCCTGTCTCAAAGCCTGCTGGGTGATGGGCAATGGATGCAACTGCCTAGTGTTCCTGTGTCGAGATTGGGTGCCAGGAGCAACAGCAGCATGACAGAACTGTAATTGCTGGCCAGGATGGGGAGGGCTTTTCAGCTACACAGCGGTCTCTGGAGGCCACTGCTGTAAGTATTAGAGCCTCTGATCATAATCAGAAGGTGCATGTGAATTAAATTCCTGAGTGTGTTTGGTGCATTGTAAAGGAGAATTGTATCCATGGATAAAGTATTCCTGATGTGAAATCTTAACTAAGCCTCTGCTCCTCTGTATGTTTTATTGATATACCAACTAGCCTTAGTGGTGGGATATCTTTATCATACGAAGGGGGTGCTGTCACTGATTACTGTGCTCCCTCCCCCCAACAAATATGAGGCAAATGACAATCCAGTGCTGGCACTTCCATTTCTGGGTATGCAATTGCCCCAAACAACTGCATATGGGTCCTATGGCTGAGCTCCAAGGTGGAGCCACTGCACAAACCAAAAAATCAAGGAAAATGCATATGAGCAGAAAGTCACAAGTACACTCTTCCTTGGGGATAAAAAGCAGTGGTATCAACATCATGTTTTTCATGACATGTCATTTAGTAACACACAGCCTATTTAAGCATTTGCTTCCCAAACAGGTACCTCATTTACCTTCCCAGAGAGGGATACCTCCTAAATTCCCATCTCTGGAATATTTGCAGAACTGCCTTTGTAATCAACTGACTTAAAAAAAAATCTTTGTTTCTTCATCTCTGCTCTGTATACCTCTTCACTGGAGATCATTCATTTATGATCACTGAGATAAATGCATTCCTGGCACAACATGTTTAATTCTTCTGTGGAGTTACACAGAGATGAGTTGAACTCATTAAGTATTACAACTTTAGACAAAAGGGCTGCATAATGATAATCTCAACAAGTATCAGCATTTGCATAATACTTTCTTGGAACTGTAGGATGATGTGCTAATTAAATCTGTAATGCTTCAGGCATTGCAACAGATGACATAATAGCACTGTGATACTATGTTCAGTTGACCCAGCTAACTCACAGCATAGGCATAGCTCCTCAGAAGTAAATGCCACGGTGTTCAGTGGGGCTTACTCTCTGTTTGATGTGCATAGGATTGCAGCCTCAATTATACTGCCCCGTTTTGTATCTATGCATTCAAGAGCCTTATTTTTCAGTCTTTATTGAAAAGAGAGTAGTAATCTGAGAGGATAATCTGGAAGGGGCTGTTGGTGAGAGGTGCTGCACACATTACCATGGAGCAGGGACATGCAGTATGGGGGTACAGGGGAGGCAGAAGCGCCCCACCAGAGTCATCCTAAAAGTGTTGCCTCCAAAGCTGTGAGTGCGCAAACACTCACAAGCTGTTCAAGGTATGTGGGTTGTGAGTGTTTGTGCACTCACAGCTACAGCAGTGGTGCTTTTTGGAGGACTCCAGTAGGGAGGTTCTGCCTCACCTGCTGCCCCCACACTCCATGTTCCTGAAATGAAGTGTCAACAGCAGATGTGCAGGCAGCTCACGATCTCCTCTTTCCAGGCATAGGGGTCCCAGGGCACTTGGTGCAGCCATCTTGCTCCAGCTAAGCAGGCCTAGGTGTGGCCAGTACCTGGATGAGTGACTGCCTGGGAATTCCATGTGTTCTGCCTTGAGTTGCATGATGGATGAAAAGCAGGATATAAATAAATACTTCTGGGTACTTTATGAAGGGGAACTTGGATATTTCCCTTGTGCTTCTGAAGCTAGTACATTTCCTCATTGGCGTGATATGTGGACACATCTTCTCAAGTTTCCTTGATGAATGGAAAGAGGATATAGTGAGTCATTTGCGTATGCTCTATTAATGACTCCTTACAGCATGCTAAGCAGTAACACTACTTCAGGGCTCTGTTGAAGCCTGAGAGTGGTGCTAATTGGGCAAAAAGGCAGCTGTTCAGCTCCCCAGTCTGGTGAAATGGGGTGGGACATGACAGAATCCGACATCAGAAGTCAAATGCCACCCTTGAACCATTGAATTGACATTGCCACTCTAGTTATACCTGCCAAGTCTCATAGGCAAATGGTTGATATGGCATCCTCTAATATCCTTCTACAGAATTCTGGGGTAGCTGGACTTATGGAATAGACATTGCATTTGTTGTGAGGAATGAATCGTTTTACAGTACAGATCTGTCTATATCTATTCAGAAGTAAGTCTAACTGATTTCAAAGGAACTTCCTCCTGGGTAAGTGTGCATAAGACTGCAGCCTTAATAAACTCTGTTTGTTGGCAAAATGATTAGTCTGCCAATAAACGTGACTAATATTACTTCACATGACTAATATTAAGATAGCTTATTATACCAGAAGCTAGCAGTACCTAAATATTAATTGTTCCAATACCACTCAATTTCTTGGCATTGACTGTGGTTTCTTCCTTTGTAGAATTTCACAATAACGAGTTTATATCCTATTTGTCCAGTTCATTTTTAAAATAAAAACAAAGCACAAGGGGTTCTCTGTTTATAAAGCCCTATATGAGTTTTTTTCCCATTAAGAAAACACACATCTATTAACAAGGACCTCTGAGTTTAAAAACAAGCACAGGGATATACCTGCGGTCTGCAGATAAGCACACACTCTTCTCTATCCCTTTTGTTAATTTGAAGTGTTTATAGATCTCATAATAATGAACAGTGAAATATATATCAGGTGATCTGAGACAGAATCCAATGTTTCTCACTATGATGTGCTGCCAAGAGCCAAACAAATGTAATTCTGTGAAGTTAACCACTTCGCCCCTGCCAAGCCCTGTATACAAAGACTGGACACAATCATATTTGCTTTCTGCACTCAAGAACTGTAAAACTCTAAAGAACGTGTTTGCTTTAAACAAAGCACTTATACCGAACTTTTCTTTAGACCTGCAACTGATGAAGGAAACAATGCAACGTTATGGGCAAACAAATATTTCATATGTAACTAAACCCCTTTTCTGTTAATAGCTTCTCCTGAATTATACATCTGTTCTCCAATATACAGTTATGTATACAGTAGCCCTTTGAGCTACCATTAACTTCAAACTAGACAGAAGAGCAGCAGGCAGCTTTGTTCATTTAAACCCAGCCTGTATAAGGCAAGGGGTGAGATTCTAATATTTAGTGTATTTTTAGGTGCATATAGATGAGGGGAGCTGATCTCTTCTCACACTTGGCCCTTACCTCCTTGTAGCCTCTTCCCACTAGCAGCCATAAAGATAACGCAGAAGCATTCCCAGAACACCTCAGCATGAGATAGGCCATGAGAAGAATCACTTTTGCAACAGAGATTTATGGACATGGTTGTGCCTGTATGATCTCACCGGGGATTTGAGCAGTTTTAGGCCCAGATGAATCGATAACCAGAAATTGCCTTCAGTTAAGCTGTATTTTTTGTTTCACCAAGTTTTCCCACCTGGTCTTTCCAGTGAGCTGTAAGCAATATGAATAGCTGAGCTGTTTAAAAGACGTTTGGGCTGTAATCATACACATGAAACTATACATGAAGTTCCATGAAATTCAGTGGGACTTACTTCTGAGTAGTCATGCGTAGACTAACATAGACTGCTGTTAGTCTATGCCAGTTCTTTCATTTTGTTGTATTAATTAAAACTGTTTAAAAAAAACAACAACAACAACCTTTCAAATAACAAAGTGAATGGCTATATATGTTTAATCCAGTAAATTCCTCCTCTCCCTTTCTTCCTGATTATCTGGGAAGTTGAATCTTGAGGGTCAGGAGACAGAAAATGTAAAAGGACAAACTTTCCAAGAGCAGAAGCTAACACTACACAATAATATGTCCTTCAAGGGCAAGGTAAGACAGAAGCAAGAAGAGATTGCCTGGCAGGTTCTGGAGGTATGCAGCAACTGTCATGTAAATTATTGTTTTATAATAAACCTTGTTACTCTAGTTCAGTGCTTCTCAAACTGTGGGTTGGGACCCACTAGGTGGGTCCCCATTCATTTCAATATTTTATTCTTTATATATTACACTTGGTATGTGACTGCATTTGGGGAAATGTAACAGATCTACTTAGTAGCTACTACTAAGATCTACTTTAACAAGCTACTATGTTTATTCTTTAACAATGATAGTAAATGGGACTTACTCCTGGGTAAGTGTGGGTAGGATTGTAGCATAGAATTGTCAAAATTTTCCTGCTTGATGATGTCACTTCCGGTCAGGACATCACTTCCGGTGGGTCCTAACAGATTCTCATTCTAAAAAGTGGGTCCCGGTGCTATATGTGTAAGAACCACTGCTCTAGCCTATATCTTCATTTCTTTGTTTCTTGAGATGACAATGGTGTAAATGAATGCCATGTTTCATGAACATTTCTGAAACAAGCAATGTTTAATGCAGGCCTGCACAAACTGTGACCCGCTATCTGTGCATTGGGGGCTGCTAGGAGCATAGCAACATCGCTTCCTCTGTATCTCTGGCCTCAAACAGGCAGCAACAAGAAGCTTTTGAAGGGCTGTCCACCAGACATGTGGGCTGGTTTGGCGTTGTGGACTGCGAATGGCAGGTCTGCTAAACTCTTTAGTTTTTGATAGCAAGTTGATATCAGTACATACGTATTATGATGATGAACAACGACCAGCTTTATTCAGTAGACCCAGAAAGAGTGTAATATTTTCTTTGCTGGTTTTAGTATTTGTTGCCACTTACTTAATGATTTTCATTTGTTCATTCTCTTGTATTGGCTCCCCTGAAGATAAGTTACGACAAGTGACTAGCCCTCAGTTTTTAAAAATACCCCCCCACTCCACACCACACACACAAATGCTAATAACACAGGCCTACAAAATTGAGGGTCAGAAAAGTTTTTCCCAAACTTTGATATGGTTTAATATGAATTTGGGGTTCCGATTCCAAAAATGGCATCCGTTTTGCCCTATCACGTCTAGTTTTGGAGATATAGTATAGCCTCATTAGTGAATGGTTCAAGCAGCTTCCTCATGAGGAAGCCATGGTGTAGGCTTCCTCATGAGGAAGCTACTTGAACCATTCATTAAAGAGGCTATGCCGTGTCTCCAAAACTAGACGTGATAGGGCAAAACGGATGCCATTTTTTGAATCAGCACCCCAAATATACCCAGGAATTGGTGTAACGTTTAAGGAAGCAAAATGTGTGTTGACCTATGTAATTTATGGTTCATCAAAAGCCTGAAAAGAGCAACTCCAAATTACAAAATTTTCTTGACTGTTCCACTGAAGACATTCTTGCTTCCTACTGGTTAGCTAATGAGTAGCTGCTGGGACGGGGGCATTATTCTTTTAGCCAGCTTAAATAGCAAAAAGAATTTGTGGCTCTTGTTAATGATGTGTTTTTTATTATTTTGCTACTTTTTATAAGTTTCATAACTTAAAGAATGCCATTCAGATGTGGACACACTTGATGCACTGAAAAAAATATCTTCTTGATTTTTAAAAATCTGTTTTCTTTCAGTGAATTAAATTTTCTTCAGTGAATTAAAAAAAAATCTGCATGTGATCAGAAGCACTTTGCCACTAGATTTCTTTTTCATACAGTTGTTCTGTTCAGAGGAAAAGCATTCTGTTCATATTTTAAGGAGTTCAGGTTGCTAATTTTTTTTTAAGCAAAAGGGTGGCAGTTTGTTAAAAATGCAAGTGAATAATACTTTGATACTATGTATATAGGTGCATGTTTGCTAGCATAAAAGTTTGTGATTGTAATGGTGTACTTCATTATTTTCTGAAAAGAGACATTTTCCAAGCACATTTTAACTATAACTAGCACTTCAGCGACTACATCCCAATAATATTTGAATAGCAGTGCATCAAGTCAATTTTAATGCCAGTTACAGTACAACACAATCCTAGGGGTATCTGCTCAGAAGGGAGTCTCATTCAGTTCAATGGGGCTTATTCTCAAGTAAGTATGTTTAAGATTTCAGCTTGACTTCTTTGAGGACTGAGCTCACAAATTCATGTTTAATTTATTTGATTGCATGCTCTTTGCTCTCTGAGGCTGCAGTTCACTAACTTGGGCCACTGAAATTGATGAAACATTTCCAAATAAATGTACCAAGGATTGGGGTGCCAAGCTATAATTTTAGAGCCAGCAGTAACAGGTGGTGCTTAATTGCTTTATATGTCAAAATGAGAACTGTTACAAACTGTTCACCCCATGACATAATCTAATGGAAATGCTTTTCACAATTTTCAAGTCTGCCTTCCTCATTTGCTGCTGGTTTGTGTAGAAACAAATTGGACACAGTGCTGCTTTGAAACTCTATATTTATCTGTTTTTGAGGAATCTGGTGCCTCCTACACTGTAGATCAGGAGCTTGCACTGAACATAAGTATTTGCTCTTCTTCACAGAGAAGATAGAACATTGTAGGTTAATGCCCAGACCTTCCAGCCAGGGTTGGCAGCAGAATTTATAAATAAACTATAGAAGAAAACTCATCTTGGGGCCTTTGGGTAATAAGGCCCCATCCCCCCCCCCTCAAAGCACTATCTTGGCTTCTATACTATCATTATACAATAATAGCACAAAAAAAAATTTACAGGTACTTGGAAAAAAACTGTGTTAATACAAGTTTTGTAGAATGTAAACAGGGGCCAAATCATGACAGCACCACTACAGCATGAGTAGTGGTGAACATTTGTCCTTACAGTTCTTTGTACTTCAGTGCAGTATTCATTTCTTAGTATTACAGGGTGACCCCAAAAAAACAGAACCCACAAATCTTTGAATAAAACTTAATTTTAATTTTTCTTCTTTTTTCTTTCAGGGTATACAAGTCGACTTTGTGCATGAAATATTGGAACAATAATCTTCCCCAATATGTCTTGGTCAACCAAGGAAAAGACATTTTGGACATTACTGGACCTTTGTAGGATTTAATAAAATTTTTATGGGTTCTGTTTTTTTGGGGTCACCCTGTAAATGTAAATTTCCCTTGAATGGTTTGTGTTCATTTGGTGGGGTAGTGGGGCTGGGGCAGGTATTCATGCAGGTATAGGGCACTGAGATTGTAAGCATGCAGTTGTGCTTGCAGTCTTAATTCACATTATTAATTTAGGAAAGTGTTCTTCAACCTTGGGGTCAGGACCCCAGTGGGGTCGCGGCAACTTACAGGAGTAAAATAGGTTGAAGACCACTGGACTACAGTACCACCAGGTAAGGGGGTGAGATCTGGTGGACCCCCTCAGGCACCAGGAAATTGTGTCCCAGTCCTCTCAGGTTCTTAACAATTGTGCTAAAAGAGCTTTCACTAGTGTCAGGCCTAATGTTAATTTTTTTCGGTTCTCTCTAATTATATTTGGTTACAGCAGCAGTTCTCAAACTCTCCTGGAGTTTGAAAACCGCTGTTAAGTCCACAGGGCGGGGACTGGGACGGAGGATATGCCCCAAATGGGGGGGTCTATGGGCCTCGGGGAGGAGGTCTGCAGCTCCTTCTGCGGTTCTCCCCCAAGTTTCTTATTGATCCAATCTACAGGTTGGAGCACACTTCCATTCCTGAGCCACTTCCCTTAAGGGAGAATGGACCGTTTTTACCTCCTGTGGTGGGTTGTGACTCACCACTTTGAGCACCACTGGGTTACGGTGAACACTGCTGGGAGGGCATTACAAGGGTGGGGAGTGTGCAGCAATGGGAGTGGGATGGGCAGATTGGGTCCTGGGAGGGGGTGCAGGATTGTTAGTGGGGTCCCCAACTGAGCTGTGTTGCTCTAGATGAAGTTTGAGCAACATCTTTACATCCTTAGTGACTATGGCAGGGGTGCTCACACTTTTTTGGCTCGAGAGCTACTTTGAAACCCAGCAAGGCCCGGAGATCTACCAGAGTTTTTTTTACAATGTTTGCGCCATCATAACATATAACATTTATGTGTACAATGTATGTTGGTGTACCTTGAGCCCCACTGAGTATAACAGGACTTACTCCTGAGTAGACATGCCTAGGATTAGGCTTTGAGGCTGCAATCCTAGCCACACTTACCTGGGAGTAAGCCCCATTGAGTACAATGGGCCTTACTCCCAGCATTTCCTCCCAGAGGCACCTGAAGGGGGGGGTCGGCACTCCGCGATCTACTCATTTTGCCTCACGATCTAGCGGTAGATCGCGATCCACCTATTGAGCACCCCTGGACTATGGTATGCAATCAGTTAAGAGCTGAATCATCAGTATACCTCTTCAACACAATGCTAGGGTTCCTGAGTTTAAGCCATTGTAAGAAAGAGAGCAAAAAGTCTTTGTCATTGTTCCAGATGACACAGGTATCTTCTCTTATTCACCACATGTACACGCATGTCCCTGAAGCAGCTGGCAAACGCTCCTCATATTGTTGGGACACTTCATGATTTTTGCACTGATTATATAGTTTCATAGAGATTTCACTTTCCTGCCAACTAAAAACCATAGCATACAAGGCTCCTTGCCAAAGGTTCCTCAGAAGGTGATTGTGCCATAAATGGGAATGCCCTCCTATGGATCCACAACTGCTTAAAAGGCAGAAAACAGAAAGATTAAGCTTAAATGTTCTATTACTGATGGGCACTGAACAGTGGAAAATTAGTTTTTGCTACAACGACTAACTTAAAAGTAAACAACTAGCAGTACAAGCCTGTGATGTCTACTCAGAAGTAAGTTCAATTGAATTGACTTTTACTGCAGTTTACTAAAACTGACTGAATTTTTTTTTAAACTATGTTGTAGTAGTTAGGTAGTTTCAGGTACTTGTTAAGGACTACTCCTGCCTCCCCCCGTTGAATGTTAAAGCATTACAAAGGGAGGTTTTGATAAATAGGTCGTACAAAACAGTTTATGGGACTTTAGGGACTTTAGAAATTTACTCAGAAAATCTGTGTTGCTAATTTCAGGCAAGCCTGTATCCTCCTTACAGTACAATCTTAGGCATGTCTACTCCAAAGTAACTTAATGGAATTTACTTCCAGGTTGCCGTGTATAGGATTGCAACCCAAGACACAGATTTGATATTGCTATTAATATTTATATGGTGTTTTCGGATTGAGAATTCTTTTTAATTTTTTTTCCTAATGGAGGAAAAAGTTAGTAATGGTAGTTAATATAAATTAAGGTAGTTGAATGTTAACTGCAACTACTTTGTGAAAAGTAGGTCAAACTATATATAAGCGCACCCCCTTATCTGAAACCGCGGATACTGGCGAATGCCATTCCCTGTGGTCCCAGGGGGCCAAATCAGGTAGATCTGAAATGGAGAAAAACCACAGGTGGGTGGAAGGTTGGGGGCATTTGTCTCTGCCATGTTTTGAGTCTTATGCTTTTGTGCCCCCTGTGTACTATTTTTAAATGAGTACTTAGGATGAAATATTTTTGGTGAAAGACGTTTTAATTGAAAACCCTTTTTTCCACCCCCTCTCCCTGAACTTTATGTAGCACAAAAACAAACCACCCCCATGTGACCAAGTTGCACAAGTAAACACGCATCTGATTTGGCCCTGAGTGATGCATAGAAGCGACTGTAAATGAGAACCACAAGGATGCCTTGTGTGTGGGAGGTAGCTTGTGCAAAGCAATTTTAATTGCATCTGCCTCTCCTTTCACTGCCAGTTTAGCTTTGCACGAGTGGTTAGAATTGCTAAACTCCTACAATTGGCTACCACTGGAAATGTCATACCTGAAAGGATGCTATCACTTGGGAACATCGTGTTTCCATTGTTTTGGGATTTAGCTAATAGTAATCAGTGGGATATTTGAGTCCTTGATCTTTCTAAGTAGCCAGCTCACTTCCATGCAGCTTCAAAAAGGAGACATGAGTAAGAGAGGCCATTAGGAAAATGTCAAAGGAAATAACAATGCGTTTAGGAACACTGAGTGTGACTTTATACTTTATTTATTTACAATATGTTTAGCCTGCCTTTCTCCCCCTAAGGGGACCCTATACAAGTACTTCTGATGGTGCTTATGTATAATTCTGATCACCTTGCTTAGAAAGGAAGAAAAAAAAACATTCAACAAGTGTGTGGATAAAACTGGGGAAGGGCAGCCAAAATAATCAGAGGTGTATTCATCCCTTCTGCAAGGGAAACTGCATATTTCCTTGTAAGGATGCATATGCATCAAGAATAGATCACTGAGTAATTGGGGAGACATGAATGCGACTGGTCTATATGTTCATATAAAACCAGGTGTAGAAACTAAGGTTGCTATTTCAGAGTTCATGAAAATGTTTGTCAACAGCCTCCTATTTTCTGTGGTTTTGTGTGCATTTTTTCCCAACCTCTTCAAAGCTATTCCCCTGATCTGCTGCTCTCTTAGCATCTGCCTGAAAGGGCTAGTCCCTTGTGAAATCCCAGCCAATCAGGGATCATGTAGAGAACAGGATGGGATCAATATGCTACACAACCAATTGAATTTGGCTACAAGGTGACATTACGGTTTCATATGATTTTGCAAAGGCTTGTGAATGAAGCAGTCCTGTTGCTCTCACTCTGAATGCATTGGGGAGAAAAGGGGGTTCCCATCACCTAGTCAACCAAGGGCCCAATCCTATGCAGTGCACGCCAGCTCACTGCCAGTGCGCACTGTTGCAAATCTGCTGTAAGGCATGTTTGTGGCCCTCAGCACTGGTGGAGTGCCAGTGCTAGCCCAACACTGACCAGTGCTCTGCCGCTCGGAAGCAGAGAAGTAGGTGTGTGTGTGTGGGGAGGCGGGAGAAAGTGTTTTGGGGTGGGGGAGGCAGAGGGAGAACAGGGAGAGGGCGGGGAGGAGGCATGCCAGAGGGAAGGAGTGGGGCAGGAGGGAGGCGGGACCAGTGGAGCTTTGCTTCACCTGATTCTGACTCTCCGTGTTGAGCCGCCCACCCGACATGGAGGCTTTTAATTCTACGCTGATCCTCGGGTTGCCATAGAATCGAGTAGCCCCATTGCAGGGCTACTTGCCTTATCCAGGGGAAGGGAACGAAAGCCCCCTTTTCCTGAGGAGCCGCAGGCGCTTCCTGCTTAGCTGCAGCCATTTTCAATGTCCCTGCAACCCTATGTGCCACGCAGCTCAGGATTGGACTGCCCATCACCACTCCTTACCTGGCCACATTTTGGTTTCAGTACGTGCTAGTGCTGCACATCAAGACTTTTGCTCCAATATAGCTCTAAGTTGTATGCAGTTACCTGTAACAGGTTGGGGCAAAAGATGTATACATCTTTGGATATGCATCTGAATGGACATCCTATTAAAAGTAATGCAGTGCGGATGGACGACATTCACATTCAGATGTGAATCTGGATGCAGTTGTCATCCATTTATACTGCTTAGGTTTTGGTGTGATGTCCCTTCGGAGGCACATCCCAATGCACTTTCCAATTCCTGTTTGGCCCCAAATAAGCAGAAAGGGATTGGAGGCATCAGCCCAGTTACCTCAGCAATGGATGTGTTTCCATGACCTTGCAAATGGTTTCATATCCTTTTGCAAAGGCTTGTGAAGAATTGCCACAAATATTTAGGAGAAATGCCTGTGTTTTGCTGCAGCAGCTCTAAGGATAACAGTATTTTCATTGTAATTGTTAGGTATTGGTGTTTCTTGCTCATTTATGTATTTGTCCTGGGAATTTTTTTCTATTAGGTAAGTGAAGAATTCATCATTATCATTAAATAGCTTAGGATTTTTCTATAAATACAGCTGGGTGTATGGCCTGAGGAGCTTTCTTCTCACTTGTCAAGGAGGGTGGGAAGACAGCTGGTTTACAGCAAAAGATTTAACTGTCTTAAAGACCATAGAAAGACAACATAAAGAAGCCTGGTTAGTTAAGGATATTCAGAACTTGTCTTGGCTAATTCTGAGCCCATTCAAACAAGGGGTGTGTGAACATTCTCTTGACTCAGACATCTGGGTTTGGCCTCTGGTTGGTATAATCTGTAACACCAAGAAAAGAAAAAAAAAATCAGATCACGTAAGGGGAGCAAAAGGAAAGTGACTGGCAAACTGTGAATGACTGTATGAAAGCGTTAGACCTTATCTGTCCTCAAAAGATTGTGTCATAGGTGACAATGCCAGTTATCTATCCGACAGTGATTATAATATGCATGATTACTATCGCTTTCCCACAGGTGTGAAAATGGAGCATAATCTCCCTCTAAGTAACCCCCATGTGTATGGGGCAGAGACAGAATGGAAATTAGTTTCTGTGCATGTCTTCCATATTCAGTGAGAATGAAAGCTTTCTGTAGACCAGGGCTTCCCAAGCTTTTTAGCGCTGCAACTGCTTCCGGTGCAAAAAGGTCTCTTTCCCCTCTCCTCCCCCATCAGCATCTCCCTGATCTTGTACTATGTCCTCCCCTGTTGCCCATCTAAGGGTGGGGGAGACCAGCTGCTTGCAGGTTGTCCGTCTGCTCCAGTGCCATGCTCACGAGGCAGGGCTAATGCCTCCCAGCCTGCCTGGTGTGAGGGGTCACAGCCAGTCAGCTCAACTGGCCTTGATGCTGGCTGTGTCAGCTGGATGGTACCCAGGTGTGCCTTGCAGCCGCCACAGCAACCACTGCTTGGCCGACTCGAGCTTGTTCAGGAGCAGTGCATCCAAGTATGGCAAGTCCTTTTTGTGACCCATCAAAAATTGACCTGCAATTCACAGTTTGGGAACCACTGCTGTAGCCAGTAATGTGCTTTGCCTTCTCACAATTAGGTATGGCTCAGGGCAGATGTGCACCCAAACTGGAACTAGCTGCTTGTATATATATATAACTAGCTGCTATGTTATGCAAATATGCAGTCGCTGGGCAGACCACATGTCGTTATTGGCTTTTCTCCTCGGTGAAGATTCGAAATACCATATTTTTTTGGAGAGGCTGAGCACTCCACACAGTGCCTTCACTTCATTGGTATCTTCCCATATGCTCAGATAATTATATCTGATAATTATATCTGGTAAACATATCAGATAATGATCTGATGCCCTACTCCAGATGCCATTGCAATCTGAGGTGTAGCAGATATCCACTAAGACAAGGCCCTTTTCTGTGGTGTTTTCTCTCCATTACTGTATTCAGCAGCACCAGGTCATGTAAGAGAATTTTTAAAATGTGAACATGTCAGTATTCCAAAACTTGTTGCTTCTGGTCATAAGGTCACCATAATTCAGCAAAGAACAGTTTGAAAATGGAGTGAACATCGTTTGTTGTACAAATTTGACACTGAATCACATCAGTACCACTGAAGGCTTATGGGTGTTTATGCTTTAGGTAATGGTCACCTGTGTGATCCACTGCGTAACTACTTATAGTCAAAATAGTCCTGGACACTTCCTTCAATTCCTTTAAATTTTTCAAGCAGATTCATACCAGCCTTTACAGAGGTATAAAACAATCTCTACCTGGGCAATTTTTCTGATATCAGTCACTGAGGAATGGCTGAACTTGCTACCAGTTGGCATTGTGCTGAGATCACAGGTTGAGGCCACTCCCTACTTTCCCATTGCCAAGATCGTGACTTGCTGCCAAAACAAACACAATGAACTGACAGAGAAGGAAAATTTCACTCCATCACATTTTCTTGGAAATTTCGCCATTCCATTCCAGCTGCAGTGCAAAAGCCATTCTAAATGCTTCACGGAGCTGGTGATCCATGAATTGCCATGTGTGGCAGCTGTTGACACTGTGGTAGCAGAGCAGATAGAGCTGGTATATTAGATCCCATGAAGTCCCCTGCATATGCCACTCTGGGGGGCAAACTGCGTGTTTCATACAAACACATGATATAATTAAGCTGACATGATTTGGAGGTTTTCTTTTAAACAATGAAAAAACAGCTTTAGGAGGCTGTGGTTCTGAGTAGATGAGCACAGGGAAGACTGATATATCTTTTCATGCTAGGATTCCACCCCCCCCCCCCGCTCAAAATATCCCTCCTTTATACTGCTTATTGTCTTTCATTTGTAAATGAAATCTTTGTAAATCTTTGTAAATATACACCTGAAACCGTGCAAAAAGTAGTTGCGATGAACCTTAAAAAAAACAAAAAACCTTCAGCGTCTTCTAGTGGGGAAACTACCAGTTCGTAGCAAATTTGTTAATTTGTAAAGCAAAGCAACACACTTTGTTAATTTGTCTCCCCCTTTAAAAGCAAAGAATTGGCATCTTTGTCTGAAACAGAAGGCATTTCACAAAATGCCAAGATTAGCAACAGGCAAGCACTGGGAATTAATATTAAAGTGTCTTGTTAGTATACAATTACTTGTGCCCTGAGGAGGTAGCATCGTAGGTGCACAGCTGCATTGCAAACGTTTTTCCAAGTTTATTTAGTACAGAGTGTGTGTACTTTGCATGTTGGAGCCAGGAGCGCTCTTGTTTCAGCTGACTTTGCAGAGCCGTAGAGCACTAAGTGTGACTAAGTGAGAAACTATCACAAAAGCCTGAGGAGACAGGGAGCTCACTTAATCACAACTGGAGCAAACGCCTGGCAGCTGACAGAGGAAGGCCTGTAAAGACTGCCAAAGACCCTGTTGACGGGATGATTAAGGGTCCAATGAAAGCAGTGAGGAAGAGGTTTAGGACATAACTTACTCTAGACAAGGAATTTTTTTAAAAAAAGATGGTTGAATTTGGCCCTACTGATGGGACAACAAAAGTTAATACTATATTTTATTTGCCAAATATTTCTTGTTTTCAGCTTTTCATTAGTATTTACACATGCCTCTTAAAAATATCTTTAAGTAGTCAGCAACACAAGAGAGACGGAGAGTGAGAGCGCGAGCTGCTAGCACCTGGATTTTCAATAGTTGTCATCAAGACAAATAATAATAATAAATAAATAATACAGGTATTTATATACCGCCTTTCTTGGTCTTTATTCAAGACTTTAGTCAAGGCGGTTTACATAGGCAGGCTTTATTAAATCCCCGTAGGGATTTTTACAATTGAAAGAAGGTTTCTCTCTTTCAAGAACCACAACATTCAGGTGTTTCATTCTGATCTGGTTTCACATTCTGGCCTCCATCCTCCCATGCTCAGAGCAGATGGAATAACTCGGCTTCAGCTTGTCAGCTGCTTCAAGGTCGCACCGTGCCGGTGGCCTCGAACTGGCGACCTTGTGGATGTTATCTTCAGGCAAATGGAGGCTCTACCCTCTAGACCAGACCTCCTGACCTCCTGACAAAGGCTTGGAATCAGCTGGATGCAGGGTCAGCCCATTCATGAGGCCAAATGAAGCAGGCAGCAGATTGGTAGGGGGCACCCACTTGTACTTGCCTCTCTTTCTCCTCTTTCCACTCCCAGGAAGAGGGAGATGGAGGAAGAGAGAGATAGAGGGACAGGGCAAAGGAAAAGGAAGAGGGAGAGAAGGACAGAGGAAATGTGAAGGGAGGAGAGGGCTGAGCGAAAACATTGGACAGTGAGAGGAGCAGAGGTTGGCACATCTTTGGACAAGGGGGGTGGCATTTGGCCTGCCGCCTCAGGCGTCAGGAGGTCTTGAGTCAGCCCTGGTGGGATGCAAGGCATCAAGTGAGTTTGGCTATATCAAAAACTGGTCCACAAATTAATCTTCTGGTTTGACCGGGAACAGCAGCTGCTGTCTCACTGATCTTTTTTTTTTTTTAATAATGTCTTCAAATTTTATGAAGCAAACAAATCTTGTTTGAAAGATTGAAATTAATGTTGTTTTTTTGAAGTTCCATGATTTGCTGTAGATGTTCAGTGCAATTTCAGAAAAATAGCAAATAATAATAATAATAATAATAGAATATTATATAGAAATAAATAGAAATAATAGAAATAAAAAATAAACCTATCCCTTCTAGGTCAGCCAACCCTTATTGTAGTTTATTATTATCTCTGGTAAAAGTCAACTCCCGTGGAAGAAAGTTAAGCGGCCACAAGTAGAATATCATTAAAGTGGTGTAAAAATCTTGACCCACCCAAGGTGTTGAAGAGAGGTTTTGCCTCCACCTCAACATTGTTACCAATCACAGCCCCTTTAATTTGTCTTACTGAAGACAACAGAAACAATTTTTATGGGAGAAAACCAAACTGAGGCTCTCACATTCCTGGGATTTTTGTTATTACAGGTGGAACCTTTTTATACACGGGGGTTTCATTCCCTGAACCTCTGTGATTGCGAAAATCCACATGTTGCCAAATCAGAACTGGAAATGACATGATTATACGCAAATTGCATAGAGTTAAGCAAATAGTGCTACAGGCTGACACTTGGGGATGGAAGAAAACGAAGGCAGTGGTTCTCAATCACCTCCCCCCTCACCACGTCCTGCTCCCATACTCAGCACTGTCCCCACTGATTTCGCAGGTGGGATGATGAACTTCTAAGAGCCCAGTCCAGCGGGTTTCAAACTCTCTTTGAGATTTTGAGCCGCTATAAGTTCTTGTGGGGGTGGGGGGGAAGGCAGTGGGGGTGGGGGGAAGGCAGTGGCGTGATCCCCAGGATCGTGCCGCTCAGGGGGGCTGCAGGGGCTTGGCTGCACGTACCTGAGCCTCCTGCAGCCTCCCGGGGGTGCGGGGAGCCCAGTGCAACCTTCTGCAGGGCTCCCTGCAGCTTCAGAAGTGAAAGTGGAGCGATCGCACTCCACTTCCACTTTAGTGGAGGCAGGGTGCGATTGCTCCGCTTTAGTTTTCAAAACTGCAGGGAGCCCTGCAGAAGGTTGTGCAGGGCTCCCCGCACTCCTGGGAGGCTGCAGGAGGTTCAGATACCTTCAGATAAGGTTCAGAAAAGGCCCTGCAGCCCTCTGAGCAGCGCGATCCTGGGGATCATGCCGCTGCCTCTTCCCTGCCTCCAGGCTGCCTTATGGTGAAAGTGGCCAGGGCCCACAGGCTGGGGCATCACAACGCCCCAGTTTGAAAAGCCCTGGCCCAGTCCTATGCCTGTCTACTCAGAAATAAGCCCCATTGTAGTTAATGGGGCTTACTCCCAGGATTGCAGCTTTAGAGCCCAGTCCTATACCTGTCTACTCAGAAGTAAGTCCCATTATAGTCAATGGGGGCTTACTCCCAGGAAACTGTAGATAGGTTTGTAGCCTAAATTGAATGCTTTGGACTTGCTTGCTGGGCTGTTTTGCTTGTGTAGGCTGGAGCACAGAGAGCCTGTACTAGCTCAGACTGAAGGAGGGGGGAATTCGGCAGAGAGGGTGTCTGGTTTTCCTTCTCATTTTCGGCTCTGAGAAAGGCAAACAAAAGAAGTTGAAGGAAAACACTCCATGGGTTTTTTTTAAAGCAATCCCCTCTGTTATTACTGCTTTCCCACCTGTGCGGCCCCCCGCCCTCTGTGTTCTTGTCTTCTGCACTTGCGTCTTTGATGGCTCAGGGGCTACAAGGAGTCTTGCTGTTCCTTCGCAAAGTGCGCAATTTTATGGAACCTTGTCCATTGCTCCAGGGGCTGTTTCTGTGCCTGTGCAAGGTGCAGTTTTTTTCAGTGCTTTGAGCTGCCTTGAAATGGAGCAAGACATCAGCACTGGGCAAAGGAGGCACAGGTGTGTGTGACTTTAAATCCCCCCATTCGCGTTGAGATAAATCTGCAAATGAAAAATTGGTGTATAAAAAAGTTGCACCTGTACTCAGTGTTTATGATAGTAAGGATGTCTGTAATATGAACAGAAGGTCAAAAAAGTATGGATTAATGGACATGTCGTGCAAGGGTCATTTGCTACAGTAACATTTCTCCTGCTCAGCCAAACCACCTGTGGTCTGAATGGCCTCTTGCTTATCCTCCAGCCTAGTGGTGTAGACTCAGCAAAATACACAATCAAGTTCTGTTATGTGATCTGGTGATCTGGTCCCTGTAAGACTGCCAAATCACTAAATTACATTCAATTTTGCACCAGACAACCTCTAACGCTTTGTGTGGTTTCTCCTCAGTTTTGTGCTTACGTCCTCATTGTTTTGTGCAATCTTCCCTTCTGTGATTTATGTGTTTATTACCAAATGTGGGTCATGCACACGCAGGCTATTTCTGGATCTACCTATATACGTGTATTATTGTGTGTTGACAGCATGCTGTTTGCTCATGTAAAGATGTCCACTTTGGAATCTTTCTGCTTCACTCTTACATTAAAATGACTTATAGGTGACAGGAAGCCCAATCCTATTGGGTTGCTGTGCCCATGGAACTTGAGTTCCACCAGTGTGTGCTGCTGAATAGAAGGGGTAAATTTACCTTGAGTAGACTAGGTGTTGGTCTACCTGGAAGTTGGGCAATCTCCTCTGCTAAGATTGCTTCTTGTTTTGTCAGTTTGGCTTGGCCCTTAAAAGCCCTTGCACTGGGCAAAGGATCTTGTGTTTTTACACAGAATACATATTATAAAGGTTTTACTGCATTTTAAAATCATGCTGCATAAAATACATTGAAGGTGTATGTGTACATTGCGTGCAACTGTACAATGGTGAAAATTTAACATTTATTAAAAACAGAATGCAGAATACCTGATCTTTCAATTCCTGGAGAAGGGAAGCCTATGTATGCAGGAGACTTTTGATTCTAGGCCTGTAAATTCCTAAGAAGTGAAATGTGATGAACGTTTTTATGGACACTTTGTTGGAGACCATATGAAAAAGCTATCCGGCAGATGCTGGGAACTACATGTTTGAATGATCTTCTTGATTAAAACTAGTGGAAAGTCAGGGAGAAGCTTTCTATCTTTGCCTTGTCCCTGATTACCTAGTTTTCTTTGTGCAGGAAGCTTTTTTTTAAAAAAAAATAATAATAATGGGAGAGTATCAAATGTGATTCCCCTCCTGCAGTTTGAAACAGTACAATTCAGGAAGGATGGTTCTGTGTGGCATTTCTTAATGTGTTCTGAGTTCTGATCAAAGGGTTGACAACCAACATTGTATCGGCAAGAGGCAGGATTTGAGAAAGGAGTAGTATGGTTGGACCAAGGGAGAGCAAAGTAGTAATATATCGGTTTGAAATTCCATTTCACTAATTAGCAATGGGAGTTCCCCTGGTACTATTATGTATCCATTTTATTCACAGTGTATCTGTAACCTGGAGGAACAAGAGGGGTTTTGATGTTGGACTAGGGATGGTTGGGAGGGCCCTGTGAACATATGAATTCATTAACATTCCGCAGCATGTTGCAGGGTAAATGCGTGGGCATAAAAATGTAGGTCTTTTGACAGGTAAATACTTGAATACTGCATGCAAGATCAAACAGGTTTTTACCTGCCTTTTAGCCAAAGAAACTCGTCAAGTACTTAACGCCCACCTAAGAAAATTCTTGCTACTTGAGTCCACTGCAAGCTGATCTATACAAGTGGGGTGTGTGTGTGTGTCTGATAATAGAGACAGAGTATGAGGGTGGGACAATCGGTTTTATTAGCTTGTACGTCATGCATGTGTGTGTTTAACTAATTTAGGGTTGTAAAAAAAAAATTTAGACATTCTTCATCATCTTGACATTCTCTTTCAACACAGTTTAGACTGCTCTTGACACCACCCATTTTCACTGCAGGTTTCAAAAGATTATCGCCTACAACATGTCTTGTTCTTTGCCTGTTTTACAAACTCTGCCAGCCACAAAACATTATTTAGACAGAGTAAGCCCCATGAACAGATGACAGAAAATTTTAAACCAGATTCTCTGCAGAGAAGCATGTGTATCCTCAGTGCACAAGTTTGGTGAAAGCTTAATTTACCATAGTGGGCTCTGTCAATCTAAGGGAGATGAGTTCATAGAATCATAGATTTGAAAGGGACCCACAAGTTCATCAATCTTCCTGCCCAACCAGGAAATCCTCCTAGAGCATCTCCAGAAGGTACCTGGAGCCTCTCCTTGAAGATCTCCAGTGAGTGAAAAGCTACCATTTCTCCCGACAAACTGTTCCACTGCCAAACTACCCTTACTGTCAAGTATGTATGTATGGAAACTTTATTGGCATAAAACAGCATCAACATCCCAGCTAAAGATACATGTATAGACAAGAAAAAAAAATTCTAACAACTTCAGCATTTATGCAAATACAGGTGAGCGCCGCTTTGCAACACTCCAACCAGTGACAAGCTGCATACACGATGCCACTACTGGTCTCTGCACACCCCTCCAAGCTCCAAGGGGAGCTCTGCCGCATGCTGCCACTGCGAGGCTCAGAAAACCCTCCAGAGGCAAGGGGAAGACAGTTTCCCCTTGTCTTTGGAGGCTTCGTATAGCATCAAGCCTTGCTTGGTGATGGGGGTGCCAGTCCGTATTCCTGTCGCTAAGTGGCACGCGACTGTAATTAGACCAGACATACATACATTCCCAGGCTACTCATCCACAGCACATTCAGCATTGTAGTTAGAACCCAAATCTCTAGAGCTCACCACTGTGAGAATAAATGAGGCTACATTTTCAAGTTTCTCGCCCTCCTCTATTGATCAGAGGGCATGGAGAAAGGCCGCTTCAGCCCATCCCCTGAAGTTTGTAAGCATGGAAACAAGAAACTTCCGGTGTGGAGCTTGACGTAGAGGACAGGACAGAACCACATGTTCCAGTGTTTCCACATGCTTCATACTGCAGGGACAGCGTCTTTCTAATCTAGGTGTGCCATTAAATTGACCTAACAGCAGAGCTGAAGGGATGGCATTGCACCTTGCTAACATAAAGGCCCTCCTGGTTAGCAACCTTCAGTCTCGAAAGACTATGGTACAAGCCTACAGCTCCTGGTATTCCCAAGCGGTCTCCCATCCAAGTATTAACCAGGCTTGACCCTGCTTAGCTTCTAAGATCAGACAAGATCAGGCATGTGCAGGATACCTAGCCTGTGGTTTTTATAGTTGGTATAAATAAGATGCCATCACTGGAAAGCGAATAGGTAGATAAAAGAACAGCAGGGAGCATGTGGGATTTGTATAGTTGGTATAAATAAGGTACCATCACTGGGAAGCTAATAAGTAGATGAAAGAACAGCGGGGAGCACGTGGTGTTTGCCACACTAAACAGTTCTTGGTGTTTGATGTCTAAAGATCTATTTCTAATAATCCTAAATGCTGTGGCATATCCTAGCATGCCTAACCTTGCAGTATCTAAACTCATTGTTTTTAATTTGGCATCAAATTCAGAAACCTTGCAAGGCAGAACCCGATCTGATAATAGATGATTTAAAAGACCACCCTTCTCCAAAGATGCCCATTCAAAATTTGGCAGATCTTAACCAGGCCTACGTATTCAGCTGTATGAGACCAGTTTCCAAGCACAAAACAGAATAAGGGACAACATTTTCCACAGGAAGGGAGATTGTATTGGCTCTGTAAAATGGTCCAGCGACTTAAACCATACTGGGATGCCGTAGAGGGCTTGAGAGATTACTTTTGCCTTGAATGTACTTTCGGAATACATGACCATGGACCTCAATGAGCTTGGGACAATCAGCATAAATGGCATCGACTTGCCATGTGCTGAGACATTCCGATACATCAGTTCGACAATTGTGGTTGACAGCAGCCTGAGTCACGACACCACTGCGTTGGTAAACACAGCCTGAACAAAGTGGCGCATGATAACTGGTGTCCTTTGTGACAAGAAGATCAGCGACCATCTCAAGTTGAAGATCTACCGAACGGTCATCTGGCCGGTCACACTCTATGGAGCTGAATGACGGCTGGTGACAAGGGAAGTCGAATGTTGCCCTGATATAATGGAGACAAAGTTGCTGCGCTGGATCAGTGGTATCAGTCGTTTTGACCACGTTCGCAATGACAACATCTGGCAGTGGTATGGCGTTGCTCCAATCACTGACAAGTTGAGAGAAACCCGGTTTCAATGGTATGGCCACATTCTGAGCAACAACAATGATACACTGGTGCAGAAGGGCCTTCAGTTGGAGGTCAATGGCAAATGACCAAAGGGCCGGCCGAAGCAGTGCTGGCTTGACACGCTGCATGGCGACATGAAAATCACCCACCAACACCCAGACCAAACCTACAATTGAGAGAAATGGCGACTCTGATCCAAAATAGCAGATCCCACCACCACACGGGACAAATGCTAAAGGAGAAGGCCTTAAGGGTAGCCGGTATGGAGCAACCACTCTGGGAGGCCTTACTGTCAAGAATTTCTTCCTGATGTCCATCCAGAATCTTGGCATCATCTGCAAGTTTGATTACTGCACTAGTGTAACTGGAGGAGGGGGGGGGTTCATGGGGTACAGACAGGGCCTCTGAGAGGAATTTTATCAGGGGGTACAAAGTTTCTTTTGGACCCCTTTGCAAAGGGAGAGAGGTGAAACAGAGCAGGAAAGGGTGGTGATGTGCAAGCAGAATAGGGAGAGTGAAGCAGGGTGAGGGGAGGGTAGAGACAGCTGGAAATGTCTTTAGAGCCCAGGTCTACCCACCCATGTGGCATTCAGTAGTGTTCCCAGCATTCCCAGTCATGGTAGTGTCCCCAGCATTCCGTATAGTCAACAAGTCTGTGTAGATAGGAAAATGTCAGAGCCAAGGAAATTTCTGGGCCCCCTCCTTTGGCTCCTGGGCCTGGGTACAAATTGTCCCTTTTACCCCTCCCTCCTAGGCCCTGCGTACAAGGCCTCAGGTACCACACCTGACGGGGTGACAAGAGACCTCCCAGACGTGATTGGAAGTACCTTCCGGTTGTGTCCCGAGGTGGCTGTGTGCAGCCTCCCTGAGTCTCAGATGGCCTCAGGAGGACTCTAGAAGGCCTTCTGAGGCCCAGGCATATATGAAGGGGGGGGGGGGTTTGCCAAAAAGTTATATGCCTTCAGGTGCCAGATGTCCTAGCTATGTAGTGGATTACTGCTACTGCTCAAAGATTGGGTAATCCCTTCTCTTATTATTGTGCTGTTTGTTTATGTAGCACTGTATGGCTTCCTATTCCTTACCCAATAATAATTACTATTGCAATAATTACTAATAATTTACTTTTTTTCAAATGGGTATTTTAAAATTGTACGATGCTTCATGAGACTGCAGGAGCAGTCACATGGTGCATATGTTTTAGAAATGAATACAATAAATAAATAATCCTCAGACTGTTTTTGGAACCTTGCAGGGGGAAGGGGAGCTCTTGAGAGTTCTGGAAAGGCAACTTTCTGAAAAGGAAACTATAGAACGTGTGGCATGCATCTTTCTGGTATTGCCTGGCTGAGTGTTTCACCGTTACACCATCCCCACAAATGTTGAAATAGTTTCAGTGTACTTCTTACAAAACTCAAATTGCAGTCTGTCTTACCTTAGTTCTGAATTCCATTGGTCAAAGGATGACTTCATGAGATGTTGATTTTTGTAAGCAAATTTCAAACCCCTGCTAATTGGGTAAGAGGCACTTTTTCAAGGGGGTGCTCCTTTTTTTAGCAGGGGGAGAGTAACTGGCCCATCTCACTCCAGCAGTGTCTGTTCTAGTGGCTGTCTGCTGGTATTCTTGTACATCTTTGTGAGCCCTTTTGGGACAGGGAGCCATTTAGTTATTTGATTTTTCTCTGTAAACCGCTATGTGAACTTTTAGTTGAAAAGCAGTATATAAATACTGTTAATAATTAATAATTAATAATTTGAGACAAGATAATTTAATTGAAAATTTCTCCCATCCCATGTATTTGAGGTCTGTCTGCTAAACCAGGATATCTAGTAGAACCAACCTTGTAGAAGTAGGGTGTGCACTGAAGGAAGAGCAATTGGTGAAATACCAATTTCTGTGGTATTTTCACTGTGGTTCACATCATCAGATCTGTGGGCTCTCCTGCTATAAAACTCAGAAAGCAATCGCAAAAGAAAGCCACAATGTTCGTCTGTGCTTGCAGTGGGGCATCTCTTTGAAGCCATGCATGCAAACTTAAAATTGAATCATCTTGTAAAACAAACATGACTAATTCCAGAACTAGAGTTAAAAATAAAAGATTGCCAAATATTTTTCAACTGCGGAATCCTTTTTGACACAGTTCACTGCAAACTCAATTTCTTTGGATGCCTTGTGCTGACTGCATACTTGCACAGGGCATAGGCCAGTATAATTTGGGCTTCCAAAGGGGTGAATCATCTCAAGCTCATCTCTGCAGGAACAAAAGAAAGGCTGGAAATGTTGAGGAATTTTAGTGCTGGAAATGGCTACTCTACAATGCTTGCCTGAAGTTGGTCCATTTCATCAATATGTAATGACTTGTCTTTATCCAGTGAACTTAACCCTTCTCTCCACAAATCTGATGGGTTACTGGAAGCGTGCACAACTCAAACTGCCTAGAAGGTCTTTTTTTTTTTTTTTAAATATAAACTCAAGAGGGCCATACTACCACATTACCTAAGAAAAGCAGAGTGTTGTAAACCATTCTCTCTGCCCCCCCCCCCAACCCACTTATATTGTGGGGATAAGAATGCATTTATTTGTATTGGAACTTGCCCTGGCAGAGCTGTATTTAAAATGTTGTTTTTTTTAAATCATTTTTACATCATCTTTTAAAGGAGGAAGAGAAATTTTTCTCTCAAAATAAAAGGCCCAGGTAAGAAAAAGATGTTTTTTGGTGCTACCTTGGAAGAAGATGTTTACTAAGGGAGATCTAGCTAAACCAACCAGAACTGTTCAGCATCTAGTTAAACAATAGTATGGTTTAAAAGGTGGGAGGAGAAGTTTCTCATTTTCTGGAGGGAGAGATTTGCTGAAGACCTGAACAGACACATATCTCAAGGCAATTAGTAAGAGAGGAAGGTTGCTCTGGAAAGTTTACACAAACACTGAGGGTATGAATTCTTACCATTCTCCTCCCACAGCAAGTGGAGGACAGAGGAAAACCAGGCCAGTTTCTCCTGGGTCCTTTCATCCAATGAAAGGAAGCAAACAAGACCCAGCTCCTCAGGGGACTCATCCAGTCATCTTCTGCCCTCCATCTTATTCAATCCCTCACACACATTTTTCTTCTCTCTGCCCTCTTTACTACTTTGCTGCCATTTGTTGGGGTGTATGGGGAGGGGTAGTACCTCTGGTGTAGGGTCGTGTCATGTCCTTTTAGGGCAGCTCGTCCACCTTTGGTCCCCACCTGTCACTCAGCTCTCACCTGTGGCTCCCAGTAGCTGTAGCATGCGCAGCGACCACACCCCGGGCAACAGCTTCGACAGGCTGGCCAAACCAGGTTGAGGGTAGCCGTTGGGTCATTGACCTTCGGCGAGATTGGAACTTGTCTATTCCGAGAATGTGAAGACAGACTCTGGCGGATTGAGCGGATGAGAATAGAATAGGACCAACAGTCATGAAGGCGGTTTCTGCAAGCGACGTGGTATGCTAAGAGCACGGCAAGACACGAAAGACGCCCTGGTCAACCACTACGCCCAGCCCATCTCCAACCATCTCGACTTTTGTCCTGCCATTGGAGCAAGATGGAATCTGGGAAGAGAGAGTGAGGCTGACTATGTGCACGTTTCCCTCACTTTAATCCAATTCACGCGCCAATCTTGACATCCCAGATGTCACCCCTGGGGACTGGGGGATAAGAATAGGCCCTTGGTTTGACTGTACTTGTCGTAAGAGGCGACTAAACAACCACCGGGTAGATGGGACTCGATAGCCTGGGAAGGCAGCTCATCTGAGAGAAGGAAAACTCTGATCCCAAACCTCCACTGCCTTGTGGCTACAACCAGTTATGGAAAAGGCTTCAGGAGTCAACCTCAAGGCAAAATCTGGAGCCGGAGTCCCTGAGGCAGTTCATGGCTGAACACAGTCATGTTCTGGCAACTCCTGCGACGCCGCTGGAACCAACCGTATTGGCTTCTGCCTTTCCATTGAACCATTTCAGCGACGTGGAGAGGGGGGATTTGCTGCATGGGTAACAGTCTATCCTCCATATCTACCTTACCCAGGCTTCCCGCACTGGAGAGGACACTCTGTTCCAGAACCACCATTCAGAGCGCAATACCATAGTCTTCTGTGACTGAAGGATGCCAATGAATGCCATGTATTCTAGACCCCCTCCCCAACTTTAGCTGTCTCACCAGGGCCATTCATCTCACAGTTCCCTGTTGGGAATGTGCCAGCCAAGCATTCACCAACAGCACCAACACAGTCTTTACACCCCACTAAGTATAGTGCCTACCTTGTGGGCTGCACAACATATGCTGGTGGGTTGCATGTTGTGCACCTCAGGGTTACAGTATTAATCATGCCCTTCACTGAAATTTTCTCAACTGGCAAGCTGCCATTCTAAATAATCTCCAATGTATTTTACAAACAATTTTCTTTAAGAAGTATGTTTGTAGGAAGCTCCTGCATGATTATTACTACTTTGTCCAGTGGATGCTTAAACCATTTCTGCCCAGCCCATAGGTATATAAATTTGATCCTGTTGTGTATATGCAACGTTGTGTATATGCAACGTTGGGCAGAAAAGGCTTTAAAAAAAATAAATGAAAATTTTGATATTGAAGTAAACAAAATCTGTACACCACTTTGGGCTCTGTCTGGACGTACATGCAACCAAAAAGAGGTGTTAAAATGTGGGTTGAGTGGGACTGTGCAGAGTAGAACATGTGATTGTGCAGTCATGTGGTCAGATAACTCAATTCACACTCACTTGGCTGACACTTTATGCATGTTAGGCAATTGTATTGGCAACCTTCAGTCTCGAAAGACTATGGTATCGCGCTCTGAAAGGTGGTTCTGGCACAGCGTCTAGTGTGGCTGAAAAGGCCAGTCCGGGAGTGACAATCTCTTCCACACCGGGAGCAAGTGCAGTCTGTCCCTGGTCTGTCTCCCTGGCTATGGGCCTTCCTTCTTTGCCTCTTTGCCTCAGACTGTTGGCAAAGTGTCTCTTCAAACTGGGAAAGGCCATGCTGCACAGCCTGCCTCCAAGCGGGCCGCTCAGAGGCCAGGGTTTCCCACTTGTTGAGGTCCATCCCTAAGGCCTTCAGATCCCTCTTGCAGATGTCCTTGTATCGCAGCTGTGGTCTACCTGTAGGGCGCTTTCCTTGCACGAGTTCTCCATAGAGGAGATCCTTTGGGATCCGGCCATCATCCATTCTCACGACATGACCAAGCCAACGCAGGCGTCTCTGTTTCAGCAGTGAATACATGCTAGGGATTCCAGCACGTTCCAGAACTGTGTTGTTTGGAACTTTGTCCTGCCAGGTGATGCCGAGGATGCGTCGGAGGCAGCGCATGTGGAAAGCGCTCAGTTTCCTCTCCTGTTGTGAGCGAAGAGTCCATGACTCGAACTGCTCGCAGCAAAGTCCAACAGATTGCCAGGAGATGTGCTAACGACTACTGGCTCCAGCTCTGTTCCGAGATACAGATAGCAGCTGACACGGGCAACATCAAGGGGATGTATGGTGGTATCAAGCAGGCCCTAGGTCCAACACAGAGGAAAATTGCCCCTCTGAAGTCTGCCACAGGCGAGGTCATCCAGGATCGGGCGCAGCAGATGGAGCGCTGGGTGCAGCACTACTCTGAGCTATATTCCAGAGAAAATGTAGTCACCGAAGAAGCACTGAACAACATTGAGTGCCTGCCTGTGCTGGAAGAGCTTGACAGTGAACCAACCCTAGAAGAACTTCACATGGCCCTGGACTCCCTTGCCTTTGGCAAGGCACCTGGAAAAGACAGCATCCCTGCTGAAGTCCTAAAATGCTGCAAAGGGATCATCGTCACTGAGCTGCATGAAATCCTCTGTCTCTGCTGGAGAGAAGGTGGAGTACCTCAAGACATGAGGGATGCAAACATCATCACGCTGTACAAGAACAAAGGTGACAGGGGTGACTGCAACAACTACCGCGGCATCTCTCTCCTTAGCGTTGTAGGAAAGCTGTTTGCCCGAGTTGTACTAAAGAGGCTCCAGGTACTTGCAGAGAGCGTCTATCCAGAATCGCAGTGTGGATTCCGAGCCAACAGGTCCACCACTGATATGGTATGTTAGGCAATATGACATGGAAAATATGGATTGAGTTGTGAGTTGAACATGTTGTGATGGACTTGCACAACTGAATAGGTCTATTCAATTCACATCTTCAGAGTATTATTCTGATCATTTAAACCAGAGGTGGGCAAAACCCAGTCTGTGACCCATTTGCAACCCTTTGGGACCCCCAATCCAACCTGCAGGGAGCCCCCAGTCTCCAATGAGCCTCTGGCCTGTCGGAGACTGTTGGAGCCCGTGCTGGCCTGCGACTGCCAGTTGCAACCGCCAGTCACGAGCTGCGGGCCAAGTTAGAGCAAGGCCTTTTATAGTCTCCATGTGTTTTCTGCTTTTCCTTGGGCATTATTTTAACCCTCCCCCAACCACACTATCTCTGAACAATTGATGTGGTAAACAGTTCATAGTTCTCATGTGGTTCTACATGCCTGTATTATACGAGTTCTCATGTGCATTATAATTAAACTCAGTATAATTCATTCATTCATGTAAGCTCCGTCTCTCATTTATGTAAATTTATTCAAATTTGAAATCTACATTAATTCTTTTTTCCCCGGCCCCTGACACAGTGTCAGAGAGATGTTTGCCCACCTCTGATTTAAACAATACTCACACATTTAAAAAGCAGCTTTATTCTTCACCCAGTTTGATTCTTTACACACGGGATCACATCATTCTGCATTTATCTGATGGCTCTTCTCAAAAATATTCACAGGGAAACTTGTGTAGGGGAGCTTGCACAGGATGCTGTTTGAACCTACAACCTTTTTACCTCCATCTTCAGAAATGATAAGAAATACCACCAAGTGAATTCAGATGTGACTGTTCATTCATCTGATGATGTTTCTTCAGTATTAAAATGCTTCTCTTAAATCCAAAGGAATTAACTTTCAGGTAAATGGGCTTTCGTTGACAATGTTGGGGTTTATGAATTTGTAAAAAGAATGTTCCTTTATAAAATGAATACATGCTAGGCTTGTAAATACTTGTACTGAGAACAGAATAAAATAAAATAAATCACTTTTTCCAGAGCAGATATGACTGTATATTATTGACAATATATTATTGTATATTAAAAAAAAATTATTAATATTTTTAAAGGCAAATATTGACAGTGAGCTTCGTAAGAATAGAGCTACCCTAAAATGTGTCATGAGGTTTTTGTTCCATTCACACCCTCCTGCCTTTTTGTATCATCCAGCTTGTTTGCTTGTCAAATCCTCCTTCAGGTCACATTCGTGCAGACAAAAACAGTTTTTTTTTTACTCTGTAGAAATCCCCTGAGGTAATATTCATCTTGATAGCATCAAAGTTACCACATAACTTGTTCTGAGATATTTTTAAACACTAGCAGCAGCAACTAGGAATACAAAAGCATGGACAAAAATGATCAACAGCAACCCTTCAGCAGTTGTGAACCTGGCCCCTGTGCCATCCCAGGGTACAGGACCACAACATGCCACCCCCACCCCAATACTTACCCAGCTCCACATGGAGCAAATGTGACAATCCTTCACACTCCGAAAGTCCTCGGAGACTTCCACACAGTTCCAGAGGACGGGTGGAGGTGGTAGCGGCGGCACATCAGGTGGAGATGGTGCCGCGGCAATGCTGCCCCCACAGGCACGGTGCTTGAGACTTTTGCCCCCTTGCACCTCCAGGACCACCACTGCCTTTCAGAGCCCCACAAATTTCCAGTGTGGCTTTTCCACTCAGTATTAAGTTTCTGGTTTTAAATCTGCAATAAGATTGTATGCAGAATGAATGCTGTATTTGTTGCCTAAAAATAAAGTACAGTCATGCATCACATCAGAATGCTTCTTTTAGCACTGATTTGCTACAGTGCTCTTTGTCCTGGCGTGATTGACAGCTGTTCTAGCCAAAGGGAGCAGTGCGTTGCTGGAGGCGCAAGGGCCAAGCCGCTCAAGTTTCCTGCCTTAACTTTGCATTGGCAAATCTTGCATTGTTTAATCTTGTCTTTACATTGCCAATTTGCCTACTCCAGTTCTCCAGATTCTCCTTACTAAATAACAATTAGGCACTCGTGATCAGATGTACATTATTCTCACCAGGATCATGCTCAAGGCAAACCAATCCTGCCAGTTTGCAGTAGTAGCTGGCTGTACATGGCGCTGGTGTCCTGTGACATCAAAAATCTCCTCCCACCTTTTCCGGGATAATTTTTTTTTACTTTGAAAAAAGCTGATTTGTTATTTTTAATTTTAAAAAAGATGTTAACTACTTTGTGATACTTCAGTTTGTTCTTACAACATTACTATTGCTTTTGGACTTAAAAAAAGACACCACCGATCTTTAAATGTGCAAACACTACAAACAGTGCTTAAACAAAAGATGGGCAGCCCCCAAGGTATGGCAGAGACTTCGCAAGTGCACTGGTGGATCCACAGAGATCTACTGGTGGGGGTAAGCCCACGAAGGGGGCAGGATGGAGTGGGGGAGAGTGGGGAGGGGGTTGAATGGATTGGGGAAGGGTAAAACAGGGAAGAGGGGGTGTGGGGTGGGTGAATCAGGCCCAAGATGGAGGCAGGTTTGGCAGCACATGCCAATTCCAAACTGTCATCACGGGCCTGATCCATTGACACTGATCAGTGCGGATCTGCATCAGAGATATCACCGGTGCAGCTCTGAGTTGACCTGTTGTGGCTGCTGAGGCTTATCCCAGGCCAAGTGGACCAATTACCCTTTACTCTGAGGAGACCCACCAGCAGTCAAAAATCTCCTCAGGATTAAGCAGAAGCCCCTTTGGCGCTACTGCATCTCCACACAGGGATTTAGGTCGGATTGGGCTGTAAATTGTTGTTTTTCTTGTTTGTCTTCAGTCCCGTAAGAAATAACTCAATTCAGGTTGCAATCCTAACCCCTTTCCACCACTGACATAAGGCAATGCAGCTCTGAGGTAAGGGAACAAACATTCCCTTACTTTGAGGAGGCCTCCGTGAGTAACACCCAACTGCAGGATGCAGCACACGTCCCATTGGCACTGCTATACCAGTGCTGGAAAGTACTGACATAAGGGGTTAGGATTGCACCCTTAATGTGCTAGTTTTCTTCTTGCATGAATTAAAATAAAATATAGGAGAGCTTTCTAAGATCTTATTCCTTCACCTGCAATTTACAGCAGTACATTTTGTCCTGCTGTGCTACTCAGTTTTCCATAGTCTCATTCTGTTGCATGTTCAATGGGGCTTACTCTCAGGAAAGTGTGGTTAGGATTGCAGCCTTAGGGCGCAATCCTAACCCCTGATGTCAGTGCTTTCCAGCACTGACATAAGGGCAATGCAGCTCTGAGGTAAGGGAACAAACATTCCCTTACTTTGAAGAGGCCTCCGTGAGTGACACCCAACTGCAGGATGCAGCACATGCTCCACTGGCACCTCTAGGCAGGGGTTAGGATTGCGCCCTCAGTGTAACAGCCAGATTCATTTGTAGTTGTATAGGGTTGTTAAATATTAACTACTAAATACTATAGCACATTTTCTAATACTAAAAGTGGTGGCTCTTTTATATTTAGCAGGGACTGAGCAACTCTTGAAATTAATCCCAGCCTAGTGATTGTTTTGGTGGTGGTTGCTAGTGTCTCTCTTAGGTTTCTTTTGAGACTGTGTGCCCCTTTGGGGCAGGGGACCACCTTCTCATTCCTTTTGCTATGTCAACTGCTTTGAAAACATGTTTGATAAAGCAAAGCATACTGATAATGATAATGATAATAGCCCAGTGGTGATTGGTGCCCTTGGTGCTTTTCCAAAACACCTTGAAGAGCACCTGAACAGCATAGGGGCCACCGAAATTACCATCAATCAACTGCAAAAAGCAGCTTTACTGGGAACAGCTTACATTTTATGACAGTATTTATAATATCAAAATAGGATAAAAGCTAGGCATTCCAGGTCCTTGGGAAGGACTCAATGTCTGGATAAAACAAACCAGTCAATGAACACCTACCTGACTGTGTGAAAATCTCATAATAATAGAGTAATATTAGTAGTAGATGAATAAGTATCTGCTAATGATCTTGAAGTTATTGCTTGACAAAGAGAAGGCAGAATATAATATTTGTAAATAAAATAGATGTTAAGTGCAGATGTCAAAATACTTAGTGAATATTCAGAAATATTTTTTGAACATTCAAAGGAAAGTCAGTGAATATGCAGCATCCTGGGATGAATTTTTGGGTCAAAAAGTGATTCTAGCCTTACTACATATGTGACAGTATTAAATCAAATTTGATTTTTTATGAGCTGCAAAGGATTTAAGAAGGATCTTGAGACACAAATGGGATGACTTTTCAATAGGTCTTTTATAAAGTATTGGATGGCGTTTTGTTTGTATTTACAAAATTAATAAGAACATAGGAACAGCCCCACTGGATCAGGCCATAGGCTCATCTAGTCCAGCTTCCTGTATCTCACAGCGGCCCACCAAATGCCTCAGGGAGCACACCAGATAACAAGAGACCTGCACCCTGGTGCCCTCCCTTGCATTGGCATTCTGACATAGCCCATTTCTAAAATCAGGAGGTTGCACATATGAATGATTGCTTGTAACCTGTAATGGATTTTTCCTCCAGAAATTTGTCCAATCCCCTTTTAAAGGCGTCCAGGCCAGATGCCGTCACCACATCCTGCGGCAGGGAGTTCCACAGACCAACCACCCGCTGAGTAAAGAAATATTATCTTTTGTCTGTCCTAACCCTCCCAACACTCAATTTTAGTGGATGTCCCCTGGTTCTGGTGTTATGTGAGAGTGTAAAGAGCATCTCTCTATCCACTTTATCCTTCCCATGCATAATTTGTATGTCTTAATCATGTCCCCCCTCAGTTGTCTCTTTTCTAGGCTGAAGAGGCCCAAACGCCATAGCCTTTCCTCATAAGGAAGGTGACCCAGCCCAGTAATCATCTTAGTCTCTCTCTTTTGCACCTTTTCCATTTCCACTATTTCCACTATGTCCTTTTAGCGATGTGGCGACTAGAACGGGACACAATACTCCAGGTGTGGCCTTATCATCAATTTGTACAACAGCATTATAATATTAGCCGTTTTGTTCTCAATACCTTTTCTAATGATCCCAAGCATGGAATTGGCCTTCTTCACTGCTGCCGCACATTGGGTCGACACTTTCATCGACCTGTCCACCACCACCCCAAGATCTCTCTCCTGATCTGTCACAGCCAGCTCAGAACCCATCAGCCTAAATGTTAAGTTTTGACTTTTTCCCCAACGTGCATGACTTTACACTTACTTACATTGAAACGCATCTGCCATTTTGCTGCCCATTCTGCCAGTTCGGAAAGATCCTTCTGGAGCTCCTCACAATCACTTCTGGTCTTCACCACTCGGAAAAGTTTGGTGTCGTCTGCAAAGCCACCTCACTGCTCACCCCTGTCTCCAGGTAATTTATGAAGAGGTTGAAGAGCACCAGTCCCAGAACAGATCCTTGGGGCACACCGCTTTTCACCTCTCTCCATTGTGAAAATTGCCCATTGACACCCACTCTCTGTTTCCTGGTCTTCAACCAGTTCTCAATTGAGGAGAGGACTTGTCCTCTAATTCCCTGACTGTGGAGTTTTTTCAGTAGCCTTTGATGAGGGACCATATCGAACGCCTTCTGAAAGTCCAGATATATAATGTCCATGGGTTCTCCTGCATCCACATGCCTGTTGACCTTTTCAAAGAATTCTAAAAGGTTTGTGAGGCAAGACTTACCCTTACAGAAGCCATTCTGATTCTCCCTTAGCAAGGCTTGTTTGTCTATGTGTGACCTTTGTGGTGATCTAATGGTGACCTTTGTCCTTGGAACAGATGGACCTTTGACACATAGTTCTTTAAAGACACTGAGGTACTATTTCTGGATGGTATGGATAAATCTGTGCATCATTTTTTTTTGGGGGGGGGGAGCCTAACTTGTATTATTAACCATGTACGTGGCAGACGTCCCTTCCATTACATACAGGTGATACATCTGATCATGTCACCTCTCATCAGATTGCTTAGGTGTGGCTTTACTTCTTAAATTAATGCTACTATATAAACAAAACAGCTGACGAACACATTCCAACATAAAATAAACCACAAGAGTTATGTTGAAATACTTCTAAAGGCTTGACCTCAACCCTCTCAAACCCAGGAAATTCACAGTTAAGCTGGCAATTCTATCCTTGAGTCACCTTTTCTTGGACTTGTATGTGTTCCTTAAGAAGGCACTCCCATCTGTTATGTTAAGAAGTGTGAGACAGAGTCTCATTGAATGGGCACAGAACGGAGAGCCAAGAGAGTCTGAGATTTGATTTCATTTCTCAGCGGTGATGGCAAAGTTGAACTGATACTGTGTATGTATTTATCACACATAGTTGTCCCCATGTGAACTGCTAATCCCAGAGTCACAGCGGCTATGCCCTACACATATACATTTGCCCTACACATATTGCAAGTGGAAAATGGGAGAAAACAGATGTGGTCCGTGGGCTACAAGATGCTGATCCTACTGTGTGTTTTCAAAAGATGTATGCCTACAATTGCTTGTACTCTTATTTAATTGCGTGTGCTTTGGGAATGAGTAGTTGTTTATGGGTCAGTTGTGTGATGTTATCCTCCCTGTTCATTTGCACTGGTGCCCAAACTCTCTTTACTCAGTAACAAGTAATGATTTACTAAGAGCGCAATCCAGACAGTTACATAGGTGTCACAATGTGCTACAAAGCATGTTTGTGGACACTTGAGAGCCGGCTGGACCAGCGTAAGGATGTACAATGGCCTGTCAGCGCCAGATCCAGGCACGAAGTCGCTAAGTTTGCACCGGCCTGGGCGGACCGGTGCAGGGGGTGGGAAAGGGTGCCAAGAGGGCATAATGGGGCAGAAAGAGGGTGGACCAGGAGGTGGATTGGGCCCAGAACAGGGGGTGGGATTGGCCGTGCAACCCATGCCAAATCCTAACCCTTGTCCCTGGCACGCACAGCCTTATAGGGGTTGCTCGGATTTGCACCAATGATTTCACTGGCACAGATCCAAGAAGCTCCAAGGGGGTGGCTGGGCATTACTTGGGGTAAGAGGAAAAATATCCCCTTACCCTGAGTTGCCCTCCTGCTGACACTTTCATTGCCCTGGGTGCAGCACGGGCCACTCAGCCTGGCTGATCCAGCAGAAGTTAGGATTGGGCTGCTTGTTTTGCAAGCTATGAAGTGTTGTAAATCTTTGAACAGGGATCTGGGAAGTCAGATTCCACAATACTGCATTCTTCGCAACTGAGGTCAAAAATGGGAGCCGCTGGTGCTTAAACCTTTGCCTGCTGCTTTTGAGTGCCACTAGTGGAGCTGGTCTGAAGAAGGTGTCCCACTAACTGGGCAGCTGGTTAGGTGCTGCATGTACCCAATGATCTTTCCGCTTGCCCTATACATTTCTGGAATCTACAATGATTCTTCAGTCTGAGAAATGAGCTCCTACCCACCCTTCTTGTCTTGTACTGCCTTGCCCTGCCCTACAGGCTTAGTTTTTATAAGCTGTTGCCGACTTCTGATATAGGTCTTAATCGTACCTTCAGCCTCCCAGCCCTCACATAAATGCATAGCATACACATGTATTTTTTTTAATTTAGAAGAGATAATCAAGTATGCTCACTAAGGCGAACCATTACTAGCATTGTTTTACAGCCAGAAGTACAGTGAGATAATAACCAAAGCAGTGACAGGCTCATACCAAAATCTGACTGCTGGCATTAAGATGCAACAAATCCTGAAATCCTTGTTATGCCTTAAAACACCAAGTATTTAATTGCTAGTGACCCACAGTCAGTTTATAAGATTTTTCATCAGCCAGAGACAGTGTTTGTTTTGCTTTTAGTATGACAACTAGTCTAAGAATGTGAGGGTGGTTAACCAACGGGGTGTGGATTGTCCTGAAACGTGCCCATCTCCTTGACGGCGAGTGTTGAAAATTTTGTTAAATAACTGAACTTGCCCACAACCTAATGAGCCAAAAGAATTCAAACAATGGGCAACACAGTCTGTACTCATTGCCTCTATGGTATGTATGAGTTAGATCAACATTAACCGAAGATGTTTTGACGGCAGCCTGAAATCTTGATTTTATAGGTAAAGAGCTCGGATGTAGATAGTAGAAGGGATACATCTTTATACTTTGACAGATTTAGGTCATCCTGATGGTCTTCAAAAGGACTACTTGCAGAAACCAAAGTTTACACGTACAAGTGGTGTTAAAGTGTGAAGGCCATGTTTGCTGAATATAGGTGAGTTCACAGGTCGCTTTCCGCAACATGGGAAGCTCATTTCCCTTCTGCCCAACCCCTTTCATTTTGCATGCATGCGTGAGATAAATACTATGAAAAGGCAATAATTCCATAAACTTCCAAAATACCATAAAGAACCATTTCACACCAAACCATATACAGCTACAAACCCAGTCTTGCCGTGTCTGTGTCCCAACGGCTGCTAGGTTAGCACTGCCCACCCCACCCCCATTCCTATCCCTCTTGCCTGCCACTTCCCAGGAACTGTGGGACAACAGGAATCATTTTGATAGCAACTAAACTTACTGCTTCCCTGCCAAAAATATTCTAAATAGAATGGGGAGTTGTGCTTCCAAGGATACATATCACAAAGCCCACTCTTCCAATCCCAATTCCTTTCAAAGTTATGGTATCTATTGGGTGTTTTGTGTCCGTCCCGTCCCCCCCATAATTTTGTTTTCACATGTTCCTTTTTAAATGACTTGTTGGCTATTGCTAAGCTTTCTAGCATCCTCATATCATTTATGTCATGGCAGAATACAAAACATGAAAACATGTTGAACTCAGACATACATCCTTTTTAAATTCTTCCTTTAGATTCATATTAATACTAGCATGCATTATAAGCCCAAACATTCTTCAAACTATCTATAATAGCTATTCAACAGGTTAATGCATTAATTGAACTACTATATACTGATTTTTTTCCCCCCAAGGTAAAGTAATTGGGCCTATATGACCTTATCCTTGACGCTTATTGAATAGCTCAATAAATAAAAGCATGCAGAAGCGGTCCTGTGTTTGTCATGCCTTAATAATAGTAATAATACAGCATTAAAATGGGAAATTTTCAATTTCTAAAATTGGATTTAGACGAAAGAAGGCAGTGGAAGACTTTAATGTTAGTTTTATTTTTATACAAGAAATATACCTAAAACTTTGTTGTGTTTTAAGGACAAGCTTGATGTGATGCAAGCAGACCCAAGGATACTAGTAGTTTGTTATGTGCATAGAGTGGGTGATTTAAGAGGCAGCATGGGTGAGTGGTGAGAGAGACTTGCTACACTTGATCTGTGCTTCCTCCCCACACAATGGCTTCTCCCCTGCTGTTTTTCTCTAAGACTGGAGTTAAGAGAAAAACTCCTGAAGATGAGTAGATTTGGATAAAAACGTGAGTGGGGACAACGACATAATTGAGGCATACAAGGGGTCGATACAGTGGATAGAGGGATGCCAGAACCAGGGAACATCCACTCAAAATTGAGTGTTGGGAGAGTTAGGACAGGCAAAAGGAAATATTTATTTACCCAGCATGTAATTAGTCTGTGGAACTCCTTGCCACAGGATGTGATGATGGCATCCAGTTTAGATGCCTTTAAAGGGGGATTGGACAGATTTCTGGAGAAAAACCCCCATCATAGGCTACAAGCCGTGATGGGTATGCATAGTCTGAGATTAACCAGTCGGTCATTATGAGGGCTGGGTAGGAATTTTTTTCCTGTTGTCCAAACTGGCTGTGGATGGCAGTTTTTTCACCTACCCCAGACTGGCGAGGGAGAGAAGGTATATTCAGTAGCTTTCATGCATTAAAAATTGGTCACTGTGTTTAATTTGTTGTTGGCAACCTTCAGTCTCGAAAGACTATGGTATCGTGCTCTGAATGGTGGTTCTGGAACAGCGTCTAGTGTGGCTGAAGAGGCCAATTCGGGAGTGACAATCCCTTCCACACTGGGAGCAAGTGTAGTGTGTCCCTGGTCTGTCTCCCTGGCTATGGGCCTTCCTTCTTTGCCTCTTTGCCTCGGTCTGTTGACCAAGTGCCTCTTCAAACTGGGAGAGGCCATGCTGCACAGCCTGCCTCCAAGCGGGCCGCTTAGAGGCCAGGGTTTCCCACCTGTTGAGGTCCACTCCTAAGGCCTTCAGATCCCTCTTGCAGATGTATCACAGCTGTGGTCTACCTGTAGGGCGCTTTCCTTGCACAAGTTCTCCATAGAGGAGATCCTTTGGGATCCGGCCATCATCCATTCTCACGACATGACCGAGCCAACGCAGGCGACTCTGTTTCAGCAGTGAATACATGCTAGGGATTCCAGCTCGTTCCAGGACTGTGTTGTTTGGAACTTTGTCCTGCCAGGTGATGCCGAGGATGCGTCGGAGGCAGCACATGTGAAAAGCGTTCAGTTTCCTCTCCTGTTGTGAGCGAAGAGTCCATGACTCGCTGCAGTACAGAAGTGTACTCAGGATGCAAACTCAGTAGACCTGCATCTTGGCATGTTCTGTCAGCTTCTTGTTGGACCAGACTCTCTTTGTGAGTCTGGAAAACGTGGTAGCTGCTTTACCGATGCGTTTGTTTAGCTCGGTATCGAGAGAAAGAGTGTCAGAGATTGTTGAGCCAAGGTACACAAAGTCATGGACAACCTCCAGTTCATGCGCAGAGATTGTAATGCAGGGAGGTGAGTCCACATCCTGAACCATGACTTGTGTTTTCTTAAGGCTGATTGTCATTCCAAAATCTTGGCAGGCCTTGCTAAAACGATCCATGAGCTGCTGGAGATCTTTGGCAGAGTGGGTAGTGACAGCTGCATCGTCGGCAAAGAGGAAGTCACGCAGACATTTCAGCTGGACTTTGGACTTTGCTCTCAGTCTGGAGAGGTTGAAGAGCTTTCCATCTGATCTGGTCCGGAGATAGATGCCTTCTGTTGCAGTTCCAAAGGCATGCTTCAGCAGGACAGCGAAGAAAATCCCAAACAAGGTTGGTACAAGAACACAGCCCTGCTTCACACCGCTTCGGATGTCAAAGGGGTCTGATGTGGAGCCATCAAAGACAACAGTGCCCTTCATGTCCTTGTGGAAAGAGCTGATGATGCTGAGGAGCCTGGGTGGACATCCGATCTTAGGGAGAATCTTGAAGAGGCTGTCCCTGCTGACCAGGTTGAAAGCCTTCGTGAGATCTATGAAGGCTATAAAGAGTGGCTGTCATTGTTCCCTGCATTTCTCCTGCAGTTGTCTAAGGGAGAATACCATATCAGTGGTGGACCTGTTGGCTCGGAATCCGCACTACGATTCTGGATAGATGCTCTCTGCAAGTACCTGGAGCCTCTTTATTGCAACTCGGACAAACAGCTTTCCTACAACGGTAAGGAGAGAGATGCCGCGGTAGTTGTTGCAGTCACCCCTGTTGCCTTTGTTCTTGTACAGCGTGATGATGTTTGCATCCCTCATGTCTTGAGGTACTCCACCTTCTCTCCAGCAGAGACAGAGGATTTCATGCAGCTCAGTGACAATGATCTCTTTGCAGCACTTTAGGACTTAAGCAGGGATGCTGTCTTTTCCAGGTGCCTTGCCAAAGGCAAGGGAGTCCAGGTCCACGTGAAGTTCTTCTAGGGTTGGTTCACTGTCAAGCTCCTCCAACACAGGCAGGCACTCAATGTTGTTCAGCACTTCTTCGGTGACTACATTTTCTCTGGAATATAGCTCAGAGTAGTGCTGCACCCAGCATTCCATCTGCTGCGCCCACAAATTCAACCCTTGCAATCTGGTGTCTTGGCTGGGGGGTGTGAGTGTAAATAGAATGCTAGAAGCAGGGGGGTGACAGCAAAATGCAAATATCTTGTGGTCTTGTGCGTGCTCCCTGAGGCATCTGGTGGGCTGCTGTGGAAGCTGGACTAGATGGGCCCTGGGCCTGATCCAGCGGGGCTCTTCTTATGTTCTTATGAATGTTGTGTACTCCTGGCGGTACACAACAGGAAAGGGGTTCTGGATCCTTCATCTGCTCACCCATATTGTCCTTAAAAGCACACACTCACACTGCTTTCATGAAACTCAACATTGATTGTGCTCCCGAATACGGTATGGTCATGTCAGGTTTGTGTCTTAAGAACAGCTTTTGCTTTTGATATCTATTTACCAGTGGTGTAACTGAGGGTCGTGTGACCCACTGCAGGGCTTGGCATGCTGGAAGTTTGGCTGTGACATGATGATGTCATCACATAGCTTACCCATAGCTCCTCCCAGATCATCCCCACTGAAAGAAGAATTCAGCAACCCACTAACGCTACTCCTGGGCAGTCTTGACCTGCTGATGGTGTTTGGTCAGGCAGACAAGTGCTTGCCTCAATACAGTGCAGCTAACCTGGAGCAAGACAAACAGAGCTGCCCAGCCAACCACTGCAGAAAGGCTCCCTCCGTCTGTTTCGTGGGCCCGATGCCCTTCAGCAGAGCAGAGCCAGCCCTGCCCCTCACAGAAGGGACTGCGCGTGAGGCAGGACATTGGAGCAGAGGCCATGTAAACTATGATACCTGGTTGAATGAAGCAGGGTGGATCATAATCAGGGAGGATAAAAAGCCCATTCTCTTCATAGGAGCAGGAGTTTTAAAAAGGAGCAGAGTGTGTGAAGGGCAATTTGAAAACTCTGGCGCTGGGCCCATGGTAACGGTTGCAGAAATGCCTTATGGCATGCTTGTGACAGTGCACGCTGGTAGGAAGCTGGTGTGCAGGACTCTGGATCGAGCCCTCAGATGGTAAGATGTCTTCATTTGGATAACATAAGGCATTTCTCATTGAGTAATTGACTAAGGGCCCAATCCTATCCAACTTGCCAGCACCAGTGCAGCCGCAATGCAGCCCCAAGATAAGGGGAGAAGCATTCCCTTACATCGAGGAGGCCTCTGTGACTGTCTCCCCACCAAAGGTTGCAGCACACACCTAATTGGCACAGCTGCACTGGCACTGGAAAATTGGATAGGATTGAGCCCTAAGCCAGAGCTTGGAAGGAACAATACTCTGTTTTATGAATTATTGCTCAATTGGGCAAATTGACACACATTTGATATACCAGATAATGAATTTGTTGTTTGTGTGTGTACGTGTAAGTACTTTGGATTTCTCTTATGTAATATGGATATGTTTTGCAATGCATCAAAGTAGTCACCAGAGCTCATAGGAGCCATGTTGATTGCTGCCTGGGCAGAAGTCTCCCCATTAGTACAGTCTGACCTACAGCATTGGGAAATGCTTCTGTGATGTTGCAGGCATGCTGTATATATAAAGAAGCTATACAGGCATGCTGTATATATAGAGAAGCCTCAATGGCATGGTGCTGACAAGATTGTGCCATACCTGCACAGGAGAGAACTGTATCTGCAGGGCCCACTGCAGGGTCTACTATAGGAAAACTTTCTAGATCAAGCACTGTCCAGGCTCCATTTTGCTCACTTTGTCTGTGGACAGACTACACTTTGTCTGTAGAAAGTTGCCACAAAATTTTGTTTCCAAAATTTGGTGACATCGTAAAAAAAAAAGACACTAGCACAACAATTTCCTAGTTAATATATCACCTTGCAAAATTTCAAAAATCAGAAAGGATGTATTATTAGAGGTGGGTGAAAACTTTTATTTTTTCACAGATTTTAATGTTTTGCAAAATTAGAATTGCAGAAAACAGTGTTATGTGTCTTTATTTCAAGGACACATTTTTATAAATTACGTATAATTATAAATGATAATCACTTTAAAAGTGTACTTGGTAGGTCATATAGGTGGTATTGTGTCCACATATGCAGCCTCGTGCATGTAGAGGTGTTAGAGAATGGTTTTTTTGTTTTTTTTTTTTAAAGATTTCACAGATGTGGGGTTTCCCCCCTTTTTCACAAAAATGGGAAGTGCAGAAAGTGGTGTTATGTGTTTTTATTTTGTTATCACTGAAAAAAAATATATCTAAGTATAATATATTACCTGCCACAAGGGCAGTTTCAGGCTCCAGTCCAGCTAAAGTTGGTTACAGTGAAGGTCATGACTAACTTTAAGTGGATTAGGGCTGTTGTGAAAGAGATGTTTATAAGCAAAAGAGGTACTGAGTCATCTCATGACCAATGGAGCACAAAATACAATTATAAGTACAGCAATGTTACTCACAAAAATGATTTATCTGTTTGACTAACCATTGAAGACAAAATTATTCTCTGACTAACTTCTAGGAATCTGTGAGAGTTTATTAATTGTAGTCTGAAGTATCAAGCTATGGATTGGATAACAGCTGCTTGTAAAACAGAGCTCAAGCTAGCCTTTAGGTGACACCCTCTGAATTAGAGGTTCTGTCTTCTAATCTCAGATCTGTAGGAAATGACCTTTACTTGTTCAGTGTAGAGATTAATGCTGCCTGTACAGATTCAGCTCCTTTGTTAAGATGGACTTGTGGCATTGAAAAGAGGTTCTGGGGTTGACTTCTGCAAATCAACTATGGGCCTGGACTACTACTTCTTTAGCGTTTGTTCCATGTGGTGGCAGGGTCTGCTATTTTGGATCGGAGTTGCCATTAGGGCCCAATCCTATCCGACTTTCCAATGCAGGTGCAGCCACAATGCAGCCCCAAGGAAAGGGAACAAATATTCTCTTACTTAGAGGAGGCCTCTGTGACTGCCTCCCCAACACAGGAAGCAGTGCATACCCCATTGGCACAGCAGCACCAGCACTGGAAAATTTGATAGGATTGAGCCCACTGTTGTGTGCTTGTTCCTGCCATTTTCCACTTCAAATGTATTAAGAATAGCTTGACTATTCAGAACTACTAGCCATAAACCATTTGTACAGCATGAGTGGGCACACTGACAGCCACAGGTAAATACAAAACATGGACCGTTCTGAACTCATGAGACTTCTTTAGTGATCAGGCACACTTACTTTTGGGAAGTATTTTGGCGTGGTGAATGTTCCAAATTGTCAAGAGTTACCCATGAGCAAAACTGGGAGCTACCCATAACCCACGCAAAGTAAGTGATGGCCACTGGGTGACTTAAAATGCTTGATTGAATGGTTTTGCTGATTGGATTGTTTCAGCAAAATCTCCTTAAAGGGCCCAATCCTATCCAACTTTCTAGCACCAGTGCAGTTGTGGCAATGAGGAGACGTGCACTGCATCCTGTGTGGAGGGACAGTCATGGTGGTCTCCTCAAGGCAGGGAACACTTACCAAGGTGAGGGCTGCATTACAACTACATCAGAGTTCAGCACAAAGTCAACTCATAGTTAATACCTTTACCATATGCTTACAGGGGCGCTAAATCATGAGTAACTTTAGCTGGTATGAGCCTGAAACTGTCACAGAAACAAATGTTTATGTCAGCTGTCCTTTTGTTGCAGGGATTGTTCTGAAGATGTAGCTAACAATATGAGGCTGCAGATGTGATCCATAGGTAAGGTAAATGTCCTGGGGAATACACTTGCCCAACATACCCTAGAGCAAGGATCTCCAAACTTTTTGGCCGAAGGGCCACATCAAATATCTGGCACGGTGACAAGGGCCAGAAAAAAATTAAATATAAAATTTAAATAAATACATTAGAGATGGAACTTAGCTGAATGACTCAAATGAATGAATGAATGGGCTCAAATGTCCAGGATTTCTCCAAGCACCAACACAGCCCAAGAAATAAAGCACACACACTTAAATGAATCCCCATTCCCCTGCCCCACAAGCATAACTCCAAATTCCGAGAACCTTTATTGGCATACATAATAAATAAATAAATACACGGTCGCAATAAGCCCACTGACAAGACACAAGAAACAGACCACAAATAAAGTGTACACTCAACGTACCAATCAGGACTACCTTAAACTGTTAAAGATAAAAACTTTTGCAAGAAACTTGGCGACAAGTGATGTTGTTTCTTGCGAAAAGTCGTGTAGAAGAAATGCTGCTAGAAAATGGGAGGGGCCAGAGTAGCTAGAAAAGTAGCTAGAATAGAGCAGCGGAGCTTGCAAAACGCGGGACAGACACAGAGATAATGAATAACAGAATCAGGCTCAATGCCACAACGGTTACAACACCTTTGATCAAAGGGTATCCGCAAGTAGCGACCGCTCAACACTGCAGAAGGGAAGATATTCAGCCGGGCTAACATAAAAGCCCTCCTCTCGAGGGGATCCGTAAGGGAATAAAAATAAGAATACCGACTGGCAAAGGAAGGAAAAATACCATAATACATAGGGGAACAAATCTGATTCAGATGATAACCATAAAAATTCAGACTCACCAAGTCTTTCAAAAATAAGAGATAACGCCTGATTAAAATCACTGTTGAGAAGCGAGTCTAGAGAAATACCAATAGATGCTAGTTTAGACGTGCAAAACAAAGACCAAGAAGATTGCAAAGGGTCTTTAAGAAAATGGGCAAGAAGGGAATCAGGATCAGACTTAAAAAAGAGCCGTAACCAAAATTTAAACAAGCATAACTCTGGTTGTGTTTGGACAACTGGGCCAGAGGCTCTCAGGGGATTAGAGGCTGGCTGCGGGCTGGATAGAGGATCTTCGTGGGCCACAACTGGCCCCCGGGCTGGGGTTTGGAGACCCCTGCCCTAGAGAATGGGGTCCTGCTGGACATGAATCACAGTACTGAGTTAGCATGAACCCATGTTCTGAATGGTCTGAATCAATGTAAGTTAAATTCTTATAAAAAAATTTTCTTGTCTATTTTTTCCCAGTACAGAGAGTCCTAGAACAGTGCAGACTATACAGTAGATTAGTACCTCTCAATTGCTCTCAGTGTATATGCTAATGTGCATCACTTGGTAGGAATGTGGAATATATATATCTCCACTTCTTAAAAATTAGTGAATATTGTTTCATAATATTAAAGAAAGCTACCAAAATACTGAATTCTGATCCAACTGATTCCTGCTGTCCAGTCCCAGACATAGTTATCTGCTCTGGCACCTCCAGATCTAGTGCATGGGGATGATCAGGTGCTTCCAGGAAAGCTTTAGTCAGCCAGAACTACCACGGACATTAGCAAGGAAGGAGGAAAACCCTACAGCATCTCTCCCTGTGACAATTTTATTTGCCATGAATCCTGCTGTCTGTTGGAAGAACTGTGGTGCAGGAGCAGCCTTATCCTGACCTGCCTTTGTGATCTGCTTCACTCCTGGATTGGGGTGGGGGAGGGCTTGAACTTCTAGGGAGGACTTTTTTACCCTATCACCAAAGCGGTGACAGCCAAGACCTACATAGACTTCATGTGTAGGGTGAGGGACACCCTTTCTGAAGTGGAAAAGCTACATGTGGAAGCTTGTCCCTGCAGAGACCATAAACAACTTTACTCAAACAAGTTTGTAAACCACCTTGAAGATGTCAGTGGTGAAAAAGGTCTAAATCTCTTAAATAAATACATAAAATTGCAGGAGTTGACTGAAAAGCGATGATCAAATTTCAGCATAAATACATGGTTTTGGATTAGAAATTTTCTAAATATTATGATATGCCTTGAAATAAATTTGTCAAAAGTCTGCTGCCAAGAGAATACAAAGCCAGTTGCAACATAGTTAAATATATTGGGTTATAGCCTTAACCATTAATTTAATAGTATATCTTGCAATAAAAATGCTTGGATATATTCCTGAGTATGTAGTAGGTTAATTGCAACACAATTGGGAAGCCTGGATGAGAGTTTATGTATCCCTTTTAAAACACTCTGTAAAAACTGGTAAATTATCATCCAAACTACAGTTGTGTTGAAATGAGTGCAATGCTTTATGACTAATAAACTCTGACAACTGTATATACTCAGTGTCTTTAAAGAACTCCCAGTATTTCCCATGGAGTTAAATGAAGTGGCATGCTGAGGTTGTATTGGCAAGATGGCTGTGTAGAAATCATGTCCTCCATGACATTGGATGTCATCCTCTTCATAAAAAGAACATTCAGTTGCTGCTCTGTTACAACAAAACCACTATTACAAGTCAAAACCAAAACTTTTTTGGTCAACGTTTTGGTCAGTGGCAAACAACACTTTGCCTTTTCTGATTTTTTAGTGGTCCTTGTGAAAACGTTCTTATTTGATTACTTTCACTTGCCTGGAGTGACATCATCATAAGCGAATGGGCTACAAGCTGATGGAATTGAGCTGCCCAGTGCTTGAACAGGGACTTCAAAGCTCGTAATGTGAGTTAGTATGTCACACCAGCTCACAGCCTGCATTGCAGATTTAGGCATGTCAAATGTCCTTGAAGTCTCAGGTGACTGAGGCTTATCGTAAGTTATGTAGAGCATTATGATGGTTCCCATTTCTGTGGGTGCTCCCATGCTTTTCTTGACAACGTCTGTTGAGATCATCCATATGGTCAGGACAGGTTGTAACTAGAATGTTGCTCATCTTAACCTTGTGCTCAGAAAATCTAAACCAGGGATGTCAAACTCATTTCATGCAGTGAGCTGAGTAGCATTCGTGGAGCCTGCTGAGGGCTGAAAGTGACATCTTTCAACAGATGATAGCCAGAAATTAGTGCTTGTTCTCACACAGAATTCATTTGCTGTAAATGGCAGAAGAGAAAATGTGCAAATCTTGTTAATATTTTCAAGGTATGAGAGAGCCCAAGTATCATGCTGGGAGAGCCCAATTATAATGGGGCCACATAAATTGCTTCCGGGAGCTGCATCTGGCCTACAGATTCCTGATCTAAACATTACCAGGAACAGCATGGGAACAACAGGGAGGAGACAAACAAAAAGTCAAAAAGCACCTTTAATATTGTCCCTTTTCATTCTGTTTTGCACCAGCACAGCATGTTCAAAAATAGCCTCAAAATAGGTGTGCTCCTTTAAATTCAGCTTCAGTGAATTAAATTGGCTCCCATTAGTGAACTATTAGTTGATTATCGAGCAAAGAAACTGAACAAAACCAGTAGTCCTAAAAAGGGGCTAGAAGAGTGGAAAGAAGATCACAAATGCAATTTGCACTGGACCGATGGAAACTTTAGCATAAGGATTTCATCTGCTAATTGACATTAGTATGAGTTAAATTGCTTAATATCTCACTGTGCTGTCATGTATGCCCTAGTTTAGCATGTTTTCTTTGTAGCTGTATGTTTCTGCTGTTGCTAAACAACTGTGTGACTTTTTTGTTTTTTGTTTTTTATCAGCTGCTCCCCTCCCCACCACCCATCTCCACCCTGGATTATTTAACTAGCATTTCCCATGCTGGGATCACTGCAGCATGCACTGAAATTCCTTTTCTCCCACTTGACTTCATGCCGTATTGTTACCTTGCCCCATGATAACATTCACCTGATTGGTACGTTTTTTGCTTGCTGCTGAATAAACATTCCAGAATTCTTTTAGAATGGGAATAATCTAATGGGTGGGGAGCTAGAGAGCCCCTATCTATGGAGATATGGTAACATTACTTTATCCTCAAATACAGATTAATTTTTTTTTCTTTCTAAGTGGTAGTTCACTCTGAATTGCACTTCCACCCACTCCTCTTAACTCATTCATATTAATCATTATAAATATTGATTAGAATGTGATTGATTTGATGAGTAAGCAATTGCATACGTTCTAATTAAGATTTATTAAACTGATAGTAGGCAAATATTAGGCAAACAGGGAGCCTAATAAGATGAGACTTCTTGAACCACAGTACACTGATGGTTTAGTTGAGAGGGGAACAGCTGGTGGGAAAGCAAATGTTCTGCAGGGAAAAAAAATTACATTGCTGATTTAAAACTAGCTTTAATGTTTGGTATGAATGTCTGATATCAGAGTGTTTGATCCCTGCTTCTAACTGACAAAAAACAAAATAAAAAAAACCTCTTTTTAATCAATAGAACTGTTTACTCCATGAAATGCATCAGTTCCCATTCACTCCCAGATTAAAATATGTGTACTGTTTTATATTTATGCTGTTTAAACACCCGTGTTCCTTCTCTGTTGCAAAGCAATTTTCTCAAGCTTTCCTGCTTTCCAGTCAAGAACATGGCTGAATGCAGAGATTGGAGTGATTTGAAATTAAAAATCCAAGAGATTGTGTTGAAAACTATGGCAATAGCTGATTCCTGCAGGGGAAAATGCAAAATGCTGAAATAATAATAATAATAATAATAATAATAATAATAATAATAATAATAATAATAATAATAAAACTTTATTTTTATCCTGCCCTTCTCCCAAAAGGGACCCAGGGCAGCTAACAACATATAAAACAGATTAAAACATAATTTCACAACAGATAAGTATTGGCTTCCCCAATACATGTATCTTAACATATATGTTTGTGTGGTTATCCTTCTGTTACTTATGCTGTGTTCTGCCCGGTATGATGGCTGCACCCAAACAATGCAGAACAAAACAAATGTATGTGATAAGGTGCAGTTGGTGAAAGTATGGTCAGCCCACAACTTATGTGGCCTTGACACATACTCAGCAAACAAAAAATGGAGAAAAGCAACCATTTAAATACCACAGGTGATTCTGTCTGCCGTTCTACTTGTTAAGTACATGTCCCAGAGTGAGCATGAGATCAGGGAATAAAGCTGTGTTCCCTCAGTCAGTCTCAATTCCTAACTGCCTCTCATAGTTTTTAAAGAGACAATATATGTTTTTCAGCTGTAAGGCTGTGGTTCCCAAACTCCCTGGGAGTTCAGGAGCTGCAGTAAGTCCTTACAGCGGAGGGGGGGAATGAAGCAACGCAATTCCGAGGATCACACCAGTACCAGGGGCACAAGGGGCTTTGTTTTACTTACTGGATACAGCAGCAGCCTCCCAAGGGTGCAGTGAGTTCCACAGAAGCCTCCCTATTGCTTCCCAAGCCTTGGAGAGTGTCAAAATAATGATCGCAACCCTCTTCTGATTTGCAACTGCAAAACCAGAATTGGGTCGTGATTGTTATTTTTACATTCTCTGAAGCTTGGAGAGACCTGCAGAGGCTTCTGTGGGGCCCCCTGCACCCCTGGGAAGCTGCTGCTGTGTCCTGTAAGTGAAACAAAGACCCGTGCAGCCCCCCCCCCCACTGGCACGATCCTGGGATCCTATTGCTGCATTGCCCCTTCCTTCCCCTTAAAGGGGCAAAGGCAGAGGTTGTCAGGCTGGGTCATCACAACACCCCAGTTTGAGAACTTCTGCTATAAGGGATTTTCGAGGTAATTTTGAATATATGTGATTTTGGCTTTAGGCATTGACTCTGGAACTAACCCTTGCATGAAATGCAGGCTGACTGTATTGTTCTCATAACCATATTTCTATCAACTTCTTTTGCCCTTTCTGCTAGGTTTGTGCAAAACCCACAGAAGTAATTTAGTTTTGACTTTCATTGACCTTGCACTGGGAAATCCATTCCATCTGAAATGGAATCCCTTCCTCCTAATCATTGTTTGCTTCAAATAAAGGCCTTAATGCTGTGTGTCAATTTTGTGCTGCGTCAAGTCTTTGACGGCTTAAGTTGGGAGTTGCATGAATGGGCAAACATTCGTAAGCATGGCCAGAACAGTTAATTCATCCTGAGGATAAAGACAGGTTCCTGAATTCATGGATAGGAGAAGCAGTGGATTCAGGGCCCAATCCTAAAGAGTGTGTGCCAGCTTACCGCCGGCACACACTGTCACAAACATGCTGTAAGACACGTTTGCAGGCCCTAGTGCCAGTGCTAGTCCAGCACTAGCTGGCACTGGGCTAGTACCGGTGGAGCACCGGACTCCACAGCTCGGTGGTCGCGCACCGGAGAGGAAGGTGGTGGCATAGGTGGAGGCAGGAGAAGGTGTTCTGAGGTGAGGGAAGGCAGAGGGAGGGCAGGGTGGAGGTGTGCCAGGGAGGGAGTGGGGCAGGAGGGAGAAGTTTCACTCCACTGGATCCTGAGCCTCTGCGTCAGGCCGTCTGCTCAAATTCTCTAAATTCTAAGGCTCTAAATTCTACCCCCGACCCTTGAATCAAGTAGCCCAAATGCAGGGCTACTCATTTTACCCAGGGGAAGGGGACAAGAGTCCCCTCCTGCCAAGGAGGTGGTAGCGGCTGCCTGGGGCGCGCTAGATGCAGCAGCAGCCATTTTTGGTGCCACTGCAGCCCTGCGTGCCAGGCAGCTCAGGATTGGATAATCAGTTTAAAAATGACTGATTTGGGTACATCTCCCAGCTGTTTCGGAACATTGGCCTGTTTTAATAGGGCTGCAGATTTTTCTGCGTACTGCACTTGAATTCTTTTTTGTACACAGGTATAAATCTGCAGGTACAAAAATAAGAAATTGAGCCATTAGGAAGATCCCTGGCTATATCCATTCTCTCCTTCTTAGGGTGCAGTCCTATCCAACTTTCCAGCACTGAGGTAAAGGCAGTACAGCTCTGAGGTAAGGAAACAAACATTCCATTACCTTGAGAGGGCCTCCATGACTGCCACCCAACAGCAGGATGCAGCACATTCCCCGCTGGCATAGCTATGTTAGTGCTGGAAAGTTGGTTAGGATTGGGCCCTTAGAAAGATAGGTAGCTGCCATACTGTGACAGTCCATTGGTTCAGCCAGCTCAGGGTTCTCAACACTAATAGCAGTAATTCTTCAGGATTTCAGACAGGAATTTTTCTCTGCCCTGTCTAGAGACCAGAGATTGAAGCTGGGACCTTCTACACACAAAGCGGGTACTTTTCCACTGTGCCACAATCCATGCACTTTTCTTTTTTCTGCCAAGAGGAAAATGAAATTCTTGTCTGTCAATCTTGCCACTCATCAACAATATAGTTGGGCAATACTTATATGTGCATTCACTTTTCCCCCCAAAATGTCATACTGTTTTGAAAAATTCACAGCCCAATCCTAACTTGCACTGGAACTGAGAGGCCTGTAGGCCTGCCCTGTATCCAGCACGAGGTTGGGGCTGAAAGCAGCTCCATCCGGGACAAGGGAAATTGCTTCCTCTTACCCTGGGTAGAGCTGCAGCAGCCCCAAAGGGGCTACTCAGATCTGTACCACCTAAAGAGGTGGCACAGATCCAAGCAGCCCGGAGCTGTGCTGGGCTGCCGAGGAATGGGGTCAGAATCCGGCATAACTGCCAGATCTCGGCCCAATTCCCACTCTCCTGTCACCCGTCTGCCCTCCCCCTGTCATGAACACTTCCTCCCTCCCCTCCCCACACCCCTCCAGACCCCTGCGGACTTACCTTCCACTGTCACTATGGAGGCTGGATGCAGCCTCCACAGGCCAGCACACATCTTTGCACCAGTCCAGCTGACGCCCAAGGAGGTGCAAATGTGCTTTATGATGCCTCTCCCAGGCCGGCACAAGTGACACTTCTGGGCCGGCGCAAGAGACTTTGTGACACTTCTCCCATGTGAACATCTTTGTGACCATCTCCCAGTTCGGATTGCGCCTTCAGTTACTCTGAAACAGAAATGATTCCTGAAATACCCAAATATATTCACTATGCCACCCTAGTCATCGGAATGCACAACATAGACTAACACAAAGCTTTGTGCATGGCTATGACACAAATCTTAATTCTTACCCTTCCCACTTCTTGCAGATTTATAATGTTCCTCTAGGCCATTTGGATGATTTTTATTTTTGTTTTGTTATGTTATGGTTTTTTGGACTGCCTGTGTAGACTAGACAACAGTCAGCATTTGCCCTGTTTGAATTCCAAAAGGATTAACTAAATGACAAATGATATTCTGCCGGCAGTCAAGAGAGTCAACAAAACTGTTGTTTAAAATGGGCATGAAGAAACCATTTCCTCCCTTTCTTAATATGATGGATGTGCCACTGAAGTTGCTTTCCACTGGCAGAATAGATTGGAATGTGGTATTGGGTATAGCTTTGGGGTGATATAGTCACCTTTTGTTGAGCAGAGCTGTGTTGGTTCATTCAGGTGTGGCTGATAACCAAAAGTACTAGGCAACCTTTTCTCTTTGTGAAAGGTGCATTTGTGCAGGTGATGGACAGGTGCTTTCTGGTGCCCTCAGACTTATGTAAGCTTCCTGGCTTCTACAGGAAGTTTACACAAACGTTGCACAAACAAAATCCATTCTTTTCTCTTTTTTTAACCTTTACATGCCTCTAGAAAATGTGACATGGTAGAAGAAAAGTCAATGGGAGAGGAATGGGTGTTTGTCATAGAATAGTACATTTTTTTTAAAGTTCTATTTTTGGTTTGCCTGCTCAAAGCAACCTATTCAGGTTTTCTAGCACAGGTTTTTGTTTTTTTTTTTGCTTCCAGTGCTCTTATTATCTGGTGACTTCTCTAAATAAACAACCACCTCTTCCAAAGGCAGGTTTGTCAGGAAAGGTCAAAGGTTTATTTTGGTTTTCTCCCCAGATATTTGGGCCCACCAGTACCTAAACTGCCAATGATTTAAAAAGATGATCTGTGGACAGCTTTTAGTAAGCAATTAAAAAATAAAAGGAGTGTAAAGTTTGTTTCAAGCCTGCTTGGCAGACAATGGACAGAGGAGTCAAGGGACCTGGAGTTTTAGGACTTGTTCTGTGAATTTCTGATGTAGTTCTGCAGAATGAATGGTTATGGATGCAGGTGGTGTTGTTTAGCAGTAGCTGGGATGAGTATATAACCCGTAAAGAATGCATCTGCCTTGTTGATCGAATGATTCAAGATCTTCATTGTGACATATAAAGAAAGAAAAAAAAAATAGGTTAGAAATATGTGAGCATATTTCTCATTTTTTTGGGCACTGGAAAATCTCAGGTATAAAGTTTCAGAAAATTACTGGTTTTCCTCAAATGCCCAGATGATGTCAATAGGCAGAATTTGAACAGTACACATGAAGGCCTCACCCCTAAAACTAAAGACATTAGTCTGAATATATAGATTCAAAGTTCTAAATTCAATGGAACTGGCAAACATATGTCTGCATTGTTATCATTTTTCCATGATAACGTTGGAAAAAACTATGTCATTGAGGCTGTCCATGGAACTATATAGCTGCGGCTTTGAAATTCTCAGGGAATTTGAAACCCACAGTAAGTCCTTGTGTGGGTGATGGGAAGGCAGCGACGCAATCCCCAGGATAATGCGGCTCAGGAGGGCTGCAGGGACTGGGATGCCCTCACCAGTCCCTGCAGCAGCCTGTCTGGGGTGCGGGGAGTCCTACGCGAGTGCCTGCACGGCTCCCCAGCTCGTTAGAAGTGAAAGTGGAGTGATCGCGCTCCACGTCCGGTTTCGCTCTACTTTCACTTCTGCTGACCTGGGCAGCCCTGCAGGCGCTAGCGCAGGGCTCCCCGCTCCCCCAACAGGCTGCTGCAGGAACTGGTGAGTGCATTCCAGTCCCTGCAGCCCTCCTGAGCAGTACAATCCTGGGGATTGCGTCGCTGCCTTCCCACCGCCCCCACAAGGACTTACTGCTGGTTTCAAACTCCCTGAGAGTTTCAAAACCCCAGCTATATAGATCCATGGACTGCCTCATATGTCTTTACACCAGGGACCGATTCTAAACTTCCGTTTATTTAACCATTCTCCCACTGAAGAATATTCATTGGATTTCAGTTTGGTATTCTGGCAAGTCTTTTGTAAAATCTAAGATTGCAGTATTCAAGGAATCCTGTGGAATGAGGCACTGCACAATCACTGTAGACCAGCATCTGGGGACAAATGGGTTATTGAGTCAACTCCCTAACGGTGTACTCCTGTTCTGTCAACACTGTGTCAGCTTGAGAGCTGACAAGCTGTTATCTTTTTGGGGAGAAGTGACTAAGCGCGATGACATATAGAGGGCAAGAAAATCAGGGTCAAAGCCACTGGATTTTACAGTCTGTGAAATGGCTGGAACACAGAGTAATAAATGAAGTGATGACAGTTATTCACTTTTAACTTTTTGTTGAATGCAGGTTATCTGGTTCTGGAAGCAACCAATGGGGAGGTCCTGCTACTGTAAATCAAAGCAGTAGAAAATTCATAGCTTGGAGTATTGTGTGTGTTAATTGAGATTTATGTTTTTTAACAAGGTAAGCATACATTCTTTTAAACAAGAAACTCTTAGAATAGACATTTCAGGGACAAAATTTTAATTTCCAACAATCACTTTTAAATAACATATATTTCTCATAATGGTAGATTTTTTTTTTAAATGACAAAGGGTACAATCCTAACGAACTATCTAGCACAGAGCGCAGCTCCGAGGTACTATAATAAACATTCTCTTTCCTTGAGGAGGTCTCAGTGAGTGCCACCCAACTGCAGGATGCAGCACACTCCCCATTGGCACCAGGGCCACTGAGAGAAATTTTATCAGGGGTACAAAGTTTCTTTTGGGCCCCTTTGCAAAGTGTGGGGGGGGTGAAATAGAGGAGGGGAGGGTGGTGATGGGTGATCAGAACAGGGACAGGGAGGGGCAAAGCAGGGTGGGGGAAGGGTAAAGGCAGCTGGAAATGTCTTTGGAGCCTAGGTCTACTAACCCATGTGGCATCAGTAGTCTCCCCAGCATCCCCAGTCGTGGTAGTGTCCCCAGCATCCCATGCGAGCAACAAGTCTGAGTAGACAGGAACACATAAAATCTCAGGAAATTTCTGGGCCCCCTCCTTTGGCTCTTGGGCCCCCCTTTTGACCCTGGGCCCGGGTACAAATTACCCCCCTCTCCTAGGCACTGATTGGCACAGCTATACCAGTGCTGGAAAGTTGGTTAGGATTTGGGCCAAAGTGAAATATTACCTTTGTTTCTGCAGAAACATTCATACGTACACTACCTTTCTTTCAATATGGCACTCAGAGCAGCATATATCTGGGGTTTCCAGATAGTCTCTCTTCCAGGTATTGACCAGACATATGCCGGCTTAGCTTCAACATGTTAACTGTGTTGTATGTCTTCAGGCTATGCAGTGGATTTTGTTGATAACTCTCCCTCTGTAAAATGAAATGGTTGGTTTGTTCTTTAGGGTGACAGCAGGAACAAATGGCTCGCTCTGCAATATCAGAACTCAAACTCACCCAGAATACGTCTTCCTGTTGATCTTACAAGACATGTCAGGAGGAAAGGCAGTCACCCATGTGTCTGGAATCAGTGCATCTGCAGAAAATGGATAGAAGGTGCCTTGGTCGCCTCTTTCCTGATGACATCCTACTTGAAGAGGTTGTTTTGAACACTCAGGCAGCCCAAGCCAATGCAACAGTGCCAATGGGGTACTTGCTGTATTCCATGGGGAGTTTCAGCATCTGGAGGCCTCCTCAGAATAAGGGAACATCTACTCGGACCTGTGCTCTGTTGCTGGCACAAATCTGTATGAGCCTGGGTTGAGGCCAGGAAGGGGGTTAGGATTTGTTGCACGCCGCTACTTCTAAACCCACCTCCTTCCCGGTCTTGACCTGCCCTCCTTCCCACCCCTGTCACTGCCCTGTTCGACCCACACTACCTTCCTCCCATTCCCTGTTCACACTTACCAGGGCCAGTGGGTGCCTGTCATCCACCGGCATGCAAAGCCAGCCACTCACTGCTTGTTGTGGTGGCCAGACTTTGGGACAGCTAGAAACTACCCAACTCTAAGGCCATTAACCATCACCATTTTCAGGATTAACCCACAGCAGTAGAGGAAAAAGTTACTTGTAGAAGTCAGCAATCTGCCACATCACAATGCTCTCATTGGTTTAGGTGGTTTATGAATTCAGATAATCATGCCATCCAACAAAATCCATTACACCCTTCTAGTGTGGTTGCTCTTGATCTATGACTGCTCATTTGTTAAGGACGCTTGCTTATTTCATAGCTGAAGGCTCTTGGAAGCAGACAGCTCCAAACTAAGTGCAGAAATATAAAAGCCAATGATAAAATTGCTCATGGACAAGTCCTATCAAAGACCATGACAGTTCATGGTCATATTCTTTTGTGGTCATGGCCAGAGTCTTCACAAACATGTTTACAATGTCATTTTTAAATTCAGAAGTATCAAAGCCCACAAGGAATTTCAGATTGAAATAGAAAAAAGACAGGGTCTACAGCCATTACAAACACATCCAAAAAGAGGCAGAAATGTCATGATATGGCAACAAGGAATATGCAAGGTGGTGCAAAAGGGTTTCCTTTCTTTCATAATTTCAACTATTAAAAAGGAACAATTAAAAAAGATGCTATTAAACAGGAAATCTTCCTACAAACCAATACTAATGGGGCTATCCATGCTATGGTACAGCAATGCCAAAACGACCGCCACTGTATCCTGCAGGCCCAGAGATGCGACCAGAGGTATCCTTGAGGTAAGGGAACAGTTGTTCCCTTGTCTCGTGTCAAACCCCAGCAACTTCAATGGGTCTCCTTGGATCTGGAGTAGCTCAATGGTTGGTGCAGAACTGAATAGTCCATGTAGTGGCTCTTTTTGGGCCTGAACCACCCTCCTCCCCCACCCAGTTTTGATCCCTACCTGCCTCCCCTCCCCCTCCCCTGAATGCCTCCCCACCACTCAGTAAGGAATTTACCATTGTTGACTCCCAAGACTCTTAATACCAGCACAGAGGCCCAACACTCACCAGTGCTACCTCCCCACCAATGCCTCTGTTGTTCTGGCTACCAGAACATGCCTTAATAATAATAATAATAACTTTATTTTTACCCCGCCTTTCTTCCTGATGGGACTCAAGGCGGCTTACAACAGGTTAAAACAGATTAAAAACATAATTTAAAAACAGATAAACGGATATTAACACATATCATAAGAACATAAGAACATAAGAACAGCCCCACTGGATCAGGCCATAGGCCCATCTAGTCCAGCTTCCTGTATCTCACAGCGGCCCACCAAATGCCCCAGGGAGCACACCAGATAACAAGAGACCTCATCCTGGTGCTCTCCCCTGCATCTGGCATTCTGACATAACCCATTTCTAAAATCAGGAGGTTGTATATGCACATCATGCCTTGTACCCCATAATGGATTTTTCCTCCAGAAATTTGTCAAATCCCCTTTTAAAGGCGTCTAGGCTAGACGCCAGCACCACATCCTGTGGCAAGGAGTTCCACAGACCAACCACACGCTGAGTCAAGAAATATTTTCTTTTGTCTGTCCTAACCCACCCAACACTCAATTTGAGTGGATGTCCCCTGGTTCTGGTATTATGTGAGAATGTAAAGAGCATCTCCCTATCCACTCTGTCCATTCCCTGCATAATTTTGTATGTCTCAATCATGTCCCCCCTCAAGCGTCTCTTTTCTAGGCTGAAGCGGCCCAAACGCCGTAGCCTTTCCTCATAAGGAAGGTGCCCCAGCCCCGTAATCATCTTAGTCGCTCTCTTTTGCACCTTTTCCATTTCCACTATGTCTTTTTTGAGATGCGGCGACCAGAACTGGACACAATACTCCAGGTGTGGCCTTACCATAGATTTGTACAACGGCATTATAATACTAGCCGTTTTGTTCTCAATACCCTTCCTAATGATCCCAAGCATAGAATTGGCCTTCTTCACTGCCGCCGCACATTGGGTCGACACTTTCATCGACCTGTCCACCACCACCCCAAGATCTCTCTCCTGATCTGTCACAGACAGCTCAGAACCCATCAGCCTATATCTAAAGTTTTGATTTTTTGCCCCAATGTGCATGACTTTACACTTACTGACATTGAAGCGCATCTGCCATTTTGCTGCCCATTTTGCCAGTCTGGAGAGATCCTTCTGGAGCTCCTCACAATCACTTCTGGTCTTTACCACTTGGAAAAGTTTGGTGTCGTCTGCAAACTTAGCCACTTCACTGCTCAACCCTGTCTCCAGGTCATTTATGAAGAGGTTGAAAAGCACCGGTCCCAGGACAGATCCTTGGGGCACACCACTTTTCACCTCTCTCCATTGTGAAAATTGCCCATTGACACCCACTCTCTGCTTCCTGGCCTCCAACCAGTTCTCAATCCATGAGAGGACCTGTCCCCTAATTCCCTGACTGGAGTTTTTTCAGTAGCCTTTGGTGAGGGACCGTGTCAAACACCTTCTGAAAGTCCAGGTATATAATGTCCACGGGTTCTCCCACATCCACATGCCTGTTGACCTTTTCAAAGAATTCTAAAAGGTTCGTGAGGCAAGACTTATCCTTACAGAAGCCATGCTGACTCTCCCTCAGCAAGGCCTGTTCGTCTATGTGTTTTGAGATCCTATCTTTGATGAGGCATTCCACCATCTTACCCGGTATGGATGTTAGGCTGACCGGCCTATAGTTTCCTGGGTCCCCCCCTCTTTCCCTTTTTAAAAATAGGCGTGACATTTGCTATCCTCCAATCTTCTGGCACCATGGCCGTTTTGAGGGACAAGTTGCATACCTTAGTCAAGAGATCTGCAACTTCATTCTTCAATTCCTTAATAACCCTTGGGTGGATGCCATCAGGGCCCGGTGACTTATTGATCTTTAATTTATCAATGAGGTCTGAAACATCTTCTCTTTTAACCTCTATCTGACTTAACTCCTCGGTCAGGAGGGGCCGTTCGGGCAGCGGTATCTGCCCGAGGTCTTCTGCCGTGAAGACAGATGCAAAGAACTCATTTAATTTCTCTGCCATCTCTAAGTCTCCTTTTATCTCCCCTTTCCCTCCCTCACCATCCAGAGGGCCCACCGCTTCTCTGGCGGGTTTCCTGCTTCTAACATATTTGAAGAAGCTTTTATTATTCCCCTTAATGTTGCTGGCCATGCGTTCCTCATAGTCTCGCTTGGCCTCCAGTATCACCTTCTTACATTTCTTTTGCCACAGTTTATGTTCCTTTTTTTCCTCCTCATTAGGGCAAGACTTCCATTTACGGAAGGAAGCTTCCTTGCCCTTCACAGTCTCTCTAACTTGGCTGGTTAGCCATGCGGGCACCCTCCTGGATTTAGTGGAACCCTTCTTTCTTTGCGGTATACACCTCTGCTGGGCCTCTATTACTGTTGTTTTAAGCAGCCTCCATGCACTCTGGAGAGATTGGACTCTTTTTACCCTCCCTTTCAACCTCCTTCTAACCAGCCTCCTCATTTGAGGGAAGTCCGCCCGTCGGAAGTCAAGGGTTTTTGTTAGAGATTTGCCTGGTATTCTTCCCCCAACGTGCACGTCAAAACGGATCGCAGCATGATCACTGTTCCCCAATGGCTCAGTAACGTTTACATCTCTAACCAGGTCCTGCGTACCGCACAATATTAAATCCAGAGTCACCTGTCCTCTGGTGGGCTCCGTGACTAGCTGATCTAAGCCACAGTCATTTAGCACGTCAAGAAATCCGGTTTCCTTATCGTGACCAGAACACAAATTGACCCAGTCAATATGAGGATAATTGAAGTCCCCCATGATTACAACCCTGTCCCTCCTTGTCACCTCCCTGATCTGTTTCCTCATTTCAAGGTCCCCATCCGATTTCTGGTCTGGAGGACGATAGCACGCCCCCAGTATTACATCACTGCACAAGTCTGGTAATTTAACCCACAAAGATTCTACGGTGGAGTCAGACCCACCTTCAATCTCTACTTTGCTGGATTCTATCCCTTCCTTAACATAAACAGCCACCCCACCTCCAACACGCCCCTGCCTGTCCCTCCTGTAGAGTTTATAGCCCGGGATTGCGGTATCCCACTGATTCTCCGCATTCCACCAGGTTTCCGTTATGCCCACTATGTCAATATTTTCCCTTGTCACCAGACATTCCAGTTCTCCCACCTTTGCTCGTAGACTTCGGGCATTCGCATAAAAGCATTTATACATGGAATGCCCCAGGATGCGCTGCTTATTCGCTCCTTTGTCCCCGCATCCTCTCATTGTGCCAAACCGTCTATCACATCCCATCACCCTACCTTTCCCAATTTCTTCTCCTACTCTGCCTTTGTCTTGTTGTTCTCTAACCTCCCCATCCTCATCCAATAGGATATCATAAAAATAGTAGTCAGATAAAAAGTAGTAAAAAGGTAAAAAGAGCATAGAGCAGCAAGTCATAAAAGAATCAGGCCTGTAAAAAATTAAAAAGATGTTGAAAAGATGTTTAAAAGGCCGAGAACTCAGAAGGCTTGTTTGAACAGAAGGGTCTTCAGGCCTCGCCACAAAGTCTCAAGACTTTTGGCACGTTGCCATCAGCCAGGCAGATCATGGGAGACCAGTGCTGGCCCGGGATAGGATTGGGCCACTAGTATACTTACATTTGTCTACAGTTGCCACAAGGACAGTGTTTTTTTAAACAATAATATATATAACAATACTGTATATACAGTTATTGGGATTATATGGCATGCTGGAAGCATCTTTTGGTACAGGTTTGGTACAAGAACAATGATTTGCTATTATGTTTTTTAAATGCTAATTAAACACACATCCTTGAACTAGAAAAATATTCATTGAAAATGCATTGGGAAATTGTTTGACAAGAACATCAAAGAGAAAGTATAATCACCAATTTTGCACCATTACACTTTTATCTCAATTTTTGTTGTTGTTGAAAAGCACAGAGCAGCTTCGCCCCGATTTTGGCTTCTTTTGCAGTTTGAAACATTTTCCTCAGATAGCTAACAGTCCAGTCCTAATGACAGCAACTCTGCTGGGTGCAGCAGCACCAAAACGTCTACCACTGCAGCAGCACCATCAAGGCCATTGGCGGTCTTCTCGGGGGGGGGGGAGAATTTTCATTGTCTTCCCCTGGGGAAAGCTGAGCCCTGCAATGGGGTCTGCATTTTGCTAGCACAGACTTCAGAGACTCCGTCAGGCCTTCTGGCTCAACAGAGTTCAGGATCCTCCTCTTGCTCTGGTTCTTCCCTGCTGCTCCAGAACACCTCCCCCCAACCCAAGACTCTCACCACCGCCCACAGCTCTTACCTAGCCCTGGGTGGCATCTGGCTGTCGTGGATGTGCCTTACAGCATGTTTGCAACACCCAGTGTCGACGTTGGAGCTGGCCCAGGTTAGGACTGGGCCCTAATTTGGCATTTATTCTGGAATTTGACTATCATGGAAATGTGCATGATCCAGAAAAGCAAAAGTATGATGGATATAGGCAATTGTAAGCTCTTCCACCATATATTCTCTTTGTGATTCTAGACTGTGCTTAGAGACCTCTTCCTTCCACCCACTGGGCAAGTTTTTTGGCTGCATTATTTTGTGAAATCGTCAGAGCTCCTTTGGCTAAGGTACTAAAGCAACAGATACAGATGCAGGTACTAAAGCAACATATTGTTTCAGCCTTTATGCTTAATTGTTGTGTTAAGCTTGCCACTGAGCGACATGAGCTGACAGTTTTGATGGGATTTTTAGAAACTTAAATTCATTTCATGTAAATGGCCAGCGGGAACACCTGAAGTGTGAGGATAAATGGGAGTGCCGTTTAAACAGGTTTAAATGGATTTGTGAGCCATGTTGAGGTGAAACCCAGGCTTCCGGTATTCCTCAGCCTCTACTGAAATTAGGCCCAAGTATATGTAACTGAATGCATATACCTTCCCTTCAACCATTGCCTTCCTCTGTGTTGAATAGTAGATTATACGCTCCTTAGGCAGGTGCCTGCATGTTTTCTGATAGTGAACATAATAATAATCCTAGGAGGTGGAAGAAGATTTCTAATTATCAAAAGATTATTAAGAAGTCTAGATCAAACTCTTTCAACTGGTTTGTATATTGTAGCTCAGGGTGATTAAATAATGTCTTTCAACATTCTTTCTTCATTTCACTAATAATAATACAATAATAATACAGGCATTTATATACCAGCTTTCTTGGTCATCAGATTTCGCCTCAGACTATAATTCAAGGCGGTTTACATAGGCAGGCTGTTCTAAATCCCCGTAGGGATTTTTACAATTGAAGAAAGGTTCTATCTTTCAAGAACCACACAACATTTCAGATGGATCTTTTATGGTCTGTTATCACTTTCTGGCCTCCAGATTCCTCCCACACAGGCTGACAAGCAACTCCTTCATCTCTCTAAGAGCAGGTGGAATAACTTGGCTGGTCTTGTCAGCTGCTTCAAGGTCTTGCCGTTCACAGTGCCGGTGGCCTCGAACTGGCAACCTTCAGATGTTATCTTCAGGCAAATGGAGACTCAACCCTCTAGACCAGACCTCCTAGCCGAGCAGCAATGGCCACAGCACTGCCAACAAATGCCATCGTCCCACAGGATTAGGTGCCAGGATCAGGCTGTAGATTTTTTGCAGCTGTCCAGAGTGCTCAAATATAATCAATCTTTTCCTGCATGATTCAGTTGATTTGCTGCTATAGATTGCCTTGTGATGTTCAGGTGGTGGTTGACATCTTAACTCTCTGGCTGGACTGGTTTTTCAGTTTTGTACCAGAGGCAGGTTTTGTTGTCTAGAAAACAATAGAGCGGTGTTATATCAGCTAAGCACTTAAGATTCTTAATCACAAATAGGTGGAGGAACAAATTATTGCATCTTAAGTAAGGTTATGAGCATGGCATATTCCATAACTGACATGTCTTTTCTTATTAATGACTTGGCTCAATGGATTATTTTGCACAATGAGAAACAAAATCAGCCAAACTATTATACATCTCTGGATGTGTGGGTGAGAAGAGATTTCAATGGCATTAAAGTGGAGCAATGTCTAAGCCAGCCAATGCCAATGTACTAGGTGCTATTAAAGTTCCTAGGGCTGCTGTATAGTTGGCCTCCCTGAAAGAAAGTACCACCTTGTGAATACTGTATTAAACAAATGTGAATAAATAAGGGCACAATCCTAACTAACTTTCCATCACTAAGGTAAGGGCAATGCAATGCCGAGATAAGAGAACAAACATTTCCTTACCTTGAAGAGGTCTCAGTGACTGCCACCCAACTGCAAGATGCAGCAAATGCCCCATTGGCACAGCTATGTCAGTGCTGGAAAATTGATTAGGATTTGGGCCTAGAGCTGCACTTGAGCACGAGCCTACTTTTTCTCTATAAATTAGTACAATTAGCTGTTACTTCAACACGGCTTGAATTTTTTTTTTTTAACAAATCATCTTTAGGGTTGAAGAAACTATTCAGAGAAGTTTGGAACACCTCAGTTTGAGTGTGAGGCAATTTTTCCATACCCAACTCCCTGCTTTGTTCCCCATGTGGGACTCTGGTTAGGGAGAACCAGGGCACGTAGTGTCAGTTTGCCTATAATTGCCCTTATCAAGATAGTACATTTTGTATGGTACTAGGATATTTGTGTCTTAGACCACAGTGTCCTGGTCAAATGCATCCCGGTCATTGGTGTCCCTAGACATTTGCATCTGGTTTTTTTGTGTCCCGGCCATTTGCATCCTATCATAACAGGGCAACAAACAAACTATCAATGGGCAACAAATTCATGTTATATATCCTAAGCCTCTTCTCCAAACCATAATCCTAACCCTACCTTTGCACTGTAAAAATAAAGTACATCTAATATAAATATACATATACTGGGTACACAAACGTCTGGGACACAAAAAGAAAAGATTCAAATGTCCAAGACCAGGACACTTTTGATTGGGAAGTTGTCCAAGATGCAGTGGTCCTGTCACTATTTTGTACCACAGAAATGCTTTACTTTGCTTTTTCCCATAGGAGTGAATAGCAAGTATTTCTTTATGAGTGGGGAAAATAAAAGGTATACTCAGGAGTCCAGTGAAGTATGGGCTAAACCTGCTCTCGGCCTTTCATGGTGCCAATTTCATCCAATGGGAATCGAATCTGCTCTTTTATCAGCACACCACCATCTTCCGTTTTGTTTTTGGACATGCTTGAGTACAACGGACTCAACTGGCTTTTAAAGAATGTAGATAAAGGTAAGTTTTCCTTCATTCATCCGAAAGGATTCACACGTGAAAGAAGCAAGAGGTGTGCATGGGTTATTTCCAGGAAATCTATCGATGTTGACTATGATTCTGCAGGGATGAGCGATGCAGATGAGCGATTGCCAGATGCAGGGGAGGGCACCAGGACACAGGTTGTGTCTGTTGTCTAGAGTGTTCCCTGAAGCATTTGGTGGGCCACTGTGAGATACAGGAAGTTGGACTAGATTGGCCTTTGGCCTGATCCAGGGGGCCTCTTCTTATGATGATATTTGGATTTTTAATTTTATATTTTAAAACTGTGTTTTATCAACTTGAGCAAATTATTAATCAGTCATTTCCTTCAAACTTCCTCATTTATACTACACATCGCAGGACTGTGCATGAAAAATGAAGGTGAGGATGAAAGAGAGCTTTTTATCCTGTTCTCTTTGAATGACAATATCGGCCCTTGTAATCCAAGCAATTAAGATTACAGGAAGCAGACAGTAGGACACCTGCATCTCCACTGAAAAGGCCTCCCATTTAGCTACTTTCAGGTCTTGTAAAGAGGTCAGCATAAGTCTAGGGAACCCCCTGTTGTTTGACACATGGGGGGCTTAGAAGACTCCATCCTTTGAAAAGGGGGAAGTTCAGTTGACTTTGAAAGTTGGCCGTGGGACAGGATGTTTTCTTTCTTTTGTGAAAGTCAAACAAGTTACTATTTTGGTTCATGAGAGGCAGTAACTGAGTGACTTAGGATGGAGACCACCCTTTTCCTCTCTCCTGCTCCCAGGAGAATGGCAGAGACAAGAGAATACAAGGTGATGTTAGGCCAATCATTTTATGAGGGAGAAAAGGAATAAGTTTCAACCCAATTATGACAAAAATGATGTATTTGTACCATGGTAGTGCATGTACATCACATATGCTGGCCATTTTGTCTTCTAATTTTTTTAGAGCTTCCAGAAGGTAAACCCAGGGCCCAATCCTATGGGCATCTTCAGTCACTGGAAGGCCCTCCCTATTAGTGCTGCAGGTGTACTGATGACATGCACAATGGGACCACCAGTGTGAATAGCTGGCAACTCTGTGTGTGGCACCGGAGTGCCCAGCCACTGCTGGAGGAGGTGTGGGGATGGGCAATGGGTGGGAAGGGGAAGTAATGGGGCATTTAAGGGGAGGAACAGGGGTCACGTCTGGGATGGGTTTACATGCACTTATCCTTTTTGCCATTTTTCAGCCCAACTGCAGTCTGGCTCTCCTCAGACTTAGGCCAGCTACATAGCTGGTGTAGGTCCAAAGATATCCATAGGCCAGCAGGGGGCCTATGCAGAGGTAAGAGAAATATCTTTTCCCTTGCCTTGAATAGACCTTCTGAGCACCAGCCCCCCACCTGATCACCAGCCCCCAGAGCATGCAGCATGCACTTCCATGGCATGGTTGCATGCTTCAGAGTGGTGACTGGGCTGCTAGACCATGATGCAAGACCTTGGCTATTTCACAAATTCCCATCTAAAAATGTTTTTCAAACTAAATCAAATTTATCAGAGGATTATAAGTGCAGTTGCACACAATCAGTGTTTATTAAGAAAAACAAAATCAATGTCCTCAATTCTACGCAACAAAGTACAGGAAAGTGTGGGAAATGCAGTCTTGTTCCAAGAAAGTGAAGGGCTGATTGTCTACTGCAGTGTTTCTCAAACTGTGGGTCAGGACCCACTAGGTGGGTCATGAGCCAATTTCAGGTATGTATTACACTTGGTATGTGACTGCATTTGGGGAAATGTTACAGACCTGTACTTTTAACAAGCTACTATGTATATTCTTTTAATAATGGTAGTCAATGGGACTTACTCCTGGGTAAGTGTGGGTAGGATTTCAGCCTAGGTTCATTAAAATTTTTCCTACTTGATGATGTCACTTCTGGTCATGACATCACTTCTGGCGGGTCCTGATAGAATCTCATTCTAAAAAGTGGGTCCTGGTGCTAAATGTGTGAGAACCACTGGTCTACTGTATTATGATTCTGAATTTCCAAAGACAGAAAGGCCGAAGGCATCCGGTCAAAATTCACATGTACTGGCTTGAATTTATAATATAAACCAAAAATAGGCAAGCTAGCGGTATATACAACAACCCAATCAATGCCAAAACCATTTGTAATATGTCCCCAAATATCCCTACTACCCATTTACATTTCAAGGCTAAGAAGCTGTAACACACTCGCTATGGACTATTTTCCCTCTTGAGCACAAAACTGATCCATAAAAGAGCTTGTCCTTCTGCTGAAAATATAAAATAAATAGTTCTGTTCCGGGGGGGGGGGGGGATGATTTTAAAAGGAAAACTTCACCTAAGCAGGTAGAGGTTGAGTGTGTGTGAGAGAGAACTGAAAGTAGGTGAAGTGATTGTTCAGAAAGTGTAAACCTTAGTATTTCTGATAAGTCCTTTGTAAATGTACTGCCTGAACCAAAAGCTTCTGTACATAGACTGATATGTTAACTCAGGAAAAGGTAATGACCATGATTGACCCAGAGTCAGGTGTGTTCAAGTCTGCTAAAAGCAGTTTTTAACTCATTGTTGGATTGTGGTCGTAATTCTATCTACTTTCCTGATCATAGCATAGTAAACATCTCAGCTGTTAACCTAAACTTAAAAATGGGAGGAATTTGAGAGCTGTATCCTAAGTTTAGGAAGTTAAGGAAGTCAAGACAACCTGAACTTAGGATACAGTCCTGAATGTTTTCACACTCAAGGTTTAAATTGAATTGTTAATAAATCAGTCTATGCTGTGAATGTAAAATATGGAGAATTCTCACTGGTCATCAAAACCCTTCTTAACATTTCTCAAAATTCTTCAGATGTTTCTCCCAAGTAAGAACCTCCAAATTTGCTTTGGAATTTAACTTTATGCACAAATCCGTGGCAACTCTATAAGGCATCCAGTTTCTCTTCCCTATTCTGTCTCACTTCAGTGAGATGTCTAAGGGCCCAATCCTATCCAACTTTCCAGCTCCGGTGTAGCCACAATGCAGCCCCATGGTAATGGAACACATGTTCCCATACCTTGAGAAGGCCCCAGTGACTGCCCCTCCCATAGGATGCAGTGCACACACCCCTGGCACAACTGCACCAGCACTGGAAAATTGGATAGGATTGGGCCTCAAGAAGCACAAATAGCTTAAGTGAGTCCTAAAATGTTTTTTTCTTTTTATCACAGATGTGAAAATTTCCTTTGAGTGCCAAAGAGAATAGAGATTTTGGAGATGAAGACGTTTATAAAGAGCAGTGCCAAACCCCCAATTCCACCACAAAACTAGTTTGACTGCAGCGCAAGGAGGAGCTCTATCTTGCAATAAAACTGTTTAGGATTGTTTTATCTTCTCTCACACAACTAGATTTTGTTTGGTTTTGGTGGTGACACATGAGATAAAATCAGGGCTGGATTCCAGGTAGACGAGAGCGATGGAGCAACAGTTAGGAATCCCAAACTCTTGTTGCTGGCAGAGCAGTAAAATAAACAGCTGCAACACCTACTTGTGTGGGTGGCAATTAATCACATCAATCAGGTCTACCAGGAAAGTTGATTTTCTTTTCTGATCCATGGCTTCTCCCCGTGGCAGGTTTTCTGGTTTTTCTTGCTGCTTGCTACAGTCCTTCAGTTCATAGAAGAGTGGTTCAGTTGTCATTAGAAATAGTCTCACTTTTTCTTCCACAGGGGTGCCGATTATCACTGCGGTTTCTTGTCCCCTACTGTAGTCTCGCTGTGCCTTTATCATGTTTCCTACACATGTAACAGTGTCTTTGCAAATACTGCTGCCAATTTTTTCTTGTTTGAGGGCACAGCCATAGAGCAAGTTTCCCTCACTCTTCATTTACTGCTTTGATGCGGAATAATAGCCACTGAAGAAATCCTGAAAATGCCAGTGCTTTTTTTCCATCCAAACTGCTTACTTGCTCAGAAGTCTTCAGATGCTTGTATGCCATTGGATAAAGGTACCCCTTGCTCTGTGGGGTGGAGCAGAAGAGAAGCCAGTGAAGGCTAAAGGAAATAGGACATTGAAATGGGAAGGCGTGACATGGAATCCCACAGTGTCAGAGGCTTCATGTGCTGCTTCTAATCTGGGTCACCCCACATAAAATATATAGTATTCTAGAGTCCCCTGTGCCACTAATAACGACTAGGATGCAATAGTTCAGAGACTGGATGCATTCTCAGGTTTGGGTGAGCCCCACACAAAGTGAGATTAAAACTGATGGCACATCCTCTTGAGTAACCCATTCACTGACCTGGGCCGTAGTAAGTATCCCATACAGCTGAGTATGGACAACATGGCACTTCATGGTCTATGGAGTTCTAACCAGGTTGGACCCTGTAACAAACATCACCCCTGGGGTAGGGAAGGACCAAGGGAGACCCCCAAACCAGCCAGGACTCAACCCTCCTCCACCACCCTCAAGAGCAATGCTTATTCATTTTTACTTACTCCAAGCCCCAGGTCCCATTATCATACATGCCCCTGGTCAATCACTGCACCCAATGTTTTAAATAAAAGATTTTTATTAAAGCTTTAAGGGAGCTTCAATTGCTCCATAAAAACATATCTACATGCAACACAATAGCTTTAAAAACAAGAAAGATCTTACCTAAAGAGAGGTTAAAACTACCATCTTACAATCTCAGTATTGCTTCCAATATCATAGCTGTAAGCTCCCTTCCCCCTGCTCTCTGTTTTAAGGCACCCAAGCCCAGGTTTTATTCTTTATCAATACCCTACACCTGGTTACCAACACCCAGCCTAAACCATCTTAAAGGGAAAGGGACTTGCCCCACCCCGTGACAGACCCCTAAACCTTCACTGCAGGTGGCACTCAGTGCACCATCAGATAGTGGACTGGTGTGCCATGGGTGATCACTCCAGTGCAATGCCTCAGGGCCCAATCCTATCCAATTTTCCAGCACCGTTGCAGCCGCAATGCAGCCCCAAGGTAAGGGAACAAATGATCCCATACCTTGAGGAGGTCTCTATGATTGCCTCCATACCATAGGATACAGCACACACCCCATTGGCCTGGCTGCACCTGAAAAATTTCATAGGCTGATGGCCCATACCCATCAAAGGCCCTTCCAGTCAGGGTGAACCCTCACTATTGGTTGTAGTGGTAGAGTCCAATGCACTCCAATGTAGGTGGGGATGCCTTGTGGAGGGGTCTAGTGCACAGCTTTACCCCAGGAATTCCAGTAACAGGGTTCTGGAACTGGTCAAGATGTAGTCATATATGTGTAGCATTGTGATGACAGCACATTCACTATGTGAAGTTTTGATCGGCTAGGATCACCTGTTTGACGAGTGCAAGAACAAAACTGATGCCAAAACTGGGATGGGGAACAATGGCATCAAGCCTAATTTAAAAAAATGTGAATGTGAGAACTAAAATGATTTTCAGAAAACATCTCAAGTTTCCCTCTTCCCAATTTATAATTTCTGCCCAAAAATCAAATGAAAGAATATTTGGTATAATTCTTTGATTTATTTCATTTTGATCAGGGTGACCTGATGTCAAAACTGAAAAAGAGGCAAAGGTATCCCAAAATGTAGGACATCGAAGAAAAATGTAGAACATGACAAAATAAAGGCTAAAAATCTCTTTAAAACTCATCTATGAATTTAATATGGTTAATGTAAACATGGATCCCAATGTAAACTCTGATCCCAAACCTCCACTGCCTTGTGGTTACATCCAGTTATGGAAAAGGCTTCAGGAGTCAACCTCGAGGCAAAATCCAGAGCCGGAGTCCCTGAGGCACTTCATGGCTGAACACAGTCACGTTCTGGCAGCTCCTGCAACCCCACTGGAACCAACCGTATTGGCTTCTGCCTTTCCATCAGACCATTTCAGCAATGTGGAGAGGAGGGATTTGCTGCATGGGAAACAGTCTATCCTCCATATCGACTTTACCAGACGTCGCGCACTGGAGAGGACACTCTGTTTCAGAACCACTATTCAGAGCGCGATACCATAGTCTTCCGAGACTGAAGGATGCCAACAATGTAAACACTATATTACTTATTATTAAATTTAAAACTAGATTACATATAATTTGTTACATATAACTTACTAATTACAGGAATGCTATGTGCCGCCTGCAGGGGCCTGCTCACAGGGAAAAAGAGGACATTTAAGTTCTTTTCCACGACACGAGACTAAAAAAGAGGACATGTCCTGGAAAAAGAGGTCCAGATGTCACCCTGATTTTGATCAGTGACACCAGGCTGGTCAGTTTTGTTTTCCATGTCCAGATGTAACCAATACATTTCTTTATTCACCAGCTGCAATCAGTTTTCCAGAAAGCTCATGCTATCCTGCACTCACTCTTTTCTCCTCCAAAGTAACTTTGGTGCAATGTAATGTTGCTAACATGTTCACTACTGTCTAGCCCAAATGGAAAATTATTGTGTTACAGATAACCAGGAGACAAAAGTAGAGCACTGAAACTTTACCTTTCTGTTCCCTGATGAGGGTTGCATGAAATTTGGAGAGAAATGACGTTCTGACTCAGGTGGCAAAAACAGATGCATGTTTGTCAGTGCTTGGACAGCCTGGCATTCACCAAGAGAGAGCAGGCACTCACAGCTATTAGCTTCTGCAAAAGAAAGGGGTAGTTAGGCAACACATTCTTTATATAGCAACAACATACTCGACAGTACTGTAGGGTCAGTATTTTGTTGGTGGGGGTAGAGAAATGAGACAGCTATGCAGCATCAATGCATTGCAACATGGAATTACCAACTGCCCATTACTTACATGTGTGGGGTGTGTTGTTCTTGCTTCCCCTGTTGAAATGGTGGAAGTGGAGATTCCACGTGGATAACATGAAAAATTCCTCCTCCGTGTTTTAAGACCACACTCATCATGTTTAGCTCTTTCTCTTAATGTTTCACCCTTTTTCATCTTTGCTCCTTTCAGTATCTTAGATGATATTTTAGTCCTTTGACAATGCTCTACAAAGTTAAATGTGGTCTTAAACCCCATAGGACAAATTTTTCATTCTATGATACTTCTGACCCCCACAAAAGACTTAGTTTGTATGTTCCATGTGGATGTTTGTGTGTGGAGTCAGATAACCTACAAAAAGAATTCTGAGAGGGTTCAGGTGTTAATAAACGATTTTGCCATGCATGATGTGAAGAAGGCAACAGGCTGTTTGTGCAAAGTGCTGTCTTTGGGCCCGATCCTATCCAAATTTCCAATGCCAGTACAGTCTCAATGCAGCGCCGAGGAAAGGGAACAAACATTCCCTTACCTTGGGGATACTGCCATGACTGCCCCCTTACTGCAGGATGCAATGCATGCCCTGTTGGCACAGCTGCATCAGCACTGGAAAATTGGATAGGATGGGGGAGGTGTTGTCTGAGAGAGAGTTAGGATATGGCATATGTCTACTCAGTGGTGTCACTAGGATTCGCATCACCTGGTGTGGGAGGCCTGCGCATCACCCCATGCAGTGGGCGGGGCAACGCCGCAGGTGGTGGGCGTGGTGATGTACCATCACCCTGCCCCCACTGTTTTTTTGGCTGTACCTTTTGATAGAACACAGATATTTCAATGTGGTTTGTTTCATTGCATTTGGCATGAAATTACGCATTGATTGATATATAACATGATGGTATTGTTCTTCCAAATTCTGATTTTAGTGATTTTGAAAACTTGTAGAGTCCCACACACACACCCCGTATCAACTTACTAACACCTTATTGCAGCAGTTCTCAAACTTTTAGCACTGGGACCCACTTTTTAGAATGACAATCTGCCCAGGACCTATTGGAAGTGATGTCATGGCCAGAAGTGACATCATCAAGCAAATTAAAATAAATTATAAATAATTTAATTAAAATAAAAGAAATAATTAAATAAGGGGGAGCCAGTCCTATTCCACCAAGTGAATCTACTCTGAAGTAAGTCCTATTGTGGTCAATGGGGCTTACTCTCACAAAAATGTGGGTCAGATTGCAGCCTATGAGCCCAATCCAATGCATGTCTACTCTGAAGTAAGTTCCATTGTGGTCAATGGGGCTTACTCTCAGGAAAGTGTGGATAGAATTGCAGTCTGTGAACTCAAGCCTATGCATGTCTACTCTGAAGTAAGTCCCATAGTGGTCAATGGGGCTTACTCTGTAGTCTGCCTGCATTAAACCCCCCAAAAAGAATCAGTGAGATTTCCAGCCCTCCCAGTGCCCAGTTTAAAGTTCTTCTATTTCAGAAGAAATAGACTTGATAGTGTTTTGGGGGACTGCATTCATTGGATCGGGACAATTCAGCTGTCGTTGGGTTCCTCTCAGCCTGCCCTTTCTGATGGACTATGGCAAGTACGCCTAGTTGCGAGTAATCGCGCGATACAGCTCACTTTCACTTTCCATAGGGCTCCATGCATTTTTTCTTTCCTGTTTTTTGGCCATAACTTTTGAACGAAAGGAGCTATTTCAATTCTGTTGTTTGCATTGCATTCCGTTGGACATTCCGCATCCAACAGTGTATGGCACGACAGGGTAGCTCTGAAAGCCGCAAAGTTAGCGCGCCCTCCCCCCAGGGTGCATCACCCGGTGCGGCCCGCACCCCCCTAGCGACGCCAGTGTGTCTACTCCTCCTTAAGCCTTCCACATTACTCCCACATCCCACCTATGTTTCCTTCTTATTTGGGGGTTACACCAACGATAGTTGCACTGGTGTGGAAGGTGCATTGACATAGCATTGTGCCAGTGTCTGAGGCCACAATGGAGCGGCTGTCATTGCACTGGTGTCTGAGTGCATATACTATACCCTATGTCACTTAGATAGGTGTTTCAGAAGTAGAGAATTTACTGTAAATTCCTAAAACATTCACCAGAATGTAATGACAGTAATTCCAACTTTACTGTCCATTATTTGAAATAACTGTTACATAAGGAATTGTGGGTAACACATGCTGCCCATCTGGGTAAAACCTGCTACGCAATACAAAAGCAAGATGGATATACCCATGAATTAGGAAGGAATTATTTTTAGTCAATTAAGAGCCAAATCATATATATCCTCAGCACTGGCACTGACCTCCAGTGCCATGCCATAAGGCACATCCATGGCACCTGGAGAGGAGGGGTCACTGGTGCTGGACCAGCACTAGTTGGTACTGAGACTCAGTGCTGCTCAGAGGGCCAGCTGGCACTAAGTAGTATTGGGTGGCGGAGGAAGCGAATAGGTAGAACAGGGTGGGGCAGGGGGGAATGGGGTAGGACGGGGGGTAGGAATGGCAGAGCTCTGCTCGGCTATATCCTATCTTCTGTGTCAGGCTGCAAAGCCAGACATGGAGTCTCTCAAGTCTAAGCTGGCCAAATAGCCAGTGCAGATTTGAGAAATCCCATTGCGGGGCCTGGGGTTTCCCTGAGGAGACCTCTGGTGGCCTTGGTGGTGCCGCTGGATGTGAGTAGCCATTTTGGCACCCCAACACCTGGCAGAGTTGCTGGATTCAGAGCTGAGCCGCCTGGGAGCAAGAATGTAATATGGAAGCAATAAACATGGGAGATTGCACACACAACTTTGATGTTAAGATTCTTGCCTAGTTCATCCTTGACAGATATCTTTTAGGATGTGTTTATTTATTTGTTGTTGGTTGGCAACCATCAGTCTCGAAAGACTATGGTATAAGCCTACAGTATCCGGTACTCCCAAGCGGTCTCCCATCCAAGTACTAACCAGGCCTGACCCTGCTTAGCTTCTGAGAATCAGACAAGATCGGGCATGTGCAGGGTAACAGTTGCTGCCTTTATGTATGTATGCATGTATGTATGTATGTATTGTTCTTGTTTGTCTTGTTCTGATAGCGTGGCATTCTGGCAATAAACTATATGGGAATTAAGGTATATTATACTAGTATAATAATGCTAAAAATCTTTATTAAGTAGACTTTCAGTGGATAGAGAGGCGAAGAATGTTGACCAACAGTAAGCAGACTATTTTTTTTTGACACAATACAGCGCACAGTAGCTTTTACAATACTCAATAGCAATATATTTTGAAAGTGCTTCAAATGGAGCCTTTTCCCTTTTCATTTGGAACTCATTAGACAAGAGCTAGCGAGAAAACATGAATCTGGACCTTGGCCCCGCTAACAAGTGCATTCAGTGATCTTTTTCAAATGACGGTCCTTGGCATGAACAACACATTTCAGACTGCAATTCTGTTTACACCTACCTGTTTACACCAGTTCTATTAAACTCAGTGAGGCTTACCTCTGAGTGAACGCATGACGCTCAAACATTCTTTATATCATGATTCAAAAACCATGTTTCCTGAACGCTTTCATAAAAAAAAGAAAGGAGGCCCTGGAAATGAGGGGCAGTTATTGTTTTAGTGGCAATTCCAACTAATTCACTTTCTTCTATGGACCCTGAGCCACTCTAAATAGAGCTAACATTGCCAAAGGAAGCACAAAGTGTTTATAGGAGTTGTGGAGAGATAATTGCACATGTACATTTCTCTGACACATTTTAGGGCAGGGATGTCAAACGTAAGGCCTGTGGGTCAAATGTGGCTACTGGAAGTAATTTATCCTCCTCACCTCCATTATAAGTGGGCTCTCTCATATCTTGAAAATCTGAATTACACATTTTCTCTTCTGTCTTTTGCAGCTAATGAGTTTCTAAGTGAGAATAAGTGCTTATTTCTAGCCATCATCTGCTTAATGATGTCACTTCCAGCAAGTGTTGGAAACTCAAGCCAGTGACTTGGACTCGAGTTGTGAAAATGTGTGATTTTGGGTGACTTGGCGATTTATGAGTCTCATGCGTGGAAGACTGAAAAAAGACTCGAGTCAGGGCCTCCCTGATTCAGCACTTGTCCCCACATGTGCTGACTTGAGTCTGCCTGTGTGGGGGGCTGGAGCCTGCTTACTGTTTTCACTGTGTGAAAAACCTCATGGGGCAAGCATTCTGATGGCAAGCAGCAGGGAGTTCCAGCGGGCAGGCAGGAAAGGGTTAATGCAAGCAGGAGGGGGAGGCAGAACTCGGCTCTCTTTTCCTATCTCTGATAGGAAGGAACAGATGATCATTGGACAAAGGATGAGCATTTCCATTGGCTGAGGGAGGGCAGAGGAGGGGCAACCCTCATTGAATGACCAGTGAAAATGGGACTACTTGTGAGTAGGGCTGCCAAGGATTGTGTCATTCTGGTAAGACTCCCAGCTGCTGCTTGTGACCCTCTTCCCTCTTGCTGCTTCTGTCCCAGCTCTCATTCAGTCCCTCCCACTTTGTTGTAGATGGAAGGGGGCAGCAGGGGAGTGAGTAAAGAGAACTCTGAGACAAACAGACACACGCATGCGCACCCGGCAGCAGCCCCATTTTTCCCATGTCTGGCTTTTTAAAAGGGAAGACTCAGCCAAGGGAGAGGAAGGAGAGCAATTGCTTTGCAGGCATGGCACTGTTATTACTTGGGGGAGGAAGCCCACTGAATGACCAGCTACAGTGGGACTATTACTGAGTAGAGCTGCAAGGATTGGGTCTTCCTGGTGACCCTCCTCCCTCTCACAGCTCCTGTCCCAGCTCTCTCACTCCCTCCTGCCCTCTACAGATGAGCGGGGACAGCAGGGAAGTGTTCAAAGAGAGCTCCGACACACACTCTTTGGAAGCAGCCCTGTTTTTTCCACTTTTTAAAGGGGGGCTTTTTAAGGGGGGGCCACTTGACTTGAATCCTTTAGAGTCACTGAAGGGTGACTCGTAGACTCAGAAAGTGTCTGTTAGGACTCATTTTTGAGTCGAGTTGTGGGGGGTTGGTGACTCGGCGAGTTGAGTGGAATCAGCCCACGCTGAGTTTTCCCACTGCTTGTTACCATCAGCAGGACCATGAAATGCTAACATCGGCCTTCTGTATGAAACGAGCTTGACACCCCTGTAGGCAAGGTAATACCTGATACAATGAAGTTAAAGTTTTATGTAGATCATGTTCAAAATGAACTTAGGTTGATTTGACTCTACTTTTAGAAAATAGCAGGAGATCTGATTACAGCTCCTGTGTTGTTGAGTATAGTTTGGTCCTAAGTTTGGACAATCTGAACATTATTTCTTAGTGCTTGGAAAGTAATTGCAGTAGTATTATTTAGATGCAAAGTGTTTTCTTGGTGATAGGGAAATGTGTATTTTAAATGTAAGATTCTCAGGTTGGTGCTGAGTTGCTTAACCCTTTTGCTTGCATTTGGGCTTGGGCACCTTATATGCATCCTGAATTTCCTTTCAGTACTTGTTCAGAGTCCTAAAACATTTCCAGTGCCAATGTTATGAACTAAACATGTGCATTTTAATTGTATTTCCTGTTCTTATGCACTAGGACTTCTAATATTAGAAAATGTTCAAACATACAATTCACCTACCTGAATAGTACAGTGCTGGGAAAGCTGTACCTAGAGGTGTTTGTTTCTGGTGAGTAAGATAGGATTACAGCCTAAGTCTTACTGGGCTGAGTAAAATAAATACAGGTCCAGCCTTGTTATACACAGATTTTTTTATACACTGATTTGACTCAACACGAATGAGAAGGAATATGCTGATCCCTAGAGCAGGGGAAAAATGCATCCCTTTAAAATCAGTTTAAAAAACTGAACAATCCTTTTAACAATAGCCTAGTTAATGAGAGAGAGAGAGAGAGAGAGAGAGAGAGAGAGAGAGAGAGAAGCTGGCTGACAATCAATCAATCCTTCTCTCTCCAGACGACCCCTCCCTTCCCCCTGAGCATGTGAAAGAAAGGTGATCACTTTGCATTGGTGAAGGGAGGGACTGAGTGAAGCACCTTTGTAAGCACTTGGAGGAGGACTGTTTGATGGATTGTCTTCTTAATGACTCTTATCTTACATCAGAAAGGTCAGCAAGCCTGTTTTTAAATCACTGGAGCAAGGGAACTTTGTGAATGGATTTGCTATAGTGTGTTTTTTGCCATCCACGTGAGTGCTTGGAACAGAACCCACACGAATGAGGTTCAGCCTGTACAACTGTTTTCAAACACCTCTAGATGTACCTAGAGGTGGGGGAAAAGGTGTTTTTTTTTCTTGTGGATTTCTGTGTTTTCCAAAATTAGACATGCAGAAAGTGGAGTTATGTGTTCTTATACCAAGGTGCATTCTTATAAATTATAATTATAAATTATAATCACTTTAAAAGTATACTAGGTAGATGATATAGGTATTATAGTTAGCAGTTGCAGCCACATACATGTAGAGGTGTTACAGAATATATAGAAGTGCAGAAAGCAGTGTTATGTGTTTTTATTTTGTTATTACCAAAAAAGCCACCACTAGCTGTACCACAAGATTTTCCCTTTGATGTGTTTCAGTTCTTAAAACTAAGAGCTGTGTATGTCCAGGAAAAAGCACCTTGTTCTGCTGCATCACTGTGGAGGAACTCCATATTTCAAACTTCTCTGTAAATAAAAAAGATCCCTGCATGATATAAACACACACTCTCCCCTTGAATCATTCTCTTTGACATGCTAGTTTTCCACAGTGATGCATTTATTTGAAATGGACAAACATCCAAATCAATGATCCTTTACCTTCATTCTCAAATGTATCTGTGCCAGGAAGACCATACCACATGTTTCTTTGCTTGTTTTTCTGGACTAAAGAGACCTGTAGTATTCATACAACTCACAGATGTGCTAGGTAGCCTTGCAAAATCTCTCTCTCTCTCTCTCTCTCTCTCTCTCTCTCTCTCAGAACTAGATATGAATTTAATTACAGCATTGGTCCTGGAGTGCCTGCTTCCTTCCCCCCCAACTAACAAGTGGAGCAAAGAGATCCAAATTGGAATCAGGGGGGTGATTACCCCCTGCCATAGTTTCAATCTGGATAGGCCAATTGGACAGTGACATTATAAATCTAGCCCTAAGCTTCAGCCACCACCTGCAATTTGGAAACAATGTAATTTACCACATACAGTTGTTCAGAGTACAAATGAAGGAAAGTATTCTCCAGTTTGTAGGTGCTTCATAAATGATTATCAGGAGTAATATCTAAACCTACCTGCCTTGATTCCCGGCGTACCTGTGGCTGTTTCCATACTGAACATTCTGTCTTTCCACTAAAAGAAAATGTCACCACAATGCATATCAGTGATTGATGGGGGAAATGAATAGGAGGAGTGTAATCTTCATAATTTAAATCCTCCCTATTCACTGTATACAAGTTTTGGTTTTTACGTAACCAGTTCACCCAGTTGTAGTAGGATTAAATTCTTTGGCAGCTCAAAAGACGGATCACACGTTGCTTGAAAAACAACCCGCTGATTTTGGATATCATAAGATAAACAAAGGGTGGATTATATGGACCTGTTAGATTCAGCATAAACTACTGTGGGAACCTAGAGTATTTCATCTTTCTGGAATAAATACTTTATGTGGTGCGTTTTTCAATTAACTTTCAGTATAAGCCTAATTCTCTTTCCAATGTTTTGCTGTGAAGTTTAATGCGAGTCAAGTCAACACTAGAAAATCTCAACCTTGAACATGAGTGGCTATGGATAACTGCCACAGAATCTTTGAGTAAGCAAAAGGAGCTTCTTTCCCTAGGAACTAGGATTAACTTATATTGTTAAAATACTGAAACTCAAACAACCATCTGTATGCTTCCAGAAGCATCTGCTCCTGTACCAAACTGCTCAGCTTTTATACACAGTAGACAGACATTCAGAAAGGCCCCATATCCACAAATCCATATCCGCAGATTCAGTTATTCATGAATCAGCACCCACCCCCATGTGCACCCCCCCTTTGGAGACAATGGGAGCTCTGCACACTGACATCTGGAGGGTCCTCTGAGCCCAGCAGAGGCCGTGGACATCCATCTGCCGCATTGCCAGGCTCCGATTGAGCCCTAGACCTGAAAAAATCACTTTCTATTTCTCTGTGAAACTGGAAGTGATGTTTTTAATGCCTCATAAGGCATTAGGAGCCCGGAGAAGTCCTGTACAGACCTCAGCTCAACTCTGGAGAGTGGGGGGGAGGTGTTTGCTATATCCAGTTTTAGTAACTGCAGGGAGTTCCAAAATATAATCTCTGCAGATATGGGAACACACCTTTATTTAACTTTTTGATACTTGAGCATGATTCTCAAACTCAAAATTTGTGCCTGGTGGCAGCGAAATGTGTTTGACCTCTTGCCTTGAAACTATATGTGAAAAAAGTGGGAGAAAGGATACTTTCTCAATCACGGTTCAGTGGTGAACAAGTGGTAAAAAATGCTTTGCTTTCAAGTGCTGCAGGGATCAGATTGGGAATCCTGCAACGGAAATACTAGTTTCCTGTTCCCTTTATTGCTAGGGCTGGTGGCTGGAAGAAGACACTTCAGGAAGGCAGTTTGAGCAGTGCCATCACTGCCATAGCTCAGAATTTTCCAGGTCCTTGCAATCAGGTGATGCTAGAGAATCTATCCCAGGTCACTGCTTACTATGAAAAGCTCTCAGATTCACTTCACTCCCTCTGTCTGGATAACAGAGGGAAGCCAGTTTTTTTCTGCCCATCTGCCTGCCTCAGGAAATTGTCAGCCCTTGGGACCCCCCCCCCCCCCCCACACACACATGCTTCTCAACTGACTTCAACACATGTATTTCATGTTTTGGGATTCATAGCCAAGTACAAAAACACTCAGATGAAGCTGTGTTCAGTTTGCCTAACAATTAAAAGACTGTGTGGCATTTAGCACAGAAATATGCGGACTTGTGAGTAAATAAATCCGAGAGTGTATCTCTTAATTCTCCTTTATCAACATTAAATAAGCATGATTGTAATGAATGTAATCTTGGAATTGTATGAGTAACTCAACAAACATTTGTGACTTCATGAACAATTAGTCAAGTATTTCAGCAAGCAATGTTCTCTTCTTAATTTACTTTCTTAGGGCCCAATCCTATCCAATTTTCTAGTGCTGGTGCAGTTGTGCCAGTGGGTGTGTGCTACATCCTGCAGTAGAGGGGCAGTCACTTGAGCCTCCTCAAGGTGTGGGAACATGTGTTCCCTTACCATGGGGCTGCATTGTGGCTACACCAGAGCTGGAAAGTTGGTTAGGATTGGGCCCTTAATCAGTAATGGGAAGGTCCTTGACTCTCATATTTGACAATATGGTTCAGCTGGTGAAAAGAAACTGAAAAGGAGAAAGCTCCAGATCCTAAGGGTCAATTATAATTTTACTCTTTTGGGTAATGCATATGAGGATGCATCATCGGGGCAAACTAGATATTTGCAAGAATATAAAGTGAAAAAGCACTTCAGATTGGAAAGGCTTTTTCTTTGTCCTTTTTTTTAATACAAGAAAACAGCCAAGGGAAGGAGGGCTGATTCTGACTGGAACAGTAGCACAAAACAAGGGGACAGTTAACTATTTTTCCATTTAGAATTGAACCTCCCTCTATCCCCCCTTTCCTGTATACATTCCTGCCAATGAGGCAGGCCCATCCATTAGGCCAATTGAAGGGATTGCCTTCAGCAGCACTTTGGTGAGGTGGTGCCCCTCTCTGTCTTCCTCCTTGCTCCCCAGCTTCCACTTGGAAGAGGGGCACAGAGAAGAAGAGGAAATGTGGAGGGGCAGAGAGTGCTGTGCTAGAACGTTGGAGAGCGGGAGGAGCTGAGGCTGGCATATCATTTGGCAACGTTGGTGGAACAAATGTTGTTCCCTTACCCAGAGGAGAGTTCTGAGACTGCCCCCCCCCCCAATGCCACAGCTTAAGCCATTTTGGAACATTTGCATTGGTGGAGGGGGAAGCATAGGATTTGGCCATGAGTGATACTTTCATTTGAGTAATATTCAGACCGTCTTCCATCTGCATTCCATCTTGCAGTCTTTTGGGAAGACTGTGCTACATTTTATTTTTGAACTTGCAGTTCTACCTAATTGCTTCCAAACCAGATTGGCTCTCATTTTGTGGCTTTGTTACTTTTCTTAGCGAAGCCAGGGCTTTTCAGACTGGACGGCGTGACACCCTAGCCTGTGGGCCCTGGCCTCTGCCCCCTTAACAGGCGGGGGTGGCCAGGAGGCAGGGAGGAGATGTGAGGAGGCAGGGAGGTATGAGGTGGCAGGGAGGAGGTCCGCACCCGGGGGTGTGGGGAGCCCTGCGCAACCTTCTGCAGGGCTCCCTGCAGCTTTGAAAGCAAAAGTGGAGTGATAGCGCCCCGCCTCTGCTAAACCGGAAGTGGAGCGCAATCGCTCCACTTTCACTTCTGAAGCTGCGGGGAGCCCTGCAGAAGGTTGCGCCGGACTCCCTGCACCCCTGGGAGGCTGCAGGAGGCTCAGGTAAGTGGACTCAAGCCCCTGCAGCCCCCCTGAGCGGCGCAATCCTGGGGATCGTGCCGCTGCCTCCCCCCTGTCCCCGCAATAATTTATAGCAGCTCAAAATCTCCCCAAGAGTTTGAAAACCACTGAACTAAGGCAACACAAAGTTTAGCTTGGCTTGTTTGCTGACTCATGTCATTGTGATCTATCTATTCCTACTGGTTGGGCATCCTTTGTTCACCTCTTCCCTCTTCATATGTCATGCTTTCAGCTGGACCATGTGGCTCTATCTCAAGAAGCAGTAACAATGTGAGTAATGCCATTAAAATCAAAGGCATTACTCTGGATCTGAAACAGATTCTGAAGGCTAGGAGAGGTTCAGTGGACTCCTGGATAGCAAATCTGGCAATGATGATGATGGCTATTTAATTCTTATATGATAGTTCCAGCCTACTCTAAATAATTGAATTGAAAAGTAACTAGGGCCACATTATCTTGTTCCCTGTGCATTTCTCTGCATAAGGTTATGCTAAGACTGAGCTGAAATTATCTATTATTATTATTAACAGTATTTATATACCGCTTTTCAACTAAAAGTTCACAAAGCGGTTTACAGAGAAAAATCAAATAACTAAATGGCTCCCTGTCCCAAAAGGGCTCACAATCTAAAAAGATGCCAAGGAATACCAGCAGACAGCCACTAGAACAGACAGTGCTGGGGTGAGGTGGGCCAGTTACTCTCCCCTTGCTAAAAAAGGAGCACCCACTTGAAAAAGTGCCTCTTACCCAATTAGCAGAGTTTAGGGGTTACTTAATTAGGGGTTACCTAATTAGCAGAGGTCTACTACCTCTTTCATGTTGCTGCGTCTAAGTGTTGTATGTCTTTCTGATTTTTAATACTTGCTGCACATACATCCACGTTGTCCTGTCCTTCTCAGTGCCATTTTCATCCTTTCCCTACATTGCCCTTGGTCTCCTTGCTGCCATGTAATTATAATGGCAGTAATGCATGTGGTTTTTGAGAATGTGATGTCGCAATGCTATATCTCATGTGATGACAGCACAACTTCTCCTAAACAAAGTCACGTCGTTGATGACTGTTAATCAGATTAAATGGCACCATGAGCAAGTGAAATAATTGTTGTTGTTATTAAGACCATTTATATACACCTTTCGACAACAAAGTTCATAAACCAATTTACTTAGTAAAATAATTAAACAAACAGTTCCCTGTCCTGAAAGGTCTCATAATCTAAAAAGACACAGAAGAAACACCAGCAAACAGCTAGAAATGACACTATGCCGAAGAGGAAAAATTACTTTTCCCCTGCTGAACATTGCTTTTAAAAGTGTGTCTATGCCCAGTTAACAGAGCTGAAATCAAAGACAGTGTGGACAAGAAGCCGAAAAATGGTGCCAAGAATCCAGAGGAAACATGAAAATGAAAGGACAGCAAGTACAGTTGTGTCCAAGCAATGCCAATGTTTGACAATTTTTCTTTCCCCGACCACTAGTCAAGCCTACAACATAGTACTGTAATAAATTGTATTTTGCCTGAAATGAACACAAGAGAGCGAGGCTGCCCAATAAAGTACACTCAGTTTCCATCTAATCATTGTCCTCCTCTCTTTCTCTCTCTCTCCCTTCTTGACTAAACTAGTGTTACTCCATAAAACTTGGCCCTGGGCGTTGTGGTGTAGTCACTGACTCATGTTTTTCTGCTTCAACATGCTTGAGTGTGAGGGCCAAATATTTAACTGAGGCAAGTTGCCAGGGAAACTGTATTATGCTTAGCATTAGTGTGAAAAAAATAGTGATTGGTAGTGGTCTATTTTGGGGGGAAGGAAAGCATTCACGGTGATGGATAAAAAAAACTTTAGTTTCTCTAAGCTTTCTTCCTCTGTTTCGCATCAATATTCTAGTAATCTGCATCCCTGGTTTGATAAAATGACAGCATAGTCCTATGCATGTCTGCGCCAAGTAAACATGTATAGGATTGCAATCCTATACACATCTACCTGGAAGTAAGCTGCAATAAACACTGTGGAACTTCTGAGTACTCAGGCACAGGATTGCATCATAAGACTGTTATTCACTGTAGACCAGAATTTCTCCAACTGTCTCTGTGTGTTGCCAAAAAACTGTCCAGGAAAAAAAAAAAGCCTACCATGCTCCTGTGCCTTGAATAGTGGCTTAATCTGCAGACAGTAGATGGTGATGCTTATCTCCTATCACATAAAGCTCCATCTTTTGGGTTTCGGCAAATCAGGCTGCTCTTCATAGCTCAGGAGCTAGGGTTGATTTAAAAAGTTGGCAAGTCTCCTCCTTTCCCTTAAAATTGCTGTTGTAGTTTCCATCTTGTTCTGTAGGCTCCTATCACAGCATCTCAGCAGCACAATATTCAGCGCTCCAAAGTCAATTCAAAAATGTCTTTATTAATTTACTCATATTGAAAATGATGGGCTGTCTCTGCTAATCTGGTCTTTTCTTTCACCCTCCTGTTGAAATTTAAATTGTTCACTACTTGTAGCAGGGACCTAAATTTTCTGTGGTATTAATTAACAACATATATATTGATAATAATGATCTAAGGCAGTGTTTCTCAAACTGTGGGTTGGAACCATAGGTGGATCCCGAGCCAATTTCAAGTAGGTCCCCCTTCATTTAAATAATTTAATTTTCATATATGAGACTTGATGCTATCATGGTATATGACTTCATTTGGGGAAATGTTACACCTCTGTACTTTTTAATAGGCTACTATGTATGTGCTTTTAACAACGATAGTCAATGGGGCTACTCCTTGTAAATATGGGTAGGATTGCAGCCTAGGATTGTTAAAACTCTTCTTGCTTAATGATGTCACTTCCAGTCATGACATCACTTCCGGTGGGTCATGACAGTTTCTCATTCTAAAAAGTGGGTCCTAGTGCTAAAACCACTGATCTAAGGGCCAAACTGTACATTACATCAATAAGGTACTTTGTGGACACATTTAACATTTTCTTTACTCAATAGAAATCATGGAGGGTGCCTGTGGGAGTGTAGAATTGGGTCTTTAATTCTTTCCCACAATCCTAAACTAGATCAGAGCCCTAAAGGTGACATTTGCCCCAGTAGCAAAACACTGGTGCCTATAGGAGCTTTTCTTCCATGATAAATGCCAGCTGTGAGGGTCTAGTCTGGACAAGGACAATTGTGGGAGCAAAGGGTTAAAGCTCCCCTCCTCATGCTTCAATCCTGATCTAGATCCCAGGTCCCCATCCCGTCCCATCCCATCCTGTCCCCTCCGACCCTGCAACTGCTATTGAGTAAAGCACTAAGCACATAGGCACCAATCATGTTATTAATACAATATGTAGTTTGGCTTTAATGAAGATACAACAAGGACCTAGTCCTAACATGGCATGTTTCTAATGTGGAACTCATGTTGCCTTGACCTAATTGTTAAGCCATGTGCATATTTTGTGCTGTCAGGTGCATTTCATGTCCATGTTCGTATTCCTCTTGAATTCTTTACCTGGAAGAAACATGTCAGCCACTAAACATCTGTTTCAAGGTGTGCATAGAATTAATAGGAGCTGTCAATAATCTTGTGTTTATAGCATACATTCTTGGTGCAGAAACCTTCAGGAAAATGTCAACAGAATGCAAATTCATTCTTTTTTGAAAGTGTATGCTATTTGCCTTCTGGTGGTGGTCTTTGGACATTGCCACTCTTGGAAGGCTTTCCACCCCTGCCTCCCTAGTGATGATGTCTTGCAAACGTCTTGTTCTGCCAGATTCCCAGTCCAAGCTCCACCTGGAGAATTATGCCCACTTTTAGCTAATTAGCTCCCCTTCTTTCATCAAGAATGACCTGCCCTGAAGTACTGCTGGACCCCACCACCAGGGTAGGTCACCTGTTTAACCTACAGAGGTCCTCCTTCCTGCCAGCAGCCTCCCGCCACTACAGCAGCCCCTTGGTCCTCAGCAGGTCTTGGGCACAGCAGCCAAACACCAGTCTTAGTGTCTCCAGTAGTTTCTGCTCCAGCAGCTTCCAGGTGAATAGGCTTGACCAATGGACAGGTGTTGAATTCAGCCCAGCAGGGTGCTGATGGTTCCTGCCTGCCCCATTGCCAACCAAGGCCAGGTTCAGTCACATTGGTGCACCCAATACGCATTCTAGATTAAGCCTTACCAGTAAATGTGCAGAGTACTGAAGAAGTCATGATGGCAGGGCTGTACAGGATAGATACAAACAAAGCCAAGTTACATACAAACAAAGGCTTCTCATTACCCTGCAGATGCCTGATCTTGTCTGATCTTGGAAGCTAAGCAGGGTCAGGCCTGGCTAGTACTTGGATGGGAGACTGCCTGGGAATACCGGGTGCTGTAGGCTTATACCATAGTCTTTCGAGACTGAAGGTTGCCAGCCATTGGAATGATGAGGTCACTAGAGAAGATAAGCCAGGAGTAAAGGGAGATGAAGAATTATTGGCAGGCTTGCTATGCATCTCCATGAGTAGACCTGTTGCTGTACTTTCCTTGTCTCTTGATCATGCAGTGTCAGAACTGGTAGTCTGGGGACAGGTACCAACCATTCAGGTTGGTAGTCAATGGCATGCAGGCAAGTGGGGAAGTCGGGATGGGCTGTCTGAGAGCTACTAAATGTCTGCCTAAGCAATGTAACTTCCCATAACTATTAAGAGCATCTGATTATCTCTTTGAGTAAATCTTTAGTTAGAGGTGAATTCGGTTAGAGCCATGTTCTTCAAACTGTGACTTAGGATCCACTAGGTGGGTCATGCTGATTTCTGGTGACTCTCATAGAGCCTCCAATGAAGAAGATCAGATAACTACTTGCCTCAAGTCCTGAGGCTATTAAAAAATCAGATAGCTGCTAACTGCCCTGCTAAGAGTTGTGCATCTGCAGTTTGCAAGATCCTTGCTAATTGCCCTGCAAACAGCTGAGCTCCTGCAGTTTGCAAGCTTGCAGTTTGCAAGTGTAAATATGGGGAGGTAAATGTTTGAGCATCTTTTTTCTGGTTTTTTTCCAAATCCACCAATGACAGGTAATGGGGCCAGGTGGAGACTGGGTTGCATAACTAAGCCCCTCAAGCCTTGAGGCTATTCATTAGGGCTGTCAGAGAAATGGATGAGAAATGGATCAAGTTGTTTTTGTTTTTTTTTATTTTGCAAATAAATGAAATATTACTTGTAGATAAATAATTTTTTTCTTCTAGATAACTTTTTTTTTAAGTCTTATAAAGCTAGGTGGGTCCCAACAGAGTGTCATTTAAAAAAATGGGTCCAGGTTCTAAAATTTTGAGAACCACTGGCTTAGAAAAAGCTGCCCCAGTTCAGAGGAGACCATCTCTATTATGAAAATCATTTCCAAAGACTACTGCAGAGCTACATTTAATGGAACTACATTGAACATTAGGAATTGTGCATGCATTTTGCCTAGACTATGAATTCTTTAACAAACATGTCATCTATGACAACACCAATCAGCTGTTAGACTAGCAATTTTCAACCACTGTGCTATGGCACATTGCTGTGCTTCAAATGGTATGCAGGTATGCCCTGGGAGTTTGTGGGGAGGGGGATTTGTTAGCAGGGCCATTGGGGGATGTGAGCCCCCTGCTGGCAGTGTGATGTGACTTGTCAAAAAACTGGTAGTGTACCTTGAGTCAATTTTAGTGCCTTGTCAGTGTGTCGTGAGATGCAAAAGGTTGAAAACTGCTGTGTTAGACTAACGGAGGGAGGGCAGAAATAGTCACTAGTGTCAGTCCACATTTCCCCTTCCCATTTGCCCAACACAGAATCTATACTGTCAGAGTGGACAGTGCTAATCAGGTCTTGAGTGGAAACTGACTCTACAACCTTCACTTGTATTCATGGTGCCTTGAATGGGGTCAGTGCCATTTATCCTAAGGTATCATTCTATATTTGCCATTTATATGTGCTTGATCTCAAGAAACTTTCAGGTTTGTATCGCTTGTTTATGGCAAAAAATAAATCCTTCACTTTTTTTGGCTACTCACTTCCCTTGTATGTTCTTTTTGAATTGTGATAACAAATTTGGAACACATCTGGCAGTTAGTGGACCATATCGTGGTAGATCATGGTAATGCAACATACAATGTAAAAACACAGTATGTAAGAAGAGGTTCAAAAAAAGGAAAGGAAAAGAAAAGAAAGGAAATACAGAAAAGGTGTGAGGGATAAGATCAGATTGTCTCCTAATGTTATTTAGTGGACAATTGTCATAGAACGTTCCCTTTAATTTGCACAGTTCTGCAAACTATTAGAAAGGTAGGCTTGGACTGACAGTGTTGCACAACCTGGTTTAATCTCTTAAGCTGTGTGTGTGCTTTCCAGTGAATCAGGGTGGATGAAACTCTGACAGTGTTTGTATGATTTATTTATGTAAAGTCACCTTGGGACATTCATCCATTTGATATGTTGTTTAATTTGGGCAAGATTCAGGAAGTGTGCTTTCGTACGAAACCAATTTCTTGATTTTGCTGGAAGTTTGTAGCTGAGATACATACAGTCTGTACTTGCCCAAGTGCTGAAATGTTGCAGTGATCTATACTGTATACTTCTGGCAAATTATTTTGATAAGGGAAATTGAGGCATCTCCCAAATTACTTGAAGTCTGAAAGGACGGTAGTGCTAAGAGGCCTTTTGGAGTCATATTTTTGTATGTAGGAAAACTTTGATGACTCACTGTATGTTTAGGAGGTTTGTTAAAAAAAACAACAACAACCATGCTTGGTTCTCATGTCTTCCAAAAACAGGAATTGTGTAGCTCCTTCCTTCCATTGTTTACAGACTCCCACTCAAAATCTCAGACATTACACCAATAATTTATGTTTTTCTTTTGAAAAGAGTAGGTGGATTGGGCCTTCGGCAGATTGGGACCATGATAGAAAGGGGGGTCTTTAACCCTACTACTGCCATGGTTGTGATGCAGCTCCTCTCCCCTAGCTGCTGTTTTCCAAGAAGATTTCTGTTTGCCTGGGCAAATAGCAACTAGGAAGTGTGAAATCTAGGTCAGAACTGCAGTGGTCTTAATGAGGCAAGGAATGATTGCCCCTAGGCAAGGAATGTTAGCCTGTACTCTAGTTGTGCCCCTGAATGTACTCCTATTGTCGTCCAAGAGCCCATCTTATCCCCAGCAGCTCCACCAGGTGTAGTAGCACCAAAATGGCTACTACTGCATCCAGCAGCACCACCAGGGTCGTCAGAGGCCTCCTTGGGGGAAGGAGACTTTCATCCCTGAATGAAAAGGGCACAGGGGCTGCAATGCGTCTCCTCCATTCTACGCCAGCTATTTTACCTGCTCGGACTGGAGGAGCTCCATGTCAGGTTTTTCCAGCTCACCATGGAGCACAGGCTCCCCACCCAACCCTCTCCAGCACCAAAACGTCTCCCCTGCCTGCTCAGAAACCCCACACCACTGCCCAGCAGTGTGCCTTACTGCAAGCGCTCCCCCAGCATCAGCCTCCCAGTGTCGGACCCAGTGCCAATTGGCGCGGGCCCAGCGGCAGCACTCCTTGCTCTCCTGGTGCTGTAAACGTGCCGTGCAGCACATTTACAGCATACAGCGCTAATGCTGAAGCTTAGCACAGGCACTGGGAGAGTATAGTTGTTCTCTGCTAAAACGGGGCAGGGGGGAGTTATATCAGGACTTGTAGGGTTAAGTCATGAAAAGTGATGTGGTTCTGTGCTTATTTTGATCTTAACTGCAGGGTGGATTCCAATAGGAGGTGCATGGGGATGTAGCACATGTCGCCAATGTTGCTTGCAGGAACACGTGCTGCCACCCATCTAAATGCTCAAACCTGTATACATATTTATAATAAAGCAAGTATTACAAAGACTCCGTCAGCTTCCAGTGACTTTTCCTCTAAAGAAACCCAAACCCAGGTCTTGCTATGCCCCTGGAACTTCTCACCACCTGAGGAAGTGGGGCCCAAGCATGTAACTATAGGTATAAATATGGTTGGAATAGCAGGAATCTATTGATTGCAGGTGGCAACCCCATAAATTCTGGCCCTTGAGGCATCTTGACTGGGCACCTGAATAGTATTTTTTGCTATTTATATCTCAGCATCTGCTCTGCTTTGTATCATTTCTTTCAACATTATGTAACCTGAAGAGAACATTGTGAGTGTTCTCTAAACTGAACAAACTGATTAAAGAGGAGATACCTGCTCAGGAGGAATGCAAACAAGGGCGGGAGTTTTGCAGGTCTTTTGCAAGTCATTACACATGCCTATCTTGATCCCTGGAAACATTTTATACCAAAGGATAATTAGCATGTACCTGTAAGAAGTTTATGTACAATGGATCAGGAGTCCCATACGTGCTGGAGTGCACACATGACATTTCTGTGCAAAGCAGTCTTCCTCATTCACTTCAGCAAAAGGTGCACTGTAAAATTTCATCAGCATAACTCCCCTGTTCAGAAAATGTATTCTAAATACTGTACCTGTTTCTGGGTAATAAATAAAAAAAGACTGTGACCATTGTGCCCTGCTTGTGTGCTTCTCAGAGGTGCTTAAATACAAAATGTTAGATTAAGTGGTTTCTTGGTCTGAACCAGTGTGGTCATTCTTAAGTTCTTAATACTGTGAAAGGCCAAGAAAATCTATGTGTTCTAAATTAATTATGCACATGCATTATGCAATAATGCAAAGTAATTAACATAGCTTTTCTCTAAAATAATCCAAATTGTACATCCAGAGGTTGAATAATAAGCTTGTACCCTTGGTGGTTGGGTGCATTTGAATGGAAGTAGGTTCGGTGCATTTGAAAGGAAGTAGATAACCATCACTGCTCAAAGGCAACTCAATGGAAGGAAGAAAGGATTCTGTGCCCCTGTCAACAGGCATCTCTTGGGAGGCATGAGTAGCCATGAAGGTGGCACAGGTGTGCAGCAAGATACAGAAATTCCATCTCATGAATCATGGATTGCAAATGCACAAATCAAATCCAAAATAAAAGGGAAATGGGAAAAATATGAATAGAAAGGACTCCCATATAGTAAAATTGTAAGCTTTTTAAAAAGTCTCTATAAAAGCAGCGGCCAAGTGAATGTGCATGCCTTACAGCACAAGCCTATGCTTGTCTACTCAAAAGTAAATCTCATTGAGTTCAATGGGGATTACTCCTCAGTAAGTATATTTAGGATTGTAGCCTAATATACTTCTGGAAGTGCAGAGGGATGTGCCAATTCCCGCTTCCATTTACAGCCCCCTTCCTCTGTCAAGAGCCAACTAGGCACAAGCAAATTTCCCTGCTTGTGGTAACTTGCCATCTTTCCATGTGGGCAGCTTTCCCAAGGCCATTTGACGATATGTAGAGGCTGTGCAGGAAAGCCACCTCAGAAGGGATCTTCTGCAAATCAGTCTTGTGAACCAGGCTTAGAAAGGACTGCCTCACAGTTACGGGCCAGGGCCGGATTAACCCAGTAGTGAAAGCAGCAAATGCTACAGGCCTCACTTTTTTATGGGCTCTGCACCCTATGGCAGAGCTAGCAGGGGGCAACCCTGCACCAACAAAATGGCCAAATTCTGCACAACTAAATGATGAAATGCACCCTCTTTGGTTTGTTTTTCTGTGCTTTACCCATAAGGAGAGGGGGGAAATGGTAAGCGCTTTAGGCACCACAATGCACCATGTAAGCAACCCCTTCCACTTGCTATTTGAGCCATTCCAGGCAGCAGTAGCAACGTGCAGATGCAGTTTCGTTCGGTGAGCGCCTACATGTTGTCATCGCTGCTGCTCACATGGCACGTTGTGGTGCCCACAGTACATACCATTCCCTCCCCCCCATACTGTTGGGCAAATCCACTGAAATCATATTCACGCCTACTCGGAAATCTAGTAAGTGTTTTATCAAATATACAGCAAATAAAAAAAAATTGAATTAGTTTACTATGCAAGTAAATAATTTATTTTAATATTTATGTGTATTTTTTAATTTAGGCCTTTATAACATGTGCTACAGGCCCCTCACTCACTTAGTCTGGCCCTGCTAAGGACTACCCCAAAGAAGTCGATAAGGGAGATGAGTCCTGAGTGGAGATTATCCTACACATTCCGCCATACCAAGAGAGTTATTTTTTCTTTTGAAAAATAAGCAGCATGCCCTCTCATTTATAAGCTGTGTTCCACCTCACCCCACTGTTTCAAAACCTTCGGCCTCACCCTTGTCTGCAATGATTCAGTGCTGCAGAAGTAGTAGGCGAGACTCGTTAGAAAATATTTGAGATAAGATTACACAGAGGTTCTGAGATGGGAGTTAATATGTTTAACTCAAATGTTGCAAGAGGCGTTAAAAATGTTTCTGTGTCTAGCTTTCTAAAACATTGTTATGAAATGTGGAAACTTCGAGAGACAGGTTTCCTTTTCATTCTGTGCCTTTACATGCAGGGAGCCAAGGTGATGTTGTGGCTAGAGTGTCAGGGGAGGATATGGGAGATCCAGGTTCAAATCCCCACTCAGTCACATCCATTCACTGGAAGACCTTGGGCCAGTCACTCTCTTTCAGCCTAGCCTCCTTCACAGGGTTGTTGAGAAGATAAAGCTCCTTGATGCCCTGAGCTCCCTGGAGGAAGGAAATGATAGAAACGTTAGTAATAAGGCAATGATTACACCCTATGCGCGTACAGTCTGTTCTCACCTTCTACTGAATGTACAGAGGTTAGGGCTGGGCCTGTAGAAGCAACCTCCTTCCATGCATTCCACTCAATGCATGGTAAGAACCAGGTCCAGTTCACCATGGAAGCCAGTTGCACACAGTGTTTATTGGCTGGAGGCTTGATACCTCCAGTATTAGTAGCTCCAGTAAGTAGGTTTTTAATTACCCCAAAAAATCCCAAACACTTTTAAAAAATGATAATGATTAGAAAAAAAAAATAAGGCAATGAATAAAAACATTTAATTGAATGAGCTTGCATGCTGTCCTTTGAAAAGCAAAAGTGAGCAGCCAGTCTGAAGCACAGTGGGAAGGATAAGACAGAATTTGAATTGCTGATAAGTGCATCTTGTCATTTGCATTGTGAAGTGGAAAGGGGAAAGCTGGACTTGCTCCAGCAAGGGAAAATGTGCTACAGCTCTTGTTTTCAAGTGCATTTGTATGCACTGATCCACAGAATGCAGTAGAAGAAAACATATTGAAATTTTTTCCCACTTATGATCCATAGCAAAGCCTTAACATGAGCACACAAGAGCCCAGTCCGATCCAACTTTCCAGTGCACTGAGGCAGCCAATGTCAGTGAGGTGTGAGCTGCTGTGGGGGGTAGGCGGGTGGGGGTGGCAGAGCAGTCACAGAAGACTCCTGAAGATAAGGGAATGTTTGTTCCCTTACCTCAGGGCTACATTGCGGCTGCCTTGGCGCTGGATAGGATGGGGCCCACAGATGATTAAACTGCATATTCAAGGTAGCAAATCTGCAGTATCACACAACCTCCTCCCCTCCCTCAAATTTACCTCAAATTTAAATAATATGTATAGTATCCAATTAACAAGTGATTTATGGGAATTTTGCTATCTGATTACAAGGGTTGGAATGTTTACATGAAATGACTATGATAACTGTGAACTTTGTTGTCATTATTTATATCAGTTTGGTTAATCTTACGAATGTTGCATTTTATTTAAAATATTTGAGTTGAGAGCATGTTCGTTTCAGCAGTGGTAAAGTTAAACAGCTCTGACATCTGCCCTTAGAAAACTCTTTATTGCTTAACTTTAAAGCAATATCCAATCCAGCACAGAACAGATGTATAGTAATAAACTTATCTCATAATGTCAAATGATTAAACACCGGGTTTTTTTTTTTTAATCCTTTACACTTAAATATACAAGATTTTCCATTAGGGAGCTCCGTTGACTGATAACAGTTTCCCACCTGTTAAGTTTATTTCTACTTCTATTTCTCAAAAGCTAATAGGGTAAATAATAGAAACTAATGAAAGGCAAAGCAAACACGCAGAGGCCCCACAATGTTTCAGTTAATAAGCAATAGAGGTTATATTGATTTCCAGTTCATAAATAACATCAATCCTCAGTGACAATTGATGTGCAGACAGGTTGTGTAAGTCCCTTGATAAGATGTCATAAGGAGGTAATACACTGTAGCGTTCTGTTTTGAAAAGCATATCAGAACTTGAGCCAATCCAGGACCTTCTCAGCAAAGTACTATGCCCAAAGTCCTCTTGCATTATTGCAGTTATTCTGTATATATGTGGAGATTATCACTAGTATGCCACAAATAGTTTCTCAATGTAACCCTTGGGAAAACTCTCCAAATCCTTCACTAAGGATAATTCCATGTGCCTGAAAGGTTGGCCTATTTAAACAGACACCACTGTGCATAGTGCAAAGATATTGGCTGGGATCTGGACCAGCCACAAGTAGCTGCTCTATCTTTAAGCTTTCCCTTCCCCCTGAACCTCTGGAAGAAGGTCAGCAGGACCTTCAGAGTGGCACACCATAAAATACCAGGGCATTTTTCTCCTTTTGCCTAGTCTGTGAGTGGAAACAATTTCCATGGGCACATGTTACGGGCATTGGATCTCACCACTTGATTTTGTTTGTCTTAAACCTAAATACAAATTAATGTACTTTTCTCAGTGGCTGTTTACTGATGTTTCCTCTGTATCTTTTTAGATTGTAAACCGGGGAATCATTTAGGGCCCAATCCAATGCAGTGTGTGCTGGCTCACCGCCGGTGCACACTGTCACAAACATGCCATTAGCCATGTTTGCACCCCTCAGCACCGATACTAGCCCAGCACTGGGCTAGCAGTGGTGGAGCACTGGAGCTTCGCCATTCAGTGCTCACGCAGACCACCGGGCAGCAGAGAGGTAGGCGGAGGCATGGGGGAAGGTGGGGAGGAGGCATTCTGGGATGGGGGGAGGTGGAGGGAGGGAGGGAGGGAGGGTGGGGAGCAGGTGCGCCGGGGGAGAGAGTTGGGCGGGAAGGAGGTGGAACCGATGGCTTTGCTCCACCAGATACTGAGCCTCTGTGTCAGGCCGCACACACATCATGAAGGCTCTTTATTCTATGCCGTCCCTTGGGTCGATGAAGAATTGAGTAATCCCATTGTGGGACTACTCGCCTTATCCGGGTGAAGGGGATGAAAGTCCCCTTCTCCTGAGGAGACAGCAGCGGCTGGATGCTGCAGCAGCCATTTTCGACACCTCTCCTAGCAGCTCAGGATTGGGCTGTAAGTTGTTTTTTCTCTGTAAGCTGCTTTGTAAACTTGTTTTGTTGAAAAGCAGAATATAAAAATTTTATAATAATAATACTTTCATTGGACTGTAGAAATATCTAATGGATTTCCTGAAGATATACAGTGTAGCATGATGATACCTACTTTCCATATGTGCAAGGAAAAATGATGTGGAGAGTTTCGTAACAGGATACAATGTTGCAGATAGGCTTGACCAGCAGATCCGAAATGTCACTCCCGTTTCAAACTGGACATCAGGGTTGGTACTGGAATGCACAGATTGGCAGCAATCAGGAAGGAGAGGGGTGGACTGTTGTAGAGCCTTGGTTTGGTCTGCCCTAAAGCTGTCCAAGAGATTTAAATATGAGCATGGGTGCTATATACCCAGGTTTAACAATGTATGTGTGTGGGGGGGGGGAGAGCCAGGAAGCCATCAGCTCCCTGCCTCGATAACTTTAATGCTTGGAACAGCTTCATCTGAGGTGCCCCAAGTATTGTGGGCATCCAAGTAAGGAATTTACTACCTTCCTCTTGCTCCCTCCCTCCCCACATATAGTCATAAGGCAGTGGTTCTCAAACGTTTTAGCAGTCTGTTGGAACCTACAGGAAGTGATGTCATGGCTGGAAGTGATATCATCCATTTAGGTTTCAAACCTAAGCTGTGATCAGTCAAAAGTTCCTTTACATGGTGTGCTTGTGCCGCTATGCATACTGCATTGCTTGGAATTCAAAACTTTGAATTCCAGCTTGGAAGTCAAGACTGATGCAGACTTGAATCCTTTTCCAACCACACAGCCCTCCCCCCCTTTCCAGCATCCCATCTTCCCACCTATTCAGGGCAAAGCACCATCCCTCTCCCCCACCAGGAGTCTGCCATGCCTAGCAGCTCTGTATTCTCAGCTCTGTATTTTTAATTCTCAGCTCTGTATTTTTACTCCATGACCCATCGGAAATGGGCTTGTGACCCTCCTAGTGAGTCCTGACTCACAGTTTGAGAAACGCTGGTCATAAGGGATTGGAAGGGTACCATATTGCAAAACCAGAGACTTGAAAAGACAGTATACGCTTCATAAACAATAAACAGATGAAAAATTTGAGGTCTCTAAAATGCTCACTGCAAATGTTTCATGAACAATTGCAGTCCTTGAAGAATAACTAGCTGTCATGATCTCCTGGTCAATATTTGAGCAATACTTTATGTCAGATTACTCCATTTATTGTTTGCTGAGTGGCTGTATAATAACCCAATGACTCCACATTGTAAAATGCAGTGATCTGTGAAAGCTTCGACATTTACAATGCTTTTTAAAAAAATGTCTACATTATTTTTTATGAGACAGTATTGTAAACTGAAATGCCAATCAGATAAGTAATTACATTTATTAGATTTATTCACAGAGCTGGTTTCCCGCTCTGTTCTATCTCATTAACTCGTAATTACAGCTACAACCATCAATGTATAAGATGCTTTTCTCTGCAAATAGATACATTAATCAGGGTCACAGCTCTTTTCTAAAAACGTGCCAAAACCTTGCCAGGCCGCAAGTGCCTGCCTCCCACTGCTATGCAGCTGCTTTTGCCTTTATGTCTCCGCTGTTTCCTGAGCTGTGTGCCACCAGTAATGGAGAAGCATTGGGTGCAGCAAGGCTTCATGCCTTTGGCATGCTGTCTCGGGGACTGGAAGATCCTGAGCTGGCCATGGATGTGTTTTTGGATAGAATCCAAGATAAAGCTGCAAAAAAGCAATGTATTGTAAGAGCCTTTGTTGTGGTTCCTTTATAATAATAATAGAAATATAGATCCTCGTCACATGTAATTTGAACTATGAGAGTATAGGCCAGCGGTTTTCAAACTGTCAGGGAGAGTTTGAACTGCAGGAAGTTCCTGCAGGGGTGGGGGGGAGGCAGCGATCCCCAGAACCACGTCACTAAGGGGGCTGCAGGGACTGAGATGCACTCACCAGTCACTGTAGCAGCCTGTTGGGGGTGCGGGGAGTCCTGTGTTAGTGTCTGCAGGGCTCCCCACAGCTTAAAAAGTGAAAGTGGAACAATTGCGCTCCACTTCCACAAAACCATATGCCATATGCCAAGCCTGTCTTGGCAGAGCAATGCTACTTAGACTCTTCCCCAAAACACCAAAAACATCCAATGGAAACATCAACACAGCCCTTTATCCATGAAGTGATCTATTGACAGCAGTGTAGCATTGGCCTGATGTCCATATGTCATTGGTGCAGTGTCCAAGGACCCAATCATTGCATCTAACCATCCCCAGTGTTAGTACCCTGAGATTCACTGTCATGGTGAACTGAGCAGATTGTTGGGGCAGGTGGAGGATCAATGGAGGCCATTGCTAGGGAGGTACCAATAGTGATACAAACATAATGCAACAAGCTAATTTTCAGTTTTGACACACACAAAAATCTCTAACTTCTTAACTTCAAAAATTTCAACTGTATTGTGGTGCATCTTGGATTTTAGGTCTAAAGCTGGTGCTTCAGCTATGGAATTCCCTACCGTGAGAACTAAGAACTTCCCCTTCCTTCATGGTCTTTCAGCAAGGGCTCAAAACATTCTTGTTCTGTATTGCTTATGAGTGATGTGTCGTTGTCTGTACTCTGTGTCTCTATAGCCATGCTTTTATTATAAATAGTTGCCCTCCTCCAATTTGCGGTTGCCCTTATGATTTTATGTATTGCTTTATATATTGTACATTTTTGTCTTGAATTGTAAGCTGCCTTGAGCATTTGCTCCAGTATAGGAAAAGTGAGATATAAACAAACAATGTTTGCTTGTGTTCCAATGTGATTGTTTCAAATATGTGAAGCTAATATAAATGAATTTTGCATTTGTGCTTTTTCCATCACAAGGGAGACTACCTTGGCATAAAGACCATTTCTATTCAAACATAAGTACTAGCATTATTTGGCTGGATCCCAAAGGATCTCCTCTATGGAGAACTCGTGCAAGGAAAGCGCCCTACAGGTAGACCACAGCTGCGATACAAGGACATCTGCAAGAGGGATCTGAAGGCCTTAGGGATGGACCTCAACAAGTGGGAAACCCTGGCCTCTGAGCGGCCCGCTTGGAGGCAGGCTGTGCAGCATGGCCTTTCCCAGTTTGAAGAGACACTTTGCCAACAGTCTGAGGCTAAGAGGCAAAGAAGGAAGGCCCATAGCCAGGGAGACAGACCAGGGACAGACTGCACTTGCTCCCAGTGTGGAAGGGATTGTCACTCCCGGATTGGCCTTTTCAGCCACACTAGACGCTGTGCCAGAACCACCTTTCAGAGCGCGATACCATAGTCTTTCGAGACTGAAGGTTGCCAATACACTAGCATTATTATAGATGCTCCTTCTTAACTTCTCAGTACTGTTTTTTGCCCAAAATCTTCAGCTGGAATGCACCATATGTGACAGTTATATGGGTCAGCCATTCATGAAGCCAACTGAAGCAGTTACCTCAGGCAGTAGACTGGTGGAAAGGAAGCCAACCTCTGTCCTCCCTCCCCCCATTTCCTCCCCTGGGAGGAAAAGAGTCTGGTCTCAGGTACCAGAAAGTCTTGTGTTGACTATCCAAAGCTGCTTTTCTAAGCCTCAGTCAATAATAAGGTATATGCTATTAAAGTTATGCTATTAAAGAGATACTCTGGTTATTAAGTAGGATTAATAGAGAACTATTAATCCTACTTAATAACCTGAGAATCTCTTTAATGGTTTATTCTGTGGGTGGATGAGTCTTTGTGTCCTGTTCCAATCCTATTTCCAAACCAAATCCCAGTAGATAGTATGAACTCATTACAAACAATGATATCTTATGCAAATGCTGTCCTCTTGTGGCTCGGAAGAATAGATGTTTGCCACTATGGGATGTTTTGAAGGAGTAAGAGAAAACCACCTGCATCAAAACTCCACCCAGTACTTACCTGGAGTATTTGTGTGTTCCCGGTCTATTTTGATGGTGAAGTAGACCCTTTCATGACAAAACAAATCAGAACATTATGGCTTGATAAAAATTGACACTTCCAGGTGTTTAGTCATGGGTAGGCTCAGGGGCTGCTTCTGAAATTCAATATCCTGTTTTGCAGTTGGCTTTTTTGCCCTACCAGTAGGAATTAGAGCCTGTAATTTCTTTTTTCCACCATACCATAAGTCCAGAACATTGGGCCCGATCTTAGCTAACGTCAGAGCACCAGTGCAGCCACAATGTGGGTGAAATATGAAAAACATTGATTCTTCTAAATGATGCCATTATCATAGGGTTGACCCAAACTGGCTCCCTGGTTTTACCACCCCATTCGCATGGATGAGATTGCAGGAGCTATTTTGGTGGTTTTCAGAGGTGTGGAGGACACGCTTACAGGCAGCAGCAGTGGTGTTTCTTCAGTTTTATTTTCCAGAAAGTGTTGACCTAGTGTGCGATGAAAGTGTCAACCCAATGTGCGGTGGTGGTGCAGAAGGCTAATTCTATGCTTGGGATCATTAGAAAAGGCACTGAGAATAAAATGGCTAATATTATAATGCCATTGTACAAACCGATGGTAAGGCCACACATGGGGTATTGCATCCAGTTCTGGTTGCCACATCTCAAAAAGGACATAGTGGAAATGGAAAAGGTGCAGAAGAGAGTGACCAAAATGATTACTCGGCTGGGGCACCTCCCTTATAAGGAGAGGCTACAGCATTTTGGGCTCTTCAGTCTAGAAAAGAGGCACCTTAGGGGGGACATGATTGAGACATACAAAATTATGCAGGGGATAGATAGAGTGGTTTGAGGGATACTCTTTTCCCTCTCACACAACACCAAAACTAAGGGAAATCCACTAAAATTGAGTGTTGGGAGAGTTAGGACAGTCAAAAGAAAATATTTCTTTACCCAGTGTGTAATTAGTCTGTGGAACTCCTTACCAGAGGATGTGGTGATGGCATCTGGCCTGGATGTCTTTAAAAGGGAAGAATTTCTGGAAGAAAAACCCATCACAGGTTACAAGCCGTGATGGGTATGTGCAACCTCCTGATTTTAATGTAGCTACCTCAGAATGCCAGATGCAAGGGAGAGCACAAAGATGCAGGTCAGTGTGTGTTTCCTGAGGAATCTGGTGGGCCAATGAGAGATACAGGAAACTAGACTAGATGGGCTTTTGGCTTGATCGAGTGGGGCTCTTCTTATGTTCCTATGTTCCTAGAAGTCTCCCTATGTATGATGTTAGGCGGACTGCCACTGCTACACAATATAATACAGCAAAAAAAAAAAAAAAAAGACTAAAAGACAACAGAAGAACAGTTTCAGACTACAGAACAGTTTCAGCCTCTCTTTTATTCCCCATCTGCCCCAAATCTGGAGTGAAAATTCCTTTTTCAGAATTTACAGCTCAACATTAAATACATTTTTAATGGACCTTTACCCTTTTCACTAATATGTTCAAACAATTCAGAATGTAGCAAAAATATGTTCTATAGCAATTTCATTCAGCAGTGAATTCCTAATACAGTGTTTGATTAAAAATGAAAAAAAATGGGCAAGAAAGGCAGTTTGTAAATCAACTCCTATAATATCTAAGTTTTCCTTTTATTTTCATTTTCTCCTCTAAAAAAAAGAGATGTTTTAAGGTCAAGGAAAGATCTCTTTCTGTCTCCATCCAGTGAAAAACTGGGAGGAAGCAGAAAAAAGAAAATTGTACTGGAAGAGGGATTAGATGGAAATAACAACTGCATTGTAAAAAACCTCCATGAATGGGACTTTAAATTTTCCTTTCAAGGTACAAATAATTGCATAATGCCATCCTCCAGTTTCACTGATAGGAAAGATTATAGAATGACAAGATAGAAAGAAAGAATGGAGTAGAGGGAAACAGAGTCACATAGTAGGACAATAGCACACTACCTCTCCTGCCCTCCGACTATAATGCATTAGTGGCCTCTTTTCATAACTTAAAATATATTATTGTAAATATTTTGAAGGACAAATATTCATATTGATAGGCACAATTTAATAGCTAATGGAAAATGAAAGCCAGTGTATGAAAAAAACAACAAAACACTGGGGCTCTGATGGACAGATCCTCCTTTGAAACGTAGATTGTTTTTGCTGGGTCAATGTAACTGATGACAAACTGTGTTGGAATGGAGACCAAGGTAATGTTTTTGGAGTGGGGCAGGAGCTGTTCTGTCCTTTGTTTCTCCTAGGGAAATCTCTGAAAAATAAGTTCTGCATGGTTCCAACACATACATTTGAATCAGAATGTATCTGATGAGTGGCACCTATTGACTGGAATGAGAGACATCAACAACACACCTTTCCACTTATCCCTGGAGCTGTTTTTTTGTGTGTGTTTTTTTTAAATGTTGGAAGATGTTAGTCACTGAAGGACACACAAATCAGTAAATATGTGCTGCTTTTAAAACATTTTTTTGTTGTTCACCTGATTTGGAAGGGGAGGGGTAAAACTCATGACAGATGCAGTGTTCAGTGCTAGAATCTCTGTTTATAGTGCAAGTATGGGTTGAGTATCCCTTATCTGAACTGTTTGGGATGGGAAGGCCTCTGGATTTTGGAATAATTGCATAATTATAATGTGAAATGCTTCCACTTGCTCTTTTCACTGTTACCCATGTGGGTGTCTGCTGCCTCTTTAATATTTTTCAACAGTGTTTGTACAGGTACACATCACAGAGCTGTAAATAGAACATACAGTCTGTACCTGCACTGTACATGGGAATGAGTACAAGACTTTCTAGTGTTCAGACTACACTTTTTTAAAACGTCTTGGACCCAACTTTGACTTTTGGAATAGTCCAGATTTCAGATGTCCAGATAAGGTGTAATCTACCTAAAATGAAGAAACTTCTGTGTCTACTGTGAAAATATCTTCACCCTTAGGAATTAATTACATAATCCTCAAAATCAGTTGCAAGTTAAACAAATTAGAACTGCAATCTCATACATATTTACATATGAGTAAACCCCATTTAGTTGACTGAGTAGAATGCCTAGGATTGCTCTGTAGATCTACCTATACTTTCTTCTCCGACAAAAAAACACAATCCTATTCTTCTCTGATATGTGTCTTTGGGCTTGTGCAGCACTCCTAAGTGCAGTTTCAGGCATATGGAAGGTCTGCTGACAGGAGAAGGGGCAATAGTATGGGACTCAAGTACATGAAAGGAAGTGTACATGAGTGTACTCAAGTAGATGAAAGGAAGTACATGAAAGGAAGTCAAGTACATGTGAGAGTCTGGTCCAACAAGAAGCTGACGGAACATACCAAGATCCAGGTCTACAGAGCTTGCGTCCTGAGTACACTTCTGTACTGCAGCGAGTCATGGACTCTTCACTCACAACAGGAGAGGAAACTGAATGCTTTCCACATGCGCTGCCTCTGACGTATTCTCGGCATCACCTGGCAGGACAAAGTTCCAAACAACACAGTCCTGGAACGTGCTGGAATCCCTAGCACGTATGCACTACTGAAACAGAGACGCCTGTGTTGGCTCGGTCATGTCGTGAGAATGGATGATGGCCGGATCCCAAAGGATCTCCTCTATGGAGAACTCGTGCAAGGAAAGCGCCCTACAGGTAGACCACAGCTGCGATACAAGGACATCTGCAAGAGGGATCTGAAGGCCTTAGGAGTGGACCTCAACAAGTGGGAAACCCTGGCCTCTGAGCGGCCCGCTTGGAGGCAGGCTGTGCAACATGGCCTTTCCCAGTTTGAAGAGACACTTGGCCAACAGTCTGAGGCTAAGAGGCAAAGAAGGAAGGCCCATAGCCAGGGAGACAGGCCAGGGACAGACTGCACTTGCTCCCAGTGTGGAAGGGATTGTCACTCCCGAATCGGCCTTTTCAGCCACACTAGACGCTGTTCCAGAACCACCTTTCAGAGCGCGATACCATAGTCTTTCGAGACTGAAGGTTGCCAACTACTACATGTGAGAAGGGGATGCTACAGTCAGTTCTCATTATCCGCTAGGATTAGGTTCCTGGAAACCCATGTGGATAGCGAATTCGCAGATAACAAACCATTGATCCTATGGGACCTATGGAATCAATGGGGTTAGATACAAGGGGGACCTTCCCTGCCATCAGAAAAATTCAGCACTCAGGAAGCCAGTAGAGTGCAGTTGGAAGTGTCAGAAGGTATCTGAATGCTGCAGATACCTTCCAGGAACTACAGGGATCTTCAGAATGGCACCCGCAACCAGTGTAGTTCCCTTTAAAATGACTCATAGAAGTTTTCACCAGCCATTTTAAAGGGGTCTGCACAAATCACAGGTGCCGTTCTGAAGTTCCATGCAATCTTCAGAAGGTCTCTATAAAGTAGATAACAAGAACAGAGGTACAGATAACGAGAGAAGGCAGAATTCTGCTCCTCACAGGTAAGTGAATTGGCACATAGAGAATTCGCATATAAAAAGAACTGTATTATGTGGTAGCAAATCTTTAGCAATGCTTTGATTTCTGATTAAACCAGGTCTTTTGCCTTATAATTATTTCCTATGGAACTCTTCCATAATTTCAGGCACTTGTTCTCTTACAGTATTTTTTGCATGTGGTGAGAAAAAGAGAATAAATATTGTTCTTGAATCTTTTCCAGAAGAGATGGTGGTGCAAGATTTCCTGCTTTCCTTATTCCTATAACCAGCATGTAGCTTCCCTTCCTTTGTCCCAGCATCAAAAAGCAGCTCTAAAAACTATTCATTGGTGCTTGATTTTTGAATTTTCCCATTTCCTCCTTTTCCTTCAGTCATTCTGTGATCTCATGGTTAAGTTTCTGGCACATGGCTTATCTAAACTATGCCATAAATGGGGGATACATATCTGCAACTCCAAACATCAATAAACAACCTTTGATCTTTTTGAAGCATGACTGGTGGTGTTTTATGCAATATAAATAATATTTATGTCAGCTCTGAGGCTGGGTATAGTTGCTCCATGGCTAATATAGTGTATTTATAAGTAATTTATTGGATGCCAGGTTGTTTCTTTTTAACACATACTTCTGTGCAGTCTACCTTTATGCATTGCCACTATTGAGAATGGCGAAGGAGTGGGGACTAATTTTGTGCAGTACTAGGACTCCTGCACTCTGCCTACACAGAGGCCTTTAACAGCCTACAACTATACCAGGACACAAGCCAATAATGTTGTTAGCCTGAAGGGCTGGCCCAACTACACAGGAAGTCTAGACAGATGCCTGGGGTGGTAAATTTAAATAATTCCTTATTATACCATTATCTCTACAGCATCAGTGTACATGGTGTTCTACAAAGTAACATAAGCAAAAATGCCAGACACTGAAGGTATGTGAACACCTTTGTTCCACATCTGGCTAAGACAGCTACACCCTTGATGCGATGTGGTCAGTCTATATGGGAAAGACAGGCCTCTCATCACAGGTACTCTGTGAACACACAAACCACTTCATTCCTCCGTTGCTGCTTCAAGTGGCCTATCAGAATTTGCATGACATGCAATTGAGGATCAAGAGACTAGAGTGGAAGAGGAAGAAAAACCGGCTGGTGTCAGGTGCTGGTGTATAGTGGTGTCAAATGTGATTGAGGGCTTGGGCCTGGTGCTCGAGTTCATAGGAATCTAACTGATACTGAAACAGGCCATTGGGTAAGTACTGTCTGGCAATGGAACCCTCTATTTTTAGGTACTTCCTTTTGGCATAGGGCAGTGGTATTCAAACTGGGGCGTCATGATGCCCCAGCCTTTGGGTCCTGACCTCTGCCTCCTTAAAGGGCGGGGGCAGCCAGGAGACAGGGGGAAGGCAGCAGCCAGAGCCCCAGTTCAAGGTACCTGATGCCTAACAATGCATTGCTGAGCAAAATGCTGCTGCACACAGTGACAAATTCTGTAGGAAACAGCACACAGTTTTGGGAAGGGTGCCTGGGTTAAGGCCAATGCTTCAATCTTTCAGATTAAATTGCAAAAACGTATCCGTGGTTGTTACTTTTCGTTAATGTGATGTTTTCCACTAAGCGATAAAAAGTAGTAACTTTTTGATACCCCATAAGAATGACAACCGTATTATTAGCACAGGTCGAACCACAGCCAGCCCACTGATTCCACAAGCAGAATGTGTTGTGTGGAGTGGTACCTTGGAGGAAGCAGCAAAGGGCCTTATGAGAGCCCTATCTTCTAACCTGCTGCCAATGGAGACACTCTGGTCAATGCTTTGATCCTCTTTCAGCTCACTAAGAGCCAGCAAGTAGAGGATTAGGAGAGCTGCAGCCTGAGAAGGCAGGGAAGGTGCTACAGCTGCTGCCATCACGTCTTTCTCACTCTCTCTGCCCACTCAGCTGCAGCTGAGAAAGGCAGGGAAAGGTGAGGAAGGACACCGCTCCTTACCTCCCCTTCAGCGCTATCTCTTTGCTTGTCCTCACATCCAGCTTTTTTGACAATGAACAGGAAGCACTCAGTGTGTCCTGCTCTCCTGTTCCTTTAAAAAAAAAAAGACCAGTGAAAGGAGTTGGAAAGAGACAGTGCTGAATGGAAGGTAAGGGGTAGGGTTGTCTTTCCTCTGTAGCAGTTTTTCTCAAACTGTGGGTCAGGACCCACTAGGTGGGTCGCAAGCCAATTTCAGGTGGGTCCCCATTCATTTCAATATTTTATTTTTAATATATTAGACTTGATGCTACACTGGTATGTGACTGCATTTGGGGAAATGTTACAGACTTAAACTTTTAACAGGCTACTATGTATATTTGTTTATCAATGGTAGTAATTGGGACTTACTCCTGGATATGTGTAAGTAGGATTGCAGCTGGGATTGTTAAAAAATTTTCCTGCTTGATCATGTCACTTCTGGTCATGACATCACTTCCGGTGGGTTCTGACAGATTCTCATTCTAAAAAGTGGGTCTCCGTGCTAAATGTGTGAATGTTTACACACGGTTCTATGTGTAAACCACTGGCATAGAATATTATCTATTTTATTATCCATAAAAATGGTCTCCTAGATTGCAGTCCCATGCCTACTGCAGTGGGGACTCCCCTCATTTGTCACAGTGGCACTTCTGAATGGGCACACATTTTATGCAGAAGAGTGAGCTGGCCAGAAATACACTGATGTTCTTGAGGAATGTGGTCTGGGAAAAAAGGTGAAAATGGCTATTTGCACACATGCCTGCACTGACGTAGCAAATGCTGGAGTGCTCTTCATATACCGTTTTTCCAAATATGTTTCCATTCTAATTTCAATTAGTAGCTTTAAATTTGAATTAACAGCAAGTCACAGGTCGCTCTAAGTTCAGGAGACTGGAAACCTGCCATTGACCCAAATTTAATGCCAATTTTGCTTTTAGAAGTCAAAGTTCCAAGTTGTAATTACCCATGTTTTGGCATCTGTAATTGTGAATTGGTGTCAAGTTCTTTTGCTTTCATTACCACTTCAGGTCTGCTCTAATGTGTTACAGGTACTATGGAATGCAAAATCAAATGAATATATTATTCTCTATTATCCTTCCTCTAATCTTTATCTCACTTTCAGAAATGATTGTAAAGGCCTGATGTCCTGACTTATTGAAAAGAAAATATCAGTTGGGACCATTAGAAACTTGAAGTGTGTGTGTGTGTATTTATTTACAGTATTTTTATCCTGCCTTTCTCCCCACAGGAACCCAATGTATGCATCTATATATAAAATATCAATCTGAACCTGCTTCTGAGCAAAATTGTTTCCATTTAAGACTTTCCCCGTAAAATAAAACTTCTTTAAAGCTGAGCACTGTGTAAAGAACAGTGCAGGTCTTTAATATTGTTAATATTGCAAAAATAAATGTTTTTCCTTTTAACAGCCTTTTTTTCTTAAGGAAAATTAATTCCTATTTACAGTCCCAGCACATGCATGGTAATGTTCCAATTCTGGCAGCCAAACAGCTGTTCCTCCATTACTTGGAGGGTTGCTGGGTTCCCCTGACGATCGAGAGGCCCATTACTGAGCACCAGGTTTCGTGGCAACAGGTGCCCCTGAAAATATAGTGCTTCCAAAAGCAGAATGCAATAAGCGAGTTCCTCCTTACAATACCTTACAATAATTAACAAGCCATAATAAAGAATAGTGGCCACAATTCCTAAGTGAGAAAATGTGCTTTTTCTTAATGACCTGTTTAATGACCTCACTTCCTGCCTAATGACCTCACTTCTTCTGGCTGTCAGCAGGTGTCCTGAAAGCTGTTCAGCCCGCTGTATGAAACAAGTTTGACACCCCTGTGCTAAAAAAACGTTAGGTACCCTTATGTAGTAACACTAATGGTCCAATCCTGTCCCCTTTCCTGCCATCGGAACTAGTGTTCCAGTTATGGGGTGTGCTTTCTGGCCGTTGTAAATGGCCTTATGGAGCCGTACTCATGGAGCTGTGCACATCTGTCCTACCACTGATGACGCTGTGGAAGTGTCACATGCAGCAGTGGGGTGTGGAGTAGCCACTGGTAAATGCTGGCGTGGGGTGGATAGGGAGGGGGGAATGGGGTCAAGGAGGCTGCAGGACGGGTGGATCTGGTAGTGATAGCATGTGCCTGATCCTATCCCTTCTGTTAGAAGCCTCCCCGCCCTCTTTCCCTCCTCTGACTTGCATCAGCCAAAAAGCTTCTGCAAGTCAGAAGAGACCCATTGGTGGTCAAGGGGTTTAAGGTGAGGGTAAGGGACAATATTGTTCTTTATCTCTCCCAAACCTCCTGATCTCCCTGCCCCTGCAGGATTTAGTGGTAGTGTTTTGGATAAACTACCCAGAAGTGGACCTCCCCAGCCCCACACCTCAGGGGAAAGGTCTGCGATGATGCCCCCAGTGGGCTGTCGTCACCCCCTGTGCAGAAATCTGCCCCCCCCACCTGAGGCTCATGGAGTCTCACGCAACATGAGCCCACGCTGGGGAAGCCTCTCTGAGGTTCCCTGACACTATAAACTGTGCTTCCAGAAAACCAGAAGCACAGTTTCTGACCCAATCAGGAGCCTCAGAGAGGCTTCCACGGGATCCTAGAGGATCGCACCCGGGGCATTTTCCCCATAGACTTCTATGGTAGGTCCACAACGGAGACTATGGGTAGTCTTTTGCCTGATCCAGCACAGGTTGGGATTGGGCTGTTAGTTTAGTGGGAATTGTGTGAGCAGGAGCTACTAATGGTTTTAAAATAACATCATTGTAACATCATATCATGAGTGGACACTTAACACCTTAAATTCTTGATAAGAAACAGATTAAGATATGAAACCGCCTTATAAAGAGTCAGGCCATTGATCCATCCAATCAGTTACTGACTGCAACTGACACTGACTGACTGGTGTGAGAAGCATCTTTTCAAGTGACCTGGATCTAGAGATGCGAGGGACTGAATGGGCCCCTTCAGAATGCAAAGTATGTATGCTACCAAAGCCCCTCCACAATAGTTGCCTAAATACTGTGAAATAAGAAACATCCAACTCCTTGAAGCTCAAGACTGAATAAGTATGTCTGAATTTGATTGGATATAACTATAAAATTCATTGAGAGGCTATTTAAAGCATGACTAATTATTTTCCAAGGTCAACAGCAAATATTGATTTCCTTTGCTCCTATAGAATTTCTGTTTTTTAGTGATCATGGAGAACTCCTCCTTCTCTCCCAGGCAGGGGGAGTTCTGCCTTGGGGGAATTGTTGAGGGACATGGTTGTGGGAAAGAGAAGGCGGGGAGACAAGCAATAATGCCATTGGTAGCAGTTGTGGACCTACCATAAGGTACGATGGGGCAAAAGCCCCAGGCACGAGGCGCTAGGACCCTACGGAAGCCAACGGGGGTGGAAACGGTGCTTCCTGTTTTCCGGAAGCATAGTTTAAAGCGTCAGGGAACCTCACAGAGGTTTCTCCGATGCAGGTGGAGGCTGCACAAGGCTCTGTGAGCCTCAGGTAAGTAGGGGGGCAGATTTCTGCATGGGGGGGAGGTGGCAGCCTGCAAGCAGGCGCCATCGCGGACCTTTGCCCCGGGTGCAGGACTGGGGAGGTCCACTGCTGAGTGGCAGACCTCTCCAGCTTTGCGCCTCAGGACAAAAGTCCGAGATGCTTCAGTAGGTTCTTTATTGTGGCTTCCCAATGGGGTGGGATTAATACAATAAAAAGCAGGGTTACAACCACTTCCTGATGGGTGCCTTCACCTTTGAGCCTGAGAATAACTTTCCTTCCTATATTTGGTTCATGTAGCCCTTTGTACCACTCTGGGTAGAGGCCTGTGAGTATTGAAGAGTGCATCCCAGTTGGTGTTGGAGGAGGAGATTTGGATCTCTCAGTGCCAGGGTCACCCAACTGGGGGTGGTCACTGCAGATTCAGCCCCTTGCCCTGGATGGGGTCGTGGTGTCACAGCTGTATCCCTGATTACACCTAGAGTAATAACCATGGCCAGGGTATTTCCTGGTGCCAGCTAGTGCCAGCTGCCTTTTGGCTCTTCTGTCCTTCCCTTGGCCTGGCCTCTCTGACCTGAGTTGCCCTTTGCTAAAGTCACCTTTCCAGTGCTGTGCAACTCCCTTCAGCCATTCTTCTTTTGCCTCCAGCATCTCCAACTCTTATTCCTTCCCTTCTACCTTACTCCACTTTCCCTTCCACATTACCCAGTTACCTTAGTTCAGCATGAAGTTCCTGTGATAGTTCCTGTGAATATTCATAGCTCCACTACCACCACATAGGATTTCTCATTCACTGAACAAAAACTTGGCAAACATGTTAAAGTTTGGCTTGCACATGCTGTTCTGTGGCCAGTATTAACATTAATACAGCAGCCTACATATATGTATGTACCACAACTCCATGGACCCTCTGAAGCACACAAAGAACATTGAATCACAGTAAAAGCCCGAAACTGTACTTTTTAGATCCAAGGATATAGATTGTGCATAGCTACCATGTATGTATATGTGAATTTTGGTGGAAACTATGAGTGACGCATGAATGCACCTCAAAAGTATGAGGAGAGATTCTGAATCAGCTAGAGCTCACTGCTAATTCTTTTTGCAATGTAGTGAAGTTAATGTCTGCCCTTTGTCACTGGATTTTCTTTTAAGCGTAATAATATCATGACAGTTCTTAGCCTAGTTTTTTTATTAAAATGTTTTTACTTTATATTGTATTTTTATTAAAACTCTACCCAGAAAACTTTTTCATAAATTGACATTTTTATTCATTAATTCAGATTTTTATCAAATACCTGCTTCCTCTTTAAAAGAAGCTGTTTGCCAAAGAAAGAAAGAAAGAAAGAAAGAAAGAAAGAAAGAAAGAAAGAAAGAAAGAAAGAAAGATGGCCAATGCAATCCTTTTTTAAAACCTCAGTGTTTGTTTCCTCTTCTAAATTTGACTTCTTTTCTGTTGAGAACATATTAATTTCACTGTTGCCTGTATGTATGGCATTTACCTGCCAGATTCCTGTAATTTGACTGATAACTTTTTATAAGATGTGATAAAAATACAATGCAAACACTGGTAATATTCCCACAGTACAAATCTTTGATTAGAGTTATAGGCTTGGCTATGAACAGTAGCAAAAGATATTTTCTGCTGTGTTTATCTAGGTATACAGACTTTACTTTGCACACATAGTGTGTGATTTAAGGACAGTAAAGGCAAATTTCACTGAATATTAATTGGATTTATGAGGAATGTGGGCAAATATTGTAATTATGGGCATGTGAATAATGCAGGCACACAATCTCAAAAAAGCATCCTAATTATTACATAAGAGGGAAGTGTGTGTGTGTGCAGCTCAAGGGGTGTTTTGCAGTCATGATAACCCCTGCTAATTGGGTAAGAGGCACTTTTTCAAGTGGGTGCTTCTCTTTTTAGCAGGGGGAGAGTAACTGGCCCACCTCACCCTAGCAGTGTCTTTTCTAGTGGCTGTCTGCTGGTGTTCTTTTTGCATCTTTTTAGATTGTGAGCCCTTTTGGGACAGGGAGCCATTAGTTATTTGATTTTTCTCTGTAAACCGCTTTGTGAACTTTTAGTTGAAAAGCGGTATATAAATACAGTTAATAATATTAATAATAATAATAATAATACAGGTGGTTGATTATAGGAAATTCATGTAACTTAGCAGGTGTGATCAAGTGACCTACAGAACCCTCATAGAACCTATGGCCCAATCCTATAGAGGGCCTATGGTAGCAGGCTTCCTGATCTTGACTTCCTGATCTTGGCATATGATGCAATTACGGCATCATAAATGTTGTGCCACCATTGTGCACATCGGAGATGCAGGTGCAAATGACCAGAGACTCTGCACAGCCACTAGAGATAGACCTAGCCCACATTGGAGCAGGTAAGGTGCCAGCAGTGGCGGGTCATGGGTGGTTTAGGGGAGGTTCAGGGGAGAACCAGGGTGGGGAGTGGGGAGGGTGGGGGCAAGAGGAGGTGAATGTCAGCAGCAGCAGCTCAGCAGATATTTTATCTTCATTTTCCCAACCCAACATGCCCCCTGCCTCTCCTTGGATTTATACCAGCAAAATATCTGGTGTAAGTCTGAGGAGACCCTTGATGTTCAGGTGGTCTATGGAGTGGTAAAGAAGGTATTTTTACTTAGCTCTCCCAGGACATCTAGTCACACACACACACACACACACACCTGTAGCTTGCAGCATGTACTCTATTCGCATAAAGTAGTGGGGGATAGGATTGGGCCACTGGTCAGCTTGCTTGCAGAAGCATCATGTGAGTACAGTTTGGTTCTGATTGGCATAGGTTTGCTCGCCTTTAAGTTTGAACCACATTGGGTTGCTATGCTTTGAACAGCAGTTTGACCTATGGCAATTAACAGGTCATAATGTTTATATCCATACCATCAAAGTTTCAGCCACTTATTTCTGAAACTCATGCTGTTGTTAAAGGTATAGGAGCAGTCCTAGCACTTTTTTTTTTTCTGGTCAGGTGTGACCAGGGCTGAATCAAGGCTATAAAATGGAGACATTACTATAGGAAGACTATTTAAGACGTATGGGAGAAGCTAATGCAGTAACTGGGCTCCCATATGAACCATTTTTCAGCATACTGCCTAAGAAGGAGGTGTAAGCAAGGGGATCTCCAGGGCAAGCATAATAAATCATATGGAGACATAATGCAGAAGTGTCCTTAACAAATAAAGCAAGATGCTAAAAAGAAATCCAATGTATACCGGTCCAGGCATAGTCACATAACTTCAGTATTAGAGTCTGTTTTTGTTTTGTTTTTTTCAAACAACCAGTCAATATTTCCACAGTCCCCCCCCCCTCAAAAAAATGTTTGCATTTCATTGTTAGCTGACTTACTTTTGAAATACATACTATAACTTTATTTAATCATGTTGACCCTTTAGATGAGAAGTTAGCACAGGGGCATTTCACAAACCCTTCTGTTTCCCACCCATCACATGGCAGCTGCAGAGAGGAGAGTAAGGAAAGATATCAAAGCATAGAAAGTGAAATCTGCCCTAACAGCACTAATTGTTTTGTTCTTTCGCACATGGTCTGTCCTAAGAATGGGTTCCGAGTGGGCCGTTTCCTGTTCTCATTATACTCTTTCTCATGAGAATCCTTCTTAGGCCATACTCCCTTTGTGCTTTCAAACAGATGGTGGCATTCAACAGCACTTTGATGATCAGTGAAAACTGGACTCCAGAAGCCAATTCAAACGTTGGAATGCTGAAAAAGTCCATTCTCAAGACACAGATGATGTCCATTTAAAGAAATAATAATTGTACTGACAATAAAAAGGTATGAGTTAGTTCCATCTGGTTGCTTCAGACAAAAATGAGAGCTAATGCAAGTTAAAACTTTTTTTTTTTTAATGGAACTTTGGTCTGGTTTTATTTTAAAGTGAAATGCAAACTTTACCAACTTCAAGAGCTTGGCCTGTCTTTATACAGAACAATTCAATAACAGAGTTGAAAAAATTCACACTCAGTCCCTTGTAGGAACAAGCTGATCAAGGCCACTTTCCAATATATGGAACAATATGTTGAGTCCTGATCCAAAAGGAATTAAAATAATGGAAATACCCATTGAACATCGAATGAAATATAGGGCAATGTGGTTTATTTTAGGCAAGGCAGTAACTTTATTTTTGTGGTATTGGATAGGATTACTGTTAAAAATCACAGAACAGGATTTTGGTAAATAACTGGAATCCCGCGAAACTCAAATCCTACCTTTAAAATAATTATGTTGATCTTATTAAAATCCAACATGCGCTTTCGGTCACCATGTGTTTGAAATTAGGTGGAACTAAAAAATTTTCATCTGAAGCACTGTCATGCATGATGTGGCCTAAGAATAATTCTTATTGTAGTCAAATGCTAAAGTTCCTTCTTATTCAAGAGCGTTAGTAGTGAAGTCTACACTAAGCTATAGTATCTTCAGTCTTCTTGCTGATTGCACAATGATACGTTTATGCCCATGCCATAATCCCCTGTGAGTAGCCCAATCCTAACTTGCACTGGAACAGCAAAGCTGAGTGGCCTGCACTGTATCTAGTGCAAGGTTGGTGCTGACCTGATGGCAACTTGGGTTGTGATGTTTTTCTCCTTACCTCAGTTAGGAGTTAAGTCAGATAGAGGTTAAAAGAGAAGATGTTTCAGACCTCATTGATAAATTAAAGATCAATAAGTCACCGGGCCCTGATGGCATCCACCCAAGGGTTATTAAGGAATTGAAGAATGAAGTTGCAGATCTCTTGACTAAGGTATGCAACTTGTCCCTCAAAACGGCCATGGTGCCAGAAGATTGGAGGATAGCAAATGTCACGCCTATTTTTAAAAAGGGAAAGAGGGGGGACCCGGGAAACTATAGGCCGGTCAGCCTAACATCCATACCGGGTAAGATGGTGGAATGCCTCATCAAAGATAGGATCTCAAAACACATAGACGAACAGGCCTTGCTGAGGGAGAGTCAGCATGGCTTCTGTAAGGGTAAGTCTTGCCTCACGAACCTTATAGAATTCTTTGAAAAGGTCAACAGGCATGTGGATGCGGGAAAACCCATGGACATTATATATCTGGACTTTCAGAAGGCGTTTGACACGGTCCCTCACCAAAGGCTACTGAAAAAACTCCACAGTCAGGGAATTAGAGGACAGGTCCTCTCGTGGATTGAGAACTGGTTGGAGGCCAGGAAGCAGAGAGTGGGTGTCAATGGGCAATTTTCACAATGGAGAGAGATGAAAAGTGGTGTGCCCCAAGGATTTGTCCTGGGACCGGTGCTTTTCAACCTCTTCATAAATGACCTGGAGACAGGGTTGAGCAGTGAAGTGGCTAAGTTTGCAGACGACACCAAACTTTTCCGAGTGGTAAAGACCAGAAGTGATTGTGAGGGGGTCCAGAAGGATCTCTCCAGACTGGCAGAATGGGCAGCAAAATGGCAGATGCGCTTCAATGTCAGTAAGTGTAAAGTCATGCACATTGGGGCAAAAAATCAAAACTTTAGATATAGGCTGATGGGTTCTGAGCTGTCTGTGACAGATCAGGAGAGAGATCTTGGGGTGGTGGTGGACAGGTCGATGAAAGTGTCGACCCAATGTGCGGCGGCAGTGAAGAAGGCCAATTCTATGCTTGGGATCATTAGGAAGGGTATTGAGAACAAAACAGCTAGTATTATAATGCCGTTGTACAAATCGATGGTAAGGCCACACCTGGAGTATTGTGTCCAGTTCTGGTTGCCGCATCTCAAAAAAGACATAGTGGAAATGGAAAAGGTGCAAAAGAGAGCGACTAAGATGATTACGGGGCTGGGGCACCTTCCTTATGAGGAAAGGCTACGGCGTTTGGGCCTCTTCAGCCTAGAAAAGAGACGCTTGAGGGGGGACATGATTGAGACATACAAAATTATGCAGGGAATGGACAGAGTGGATAGGGAGATGCTCTTTACACTCTCACATAATACCAGAACCAGGGGACATCCACTAAAATTGAGTGTTGGGCGGGTTAGGACAGACAAAAGAAAATATTTCTTTACTCAGCGTGTGGTCGGTCTGTGGAACTCCTTGCCACAGGATGTGGTGCTGGTGTCTAACCTAGACGCCTTTAAAAGGGGATTGGACAAGTTTCTGGAGGAAAAATCCATTATGGGGTACAAGCCATGATGTGTATGCGCAACCTCCTGATTTTAGAAGTGGGTTATGTCAGAATGCCAGATGCAGGGGAGGGCACCAGGATGAGGTCTCTTGTTATCTGGTGTGCTCCCTGGGGCATTTGGTGGGCCGCTGTGAGATACAGGAAGCTGGACTAGATGGGCCTATGGCCTGATCCAGTGGGGCTGTTCTTATGTTCTTATGTTCTTATGTACCTCAAGCAACACTCTTGCCACTCCTAGGGGGCTACTTGGATCTGTGCCAGCAAAATCACTGGCACAAATCCAAGCAGCCTATGTAAGGCTGATCAGGTCAGGAGTTGGGGTTAGGATCTGACCTGCACTGGCATGGCCAGTCTCACACTGCTCCCAGGTCCAATCCGCCTCCTGGACCACCCTTCCCCCACCCGGAAACACCCCCTCCCCACCCACATTATACCTTCCCACTACCCTCTCCAAGCCCCTTAGCCGACCTGTCTGGGCTGGCACAAATGTACCCCATCCAAGCACAGATCTGATATCCATGGGCAGTGCAGGCCTTTGCACTGGGCCAGCCAGCTCTAGATGAAGCTTGAACGTGATTTACAGTATGTTCACAACATTCCTGGGCTGGCAACCGTCTATCCATATGTCTGGATTATCAAATTGACTTGACCAATAGGCTTAGACAGTGGCTTAGACAGCCTGAGAGCCCTGGGTAGTTCTCCCTTAAGGGGAGGGGTGGGGGGGGAAGGCAGAGATGCAATGCTCAGCATCGCGCCTCTGATGTGGACACAGTGGCACGACTGCAAAACCGGAAGTGGTTGTGATCATCTTCTGGAGGGCTCTGTGCTGTGTGGGGAGCCCTGCTGAGGCTGGCACTGGACTCCCCCAACCCCCAGGAGGCTACTGCAGGCAGGGGTGAGTGACAGCGCGCCCCTGCATCCAGATCAGAGGCGCGATACTGAGCATCATGTCTCTGCCTTCCCCCTGCCCCCACTGCTTGCAGCAAACACTTAATGGCTCTCAGACTCTCCCAGAGAGTTTGAGAACCACTGGGCTTAGACCAGGGATGTCAAACTTGTTCCATACAGAGGGCCAAAGTTAGCACTCATGGTGCCTGTTGAGTGACATCATTAAACAGAAAGTGACATCATTAAGATGATGGTGGTCAAAAATAAGCACTTTGTTCTCAATTAAAAACTCATTAGCTGCAATGACAGAAGAGAAAATGTGCAAATCTTGTTCATATTTTCAAGATATGAGACATTCCAATTATCATGCTGGGAGAACCCAGTTATAATGGGGGATAGATAAATTACTTATGGGGCCGCATTCTGCCCATGGGACTTATGTTTGACACCTCTGGCTTAGATGCCTTTCAATATTATTTTTCTTTTTTAAAGAACATGTCTTTCACTATTTGGCTAGTGATTAATAAAAATATACAGGCCTATTGTCTAGGTCCCCACCCTAGAGCTGAGTTGTCGTTGTATGACGAGTCGACATAAAGGCAGAGGATGGATCTTAGCCTGAGGAAATGTGTCTGTGTTTATTCACAGACCCACATACTTCCTTTGCTTTGGTCGGTGCTGTCTCAGGATCTTAAAACTATAGTTTAGAGTTGTGTACGTTTTAATTTCCATCATTTAAGATTTATTGTGTAACCTCAGTACAATAATGATAATTATTATTGATAATAACTTATTGTTATTATTAATAATAATTAATAATGATCCATTGATGATGATGATGATGATGATGATGATCAGAAAAAAAATATTACAGCATAGGGCACCAGAATTTTAGAGGTTTCATTGCCATCTATACATGAAGAAGGTGGGTACCACAGATTTGTATTAAAAATATTTGTTTAATGTCAAGTTCCTCATGAAATCAGGAAAAACAACCTTTACAGATGTTATCTCAAGAATAGCAAAACTCTTGTTAGAGCAGCGTTGTCCAAACTTTTTGGCAGGAGGGCCACATTTCTCTGACACTGTGTTGGGGGCTGGGGGGGGGAACAATTAATTTACATTTTAAATGTGAATAAATTTACATAAATTTACATAAATGAATGCTTTCGAGATGGAACGTATGAATGAATGAAGATCTTGCAATAGCTCAAGCCCTATAAAAGACCTTGTACAAAGCCAGGATGGCCTTTCCTTTGCTGCCACTGCTGCTTCATAAACATGAAACAGAAAGCAGTAGAGGGAATCCTCAGTCCACAGCTCACATGAAAGTTCAAACAGTCAGCCCTCACGCTGAGAGTAGTTGCACTGGGCCAGTGTGGGCTCCAGCATGTCCCCTTAGGGCCAGAGGATAATTGGAGACGGGGGACTTCACACGGGCTGGATTGGGGTTCCCTGACAGCTGCAAGTGGCCCCCGGATCAGGGTTTTGGCACCCCTGAGTTAGAGGAACCAGAACACTGAGCCCTGGTATAAAGCACACAAGCCCCTGAGACAAGTGAGGAATGAAATGATACCCCAGATTTTCCATACCAGCATTTGGGGAAGTAGGAATATGGGGTGGGAGGCAGGTATGTAGTATACTAATAGCTGCCCATAACATCAATAGTCTCCAGCCACCTTGGGTGTGCAACAGAGAAAATAGAAGGGAGCTCTTGACATACCACAGTTGTAATATAATCCATTTTTATGCACCTCTGATGATTTTATTTGATAAAACTGTTTAAAAGGCCAGCTTCAACCCCTGTAACAATTTGTATGGAGGTTGTATATGCTTGATAATGTGGCTAAAAGTTGACCAAGGTCTTTTTGTTGAATTTCCACTTGGCTTCCATACCTCGCTAGAGTTTTACCTGGATATGAAGGACACAGGTGACTCCCTGTCCTGCTTGTACACAGTTTCATTCTTTTCAGCTTTATGTCACTCATGCTAACCACCTTTTGGGTGCCTTTAAACCCCCTTGAGAAATTAAAGGGCTACATTTTCATATGCCTTCACTTTTCAAGAAAAAATGTGAGTGAGAGATAGGAAAACATCACTGCTGCTTGTGTCAAACCTGTCCCTGCCCCTTTCAGCCCTAGATTTTTTTCACAGCTCTATGGAGTCAGGAATCTAACACAGGGAAATTGCCATAAGGGAAACCATATCAGACCATGCACACCCATTGAGGACAAAGGGAGTTTTCTCTGATATAACTTACAAGAACTGAACACAAGAACCTGAAATTTTTAGCAGGGTAAATGCATGTGGATTTAAGATATAAACAAGCATAATGGTATTCCCAAAAGGTCTCGATGGTAGTTTAAACCATATATCCATCTTGTCAGTTTGTATTTCCCTGCTGCTAAAATCCCTGGATAGAATTTATTTTCATATCTTTTGCAAGCTCCACTTTTTTATTTAATCCAGCAGGTTTTCTTGTTTTTTTTAAATACTTTATCTAGAATAACTGTTTGTATCGCATGGTAGTTTATCATTCCGAACACCTGTGTGGGAACTGGTGCTGATAACAGAGCATGCTGAATATATCTGTTTTTACCATTAACAAGGTGTGAGCAAGTCTACGAAGTGCTATCTCTTTGCTCATATTTAGCTAAGATAAGGGATTTATAGAATGGGGTGTGTTCTCCTTAGAGCCAGTATGTAAAATCCCACCTGAAGAGATAAGCACTTGGAAACTGTAAATTAAATATCAAAACAATGTCGCAAAACATTCAGTCATCGCTTTTATCAAGCCACAGAGTCATTTTATGTTCAGTTAAAAGCAGGTTATTTTTTGCAGGAAAAAGATGTGCCCATGGCAGGATACCATGCATTATGTGACTAGGAGGGGAGAAGGAATGACCCTTGATTTGACCCTGCTGTTGAAAAGTTTGAAGACTGCTTTGCTGAACAGGGGAAGGGTTAACTTCAACCTTGCATGGTATTATTATTATTATCATCATCATTATTTCTCATATCACAGCTGCCGGTTCTTCAGCTCAACTTGGCATTAATTACTAGTAGGGCCCCGCCCAGGGGCCTAGAACAGCATAATATATTTGCGAATAATATGTGATGAACCAAGCAGGGTTGTTGTTGGTTTTGTTTGCTGGCACACGGGGCCGCCTTGATGATGATGATTTACTCTAGAATCTCTATGGTCCACTAGTGTGTTTTAAATATACAAAGTCAGTGTCTGCAATCTTGTCTGCAGCATCCCGAATCCCTGACCCAGTCCGGACATGCACCCAGCAGAATGTTCAGAGCTATGCTGGCAAAAAATCTGACATACACTGGAAGCTGATACAGGAAGCTGGACTAGATGGGCCTATGGCCTGATCCAGTGGGGCTGTTCTTATGTTCTTATGACATAGATCAGAGTAGTTCCATTGAGCCCCATGCAGCGACCAACATGAAGGTGCATTTTGCCCCTAACCAACCTGATCCCCAAATGGTGCACTGGATGCAGTGATGAGTCGCCAATAGACTTGGGCCATTATTCCCATGTGTATAGGACATGGGCCATGTATAGGATCGCAACCTAAAAAATTTCCATGCAAGAAGAACTGAGTAAAAAGGATACTTAGCCCAGCGACTTTCATTCACTGGTGTGCCACTAATGGTCTGCAGGTGTACCATGGAACTTTATAGGAGGGTCATTTATCAGTAGGGTCATTGAGGGAGTTTCAGAGAAGGCAGAACCTGTGTCTATCTTAATTTGCCTGATGTTTAGAGTGGATGTGTCATTCTGTGCAAGCTTGTGCTAATGCATTTTGTTTCTTATTTCAATTTCTTAACACTTGTTTTTTAAATGATAAAAAATATCCTTTAAAAACTGATGGTGTACCTTGACAATTTTAGCGCCTTATTAGTGTGCCATGAGATGAAAAAGGTTGAAAATGGCTTCTTTAGCCAATACAGTGAGTCTAAGTTTAATCTACTGCACTCAGACTACTTTCTTTAGATGTGGATTTTGAGGAGAGAGTGACATCACTATGTAAGTGGTCTGAGAGGGAATTTCCAGTGTGTGGCAACAAGAGAGGAAAAGTGAAGCAACCGGCCTATGGACCACTTGAGTAGCTAAGGTGGTCTTGGGAATGTTGTGCTTGGGGCAGCAATGCCACCCTGCCACGGCAAGGCTGAGTGTTGGGAGAGTTAGAACAGACAAAGGAAAATATTTCTTTACTCAGTGTGTGGTTGGTCTGTGGAACTCTTTGCCACAAGATGTGGTGATGGTGACTGGCCTGGATGCCTTTAAAAGGGGATTGGACAAGTTTCTGGAGGAAAAATCCATTACGGGGTACAAGCCATGATGTGTATGCGCAACCTCCTGATTTTAGAAATGGGTTAGGTCAGAATGCCAGGTGCAAGGGAGGGCACCAGGATGAGGTCTCTTGTTATCTGGTGTGCTCCTTGGGGCATTTGGTGGGGCCGCTGTGAGATACAGGAAGCTGGACTAGATGGGCCTATGGCCTGATCCAGTGGGCTGTTCTTATGTTCTTATGTTAAGCAACCACCTACTTCATCTGCTTTTTTTCCAAAGAGGACAAAGCGGGCCCACGGGTGCTCAGAACTTGTGCAACCATCCCAAGTGACTGAGAGAGCAACTCAGGGCACTCTGAGAAGCTGCCCATTATGGAAAAAAAGAGGACAAAGTGGGTAGCCTCCCCTTCCCTTGCAGTGACACATTCCATCTGAATGGCTGCGAGGGGTCAACGGGAAGCGGAAGTTATTGTGGCAGTGTCATCATGTCACCACAATTATTTCCTAACCCTAACTCTAACCCTAGGGTGGGCGGCAGAGGGGGCAGGCATAACCTGGGGCATAACCTGGGGCAGCAGCTATAACGCTGCTTTGGACAGCTCAAGTGGTAAAGCCAAAAGAGTGCAATTTGTTGGAAATGAGATGAAGGTAGAGAGATGGGCGTAGAAGGGCCATGGATGGGTTTGAAGATAAAGAAGGTTGTTTCTGGTGGATATGAAAGTGGACAACGAGCGAGTGCATAGAGATTTAAGAACTCGTTCCTGAACAATAAGAGAGATGAGTGGATTTAACAGCAGGATACTGATCCTGCCCCACCCCGATACAGCATCTGTGTGAGGATATGCTATTGAAGGCAGCTGTGGCAGAGGCTAAGAAGCAATGGTCAACCACACTTCTTCATGCCAGAGTGTTCAATAGGAGAGGAGCATTAGCCAGCCTTTAAGTCAAAGCAGTGGTGTACACTTGGCACCCCATATTTGGTACTCTCCTATGATAAATTTATTTTCAGTAATAGTCATGACATGAAACGAATAATCGTAATGACCAGAGAAGTGCAGACAGTGAAAATTTTCTTTGATTGAATGTTGTATATTTAGACTTATTATGTCCATTATAATATTTTTATTTATATATAACTTTGTAACTTTGTTAATGTATTACCAACAAGCATGCTTCTCTTGTGGGCGGCTGCAGCCAGGCTCATCCCTGCCCCTGCTACCATCTTGGGGTGGACACTCTCCTGAGTCTGTCATGTGAGTTCAGGGGGGCAGCCGCCCTCTTTGTGTGCCACTGAGTCAGAGCCACACTTCTCAACTGCAGATATTAGGCAGCTCTGCACCTTTCCACCCTCCCTTAGTTACAGCTAATTACAGGACAATCCAAAGCATGTATACTCAGAAGTAAGTCTCATTGTGTTGTGTGGGGCTTACTCCCAGGAAAGTGTGTATAGAATTGCAGCCTGAGTCATTCGGGTGTATAGAAGGGTTAGTCAGTCACCATGAAGGTTTTTTGTTTGTTTTGTTTTTTTGCTACTAGCCCACATTGGCAGAGTGAATGTTTTATTCTGTTTTTTTCTGCCTACTTTTTTCTATCTATCCTGGTGTAGTACTGGATAGATGTAGATAGTATAGTATAGATATGGATAGTATAGATATGGATAGTATAGATGTAGTACTGGATGCAGTTAAATTGCTCTTGACTAGGTCACAACCGGCAAGGAAAATGGGGATTAAAGAGAAAATGTGAAGGGTGCTCTGAGGCATCAAAAATGACTTCCTCAGAACAGCTCCTCTCTGGGATCAGGCCTGAGGGAACAAGGTTGTCCTTGGAGCTTGCCTGACTCACTGACCCCTGAGCTGGCTAGCTTGGTATGCTAAAGCATAGCATCCCTGCAGATGCCCAATCTCGTCTGATCTCGGAAGCTAAGCAGGGTCAGGCCTGGTTAGTACTTGGATGGGAGACCTCCTGGGAATACCGGGTGCTGTAGGCTTATACCATAGTCTTTCGAGACTGAAGGTTGCCAACCAACCAACAACCAGCATACCTAGACCATGGTGTGGTGCCCTTACACACACCATATTGTGAGATGGGAACAGGAGCTCAACTGCTTCTGGGTGGAGATCTAGGGGGGAGATTGCCTAGATGACTGGTTGGCAACCTTCAGTCTCGAAAGACTATGGTATAAGCCTACAGCACCCGGTATTCCAAGGTGGTCTCTCATCCAAGTACTAATCAGGCCTGACCCTGCTTAGCTTCCAAGATCAGACAAGATCAGGAATGTGCAGGTATCACATCCATAGCCTCTAATGTAGCACCCACACTGAGAGTACAAGAGTATGTAGGAGCGCTTAATATTATTGCAGATCTAGTTTGGATAAGAATGAAGTGGTAATTCTCGCTATCCCAAGGCTTATCCCTTCCATGCTTTGGATGACTGCAGTTATGAATAGAGACTACTGACATGTGGCAACGGAAGGTCAGAGGTAGAGTCTTGCTGTAGTCAAGGCAAGAGGTGACCAGTCCTTTTGTACTGTTTAATGAAGCACTACCATTGAAACTTGGATGAAGTGAGGTAGATAAAAGCCCAGCCACTAAAACAATCAAGGAGGAGCAGTGAGCTGGAACTAGTCACCTCCACTGATTTCTCTACCACCTTACTAGAGTTTTCTAGTTATCTATATTAGCCTGGCCATCCAAGCTCACACTTTTGCAGTTCGACTATAAGCCACATAGAATGTGAACCTACAGCTCTGGGCTTCCCAGGACATATAGGAAAGTTTGACTTCCTCACCTAAGATGACACTCTGTCAGTAGTGGTTGTGCAGGCTGGTATAAAGAGGTTGCTCTTGGATTGGAATGTGGTTGGTTAAAAAAATGTCTCTTTCCCTAAGAGGTGATTCCGAACTAGGGCATTAGCATGCACAACAGGAGGTCATGGCATCTTGGGTGCCAGTTGTGGAAGACAATGACAGAGGGCTTGGAAGGTTTAATTTGGAGGTCAAAGGTAGCCATGAATGAGAAGGTCATATGCAATACACTGAAATTCCACTGCTGGTCGCCTGGACGAAAAGGTCGAGGGACTGTTGTTGTAGAGTTTCACTGTTACCTATGGCTATTCGGATGGGATTATGACACTTAACACATTTGAGCCACAAGGTAAATCACTTCCCTTGCCCCTTATTTTCACTAGGGCTGACCTCCCCACAAAACAGGAAATCCCCTTGCAAGTCAATTCCCATACCCAGTCCCCTGGCTGTTTAGTCTGCATTGGATCAAGTGATGGCTTGCTTGTTCTTTTGATTGGCAACCATAGTCCTACAAAAACAAATGTACAGAGTGAGTCTCACTAGAAAAGCTCCCCCCCATCTGAAAAGCCTTTCAGCTTTATTTGGACTGAAACTTGATGATAGCTGTCCTAGACAGGAAGCCCTCCTCTTGAATGTAGCCTTAACAGGATGATACATTTTCTCACAGAATGAGCAGCGGGGTTGGAGAAACCCACGCTACTGCATGTCTCAGGATTGTATTTTTTTTTTTTATTCTTACTGTTTTCAAAGGAGGAAACGGGGTGGGGGGGAGGGAGAGAATATTTATTTTCCTTGAAGTTAACAAGGATTGTTTGATTGATAAAGGTGACAGCTTAAACCACACACGATATTGGAGAGATAAGCAAAAGCACCAAATGCTTGTGACACAAAAGGCTGATCCACATGTGACGTTTTATTTACCTGCGTGTACAGGGGTGAAAGGGGAAAAATGTCTTTTCCAGTATTACTCAGATTTGGGATACATGAGAATGCGAAACAATTTGGCTCCCCCTATTTACAGATCATATGGGCTGGGTGTGAGTGTCTTTGTATCTGGATGGGCAGAAATGTGTTCTGAGTCTGTGCCCCCTCAGCTGTGGAATTCCCAAATCCTGGAAATTGTCAAAAATGAGCAAATCGTATGGCTGACTATTTTGGTTTGTTCAAATTGGTGGGTATAATTTAAAGAAAAAATCTTAAAGATCAATTTGCATTTGTCCTTCTCCTGCACATTTTTAATTATTTTTATTATTTTTATTTTGTTATTTATCTGTATTATTTATTTATTTGTTTTGGACCACGTTTCCCAGAGATCAAAATGACTTACAAAAGAAATGACGTGAATAAAAAAAGATAAAAATGTAATTAGTGCAGAGCATATAAATACTGAAGATAAAATTAACAATCTTGCTAAACATCACATGTGAACTCTCAATGAGCCGTCTGTGCACCTTGACATTTCTTCTCTTCATTCTCTTCATTTTTTTCACCTTTGCATGTTGGGGGGAAACATAATTCCTTTCTCCTGTCAGGGACATGGAGTTACTAGTAACTAAAGTAATAATTGACAGACACTTATGAAAAGCAGTGGGTGGGATCCCTACAAGTACTTCTGCAAGCAGAAGATCTGTTCAAAAGAGGCATGATTTTTGCCAAGCCCCCTTGCTTCTGTAACCCCTTTTGCCCCCCAAATATGTCCCTGAGGGTTGGTGCCATCAAGACCAGATTTTTGAGGGGATATAGTCAGAGGGATCCCTGGGGTGGTGCCACCCAGTGTGGTACTTACCTGGAGGAGCTTGGCATTCTGGAAGTTTGGGTGGGACATGATGACATAATCACGATGCCCCAACCTCCCACACTCTTGCATTGCTTTTAATGTGAAAAACCTACCTCCGGACCACCTCCGTTCAGTTATCTTTGGCCCACTCCAGGCTCGGTCACTTCATATTCTTCCCAGCGAGCAACAAAAATATGATTATTTGTGAGAGTACAAGGTGGCGGGGCCTGAAGCAGACCGAAGATCGCCAAACAGAGGCTAGGCGGTGTGCTGTCACGCCTTCCAAGGGTGACACCCAGTGTGGTCCGCACCCGCTGCACCCCTCTAGTGATGCCACCAGATGGAGTGGCCAGCAGACGGAATCAGGGATTGTTTAAACTTATCCCTCCTCCCTTGAGCCGAAACAACTTCTGCTTGTGGAAATGATAGTTGAGGTACAAACCAGTTTCAAAAATTATTACACTGTCAGGACTAGCCATTTTCAAAACTACTGTTTTTCCATTCTGGCTTCCTATTCTGGCAGACTATGGACCCAGTCCTATCCAACTTTCCGGTGCCGGTGCTGCAGCAATGCAGTCCCCCCAAAAGGGAACAAACATCCCTCCCTTACCTGGAGGAGGCCTCTGTGATTGCCCCCCTACTACAGGGTGCAGTGCATGCCCCATTGGCATGGCTGCACTGGCACTGGAAAGTTGGATAGGATTTGGCCCTAAGAGCCCAATCCTGAGCTTGGTGCGCTGGCTATAAGGCACGTTTGAAGGCCCACACTGGGCTAGTGCCAGGAGAGCACTGGAGGTGGAGATAGGTGGTGGTGTGAGGGGAGGTAGGGAGGAGGCATTCTGGGGAGGGGGGAGGGTGAGGAAGAGGTGTTCCAGGGGAGAGAGCGGGGCGGGAGGAAGGTGGGACCAGTGGAGCTTTGCCCATCACCCAACATGGAGGCTCTTGATTCTATGCTGACCTTCGCGTTGCCGTAGAATTTAGTAGCCCCATTGCAGGGGTACTCGCTTTACCCCAGGGAAGGAGACGAAAGCCCCCATCTCTCGAGGAGCCACCGGTGGCTGCCTGGAGTGCACTGGATGCATTGGCAGCCATTTTTGGCACCGTTGCAGCCCCATGTGCTGGGCAGCTCAGGTTTGGGCTGTAATTGTGCTGACAAACAGAAAATGTGAAGACTGTAGGAAAAGACATCTAGCTTTGTTTCTCTATCATCGGGCTTTATGTGAAAAGCTTATTCCACTGTGAACTCTCTCTTCTTACAGATAGTTGTTTTGGTAGCAAATCTCTTCTATAAGATGCCATCTCCCTTGGAAGACAGTGGCTTCCTTGCAGTGTCAATAGGGAAATGTCTTTTTTTTAGAGTTATGAAAAATTTTGTTATGTATCCAAATATGAAAGTGCTCCACCACTTGGAAACACTATTTTAAAGCAATTAAAAATTTGAGGTCTTTGTTTTATTATTAAGTAACATGTGGACTTTTTTTTTTTTTAAAAGATTTGTTTGGTAACATTGACATTCGGAATAACAAGACACTTGATTTGAAGGTATTTGGCCAATATGTGCAAAGCGCTAAGCAGGCAGTAATCATGGCAAGCCATTGTATATGAGTCAACAAATTGCACTCCTGTGCTGCCCAAACATTTCAGGCATTTCTATTTTTAAAATTGTAGCTATGGTTTGGGGGCATATAGATTTAGTGCTTGTGCATGTACACATTGTGTCTCAGGTTATTTATTGTACTTTCATTTAGCAAAGTCTGAGCTTAAAATAACCAAAGGAGGCAGCTGTGCTGTTCATAATTCGTTGCATGTGATTTCAATTTGCAACTAAGAAGATGAATAAGGTAACCATTTAATCACCTTAAGTTTGAGGAGGAGAATAACCACCAGTGTTTGAGGGTGGGAAGTAGATCTAAAGAGCTTTGTTATATTGAGGTGATGAAGGATGATGTTTTAGAACTAATTTATTTAATTGATTAATTAAAGCACTTGAATGTGAAAGTGCTGATCTTTTAACAAAAATATGTCTTTATGACTACATTCAGCCTTGACTTTAGAACCAGAATTATCAGTAAGGAAAATTGGAAGGTAGCCAATGTAATGCCAACCTGAGATATGGAGAGATCCAGGAACTTATGAACCTGTTAACTAACAGCCCAATCCTATCCCCGGCATCTCTGCCGAGTACAGCAGTGCCAAAATGGCTACCGTTGTATTTAACAGCACCACTGGGGCCACCAGAGGTCTCCTTGGGGGAAGGGGACTTTCATCCCTTTCTTCTGAGGAAAGCTCCAGGCCCTGCATCAGGGCTTCTGAAGTCTGTGCTGGATATTTTGCTGGTGCAGCTGAGAGAACCTCCTTAACGGGCTTTGCAGCCAGATATAGAGAGTAGGATAGCAGGGCTCCGCTGATCCCACTGCCTCCCGCCCGGACTTCTTAGTGTTTTATTGACTGCCGCAAGGCATTCTGGGATGCTACCTGGACAACAATTAATGCACCTAACAACAAGTTTTGGAGTACGTATCCCCGTCATTAAGCAACACATACCAGTAAATAGTGGGGTCCACTAAGGATCTGTATTGAGGCTGCTGGTGCTATTTAAGAATCATTTATGCTCTGGAGTTCAGGGTGGGTAGGGAGCCATACTTGCAGGTAACACCAAATTATCCAGGATGATTACATCCCAAGTAGTCCAAAGATCCCCCAGAAGGATCTCCCCAAACTGGATGAGTGGGCAACAAAACAGCAAATGAAATTCAAAGCAAATTAGTATAAAGTGTTTGTTTGATTTCTGTCCCATCTTAGCCACATATACACTGACGGACTCTGAAGTGACTGTGATCATTCAGGTAAGAGATCCTGAAAAGGTGATGGACACTGGAAGCATCAAATAACTAGCCCTTGACAGAATTGAAGTGGGTATAGTGAATGTTTGTGGGGAGGGAGCAACATTGTGGGGGCAGGTTCAGCCCCAATCAATGCATATCATCATCATCATCATCATCATCATCATCACCGGGTAGATGGGGCTCGTCGGCCTGGGAAGGCAGCTCATCTGAGAGAAGGAAAACTCTGATCCCAAACCTGCACTGCCTTGTGGCTACATCCAGTTATGGAAAAGGCTTCAGGAGTCAACCTCGAGGCAAAATCCGGAGCTGGAGTCCCTGAGGCAGTTCATGGCTGAACACAGTCACGTTCTGGCAACTCCTGCGAAGCCGCTGGAACCAACCGTATTGGCTTCTGCCTTTCCATTGGACCATTTCAGCGATGTGGAGAGGGGGGATTTGCTGCATGGGTAACAGCCTATCCTCCATACCTACTTTACCCAGGCTTCGCGCACTGGAGAGGACACTCTGTTCCAGAACCACCATTCAGAGCGTGACCCCATAGTCTTCCGAGACTGAAGGATGCCAACTCTATTATTATTATTATTATTATTATTATTATTATTATTATTATTATTATTATTATTAACAGTATTTATATATCACTTTTCATCTAAAAGTTCACAAAGCGGTTTACAGAGAAAAATCAAATAACTAAATGGCATTTTTGTTTAAGTGTATGATGGAGAGTCCTGCAGAGGGTCTCCTGTTCTATGACTTAAGATTCATTTCAGTGCAGATGCCAAGGACCGAACATGACTGAGAGCTTGTATATGCAAAGCAGGTGTCCTACCATCACTATTTAGTAAATATCAAGGAGTAAAATTATTACAGAAAGTCATACAGCTCCTTCCTGTCCCTCTTTGCTTGCCACAGACTCTGATAGAAACACTGGATTATTAAACCAAACCACAGAGAAAATAGAAACACATGAAGACTCTTCAGATGGGCAGTTGAGCCGCAGACCAACAAATTAGTGGAATTCAGATTACTGAGGTCAGTGAGGTAAATCAACTAAAATGCCAGAGATCTGGATTTAACCGTTCTGCTTTAGCAGTCTGGTAGCCCAATCCTATGCTGTCTACTCAGAAGTCAGTCCCACTGACTTCAGTGGGGCTTACTCCCAAAAAAGCGTGCATAGGATTGCAACCTGGAACTGGACAGTAAAACAGGGCCGCTGCAGTACCCTTTAATAGTTAAACAGAAAGAGGAATTCTGGCAGAGCTAAATTACACATTGTGTGACAGATGTGTGTTACTGTGTCCTGATGCTCCTCTTTAATGAAAAACATCCATGGGAAGCTGCAGGTTTGAGCTGAGAAACAATGGGTAGGAGGGGCTGCTTAACACTTTCAGCCCCCTCCAGCTGCTTTTCCGCCCATGGGGAGAAAGGTACACATCCCGTATCTGGTTTCTAATATGTAGCAAATGTATGGCAACGACTGGAGCGGATCTTCCAAATGTTCTTCTTTGACTGCTTGAACCCTCACATTTTTGCTTTGATGACCGATCCAAGAACTTTGCTAGTACATACAGAATCGAGCCTATAGAGTCAGGAAGCTAGATTTATGTGGCACAGCTAAATCAGACAGACCTAGTATTGTTTAAAAAAAAAAAAGCAACATTGTACACTTTCCAGACAATACGAGAATATGGGAAATTGTTTTGATGGGTTAATGCCAGCACCTGAACTCCAAGGAAGAGGCTTGTTCACACCTCTTGCTCACTGCCCTGCTATGAAGAAGTTCTGTCTCAATAATGCAAAGCACATGTGGCTCTCTCCTTTTCTCTGACAGACGTTAACGATGTATGGTTTTACTGAGCTACCTTGGCACATTTCCTCAGGCATGTTCAACAAATGAGTAAATAATCAGTTTGCAGATTGACAACGGATTGGAATTTAGGCACCTATAAAAGCCTAAATTATAAACTTGCATGCATGAATAGGAGAATTACTACAGGCATTTTAGTATTGCTTATGTTTATTTTGTCAGCCGAGCCAGTTCTGTTCCAACTAGTGCTGTATGCATTAGCGAAAATCTACGAATAAATCATCTATCTTTCTTCTGCTTGCATGTGATACCACCACACCCCTTTTCCTGCATGCTCTGGCCCTAATTGAAATCTCCCTTGAACACAAAGCTACAGTTAGCCATATTGGGAAAATGCATTGACACAAAACATTTTGCATTCCCCCTCTGCAGCTAACAGCAGTTTTGTTGGGGGGGGGGGCGCGAGGTTATATAACTCAACATAGGACAAAGGGGTGGCCCTGCTACATAGCCCCAATTCAAATTTCCTTTCCTTTTTGAAATGGGAAAGAGACTGTGGGAGTTCTGGATCTGGGAGTTTCACAGAAAGAGACAGTGGTTTGCCCAGTTCTCCACTGAGCATCATGGTTGAGTAGGGATTTGAATGCAGGGTTCCCACCTCCAAGAAACGTACTGGTGCAAGTAACATGAGGGATGATCTATGTTGCCCAGTGGTCCCAGGATCAATTCCTGGAATCAACAGGCAGAACTGGAAGATAATCTTGTCTGAAGTTCCTGGAGAGCCACTGCCACTCAGTGTAACAAATATTTACATGTATTGGCCAATGGTCTGTCAGTGTAAGTCACCTTCATATGTTTCACCTCTTTGGAAAATGACCCTCACTCAAGGCTTTGATATAGTTTGCTTATTGAAGGTGTTTACAGCTGTAGATGGCTTCCATCACTCTCAGCCATGGGTTGGAGCAGCTGCTGGTCATTTGCGCACCGCCTGCATTTGGAAAAAAGCGTGGCTGCTGCAGTCCTACACCTAGGAGTAGTCAGCCACCCTGGAACACAGTGGATCTTACTCCTATGTAAACCTGGCTGTCGGAAGGCGCTCTCTGCCAGAGGAGAGATGAACACGCTCACTCCGCAGGTTGCTTGGTGTGTGTTGACTCATTTGCACGTTCCAGTTGCCTTCAGAGGCAACTCGCACGTGTGAACGAGACAACACAATTCTTGCACCACAGAGTCCTATTCCCTGATATTACTTCCAACAGTGTTATTTTTTTGGGGGGGGGGTCAATTCACACATAATACAGTTGTACTTAATAAAGTGAAGAGTTCAGGGAAGTATACACGTGTATGAACGAGCCCAAACGTCACCCCTTCTCACATTCTCCTTGCTTGTCTTGCAGAAGTTGCATTTGCTCTCATCTTCGCCCAGCTTGTCTGAACTCCGCCGCCCCCCGGGCATCTTGGCCTCTTCAGGAGCTGCCAGCTTTGCCATCGCAATTGCCTCCCTCTTTCCATGAAGTGGAAAGATCCGCCCACACAGTGTGAAAATAGTGGATGGGGGTCAGGGGAAGAGCAGCAACGAGCGTGGGCCTGTGAGGTTGCCGGAGGCAAACTGAGAGCTGAAACACCTTCCCAGCAGGCCGAAGGAAAGGGGGCCTGAGAACCACCACCGCATTGGGGGGGGGGGGCTGAAAGCTGCACCCACTTCAGGAACTGCACCCACTTGTGCCTGACCCTTTGTTTTGCCAAATTCCCTTTCTGAGCTTGGTCTAGAGAACTTACACCCGCTTCAAGCTAATTAGCTCCCCAGGTTTAAACCCAGCTAGCTCTAGCGGCGTGTAAAACTACAGCTGAACCCCAGCAGCAGCAGGAAGGTAACTAGTAAGTAGCTGTGGCTACTGGACACCCCTCTTGCTTGGCTCTGCGTCTGAACAAAATTGCTGGGGAGCATAGCTAAAGGAGAAAATCTGAGCATCTGCAGCAAGCCATCAAGAAATTTGGAAGAGATGGCTGCATTTTGTTTGCTTTGGGGGAACTGCTGCTTTCAGACTAGCCTTGTCTGAGAGTCTGCTCCCTGTTTTCAACTTGTATATTTGTAGATAAAATATTGATCCCAAAAATATATCCCAATTTATAATATAGTATATATCCCATGACACTCAGTATTCTCTGACCCTTTAAAAGGCTGCTCCAGACACCTGTTACTACTCCAGGAAGTGGGGAAGGCTTCAATAGTATCAAAGAGAACAATCTAGGTTCTTTTCCAACCTTTTTTTAAAAATAGCTTTCTAAAAACCATTTCACACACTACCTTTTTTAGCTGTACATCTCAGGTGTGCGCATGACAAAATGGTGTTTAAAAAAGCATTGCTACCCTACAGGTGCATGTCAGGAAGCTACAAGTGGCTGTGGTTTCCTGCAGAGTGCACACCAGAGGACAGCTCCAGATTTCTTGCTGTGCGATGTGTTCAACAGCCCTGGCATGCTCGTGTTAACAGAGTGCACACCTTAAACAGATTACCTTGCAATCAGTGGCAACGAAATCCTATGCACGTCCACTCAGAAGTAAATTCCATTGTGTTTAATGAGTCTTACTCCCAGGAAAGAGAGTATAGGATTGTAGCGAGGCAGCCCAATCCTGCGCTGGAACAGGCAGGTTTACTGGCCTACACTGTATCCAGTGCAGCTTTGAAGGTAGATGGAGAGCAACTCACAGTAATGCAACTTATGTCCCCTTACCCTGAGTAATGCCCAAGCCACTGCAATGGGGCTACTGGGATCTGTGCCAGCAAAATCACTGGCACAGATCTGAGCAACTCAGTGTAACGCCAGGCTACTCAGAAGGGGGGTACAGGATCTAGCCTAAAAGCCAGAGGCCAGTCCCACACTCTTCCCAGGCTTGGTCCACCCACCAGCCCACCCACCCTCACCCTGAAACATCCCCCTGAAATGTCCTTCCTCCACTCTCTCCAACCCCCTGTGCTGACCTTCCCAACTCCATCCTTGCACCAGCCTCCCCAACTCCAGAGTAGTCATGCTTTATGGCACATTTGCAACACTCCCAGACCAGCACAAATGACTTGCACTGGCTGAATGCTTATTTAGGATTGCACTCTGAGACATTTTTCCAAAGGACTTGGGATAGGGTTAGACCCTAAGGATGCAATCCACTTCCCACAAATTCAAATGTAGTTGGCTGGCACCTTAAGTTTACTTTTCAAAAGCATTCTGAACCTAAAGTGTAATTGCTGCACATGCAGGCCATTTGGCATTGTACAGCACTTGGCTTTTTTAAACACTTTTTTTTAACCTATTAGACTTTCCAAGCAATTGGTTGGTTGTTTTTTTTCTTTTCATTTTTCAGCTCCAACCCCAAGCCAACTATAACAGTTTTCCTTTTGAAGTCCTGTCTTTAAAAGTGGTTCACTTTCATATGTTTACCAGCGTGTGTGTATGTTTATTTCCCCTCAAGATTTCCTCAGTGTGTGAGAATTGACTAGGGAATTTGCAGAGGATGGAAGATTTTTGTAAAATTAGTAACATGCATAACCCATAAACAACAATAAAACTTTGGAATTGAGTGAGACAAGATAGATGAGCAATTCAAGAGTGTGCAGGTTTCATATGTCCTCAGTTCATTCAGAAACAGACTCTGTGTGCGTGTGACTGTGTATGTGTGTGTGTGAGAGAGTGCGAGCGCATTCAGAGTCAGTTCAACAGATCATATCTGGCATTTATTTTAAGAACAAGTGCTGTCACACAGACACACAGATCAACTGGAAAAAAAAGTGTACATATTTACTTGGTTAGGTAACGCATATTTGTTTATTTGTTGTATCCCTTGAGCACAATATGGGTTCCCGAATTTCTTCATCTCAGCCAATCTCACAGCAAAAGTTGGGCAGTACGCATTCATCCAGTGATTTTTTTTGTTTTGTTTTAGTCTGTTTATTCTGATTGAAAGTTTGTAGATAGTGTTTGATAGCTCATGAAAGTAACAATTTTGGATTTGTGTGTAATTTTATTGAAGAATGTTCATGTTCACTGGACACAGTTTATGGTTTTTCTGATGTCTCTAATATTGTCAGGTTTATTTTTTTTGTTGTGTTTGTTGTTTTATAATCCTGGAAAAGAAACATTATTAATATTTTAAAATAAAATAAAACCCTATTTATTTGACAAACAACACTTGCAAAATGATTAACAATCAACGTGAATCTAAAAACAGAGGCTTTTAAATGCTGGAACATACTTTCCTCCGGTGAACCTGACTGCAGTTGTCAGTGCAGTTCTAGATCTCCTCTCACATAGGTTTGCCAACCCCCTAGGATCGTCCTGGAGTCTCCAGGAACCCACAGCAATTTCCAGCTGACTTGAGCCTCCTGGAATTTCCAGCTTTACATCATGCCAATTAAAAAAAATAATCTCCAGGAATAGCTTCAGCTAGAGTTGGCAACCCTATCCTATTCCTGTGCAATTCGCTTATCATCTGTTACAATACAAAGATGTCTATAGGAGATTGGGTAAGAGTGAGCACTTGCCCCTCCCCACCCCTGAAATTGCTACAAATTCTTAATGTAATTCCACTGATTTTTTTAAAGTTCTAATTAACATAGGAATGTACCCTATATTGAGTCACACAGTTGGTTTGTTTAACTCACTATGGCAGCCATTTTCAACCACTGTGCCATGGCACATTGGTGTGCCATGAATGGTCCTCAGGTGCACCGCGAGAATTTGGGAGAGGGTCTTTTACTAATAGGACTTTTGGGATGTGAGCCCCCATTGCCAGCACAGTATGCCTTGTCAATTGTCAAAAGACTGATGGTGTGTCTCGGCAATTTTAGTGCCTTGCCAGTGTGCCATAAGGTGAGAAAGGTTAAAAATCACTGCACTATGGTCTGCACTGATAGACAGCAGCACTTCAGGCAGGCTGAGTAGTTTTCCTAGTCCTAACTGGGACCTTCTGCATGGAGAGTGCATCAGCAAGCTGCATCCTCATTTCTGAGCTCTGTGGGTTGAATGGTAGTTGCACAGGATTGCAGTTGTGGTGAATTTGTCTCCTTGTCAACATCAAAATCATTTATTGAGATGATTTGAAAGCAGGTAATCTACATCTTCCGGTGATCTGCATCTTAAGAACTCTCTCACTGAAAATGGTGAAACTCAATTTTTATGTTACCTCTGTGGCATGGCAGTTAAAAACAACACACCATTTCCCCACAGTAAAGAGATCCTTAGAAACATATAAAAGCCCCTATCGGATAGATCACTTAGATCATGTGGTTACTTCTCCCCACATCAGTTTCAGCAGCTGCATGGGAGATAACCACATGACCTGGAAAATCCATATGAGCAGTGTTGTTATATCAGTGCATAGAATGGATCTGAGTTATCCTAAGTTAGAGAATTGCCCTCTCAAAGTTGTTTTGCCATTTCTTTCACTGCTACTTTAGTTTTTGACCCCTGAACAACTAACATTGAATTTGAGGTACCATGTTCTGAAACTAGTTGACATCAACTGCATGCTGCTCTGTCAAGGTTTAGCAAATGGTGCAGCACCATTTGCTGAATTCCTGAATTCAACATCCCATTTTTTGTTTATTTTAATAGGTTGGTGACATTTTAATGTCTAGCAAATACTTGTGGTCTTGTAAAACTGCTCACTTAATTAAACAGTCTATGGAATTCTATCAAGAAATTAACTCTTTAAAAATGTATTTAAAAACCTTACTGTACATGTTAGATATGTTTTAAAAATAGTATACCATGGGGGAAGTAGACTTTTCTTTGGTTGGCCTTTTCAAAAAAAAAAAAAAAAAGAAATTTGAAAAGGAGATAGTTCACAGTTATGCCTAGTGTGAGTCTGGGGAATTGTGGCCAAGAGAGATGGTGCTGATTTCGCACAAGAAGATTTGCTCAACCCGCACATGTCACAAGAACACAATTGAAACCCAGGTTACGAATCATGTTTCCCTGGCCCTGCCTCATGTTATTGGTGGCCACTGGCCAGGGTAGGTCGAATCACTGTGCTATGTCCCTCATTTTTGCAGTGTCTTTTGAAGTTACAACTAGAGAGTGGGACACTCATGTCATCATGGGGATGCCAACTCCCTCAAGGATATGGTGGGTAACCTGGGCGTGTGATGATGGGTGGGGGAGCTCCCTGTCTCCCGAGTGCTGACAATTCTGCCTCCCTAACCTGTCATTTGTTTCTTTCCACCATGCCTTTTGCTCCTCCGGGTGCTTTGAATTTAATATCTTAAAAGGGGGCTATGCAGAGCAACGTGGACCTTGTCACAACTGGCAAAGAGCCTGGGTTTCCCTGCATTATTCTGGGTACTGGAGGCCTTTCTTGACTACTCCTTTTGTAAAAGCTTCGAACTTGTTAGAATAATTGCAGTTTGTTTAATAATCCACATCCTTTTGACTTTCAAAACCTTTCTCCACCACATTGTTCTGCGTTTTTGTTGAAACTCTACGGGAAAGCACACCACAGTTCATGGTATGAAAGTAATTTAACCAAACAATGTTCTTTCCACCATTGTGCTTTCAGCTGACTGAGATTTTCATTATTAAGGGGCTGTAATATTTTCTTTAGTATTAAATGTTTTTATTAATTTTTCAAGAGTAACTAGAGCAAGACGGGCTGCATTGCACGTTTCAGTAATGAAAACAGATTCATAGTTTTTGGGATCATGTACAAGATTACTAATGAAAACTCTTTCATTACCAACTTCCTTTGAAAGGTTCTTAGGCTGTGTGCAGATGATAGCTCTTCAGAGCCTTGGAGACAGTACTGTGGAGTTCTCATTGTGCATTGCACATGTGCCCTGTGCTTGCACTATTCCTGCTGTGGATGGTGAGCACATAAAAGGAGCAGTGAAATTGCACCCGCAAGACTCACCTCTCATGCTGACACCCTTAATGCCATGTTCAGTATCCTCCATGCAGGCCACTGCCTTCTGCACACAAGTGCCGAATATGCTGACAGCCAGAGAACGTGGCCAGCAGGTGTGTCACCATGGCAGGTGTGTCTGGCCAGCACGCTCCCACTGTCCTTCTCCTTGTGTTCAGTGAGTGTGAGAAGACAATGGCTGAATAGGATTATGACTTCCTTCTCTTTGATATTATGTATAACTAGCCTAACACTATGCACATCCACAGGAATGTTTGAGATTGTCTCACAAGAGGTTGGAAAAAGGAAGAGGATGGAATTTCACTGCCATTACTGACACAACCATGGCACTTTTCATCTCCCTTGTGTCTCCCAGCTGGATAGCTAGACCTTCAGACCCGGGTGGTTTCCTTGCCAATATAGCTGTAATGGCTGCAGATTTTTTTTTTTTTTTACACAAATGTGAAAGGACCAGAGAGTCTCCACATATGACCCACCTAGTAGAGGGAAACAAGCAATTGTCTTGCCCAGGAGCTGCTTGCCAGCAGATCCAATCATTTTCACTGAACCTGAGAAAGTTCCTGCAATCAGGACTTAGGGACAAATATTCCTGCACCAGGATTTTAGGAGAACAGAGCAGCAAAAATCTACTAGTAGGCCCTCTTATTTGGTGAGGGGCATTGAGCAGGTGATTGGACTGAATGACCTCTAAAGTATCTTCCAACTCTAACATTCTTTGATTGTATGAATCGGGGCAAAAACTGAGACAGTGCAACTTATCAAAGCAGAGAAAGGGAACTGGACAGAATGGTGACTCCTTCTGATCACTGAAAGTTCCACTATGTTTGGTTTCTAGATCTTCAGTACACTCTCATTTAAAACTCTTGCCTTGGAACTATGAGCGCTAGATACATTTTGTTGTTGTTGTTTTTAAGCTATGAGATCCCCAGGATTCTGAAGTCCATTCTTGCGCTACAATTGTGTCAATTTATAAAGCACAGCAGCAGCAAATAGACTTCCTCTATACAACAAAATTACAATGCAGTTCAAGTACTTTCCACAAGCAAAAAAGTACTAAGGAAAGATATAATCAACTTGATTTTTTTTTTCCTATGCAGGTGCTTTTGAAGGGGCAGAGCATGGCTTGGAAAACAGTGGCTACCTTTATTGGTCAGTTCTCCACCAGCATCTGCCTGTCCCTTGGGGAAAGGTGACACTGGTCTAGGAAGGAAGTTCATAATTTAGCCCACCCATGTGGTTCATTTCTGTTAGGGATGCTTGGAACTTGGCCATGATGATGTGGCATCCCTTCTGTCCATCAAATAAATTATTAATGGTGGGAGCAGGGGTGAATGAATGAATGGTTGGCAACCTTCAGTCTCGAAAGACTATGGTATAAGCCTACAGCACCAGGTATTCCCAGGTGGTCTCCCATCCAAGTACTAACCAGGCCTGACCCTGCTTAGCTTCCGAGATCAGATGAGATCAGGCATGTGCAGGGTAACAGTTGCTGTGGGAGCAGGGGTTGTGTCAAGGAAACTCATGTAATGCTCACAGTTCATTTATCTGAGACCTTTCCCCCCTTATTCTGGAAAATAAGCATTTTATTAAATAATCATTTTAAATAAGCATTTTAATTTCTTTTTTTTCTCTGTTTATTTATTTATTTAACTATAATAAACATAAAATAGAAAAACAAATACATACATAAACAAAATTCTAATAAAGCAGCACGAGTGAAGCCAAAAAAACCCATACTTATAATCCAAATACATACAGTCCAAACATTAACAAATATTAAAACAAGCATTTTAATTTCTGTAGGATTAATGGACCTGGTGTGCGATGAGGCAGACGCCACCTGGGAATAAATTAAAAAACTCTAGGAAACCAAACAGTCAAGATATGTATTCTATACCTAATTTATTCTGTAGTAATAGAAATGACTTTGACTCAATGCTGCTTCATACATTTGCAAGTAGCAGTATTTCAAGCCACAGCTGACTTACTTCTAAAGTATAGTCAAATAAGAGGGGCTTAGATTTCTTTTTCTTAAAAAGGAAAAGATAACCTGTATATTTTTGTGCATGTTGGCAACCTTCAGTCTCGAGAGACTATGGTATCGCGCTCTGAAAGGTGGTTCTGGCACAGCGTCTAGTGTGGCTGAAAAGGCCAATCCGGGAGTGACAATCCCTTCCACACCGGGAGCAAGTGCAGTCTGTCCCTGGTCTGTCTCCCTGGCTATGGGCCTTCCTTCTTTGCCTCTTAGCCTCAGACTGTTGGCAAAGTGTCTCTTCAAACTGGGAAAGGCCATGCTGCACAGCCTGCCTCCAAGCGGGCCGCTCAGAGGCCAGGGTTTCCCACTTGTTGAGGTCCACTCCTATGGCCTTCAGATCCATCTTGCAGATGTCCTTGTATCGCAGCTGTGGTCTACCTGTACTTCACTTTTGTGCATAAGTGTTTAAGAAAAGATCTATGGCAATCTTGATGTTTAAAGCCCAGCCCACCCCAACTGCTGGACTAGCCAATTGAAATTGGTTGGCTATAGTAAGTTGAGGATAAAATTATTTACATGCAGGGACACAATACAGATGTTTGGCTGCATAGAGAACTGAATATCTACAATGATTGAGCATTCTTTTGTGCCCCCTGGTGGTTGATTCTAATAATGTGTACTCAAAATGGAGCGGGGAGGGAACACTTTAATTCGGTTTGCTTATTTCTTTTCCTTTCAGTAAATGGAAAGAACATGAATTTGCATGCTTTCATGGCTGTTATCACATTTTCCATATCTGCATATTCGCAAAATGTTATACCGTGCCTGCATTTTCCTGCACCAAACATTTGAATTTCCCAATTTGAATGAATAAACTTCCAGTTATCCTTATTGTATGGTTATATGGTGTATTCATATATATATATATGGTATATATATTCCAGTTAACTTCCAGTTATCCTTATTATATGGTTATATGGTATATTCATATATATATATATATATGAATATACCATATAACCATATAATAAGGATAACTGGAAGTTAACTGGAATATATATATATTGCACCAATCTGTAAGCTGGACAATTCACATTGGTAATGAAATCATGCTTAATAAAACCATTATCACACTTAAACAGAAACTCTTCTGAAATAAACAGGCCTCTAAGTCCTTCAGTAAAGAGCTGTGGAAAAAATGGACTTAAACAACCCCCAGTCTGCAGAAGCATCCATGAGGACCAAGTATAACATTCACAGATAGCTCAGCCAATCTTGTAATCTTTAGAAGAACTGAAAGTAAATGGAAAAAGAAACAGAAGCACTGAGGCAATAAGAAGGGGTCACATTCCTGATTGTTACCATCTGGGGTTAGGTCCCACATAACACAGGAATGGGAATTGCATATATAAACACCAGCTAATTGGCAAGCAATGTGGGGGAACCTGATCCTGCATTAATGAGAGAGCTGCTGTAGGGCCACCAAGAGACAACGACTTGGGAGCAGAAGGAAGCTATAGTCACGCATCTTTGCAAGTGTCATCATCAGCCCAGCTTGCCAGGTGTAACTGGACTGACAAACCCTGGCACTTTCGGCCTACCAACTCCCAGGGTAGCAAAAAGAAGGCAAACAAAAGCTGTCGGTGTGAAAAAATGTGACACTGATACAGCAAGTTGAGAGTGACCATAAGAAATCCCCTAGATCATGTAGATGTATTTTCAGCTCATTAGCATTTGCACTCTCATTGTTGCTAATGTAAATTTGGACTAAGAAATGAAATGCTAATGTAAATAAGGAATACATGCAATTGTTTCACTAGGCTTATTCATTAAGTCTGGAACATTTTCAGGAAAGAAAGTGCTTTCTAAACGTGGCCGTATTCTATTCATCTTCATGTTGTTTACAGAGTTACAGAGGAAAGTAGCTTAACTTGTCCAAGTCCATGGTAGCAACAGGAATGGACACAAATCACCGGACCACCCAGCACCCACCACGTAAGTCAGGGGTAGGGATGGGGCAAAATGGGCAGATAGAGGGGTGGAATGGAGGGTGGGGAGACTGCAGGAGGGAGTGGATCCAGAGAAGATGGTGTGCACTGGATCCAATGGCCCCTTTTTCAAGCCTCCCCATCCCCATTATCACTGCAGGTCTGAGGCACAGGTTTCAGATAGCTGGTGCAGGCCCAAGGAGATTCATTGCAGAGTGGGAGGTTAAGGGAATTTAAGTCCCATTTCCTCTCTGAATCCTCCAAATTTCTCCCTGCTGAATTCAGCATGCCTGCTTTTGGAACAGTGAGAGGACGAGGAGAGCCAGATCCTATGCATGTCTACCCAAAAGTATGCCCCATTAAATTCAGTGAGGCTTGCTGCCAGGGTAACGTATATCGGATTGTAGCCCTAGCCTCTACAGTAGCTTTATGTGTTAGCATTGAATCACCACCATTAATGTATACCAGGGGTACCCAAAACCCGGCCCTGGGGCCACTTGTGGCCCTCAAGGCCTCTCAATGCGGCCCTCAGGAAGCCCCCAGTCTCCAATGAGCCTCTGGCCCTCCGGAGATTTGTTGGAGCCCACACTGGCCCAATGCAACCACTCTTAGTGTGAGGGTGACTGTTGGACCTCTTGCATGAGCTGTGGGATGAGGGGTCCCTCCACTGCTTGCTGTTTCACATCCATGATGCAGTAGCAGCAGCAAAGGAAAGGCCAGACTTGCTTTGTGCAAGGCCTTTTATAGGCCTTGAGCTACTGCAAGACCTTCATTCATTCATATAAGTTCAACTTTAATATATTCATTTATGTAAACTTATGTAAATTTATTCAAATTTTAAATGTAAATTAATTATTTTCTTCCCCAGCCCCTGACACAGTGTCAGAGAGACAATGTGGCCCTGCTGCCAAAAACTTTGGACACCCCTGATGTATACTGTAAATGCGGCTGAATAGAAAGATAACAAAAATACGCTCTGCTGCTGGTTAGCAGGAAATTTGCCTTAGAGAAATGATGATGTGTCTGAAAATAAAACATCCATACGTTGCAGATTGTCAATGGATATTTTTTACACATACACAAGGCTTCCTGTATCAAAAGAGAGATCCAGCATTTTTAGCATTGTGATAATTTCCAGAGTCCTTTTTCCACTTTGAAAATGGCTTAGGAGTAAGGCAGTCCCACAGTCTCTCCTCAAATGTACAGTTCATTAACATTCTTACTGGTTTCCTGATCAAAGCACTGTAGTCAGTTCCATTCCAGTCTTTTCTTTCAATGTATTCCAGCTCTTTCACAAACTTGAATGTGTTGTGTATTTCTCAAGAAACTTTCTTGATCCTTTCCCACTAAAACTAGGTGGGCATCTTTTCCACAGGACAAATGGCTTCCAATTGACTGTTTAAAGTAGAGCTTATTTCTGAGCACTACAACACAGTAAGAATGAGCGAAGCTGTTTTAACATCCTTTCAGAGCCGGTTTTGACTCTGTTGTTCTGTTCACAGTTGTGGTATTCTTGTCTTCTCCCACTCCCCAAATGGGAAGATCTCCATCAAAGAGCTTGAGGTAAGCCATCCTTAGTCAGAAAGTAGAAGACTACCAGTCAAGTGCTCCTCTCTGTCAGATGAATTTATTGGGGACTCCAACAAAAAGGAGCAGGGGGCTTAACCAAACAAAAACAGGATGCGAACCAGCAACCCCCTTGGGGTTTTTTGTCACCTGCACAAGTCAAGTTCAGAGACCCCATCCCTGAACTGCTTCACTCTGGGGTCAGCTCTTCCTCCCTGTGGCTCAACTTGAAGTTCATTGGCCCTGCTGGGGAAAGGGGGATGGACATGGCCCAAGGCCCCTGGCAGCTTAGCAGGACACTTGCTTCTGCTCAACTAGGGTCCTCTTTCCTGACATGATAGATTCTGCCTTGGGTCCAATCCTTTGGTTGGAAGGCATCATTTAATTAATTAACAGTATTTATATACCGCTTTTCAACTAAAAGTTCACAAAGCGGTTTACAGAGAAAAATCAAATAACTAAATGGCTCCCTGTCCCAAAAGGGCTCACAATCTAAAAAGATGCAAAAGAATACCAGCAGACAGCCACTAGAACAGACACTGCTGGGGTGAGGTGGGCCAGTTACTCTCCCCTTGCTAAAAAAGGAGCACCCACTTGAAAAAGTGCCTCTTACCCAATTAGCAGGGGACAGCAGCATCATCCCTGCCCTTTATCTTCCTGGTTCTCTAGTTCAGGAAGGTAGCCTTCAGAACCCAGCCTGTGCTCCTAGACTCATCTCCCTTCTTGTCCTTGTCTTCGGTTCCTCTATCTTCTGCCCCTCCTAGCCCTCTTTTTCTTTATCCCTTCCTCCTGATTGCTTTCCTCCCCTTCATCCTTTCCTCTGATCCTGCCAATCCCTTTCTTGCATCCTCTCTTCCTCTCCCTTTGTTCTCCCTTCTCTTTTAGGGTTGTCTTATGGATAGTCACTGACCGTGAACTGACAGGTGTCACTTGATGCTTTTGACCTGTGATGCTGACAAACTTGACAAAATCCATACAGAATCCATGCTCACTCTGATGTGCTTGCACGAGTCCTGTTTGTTGATGCTGCTGCTCACGCACAGCTCCCATTTGTTTATGCTTCCCCATTAATTTCAATGGAACACTTGTGTGAGGTTAACCACACAACTTAAGTAAACTAGGAAGCCTTGTGTATACAGAGCTCCCACATAAATAATATTAAAGTATGAAAAAAAATTTGTATCAAAGTATTCGCTATAATGGCAATTTATTGGGGTTTAATTAGCCACAGTAGGACTACTGTTGTGGTTAGGACATTTTCAGTATTTCAATGGAAAAAATAATTTTAAAAATTGCAGTATAGTAACTGCAAAGTTCAAGAAGGTATTATTATCATTTGAAATGTGGTAGCATGTGGAATTTTTGCATGGCAGAATAAGGATATTACACACACACACACACACACACACACACACACACACACACACACACACACACAGAGGAAGACAAAGCACCTACAACTGTATATATGTAAAATCACATAAAATGAACTCTTTATGATGAAGAAAGTGCAATGCTCATTCAGCAAAAAATACTATATTTTTGAATTAAATTAGTAATTAAATGAAGAAGATGCTCATCGGACAGTAAGCAAAGAAAGGTGTGCGAATAAAAAAAAATAGCCATCTTGATACTTGGTCATGTTAAACTAATAGAATGAGCAGGTCATCTTTTCACCTACAGAAACTTCGGTCAGCATATAGGGGAATGCAGAAGGGTAAAATTAGCCACAGGAAAATTTCTTGTTATTGCCTGAATGTAATAAAGACCAAGTGAGATTTACAAGGAAAAATTTAATAAAATATTGAGTGTAGACGCAACAGATTTCAAAGTGGTCTCTATATCCAAATCTGTACATGTGCAAACTTTCATATATCTCAAACTTCACGGACTTTGGGGTTTTGCTTATTCAGTAATGAAAGATTAAAATAATGGGTTTCCTCCATTTAGCCTATAAATGTTTTCCTAAGTAGGAAACCTATTAAAGCATGTGGACGGGAGACTGTATCGCATCATATTAAAGTGATTATGGTTTAGTAATGGAAAAAAAAGAATGAAATACAAGTCTCCCAATACGTAACTATCTTGTGCCCCAATAGTAAGTTTGCCCATTAGTTTTAATTTTGGGTATATTATTAGGTTGTATTTGGCTTCAGGATTGGTTGCACATCAGATACAGCACTGACACATGATTGGTTCAAATGGCCTTTGGTGCACTGGTGTGTGTGCTAGTTGAATATTGGTAACAGAACTAACCCACGTGCTCCAGCATGCACATGAATGTAATTGTGGTGTAGGTGGTGTAGGTGTTTGCACAGTATCAGAAGCAGCCTTTGATCAAGGTTGCCAGCGACATCATGCTAGCATCTTTCTCTAGTGGGAGAAAGAATGTGCATGTTTTCAAGGTACCACTAGAATTAATATGGCCTTCAGTGGTTCCCTTTCCATAAAAGTAACACATGCAGTTATGGGATGTACACGCACCAAGTGGGTTCTTCCTTCAAATCAAAATGTTTGACTCCTCAAGGTCTTTTTGATTCCCTAAAGACTGAGCAACTGGAAAAGCAAAACCACACCCAAACATGAGCAATGGCTTGAAGAACAACTGTCTCTGGCAATCCGTGATGCTTGGAAGGAATGCACTGAACAAATCAGTCAGAATATGGGAACAACTTCTGGAATTATGAACAAATTAGGGGAATGTGACCTTTTGGTGCTGGAGCATGAACCACTATGATTTTAGATCAGTTTAAACTTAGTTAGTAATGCTATATAGTACATTTACCTGGAAGTAAATTCCATTAAACTCAATGGGCTTACATCTGAGTAGACATGCATAGGATTGCACAGTTAGTAGGTTTTTTGTGTTTTCAAATGTCTGTACCTCTTTTTCTTTCAATGTATTTATTTGTTTATTTGTAAATATGCTTTGGTTGTGTTTAATAGTGCTGAAGCAGCCACATGCAAGGAGGGCAAGGGGAGAGTTTCAAATGTGCATGTAAATTTACAAAACCACAATAAAACATGAGCAACCAACCTAACAAAAAAGTTATAGGGGATCTCTCTGCTTTTCCTCACCCTGCCAACTCTTTCTCTTTTTTCTCTACATTATTGTCCTTTTAAAAAAAAAAAAAAAAGACACATCAGATTTATTTTCCCAGGCAAAGAGTGCAAGCAATCCTGTAATTACAGCTTAGAAGAATCTGTGTTTCCAAAATTGAACATATTTCTGTGTGTCTATAAAGACAGATTGGCAGTTTTTACAGAGGTTGAAGTAAGGTTAGACAATGCTGTAATTTGTTTATGTTCTATATGGACCTTTATGGGCACTGAAAATGGGCAGGGAGGATGCAGTTAAACCACTGGATAATGTTTATCAGTAGATACCCTCCCAACGGAGTCACGTTTTAAGGAACTATTCTGTTCCATACATATTTGAGGAACTGGCCAGTAGCCAAAATTAGAGATGGTGCAACAATTGGAGTGGGAATGCTCAAAATATCAACTACCTGCGCTCAAGAAGTCCGGCCTGGCACTCTTGAACAAGACTAGGGGTGCAATCCTAACCCCTTATGTCAGCGCTTTCCAGCATTGACATAAGGGCAATGCAGCTCTGAGGTAAGGGAACAAACCTTCCCTTACTTTGAGGAGGCCTCAGTGAGTGACACCCAACTGCAGGATGCAGCACATGTCCCATTGGCAACACTATGCCAGGGCTGGAAAGTACTGACATAAGGGGTTAGGATTGCGCCCTAAATGGAGTCCCAGCCCTACGTGCCAGCACCCCTCTCCCCAGTCCTTATCAAGAGGAAGTAGTTGATAGGCTACACAGGGCCCAAACCTATCCAACTTTCCAGCACCAGTGCAGCCACAATGCAGCCCCAAAGTAAGGGAACAAATGTTCCCATACCTTGAGGAGGTGTCTGTGAGTGCATCCCCACCACAGGATGCAGTACATACCTCATTGGCACAGTTGCATCAGCACAGGAAAATTGGATCTGATTGGGCCCTGGGAGAGCTCCCTACCTCAGAGAACTTATAAGACTACCACATGTCTTATAGAGCCTCTCCTCAGATGGAAATAATTCTTCATTCATTGAACTAAGACTTTTTTTGTTTGGGAAAGGCAGGGGGAATTTGTGGGAAAGGAAGGCCATGGTCCACCTATCAGGGCTGTTTGAGCTTTCCTTGTTTGAAAAGCCACTTGAGGGTTGTTTTTTTTAAACAAAAGATAGGATGCTTGTAAGATAATCAGTGAGCAACAGGGGAGGTATTGGAAGTAAGAAGAGAGAATAATAATTGTGGGGAAAGATAGGGAGATGGAACAGAGAAGGAGGAAGAGGAGGGCAGAATTCACCTGGTCTGTGATGGCTTTGTTTCCCTGATATATTACATGCCCTTTCAATAATCTGTGTTGAGTTGCAAGCGAAACGTCTCTTACTTATGCACCTCTTCAAATCTTGTCTTTGTGGAATGATAGGTCTCTTTTCTAAATGACTTCTTTTGTACGTGCAGCTTCTTTTGTATGTGCACTGGGATGGTGATATAAATAATAACAGAAATGTTCATTGGTGTGGTTCCCCCCAACTGAAAGGATATACTGTATATTCCGTAATGTCTCAGTGCTATGAAACACAATAGTTGTCCCTTTATTTCAGAATATTACACTGTATAGTACATTTTAGAGCTCCAACTTCACAATACATCAGGTTGACTTTCTCTTATGATCCCTATGACTGCCAAGATCAAACCACTCAGTCCAGTGGAATCCTTTCTTTCTGATCTGACAATCGGATTTCTGCTTTATAGGCCATGGGCAAATGGTCTTGCCTTATGACCAAGAGGAGCCTTTCATATCAAGCATGCAGATGTCTGTGAGCACAAACTTTTATTCACCCCCTTTGGCTCACACAATGTTTACCTGAATGATTATCATGCAAACCTTGGTGGTCTGTTAGGATGTAAAGCACAGGCTGCCGAGGACAGGATAGTTACATTAACATGAGGCACTGTAGTGCTGGGGGTACCCGTCTTGTCAGTGTCTCCTGCTGTGATTAAACACAGGGGTATTTTTTCTACATTAATGAAGCCTAAAGATATTTGTTTTGATTTCGTCACTCTCACCTCATTAGGCATGGGGAAAGTTAACTTATACGGTTTTGCACGGGGTTCTGTTTACTCTTCATAAATTAACATGTTAATTCAGTGTAATAAAATTCATGGTTTACAGAAAGATATCAAACACCGTCATCCATTATGCTCCTTAATGCCAGAGCTTCGAACCGTGCAGCCAACGGCTCTGTTTACAAAGCAGCTGGATGGAGCACTTAAGACTGCTGCGATTCACATCCTAAGCATGCTCTATTTGAAGAAGTGAGTCAGAAAGGGTCACAGGGAAGCAGATATTTCCATTTTATATCGGACCACTGGCTTCAAAGCCTATGGACAAGGGATATGGATCAGGCTTGGACACCTTGTGATTCACCAGCCTGGTTGAGATGGGTGGTTTTAGTTGGGGCTTTAAAAAAAAAATTATTATTTCAAGTCAATTGCTAGGAGACAAACAAACTAAAGAGGGCAGCACCCCTAACCAAAAACAGTAAAGGGATCCCCAGTATCTTAGGGAGGATCAAATAATGGCCCCAGTGTGTTTCAAGCATATGCTTGTCATCAGGGGCCAGACAGCGTAAATATGTATCATGCCAGGTTCTTGCAAAAACTAGCTCAAAAAACTGAAAGCAAGAGGCCTAAGCTGCTTTCAAAGCCACTTGATGTAAGAAACTAGCACTGTACATATCTATAATTTTTTTTTTCTCCTGGTGATAGACAGCTTATGCTCAAAACACATTGCAATATGCCATTTTGTTCTTTTCACTACACGATGTCTTGCATGTTTCCTTTGGGTTGCAAGGTTATTTTCAGCAGCTAGAAAAGCAAGGGGCACATTCACTCCCACTCCACACAGTCCTTTAATTTTTATTTTTATTTTTTAAACTGCACACATGAGGTGGAATAACAATTTTGGCATCACACCCACAATACCTGGATTGTCTTGAATGGCTGGATTCAAGGGCCTGCCAAAGCCCTCTCATTTCTAGTGTCAGTCCTGCCCCAGTGTGGAATGTACAGGGCAATCCTAGGCATGTCTCCTCAGAACCTCTGAGCCAGAAGTAAGTCCTATTGTATTCAGTGGGGGTTATTCCCAGGAAAGTGTGATAGGATTACAGCAGCAACCCCAGTCTCCATCTCTGGACACAGTCTGGGTTTAGTCTGTGAGTAGCCTGCCCAGATAGCATAATTTTAATTTCAAAAATTGATGTTATTGATGTCTCCTCTCTTCCTTCCTCCCAATTCCTCCTTAAAACCACACTTTCCATGAAGCCAACCCTTTAGTTCCCATTTAAGTACTAAGTACCTGTCATGGAAATGCATACAGTAATGAATGTATTATGCAACTGCATATTCTTACTCCTGCCTTTTGCCTCCTCCCAGCTCCCATCCATTGTCTCCTTTATTTTGAAGTCTATATTGTGACCCATTTGGAGGAGGGACCTGTCCTATCATTTACTTTACAAAGAAGTGCCATCAACATGGATGATGCTAGAAAAATTATAAACTGAACTGGTTTCCCTTTCCATCAGGCATGTATGACAACCCACTGGGGCCTGCTAAGGGCTTAATCCTTGAGTGCCAACAGTGAGCTCCAGTACCAGCTGTAGGTGTCATAAACATGATGTCAAGCATGTTTGCAGCACCATGGGAAGAGGAAACACAAGAGCCAGGCCAGTGCCAGTTGGTGTGGAGCCCAGCTCTGGATGGAAGACACTGTGTGGCCACTGGAGACAGATAAGAGCACTGGGCAGCAGAGCAGCCTTTCAGGTTGGGGGGGGAGGCATTCTGGGGCAGGGGGAGGGTGGAACAAGGGAGGGGATGGGGCAGGAGGGAAGTGGGACCTGCAGAGGCCTCTTCCATCAGATCCTATTCTCTGTGTGGGTTGAAAAGCCCAACACGGAGGTTCTCAAGTCTATGCCGGCAAAATAGCCAGTGCAGACATGAGAAGCCCCATTTGCACTTGGAACTTTCCTTGGGGGAAGGGAATGAAAGTCCCCTTTACCTGAGGAGACCTCCAGTGACTTCCCAGCAGCCATGGGATTCAGTGGTCACCATTTTGGTACCAGTGTTCCTCTGAGTGCCAGGAAGGATAGGATTGGGCCGTAAATCTCTTGCTTTTGCTTCTTGTTGAGAACGGCAAAAACAGAACCAATCCTGGCAATACATGGCTGGTGGATTGAGTTTGGTTTTTGTCACCCTGATATTGAAGACCAATACAAGCCCATGTGAATAGATCAGAAGTGGTCTTATTTTTCTTTGTCACTAGGATCCCCATGGTTCACCAATGTGAGTTAAATTTACAAAGCAAGAGCTTATAGCCAGGATCATAACTAACAACTTAACTCTTGTTAAGGCAAAACTGATCTATGTTATGTGATCCTGAATATATCTTATGAGAGCATAAGAAGTGCATCCTAGACTAAAGTCCACCTTTTCCAGCCTTCTTTCCAAGAGTCTCAGTGGTCTTCTGGAAATTTCTCTTTTTTGCAGGTTTAGGGCAGGGAGAAATTTGACAGATGCAGTTTGTTCTATCACTTGATAGCACAATGGGAGAAATTTAATTAGATGAACTTATCTTTCTACTCTGCTGCAATGAAAGGTGCAAAAATTTTCCCAAAGCCAATGTTAGCAACACTTGCGGGAGTGGGAGAGAAGGATTGTGGGTGATACTGGAGAAAAAGCAATCAACAGTAAAAAGGTTGAATGTCAGTTTAATGGGATCGTTTTTAAAAATGGATATGAGCCCATCTAGCAGTGTAGCTAATGATTGTGTAGCCTGGTGCCAAGCTCAAAATTATGCCCCAGAAATGATGTCATACCCAGGCTTTTAAAAAAGTGAAAATTGGGGGGAAAACCCGCCTCCTCCCCCCAGCGGCTTGCCACACACTTACTCTGCTGTCTCTGCCCAGCCAGTGGCATAGCTTAGGGCGCAATCCTAACCAACTTTCCAGTACCAACATAAGGGCAATGCAACTCCAAGGTAAGGGAGCAAACATTCCCTTACTTTGAGGAGGCCTCTATGAGTGCCACCCAACTGCAGGATGTAGCACATGCTCCATTGGCACAGCTGTGTCAGTGTTGGAAAGTTGGTTAGGATTTGGGTCTGAGGCATCTATCTGCTACCTGAGATCAAAGAAGATTTTGTAGTCCTTGCCGCGACAAACCAAAGTTAATTAAGTAAATAAAACAAGGGTGCCCCTTATTGGTTAGAGACACTGTGCTGGGGTGAAGTGGGATGGTTATACTCCCCCTGCTAAATATAAGAGAAGCACCACCTGAAAGTGCCTCTTTACCCAGTTAGCAAGGATAACTATTATGACATGGAAATGAGAGCAGACTCAAAGTAACACCTTATTGTTCCATGCTATAACATCTCATAAGAACATAAGAACAGCCCCACTGGATCAGGCCATAGGCCCATCTAGTCCAGCTTCCTGTATCTCACAGCGGCCCACCAAATGCCCCAGGGAGCACACCAGATAACAAGAGACCTCATCCTGGTGCCCTCCCTTGCACCTGGCATTCTGACATAACCCATTTCTAAAATCAGGAGGTTGTGCATACACATCATGGCTTGTACCCCATAATGGATTTTTCCTCCAGAAACTTATCCAATCCCCTCTTAAATGCATCTAGGCTAGATGCCAGCACCACATCCTGTGGCAAGGAGTTCCACAGACCAACCACACGCTGAGTAAAGAAATATTTTCTTTTGTCTGTCCTAACCCGCCCAACACTCAATTTTAGTGGATGTCCCCTGTATTATGTGAGAGTGTAAAGAGCATCTCCCTATCCACTCCATCCATCCCCTGCATAATTTTGTATGTCTCAATCATGTTCCCCCTCAGGCGTCTCTTTTCTAGGCTGAAGAGGCCCAAACGCCTCATCTCATTGGCTCTCCGAACAATCAGTCTCATAGGTCAGTTTTGAGTCCACATTTTGTTCCAAAAGGCAGTTGTGATTTCATTTTCTGGTCAATTGGCCATAACTTTTGATAGAATAGATAGATATTCCATTGTAGTTTGTTTCATTGAATTCTGCATTAAATCACCTTTCCAATGATATATAACATGATGGTATTATTCATAGATACTAAGGTTTTCACAATTTTGGCCACTAGTGTCAAGTTCAGCTTGTTGGTCCCCCAGATCTTGTTGCCCGGGTGCAATTACTTCCCCCCTGCAGCCCCTTAGTTACACCATTGAGCTCATCCATGTAAAGCACTTTCAAGTCCCTGGATTCTGGATTCTGCACACTGTACAATCAAAAGATCTTAAGAGTTGCCAGCTTTTTTTTTTTTAAACTGAGCTTCTTCCTGTGTCTTTAACAGTAGCCTGCTTTGAAGACCTTTAGCATGTGAAGGTGTACTTGGCACGGAATAGGTTCACCACATAGGCTGCTTTTAAAGGCACAAGAGGAGTATGAGAAAAATTGTTGGAAATCCCAAGATAGCTTTTTAAAAAAGTGTTTCAGAACCTGGGCCTTTGCCTACAATCAAACTCTAAAAGATTCTCAAAATCCAGTTTGCAATTTATTCATCCAGTATTCAGGTATTGATCACTTATAGCCCAAATGAACCTAGATTTTAAGCACCTGATAAGGATTTGCTTATGCTTTATTCAGCAAATAGCAGCCAGATTTGAGGGTGGTGGAGGAGAATGTGAATTGTAGTTTGAGGAGGGGAGCATTTGTCCTGGTTTTGACTTGGGTCCTGCTAACTGCTATTTGCTCATAGACAAAAAAGCTTCTGTTGAAACCACATGGTGGTTTACCACCACCACATGGTGGTGATGGCAATTCATATTTGGGACCATAGTAGTGGTACAAAATTAAAGTCCCTCACCCATTCCATAGCCTACAGAGGAGGGTGTTGTCTGAGTGCTGCTGAATAAAAAGCAAGCATGTGAGCCCCGAGCTTAATGTCTAGAGCAGTGGTGCTCACACTTTTTTGGCTCAAGAGCTACTTTGAAACCCAGCAAGGCCCAGAGATCTACCAGAGTTTTTTTTACAATGTTCGCGCCATCATAACATATAACATTTATGTGTACAATGTATGTTGGTGTACCTTGAGCCCCACTGAATATAACAGGACTTACTCCTGAGTAGACATGCCTAGAATTAGGCTGTGAGGCTGCAATCCTAGCCACACTTACCTGGGAGTAAGCCCCATTGAGTACAATGGGCCTTACTCCTGGCATTTCCTCCCAGAGGCACCTGAAGGGGGGGGTCGACACTCTGCGATCTACTCATTTTGCCTCGCGATCTACCGGTAGATCGCAATCCACCTATTGAGCACCCCTGATCTAGAGCTCAGCCCTTAGTAGTGGGTTGAACATCAGCAGGTGCAACTGTCCTTTAGTCATGAGCGAAACAGCACCTTCTGATCCACCCCTCTCAAACTCAGGAAATGCTGTTAAAGAGTAAGTATTGACAACCCAAAGAACAACAGGTGTTGAAAGAGCAGGTAATAAGTCTTTTTTCAGTGTGATATTGCTACTTTGAAAAAGAACAAAAAGAGATCAACTCATAACAGACACAGTTTTTTTTAACTAACTTCTCACAAAACTTTTTTTAAATGGAAAATGCATTTGTAATGGACTTATTTGCATCTATGCAGGGAAACAGAGGGGTATGTTAAGAGTGGCACAAAGGTAAACAACTGGCAAAGGATTCGTAATTCAAAATCTTTGAATTGCTTTTATGTTTTCACTCCAGAACCTTTCAGAAATTAGAGACTGCTCACCAGATGTTATTTTAAAAAAATACTAATTTAACTGCTAAAAGGTTCATTGTTATAATATTTTCCTGCTGAAAATGTCTGTGTCTTGTTAAATGTTTATTGAATACCGTAATGGTATTACATTTACTGTTAAATGATATTGACATTTTTGAATAAAAAGAGGTTGGAGGGGTTTTTTTTTCCTTTTAAAATCCAGTTAGGCTAAAATGTGAACATCTGGTAGGAACCTTATGTGTGGCATTGAAACAAAAAGCACTTTTGGCAATGTGTCCCTTGAGTGAGCTTTTTTTTTTTTCCCCTTGGAAAAAAAATCCCTCAGCTTTTGTAACACTGAGTATGATTAAGTACAAGGCCTTCTTGCTATCAGAGTAATGTTTAAAGACAAGTCACCAATAAATCCTTGGCGAGGTGGCTAGTGAAGCTCAGTTAAGTTAGCTATGAAACAGCTGTTTCTGAAGCAATAACCCAGCTGTTTGGCATGGTCATGGCCTTGCTAGCTGTATTAATCGTGTTATGAAAAATAGAAAACTAGCTCACAGAGGAAAGTCTGTGGCAGAGGTTATTTTTGAGAAATGGCAATCTCATCACTCCAAGGAGGATAATGATAATAACGGATGTTTAGTACGAACAGGCATTGATGTGCTTGCAAATTGTGGCTGTAAAAAGATACCCAGCATCATCAGAAGGGTATTCATCAGTCACCTGTCTGATTTTCAATATACTTTTTTTTGTTCTAGCTCATGGATCATTTTAGCAAGGCCTGCCAAGATTTTGGACTGACAATCAGCCTGAAGAAAACACAGGTCATGGTTCAGGATGTGGACTCACCTCCCTGCATTACAATCTCTGAGCATGAACTGGAGGTTGTCCATGACTTTGTGTACCTTGGCTCAACGATCTCCGACACTCTCTCTCTCGATACCGAGCTAAACAAGCGCATCGGTAAAGCAGCTACCACGTTTTCCAGACTCACAAAGAGAGTCTGGTCCAACAAGAAGCTAACGGAACATACCAAGATCCAGGTCTACAGAGCTTGCGTCCTGAGTACACTTCTGTACTGCAGCGAGTCATGGACTCTTCGCTCACAACAGGCGAGGAAACTGAGCGCTTTCCACATGCGCTGCCTCCGACGTATTCTCGGCATCACCTGGCAGGACAAAGTTCCAAACAACACAGTCCTGGAACGTGCTGGAATCCCTAGCATGTATTCACTGCTGAAACAGAGACGCCTGCGTTGGCTTGGTCATGTCGTGAGAATGGATGATGGCCGGATCCCAAAGGATCTCCTCTATGGAGAACTAGTGCAAGGAAAGCGCCCTACAGGTAGACCACAGCTGCGATACAAGGACATCTGCAAGAGGGATCTGAAGGCCTTAGCGATGGATCTCAACAAGTGGGAAACCCTGGCCTCTGAGCGGCCCGCTTGGAGGCAGGCTGTGCAGCATGGCCTTTCCCAGTTTGAAGAGACACTTTGCCAACAGTCTGAGGCTAAGAGGCAAAGAAGGAAGGCCCATAGCCAGGGAGACAGACCAGGGACAGACTGCACTTGCTCCCAGTGTGGAAGGGATTGTCACTCCCGGATTGGCCTTTTCAGCCACACTAGACGCTGTGCCAGAACCACCTTTCAGAGCGCGATACCATAGTCTTTCGAGATTGAAGGTGGCCAATACAAAAATTATATGCAGTCCTGCTGAATGTACTTAGTTGCCATATTCTCTGTCTCTTGTAAAGGTGAGTTTAGGTGAGGGGCAATGCAACCCTAAGTTGTGCTGGAACTGGAATGCCAGTAGGCCTGCCCCATATCCAGTGCGTGTTTTGAGCCACAAGTGGCTCAGGCCTGCACAAGGGGAGATGCTTCTCCTTACTCTGGGGAGAGCCGCTGCAGCCCCAGTGGGTCTGCTCGGACCTGTGCCACCTGAGAACATAAGAACAGCCCCACTGGATCAGGCATAGGCTCATCTAGTCCAGCTTCCTGTATCTCACAGCGGCCCACCAAATGCCCCAGGGAGCACACCAGATAACAAGAGACCTCATCCTGGTGCCCTCCCTTGCATTGGCATTCTGACATAGCCCATTTCTAAAATCACCTAAAGAGGTGGCACATATCCAAGCAGTCTGGAGCCACTCCCTGCTGACTGGGAACAGGATCAGGATCTGTCATAACTGCTTAGTCCTGGTCGCAAGCCCCGCTCTCCCACCGCCTGCCCTTCTCAACCCCAAAATGCCTCCTTCCTGCCCTGCTCATGCCCCACCCATCCCCAGAGCTCTGCCGGCGCAGACTGACCTGTCTCTGTCATCATGGAGGCTGGATTTGGCCTCTGTGGACCAGTGCATGTCCATGTGCCAGCCTATCTAACATCCAAGGAGGTGCAAACATGCTTTATGGCACGTTTACGATTCTCTCAGGCCAACGGAAGGAACTTGCACCAGCTTTGGGCGCAGTTAGGATTGCATCCCTGGTGGGTAATGGAGGATGAACTCCATGTACATGACAGGACTTTAGTTCTTTCATGGCCTAAGGATGGTTTTAGTATTTCAGTTCTAACTTGTTGACCTCACAGAGGAGGGGAAGCTGAGTGAGACTCTCCTCCATTAGAGTACGGAGGAGTTGTAAACCTTCTGCTCTGCATGCAGAAAGAGACTGGTTCAATTCCTTGACATATCTAGAAAAGACTGAGAAAGACCTTTCTGTGTCTGGGACAGCTGGCGCCAGTTAGTGTAGATCAGCCATTTTCAACCACTGTGAGTGGTCCACAGGTGTGCCACAGGAATTTGGGGGAAGATCATTTATTAGTAGGGCCAATGGGGATGTGAGCCCCCACTGACAGCATGGTATGCCTTGTCAATTGTCAAAAACTTGATGGTGTGCCTTGACAATTTTAGTACCTTGTCAGTGTGCCACAAGATGAAAAAGGTTGAAAATCACTGGTGGACTTGATGATTCACTCTAAAGGGGCTTCCTATGTCCCTTCACACCCTACCCTGCAGGTTTCGGCAAGCAATTGTATGAGCTCTATGAAAATTACTGGCCTATGTCAACATAGGCTTACATATTTGACCAATAGTTGCTTTATACTGACTTAGACCATTAACCTATCTCATTTAATTATTTGACTGTTGTGACTTGCAGCAACTCTCTAAAGTCTGAGGTAAAGGTTTTCCCCAACCCTGCCTCCTGTCTGAGATACATGTGGTTTTTCCCTGTGCTCTCAGGTGTGTGTGACTTTTCTGAGTTCACAAAGCAGAAGTCCATAGCCAAAGCACGGAACTTGGAACTTCTTCTATGCTACACTTGTATTGTCCCACTGAGACACAGGTCCATGCTCCTTGATCTGAAGTTCCCCTGCTTTGCTTCTGAATTCCTCTCCTCCTTCACACTCGTACCACCAATGGTTCCTACATCACCTCTGCATTATTTAGAATACATTACAGAATTTTGTGTGTTGTGGCTACTAACAGGTGCAAAAGTGGCTTCAGGCTAGTGTTAAAACAGTGATGTAAGATATTTTGACTATCCTGCACTTCTCTTTAAGTTTAAATGATGGCTGTTCATTCAAAACCACAAAAAATGTGGACATCAGTATTATAAATGTAGGACGGGAAATTAAATCGCTTTATGGCAGTGAAATACTTATCCTTGTTGCTCTTCTCAACTTCATTACTTAGCTGCAAGTATGCGCCCCAGGTTGAAATTTAGTCAATTCATTCATATGACCAAAGGCAAATTTTAATATTTGGCTCAGAAATATTTGCACAATCAAAGTATCAAAGTTTAAAATAATACTTTGTTGGAAGGCTTCTGTTTAATTTTTCTAATAAGAAATCGTTAAAGTCTAGAACTGAAACTAAAACCAGTTTGAAAAACAAGCCTTTTCTCTAATCCAGAGTTTCTCAAACTGTGGGTCGGGACCCACTAGTTGGGTCGTAAGCCAATTTCAGGTGGGTCCACATTCATTTCAATATTTTATTTTTAATATATTAGACTTGATGATACCATGGTATGTGACTGCATTTGGAGAAATGTTACAGACCTGTACTTTTAAAAAGCTACTATGTATATTCTTTTAACAATGAGAGTCAATGGGACTTACTCCTGGGTAAGTATGGGTAGGATTGCAGCCTAGGATTGTTAAAAATTTTCCTGCTTGATGATGTCACTTCCAGCCATGACATCACTTCCGGGGGGTCCTGACAGATTCTCATTTTTAAAAGTCCTGGTGCTAAATGTGTGAGAACCACTGCTCTAATTATTTGGAAATGATTCTTAATTTTCAGTCAGCTTAGTTATGGTTTGTGAATTTTGCATGAACTGTGAACTTCCCTGTCCAGCAAATGTAGAACAATATTTCACATGAACACACATGCCCCCCAGTCATTTTCAACCACTGTGCCGTGGCACACTGGTGTACCGCGAATGGTCTGCAGGTGTGCTGCAGGAGTTTGGGGAAGGTCATTTGTTAGTAGGGCCATTGGGGGATGTGAGCCCCGCATCAACAGCATGGTGTGCCTTGTCAATTATCAAAAAACTGATCGTGTGCCTTGACAATTTTAGTACCTTGTCAGTGTACCATAAGATGAAAAAGGTTGAAAATCACTGCCCTAAACCCTAAGTTCTCTGAAATAGGTCCTGTTGAGTCTGATGAAGGCAAAAGTTCTCTTCGCATTTCTGTCACCAGCAGATGGAAGTGAGCTAGTGGGGAAGTGCTGTTTATCTAGGGTCACCAGATACAACGGGGGACAGAGTGCCTATACCTTTTTACCATTGTATAGAAGAGGGAATTTGGGCAGTTGCAGCTCAACATGGAAGGGTTGAAAAAACTGAACCTATGCAAATTCTCCCTTCTATACAAGGTAAAAGGTATAGGCACTCTGTGCCCCTTTGCATCTGGTAACCCTATGTTGATCTATGTTACGGGCTTGTGTCCCACTTGCCCAAGTTGTCTGATTTCTTTTGGATGACAGGTCTCTAAAGGCTTCTGGTATCTTTGTAATATTGGCTTTATGAACAAAAATACAGGTGTGAGCATTGGATGGAGTTAGATAGTACACTTTCCTGCAATCCACATCATCCACATGTCTCTTCCAAGCATGTCTGTGGCTACCAGCTGCCAGTTTCTTCTCTTAACAGCCACTGCAGATTCACAGGGCAAAACTGTGTCCCCATTGTCATGCAGTGAGGAAGCTGATGGGTGGCCCAAAAGGGGAGGGGGTGAGGGAGCACACATGCACAGAGTGTAGAGCCAGCTGCTGCCAGTGATGAGGTAGCAGGACACAAGGCAGAAGGTTTGTCAATGTAATGGAAGATCAGAAGATCATCAGGTGGATGATGTGGTGTTGACAGCGATTCCCTGTTTTGACAGCTGGTTGACAGCTCTGGGAAGGGCAGGGCTGGCTCCACAGCTGTAATCAATCAAGGCCAATGGAGACCTGGATGGACACCTGAGCTTCATTGGACCTTGATGGGACTTTGCATGGACTCATGGACTGAAGAGAGCTCAGCTGAGCCTAACTTGGACTTAACAAGGTAGCTCACAGCTGAGCTGAATTTGGACTTAACAAGGGGCTGCAGGATAAAAGGCAGCTTCAGAAGGAGCCAAGGGCTGGTCAAGCAGGACGCTGACCAAGAGGGCTACCTGACCCAGACCTACAGGAAGAGAGGACTGCCAGGACCCTGCTGGAGGAGACACACTGCTGGAGAGGAGGAACTCTACTGCAGAAGACTGGACTGTGTTTTGGAGACGGATTGGACTTGGAGGCTTCAGACGTTACCCCCGGAGTTAAGTGGAGTTTTGGGGAGGGAAAGCCTCTGGACAAGGGGACTCGCAGGGAGTGGCTGTGTTTGTAGCAATAAATTCTTGTTATTTGCTATAGATAAGGAGTTCTGTGTTCATTCCATTGCACACTGCAGCTGTGCTTCTTGGAAAAGGAGGGTGTTAATTAGCCAAAAAGCGGGCATTAAAAGGGAGTTGGGATATTTGGACGGGACAAATTGCCGTGGTCGGCAGGAGTCGAGAATTTGGCAGAACAGTCAAGGACTTCCTCTTGGATTGAGGAAGGACTTCACATGAGGACCCAAGCTGCTGCCTGCTGGAGTACCCCTTTGGATCAGCCAGATTGCAAATATGACATGAGGCTAAAAAGCTTTGCATGCATTCTCACCTTCATCCAAAGAAGAATTGCCAAATGCCCCACAGCTTCTGTGCAAGCCTATGCATGCTACTCAGAAGGAAGCACCATTGAGTTAAATGGGACTTACAAGAACTGCAGCCTTAATCATGAAGGCTTTCTTATGTGGTCACACAAAGTCAAATCATTAAGCTAACCCAGCCATTTTCAACCACTGTGCCACGGCACATTGATGTGCTGCGAATGGTCCTCAGGTGTACTGCAGGAATTTGGAGAGGGGCATTTATTAGTAGGACTAATTAGGGATTAGTAGTAGTATTAATAGTAGTAGGACTATTAGGGATGCGAGTTCCCATTGGCAGCACAGTGTGCCTTGTCAAAAGACCGATGGTGTGCCCTGACAATTTTAATGCATTGCCAGTGTGCCGTAAGATGTAAAAGTTTGAAAATCACAGAGCTAACCTATTCACAGTGACACTTTATAGGGTTGTGGCATGAAGGGAAGAATGTGTAAGTCTGCAATCCTAACCACATTTTCCTGAGAGTAAGCCCCATTGAACAAAATGGGACTTACTTCTCAGTAGACCTGGTTAGGATTGTGCCCCTAGACCAGGGGTGCTCAAACTTTCAACTTTAGGGACCCTGGACCTTTAAACTTGTGTAGGAGAGATAATTTCAGCAGGTGCAGCTTGTCATTTGTGGGATGACACTTGTTACACTTGTTAAAGGTCCAGCATCCCTAAAGTTGAAAGTTTGAGCACCCCTGCCCTAGACAGTCAAGTCAGGCAGAACCCTCTACCTCACCTTCCTGTTAACCACTCCCTGCCCCCCCCCAAAAAACACACACACAGTTCTTTCATTAGAATCAAGAAAGTATTCTAAAAGTTATTTATCTAATAAATTTATAACTTGCCTTTCTCCCAACCAAAGCAGCTTCCACTTTAATCATATGAAATTCTTCCTTAATGGTAATAGAGGAGGGTTTCTACAATAACCTTTTCCCCTTCTCTTCCCACTATGGGCTCCCTTACTAACCACTCATTGCCACTATATACTAAAAAAAACTTTTCCCTGGAAACCTGATAAGGCATGGAAAAGCATGCAGTGAACAAACAAAACAAACACCTGCAGCCTGACTGAATCACCACTTGAACTGGTCAGCTCCTGGCTCTTTATTCAGACATAGCATCTGTGAACTCAACCTCTTAAGCTCTTCCCCCCAACTACATCAGTGACTATCAGCCAAAAGTTTCTCTTCTAGTCTTTGAATTACATTGATTTACCTCATGAGGTGCTGGACACACTTTCATTGTGTACCCAGGGATAATGGAACATAAAAACACTCACAGCTATTCCCCCTTTTTAGAAAATAAAAACTTATTCTTTTCCTTCTCCAGCACTAATGGAGTTACAATGACCCTTGATAACGTACAAAGAAGAAGAACAGAAGCAGGGAAATCTTCACTGCAGCCAAGCTGAATATTAAATTTAGGTGTTTCACTAGGTACAGAGTCAATAGAAGCTGAATTGATAGTTTCATAAAAATCACAGGGTGCAAAAAAAAAAAAAATACTGGAAAATGTAGACAGCCAAAAAAATTACAAAATCTTCTATTCAATATTTATTAGTTTTCTCGTAAGTGGTATGAGAAAATCCTGGCTTTCCAAGGCTTCCAAGACTATTTTTTTATTTATTATGATTGAACTCCAGCGTGCAAAGTATAGTTCACACAAACAGCAGTTCAGGAGTTCCGGAGCTGTACCACTTATGGACACAAGTGGGGAAACTGCATGACTGAAGGGTCATATATTTTGCCCTCCACCATGGTCAGGCAGATGGGAAGGGCATGTGTTGTTGTTGTTGTTTGGGTGCACATCTCCTGCTTTAATTAGGAACAGGTTCCTGTGATGAGTTGATAGTATCAGGCTTCAATTCTATACACACTTACCTGGGAGTGATGGCCCAATCCTATCAGGGCCTTATGCTGACAGATCTCATGATGAAAAAGTGCAAAATACGGCACTGAATTGGCTCCCAGGCCTCCAGAGTTTAAAGCACTGCCAAAAATGACAACACAAACCCTCTGTTGGATAGCTAGAAACCCAGACTCAACAATGCTACGCAGACCTATGTCAGCAGTTCATTGCTGTACACACCTAATCTCTAGATCAGGCCTATTATGTGGAATTAAAACCTTGTCGAGATCTGAGTCAATATGTTTAGGAGTAGGGTGTAAATACAACATCAGCAGCAATGTCAAAACTGGCAGCACTTAGAAGATATTCAGGTTTTGCTTTCACTGTTTGGTACACACCTACTTCTCAGTGTTTTGAAATCTTACATGTTCAAATTATTCTGGTGTTTTTTTGTTTTTTTTTTTGTGGTGAGTTAAATTATTGGTTTATATGTATTTCTCATAGACCTGATGGAAACAAACACGGATTCTCCTGAGCAAACTAAAATAATTTGGTATTCTGATGAAAGTGAATGATAATTCATCAATGACTTTAATAGACAAAAAGGTTTGGAATGTAAAGCATCTGCATCATGTAAATATCCTATTCTGATTGGAAATTTGCAAACATGGGACAGACTGATGTGGGCTATGAAAAAATGTATACAAGCGATAAGAATAGTACTCAAAGATGATAAGCTTGTAATACATTAAAATATTTTATTGATGAGGAATTTATATGGAAATACGTGAAACGAATGGCTGCTTCAAAAAGAACTCGATTTAAGGAGTACTCACCTCCTTCCCTGTGATACAAGACCATGTGATTATTCTTCTGTCTGTATTTCGACTGCTCAGCGGTTCTATCAATAGATCATTGGACCTGTATACTGTGCTAGGAATATACACTATATCAAACACAAATTCCTTTGCTTTAAAAGGGGGGTGATTGCTCTGTTGATTACATTACATAACACTATAGTTCTGAAATGCATGCAGCCCAATCCTAATCAAATTTCCACATGGTGATACAGTGATACTGACATGGACTGCACTGCATCCCATGAGAGAATATTGGCTGCTGGAGATCTCCTTAAGGTAAGAGGACATTTGTCCCTTGCACTGGGATAACCCGAGCAGCTGCACCAGTTTAACTCAGACCTGCACCAGCTCTATAGCTGGTGCAAGTCCATGTTGATTTGTATTGGGGGATCAGGCCCCAAAAGGGGAATAGTATACTGTGTGTGCTGGTGCCGCCAATCCTGCCCCCCTCCAGAGCCTGGTGGAGATGAGAAAGAAGGGAGTGAGAAGACCACCTGGAGCAGGAGGAGAAAGGAAGAAGCCTAACCAAAGGAAAAGGAGAGGAAGAAACGGGCAGGGGGCTGATGGTGGTGATGGTTGTAGTAGAGCCAGTTCCTGCTAGTCCATCAGCTAAGATTGTGGTTCATGTGCTAGTTAGGAGCTTTCTTCCCCACCTTCAGGCCATCACTACCCTGAGCGAGATATAGTGCAGATATGGAAGCACAGAGGATTCCCAGGGCAAGCAGGGGCATGATAGAGTGAAGAAACTCTTTCTAAGGGAAGGAGGGAGACCAGTGGCATCCAAAGGCATATTCAGGAGCTCGCTGACTGTACAAGAGAAAACCCTGAATGAAACCTATTGCAGGCAGCTGCCAGTCTCCATATGAGCTCCATATGATGTTGACTTCCCACCTGAAGGAGGAAGCAGAACAAGAGGGGGCGTCACACATGTACTCCCAGTCATAAAGCACATCTTTTTAAAAAAAAAAAAAATTGCAGATATTTCTTGTACTGTCATTACCAATTTTTCATGAAAACTCATGACATTCTTTAATATGTTGTGTCTTTTGATGAACCCTGTCAGGACATGGTCAACCAGGTGCCTGGGTGATAGCACGTACGTCTCTGGCAGCCAGCTTGAACCTTGAATCTACTGAGCAGGGGAGTGGGTGGAGGAGCAAGTGGCCACATCAGTCAGCTGGGTGGTGGTGTGACATCTTGTGATGTCATCAGCCATCGCCTTGTTTGCAGGAAAAGGTGCTGACAGGTGACAGCTGGCTCCAACAGTGTGGAACTAGCTTCAGCCCTATAAAGGGCTGGCTGGGAAAGAAGGGGGTAGGGAGGAGGGAGGGAGATGTAAGAAAGAGAAAGAGAAAGGAGGATGGAAGATCCAAAGGGAAGGCGGACTAGGAAGAGAGGAAGGCAAGATGGACAGAGAAGTGCTAAGGAAGTGAGAGAAGCCTCCCTGGCCCAGAGGGGAGAGTAAGGACCAGCATAGACCCAGCACATCTAAGGGTGACCCAGGCCTGATGAATAGGGATCTGGGGCCATAACACCAAAGAAGTAAAGGGAAAGAAAGGGGGCTGATAGGCACCAGTGATAAACTCCTAATCTGTGACCTGGGCAGTGGTTGCACCCAGCACCCTGGAACAGCCAAGAGTAGGGCAGAGCTGATAACCCAGCTCTGTAACCCAGTAACTTGGGCTCTGTGATACCCCCCAGAGCTCCTATCCGGGCTTGCATGTCTGACAAAGGGCCTCCGCATAGGGACACTCAAGGAGGCATAGCTGCTGAGGCCAGAGAAGGTAGAGGTGAAATTAACCCTGGAATGATGGCCAAGCACTCCCATTTTTCCGTTCCATTTGGCTCTGAACAAACAAGAACAAAGCCCTGACTGCAACTGGACGAATATGGCAGTAAGCCCCTTAGAGGTTGACCTCCCCCCATGGGAGGAGGAGGTGGAGAAGGCACTTTTAATGAAGGTTACATTTTCATTCACTGACACGTGATATGTGTACGCAGGGTATGATCTTGGACTGCTGTTAGCCTTTATTGTAAATGTTTTGGGAACGTCCAAGTTCAATGTTTATACTATTTTCATAGTTCACACATGTGAAATAACAGCTAGAGTTTGCCAAAAATGTATTCATCAAGGGGTGGACATGCAGTAGCTTTAAAACTAACACAGGTGCCCTCGATCCTTTCCATAGAATAAACAGAGCTCCATGACCAAGATATGCATAACCCCTTTTCTGCTTGAAATAACTGCTCTCCTCTTGGAAAACATAGATCTGAAACAAAAAATGCAACAGTTCAGAAGAACAGGCATAATCCCCAAATGAAGTGCTAGTGAGTCCCTGCTCCATATCTTTACATGCAGAACAACGGTCCAATCCTGAACACACTTCACTGTAAGTAAGTCTGGCAGAGTTCATCATGATTTGAGGCTGATGCATACTTTATGAATTGGTTGGTGTTTGACTGGATAACAATTCCTGTGAGAGGTTTGCTCACCTGTGCAGTGTAACATGGGGAAAGGGTTCTCACAGATGTTGCAGCATAGATAAGTGTTTCTCACACTGTGGGTCGGGACCCACTAGGTCAGTCGTGAGCCAATTTCAGGTGGGCCCCATTCATTTTAATATTTTATTTTTAATCTATTAGACTTGATGCTACCATAGTGTGACTGCATCTGGGGAAATGTTCTAGACCTGTACTTTTAACAAACTACTATGTATATTCTTTTAACAATGATAGTCAATGGGACTTACTCCTGGGTAAGTGTGGGTAGGATTGCAGCCTAGGATTGTTAAAAATTTTCCTGCTTGATGATGTCACTTCCAGTCACTTGATGATGTCACTTCCGCACATCATTTCTGGTGGGTCCTGACAGTTCTCATTCTAAAAAGTGGGTCCTGGTGTTAAATGTATGAGAACCACTGGCATAGATGTTTATGGGTAAGTACATTGGGGATATGGAAATCCTCTCTTTTGCCACTGTGCATCTCCTCCTGCATTACATTGCACATGCAAGTAAATAGCGCAAGCTAGTTGCTTTTCATGTAAATTGAGACTAATTTGGAATTTGACTAATTTGGACTAGGAATAGGCTCTGCCATTTTATGTATTAGATGTAACATTTCTCTCCTCTCCCCCAGAATTTGTAGGTGGTTAAATATATACTTCTAAAAGAGAGAATCCCAGGTTGGATCAACTGTTACCCTACACATGCCCGATCTCATCTGATCTCGGAAGCTAAGCAGGGTCAGACCTGGTTAGTACTTGGATGGGAGACCGCTTGGGAACACCGGGTGCTGTAGGCTTATACCATAGTCTTTCAAGACTGAAGGTTACCAACCAACCAACCAACCAACCAGGTTGGATCCTAATCAGCTCACATCATATAAATACGAGTGGTGAAACAGTCCAAATGAATGGAAAGCAGTTCCTGCTCCCAAAGTTTCAAGAATCCCCCATTTCAATTCAGATTAAAAATAATAGTAAAAGCTTGGAAGGATCACTTGCTTCTATCATACCAGGGCCTCTGGAGCACTTGGTTGCCTCATACCTCAAGATGAGCCAAGACATCTGGACTTGCTCCAGGTCCAGCAATACTGCAATTGTGTTTTCAAAATTATCTTCAGCTTTCCACTAATTTGAGAACCAGGAGCTTAAACCTGAACCTAAACCTGACCTAATAAACATACTGTTTATTTACTGAGCATGCATCTATTCAAATTATGGTTTTGAGTGTTTTCCTGGTAATCTCCTGAATAAATGAAGGCTACATCTTAATTACCAAGCTCCTATTTGACAGTGCCATGCAGTGTGAAATCTGTGCACCAGTTGTGACAATTGCACAATTTGTGTGTGTGTGTGTGTGTGTGTGTGTGTGTGTGTGTGTGTGTTATGTGCAGTGAAAAACCTGCATGTTTCGTTATCACAGTGACTGTCTACATGTGAATTGCATGTTAATTTCCAAAGACGGGTTTCTTTGTAGGAATTTGGCAGTCTGTGAAGTGATCCTGAGATTGTACTAGGTAGAAAAACAACATGCATTTCTTAATACTGGGGTAATAGTTTGAAAGAATTTTTAAAATTGCTCAGTTATGATGGCAAAACTAGATAAATGTTGATAAAGTCTGAATGGTTTATAGCCAAAGCCGTGTCATATTATGTAAGAATTGTACAAAAATACCAATGCTGCTGAGATAAAACATACGAAGAATGTAAGTTTGCAAATAAAACTCTGGAAATGCATGTGCATTTAGTGTATATTCTTTATGCACATTTTTAGTTGCACACATTTAGCCACATGTTGACGATATAAGTAGCCACTTTCAACAGAAAACTGATTTACATGCTTGAATTGAGGATTTATTTATTTATATTGTATATATACATACATATACATGCACATATGTATATAGTACATTATATATTAATTTATCTATATTGCACTGGATGTAAAAAATCATTATGCACTATTGAAGTAATTTTACTACTTTGAAAAACAAAGGGTTTTCAGACTTTACTGTAAATTTTCTGTGACATATGTGCAAACAGGAGATTAATCAGAAAAATTAATATGGGAGGGGGGAATTCAGAAAAGGATAACGCTTATCCTTACTTGGACTTCAATACACACAAAGCAATTGAACATTTTCCTAGACATGCTTAGGATCTAGACCTATATGAGTCAAAACAATTGGTGTAATTCGGTGGTTCTTAAACTTTCGTGCACTGTGGACCATTGTTCTGGGTTGTGCATACTTAGTGCACATTTTCTTACTTTACACACATCATATGGGAATCCACATGAAATGCTTCTGTACTGAACTTGATTTCCTTCTGTATGCCAATGTCCTAGGTACTCCAAACAAGAGACTGAATTTTTGAAGTGAAGGAAAAAGGGAACTGTTGCTGCACAGACAAACATTGCTAGTTTTTGTATCTTCTTTGTCATGTGAGTCACATGACATAAAGCTGATTGTCATTGTTTGACTGGGCCGGGGTGGGGGGGTCAGCCCTTCCATTCCATTGTTTTTCTTGGAGTGTTTGGTGTTTTCCTTGTAGAGTTTGGCATCTGCCTAAATTAGCAAATTACATTTAAATCCACCTCAACTTGGGTTTCAATTAGTCTGGCAGCCCATGAGCTCTGGATGTGGAACCAATGTGCTCCACACCTGGAGACTGAGCTAATAAGTACCCTGAGAAGATATTCCCACAGGTTTTGTCCTTTTGCAATGCCCGTAAGCTTGCACGGTATTAGAAAAATGTGGAAAGGATTTTGCCAGTGGTATTCGAACTATTGCTTTCAAAACACAGGACAAAGATAATATACATTATACTGTACATACAGGTCCCATGTGAGAAGAGTACAGGAGGTAATTTGTAGGTGGGTCCAGGAGCCACAAAGGAGGGGGGCCCAGAAATTTCCTGGGGTCTTGCATTTTTCTGATTTCACCAGAACTCACTGCCTGTGAGGGATTTGGGGGGCACTACTATGGGTGTGCCAGGCCAGTGGATACAGGACACTCCTTAGTGTCAAATCTGGGAGGAAATTGGCCTGCTAAAGTAGCTCTTTGGCTTGTGCATCTGCTAACCATGAAGGAGTGCATAGGAGCTCAGGGACACAGCTGTGGGACTACAGTTGCTGCAGAAGTAAGTTTTTGTACACATTAGACATTTTCCATTCTAGTGTGAGCCTAAATATGATGATGCTAATTTTCTGCAATGATTTTCTATTTTTAAAAGATTGCAGAAAGATTTAGGAGCATGTCTGGTTTTCTATATTACTGCATCTAGCTGCTGACTACCTGGGCTCCACATTGGAAAGCCCAGTAGACCTGGACTCCAAAGACTTTTCTGACGGTCACTACTGTTCCCTTCCATGTTTTGCCCCTCCCTGCCCCTGTCCCCACCCTCTGCCCACTGTTTTACCCCCTCCCCTCCCTTGGTGAAGGGGCCTGAAAGAAACTTTGTACTCCCTGATAAAATTCCTCTCAAAGGCCCTGCATAGATCAGGTTTAAGCCAGTAAGATTGCCTGATGCTTCAAAACCCCCCCCCCCCCAATATTTTCTGTCAGCATAATTTTTTAATTGTTTTGATTCACAGAGGTGAACACTACTATTGTATGTTTCTTAGTTTTGGTTCTAAGGTGTGCTGGAACCTCAAGGCAGTTTTACTGCCTTCTAAGAAGCATATGCAGAGTGCTGCCCTTCTCTTTCTCCTCACTGTCCACACTGATGCTTAGAGATAAGAAAAGAAACAAAAGCAGTTTGCCTCTAACCCCAGCCCTTTTGCATACCAAACAACACCTTCTTCAAAAAACAAAAGAAAAAAATGATCAGATCACAATTCAAACTCAGACCTTTTGAATCCTACAGTTGCCACCATGGGACAGCTAACAGATCCAGGGCTCTACACACACACACACACCCCGTTGCCACCATGTGGCAATGGGGGAAGAGAGTCCTGGATCTGTTAGCTGTTTCATTTCACACATCTATTTCAACCTCGAAGATCTAGATTCAAATTCCTGCTCAGCCATGAAGCTTCCTGAGTAACCTTGGGCTAGTCACTATCTCTCAGCCTCACCTATCTTGCCAGGTTGTTGTGAGGACAAAAGGAGGGGAGGAACTAAATGCACCACCGTGAGCTCCCTGTAGGAAGGGTGGTATTAAATCTGAAAAATAAATATCTCTGTACTTGTCTACCAAAATCTGTAGACTTTGCTATTATCAAGAAGTCAAAGCTAGGCCAAAAGGGAGCCTTCCTCAGAAGGCTTTCTCCCAGTTACCCAGAGAACTCTCCAGAAACGTATCCATTAGTGTGTAGCCAGGGATCCAGAAGTCCTGGGGCAACACTTTGGCCAAGTCCAACCAACAACAGCCAGATGAAGAGTTAAACATAAAAACAATGTATTAAACCACAAGGAGGGAGGAGAAGAGACAAATACAAGGAAGGAAAAAAAAAAAAAGACTGAAAAAGTTGTAGGCATTGGCAATGCCCGGGTATGGGTCTTAGCAAAAATGCAAGCAGGCAGTTACAGGCAAACTTTAAAGCATAATATTTTTATTACAAATATTTATATACTGTACTGCTTTTCAATTAAAAAAAAGTTGAAATAACAATTTCTTATTGTATCTTAGTTCATTGATCCCTATCTGCACTTACTCAAGGTCTTAGACTTCCAGATGCCATTACACCCTCTGATCTCTTGAGGTGGGTGGAACCAGCCATGCACTAATTCATTCTGAAAGCACTGGTTTGGCAACCAAACTTCCTTGGGCTTGACCATATGTGATTATAGGACACTTTCCTGGAGTAAGCCTTACTGAACGCAACGGGACTTACTGCTGAGTAGAGATGCATAGGGTTGTGTTGTATGTTCGGTGAGATCATAGGTCCATCCAGGTGGTTAAAAACCATCCATCTGGACATCCTTACCTGTCCTCTGATCTAGTCAGGTGGGCTCAGATACCCAAATGGTTGGTGCATGCCAATTCTAGCAGATGAACGAATTAAGAACTGATTGTTCATGAGGGAATCCAGATGAAGAAGACATGGAAAACACAAAATGATCTGTCTACTTGGCCCTACAGTCTTTCTACAATAGAGCTGAAGCCTCCTTCCTGTTGAACCTTGACTTAGGCTTTCCTACAGGGAAATGCACCGGAGGGGAGGAAGCAAGGGGAAGCTCAGTCATCAGAGCTACAATAATGTAGCATAAACAAATGTACTTTTGGGTATTCTATGTGGCTTTGATACTGTTGGTATGTGATGATTCTTCAAATGTTATTGTAATGATGTGGCTGCTAGTTGAAAAAGTCTCTGTGCTTAAATACAGTGCTTTGATTCTTTATGCAGCCACAAAAATATGATTTTTTCATTAGGCACTGAGATCCTGAGTCAGTAAATTAGCTGTACCTATGACAAATGGTACTTGGGCACATGCTAATTGAGTTCTGATATTGTAAATGAGAGCTGAAAGCAGAGTCACCCCCCTCCCCCAAAAGGTTTGTGCCTATGGCCAAAAGGTCCAATTACATCCTGAGTTAAAACTATAAAAATAAACAAAGTAATTAGCAATTCATCACACTTGAATAGTACTCTGAAATTTGCTATTTGAGGAGACCAGTACCACCCTGCCTAAGGAAGCAGTGGGTTTTGTGCCAGTATACCCAATTCTGCCACCAGTCAATTCAGATTCTGCAGTCAAAGAAGTTAGGCAAATAAGTGGAGTGTTATTTATACTTTTTCATCTTCCAAATGCACATTCTGGATTTTTGCAGAATTAGATATTTGTGGGGGGGACACACTGACATGGTGAAGCAAATATGGTTAGACTATGTGTACTGGGCAGCATGGCTGGAAAAGAAGGGCAATTCACCTCCCACACCCTCGTCAGCTCCGTAGACTGCCTGGTATGTAGGTACTATGAGAAAAAATTGTGCAAGCATTCCCCCCCCCAATGCCTTCGTCATGTGAGAATTGTTTTGTTCATTTGCTGTATGTGACAGAACTTCACCTAAAATGGCATTTTTCCATAAAACTCAAATATGTGATTCAAGCAGACTTTCCATCCATTCTGGAAGTTATCATTGTTCTTTATTTTTCACAGGACAAGTTCAGCTATTGCTGATTCAGGTGGCTAAAGAATATGTGCCTGATTTGTACTTTGAATGTTTAAGAAGCTTAAAGCTGTAAAACGTATAATGCATTTGAACTTTTTAGTGTTATTTTATCGGCAGAAAAGCAACGTCTTTGAGGCTCAGCCTTTTGTCAGAATGTCAAGTCCAGCTTGTAATACCCAGGCTGTATGTTTCAGGAAATCAGTATTAACCTATTAGCATGCCGTTTTCCTTGGAGAAGAGCCATCTTCACACTGAGCCTGTACTCCTTGCTGCAAACCTTCCTGTCACTGTTCCGTGTCCACGACCCAGCCTAAGGCAGCCTTTGACGGCTCTCGAGCCATTTCCTGCATTCTGCTTGAGCACTAATTGAAAATTTGGGTGGCCTTGCTTATTTATTTTCATGGAATGTAGTAGGTTATATTTTCATGGCACTTTCTCAGCAGTGCAACGTTTCAATTTCAAAATCACTGCCGCATGAGAAAAAATGTGTGTGCGTCTGCAAGCACAAAAGGGGACCTTTGATGAATGTTGACAATCATTTTTTTTTTAAATAATGAAAAGAGAATCTATATTGCTGTTGTATTTCTGGATTAGAGGCATTTCCACTGACATAAATTTTCATTTGAACATTCACTCTAATTCTGGTTTAAATGTCAAGATGCCAAGAGACCAGAAAGAGATGATAGTGGTTGTTCCCCCCCCCCCCCACTTCTGAGTATTGAAGATTAAATAAGAGAGACATTGTTGCCCAAAGTGCACACCCTCAACCCACTGGCAAACAAGTTGGGAGGAGGGGTTCAAGTGATGTTGTTTCAAAACCAATTTCACCAAAGATGAGAGCCCACAAAAGGACAAAGGAAATGTTTGTGCACATGAAGAACAGCCATGCCTCTGCCACACAGTTTCCAGCTCACTTAAATAATATTGTCTGTCTCCAACCTTAAAGATGATATTGTGGGAATCCTCCACAAGCTTTGGAAAGTTCAATAGCTGCACATTTTTTTTTCCTCAAACAAAATCCAATCTCTCTCTCCCTCCCTCCCTCTTTATAAATTTAGCACACTGGCAGTAATCCTAGTGGTGGGCTCTGCTGCCTCTGTGGATTTCTAAAAGAATGTAATTTTGCAAATACTTGGTGTAAAACTATTGCTACTGTGTATGTTCAGGAATCTGGCTTTCGAGAGAGCATAAAACTTTCCTGTATAATGTCCTGTATGTTTTTCCCCCTGCTCCCTTTGCTGCTTCATCACATTCTCCCTATTAAATTACAGCTCAATCCTACCTAAATTCCCATGCAGCAATGCAGTGGTGCCAGCATGGGCGCTATCATTATATAAATTTCCTCATGTGGGAATTTCAACTGCTAGAGGTCTCCTTGGGGTAAGAGGACATTTGTCCCCTTGTCCCAGGGGACGCCCCAGCAGCCGCAGTGGGTCCTCTTGGACTTGTGCCCACTATATTGCTGGCACAGGTTCAAGTTGATCTGTGTAGGTGGATTGGGCACAGGAAGGTGGATTGGATACAGCATGCTCTGTCACCACCCTCCCCTGCCCTGTTCCACCCCTCCCTGCCTTCCTCCCCTTGCCCTATACCCACGCTGAACATATGTGTGTGAAATTTATTAAAAGCAACACATCCTGAAATGTATTTGTAATATTTGAATAGATACAAATATTAAAATATAGAATACTTGCATTGCCCTAATTTTATAATTATCAGTTATATCAACAAAAACATGTTTAGGATGGGATGAACAAAACCTGTTCTGAACCAACAAGGCATTCTGCCTGTGGTGATGAGCTAGTGATGCAAGCTGACCAGTCACTAAAGCAGGGGTATCAAACTTGTCCCATACAGCGGGCTGAATAGCATTCATGACACCTGCTGAAGGCTGGAAGTGATGTCATTAAGCAGGAAGTGATCTCATTAAGCAGATGATGACCAGAAATAAGCATTTTGTTCTCACCTAGAAACTCATTAGCTGCAAATGACAGAAGAAAACATGTGCAAATCTTGATATTTTCCAGATATGGGAGATCCCAATTATTACGCGGGCCACCCTTTCAGCAGCACTGCTTCTGTTGATGCATCACTTTGCAGCTAATCAGCTGAGAGATGGTTTGTGAAGTGATGCCTTGGTTGAAGTGGCACCACTGACAGGGCAGCCTATGTGATAATTAGGCTCTCACAGCCTCGGCAACATCTCCATTTCTCAACCCCCTTAGTCTGCCCCTTGGTAAGAGGCCAAGCCCTTTATTTCAGAAACATGGAGCCCACACCAGCACTGGACAAACAGTGATGTTTTCTAAAGAAAAGCCAATACCACAGTATTTTTAATTAGTGTGCAGCATTACTAGCTTTGAAGTTGGGGAGAGGCAAAGAGGAGTCAAGAAAAGCCACCTTGGGCATTTGCTTCGGCAAGCGAAAGGAGGGGTATAATTTTCTTAAAATAAATAAATAAAATGGATGGAATCCTATCACCATATCATAATGCTCTCTTACCAAAAGTTATATTGTGGTCACATTTAAAATTTTTGTGTGCAGTTCTGGTAATCCTGAAAAGGCTATTGTAGAGTTGGAAAAGGTGCAGGCAAGAGCAAACACACTGATCATGAGATAGGGACACCTTCACACCTTCCCTATGAGGAAAAGCTGCTCAGGCATTTGTAGCTTTCTGGTTTGGAAAACAAAAAAGATGAACTGGAGTATGGTGAGGTGGGAGAGCATGATAGAGACTGATTAAAATTTTGCACGGTGCAGGGAAAACGGACAGAGAGAGATATTGCTTCTCATCAACTAAAACCTTGCGTTTTAACTAAAAATTAAAGCCGCCTTGGGTGCCCTCTGGGGAGAAAGTCGGGTTACAAATCAAATAAATAAATAAATAAATAAATAAAACAAAATAAATGAATTTTTATTTCAGTATTTATATGCCACCTTTTTCTTGTTGTTTCAACAGCATTCAAGGTGGTTTACGTGGGGAGGCTAGTCTAAACCACCAATTTTCAGTGGTGTAATTTGTAGATGAATGAGTGAGGGCCCAATCCAGACCCGCACTTGGGCCAATGCTAGTCCCTTGCACTGGCTCGGAGGTGTCGCAAAAGTGCCGTAAGGGGAGATGAGGTCCCACAGTCCCTCCACCTGATGGTGATGGTGATCATGATGGCATCTGGCCTGGATGCCTTTAAAGGGGGATTGGACAAGTTTCTGGAGGAAAAGTCCATCACTGGTTACAAGCCATGATGTGTATGCGCAACCTCCTGGTTTTACAAATAGGCTATGCCAGATGTAGGGGAGGAAACCAGGATGCAGGTCTCTTGTTGTCTGGTGTGCTCCCTGGGGCATTTGGTGGGCCGCTGTGAGATGCAGGAAGCTGGACTAGATGGGCCTATGGCCTGGTCCAGCGCCATGTTCTTCGGCCTGGAGGAGAGGTGAGTTGTGTTGCCCATGCTTGGCTGATGCAGAGTCTGGGGGGGAGGGGGAGGTGTTCGGGGCGGCGGGGGAGGACAGGCATCCCTGGGGGTGGGCAGGCAGGGAGTGGCACATCCAGGATCAGGCAGGGTGGCAAAGAGCAGCTCCTGCTTGCTCCATTCTGCTGGGATCTGTGCCACTTTGTTGGGTGGTGCAGACCCGAGTAGACCCATTGGGGCTGCTGCAGTGCGACAGGGTGTAAGGGGAAGGATTGTGCTCTGAATGAATGAATGTAGGGACTCCACAGTGCCACCAAACTTAGGGAGAGCCACTGGCTCTGCTGAATTAAAAAAAAAAGTGGACACTCCTGCATGCTGGTTCCACAGCTACCCCAAGCAGCAGGGCCACCAGCACTTCAGGGGCCCTTCAATGTGAGCACAGTGGACCCAAGCCCTCGATCCATTGCTCCGGCTTCGACAGGAGCATGTGATCGATTCTTTCTAGACTCGACTCAGTGGCCTGCTTGACGAAGGAAAAAAACACAGAGTGCAGAGACTTGAGTATAGAGATAGGAAAAAGGATAGAGTGACGCGGAGACGTGACTTTCGGTTTCCGCGCGCGTCCAGAAGAGCACAACGCAGACTGTGCGGCCGCTCTACCCCTAAGCTCTCTATGGTGCTATGCGCAGGGTTGCCCCCGCGTGTTTCAATTTGGAACCGGAAGTGTGGTTGTTTTGGTTCGTCGACGCCTCTTGGACTAGGGAGGCGAGCCTGCCGGATACGCTGGGCCGGCCGGCGGGTGAGTGAGCGACTCCCCTCCCCCCTCGCGCCCCCCCCCGCAGCCCGCGCTCGTGACCAGGTCTGTGCGGACGGTGGCTTCCCCTAGCCTCGCGCTGACAAGCCTTGCGGGCATGCTGGTAGCTTGCCGGGGACCAGCTGGGTCTGGGAGGCGACGCGGTCTGCAGTGTGACGTCCCCGCCCGCCTCTTTTTTCTGGCCAGCCTCCAGCCCCTCGCACTCTTTAGAAGCACCTGCGCAGGTGCGTCCTCAGCCCCCAGTCCTCTGCACGTCTACTCAGAAGCAATTCCCATGACAGTCAGTGGGGCTTACGCCCAGGGAAGTGTGGACAGGACTGCAGCCTCAGAGCCCAGCCCTCTGCAGGTCTACTCAAAAGTAAGCCCCATGGTAGTCACTGGAGCTTACTCCCAGGAAAGTGTGGATGGGATTGGAGTCTGAACCCCCAGTCCTCTGCACGTCTACTCAGAAGCAAGTCCCATGACAGTCAATGGGGCTTATGCCCAGGGAAGTGTGGACAGGACTGCAACCTCAGAGCCCAGTCCTCTGCAGGTCTACTCAGAAGTAAGCCCCATGGTAGTCAATGGAGCTTACTCTCAGGAAAGTGTGAGTAGAATTGCAGTCTGAGTCCCCAATCCCATGCACGTCTACTCAGAAGTAAGTCCCATTGTCTTCAGTGGGGCTTACTCAGGAAAGGGTGCATAGGAATGCATCCAGAATTAAGACCATGCAGCAAAAGAAACCTTGAAAACACCATATACTCAGCGTTGAAAATCCCATATGTTTAGGCTTAGCAAGGGGCTGGTTTTGTTTACTTCCTGGTGTCTGAACTGATGCTGAATTCAGTCCTGTGGCAGGAAATCCCATGTACAAAATACATGTGATCTGCTGTTTCAAAGTGGTTACATGCAATGGAGGGCAGCAGCTCCTCTATATTTCTAAGGTGGTGTCACACTTTGCATAGCAAGTCTGTTTGCTGTTGGTACCTCAGGGGCTCACGTCTTTGAATCAGTTTCCCCTTGAAGCTAAACACTGCATGTGGAAACTTAGCATTTCAGGGAAAAGAGTTTTAGTCTAGCTCAGTGTTTCTCAACCTACTCAGTGTTTCTCACCTACTTGAGGTGGTGTCTGGTGGTACTTGCGGAACCCCTGGATCCCTGCCGCTTGTCAGTGAGACCAGGAATATGACACAGCAAAATGATGGGAGATGCCAAGCATGTTTTTCTGTGCTCGAAAAAGCCCTCTTGTCCAGGGTGACCAGACACCATAACCACAAAAGAGGACAAGGCACCCCAAAATGTGCTCCTTTCTGGAGGAAAATAAATAAATAAATAAAATGTAGGGCATGACGAAGTCTGAAAACACTCATATATTGATTTCATGTGGTTAATTGAAACACTATATTACTCTATTAAATTGAGAACTATATTAAATTGTATGTAAATTATATATAAATTATTATACTATATTATATTGTATTTTATATATAAATTATATTATAAATTATAAATAAATTGTACGTAATGTATATATTAATTATATATAATTTATTAATTACAAGAAGGCTATGCGCCGCCTGCAGGGACCCGCTCACAGGAAAAAGGAGGACATTTAAGTTCTTTTCCAGGACAAGAGGCTAAAAAAGAAACATGTCCTGGAAAAAGAAGACATCTGGTCACCCTGCTCCTGTCCATACTGAACCTCTTACTAGTGTTTGTCACGTTGCATCTGGCCTCCCAACCCAGAAGTAACTGGTAACGGTGTCATTACCAATTACTTCTGATGGTACTTCAAAAAGGTGAACCATGTGAAGTGGTACAGCGGAGAACAAACATTGAGAAACACTGGTCAAGCTGTCTATATGCAACACGCTAGGTTTCTACATGCAAGGAATTTGGGTGATGTCTGTTTTGTACAGTAATGCTCACTTTTCCAATGCTATTGGGAAAAGCCGGCCTATGATGTTATCCAGCCCATGGCAGGGTAGTTGTGCCAGTTAACTAGGGGCCAAATCTTATCCAACTTTCCAGCACCAATGCAGCCCTGAGGTAAGGGAACAAATGTTCCCATATTTTGAGGTGGTCATATTGATTGCCCCTTCCACTACAAGATACAGCACACTCCCATTGGCATGGCTGCATCAGAGCTGGAAAGTCGGATAGGAGTTGGTCCTAATATACTCAGGATTCAACGTAGATCTTGCTTTTGGCCTTCCATACCAAAAAGCACAATTTCCAGTGGTATGCCAGAAGTAGGTCCATGGTGGATTCAGCATTTGTCAGCAGCTCTACAGATCTGGACATCTTCTAATGGCTGCCATAGGCTGATGATTTGATTATTGTTTCCCTTATTGTAAAGTGGCTGTCCCATGTGCTGGACTCTTAATGTATGCAGCAAAGTTGTGGATTTTTGACAAAGCAAGCCTCAAGTCATTGAGCTAAACCCAGGGCAAAAATTGTCATCTGCACATGTGGAATTCCAGGATTCTGAGGGTGAGGGATGCTAGTGGAGGGTTGTCTGCAAGTGGAAGAAGAGAAGGGGCTACAGCTACCGACACTGAGCAGAAAACTTGTGTATCAGTAGCAAGGGGGAGCATCACTAAACATCAGAAAGGATAGGAAAGTTGAAGTTTTCTCTTTGGCAAAACAGGCAAGGATTCCTTTAGGGATGTTTTTATGGCATTACTTATCTTCAGATTGAGGGGCCTCAATAGTCTTCCAAAGAGATTCAAGGTCTTCCTGGAACACATTTTGAAAATCACTGATTCAAGGGCATATCCTGTTTCTGTTGTGCCTCAGAACCACAGTGTGTCCCAGTTTTGTATTTGTGTTCCACATTGATAAGTAAATGACTTATGGGACATAGACAACATATTAGATGAATCATTGCTGCTGTAATTTATATGAAGTAATATCTAGTACCAGTTCATTTCAGGCCACACTGTTCTTTTTAATCATAAAACATTTCTTTGTAACCCCTCTGCTTGCTTCCTGCCATGTTGTATTAATGAGAAGGGCAACATAGACATGGACTTAAATGGAATTGGCTAGACAGGTCCTGGAAATAAACAGGGTAGTCTCTGAAGAGCTCTGAAAACACAGAGTAAGCCCCAGGTTTTCAGAAAACCTTGTTATTGAAAACAATGGTTCTACTGATGATCGCTATACTACTGTCTAGTTTTCAGGCTGAGTATTTGTGACTGTTTGCAAGATGAAGTTAAAAATATAAGAAGAGTCTTGCTGGATCAGACCGAGTGCCCATCTAGTCCAGCCTCTTGTTTCTCACAGAGGTCCCACCAGATGCCTTTGGGAGCACATAAGACAACAAGATACCAATATTGTGTTGCAACTCCCTTACATCTGACTTTCAGATAGGCCACCTTTAAAACCCGAAGGTTGCATACAGTCATTATGGCTTGTAATTGTGTTGGACCTTTCCTGTCTAAATCTGTCAAATTCCCTTTGAAAGGCATCCTGACCAAGTGCCATTGCAACTTTCTGTGGCAAGAAGTTCCACAGATTAATTAAGTGCTGGGTAAAGAAATATTTAATTTTGTCTGTTATAATTGTTCTACCTGTCAATTTTAGTGGATGACCCCTGGTTCTGATATTTTGTGAGAATGAAAATCTTTCTATCCACCCATGCATAACTATATGTCTCAATCATGTCCCCCCTTAAAGCACCTTTTTTCAACACTGAAGAACCTCAGGCGCTGTAGCCTTTCTTTGTAAGGGAGGTGCTCCAGCCCATTAATCATTTTTGTTTCTCTCTTCTTCACCTTTTTTTAGTTCCACTATATCCTTTCTGAGATGTGGCAATCAGAACTGGACACAATACTCCAAATGTGACTTTACCATTGATTTGTACAGTGGCCAGATAGATACAAGAAACCTTTATTGGCATATTTAAAATCCAAGCAGTATAAAACAAAGGATTGGATGGAGGGATACATGAATCAGACAGTTCACCTCCAACCATGACCAACCAGGCCTTGCTGCCATGTATCAACCATTTGAGACCATCATAGTAATACGTCTCTTAATTATCATATTTATATATTTGGCCACCACCCCAGAAAGCTCTTCATTTACCGCACTAAGCATGTATATAATTTTATTCTGGTCATTCCAACCCCAGAAAGCGGCCAAGATCGGCAGTAACTTATACAAAGATCCTGATATATAGGACAATATAAGAATATATGATAGAGTGTTTCTGTATTACCCAGCCTGCATGGGCAAACTCTATCTGCAGCTGGAATACCTCTATATCTTCCAAATAGCTGCTCAGATGGAATGACATTACATCTCGCTAAGGTAAAAGCCCTTTCTTTCTTGGGGGACAGTGGCAAAAAAATATTGGCTGTTTTATTCTGTTTTTAATGATCCTGAGCATGGAATTAGCATTTTTTTTATAGCTTCTGCACACTAGGCTGACACTTTTTATAAGCTGTCTACCAGCACTCCAAGATCTTTCTCCTGATCCATTACAGGAACCCATCAGTGTATATGTGAAAATTTTTATTTCTTTTCCCCGTGTGCATCACTTTACACTTACTGTACTTACATTGAAGTGCATCGGCCATTTTGCTGCCTATTCCCCCAGTTTGGAGAGATCCTTTCAGAGTTCTTCGCAATTCACTTGTGTAGACTTCACCACCTGGAAAAAAGTTAGCATAGTCCACAAACTTGGCCATCTCTCTGCTTATCCCCAAATCTCAATCATTAATGAACAAGTTTCAAAGTGCTGGTTCCAACTCCAATCCTTGATGCACATTGATTTCTACTCTCTATTGTGAAAATTACCCATTATCCTACTCGCTGTTTCCTGTTCTTCATCCAGTCCCTAATCCATAAGAGGATTGTCTCTCTTATTCCCTGACTATTGGTTTTTCTTAGAAACTATTGGTGAATGATTGTGTCAAACACCTTCTGAAAGTCGAGATGTCATCATGCCTGATGGTATCATCAGGTTCGGCTGCATCCACATGTCTGTTGACCTTTTCATGTCATGCTTTAATGTTCTAAAAGTGAGGCAAGAATTACTCTCAGAGAAGCCATGCTCCCTTAGTAAAGCATATTCTTCTATATGTTTCAAGATCATATCTTTGATTAGGCTTTCTACCATCGTATCTGGATCAAATGCTAAGCTCACTGGCCTGTAATTTCCTTGGTCCCCTTGTTCTTTTGAAAGATTGGCATGCCATTAGCAATCCTTCAGTCCTCTGGCACTGTTGCCATTTTAAGGGACAAGTTGCATATTTTAGTCAGAAATTGGATCCAACACATTTATCCATTCTTTATTAAAATATTTGACCAAAACATATTGCAGTACTAAGAGAAGCCACCCACCAGAGATTTTGTATTTGTTCAAAACTTACTTCTAATCTCTAAGAAACAGCTCATTGGAAATTAGTTTTTTCCCCCATGTGTATTGATAAGCTTGTTTTTCAGTCCATGTCTATGACCGTCCTGCTTTTTGAGCTCTACCAAAAGGCATGTATATTTTCATTGAGATATGCCTATAATATTGCATTTAATATCTTTCCTTTTCGATGTAACAGGATGGGTTGACTTACAGAAAGGCAATTGAATCTGATTTTAATCACAATGAAAACAAACAGATTTCTTGAAAAAAACCTTGAGTAAGATTGTTTTGCATAGTGTACAGAAAAAATTGCTTTCATCAGCTCATTAATTGTTAATCAAATATTACAAGTAGACAAAAGCTGATTTGTGATTGTGAGGTAAGCATCTTAAATTGCGTATAGGTGGTGCCTCAGATTCAGGACTTGCGGTTTTACCTTACTACCTTACCCATGGATCTGCCTCACCTATTGTCCTCCATTTGTGATTGGAACTGTGCATGGCAAGCCTCCCTGGCCCTCACAAGGCCCTCGCCTTCAAATGCGACTGGCTATCGGTTGTGATCGGAGTATAGGTACTACAGTCCACAAACGGATTCCCTGCATATACTGAGACACCATCTGTATATGTGTAGTACATACAGAAAAATAGGACTGCTTGTGTAAGGTTACTATCCAGTGCCTCTGCACACCAAATTTCAATTTTGTTCCATTGAATTCAGTGGCACTTACTTCAATGTAAGCACAAAAAGGATCAAGTTGCACAAATAACTTTATTAGACTTGATAACATCCAGCAGTTTCAGTTCAGTTTATTGTTGCTTTAGTAGCCATATCAGCTAAACAGCATAAAAATAACTGTAAAAAAACTGTCATAAAAAGTCCCAGTACCACGTTTTACGATGGCGTTGCTATAACAAAGTGTGTGTGTGATGATGAGCACCATGTACTATAATCACAGCAACTCCAAACCTTACTCCTGACAATTTGCTTACGTGAATCCTGACCTAGAAAGCCACTTTACATGTGTGGATGAACTGGCACATTTATTTATTTACAAGATTTATATATTGCCATTTGTATGCTCAAGGTGATGTACAATTAAAAAATAAAAATACAACAAATTAAAGCAGTATGCATGGTATCCTATTATGGCACATTCATAATGGGAATCCATAGCATCCTGAAGGAGCCTTTTCATGGTGTGTGTAAGTGTGTTTTAAACTGAGAGGGAAACTTAAAAAGATGCTTGCAGTGAGGAAGGTGTGGAGGACAATCAGCGTCGTGGAAGTGTCTCCCTGTGTGTGTACATTTCCTTCTGCCTTATGGAGTTATTTTAACATGCATGAGTTTATGTGACTTTAAGGAACTAAGGGTGCAATCCCAGGCCGCCCTTGGGCTGACCAAGTCCCTTATGCTGGCCTGGAATTGTTGCAAATGTGCTATAAGGCACATTTGCGCCTCCATGAGAGTTGGGAAGGCCGATGCAAGGATGTGTGTGGGCTCCCCTGCACCAGAGCAAGCCCCGGGATGGGTGAGTTTGTGCTGGCAGTATGCCGCCAACGCAGGGGATCTGGGGAAGGTGAGGGAAGGGTGGGCGGCAGGCACGCCTGTGGGCAGGCTGGACCCAGGAAGGAGTGGAGCCATAATCTGGCTCTTCGGCTGTATTGTAACCCCCCCCCCCCTGGAGGCCAGGCCTAATGCCGGACTGCTTAGATCCGTGCCACCTCTTTAGGCGGCGAAGATCTGAGTAGCCCCATTCGTGCCCCTGCTGCGTTACCTAGGGTAAGGGGAATCAATTCCCTTTGTCCCTGGTTGCAGCACAGCTAGCCCCAACCTTGCACTTGATATGTGGCAGGCCAGCTGGACTGCCTGTTCCAGTGTTGGTTAGGATGGGGCTGTAATGCTTTCTCCATCCATTCTTTGTATTTTTTGTGTACTGGTGCTTAATTCTTGTCTGACTTCTCAGTATTGCTTCTCTTCAGCCATTTTCTCTGGCAATTACACTGATCCAAGTTTTAGCTAATAGCCGATAATATACTTAGCGTGCTGTTCAGGGTATTTCACAGAGATTGTTTCAATAATCTCTACTACAGTTCTGTAAGGTAGGTCATTATCAATATCATCATCTCCATATTGTAATGGTGATCTGAGGGAGAGATGGAGTGACTTACCTGGGGGCACCTAGACTTTGGACCAGAGATTTCCTGTTTCACAGCTCAGCCTCTTTGCAACTGAACAATGCCATGTCTCAAATAGTTATACTATAAAAGTATTTGATCGGGTGTGATTCTTACCTGTGGAAGAGATTATTAGTTCTCTTCACTTGCAGTCAGTAACCATGAAGCTTTTGCTAGTTCTACACCAGTCTTTGCACTAGTGTAGGGAGATACTTGAGCCATAAGGGCAAAAGTTTGTGACTGCTGCTAGCTGGTGTTCTTAACCCAGATTGCAGATCCCCAGTTTCGACCTCTCCAAACTGCACAGTGCTCAAGCCAGCTGTAAAGATAGGAGGAGGAGAAGGCGACAAGCAGCTTTCTTAAATACACACACACTTTCCCACCCCCATCATCCCAGTACCTCAGCTGAGTGACAGCCTCTGGATGTTGCGTGCGAGTGAGTTCAGCTGGTGCTGTGTGGTCCGGGTGTGTGGTCTCCAGCTTGGCCGAGAGGCTGCTAACAGGGTGGATGAGAGAGAGCAACACTGTTTACTTTAATTTATTTCGGATGCCGGAACTGTGCCCAGAGTTTCTCCTGAGCTTGATTCCACAGTTAGTGGCAGCAATCCCTCACAGCTGCGGCGCAGTCTGAAATATGCGCTGAACTTTTCGACCAAGTGCTTTTACAGCATCTGCTTCAAGTCCAGCCTGCTAATCCCCTGTGACTCAGAAATGTTAATGGCATTGCTGAGTGCTGTGATTATTTTGGTTTTACTATGTCAAGATCTATGTATATATGTCTATAGCCTGGAAGATGTGCTTCTTGTGGGTTAGTTAAAGGAAGAATTTTAAGATATTGATACAAAAAAAATGTACAAGAATGGTGAAATTTGCTATAGCTTATTTTAAGCAAGGCATTTTTTTCAAAATTACTTATCTTTGCTTTTAAGACGGAACTACAGTTTAAATTTCTTTACTATTTGTATCATAATGGACAAGAGGCTGAAGCAGGATAAAATCTTGCCATTTCAAATCAGCATTTTGATCTGTTTTCCTGTGATTTGCCCTTTCCTTGTGCCATACTTTTTCAACTTATTTCAGTGTGATGTATCATGAGTCTGTTTTGATTTGATATCTTTTATATTTTTGACCTGTTTCAAAAACCTTTTATTGGAGTGGTCAAGAGGAATATAAAGATCAGAATAACTGAAATCTTGTTGTGAAAATTAGCACGACTGCCTTTGCTTGTATTTGCTTGATGTGAAGTCTACTCTTATTTGACAAGAGTAGACAGGACAAATGAACCATTTCTACTTTTTCTGCAGTAAAATTATATCTTTATATGTGCTTATGTTTTTTGTCATAAGTACTTGGAGACATTTGAGGATTTTTAAAAGAAATGTTATCAAATGTAACATTCATGACCAGTACTAGTTTAGAATGACAAGTCTCCTTTCATTATTCAAATAAACATGCTTGTACTCTTAATATGACTTGGAATTCCCGCATTGTTTAGTTTATTCATTCCTAAAAGGAAGATCAGTCTTTTCTGGCAGGCTTGCAAGAATCAACTTTGTATTATTGATGCAGCAATGAAAGTTGTAATATTCATAGCAGTGTTGAAAGCTGTAGCAAATCTGTGGCTCTAAAGCTCTCCAGAGGGGTTATGGAATAGCACTATCAGATTTTTTTAAAAATACATTCTATTGCGTGGGTAGGGAGTTCTCTGAATATTTTAATCTGTGTCTTTTTCTGAATTCATAGTGTGAAGATTACCTCTACCACATTGTCCAGACTAATCTGCTAAGTCTACACTGACCTTGAATCGCACCTTGGAAGTATTGAAATTCTCCATCTATCTATTGGGTGATTGTTTAACTCTTTGATGTAGTTAGACCTGGTGTAAACAATACAAAATTATTTCACCTCAGGAATCCTCCTCAGCTGCCTCATGTCTCTTGTCCATGTTAGAATAATTGTGCAGCATTCATCTCATTTAGCGTCCTCAGAGAGCAGGGTGCATAAAATGTGAAGAGTACAAGTTTCTCAAGTGCCATACAAGTATTTTTCTTAGGCATTCCTTTCTGTGTGAGAGAAATGAGAAAATGTGTCTTCTGAGCAATGCCTAATAAGACTTATGCACATATATCTTTTTAAAAAACTATTTTGAGGTCTAAGTGTCTACATGAGTGGGAGGGATCATTTGCACACATCTCTGCAGCCCCCCCCATGCCCTCCCCTCAACCCTCTTGAAGGTTGCATAGCCTTGAGCAGATATTTTGAGGCATAGAGAGCTGCAAGGAAAAGGAAGATCAGCAAAAATTATCCCTACATCTCCCCACCTTGAGCAACAGGGTTTCTTTCATTGTAAAACACCTTAAGACACAATGCTATATAAGCTTTTCTCTTTAAAAAGTATTGCTTTTTTCAATATGGGTGTTTATGCAGATTTAATCGATTAAAACTCATGCAATTAATTAATGCTTCATCAAATGTCTGGCCCAGACTTAACAAAAGAATATATTGTATTGAAACAGATATTCATTGCCCAACCATTTGCATCTTTTAAATGTGTCTGTCGTATCATTTTGCCTATTTTTCTGTTTATAAACAGTTGTCAAAATCCAAACACTAAAATGTGTTTAGTCTTTCCTTCACAATCGCCATTCCAACGTGGATTTTTTAAAGTGCTCTGCAATAAGCATGGAAATACTTGAGTAGAAATATTAAATTGGGGGGAGCTCAGCATTTTTTATTACTTGTATTCAGCCTGTAATGGAAAGAGGTAGTGAGTGCCAGTTTCTGAAATCCAATAAAGTGTGCTGCAATATTTTCTAATAATACTGTCTAGTATAGCCTTAATTCCAGTGCATCACCTGAATGCCTTGGCATTATAGACTAAAGGGAAACAGGAAAAAAAAAATCTGGAGCAAGAAATCACTAATATATTTACTTTTAAAAATTTTTCCTTATATTGCTTTTCTCAAAACTCAGTTAGGTGGGGACTTCGTTTTCATTTTCAAATTATTGTTCTGCGTTTTTTTTCTAAATGTGTCCATAACCTATTATAAAGTCTACTACTGGTGTAATTGGTTGAAATAATGTATTACTCCTCAAATTCTTTCTGTTTGCACACTTGGTCCTCTACTCCAGAAGCATCAAACTTCTATTACTCAGAGGACTGCTTTCTTCATCCAACAGATGCCTGAAGGCTGCTTCCACATTTTTTATTTGAAAATAATAATTCAACATCAGATATCTGCATCAATTTGACTTCAGTTCCAACTCAGTGTGGAACTATATCACTGCAGTGAAATATGCAGCTGCAGCCTGTTGTTGCATCTAAAAATCATATTAAGAAATAAGGGAAAGTTATACTGGACAAATTATGTGGGGTTAGAATCATAGTGAGCCATTTTGTTACTGAATAAAGGCGGTACGGTAATGTGGCCTGTGCCTTCAAGTGTGTAGCATCAGATGCATGACGTGGGCAATAAAGACGGAAACAGGCTTGGAGGTAGTAAGTTATATATACACACACACATGGGGAGGCATACATTTTGCCTGCCAAGTAAAATTAAAAATGAGTGACTGCGCACTGAAATCAGATCTACCATACCTGAGTCAATCCAGTGAATTAAACAAGGCTGATTGACAAGGGGTCATCCAGGCACACCCAACAGTTGTTGAATCATTTTGCATGACACCACCATGACATTCTGCATGACGCCAGATGAATATGGTTCGTAGTGAGATAGCTAACCTGAGTGGAAATTAATGAAGTGATGAAATTGTGTCATACCATCAAGTGAACTCCCATTCAGCATCTTTATGCTCAGTCTGGCCCTTAAAATAGTATGTGTTTTTTTAGTGTAGTGGTATTGTGTGCACTGGTTGGATGAATAATTTGATTGAATCATTCAGTTGAGATACAGCTGATAGTGGACCTGATTTGTTCTTGTGGTTATTGGGTTTGAGCCTTGGTACCACTGTGCAATCATTTCTTCGATATGCCCCTGTGTCTAGGGCCAAGCAGAAACCCATATCAAGACATACCATAATTGAAAACCTCCCGCCAAGTTAAGTAGAGAGCTCCCATGTAACAGCACGTAGTCGGCCCAGGAGCACTTGAGCAAAGCAACTGAGTTCAACCAACAATAGAAGAGTGAAGATTTAAAACATTAAAAGATTTTATTAAATGACAAAGGATGAGGGAGAGAAATAGGAGAGGGGAAGGTTGGAAAAGGGCTTATGCGTTGGCAGTGCCCAGATGTGGATCTTAGCAGAAGTATAAGCAGACAAAATAATTCTCTATAATGCACCTTGACTCACTGGTCTTTGATTATATTTATTCAAGGCCATAGCTTTCTGAGCATCACCGTACCCATCTTATCCCCACTGAGGCAGTGGAACTGACCTTGCACAGATTCTTTCTTGAGGGAACCAGCTCTGAACACACCAGAGCGCAATCCTAATGCGCCCTTGGGTCAACGCATGTCCCTTGCGCTTGCTCAGGAGTGTCGCAAAAGTGCTGTCAAGCACTTTTGTGCCACTCTGGAGGGAGGGGAGGTAGGCCAGCACATGGACGTGCATGGCCTCCTCATGCCACCATGAGCTCTGGGCCAGGTAAGAATGTGCTGGCCAAGCTTGGCGGTGTAGGGGTTGGGGGGCATGAGGAGAAGGCAGGAGGCGTTTTGGGGCAGGGGAAGGGGGCGACAGGTATTCCTGGGGTGGGTGGCAGGGAGCGGGGCCAGGATCCTGAAGTTATGCCAGATCCTCAACCCAGGGCAGTCCCGGGCTGCTCATGTTTGTGCTATTTCTTTAGGTGGTACAGATCCAAGTAGCCCCGTTGGGGCTGCTGACGCTTTACCCAGTGTAAGGGTAAAGGGTAAAGGGTAAAGGGTAAGAAAGAAGGGTTCCACTAAATCCAGGAGAGTGCCTGCATGGCTAACCAGCCAAGTTAGAGAGGCTGTGAAGGGCAAGGAAGCTTCCTTCCATAAATGGAAGTCTTGCCCTAATGAAGAGAATAAAAAGGAACATAAACTGTGGCAAAAGAAATGTAAGAAGGTGATAGGGGAGGCCAAGCGAGACTATGAGGAACGCATGGCCAGCAACATTAAGGGGAATAATAAAAGCTTCTTCAAATATGTTAGAAGCAGGAAACCCGCCAGAGAAGCGGTTGGCCCTCTGGATGGTGAGGGAGGGAAAGGGGAGATAAAAGGAGACTTAGAGATGGCAGAGAAATTAAATGAGTTCTTTGCATCTGTCTTCACGGCAGAAGACCTCGGGCAGATACCGCTGCCCGAACGGCCCCTCCTGACCGAGGAGTTAAGTCAGATAGAGGTTAAAAGAGAAGATGTTTCAGACCTCATTGATAAATTAAAGATCAATAAGTCACCGGGCCCTGATGGCATCCACCCAAGGGTTATTAAGGAATTGAAGAATGAAGTTGCAGATCTCTTGACTAAGGTATGCAACTTGTCCCTCAAAACGGCCACAGTGCCAGAAGATTGGAGGATAGCAAATGTCACGCCTATTTTTAAAAAGGGAAAGAGGGGGGACCCAGGAAACTATAGGCCGGTCAGCCTAACATCCATACCGGGTAAGATGGTGGAATGCCTCATCAAAGATAGGATCTCAAAACACATAGACGAACAGGCCTTGCTGAGGGAGAGTCAGCATGGCTTCTGTAAGGGTAAGTCTTGCCTCACAAACCTTATAGAATTCTTTGAAAAGGTCAACAGGCATGTGGATGCGGGAGAACCCGTGGACATTATATATCTGGACTTTCAGAAGGCGTTTGACACGGTCCCTCACCAAAGGCTACTGAAAAAACTCCACAGTCAGGGAATTAGAGGACAGGTCCTCTCGTGGATTGAGAACTGGTTGGAGGCCAGGAAGCAGAGAGTGGGTGTCAATGGGCAATTTTCACAATGGAGAGAGGTGAAAAGCGGTGTGCCCCAAGGATCTGTCCTGGGACCGGTGCTTTTCAACCTCTTCATAAATGACCTGGAGACAGGGTTGAGCAGTGAAGTGGCTAAGTTTGCAGACGACACCAAACTTTTCCGAGTGGTAAAGACCAGAAGTGATTGTGAGGAGCTCCAGAAGGATCTCTCCAGACTGGCAGAATGGGCAGCAAAATGGCAGATGCGCTTCAATGTCAGTAAGTGTAAAGTCATGCACATTGGGGCAAAAAATCAAAACTTTAGATATAGGCTGATGGGTTCTGAACTGTCTGTGACAGATCAGGAGAGAGATCTTGGGGTGGTGGTGGACAGGTCGATGAAAGTGTCGACCCAATGTGCGGTGGCAGTGAAGAAGGCCAATTCTATGCTTGGGATCATTAGGAAGGGTATTGAGAACAAAACGGTTAGTATTATAATGCCGTTGTACAAATCGATGGTAAGGCCACACCTGGAGTATTGTGTCCAGTTCTGGTCGCCGCATCTCAAAAAAGACATAGTGGAAATGGAAAAGGTGCAAAAGAGAGCGACTAAGATGATTACGGGGCTGGGGCACCTTCCTTATGAGGAAAGGCTACGGCATTTGGGCCTCTTCAGCCTAGAAAAGAGACGCTTGAGGGGGGACATGATTGAGACATACAAAATTATGCAGGGGATGGACAGAGTGGATAGGGAGATGCTCTTTACACTCTCACATAATACCAGAACCAGGGGACATCCACTAAAATTGAGTGTTGGGCGGGTTAGGACAGACAAAAGAAAATATTTCTTTACTCAGCGCGTGGTCGGTCTGTGGAACTCCTTGCCACAGGATGTGGTGCTGGCGTCTAGCCTAGACGCCTTTAAAAGGGGATTGGACGAGTTTCTGGAGGAAAAATCCATTATGGGGTACAAGCCATGATGTGTATGCGCAACCTCCTGATTTTAGGAATGGGTTAAGTCAGAATGCCAGATGCAAGGGAGCGCACCAGGATGAGGTCTCTTGTTATCTGGTGTGCTCCCTGGGGCATTTGGTGGGCCGCTGTGAGATACAGGAAGCTGGACTAGATGGGCCTATGGCCTGATCCAGTGGGGCTGTTCTTATGTTCTTATGTTCTTAAGGGGAAGCGATTCCCCTTGCCCCGGGCTGAGCCACTTTCAGCTCAAATCCTGCCTTGGATGCAATGCAGGCTTATCGGCCTGCCTGCTCCATGGCAGGTTAGGCTTGGGCTGCCAACCTCCTTTGGGTTTGACTTTAAGTAACCTGGGTCAAGTGAGTTTATGGGTCCATCCAGTTGGATGATTCACCATCACCTTGGCATCTCTACCCCTCCCCTTCCATCCTGGTCAGGTGGGCTTGGATGCCCAGTCACCTGATACATATCAATCTCACAAGTGGACAAACGAGGAGGCGTTGTTTTGGGAGGAATCTAGCTGAAGAAGACATAAAATTTAGAAAGCAACTCATCTGCTTGGCCAGGTGTTCTTTATGCTAATGTCAAAGTGTTATAGGGAAACAGGTGGGGAGGGGAGGGAAAAGAGCAAGGGAAACTAAATCATTGCAGCCCCTTTTAGTAATGCTATTCTGAAACCACTTCTAAGTAGTTCCATTTGAGTTGATAAGACTATAGGATAAATGGGCCTTTAATTCTTCCCATTGTGGCTGTGACTTGATAATGTGACTAGAGTCTCAGGAATAAGAGCATTCATGTACAGGCCACCCACATAGAGATGGTTCATATGGATGGTGTTGGCTATGAACCTGGCAGTAGTTCTGCATGCTCCCAAGCCTCTCCTAGGCAGTCCACTACACGACTAAGGGCCCAATCCTATCCAACTTACCAGCACTGGTACTTCCTCAATGCAACCCCAAGGTAAGGGAACAAATATTTCCATGTCTTGAGGAGGCCTTTGTGACTGCCTCCCCACCACAGGTTGCAGTGCATGCCCCATTGGCACAGCAGCACCAGCACTGGAAAATTGGATAGGATTTGGCCCTAATATAGTAGTCCTATGCTAAATGGTACTTAAAGAACTAAACGTATTCTATTATTGCTATATTTATTTCTTGTCAGAATGTATTTAATACTTCAAGCGAGCATTTTCTGTTATAATTATCATTAGAGCTATGTAAACGTCTCATGTGTGATATATGTTTATTGACTCAGGTTGCAGGATAGCAGAATCTTGAATCACAGAAGACAATCATTATGTCTCACGCACGCAAACCCCCTCTCGTGACGGGTATTTCTCCCAATGAAGGTATTGCATGGACAAAGGTTACGATTCGAGGAGAGAACTTGGGAATGGGCCCAACAGATCTCATAGGTAAGACAAGAAAGCTATTTAAGTTTTGATATCCACAATGTCTGCATGCAGCAAAGTTTACTCAGAAGTGTGTCAGTTGCTGGTCAATTTGAATAATTTTGTGCTATGGTGAAACTGCTTGACAGACAGGATGAGGGTTTTTGCCCCCTAGTTTCTCATAATGTTGAAGAGTTGACAGAGAATTGCTAATGACGAGAACAATATGTAGCTGAGCAAAAAGTCAAAGCAGTGGATCCACACTTTTCATTGGGTTACATTAAAATGATCATATCGCATTTTAATGGAATCTGTTGCAAGAGAAGGTTTACTGTACAAGAAGTTTTTCACTTTACAGTGCACTCAGAGTTGCCACCAAACAGGACCTTGCAGGTAATAGATATGCCAGTCGGCAATGCAGATGCAAGCATTTGACAGCTTCTCAGCCAAAAGCAGCATTTTTAGCATGGTGACTATGTGTATGAAGGAAAGGCTACAGCCTTGTAATATTTTATAATTATAACATTGTGTAAGCTGATAAGCATTCCCCTTCCAGTAAGCACCTTTTAAACAACCCTTTAGAGAAGAAAATAACATAGTTCTATTGGCAGAAACGTCAGCTTTTGAGGTCTTGGAACAAATTACCAAAAGCAATGGGTTATTGGGTTCAAATGACAATACTTCCACAATACAATGCTGTCTTGAGAACAGATTACCATAGTAAAGCAGGGGTCCACTGTACTAGCAAAGAGAAACTTTAAATTTTCATGGAGTATGAGGTAATCACCTAGATGGGGAGAAACTATAGCTGAGATAAGACTATAGGTGGAGTTTCTTTATCCACGGATTTTACATCCACGGATCTGGCCCAACGCGGGTCTCCTGGAACCATGGAGCTGTACTCTGGTCACCTCCAGAGGGTTTCTAAAGCCCACAGAGGCAGTGTGCATCTGCCTGCTATCTCTGCGGGCTTTTTACTTGTGGATGCGAAAAAATACCACTTCCAGTTTCCAATCATTTTGATGCCATATAAGGCATTCTGAGACCGGGGGAAGCTTCCAGTTATATGGCACAGCTCTGGTCTCCTTTGGAGGACATAAGGGATCAAAGAGTGTGGATTCACTTATCTGCAATTTTTGGTATCCGCCCGGGGGGGGGGGGTGGTCCTAAGATCGAATCTCCTGCGGATACCGAGGTCTGACCTGTATAGATGTTTGAGTTTAACCCAGCTGAGCCTAGCCTAGCTGTGGTATAGATACAGTCTGTACAAGGAATGACACAGAGCATACTATCTGTGCAACTTTTGTCATCTTGCCCTGGTTGTCATAAAAGGGAATTCTTATACCAGTCGACAGTCTAAGTGAGATGGGCCAGTCAGCATCCAGGTGAGGTTTGCTAGAAGCTGTACCCTGCAGCAGGAGCTCAGTATTCCAACACCTTCTTTCCCCCAGAGAGTGTGAGCTTGATTAGTTTACCAAGCAGATCTTAGCGTTTCAAAGGGAAGCCAAAGTTTACCTTAGAATCTGGGTTCTTGAAGCAATGCTATGTCACGTTTGCTTCTCACTTTGCATTTTGAACTTAGGTACACGTACCCAACTGCAAAATTCATACATCTTGGTTGAGAATTGGATATGTATATTTAAACTGCTGCTTTCCTTGGCAAAGGAAATTGTGAGGGCCCAGTTCTTCTCTGGTCACTGATTCTATTTATTTAACAATTAAGCAGGCTGATGTGTGAGGGAAATGTCCTTCTGTGTTCCATGCACATATACAACATATAAGGTTAGCTTTGTGTCTTGAAGACTCAAAAATTACAGGAGGGGTCCCATATCCGCAGATCCTGTATTCACAAATTCAGCCCTCCAGGGCTTTCCCAGCCTCTTAATGCTTTATAAGGCATTAAAAACATCTCTTCTGGTTTCTCTATGAAACTGGAAGTCATGTGATTTGAACTCTAAAGCTCATTCTGAGCCCAGCAGAAGCCGTGGACGTCTGTCCACGGCCTCTGCTAATCTCAGAAGTCCCTGCAGGGGCGAGGGAAGTGGAGCTTCCCTTACCTCTGGGGGAGGGGGGCTGGACTACAGGGATGGGTGTTTGCCCCATCCGTGATTTCAGCTATCTGCGGGGAGGGGGGGTGTTCTGGAACAGAACCCCAGCAGATAAGGGGACACTCTTGTACTTGGTTTAAACCCACCTCCTTCAGATGGTAGTCTGGCTGTTCAAAGAGTTAGAATTTTTATAGCCAGCAAGTCTACAGAACTTTCCTCCCCTTGTCCATATGCAAGCCACCATTTGTCTTCATAAATGTAGAGCCATTCCATTATGTTCTCTCCACATTCAAGTTAATCTTTAGCTGCCTTTGCTTTTGCTGCCCACCAATCCTGGCCTTTCTTTCAGGCAGTATTGCAACCTGACTTCTTACTTTAGATAAAGGTAGTTGCCATAGGATACATTACCCTCAACCCCTGAGACCTATCACAGCTCCATTTACATTGAATGATGTTATAATGAACTCTAGACTGGGCACACCCCAAGGTGAGAGTACCTGTGCCCTCTGCTGTACTTCTGCCCACTTTTCATGGCAAGTCTTTCCAGTGGTGTCACTAGGGGATTGCAAACTCACCAGCTGACGCACCTGGGGGGGGGGATGGTTGACACCACTAGTGCCCATATTGTGAAAAATCTTGATATTTTAATACAGGTGGGGCCTCAGTATCACAGGAGGTGCATTCTCGGAGCCCCTGCTGGTACCGAAGTTCGCAGATATGCAAATCTGCAGTCTTCACTCCGTTAACCCCTCCAAAGGGGCTAGAGTTGTGCTCTAGTCCCATCCAGAGGGCTTTCTGAAGCTTGGAGAGGCAGCACACGTCCACCCATTGCCTCTCTGGGCTTCAGAATAGCCCGGAGAAGCGAAAAAACACCAATTCCAGTTTCTCTCAGGAAATCGAAAGTGACTTTTTCACTTTTTAAGGCATTCTAAGGCAGGGGAAACCCTGGGAGGCTTAAAAGGTGAAAAACATTACTGGAAGGCTTCCCCAGCCGTTAGAATGCCTTAAAAAGCAAAAAAGTCACTTCTGGTTTTCCTCAGGAAATGGCGTTTTTTTCTCCTCTCTGGGCATTCTGAACCCTAGAGAGACATCAAGTGGACATATAATCTACGGATAAACAGGCTCCACCTGTAATACCATCATGTTATGTATCAATCAATGTGTATATCATTTAATGCGTATTGCAGAATGCAGTGAAACAAACCACATTGAAATATCTGTATGCTCTCAAATGTTATAGCCAAATAAAGGAAAAACACAACTGAAAAGAAAACACAACTGCTTTATGCATATGCTAAACTGCCTCATCAAGTTGGCCACTGGTTTTTGGTTGGTTACTGATTTGTTGGGCGACCTGTACTGTTCTATATTAAAATAAATACTGTAAATAAACTTAATGGGGGTGACACCAACCCTAGTGATGCCACTGCATTTAGATTGTGTGCACGATATTGTAATTTATGGTCTGGTATATTGTAATGTATGGCTTGGTACGAGAGGAGGTCCATCATAGGGGCAACGCAGTGAGGTCTCAAATCAGGTGACACAAACATTAGTGACACCTCTGAGCCTTTAAAACATCACATGACATGCTGTTTATGCAGGTCTGTAGGTAAGTGGTTGCTTGTTATGAGCTAATCAGTTTGTAAAGGCAGGATTTCAAATTCTGGCTTTACCAAGAAATGTATGTTTCAAACATTTTGAACTTGCCCTCCCCTTTTGAACTTATTTATTAGTGCAGTGATCACAAGGTAACTTGTTTCACAAGCAGAAAGATTTTAATATGTTTTGTGTTCAGCCAGTTGCTGTATGCAATGATCTGTGGATTAATCCAATGCTTCCATTAGAAAAGGACCAAGACAGATAATCTCTGATCTTTTCCTAAGAAGAATAAATGTCAGTAGAAGAAAACCTTGTGGATAAGTAAAACTTTTCTGCTGGGGCCTTCAGTCTTACCCTTTCAAGTGCTTCCCCCAAGGGAGGTTCACCCCAGTGTTCAAGAATCACTGCAAATGACATGTCTCTTAACATCGCAGAGCTTCAGTTTACTGCCTGTTACAAGTCTGTATGGTATCTGTAACCTCCCTGTCATTGCTCAAGGCTGAGTACATTAGTACAGAATGCCCATGTTTATGTATTAAGACTACTAGCTTAAAAGTTATTTGTAGTTTGTCTTTTTGAACTAAAACCATAAGAGTATGGAATAATAGCATTTCAGGTAATTATGAGATGATTAAATAAAGAATATTCGCTATCAAGCAATTTGTTTCCTCTGCTTTATCTGATACTCTTATAATACAGGCTTGACAATCTGTGGGCACAACTGTCTTCTCACTGCTGAATGGATGTCGGCCAGCAAAATTGTGTGTCGAGTCGGTCAGGCTAAGAATGACAAAGGGGACATTATTGTCACCACAAAGTCCGGAGGTAAAGGGACTTCAACAGTGTCCTTCAAACTCCTGAAACCTGAAAAAATAGGTATGTTTGCCTCATACATTATACAGCTATGCTTATAAATATTTGTCCTAAATTTTTAAAAGTTTATGGAGGTATTAAAAAATCTTGATAGGGTCAGGGTTTATGGAAGTTAGCAGGATCCAATCCTATGAATACATGGAAGCAGCTTTATGCCAAGTCAGGGCATTGGTCAATCTGGTGCTGAATGGACTACTCTGACAGCAGCGTTTCAAGGCATAGTTTTTTCCCCAGTTCTAATACCTGAAGTCCTTGAAGCCTCCAAGTTCTAATATTTGAAGTGGAGATGTAGATATTGTCTGAGATCTTCTGCACGCACAATATCACTTTGTCAATGAATGATTCCCCCACCCAATAACAATTACTTCTGCTCTTCATCGTTGTTGATTTAAGTTTTGAATTAATTCATACTCATACTGGCATCTAAGCCTTGCGTGCTTTTATTCAGCGGTTGGTCCTACTGAGTTCAATAGAGACCTCACTGAGTTGAAATAATTATGCACTGATTTCACAAGGTATGCTTGCATGGACACAGTGAAGTGTCCTTGGGCCTCTGTTACATTACTACTGCATGTATACTAATGTTAACACGAACTTCTAGAACATACAGGAGGAGCTGAACAAATTTTTTTTTTTTCAATTTGAGTGTTACATTAGCATTATTGATGCAAGAAAACAAAAGTGTTAGTGCCATGCAGTGGTGGATTTCCCCAGCCCCACACCTGGAGCAAAGGTCTGCAACAGAGCCCTGTGCGAATCTCCCCCCCCCCACACTCACCAAAACGTTGCAGAGCCTTGCACAACTCCAGGGAGCATTGGAGAAGCGCCCCGGGGCATTTGCCCCATTTAGTGAATGGCAGGTCTGCTACTGGTGCCATGTGGGAAATAGAAGTCTTTAATTGCCAGTACTGTTTTTGTTGCTCTTTGATATGCATAGACGCAGTCAGCAGATGCCAACAAAAGCAGTGTGGATTTGGTTTCCAGGTTAGTTTTTGTCTCTTTTTTTTTTAAACTATTGTCTAGGCATGTATATTCTACATATTGGGCTTTTTTGGCTTAATGTAGCAGGGCAGGATTTCATGAGGCTGGGCAGAGCTTATTGTCATAAGGGTATATGCTCTGTTTTCTCAAGGCATCTTGGAACAGTCTGCTGTCTGGGTTGATGAAATTAACTATTACGACATGCGCACTGACAGGAACAAAGGGATGCCCCCTCTGTGTCTCCGTCCTGCTAATCCTCTTGGTATTGAAATAGACAAGTGAGTACCAAGCACTGTTTATCCACATTCTTAGCGGCTTTCTCTCTATGAATTCCAGAAAGGCTTCAAAATGTGAGGTGTGAGAATAGCCAGTTTAGACAGAGAATTTGACTTGCTTCTGGAAAACCAGCATAAGAGAAAGTTAGTATCTCTTCAGGCATTTGGAGGACGTTAAAATTAGAAAATTGTTTTTCATCTTCTTGGTTTTCGGGATCCTGGATTGGTGTCCTGCTTTCTGACTAATCGTGGCTTGTACAAACTGAAAACAGAAGCTTTTAATTGCACATGGGCGAAGCACACAGACACAAGAAGCATGCCGTGATACATGCTTGTAATGCTAAACCACAGTTTATCATTATGTCTGAACCAGTTCTCTGTATCAGATCATGGTTTGCCCTGCATAATGAGTGACTCCATAATTAGGATTATACAGTATTTACAGCCCCTACTTCCCAGAAAGTGTGCATAGGATTGCAGCTCTAGAATCTCAAAGTGCTAAACAAGCAGGGTGTTTTTCCCTAATGCTGAGTTCTCCAACAGATTGTTTGTACATATTGTAACTGATTATCTTAATCTATTGTATATTGCCCAGGTGATAAGTTACAACTCCATATAGTGGAAACATTTTTTAACAGCTAAATAGGAGATGAAAAGATGATGTGGTAAATGACCTGAGATTAGCCATTTAAGTTTGTTTGAACGGTGTGTGTGTGTGTGATCTGTAGCAGAAGTAAGAGAGTAAAAATATTTATATTTTGCATCTATCATGTATTTCAGCTTTTATTAAAATTTTAGTATTTGGTTTTCCTCAGATCTTGTTGTTTTTCTTTATGAATACTGCAGGTTTTCTGCAAGATTCCAGTATGGTGTTTCTATGATGGCATGTCCTTTTCTTAAACCTTGTTGTCACAACCAGCAATTGCTTAGGATCAAGTGGATGTAACTGCAGTGTCACAAGACCTAACAGGGCTTCTGAGACGGGGATGCAGGGAATGCATTGCACCTAAGCCCTGGGGTCAAAAAGAGGGCCTAGGAGCCAAATTCACATTTGAAGGGAGAAAGGAAGGTGCTGAAAATAAACTTTACACCCCTTGATAAAATTCCTCTCATTGTCACTGAGCCCCAACATAATGCTAGTACTGCAGACAGAGATACTGTGCATTTAGGATTGGGGCACCATGTCATCACTGAGCTTTGAATGCTGCCTCTTGATGGGCAAATTCCTTCCCCTTATCCCAGATAAAGCTGCTGCAGCCCCAGTGGGGCTACTTAGATCTGAGCAGCCTGGAACTGTACTGGGCTGCCCGGGGTTGGGTTAGGATCCAGCACAGGTGCCAGATTCTGGCCCCACCACCTACTCACCCATGACCCACACACCGCCCGCCTTGCCCCTGCCCTCAAATGCCTACATCCTGCACTTCCTATGCCCCCCCCCCGAACTCCATGCCAGCCTGAATTGGCTGGCACGGGCTTACCTTTGCACCGACCCAGCGGGACTTGGGCTGGCCTCCCTGCTCTCTCGATGACATGAAAGTGCTTTACGGCATGTTGGTGACACCTTTTGGCTGGCAACAAGGGATTTGTGCAGCCCATCTGTGGGTGAGGATTGTGCCCTAAGATACAGAGGAAGTGATGAGAGAATGTGGAAAGGAGAAGAGTGAAGGCTGGTGGAGGGGGCAAAAACACTGAAATGGACTTTTAACACTTTACTTGCCTGAAAGATTTTTTAATACTTTCTTAAAACAATGACTAAAATTGAATACCTTTCTTTAGAAAGTAGAATGACAATTATTCTACTTGATGAACAGGCCTTGCTGAGGGAGAGTCAGCATGGCTTCTGTAAGGATAAGTCTTGCCTCACGAACCTTATAGAATTCTTTGAAAAGGTCAATAGGCATGTGGATGTGGGAGAACCCGTGGACATTATATATCTGGACTTTCAGAAGGCATTTGACACGGTCCCTCACCAAAGGCTACTGAAAAAACTCCACAGTCAGGGAATTAGAGGACAGGTCCTCTCATGGATTGAGAACTGGTTGGAGGCCAGGAAGCAGAGAGTGGGTGTCAATGGGCAATTTTCACAATGGAGAGAGGTGAAAAACGGTGTGCCCCAAGGATCTGTCCTGGGACCGGTGCTTTTCAACCTCTTCATAAATGACCTGGAGACAGGGTTGAGCAGTGAAGTGGCTAAGTTTGCAGACAACACCAAACCTTTCCGAGGGGTGAAGACCAGAAGTGATTGTGAGGAGCTCCAGAAGGATCTCTCCAGACTGGCAGAATGGGCAGCAAAATGGCAGATGCGCTTCAATGTCAGTAAGTGTAAAGTCATGCACGTTGGGGCAAAAAATCAAAACTTTAGATATAGGCTGATGGGTTCTGAGCTGTCTGTGACAGATCAGGAGAGAGATCTTGGGGTGGTGGTGGACAGGTCGATGAAAGTGTCGACCCAATGTGCGGCGGCAGTGAAGAAGGCCAATTCTATGCTTGGGATCATTAGGAAGGGTATTGAGAACAAAACGGCTAGTATTATAATGCCGTTGTACAAATCTATGGTAAGGCCACACCTGGAGTATTGTGTCCAGTTCTGGTCGCCGCATCTCAAAAAAGACATAGTGGAAATGGAAAAGGTGCAAAAGAGAGCGACTAAGATGATTACGGGGCTGGGGCACCTTCCTTATGAGGAAAGGCTACGGCGTTTGGGCCTCTTCAGCCTAGAAAAGAGACGCCTGAGGGGGAACATGATTGAGACGTACAAAATTATGCAGGGGATGGACAGAGTGGATAGGGAGATGCTCTTTGCACTCTCACATAATACCAGAACCAGGGGACATCCACTCAAATTGAGTGTTGGGCGGGTTAGGACAGACAAAAGAAAATATTTCTTTACTCAGCGTGTGGTCGGTCTGTGGAACTCCTTGCCACAGGATGTGGTGCTGGCGTCTACCCTAGACGCCTTTAAAAGGGGATTGGACAAGTTTCTGGAGGAAAAATCCATTACGGGGTACAAGCCATGATGTGTATGCGCAACCTCCTGATTTTAGAAATGGGTTATGTCAGAATGCCAGGTGCAAGGGAGGGCACCAGGATGAGGTCTCTTGTTATCTGGTGTGCTCCCTGGGGCATTTGGTGGGCCGCTGTGAGATACAGGAAGCTGGACTAGATGGGCCTATGGCCTGATCCAGTGGGGCTGTTCTTATGTTCTTATGTTATGTTCTTATTAATCAGACTAACCTAGCTCTGGGTGTATTCGTTTCAGTTGTGGAATTTATTTTATGGCGTGAAGTAAGTAAAAATATTTGATTTTCATATTTGAATGAAGATATAATATTTGCAGTAAAATGTTTAACTGTGGTCTGAGTGTGGTAAATTGCTTTCCAGTTGAGTCTGCTGCCAAATATTTTATTACAAATATGGTTACTTTATACCTTTAAATTTATTCAGTGGTCACTTATTTTGGTTTTTGGTGAAAACCCTTTGAGATCTGTGAGACAGCAGTAATAAGATTGCGGAATTTCCCACCTGTGTTAATCCTGCAGTTCGTTTTGTGTACTTAAGCCATTTATTTGCTCCTTGCAAACCTGTTCTGAATCTATTGAGCTCTGCTGCCTGTCTGGGATCATGTCCAAGACCCACTGAAATTAATAAAAACCAGCAAAGATGATGTGGAGGGTGCAGAGCTTTGGGACTTCTACAGCAGCAGGACGAGTGACATCATTGGGAGTGCTCAGGTCTTGTACTGTAGTTTTGTTACTTTATAATTGTGTGCTGTAGTCTCTGGCAAACTTCTAGAAATGCAACATGGCAAAAGGAACCCATTTGAATCTTTAAAAGAATTGCCATATTTTATGCCATTTTATTGTAAAACAGCAAAGAGATCATTTGGATTGAAAGGCCGGGTATAAATCTAATAATAAATAAATAAATCCATATGAGAAATATAGAGACATGATATGGCAACACAAGCTTGAATGCTTATTATCATCATTGTTGTGGTTAAGCTACATACCACTTTTCAACAAAAAAAGTTTACAAAGCAGTTTACAGAGAAAACCAAAATTACGTTTCTTCCATCGTGACATAGTTTTGAGGACCAAAAAAATTTGCTGCTTTTTGGTCGAGTTTTACCCTTTAGATTTCTTCCAAGAACAAATTAGCAAGCTATGATGTAATGAAGAGCATTTGTTAAGTTTTTGGAATAAATTTGAAACATCTGTTTCAAGGGTGGAGATGGAAAGCTTTTTTATTGTTATTGTCTTTTCAAAGCCTGACAGCCAATTTAAATTGACTGTTGGTTGAGCTTAGATGCTACAGATGCACCTTCTCCTAGAAGCGCACACATGGGTGCAGTCTCCTTTTGGTTCCTTGCGTTCACCTTCTGACTCCTGAGAACAACTCAACAGCAGGCTGACACAGGCCATGGAGACAGAGCTAGTTCAATAGGAATGCAGGGGTGGTAAGAGATGAATAAAAATTGGGGTAAGGGCTCAGGTGAAAATATGGATAGGATGGAGTTGTTTGCTCCTTAAACCCTAGGTTGTGGTTTCTGGCAAAGGAACCCTGTTTAGACAGTTCTGACTCATGAGTGTCCATAGCAGTATGGATACTCAAGACCTCATCCTTTTGTCTTTTTTGGCAGTCTTCGAGTGTCATGTACTGTTACGTGCATGTATTTGAGGGAAGGACCACATGAGCTACTAGACATGCCTTAACAATGTTTTTAATGGTTTTAAGTGGAAAAGTGACTTGCCTGTTCTCCTGGGTGATAAACTGTAGTAAGAACAAAACTTCCAGGACACATTCAGCTGCACACGTGCTTTCCCCAGCCCACAATCTAGCTGTCTAGGATTGCAGCCACAGGATCCTATGGCACCTCAAAGATTAACTAATTTATAAAAGTATGCATGAACTTTTGCAAATAAGATTATGTTTCAGAGGAACAAAGTAGATCCTATCTTTTAAGCAGAGGGATCCTACTTACAAAAGTGCAGACCTCAATAAAAATTATTAACCCTTAAAGGGTCCTAGGGCTGTGCCTGCAGTACAGGCACAACTACTCCACTGTTAAAGCTGACTAAATTATAACTGTTTTCATCTTCCTTCTCTGGCCATTAACAGTCTTAAAATAGGACAGTAATGATCAATTCTCAAAGTGGTTCATCTGGCTAGAAAGTTTCTGAGATGGTTTGTGCTCTGTGCCCAGTCACCATGTCACTATTGGGAGCTTCTTGAAAGTGAATATGAAACTGAAATATTCCCAGTACCATTGTGTGTTGTCATATTAGTACTTGGGGGGGGGGGGGGTAAAAAACTGGTCTCTGTTTTGAAACTGCTCTACCTTGCTGATCATATACTGCCACCTAATGGAATATATGAATCCTTTTTTATGATTACTGTTTCAGCAGAGAGAGTTTGTTTTGGTTTGTATGTAAATTCAAGGGGGCTATAATTCTTCAACAGCTCACTTGGTTAGCTGCAGACTTCATTTACATATTTTGCATTTCAATATTAGAAGTCAAGCTGTTTTAAAGTCACAGGACTCACCAATCTCAGTGGGGGGGGGGAATTCAGGCATGTGAATGCAAGCATGTGCTCCCCCATTTAAATTAACAGGACTTCAAAACTTTGACCAGATTGCGTCCTGTGTGTGATGACTTTTCTTTGTGTCATCAGCTTTGGTCACCTGCCTACTTTTTCTGTTGTTTCCTACTGTCGTTGGGACGCATCCAATAATGTTTAAGTGTTGTTCTGTCATATCAGTTTTATACCTAGGCAGGTTTGCCATTAGCTGCCCTTTGGATTGTTTCCAGAGAGCATCCTCTTCCTCTGTCCTACCATTGGAGAAAGTCCTTGTTAACACCTTTTGGGTTTGTCCTGTTTAGTCTATCCCAGCGTCCTTTCTGCTGGTCTTCTGCATGCATGAGTAACAAAATACAGCCGGTACAAACTTCTGCTCCTAGGAGTCTGGCTGATACCAGACAGGGGGAATGTGTATGGTAACTTGCTTTGTTTATGGTGGTTGCCATTCAGTCTTTATTTACTTAAAATGGCTCTTCTTGACCTATAAAATCCTGTGGAATCTAGTTCATGTTACTTTTCACTGACAGTATCCAGTAGAACTGCCTGGATTGAGTTTTGAAATAGATTTTACATAGTCATGTCCACTAAATTCACTATCTGTGAATTGCTGAAAACAGTTTAAAAGTTTATGAACTATACATTTACATTTCTTTGCAAATAAAAGCAAGTGAAGCCATCAAATTCTGCTCATATAACTAAATCCTGCTAACATAATAACCGGATTGTTCCAAATACTCAAACTGCATGTTCGTTTTACCTCGGTTTCCAAGTTAAGACTATTGTATGCTGATATGTATCTGGTTTAGGTTGCTTGATGGAGCTTGATTCAGTTATCTGGAATGGGCTTGTTCCTTTAGGCTCAATTTAAAATGCTTCAGTAATCAGAACCTTTATTGGCATAATATATACAGGTGCAGCCTATTTATCCACAGATTTTTTATCTGCAGATTTGTCTCAACGAGAATGGGGTGGGGGTACTGAAAGTCACACACACCTTTGCCACCTTTCCCCTGCACTGGCTGACCGCCTCAGAGCCCACCAGGGCTAGTGAGTCTTTTAGGAAGCTGTGTAGGAGACTGTTCTGATTTAAGCTATAATACACTCTGAGCCAGAATCTGCAAGCTGTTAGCTAGGCCCTTGTCTTAATTAATAGCTGCCCCATCTCTAGGCATAGGGAAGCGTGTGTAACACATCTTGGCAACCCAAATTTTCCTTAGAAAATCATTTAAAATGCTTATATGAAGCAAACTGATTTGGGCTCAATTCAGATTAAGCTTGAATTAGCTAATTTTAAACTTAGTTCTGTTTCAAGTTCCAGGTCTCGTCAAGTGCCTGATTGATGAGGCACTTGATGAGACCTGGAGCAATAGCATCAGGAACCCAATGTGGTCTGAAGACATCTGCAGCTTTGTAAGCCTCCTAGTTCCTCTTACTCTTCATCTAAAGCTGCTCTGGCAATGTGATGAGATGGGCTACTCCTATGGTCTTAATTAGGCCATGGAATAATGCAGGAATCATGTCTTGAGCACCAAGCTCCTTGGGAAATGTAATTTTCCAATGTTTCTGAATCCTTACTGAGCACCGTTTGTGTCCTTGTGAGAAGGGAGTGGCATTGGTAATGAGGGTAGCATGTTGGCATCCTTGAGTCTCAGAAGACTATGGTATCGCGCTCTGAATGGTCTCTCCAGTGCGCGAGGCCTGGGTAAAGTAGGTATGGAGGATAGGCTGTTACCCATGCAGCAAATTCCCCCTCTCCACGTCGCTGAAATGGTCCAATGGAAAGGCAGAAGCCAATACGGTTGGTTCCAGCGGCGTTGCAGGAGTTGCCAGAACGTGACTGTGTTCAGCCATGAACTGCCTCAGGGACTCTGGCTCCAGATTTTGCCTCAAGGTTGACTCCTGAAGCCTTTTCCATAACTGGATATAGCCACAAGGCAGTGGAGGTTTGGGATCAGAGTTTTCCTTCTCTCAGATGAGCTGCCTTCCCAGGCTAAGGAGTCCCATCTACCCAGTGGCTGTTTAGTCGCTTCTTATGACAAGTACAGTCAAACTGAGGGCCTATTCTTATTCCCAGCACCCAGGGGAGAAGGGTAGCAAGAGGTGTGTTTAAATAAAAGTATCAACACAGCAGAGATCTGGGAGAAGAGAGGAGAAAAAGTGATTTACAGGTAAAAAGTGAGTTAAATGGATCTAGTGAGAGAATGGGAGCCAATAAAAAAAGCTGTAACAAAGCAGAAATGTGAACAGAACGATCCATAAGGAAAAAGAAGTGGGCAAAGAAGAGAAAGCCTGATACTGTGATAGAGGCAAATAAGAAAATTGCAGTAGTCAGGCTGAAGAACATAGCAGGATAACTGTCTTTACAGTAATAACAATAAATAACTGTTATTTATATACCGCCTTTCTGGCCATTGGGTTACTCCTTTGGCTTCACTCAAGACGGTTTACACAGGTAGGCTTTCTCTAAATCCCCAATGGGGTTTTTACAATCACAAATAAGTTCTAACTTTGAAGAACAACCTACTGTCCAAGTGGAGCTCTCATGGTCTGGTGAAATGTTCTGGCCGCACACTGTCTCCCGTGCTGACTGACAGCTCCTTTCCCTCTCATGGAAAGAGCTAGAGCCGACTTGGCTCCCACTCAAAAGGGCTTGACTTGGCTTGCCAGCTCTCAAGGTCTCACTGCTCATGGAGGCTTCCAGTTATCTCAACCTTCACATGTTTAATCTGTGGGCTTAGTGATGGCTGTACCCTCTAGACCAGACCTCCTGCCCCATTAGATGGAGATGAAAGAGAATGAATTTTTGAAGTACTTTAAAGTTTGGACTGGCAAGTGTTCAGTAGCCTGAATCAAGGAAGGTGAAACAGAGAAGAGATAAATAGGAGTTGAAGGTTCTGTGCTTCACGATAGGAAGTGTTACCCAGCATGAGAGAGAAAGAAGATGGCACAGATACAGAAAAGGGCAAACTGGCCAACAGCTCAGTTTTAGATAGGATAATCAGCAAGAAATAGCAACATGACAGGAAGAGATATTAGAGAAACTGAGAAATGAGAGAAAAAAAATAGAGCTGCAGATCACCAGCAAGAAATGATGACAAATGCTGAAAGAACAAATAGTGGTGGACCAAGAGGAAGATGATAAGAAGGAGGGGTACTTTAGGACCTCCAGTTCAAATAGGGAAAGATGATGAATTGCAATTATTAGGTATAGAAAAGGAAAGTTTTTTTAAAAAGCAGAATTGAACTAAGAAAGTGTATGTCCACCAAAACAAAATATACAATCAACGAAGACTGGAGTGAGCAATGATTTGAGGCTGAAGGTGTCAAATAAAAGGAGAATGGAAAATTGACCATGGGATTTGGAAAGAGAGAATGAACATTTGAGTAAAAGTTTCACTGGAATTACAGTAGCAAAATCAGGTTAAAAAATTATTTAATTGAACCATGAATCGGTAGACAGAAAACTGACATTGCGTCTCTTTCTCCTCCCCCCCCCAACTTTTTGAGGGAAAAAGAAGTGAAAAAAGCCGTCAGCCACTCAGAGTGGAATGCAACAGCTCTGAGTGCAGGTAACCTGGAAGTAATTGGCAATGATGTCATCACATTGCTGCAATTACTTCCAGATTTTGTTTTGGGGGGGGGGGGGGTAAAAAATTTTGTACCCCTGGGTACCAGATGCCACTGCATGTATTAACAATGCATCATCTAGAACTGGTTTACACGGGCATGTTAATCCCGATATCCAAAGCATCAGTTGGTAATTTGTGCATATGAGTGAACTACCAAGAATCAAAAACACACAGACGCAACTTGCATATCATGACAGCTTGCCTTGGTCCCAGTGCTTTTCCAGAAAAGTTGGTCCATGCAAGTCATGGAATGATGAGAAATCAAGCTAAGGGTGTGCATGTGGGAACTGGCCCCTTTGTGCACTTTTAGCAGGGCCAGCCAAAAGTAAAAGCACTTGAAGTTACATTTTTCTCACTGTGACACTTTTTTATTTTGCTTTTATGATGAATTGGATACATAATGATGCTTGACACTTTCCAGGGGTGTCAGCGAGGTCTCCCTTTTGGTTACCAGCTGAGGTTTGCCACCCAGTATTGCTAGTCTCACCACTCAAATAAGACAGATATCCTAGTTTCACTGTTGTTACTGTTATATCTTGGCAATGGTGCTTGAGACAGTAAGCATGTCCCTAGAAATTAATTTGGCAGTGGAACATAATGAAAGCATAACACTCTGTAAGCAGAGCCAATTCTCTCATACATTGTCATCCAGCTCATTGGACAGGCTCTGCTGTGATCATCCAACCACTTACTATAATACAGTTTTGTTTATAGTAAAGGAAGTTATCCGATGATCCAGGCTCTGTTATAGTATCATATTGATTTCAGTATGCTTTTCCAGTGCTGTATATATTTTGTGAGTAGCCTCCATAATTTATATTAGGCACAAAATTCAGTACTGTGCACTGTACCCTGAGAACCTCAGCTTTCTTTTCTTTTAAAGGATTGACAGCCCAGTCCAATCCCCAGTGCTCTGCCAGGTGCAGCAGTGCCAAAATGGCTACCAGTACATCTAGAGACACCTCTGGGGTCTCTGGAGGTCTCCTTGGGGGCAGCGGACTTTCATCCCCTTCCCCCCGGGAAAGCCCCCTGCCCCGCAGTGGAGCTTCTCAAGTCTGCGCTGGCTATTTTGCCAGCACAAACTTGAGGGCCTCCATGTCGAACTTTGCAGCCCAACATGGATGATAGGATATGGCAGAGCAGAGCTCTGCCGGTCCTACCCCTTCCTACCCCGGTTCCTCCCCCTTGCCCCGTTTTGCCCACTCTCCACCTCCCCCTTGCCCCAAACTATTCACCACCATCCGGCACTGCTGGAGTGCCGGCTAGCACTAGATGCAGCACTGAGGCTCAGTGCGGACTGGCACTGGTCCAGCGCTGGAAGATCCTCCTCTCCAGGTGCCATGAACGTGCCTTACAGCACATTTGCAACACCCAACATTGGAGGTCAGCGCCAGAGCTTTGGAAGTTTAGGACTGGGCCCTAAGGCTGCTCCTGTACACACTGTGCTGGGAGCAAGCCCAACTGAACACAACGGGACTTACTTCTGAGTTCACATGCATAGGATTGTGGCTATAAGTCGTTCAGTCTTGACCCATGTGAAACAGCAGTTTCCCATGTGGAACAATTATCATTTTACAGAGTGCACATATGCACAGGTGCACATGCACAGAACCTGAATTTTGTTACAGACTTCTATGGCTCTTTATTGCAGTGCACTCTGGCATGCTTGTCTCTGTCTCTGCAGCAGGACATGCAGGTAGGGAGGGCAGGAAGCAGCAAATCGTTGTTGACCGGGTTGTAGGCATACGTTTCTGTATACAAGAGATACATACTTATGCCATTTGCATAAGGCAGCTAAGGATTAGGAGCTAAAATACTCAAGAATATATCATGAAAGGAAAGCAATAGTAAAAGTAAGCTAATCCCTGCTACACCCTCACAGGGCAGGTGGTGTTTAGTGGTCCTGAGAGTGGGAAGGGACTGTTCTAGAACAGGAGCAGACTCTGATGTCTTCATCTGCCTGTCTCCATCCTTCCTTCCCTTCCCTCCTCTCTGCTGGGCAATTGGTTTGATAGGCATCGCTGTCTCTTCTTCAGCCCTTTGATGCTGGCAGAATCCCATGAAGTGCAGTAAAGGCTCTTGTCATCCAGCTCCTACGATTCAGCTTTTATGTTGCATATCCAAAGTTAAATATATTGCACCAGAAATATGTGATACTTCTCAAGTTTCTGATTGCTAAACCTTTTTTTTTTTCTAAATTCAAACTGGTGGTTCTCCTCACCATTATACTTTGAAAGGACGTTACTTTTAGAGTGTGGAAACATAAGAACTGTTTGTCTCCAGAACATCGTCTTTTTGCGCGAGTCCCTGCCCTGAGCATGCCTTCCCTGATGATAGGCTATTCTGTTGTGCGTCTGCATAATTTAAATGAACCAGTTGTAGCTAATGCAAGACCAGAGCAGTAAATCACGCTGAGGTGCTGTGGGTGAATAGTTTGGACTCAATGGAGACTTTAATTGTTACAAAATTAGCCCATGAGCAGCTGCCTCACAGCTCATGTATTGGGACTTGACTCACTTCCATAGCTTTGAAATATTTCAGTAAATGCTATCAGAGGGTTTCTATCATTTCTTTTTAAAGCCTATGCACAATTACATTGCTACAAATCCTATTGAAATCAGTACCAACCAAACAGCTTCGTTTTTAGGATTGCAGTAGAGATTTTTCATCTTCCTTTTTTAGTATCTGTGTTTAATTTTAAGTCTGTGGTTTTATACAGGAATCAGTATGATTCAGATAAACTCCCATGCGCTCAGCAGCTTGTGTGCCATGTGCCAAAAGTGGAAGTTGCCATGTACAGCATTCCACATCACATAATCCAGAGCAACTTGAGGTTAGATAGCTGTATGATGTACTGAACTGCAGCCAATATGTTTTGCATATTTTAAAACAGCAGTTTACTTCTAATACCTCAGGGAAGGATTTTCTTTCAGTTTTTGTGACTTGCATCATTACTTCATTTCTAAACTATGCTTTACTGCTTCTAAAGTTTTTAGAGCAATTTTTTTGACTAAGATATGACAGTGGGAGATAGTACTATGTGATAGTGGGAGAAAGTGGGAGAAAGAATAAAATGCATAGATGTCTCTGCCTCTCTCCCTTTAAAGATTTTTGAAATTAACATTTGATCTCACATATGTACACTGACCACTCAACTGATGGGTTTTTTTGTCTTTACAGACATACTTCAAGTAACAGCTATGTTGTGAATTGTCAACTTAACTATTTTGCTGCAGAATAAGAAATAAAAGAATAAAATTAAATCTTGTCATTTTCATGTTCAAACTGGAGGTATACCGCATACCTTTTTGTTGACAAAGAAATGGGTGTGGCTCCAATCAAGAGGACAGAAATGGCATATGAAGAAACACGCAGGGCAGATGCTATATTGAAATCCTGTGCAGGCTTGTATGGAGCCTATGCACAGTAGAGATTGCAACTACCTTAGTGTGCCTGCCTCATATCAGCTAGTTGAAATTCATGTTTGAATAGATGTTGGACTTGGGTAGTGTACACTCCCTCCCCCCCACACACACACTTCACTAAATGGACCTGCATTCCACTGAACCCAATTGATTGCCCAAGGCCCCCAGAAGGACAGGATATGGCAAATTTTCACACATGTTACTTTCTTTGTCTCCAGGCTTACTCTAAGAGCAGCCCAGGAGATTGTTCCTCCTTGTCCTCTCCTTATTTTGCTTCTTATGAGCAGCACTCTAAGCTCCTGCTATCTACTTTCTAATTTGTGCATAGGGCTCTGCAGTACCTTATAGCTTTTTTTCTCAAGCAGGACAAAGTAGCTGCTTCTGAGTGGATTACTGCTTTAGGGCCAAAACAAATGGGAAAAAACTGGTAGAATTGGGAAGAGGAATAGCTTTATTCCTGACATGTTTCAGTTAAAAATTTTGTGCCTTCTTTGAGAATGCCCAAAGGTGCTGAAACAGCCAGTTACAGTGGTCCTTAAGGCTTGGTGTTTTTCATTTGGTGGACAGGCTGTGGTCTTTTGCGTGAATGTGAGATAAAACATCTTTCCCCTTTCAGCCTTTGTTTCAGTAAATATGACTAATTTACTCTTTCAGAGGAAGGTTTCCACAGAAAGACCTGGAAGCTCTGTTTCCTGGGAAGAGTGCTGACTTCACCAGTGAAAACTTTTCTGCTGCCTGGTATTTGATAGAGAACCATTCAACAACTAGGTTAGTATACATGCTGTGTATGTTCAGTTCTTTAATGCCTGAGAATCGGTAATGCTGTTTGTGTATTTCATTTCAGTACAGTGAACCACAGTCACCAGTGTTTCAGTGGTGTTTCATTGAAGTACAATCAAATGCATCTGAAACACTGGTGACTGTGGTTCAGTGGCTTATAGCCATTTGTGTCTGTACAAATGGTAAAGATATCAATTGTATCTTTACCTAGGCACATTGGGTGGAATTTTGTGCTTCCTGTGCTTCATAATGTGTTTAATTTAGTGCTTCCACTATTGGAAGTTTCTTCTGGAAATAGAAGGAATGTTCTTCTTGCTCAAAGGAGCATTGCATGAGTGAAACTATTGATGCCTATAATAGATTTTAATATTCATAACACCATCACATGAATAGAATACAAGAAAAAAATAGTGCAAGAAAATGTTTTTTAACATACATTTCAACTACAAGACAACAAGCTGACTGTACCATGATTTGAAAACATCCGTAGTACTTTGAAACACAATGAAAATTCCTTTATTTCCAATAGCATCTTATGATTCATGAAATCCAGCGCCCTAGACAGTAGCCATATTTCATAGTTGGAGTTCATAGGTACATATTTACTTATTTAAATTGAATATCCCTCCTCTTGGCATGTTTGCTCAGCCAAGTGCATTTGTCATTATGACAAGAATAAACAAAAGTACAAGGGCAGAAAACAGAAATTTTAAAAGGCAGGGATACAATTATTGTTTTAGACTAGTAACAGCAATGAGGAGATGAAAGATCTGTATTGAATGACATTTTGGCCTGATGTATCATACAGCTATGGGTGACTTCATTAATCTTTTTTCTTTTCTCCTTTGAGAAAGAACAATCCCTTTTTTTTGCACATACTTTTGATAATCTTGTGATTTCAAAAGAATCAAATAAGCCATTCAGTATCCTTCAACCTGTGTTTAGATAAGAAAAGTAAGTATGTGCAGCCCTGATTGTTTTTTGTAGGCATGGAGGCCAACTATTCTGGAAATATCCTTGTCTTTACTTTTCATCAGTTTTCTCACCCGTCTAACAGCCCAATCCTAACTAGCACTGGTGCAGCCAGACCACATGACCTGCACTGCATCCAGCACTAGTTGGGAGCAGGCCGGAGGTCTCCTCAGAGTAAGGGGATAGTTTTCTCCTTACCCCAAGTAATACCCCTGTCAGCCCTATGAGGCTACTTGCATCTCTGCCAGCTACTTAGCTGGCGGAAGTCCGAGCAGCTCACTGTAAGGCTGTGAGGCCTCTGGAAAGTGGAGGTGGCCTCCACCAATTCAGCCCTGTTCCTGGGCCTGATCCACCCTCATTCCATCCTCCCCTTCCCAGAAACGCCTCCTCCCCACTACCCTCTCCACACCCACACTCCACACTGAGGTGCCGCTCAGCACCTTACCTGCCTGCCCTAGTGGCTCCAAATGTGGTGCTGGCAGGACAGCACAGGCTGCTGTACTGGTGCTTCTTACTCGGCAGTGACACCTACACATTTGTCACACCTGCCTGCACAGGGACCACTGTGCTGGCAGAGTTCCCAGTTTTGATTGTGCTCTAAATCTTTCTGGAGGTGAATTCACATAACTGTTTTTCACATAGAACAGTATCACACAGTATCCTGTCAATTTACAACTTCAATCTTATGAGGGTAAATTCTACAATGTTCTTTTTCAATATGAGTAGTCAGTAGTCAGAGAATGTGATCCTGTGATCAACTTACCTCCAGATAAGTAAAAGTGTGGTGGTGAGTCATCTTTGTTGTTCTCCAAGTGTGTAGAATTGTCTTGATAGTTCATTCCTAAGTATCTTGTCTATTATATGATTGTCATCTGTTTCTCGGTCTCTCTGTTTAAGTTTTGATCAGCTTAAAATGGCAGTGATGAATCTGAAGAAACAAGCTAACAAAAAGAATGAGGGCAATCTAGCATATGTTAAAGGAGGACTCAGCACCTTTTTTGAAGCACAAGATGCTTTGTCAGGTACGTTTTTCAGCTTATGAAAGGACTGCCAAAAGTATAGTCTATGAACTTGTCTATAAACTGAAGACTCTGAGGAAATGAAATAGATAGGACAAATTCTAAAAGTCTAGGTGACAGGAGTCACTACAGAAAAGTCCCTAAGAGCTACAGATCACTAGAAAAAAGAACTGCTTGGTATTTCAGAAAGATTATATCATTTGCCTCTAAGCACGTTGTATAATACTGGATTTTAGTTGGCATTAGCTGACATAATTCCTAATGGTGATTGAAATCAATGTGACTTCTCTCTTACTCAGGTTCAAATTTTGGCACTAATTGTATGTATTTGAGAATTAAAAGATACTAAACATTACCCTACAAACTTTCTGTACAGTGTGTACCAAGTCTCTCCACAGTTTGTACCATGTCTCATTAGTAATGAGGATCTTTCATGAAGAGACCCTGTTGACAAACTTCAAATTATTCAGTAATTTAAAACCCACTCTTTTGTTCCAGTTCCATGGGGATTAGAGGATAGGTACTGTCCAAAGTTGGAAAAAGAGTCTCTTAGGATGGGCACTCATTTCCAATACCTCATTGCTGAATATTTAGGATGAGAGTTTTCTCTGGTTATGAACTACATTTCAGGAATGTAAGATTGTGTTTGTGGAGCATTTACAATGTGTTCCAGCATTTATGGGCCATTTTAACTGCCTTTAATGTTTAGTTTGTGTCTTGAGATGTGGAATTGGAGAACGAGTGTTCTGCAATATCACATAGAAGGTGGTTTCAACATCAATATTTAAAAGCTTTCTTGGGCTTTTTTAGTATGTGGACGATATAAAAAAATACATGGCATTTTTGCCCTTGATTAGATTCATGTATATGAAATCAATATTGTAATACTGATATTATAATTAATCCTTGGCGATTTATTCTCTGATCTATTATGGTATTTTTATCAGACACCTCCTTTGGAAAAAAACCCACACTTTTTCATAATTAGTCTTACGACACGGACATTGGATTAAACATTACCATTCCCTGCTTTTCATCACGTTGCCAGTCTGTGCGTGTGAGGAATTGTGTGAAAATAACATGATCTATGTCTTCCTCTCTATATCCATTTGAGATCATACAAAACGAAATATATTTCTAGTTTGTGCCAGTATAAGCAGTGAATAAAAAAGGAAGAAAGTAGGAAAAGTGACTTGATACTCATGCAGCTGAAATTACTAAATTGGGGGGGGGAACCCCTTAGGACAGGAATGAGGACTTGGTTTCAGCTACCAAACCTATTTTCTCTTGATGGTGACCGTATCAAATTTTAATCAAGTGTTATGGTAACATTCTTTCTCATAGTTTTGATCATAAGGAAAAAAGTTTTTCAAATTATAAGAAGAGTAATTTATACTTAGTGTTGCATCTCTGAAATCTTGTATATAATTCCCCTGTGTTTGATGCATTCACTGCCAGATGGCATCAAATTTCTTATAGAGCCTACTGCTTCTGAGGGTTAGTTTATGTAGTAAAATGGACTGGATCACCAAAATGGTCTCCACGCACTGTTGGAGCGTGTGTTGTGACTGCTGTAAGGCAGTCACCACTGGCAGAATGCTAGTTCTGCTAGCTGTACAGGCCCATAGAATTGAGCTGTTAGTGTGTTTTGATTTAGAAGTTGCCTTGGGAATCTTGTAAGATTGAAAGATGGAGTAGAAATACCATCTCTAAAGAGGAAATAGGGAAAATTAAAGTTGTTGAGTTGAGCCCAGGTGCTATTTGTGAAGGCCAGTGGTTGAAAGAGAATACAGGAAAAAAGGAGTTGGGGGGCAACAACTAGTCTTATTTTCTACAATTGACCTTTCTGACCTTTTCATATTGGTGGTGTATCAACATAGTAGGACTTGCATAAGTTAGCATAAATCATATTTGCCTTTTGCGCATAAACAAATTCTAGTCGACATACAAAGCAGAAATATTTTATGCTATATAAATTTAAAAGTGTTAAGCAGTGAAAAACATTTATATTAATTAGATGACCTGATAGAAAAAACTTGGGCCTCCCCCACTGGTTTTTGACTTTTAAGTTAATTGCCAAAGATTGTAGCCTACATTAACAATATAATGGAATGTAGAAGTCTAGAGAATGTGGCTCTTACCATCACCATGTATACTTCACTAGATCACCAGTTCTCTTGTATCAAGTACGTGTTGCTTTGATCTAACAGAATTACAGTTCTGTCCTGTAGTTTCACCCATTAAAATGGATGGCATTTAACAAGTCTTTATATTGTAGCAATCCATCAAAAACTGGAAGCGGATGGAACAGAAAAAGTGGAAGGATCCATGACGCAAAAATTAGAGAATGTTCTGAACAGTAAGTTTTGTCAACCAGCATCAACTATTTATAGACCAGGTTTTATGATAACTTCAAGAATATTTCTTGGAATTTGAGGTCTGTACAAACAGGTTATGTGGGTCTTGATCTCCTAGAAATCGAGCCATCATAGTTTCATAGTGTGTTGTAAGATGAAAGTTCTACCTGAGAAAAAGGGACAGAGAGATAACTTTGATGGCCAATGGTTGTTTCTTAAGTGTTTTTTTTTGGGGGGGGGGGGGTCTTTTTTTTACGTCGCTGTAATCCTATACTCTGTTGCCTAGAACTAAGTTCCATTGAACTCAATAGGGCTTAATTCTTAGCAGACATGCATAGGATTGTGGCATTACTAAGGTAGCTATGTCTGTCATTTAAAACAGGAAGATGCCCCTGTCATCGATATAAGACAACTTTTCTGAGAATTTTAAAGTTTTTGTTTAATTTTTATAAAAATATTACATTCCATGAAAAGACCAGATCTCATACAAATACTTTCAAATATTTGACCTTACATTCTGCATCGTTACTGTATTATTACAATATTAGATAAATGATAGCCATTCGCTCTTGAAAATGTAATGAAGACATCAGTGGTTTCATTTCTGCTATGTAAGATTACTTTGGCCCAAATCCTAACCAACTTTCTAATGCTAGCATAGCAGTGTCAATGGGACATGTGCTGCATCCTGCAGTTGGGTGGCACTCCTCCTCTTTTGTCGGTGCTGGAAAGTGGTTTAGGTTTGTGCCCTTTTTAATCTATTCCTGCCTGTTCAGATGACCTATAACATGCAGGGGTACTAATCACAGGGAGGGTCTCTCCCTGTGAAAAGTGTTTGTCGCTGCAGACTCCATGCTTGCAGAACATCTGGGTTTTCAGTTTTAGGTGATTTTCAGCTTCTAGCTAGTACCATTTTTGCCATTTCTTATAAACGTACCAGGAGGACTCTGGAGGACTCTGCCTAAGTGGGGATATGTCATTAACAAATGAAAAGAACTACTGTTGGTTCAAAGTTTAACCTATAGCCCAGTGGTACTCAAACGTTTCCGGTCAGTGGCTCCCTTGACCCCCGTGGCTGTTGGCCATGACTCCCCATCATGTTCCTGAGGGCTGGAAGTGACATCATTAAACAGGAAGTGGGCAGATATATTATTATAATATTATATTCATTATAACATAATATCAAATATTAAATATATATTAACTATATGAATATTAATTATATTAATCATATCATTAATTAAATGCAGATCTTAAAAATATATTATTAGTACACAGCAATATATATGCTTTATAAATGATCAGCTGCTGATCACTGTTGGAGACAGGATGCTGGAGTAGGTAGATTTTGTCTGGTCCAGGAGGACTCATTTTTTTAAACTTTGTAAGCATACGAATAGAATTGTTTTATCAAGTGAACTTTGTGAACAACCAGTCTGACCAACATTACACACACACACCCCTGTGGACCCCAATCCAACTAGTCATTTCTCCCATTCTCCTTGGATAGGATTGAACACTTTATTAATGTAATGAAATTAAATTTTTCCAGCAGCTGGTGGGGAAAACAAAAATAGACCATGAAAATATATCAGAGTTGATGAGGGTTTGGTTAGGAAGCTGATTTGTCTCCTATACTAGGAGATGCACAGCTCAAGCCTATGCATGTCTACTCAGAAGTAAGTCCCATTAGAGTCAATGGGGCTTACTCCCAGGAAAGTGTGGATAGGATTGAGTTGACAATCACTTCATCAATGGCTGATAAGTATTCCCTTCACTTATATACCTTCACTTAAAGTATACTTCACTTAAAGTATACCAAGATTCATCACTTTAAAAATACAGCCTTTCCTCTTCAGTCAAACAACAAGATTAATAAATCACTTTAAAAACAGTACCCTTTTCCTGCTCCTGGCCAAGTAAAGTGTGTGCTTGTCTCTCCCCTCCCCCTTTGCCAACTGCATGGAAGCAACTTTAACAGTCCTGATGACTGGTAAAATTGGAAGCGTTTTATTTGGGGAGGGGGAGGAAAGTGGGAAGGTTTGGAGATCGAAAGGGGGGAGTGGAAGAGGGAGGGGTTGAAAAGAGAGATTTCACTTTGATGAGAAGCGATCCCAGGCTGGGAACTAGGAACCAACCAGACAAGGATCAGCGAGGGGAGCATGCTCGGAAGAGGGCGGGGCGGCAGCAGCAGCCAGTCTCGCAGCTGAGCAACTCCTGTTTCTTTTGCTTTAAAAAAAAGAGCGCAGAAGATGGGGTCGTATTCTGCCCAGGGGTGTGACTGTATCGCTGCGAGAGGACATCCCGCGCCTCCCCTTTAAGTTCCTGGTGCTGCCCTAAAGAGCCACGCTTCACAGTTTGAATAACACTGCTATATTCCATATTACATAAATAATAATCTAAACACTCCTGCAGATCTCTTTGGAAAAAAAGTAAGCAGGCAACCCCACCAGAAATGAAAAAAAAAATGATTCCATATTTTGATTTCCAACATGCAAACCTTTCCATTGTATATATCTTATTTAATTGCAAAGTGCAAGGTATGAAACTTTAATTGGGCTTACGTATTTGTACATAAAAAGAAGTCACAGAACAATCCTATGCCTATTTACCAAAAAGTTCATTTTCCCCTGGTGTTCAGTATAGGACGGCAGCCTTAGGGTGCAGTCCTGTATGCACTCTCCTAGGAATAAACTCCATTGAAAGCAATGGAATTTACTTCGGGTAGGCATGCATAGGCTTTCTCTGTTAATCAGATAAGGTTCTTTATGTTTTGCTTTGTTAAATGCCTTATCTGAAAATACTAGGGGAAAGGATGGAGTGGAGGCATTCAACCATTTTTTTAGACCTTTGCCCTGAGGAAATAATTCTGTACATTCAGATGATAGCATTATCCCAAATTTTCGCATTTTATCTTTCACAAATTGTTTTCTTCTTGGATTGATTACAGAGGATTGCATAGATAGATTCTGCAGGGTGAGTAGGAAGCACTTCCACTCTTGGGGTTTACCAAATTTTTTCCCTTCTGAGTTTATCACCTGAAAATTGCCTCCAGAATGTCAGCAGCTTTTGAGGTGACTGCCAATGTAGGAGTATTAGTGACAATCCCTTTGCATTAATGGAAACAACTTCTACTCTCACAATGGGATCTTGGAATCCAAACCAATGTCTTCAGCTATGGACCCTAAAGGAAAAATGCCTGAAGAAAACTGTCATTTTCTGATACTTGCCCCTTGATCTTATTATAGCACACGAGGACAAAACTTTCAAAGGAGTTTCACTCAACTCTTGTTGTAGTGAGTATCTACCAAGGTTTTACCTTCTCTGAATGAAGCCAATGAGTTGTCTAGGCTGACTAGGCAAAAACCAACATGATATATAATAGTGGCATTGGACCCTGCTGCCCTAATTTAATCTTTTTGACAGAATATTTAAGCCTATTCTAAGTTTATTCTAAACTCGTGTGCTATAAAGAATTAAAGGCCTGTTCTTTTTTAGTATAGCAGTGGAGGAAAAATTAATGAATAATAAATAAAGAGGGAGATGGTAATACAGTAAAATGTATATTCTTTTTCAAAATTGTAATTGTTGAAATCCTAGATGTCCAGAGCAATCTTGATTTATCCCAGATTTAAAGTCAAACCTGCTATTATATAAAGATGCATAATTCAATGTATATAATTAAGATTTCAGGAGAGTATGGGGTCAGAGGTAAGCCAAACTGAACACTGACAAAAGGTCTATCTCACATAGAAGGTCCACCTGCCCAGGCCAACTCTTGAACCCTCTGTGTTGTGTCAGTTGTAGCACACACACCATATAGGTGGAAGGATGCTGGGGGGGGGGCGACCAGAAGAGAGCTTTGCCCCAGGCCACCAGTGCTAGAGAAAGTGGTTCCTAATATGTGAACTGTGTGACTGGTTTTTCCTCCCTGCATATTAACCAACTGAGATAAAAGAATTTGATAAAAGAATTTCCCCCAAGTAGAAAGCATTTTCTTAAATTGCCATATCATTCAAGGCACACTGAGTTATCCAGAAGGAATATTAAAGTGTGAAGAAATTCTTAGTGATGGTTATTGGTAATTCCAAAATATAGTTCAGTTCCTTTGATGAAAGGAAGTTGATTAAATTGTGATACAAGGGATTCTAAATTCTGATGTAAAAGATCAGTGGCAGAAAGTCCCAGTATGTATACAATTAAGTATATGCTTTTTGTTTTGTTTTTAAGTTTGTTTTAAATTCTTGGGATTCTGCAGATTAGTTGGATTGCTTATTTTTATTTTTTAAACCAAGGAAGGGATATTTGCTTTAGGACTGTATAAGTAAGCAGAAAGTTGCATCCAGATAGCTGTCTTGCAGTGTAATCCTATGCATGTTTACCCAGAAGTAAGGACCATTGTATTCAGTGGGGTTTACTCCTGGGAAAGTGTCATAGGATTGCAGCTTTACTGTTTGTTGATGTGAACATGTTGTATGCAATCATGAAAGTGACATGAAGGAATATTCTTTCCTTCTCTCGTGTGTGTGCGTGAGTGAGTGAGAGAGAGAGAGAGAAAGATTGTTATTTCTAGGGCTGTGTTTTCCTTGCAGTCAAAGTTGGAGGGAAACCTATACGTGCCATAATTTCAAGCATATCTTGCAATCTCTTAGTTCTCTTAGTGTTGGAACTGTCAGAGAATGTAACTTAGAACCCAATCCTATGCATGTCTACTCAGAAGTAAGTCCAGTTGTGTTCAGTGGGGCTTACAATCAGGTATGTGTGCATAGGATTGCATCCTTAATTTTTTTTTTAACCAAAGTAATTCTAAAAGTACAGTCTGTCAGCCTGCACAATATGATGAGTATAGGAATTTTGAGGATTCACTGATCAGTGATAGAATCCAGTGAACATCAGTAGGTGCACCACAGATCCTATTTAAATAAGTTCAGATTTTAAATAAATAAATATTACTGTGCAATACTATACATGTTAACTCAGAAGAAGGTCCCTGTGTTCAGTGGGACTTACTCTCAGGCAATTGTCTGTAGCAGTGGTTCTCAAACTTTTAGCACAAGGACACACTTTTTAGAATGAGAATCTGTCAGGACCCACTGGAAGTGATGACATGACTGGAAGTGACATCATCAAGCAGGAAAATTTTTAACAATCCAAGGCTGCAATCCTACCCACACTTCCCCATAGTAAATATCATTTACTATCATTGTTAAAAGCATATGTATAGTTATATGTATGCATATATGTATGCATTGTTAAAAGCATATGTATAGTAGCCTTTAAAAGTACTGATCTGTAACATTTCCCCAAATGCAGTCACATACCAATAATATTTTTTTATTAAAAATAAAATATTGAAATGAATGGGAACCCACCTGAAATTGACTCACAACCCACCTAGTGGGTCCCGACTCACAGTTTGAGAATCACTGGTCTATAGGATTACAGCCTCAGCCAGTTGTTAATATTAGGCTATAATCCTATCCACACTTACCTGGCAGTAAGCCCCATTGACTACAGTGGAATTTACTTCTGAGTAATATGGATAGGATTGGGCTCTTACAGAAGTTATTTAGCAGACAACAGCTTGTAACAATTGGAATTAAGGTTATTTTGAATGTGCTAATTACCTTGAAGTATTTTGACTGTGGTGATTAATGTCTTAAAACAAAAATTTAAAAACCAGTCACACATAAATAAATTTGTTTGAGCTGACTACAAATGTGTTTCTATATAGTTTGGAAGAATTTAATGCCATAGGTGAATAATACTATATAGTTTCTTTGTTTAATCAATTGCATTTTAATGGCACTTGTTCAGCAGACAATCAAATTGGGGTCAGAGTCACCATATTTCAATACTACCATATTATTTTTTAAGTACTGTACTAGGATTTCTAAGCATCTCTTTAATCAAAAATTAATTCTGCATTTTTATAGTATTGCAGAAGAGAGCAACTTGAAGATGTTAGATGTCAGGTCACCGTGTTTTTTCTTTCCAACTCTAACAACCATAAAATGTAGTAGGACCAATTCTCCTGACAAAACAAAGTTTCTTGCATCACGGGCTTGAAATTTCAACAGTGTTTAAACATTATTTAGATATAACAATTATTTTACAAAGGCTACTTTTAACATGAGCAGGCCACCCACAGTGTTGACGAGAGAAAATGGCATGCAAGCCACCCAGTGAGACTGATGTAATTTTTTCATCTTTGCTTAAATTATAGTCACCAGACCAGATAATGTAGAAACTTTTTACAGGCAACCATCAAAAGAGCTGAAAAACATTCACCTTTCTTTCTGGTAAATTTAAAAAAAGTCACAACTCTCAAAAAATGTAAAATATTTGAAATGTCTTATACATTTTCTTTATTTTGAGTGGAAAAGGCAAGAGCATTCTTTATAACTGTGAAACATACTTTAATTGAAGGTAAACTACATTATAAAATATAACAACTGAAAGTTTGAATATGGTCTCATAATTAAAATAGTTTAAGACAAAAATTCTGTTATTTTATAATGGTCCTTACATTCTCAGTTCTAGATCTTTGGAAACCAGTTCATGTTGCTCTAAACTGTGAAAATAAAATCAGATTCAGTGTCAGTTCAAAGCTGGCACTCTAGCTAGTGACTTCATTAAATTATTTTGATAAATTCCCCAAGCTGAATAAATGAAATACCCTTTTAGCCACATTTTTCTGAAATATAAAAAAATTGTTTTTTATTTCCTTTCCCTCCAAAAGAACAAAATATACCTTATGTAGTTATTCTGTCAATGGCATTTACATTCTTTTCTTATATATGACATAGTAAAAGGAATTCATTAGGCAATGATCTGCAGGGCATAGATAGAACTGTAAAATTCAGCTCTATAGCCAAAGCAAACTCTAAAGTCACCACAATGAAGTTCAAGCACTTGGTCTAGAAACTGAATTTGTTTTTAATTGTACTGTGGTTTCTGCCACATTAAAAGACTGAGCAATCAGCACTTATAAAATATTGTTTCAGTAAATTGGTTTAAAAAAATTCTGTAACATGTAATAGACACATTTGTGTTTGCTGATGCAGCTCTAATTATTATAATAAGCACGACAAATCCATTGGCTAACCTCATTATAAGCTACTCTGTGTCCTATGTAATGTATTTACATGTTTATCCTCTCTTTAAAACAGGAGCAAGTAATTCTGCAGATACCTTGTTCCAAGAAGTATTGGGTCGCAAAGACAAGGCTGATTCAACAAGAAATGCACTCAACGTCCTGCAGCGATTCAAATTTCTTTTCAATCTTCCACTGAGCGTTGAAAGAAACATTCAAAAAGTATTTAATATTTTAATACTGTGTACATGCAATTTTCTTACCCCCAGTTCATTCATTTCTTATGATGAATCTTTTTTGTTTCTTGAAAGGGTGATTATGATGTAGTCATTAATGACTATGAAAAAGCCAAGGTATCGTTTGGGAAGACTGAAGTTCAAGTGTTCAAAAAATGTGAGTTTTAGATTTTGCTAAAGTCAGTTGTTCAAATAAGGAAGATCTACAACATAGAGCAAGCTGAGGAGCTCAGTGTGGACGTCATCTTCTGTTTATGTGAAGCTGTCTACAACATTTGGAACAATTACTCTAAACAATATCTTTGGCAGGGGTTCCACCTTTAAAATTCCCATAAATTTACACTATTTTGTACTATGTGTCGCAGGAGCTGAAATTAATTCTTTAGCATTATGAGACATAAAATAAAAGCTTGAGGAACCCTTTTGGAGCTGAAACAAAAATAGGCTTCAGACTTTCACAGTGTAATCCTGAGCTGCCCGGCACATGAGGTTGCCACGGTGCCAAAGTGGCTACTGCTGTATCCAACGTGTGCTGGGCAGCCCATGGTGGCTGCTTGGGGTATGGAGAAATTTGTCCCCTTCCACTAGCTAAGGGAAGTAGCCTCACAATGGGGCTACTCGATTCTGCAGTGGCTCTTGAGCCAGCGCAGAATCAAGGAGTCCCATGTCAGACCACGGGACTCCAGATCTGGTGAAGCTCAGCTCCGCCGGTCCAGCCTCCTTTCGCCCGACTCCCTCCTCTGCCACACCTTCTCCCTCCCTACTCCTGCCCCCACTCACCTCTTCACCATCCAGTGGTTTGGGCAAGTCGCCAGGCAGCAGAACACAGGCCCAGCACCAGAGCTGTCCCAGCACAGGCTTGCACTGGGCTAGCTCCAGTGCTGGGCCCATGGTAAGGCTCGCAAACATACCTTATGGTATGTTTGCAACAGTGCGTGCGGTGACAGGCCAGCATGCACAGTGCTGGATTGGGCCCTCAGCCTTAAATTTTGCAATGTTATGTAGTCTGTACTTCCAGATTAAATTAAAAAATAAATTGTTTGTTTACCTAGCCTTACAGAGAAGGATTTTCAATAATCGTATGATTTTTCTACAACTCTCTTAAAAATTTATGATTGTGTATTATATATATCTTTATGTAATGAAATGTATATGTTTATAGATCTATAAACTATGACTTTAAAGTTTGAAATGGAATTAGGTGAAATTAGTGGTAGATAAAAGGATTTTTATTAAGTAACAAAGTCGCAGTTTCAAATTTCACCTTCCAGTAAAGGTTAGACTGGACTGGAGTGTTAATATATAATCTAGCTAGAAGAAATGTGATGATAGCAGTGTAATATCCTGCAGTTTTGACTAATACAGAATATGGTTGGACTAGACTAAACTTTAGCTCCTTATAACTAAGTTTGTGACATTTTACTGTTGGAAAAAGAGAATTTTATCTCTTTTTTGAAATGACAGATTATGCTGAAGTGGAAACTCGAGTGGAAGCATTGAGGAAGCTACTTCTGGACAAACTGCTGGAGACTCCATCAACATTACATGACCAAAAACGCTATATAAGGTGGTCTTTTTCCATATCTTTTTATACATGCTTTTTTGTAGACGTGTACTTGATGTTACTTTTATCACACTATAAACATTCTTAAGCATAGAACTAGTGGGAAGATCTCTGTGTGATGTTTTTCAGTCCCTTGTGTGAAAAATGTAATCTGTTATTTATGTAACAGTTTACATTTGAAAGAGTCTCATTCTGATTCATCTTCTCAGACTGGTTGTTATGTCAAGTTAAACTGAAAAGAGTGAAGATTTCAGACTTGGCTTCTGTATGGTTTCATTACTGTATTTCTCTAATCTCATTCACACTGGTTATTTTGTTAAATGTAAAAGGGCTTAGGAGTATTAAACTGTATTAAATACAGTTTTGAAATGGACAGTATCAAATGAAGATGATGCAGTCCTTAAAGACAGTATAGAAACACTTTATCAACTTTTTATTTCTTTATCGTGCAGTAGATGTTTAATGTTCTGCCCTCTCTTTTGGAAGACTTTCACTGAAGTGTTTTGAAAAGGACTATTGTAGAAACTAATTTAGAATTGCTCTGGGAGTATACAGAAATTTTCTCAGCACAGAAAGCATTTTAAAGGAACAATATATCACTGGGGAGGGGGGGTCAGATATTTTGGTTTCTACGAGTATTTTTGTCCCGTTGACTACATTTGTGATAATACAATTTGAATGTGACTTTCTAAATAGCTTTAGAGATAGGTTTTAAACCAAATTCATGTGGCTAGTGCAATTCTTTAACTTTTAAAAAAGAAAACAAAAAACTGTCCAGAGCAAATGGATGATGTTTGTCCTTGCATGAACCAGCAGACATCTTACCTTGAACAACAGAAACTGGGCTTTGCTGTCCGTCTTCTGTTATCAATCTTGATTGCTGCTCAAGAATCATGGAGAAGATGCCTCTTTTGCCTAGGTATTTCTTTGCCCCCTTTCCATGTTTTAATGTGGCAGCTCAAAACACCCAAGAATCAAGCAGAGCAAGAGTCTGTGATCTTTAACCTATACAATGAAATCATATTTTTCTAGCCATAAGTTTATGACTAGGAATAAAGGTCTTGTTTAAGGAATCTGTAATTGCTATTAGGCCTCTTCCTCCCCTCCTGAACGTTTGCTTTTACTTCATGATAAGGTATGGGTGAAATCTGTGATTTGTTAAAAGTGTGTCCTGGCACGTAAAATCTGACACCATTTTACTTACACAAATCAGACCTCTCCAAAATTTTGTCCTCCCCGATATGTTCTGTTTACAGCATAAGGTACATGACTGAAAACAATACTAATGTGTGGAAATATGTCCACTCCTAGTATTTAAATTGTTATTACTAATATTAAGGATATTTATATAATGCTTTTCAACTAAAAGTTCACAGAGTGATTTACATAGCTAAATAAATTTAAGGTGCAGTCCTAACCCACTTTCAAGCACTGACATAAGGGCAATGCTGCTCTGAGGTAAGGGAACAAACATTCCCTGATTTTGAGGAGGCCTCCGTGAGTGCCACCCAATTGCAGGATGCATCACATGTCCCATTGGCACAGCTATGCCAGTGCTGTAAAGTTGGTTTGGATTTGGGCCTTAGCTGAAAACATAGCTAAAATATGTGAAGACACTAAAATAAACGACTATAGCAAACATTTGTATTCACTGCAGTAACAGTTAACACAGGAAGTGCAGCACCATCAGTTCTATTCATTGTCTTGTAAGTTCTGCTCATTGACCATCCCAGATTCTAGTGCTGTGTTTGCGACTGAGGAGCAGATTCACATCCACTCTATCATCACACTTGCAATGTAATACATGATGGTAGATTCTCCTAACTAACACCTGTATGTTCAATGAACTGTGATGTTTTTCTCCCCCAGTGAAGACAGAAAAGATGCAGTTTGACTCTCTATCACTGTGGGTGCCTTTGTTGCATGTTATGTTACAAGCATGATGGAGGGTATTGTGTCCACTTCTCTTGCACATCTTTGACACAGATAAGCAGGGTCTTGCCTACATTCTCTCTTCCTAACCTTAGCCTGTGAGGAAGAATGAGAAATAAGCATTCTGTTGCCCAGCATGTGAGCAGCCAACATGCTGAAGTAACTGGAGCTGTTCCAAGAGCTTACAGAACCCTGAGGGGGTGGGGTTGCTGAGTAAAATGACAGGATGCAGGGAGGAAGAGCAGGCAGTGGGAGGAGCTGCACCCCAAGGTTTTGTACGCTGCTACCTACAAAGACAGGTTATCATAATAAATTCTCTTTCTTTTACCTCCCCTCTTTCAGGGATTGGATAAATTAGTTTAGATTGCCTTTTCAGCTTTTTCTTGAAAGGACAGAAATCTTGGCCAGTGTTTAAAAAAAAAAAGTGTGCTGGCTTAACTATATCCCTTTATTTATTTAATGCCAAACCCCTCAGCATACATATACTGAGTGGGGACTTAATGAGGCTTAAAACGATTCAGCTTGCTTTAGCATATTACGAGGATATGAGTGATGTAAGCCCTGTTTTGTTTTGCTTGTTTTTTTACAATGCTGTGCATTTGTAGGAAGAGTTTGTCATTAGGTTCCATTGTCTGGTCTGGGGCACACAATGCTGCATCCCTGCTGAAGCTAAACACATCTAGTTGCTTTCTGGCTGGGAGACCGTCTAGGAACCATATGTGTATTCTTTTCTCCATTGTGAAAAAGAACAGGATATAAATGTAATAAATAATGGTTAGCCTACCTTACCCTACAGCTAGGAAAACAGTGTAGTGGTGCGAATGCATGCCAGAACTAAAAATGCTGTGGTGTGAAAAATATGGTTCTGTATTACAGTAGCACAACCTCCTAAACTCTAATTTAGATTATTTATGTTTAATAATTACACAAACACATGCTGTAGCTTTTAGGTTAGTATGACTTTTCTAACTCTGTATTATTGAAATGACTTTTTTGTGTTTGGAAGCTTAAAGCTCTATGAGTAGGCTACTTTTTAAAAATGACTTGGCATGTTTGCATTTGTAACCAAGCTTGTACTCAAGCTACTTGAGATTGGCTACCTGTCCATTCTGCTTGGAAACAGGATCTGTATTACTCAGAATTCTGTAAGGTGTTGATGCTTTTAACTACAGGGGGGGCCCGTATCTGCGGATTCACTTATCCACAGATTGGGTCTGCAGGGCCCCTCCCCACACACGCCCCTCAAGAGGGGAGGGGAGTTCGGATCCTCTGAGCCTAGTAGAGGCCGCGGACGTCCGTCAGTGGCCTCTGCCAGATTCAGACCGAATGTTTCTGTGAAAAAACTGGTTTCACTTCTGGTTTCCTTGAAGGCTTCCCCCCGGCCTCCTAATGCCTTATAAGGCATTAAAAACCGAGTAACCAGAAGTTGCATTTTTTTCACAGAAACACTCGTCTGAGCCCAGCAGAGGCTTCCCCGGATGGTGGGGGGGTGTTCGCCCGTATCTACGGTTTCACGTAACCGTGGGGATTCTGGAACAGAACATTTGCGGATATGGGGGCACACCTGTATATCTCTATCAACTGTGTCATTTAAATATACCTATGAATCTCCAAATGTAGACAGAAATAAGAATGTAAGAAGCAGCTAACTTGGATTTATGCAACAGCTGACTTGGTTTTATGCAAACAGCAAAGAGATGTGCATTGAACTGAGCTCTACTTCTGACAGGCTAAGAATTTATTAACTGAATTGTGGTTTAATGATCTATCAATCATGTTTTCCCCTACTCTCTCTTAGAATTCTGATAGCTTTTTTTCTCCTTGGGTCAGAGCAGAGGGAGTAAGCAAAATATGGGAATGAAAGAAATGTCACATTTGAATTCTCATTTCTACAATTTAATATTTCTACAGATATCTTTCTGATCTCCATGCAGAAGGGGACCCAGCTTGGCAATGTATTGGTGCCCAGCACGAGTGGATTTTGCAGCTTATGCACAACTGTAAAGAAAGCTATGTTAAAGATCAGAAAGGTACATTTGTTTCTGTTTAAAGAAATGACTCTTACTTCAACCTGAAGACTGCAGTCTAGGTTTTCTCTCGCTTTATTGATAGATTGAATATTGGCAAATTCTTCCTGTTGTACAGTTCTGACCAGCCTTATTTCAAAACGAGAGTTTCCAGTTTTTTCTAGTAGTTCTTGCATTCTGGTGTGTCCCAAAATTGATTCATACATCACATTCTTAGTGAGGGAGTATATTGAAATCAAATTTGCTGTTGCTGCTACTAGTCTCCAGAAGATGGGGCAAGTTCCCTTGTTCCTGTGCCCACTGCAGGCAGAGGTGGAATTGTTCCACTGCCCCCTTCCCCTTGGGAGTAATCTTCAGCCACTGTTGCTAGCTTCTTTTTTCTAGTAACCAAAATGAGCAGTGGCAGCAGACGAACTTGCTTTACTTGCTTTCCCCTGTGAATATTCCAGAGTTCAAATTCCTCCCAGGGTCTGCACTCAAGTCTGTCCCATTCTTTAAGTGGCTGAACAAGCTGTACTAGCTAGACTATAGAATTGCTTGATTAATAAGATTGCTTAATTAGAGCAGCTAATTTTCAGGATCAGGGAGAAGAAGGAACAGGGAGAAGAAGGTGGTAGCAAGAGAGACTAGTGGTTAAAGCAGCTTTATAGTACACACTGTTTAAAATGTACCATGAACTGTCTATAAGTGCATGAACAAAGGAGGCAGAGGAGACACAATCCCAAAACAAGGTCAGACTATCTTGGTGTTAGCTGCAGTTCAGATCAGGAAGAAAATAAATGCTCTTATAGGTTATTCTGTTTTCTTTCCGTGAATAGAGACCACTTAGACCACCTTCCTTGTCCGGAATAATGAGTATGAAGTCCTGTTATTTTTGTAAGATTTTTGACAACAGAAAGCAAATCATTGAACTTTTTTTCTTGTATTTAAACTGTTTGTTTCTTTGCTGTGTTGATTTACTGGTAGCTCTGCCCAACCACTAGGAAATTGAACAGATCCTTAACCCACCTTACCCTTTCTTCTCTTCTGTTAGGTTTCTATTCACCTTGCAATGAATGATCTATCTTTGTTTGATCAGACAGGCTGGTGTGGTCTATGTCAAATTGGCCTTTTCAATTTGTTATCCTAGCAGCTGGTTCTCCTCTATTGCCTTTGTGTACTGTACATCTGGAAGGCCTCTTGCAGCTGGGAGCTATTTCATGTCTAACTCATATCCCCTGTTGCTAATAGAAATACTCTTTTGACAGTGAATGTCAAGTGAAGCCTTAATGCGTTATTAATTAAGAAATTAAAATATTAATCATCACTGAGCTTGGCATTATTTTCCAGAGTCTTTGTCAGTTTAGCAGAAATCTTAAAAACCTTTGAGGCAGAATATCTGCTTTCCTTGCCCTCTTCTAAAAATTGTACCATGAACCTGATGAGTAACTATTTAAACCTGTATGTTGTCGATTTAAAAACTATAACAAAAGAAGGGTAGGTAAAGTCCAGCATTAATAAACCAGGCACTTTCTGCTAATCCACAAGAAATGTCTACATAAGCTCTGTTCAAATTAAAACTGATTCCAGTTAATCGGAATTTCAAGCAATATAATCAAGACCAGTGCTCAAAAGTCACATGCAACATGAAACAGATTTTCTCTGATATAACTCCTACTCATTTCAGTGAGCCTTATGCAAGAGATGTTTCTGGTAGAATCCATTCTGTTTTAAGGCATTGGAGAATAAGGGTAGATAGCCACTCTTGAAAGAGTTTTACCTTTACCTGCAGAATAGAAATACCTTCAGTAAATAAATAAAATGCAGGCTGGTCATGTATTGGATCTGTGCTAGCGTGAGATGAAACCAGCTATGAAATCTTACTTAGTCCAAGAATTTAGAGTGCAGGTACACAAGTCAATTCTGCAGCATCTGATTTTGGTTCAGAGTACCCTTCCAGCCCCCTCTGGGCTAGAAGCAAATACAGCGGGAGTTGCATAGCTGGATCCTATTCTTTCTCATGCTATCAACCTTCAGCTGCTGCAAAATGCAAGAAGGGTGTTTCAGGCACTGCACACAATTACTGTCTGTCCCTGGCTAGTAAGGCATAGCCATATACGAGTAGTTAACCTAACAAACAAAACAAAGCAGTTTGAAACACTGCTTGCAAGAAAGCACATTGCCTGCCATGCTTTGCTAATCTAGGCATATGCCAGAGGAAATAGAGAGGGTGACTTTTTCAAAGCATCAAGATGAGGTTCAAGAGCAGTCAGAAGTTCTGCCACTTCGGTGGTGGCTTCCTCACAGTGCTAGAACAGTGGCTGTGTACCACTTGCAATAACACACCTTTCCAGCATATGTGGCACCCCCTCATGCTTACCCCACATCCTAAAGTAGAATGAGGTTGCTCATTCCTAAATCTTTCTTTTGTGTATAACAAAATCATTCCTTTTCAAAATTACTCAGTCATTTTTTTAGAGTTATTTTCCATATTTGGCTATTTTTGGTTTTAAATGTTTTCCACACACTTTTAATTTTCGAAGTGCTGCTTGTATCCCAGTGATTCTTGTGAATCAGAATCTGTTCCTTTAGATCTCAGTCTCCCCACTGAGGTATGCATGAGCAGATGAAACTGTTTGGCATGCACTTTTAGGGTTAGAATGTTTACTTGAAATGCAGGCAGTAGTAGCTCAAAAACAATATGCATTTTAAAACCTTGTTTTAGTTCTTCACACTTTGTGCAAAGTCTGCTAAACTTATATTTGAAAACATCCCTTTTATTTTTGCAGATGTATTAAAGCTAATGTTTGGTATACAAGTATAGGCTGCAATCCTGTATATACATTCCTCGTAGTAAGCCCTAATGAACACAATCGAACTTACTTCTGAGTAGACTTGCATACATCTTTCTAGAATTAACTGAAACCATTCAGCAGTTGTGACAGCAAAATCCTTAGTAAGTTCAGGTACTGATTTTTAAGAAGCCTTAAAAAATTTTCAATTCATAAGCAGTGCATCTTTGTTTCTACATTTAGATCTTGTACAGAAAACAAACAAGGCCTTTTAAAATATATTGTTGAGTCCAGTTAATTTTGAAGGCACTTTCTTAATTTCTTGCTTCGGCAAATTGAAAGTCTTCTGTGTGGCATGTTTGAAAGGAATCCTATACTACTTGTGTCAGTGCAGGCTGTAGGCACTGCCTGTTTGGTCAACAAGCAACAGTGGGTGGTCGGGCTGCAGCACAGGACAAGGGCCTGCTGTGCACAGGAAAAAATGTTCAAAGGTGTTTAAGGGCGGTAAGGAAGTCTGCCGCCCTTCAGAGAATCCAGCAGCTATAGATCAGTGTTTCTTCTCGCTATTCTACCTTTGTCAAATCCCACTGTGTGTGCCCAAAGCAAGAGAAAATACTGTAACTTTCTTATGTCATGACACATCTGGACATCTCTCATAAATTCAACCTACGGACACATCGTTTCACTATATAATTTTGTGATATTTAACCTTTATTAAGGACAATCTGTTGGATAAGTAAAGATGTGTGCTAAAACTGAGATATTGTGCAATGAAAGTTATTCCCTTTTTTGTTAGGCACTTAGCATTTCTTAGCAGAATGGAACTGCAGTCATCTGTTCTTAGTGACCGCTTTGTTAAAAACAATGTTTTAAAAATATTAATAAAATAAACACCTTGTAGCATTTGACATAAATTGTACAGGCAAAAATGATTTCTGGAAGGAAATTGCCCTGGATACAACATGAAAATATTCTGGGGGAAAATTAAATTGCTACCTAATGGATTTGCATTACTTAAAAAATAAAAATGTATTAGTTCTAAGTTATGAGATTTTCCTATGAACATTGTGCTTCTAGCAAATGTATGTATAGTTGCACTCTTTTGATGGATAGTGTCAACAAACATATTTTTCAAAATGTAAAATATTTTGAGTTTTAATGTAGCGTTCATTTGGATTAATCTTACTTAACTGTACTGGTTAGGGTGTATATTGTAAGCAAATAGTTTGTGTGGATTGTGTGTATGTGAATTTTTCCACACAGTTGTGGCTGTGTATAGCTTGTGTTTACGTATAGGCTGTAAAACTATGTAAATGTCATTTAAGTTGTATACAAAAAAAGATTTTTAATCTGTCTACAAGATATGTCCTGACATTGTATCAGATCAGCCTGTTGGCATGTTATTTGGCCTGCATATATTTTACCTTATTTTAAATATGTCTTGCATGACTCATTTATGTTGGGTATGCTTGCTTTTGGTTTTGTTTTTCCCCCAAACCTAGAAAGTTAGGCACATTCCAAATATAGAATATCATAATGGCCCATCTTTCAATATATTGTGAATTCTAAGATTTCCACTCAGTGTTATTTCAGAATTTGCATCCCTTCTGAATTTGCGGGTGATTGTGGGGACCCACTGTATTAATACTCTCTGTTCAGTACTTAAAATTCAGCTGTGCATCTTTATATGGCTGTTCTTTTACTTTTTGTTTTGAGAAGGGAAGAAAGGCTTTGCCTACGTTGACTTGCACAGCACCTCTTGCTTTTCCGGGCTGCCATGTGTAGTCCTGAAGCGCTATCTCCTGGACAACTTGGAAAAAAGTCAGCCCTGCTAATGTGCTCCAGATGTTCATTAGTCCTGAGGGTATATGTGCTGTTGTCATTCCCTGCTCCTGTGTTGTACTTTCTTGTAATGCTAGACAACCAATTAAGAAATTAGTTTCATGTTATACTTTCTTTTCCTGGTACAACTGCAAACTGATGATGTGGTTTCTGGTGGAACAAGAGAGTATTCTTTGCCCTGTTTTCTATTATTGGTGAATAAACAAACCATTGGAGGGTTTTTTTTAAGTGTTTGAGTACCAGTTTAGTGTATTCATAATCTTGCCATATCAACTGCAGATGGATAACTGTTGAGTGAGATGGGCCGCAATTTGGTCCACATTTACTTGGAAATAAGCCCCATTGATAGGGTGTGTGTGTGTTTTTTTTGGTGTTTTTTTTGTTAAAAACACAAAACATATTTTTGCTGTTAAAATATCTGAATAAGAACACAAAACACCACTGCATTTTCGTGTTTTAAGATATTTTTCCAAAATTAAAATATATTACATTTCCAGTTAAAAATAATACTGTGGCTGCATCTGCTGACACTATATCACCTATATCACCTACCTAGTACATTTTAAAAGAGATTATAATTTATAGGGTGTATGACAAATATATTTTGAAATTATAAAAGCAGTTTTCTCCTTCGTGTACAAATAGTAGCTGCTTTTGAAAGCATACAGTGTAAGATGAACTTTCTAAAACTGAAGGGGGGGGGTTGTTGCCAGTCCTGCTACTAAAGTACTTAAAAAGTTTGTTTTCGTGCAGGCATTCAGTGAAAGAAATATATGAGAGGAATATATATGAATATATATATATATATATATATATATATATATATATGAATATATATATATGAAGCAGTGAATTTAAACTGCAAATAACCATACCAACTGAATAATTTTGTTTTGTCTTACTTTGTTCTTCCAGTGATTTCAGGAAATTTACAGATTATTTGGCTTAGTTTAAGAAAGGGAGCCAAAACCAGATGTATGTAAAATGAATGATTCAAAGCATTTAGAATTTCAACAGGATTTCTAGAATACCCTGGTGAATTTGGGGTTGAGGAAAAAATGATAATTAGCATGCTTTCCTTTTTGTTTATTTTGTATGGTTTTCCTGTTTAAGAGAGGTTCGGTTAACACTAATTTAATTGGTTTAAGTCATTCTGCAAATATTGGTTGAATGCCCACACTCCCAATAAATACATCTGCAGGAGTAGGTGTGTTTTTCAAGTGGTTTTGCAAATTACATATTTTCCATTTCGCCTTTATGCTGCCTGGGCTGTCTCTTTACTGTCATTTTGTCAGTCGTACAGTTTGCCACTCATTCAAAGTGAATAACTAATCCCTTGTAAGTGACCAGCTCACTTAGACTCACTTCTTAGGTTGCCCTATGAAACAAAGGAATGGGTGGCAGACTGGTAAAAAGCCTGAAAGGCTGCGCTTTCTGTTTAATTGAGTGAACTTAAGCAAATTAAATGACCATCAGGATTAAAATAATGACAGTGCCATTTTTTCCCATCAGTTTATTACAGTACACATGAAACTAGTTCATGTTTACAGTAAACATGAACTAGGTTTGCAATAGATTCTTAAAAATGACATTCTGCTCATAGCTTGGCTTTCTAATTGGTTGGACAGTGTTCCAGAACAGTTGACTGACTTATTGGAATTCTCCTATTTCCAACAAGTCTGAGTCTTTAGATATCAGGTATGACCAGATTATACCATTGATCAGCTGCTACGTAGGATTCTGTGTGCTAGCTTGCAAGGTGGCTAGACTTCCACCTCAACTTGAACATCCACAGCCTGCATTTAAGGGCAACATTAGACACAAAGGAGCAGCTTTGCTGTGAGTGTTTTGTTCATTTAACAAAATGGTTCAGTCTGACCACTGGCCAGACAAAAGGCAAGTTCCAGGTCCTTCTTTTATCATTAAAAGGGGGGCAGAAAGTGAGAGGTGGAGAGCAGACACAGAGTCAAGAAAAGGTACCCCAACAGAATCCTATTCATGCCTCCTAAGAAGCATGAAGACTTCCAGACTTCCAGAAAAGTGTAGGATGGCAGCCCAGGTAGAGAGAGGTGACAACACTTTTCCTGTTCCCTTCTCCATTCACTCTTAGCAGTCTCCTTCCCTCTGCATCTGTGTGCATTGGAACAGAACAAGTGGAGTCTCCCCCACCCCTTCTTACCCAAGTTTCCAACTGATTCACAGAGCAAGAGAAAGGTGAGGCACTTTTTTCTTCATGTGCATGGAAATGAGCTTTCTGGCACAGTCCAGCACTGAAGATAAAGAGTACACAATTTCTGCTGTCACTGACAAGAGTAGGGCATTTACTGCCCTGAGAAGGTGAGCTCTCAGGGCAGGGAGTTCGTGACCCTTTTGGCTGGCAAGTACTGCTGGGATACATGCAGACACAGGAAGTCTGCCAAAGAATGATTGGAAGCCCAAGATAAGGGGCTAGCTTGGCTTTTGCCAGAAAGACAGCCCTGGGTTGCAGTGAATGTGTAGTTTCAAATTCCATGCTCACAGATGTGGTTTGCCATGGCATAACTACACATTTAATGTTTGTCTCAGTTTCATTTTTCAAATACAGCTCTCTTGTGCAACTATGAAACAGTCCTCCTGTGAGTTGAAGACACCTTCTACATACGAAAGGACTCCCTTTGGATCTAGCCCATTATATCTCTGTCTTTTTTTTTCCTCCCCTCAGTTATTTTGGACGTAAGAGTGGCATGTACTGGAAGGAGTAAAAATTTACTAAGGCATAATGAGTTGTGTATTCATAGACAGACATGGGGAAATAGAAAAAGGTCATGTATTGGTTTGTATGTCTGTTTTTCTTTGTAGACATTGGCACACTGCTTTAGGTATGAATACTGTTTAGAACAAACAGAGGGCTGACACCAATAATTGCCTCGCATTTGCTTCTAGGTGGTACACTAGCACACAGTCCGATGTTGGATTTGGACAGTGATGGGCGTCCATCTTCACTTGGCCATCTGAGTCGAAGTGCTTCACTGAAAAGAGGCAGCAGCACTCAGTCTAGTCGTGATGAAAGTAGGTATCAGCATATTTTTTGCTTCTCTCTCTCTCTCTTTCTCTCTGGGGAGAGAGACATTATTGTAACTGAATGGAACTTTTCTTCTTTGCTGGTGCCATTAGTAGTCTGAGCTTTAAATTAGAAAGTTTCCAATTCAAATGTTGCCTCTGCCATGAAGTCATTCAGTGGCCTTGGACAAGCCACTCCCTCTTGACATGGAACATCTCAGTTTTAACCAAACCTAAACTTTGACATCAAACAAGTGATTTGGGTCAAAGGTATATTTTAGTACAATATTACATGGCAACCAGACAGGAAAATGGTTCCTTACTATTGATTTGAAGCATTTAATTTTTGATTCAAAATTTGACTTTTTTGAAATTCAAAATTTTTACTACTGTGCTTTTCCTTTGTTAGATTGGCGATTTAAAGTTCCTCAGCAAGTGGCGTTTGTGGAAAAGTTAACAAAGCTTGTTGTAAGCCAGCTGCCCAACTTCTGGAAACTCTGGATTTCTTATGTGAATGGGAGCCTCTTTAGTGAGGTATTGCTTTTTGCATTTGTTCTTACCAATACTCTCAACTCTGTGCAGTTTTTTGAAGAACTTAAAATGAAATCTCATATACTGCTGCTTCTTTGGTTTAGGAGTGTGTGTTCCTCAGATAGACTTAGAGTGCAATCCTAACCTGTACAGCCAGCCACAGTGACCTGCACTGTATAACACACAGGTTGGAAGGCTGCTGGAGGTTACCCCAGGGTAAGGTAATATTTTCTCCTTACAGCCCAGCCTGTCCTATGGGGATACTGGTGCAAATCCAAGCAGCCCATGTTGGGATTTGAACCCCAGGTGTGGAGGTTAGGATATCGCATTCGCTGCTGCCACCGAACCAGCCTCCCTCCTGGACCAGATCCTTCCCCATTCTGCCCTCCCCCACCCGGAACCATCCCTCCCCATCCTCCTGTCACCCTCTCCCTCACCCTGCACTGCAAACCTACCTACTCCAGCCAGTGCAGGGACAGGAGCCAGCCCAGGCAAGCTGGCGCAGACCTCCACACTCAGCCAGCCAACTCTCGAGTTGACGCAAACATTCCTTGTAGCAAGTTTGCAAGACTTGGGACATGGTATTGGGGATCTGTGCTGGCTCAAGTGGACTATAGGATTAGGCTGCCTGTTTTCTCTTTGACCTATTGCAGCACAACCCCTGCCAGTATTGCCTATCTTTGCTCTCCAACTGCGTGAGGGATTTCCCATCCCATCCCTTATCATCTGTTCTTAAAGTTCAGCATCCAGGGTACCTGTATGTACCTTATGGCTCAACCCTACCCTGCACTGGAACAGGCAAGCCAAGTGGCTTGCGCTGTATGCAGTGCAGGAGAGGGGCCCAAAGCAGCTCAGCCAGAGGCAAAGGGAATCTTTTCCCCTTACTTCCGGGTAAAGCACGCTGGCCCCTATGGATCTCCTTGGACTTGTACCACCTCCTGAGATGGCACAAGTCTGAGGAGAGTGGAGCAACTTGAAGCTGCTCTGAACTCCCCGGGAACGGGGGTTGGAATCCAGCAAGAGACATGTGCCAGCCCAAGTGAAGGGTAGGATTGCGCCTTTAGAAAGAAATCTGTACATTAGCCATGTGCAAGTGGATCAGATGGAAAAATAGAATCAAGATTTGTTTGGCATCCCATTTTGAACAGTCTTTCAAACGTTCCTCTTTTTTTTTTTTTACATTTTAAACAAAATGACAGTTGAGAATAGACTCTTGAAGACACAAAAGCCACTAGAGCAAAATTCAGAGTTTTGAAAGCAATGAGCAATGACAGAAGGGAAAAGAAGTTGCCTGGTTTATTTTGTATAGTTGTGAGGATGATCCAGTGTCTCAGAAAAATGTCAGTTAAGAATTGCCAAAGGTTTTTGTCCCCCTCCACCAACAGATTTTAGAAGGTTTGTAATTGAGATATAGTCTTGAAGACAGTGAATCTGCAAAATCTAACCGTTGGACTTACCACAAAATAGTTTTGGTCTGTCTGTACAGGAAAAGGTTAACCCATTTAACAAAACCAGTGGAGAGACAATGAAAATCTGTCCTGATGTAATTTTACATATTCATGGGGTTTAGTCCACCAATCTATTCCCCTTTCAGTAGGACCGTGCATCAGCCATTCCGATACCCCCAATCATCATCATCTTGGATAATGCAAACTTCTGTGATACTCACAATCAGAAAACAGGAAAGCAAGTTTATCAGATAATTTAAATATATAAGGTGTACAGACAGAGTGAATTGAATCAGCTTCCTATATTTAGCAAAACGTTTAAATGGGACAGTATATGCTTGGGTACATTCTTAGTAGGCAGTGTCTGATTAATGCAAGAACTCTGAGAAAGTAGGAAGCATAGTATTGTTAAATGGTGGGTTTTTTTAAGTTGACTTTGAATTCATTGTCTATATGACATATGCATTGTGAACTGTGTTGTAGCACTTTCAATATTGCCCCTTTTAACCATGTCCTATTAAATTAGACAACAAATTATATATTTTTGAGGCACACAAATTTTTCCCAACTTCATTTGCTATGATATCTTCTCTCCATTAGGTGTCATTTGTACATTACATTATATGTACTCTTAAAGATGACTTTTAGCTGGTTTTTAAAAAATATATAAAATAGCGAAAGCCATCTTTAGCATACAGATTTTCTTTCTTTCTTTCTTTCTTTCTTTCTTTCTTTCTTTCTTTCTTTCTTTCTTTCTTTCTTTCTTTCTTTCTTTCTTTCTTCCCTTTTAAGAAGTATTTTGTAAGAAAACAGCTTTGCAATATTAATAGAAGGCACATCAATAAGAACTTTTGTTATGACCTTGTTAGGTATCTTGTGAATTTGCAAAAGTATGCACACTGATATACTAAAGGAATAACCAGTATATTGAACTATCCTTTATACTTCTGGAGAGTTTTTACATAAATCAGACTGTTTCTACCATAAATTAACCTGGACATCACATTTAAACATTTTGCTGAAATTGAACTCATAGAAGTACTGACGTGTTTCTGAAAAAAATGCAAACAAGTCAATTAACAACATCAATAGTGTCTCTCGGTTTATTTTTATGTTTTGCAAGACTGCTGAAAAATCTGGCCAAATGGAAAGATCAAAGAAGAATGCCAGACAAAGGCAAAATGATTTCAAGGTAAGTTAGATATATGAAGGAATCAAAAATGGGAGGGGGTGAGGATTTTTTAGACCAATAGTGGTGAAAACATTGATTATTATTTTTAATAATATATTTTAATTAGTTTGACTAGTGAATCATGTGAATCTAGTGAGTCAAATTCACTTGATTTCACAAGCTGCTGCTGTTGGTGCCATGAAATCAACCCCTGAGTGATGCTGTATTTATAGCTCTATGTTCACTAAATGTGTTTCCCTGTTTCACCTATTTTTGCCACCCAACCAGCTGGAGCTGCTAACTGGAGCAGGATTCAGATCTGTCTTTGGATGGTGTAAGCCCACATTGTTCTTTATGATAAGGCGCAGGCCATAGTGCTGCTTGCTTTTATTGCATCCTAAGAAAAGATTAAATAAATGAATGGAAAGCTGGATCAGGAGGAGCACCACCCACTGTCTTTTAAATTAATTTTTATACAATTAATTAATTGTATTAAATTAATTATATAATTAATTAATCAAGAGGAAAGGCTAGTTACCTTGTATTCACATGATTAAGCTATGTTCAAATATATCTCATTGGGTCCTGTTTTTTTATTTACAACTGACTATAGGAGTCCACTCATCCCAGATATAGGTAATTTTTAAGTTGCCTTTGGAGTGTACTTTATAAACCATTTCACCATTTCTAATAGTATCTTGTATTTGTAACATTCATTCCACTTTACTTTGCATTTATTGTGTTTTGACATTCCCCTCTACCACTGAGATGAGTTGAACATATCCTCTTTGATCATCAGCAGGTCATGGCTGAGGCAACTTTCCACAGGTGATGGTCACAGTAAATGCTACTTGCAATACTGTCACCTCTCCCCTTTCCCCCATTTTTTTCCCAACCTACCAATTAGCTTATGTATGGAGTAGTGCAGTTCATAAGGCAACTTCTATTATGGCTCTGCAAGCTTCCTTTAGAATCTTTTAAAGGATCTTAAGTAATAAGACTGGGAAAGATGTTTGCCCAAGACCTTGCAGAGCAAGGCTGGCTCATCTGTTATATGAATGATGCATCTCAGGGTGGTGAACAGCAGTCTTTTCATCCCAAGTGTGCAGTCTCCCTCCTGCAGATTAGAAGGCAGCAAAAGCATTACTCCATTGAGTAGTGGCTCAACGGCTCCAGCTGACTCAGGGCGCAGTCTTAACCCCTTATGACAGTGCTTTCCAGCACTGGCATAGCGGTGCCAATGGGACATGTGCTGCATCCTGCAGTTGGGTGTCACTCACAGAGGCCTCCTCAAAGTAAGGGAATGTTTGTTCCCTGACCTCAGAGCTGCATTGCCCTTATGTCAGTGCTGGAAAGCACTGACATAAGAGGTTAGGATTGCGCCCTCAGCCTAAAATCATTCTGTCTGATGTGTACACATTTATCCACTTTAACCTAGTCCACCCAGCTAGGAGGGGGGCAGTCCAACAACTCAGAACATTCTCAGAATGATCTGTACTTCTTTCCTTGTTTAAAGGGACAGTGTGAGAAGAGGATCACAGTGGCAAATTTTGAATGCCTCCAGGCACAACTTGACCTTAGTCCATCAAGGTCTAAAAGCAACTACCCAACAGAGTAGGCTGGGTTAGTTGTTTAAATGGAGCATAGGGCTATCTGTGAGTAAGGCAGCTTCTTATAGATTCTGTAGAACAGCTCTTTAAGGAATGAGAAACAGGAGGTGGCTGGCAGGAAAATGCCAATTATAGGGAACAATAATATAGTAGCAGGGGGCTGGCCCTCCCGGGGATGACACTACTAGTGACCAAAATCGCTAAAATTGCGGTTATTCAGAATAATACCATCATATGATATACATTAAATGCAGAATTTACAGCAGAAAGCAAGGAAAGAAACCAGAGTGAAATATCAACATTCTGTCAAAGTTAATGGCCAAAATACCAGAAAACAAAAATACAACTGTTTTATAAAACAAAAAGTAGATTTCCTTAACTCGAAATGGACCAATGAGACTGATTATTCAAAGAGCACAGTATGGAACCAATAAGGTGTTAGTAAGGTGACACCCTGGGGGGGAGGTTGACACCATAATGACCAAAATTGTGGTTTTTAGGAGTAATACAAATGTTATTATACCATTTGCTACGTACTTTACAGCAGAATGCAATGAAACATTAAAACTGCATTAAAATATCTGTGTCCAATCCAAAGCTATAGCTAAATAACCAGAAAAGGAAACACAATTGCCTTATGTCATAAAAAGTGGATTTCTTTAACTCAAAACTGACCAATGAACCTGAGTGTTATGAAAACTAACTAGGTGTTTTTACGCAACATGGAACCAATAAGAAGTTGTTATTAATCAGCTCCCTTTTCCATGTATCGGAGCTAATACTCAAACTTCTATTCAGTTGTGTGAGTATCATCAAGTTGGCCACTTTTTTTTTGTTGGTTACTGATTGGTTGGGTAACCAGTACTGTTCTGTAGTTAAATAAATAAATGGGGCTGATACCATGAGTTACCAGACTGGGTGACACCAAGCCTAGTAATGCCACTGGAAGATTGGGTGTTGTTGGTCACTGGTTTAAATGACTTTTAAAGTGGATTCTAAACATTAACCATGATGGCTACATTGAACCTCCAGATGCAGAGGCAGTATGTCACTGAGACAGGGACAGATCCAATGTTTGTGTTGGGGGGGGGGCATGAGCACTCCAGAGCCCAGGTCAACCAGGTACTTCATACTATGTACTTCATACTTCAACCTATGTAGCTGAGGTTTGATGGGAGGGTACACTGGCCTCCATTCTGACTGCCTTCTGGAGCCATCTCTTCCAGGTGGGTAGACCTGGGCTCTTGGTTGAACTTTGGCTTCTGTGGCCAAGCTTTGCTGAATGGATAGGCCTGGGTTCCTGCCTGGACTTGGAGCCCAGATTAATTAATTTTGTCATATGGGGGGGGGGGTGTCAAAAATTTATGGGCCCTAGTGGCAAATTACCTAGCTACACCATTGCTAGGGAGGATAATGGAAAGAGAGGAGAAATTTTAATACACTGCATTATCAATGTGTTGATAACTCTGTGGAGCGCTTAACTAACCAGGTTTAGCTCTTAACTAACCAGCTAACCAGGTTAGCTCTTAACTAACCAGGCTTAACTAACCACAAGACCAATTTAATAGTTAGCACACACTTTTTTTTTAATCAACATCTGAGGATGATAGAAACTAAATATTTATGCGAGCTTGGACACTGGTAAGAACTGGATGTTCAGTTGCAGCAATATCTCACTTTGTATCATAGGAAAAGGAGCATCTGGTTATGTCTTTTCCTTAACCATAATTTCCAAAATTTACAAATTTACTAAGCATATTTTGAATTGTATTTCATACTGGCTTTAATCAAATTTTAAGAGTGTGTCACCATGATAATTCCCAGTGAGAAGAATAAGACATGCCCCCTTATCCACAGGGGTTCCATTATGGATATCTGAAACAGCAGATACAGGTGAACGTCCATTCCCACAGTCCTGGGCTGCCCGCTTTCAGAGGCGAGGGGAGCTCATCTCCCCTTGTCTCCGGAGGGTCCTCTGAGCTCAGCAGAGGCCAGGGACATCCATCCCCAGCCTCTGCCAAGCTCAGACCGAACTCAGCAACTGAAAAAACGCTACTTCCCGAGAAACCAGAAGTGATGTTTTAATGCCTTTTAAGGCATTGAAAGGCCCAGGGAAGCCCCCCAGAGGCATTGAAAATGTCACTTCCTGTTTCTCCTTGAAACCAGAAGTAGAGTTTTTTCAGCTGCTGAACTCAGTCTGAGTCGGTCTCAGTCTGAGCTCAGTCTGGACGTCCCTGGCGACTGCTGAGCTCAGAGGCCCCTTTGGACATGCCCCCTTACTGCACAGGGGTGTACGCACTGGGAGGCCTTCACCAAATCCATGGATACAGGATCAGTGGATATGTGGTTCCTCCTGTATTTGTTCCTATTTGAACTAACTATATGAATTAGCACACAGCTTGTTAAATACATTGCAGTTTAACTGTTCATTCATGAACTGTTCTCTTATGCTGTTGTAGACAATGATCCAACAAGTGATGAAGTCCCTGGTCAAACTGATTCGTGGTGCTTTACTTCCATTCAGCCTTGGAGAAAGTGAACTGAAGGAGTATGGTGGCTGGGAGATGAAATCTGAACTCTCGGGTCAATGGTTACCTCATGTCATACAGACAATTAGGTAAATACAGTGATAGATCTATGTAAGATTTGTGATCTTGACAAACTTCATTAGGTTCTGTTCTCTAACCCAGGCTTGTACCTTGGGTGAATCCAAGGAGTTTACTGGAGTCATGGTCTTATGAGCCATGAACCAGGAAGACAGCCACGGGAAAGAGGAGTTTGAGACAAAAAGGCAAAGAGTAAGCAGAATTCAAGAATTGCAGCAAGAGTCAAGTGTTTGGTCAATAACTCTGGTCAGAAAAATGGGTGACAAGTTGGTTATAAATTATGCTGGGAACCGGTCATAATGTGAAGTCCAACAACAGCTGTTATTTGGAGATGGCTTAACAGGAAAAAGTTCCTGTTGGCTTATAATTCTAGGTTGACCTGTATACCATAAAACTGCAGTTTTCAAAATCTCTGGGAGTAAGTCATTGTGGGGGTGAGGCAGAGGGGGTGGGGGGAAAGCGGTGACATGATCCCCAGGATAGCATCGCTCAGGAGGCTGCAGGGACTGGGATGCACTCACCAGTCCCTGCAGCAGCCATCCTGGGGTGTGGGGAGCCCTGCACAAGCATCTGCGGGGCTCCCTGATGCTTTAGAGTGAAAGTAGAGTGATCGTGCCCCCCTCCAGAAGTGGAGCGAGATTGCTCCACTTTCACTTCTGCTGACCAGGGGAGCCCTGCAGATGTTCGCGCAGGGTTCCACATCCCAGGACGGCTGCCGCAGGGACTGGTGAGTGCATCCCAGTCCCTGCAGCCCGTTAGAAGTGAAAGTGGAGCAATTTTGCTCCACTTCCGGTTTAGTGGAGGGCAGTGCAATCGCTCCACTTTCATTTCTAAAGCATCGGAGAGCCCTGCAGATGGTCACGCAGGGCTTCCCGCACCAGGGCTTCTCGGGAGGCTGCAGGAGGTTAGTAAGTGCAGCCAAGCCCCTGCAGCCCCCTGAGAGGCGCGATGCTGGGGATCGTGCCGCTGCCTCCTCCCTGCCTCCTGGCTGCCCCCGCCCCTTAAAGGGAAAGAGGCCAGGGGCCTCAGGCTGGGGCATCACGATGCCCCAGTCTGAAAACCTCTGCCATAAAAGTAAAGAATTTGCTCCCAAAGCATCAGAAATGTTGTCTGTAGGCTCTCCATGGCCTAGTGGTGACACATACTCATATGAGGAAAAAGTGAGAGTGTTTCCTTAGTTTGGATATTACCACTACTATCTTAACCCAATGAGAAGAACTGAAAATACCATAGTGACTGTCATAAAACGGGGAAACTATGTGGTGCAGAAAATTGGAAAAGTCTACTTCCCACCAAATCCCATGTTTCTCTTAAAAATGTATGACACTCTTTAGAATCTGAACTGCATAATAAACTGTAGGTTAGCCATAATCTCACTTGGTTTTTTTCCTGCTTTCCAGACTAACTTATGAATCACTTACTGCACTTGAAATACCAAATGACATGCTTCAGATCATTCAGGATCTTATTTTTGATCTCAAAGTCCGGTGTATAATGGTTACTTTACAACACACTGCTGAAGGTAGTAAATATACTTTAAAAAAAAATCTCTAAATTTCAGTTCTCCTGAATGTTTTTTCGTCTTTGTGCTGCTATCCTTCTCTGACTTCAATTTCATTTTAGTGGTATCCTTGTGTTGTAGTGCTCTAATTAAGAATGTCCAGGTTTGTGTAGTTGTAGTAAAACTTAAAAAAAAACCAACTACATTTCAACAGCAAAAGATAGCAAGTGTTGGTCTTTTTCAAACCTTACTTTCACTATTATGGACATGATATTCTGCATTTTGTGTTTGTATTGTAATATTTCACACCCAGTCTTTTCAGCATAGCATGGATTGTATCAAACATGTTTCGTGTATTTAGTTAAGTGATCTACTTTTGCTGTCAGTGTGTTTGCAGCTTTTAAAGATATCACTGGCATGGTACTGCAATGAAAAATTACTGCAATTGTAATGTATGGTTATCCTCCCATAATCCAAACTTACCCTGTTTAGGCTCCCTAAACTTACCCTGTTTAGGCTCTCTTCTTTCATGGCACCCTGTCGGGTGGCACTGCACTATGGGAGGATGAGCTAGCCATCAGCACTCTCCCAAGATCTCTCAAAATCTCAGCCCAGCCAAAATGGTGGTGCCTGGGAAAACTAGGAATAAAAGGCTGCCAGGCATCCAGCGGCACCCCTGTGAGTTTGCCATGTGACACTGTGGCACACAGTTTGGGAATAACTGCTCTAAGGTATGTAGTTTTTTATCTCATGCTCTCTTCTAATGAGAATATAACCATTTTGAAAACTTTCCCCTTTTACAGATGTGAAGAGATTAGCTGAAAAGGAAGACTGGGTTGTGGATAATGAAGGCTTAACCTGTTTGGTGTGTATACTGTCAAGTTTGGGGGGCATTTTATGGTGCAATCTATAGTGTACGAGGCCTGGATTCACATCCCTGCTTGCTGTGAAACTTGCCAAATAATATTCAGTAAACAACTGTTTCTCAGTCTTCTTTGCTGAGTTTGGATGAGGATATAGTGCTAAAGCCCCATGCATGATCTACTAATTAGGGAAAGGGAATTGGACTTTCCCTGTGCAACATTTTGAAAATCCCACCCCTCTCTGTTCCTTTGATTAAAATTCTGGTGCATTCCTTGGTCATCTTGACCTGGCAGAGGAGGGTAGGAAGGGATGAATGTGAGCAAATGCAGGTATGTATATTTAAATGTGTACATAAATGCATAGAGAACCAGTGTGGTGAAGTGAATATAGCATCACACTTGAATTGGGGAGATCTGGGTCCAAATTCTGTGCACCTGTGAAGCTCACTTAAGCTAGAGGTAGTGATTGGCTCAACTTTTCTGCTTGCCTTACAGAATTGTTGAGGATGCATCATCATATATTGTTGCAAGACTGGCAATGTATTTTTGTATCAGCGTTGCAGCTGACAGGAAGTGTAATAGACTGTATTTAAGATTTCCAAAAATCAGGTTATGTCATTAGTCCTGTGATTCTAGTGCCATCATTGAATACATAGGCATATAAACACCCATATGGTCTTTTATTGGATGTTTCAAACTAGACTTTTTCATGTTTAAATACAGAGATGATAAACAGTAATGGCATGAAGCTCTCTGGTCATTGATTGCTTTGCAACAAGTGTAGAGGAAATCACAGTTTCTGGGTTTTTATCATTGACATCCTGTCATGTTTGTTGAGGAATTCCTTAATTTTTCTCTTCCTTTCAGCCATCCCAGTTTGAACAACGCGTTGTACGTTCTTTGCAGGCACTTAAGGGTGTCCTGGATTGCAAGCCTGGAGAGACTAGCGTAAGTGATGTTTAATGCATTATTTTGATATATCCAAGTGAGTTTCAAGACATTCTGAAAAATACGCAGACTCTGAACATCATAATGATCACTGAAAACATCCGACCCGACCCTATTGTGAATTTACAATAACAAATTGTTCCCTATGTATTTTTTAAGATAAATGAAAGAAATTGCAATGAATCTCCAATAATTAAAGAGATCACTATGATACAAACCATGTAACCTCACAATATGCAATAATAATACTGAATAAAAGTGACAGCATGGTGTTTATTATTTGATTCCACCCAATTTTTGTTCCTTTATTCTTGCATCTTATGCAGGTTTACTTTGAAATAAGTCTTGCATAGTTCTGTGGGACTTCCTCCCATGTAAGTGTGCATAGGATTCCATTCTTAATCTTTTACTATTCTGCTCTAACTCAGTTTGTTGACCCCACCCCCATGTTCTGGTTTTGCTACTTGTGAAAACTGATCTCTAGTAGCCCATTTTCAGTTACATTTCTGCATTTTAAAACATTATACAAAGTTTATAATTCAAATCTGAATATCTGCAGAATGTTTCTGCAGATATTCAGATTTGAGTTATAAACTTTGTATAATGTTTTAAAAACTCACATCACTTCTGAAATAGGTTGACCAATTCTTTTTATTTCTACTTAGTCATAAGTGTTTTGTTGGGGTTAAATTCTATAAGGAATATAATATAAGGACAACGTTTTAATGGTAGTCTTTTTGCATTGCAATAATAGTTTCTCAAAAAGAGTCAAACAACTAGAAATATTCTGTTTCTTCAAAATGCCCTGTAAGAAATGTGTTTATAGTAGAAGTTGGGCATCCCTTATCCAAAGTGCTTGGGAACAGAAGTGATTTCAAATTTTTCCATATTTCAGAATACTTCTGTATACATAACGAGAGATTGTGTGAATGGGACCCAAATCTAAACACAAAATTCACTAAACACAAAACACAAAATATGCCTCTTATACACATAACCTGAAGGTTATTTTATGCAATATTTTAAATAATTTTGTGCATGAAACAAGGTTTGCGCATGAACAGCTTGTGATTGTATTTCTTTAGGTAAAAAAGTAAAATAATAATTAATTAATTAATTAATTAATTAATTAATTAATTTTATTTCTATCCTGCCCTTCTCCCTAAAGGGACCCAGGGCAGCTTACAACATATTAAAAACAAATTAAAACATAATTTAGCAAACAGATAAAAACATATTAAAAACACATTAACAGAAACCATAAAGACAGTAGTCAGATAAAAGTCAGAATAAAAAAGAGCATAAAACAGCAGTTCATGGAGGGATCAGGCCTGTAAAAAAAGCCACTGAAAGATGTATAAAAGATGTTAAAAAGGCCATGAAGTCAGAAGGCTTGTTTAAACAGCAAAGTCTTCAGGCCTCTCCGAAAAGTCTCAAGAGAGGGAGCCATCCTTAAGTCAAGGGGAAGGGAATTCCATAATGTTGGTGCCACTACTGAGAAGGCCTTGTTTCTTGCCGCCGCCCCACGTACCAAAAAAAAGTCATACTGGTGCTCAAAAAAGTTCCTATTTTGGAATATTCAGTATTTTGGAATTCCAGTTAAGGGGTACTTAATCTTTACAAATATGGCTAACTTATTTCCATCAGTTGATGATCTTGGCAATTAGCATATCACTAGAGAAGAGTAGGTAATTTACTGATCAAAATATATTCTACCTCAGTTACAGCATGAATATCTTCACAAATGTGGTAAATCGATAACTCTTCTTCAAAATCTCAGCAGAGACCCTCTTTCTTATTTTAAAGACATCCTAATACATCAGATTGCTCAGTGTTTTAAAAATCCTGGTCAAAGCTCCTCTTATGAAACGCCATCAAATTCATCAGGTTGCATAATCGTTTATAGGGTGATTCACGCATCCACTATTTTTTAGTGCAGTGTTTCTCAAACTTTGAGGAAGCTTTATTCCTTCAGTAAGTGTTTGCAGGGCTAGGGCAGAAATTCAATCCTCAAGTTCACGTCTAAGGGGGGTGAGGGGGGTGCTTTGCACTTACTTGTAAGTAGGTAGGGCTGCTGGAGGCTGTAGGAGTTATAGGGAGCCCTGTGCAGCCTCTACAGGGCTCCCTGAGGCTTGGAATGTTCGGTAAAAGCAGGTACAAAGCACCTCCTGCAAAACGGTTGTGATTTGCGCCCACTTTTACTGAAGATTCCAAGGCTTGGGGAGTGCTGCGCAGGACTCCCGCACCTCCTGTGACCTCCAGCAGCACTACCTACTTACCAGTAAGTGCAAAGCGCTCCGCTTAGTGATGCGATCCTGGGGGAAGCGTAACACAAACCAGTTTGAGAACCACTGTTTTAGTGTATGATGAAGAGCAGGGAACAGGAGTTCACTCTCTTGATCTGTATCTTTGATTTGCACCTCACATTTAACTGTATTTAGTATTTGATGTTACACATTATAATGTGACATTATTTTTGCATTTGTATCGAATGATACGCTGCAGTTTCTTGGTAGAGGCTTTTTTTGTTCCCTTGTCAGTATGTGACAGGCATGGTAATAGCAGTGAAAAAGGCTCTCTTGCTAATTGTTCCACCTGCTAGAAACCGGATTATATGACTATGAGGATGTATGAGTAAAATAATCTAGATGAGTCTACTGATACATGTGCTGATCAACCCAAAACACTCTTCCTGTATTTTTACCATGTGCAGTCTGCATATGATGTGTCCAGAGACAAAGCAAGGGATCTTCTTATAAATGTGGCAGTGAATAGAATAGGCAGAGAAGTAAAGCAATGTACCCATTCACACTTGTGATCTGTAAGATTTGATTGAACCTCCATTGTTTTTTGTGTGGTTAATGAACTTAATCAGTTTTATGCTGAAACTTCCACCATATTATTGCCACCATCTTTTTCTATGAAACCAACACCTTCACAGAAGTACTTTGCTCTCCGTGAGTCAGCGTATCAAATAAGGGATTTATGAAAAACACAACCTAGACCAGCCATTTTCAACCACTGTGCCATGGCACACTGGTGTCTGCAGGTGTGCCATGGGGGAGGATCATTTATTAGTAGAGCCACTGGGAGATGCAAGCCCCTGCTGTCAGTGCAGTGTGCCTTGTCAGTTGTCAAAAAATGATGATGTACCTTGACAATTTTAGTGCCTTGTCAGTGTGCCACGAGATGAAAAAGGTTGAAAATTACTGACCTAGACTCACTTGTTTGTATGTAGATTTGTATTTAGTTTGGCTTCCTTATATTGCTGCAAACTTTTTCTGTATTCTTCTATATTCATCATGTGTCCTGGACCTGCAGAATTTTTTGGGCTGCAGAACTCATATTGAACATCTATCCTTACTCTTCCTCCTTCTTATTTATCTCCTTCAGAATAGATGACTGGGTGAGAGCCGGTTTTTTTGCTCACCTTTGACAGTTACCTTTTTGCAGAGTCATTCATCAGTATGTATGTGTCATATTAAACATACCCACGTTCTGAATCTTGCTGTACTGAGTAGAGTTGCCTCTTCAAAGACAATATTTATGTACTGTTTCAGGGTTAAACCCAGTGCCTGTGAGTCAGTGACCCAGGCGTACAAAGATGGAGTTCAGCAGTAAGAGGGCAGAGCTTACTAAAAATGTTTTCATCTGAATTACACAGGTATTGTATGTGCTTGCAGATCCCTTGCTTCTGCTAACCAGTGGTTCTCAAACTTTTAGGGAGCATTACTCCCTAAGTAAGTCTTTGTGGGGATGGGACAAGGACAGTGACAGGATCCCCAGGATCATGTCATTAAGGGGGTTGACGGGGGGGGGGGGTGCTTTTACTTACTGTGAGCAGAAGCAAGGAGCAGGAGCTGTGGGCAGCCCCGCGCAACCCTCTGTAATGTCTTTCTCACTGACAGTGGGAAAGGGGACAGAAGCCCTCAAACCAGGCTGATAAGTTTCCCAGTTCAGGGCCCAGTCCTATCCAGTTTTCCAGTGCTGGTGCAGTTGTGCCAGTGGGGTATGTGCTGCATACTGTGGTGGAGGGGCAGTAACTGGGGCCTTCTTAAGATATGGGAACATGTGTTCCCTTACCATGAGGCTGCATTGTGGCTACACTGGAACTATAAAGTTGGATAGGATTGGGCCCTCAGTTGGCAACTCGGATATTGATCAGTATTCTGAATGTTGGCAACAGAAATTCCAAGCAACTCTTGTAAATCCGTTCTACTTCCTTCCTACTCTCTGTTTAGCTGTGCCACTAGACACTGGCCTTGCCATTTTACTGCAGTAGAGTGGCAGACCAAGCATGAGGCAGAGCTTCTTGGGAAGTATTTTTCCTCAATTGTTGTTCTTGTGATTATTTCTTTAGGTCTTTCAGCAACCAAAAGTACAGGAGGACGTGTATCAGCTGAGCATTAACATATTGCAGGTAATACAATGCAGTTAGCAGTTAATGATGTCATTCATGTAAATGTTTTTCAGAAAGCATAAGTAAAGAACATTTATTAGAATTTAGTCTTTAATTGGCTAACCATTCAGAAAGACAATTTTGTTGAAGAGCAGTCAGAAGATCATGTTAAAAGCTTACACTTCAAGGGTGGAGAAGGTGATTGGAAGGAAGCCTTCAAAGTTTAATTAGTAGGCTCCGTTTTGCCCATGGTTTCTGTGCTACATTCTGGTACAGATTATCTGAACAGTCCATAGACTCCATGGCTTGCCCCTGACTAGCTGTCTGCTTCTTGCCTTTTTTACCTGAAAGTTAGTACCATCAAACAAGTGCCAATCCCAACAGCTCTTATAAAATGGACAAACATCCTCATCCTGGCTCTTGCCCTGATGCTGCCGCATCACTATTGAAAGTATCTTTCACGCAGTCACCCACCCTCACCTGCATAACCTGTTTCCCTCTCGCTTTTTCACATTGCTTTTTCTGGTTATCCTCTTTGACTACTTTTGAATCCTGTAGAGAGATTCTTCGTCTCCCACCCCTGCCCACCACAATCTTTTTCCCCATAATAACTGTACTGGTGTGTATATTCAATATTCAACATACTGAGGGTGGTATTTCACATTACCTTGACAAGTGTGCATTCCCAAACATGAAAGCAGGAGGAAGGGACTTAAATCCTCCTTTTCCCATCAATCAGGCTTCCTTCTGGCTCTGGAACCTGGCTTGTACTGGAAAGTGTTCAAACTGGAGTGCCAGCTTGCATGGAGAATTGGTAGGCAATGGAAAGGTTAAAGCACTCCTCCTAAATGTTCACTCTTTCAAGTGTCTTTGTTCTCACATTTGCCTTGCACAGACAACATGGGATTGGGGTGCCCATGTTTGTCTTTTAATGTGCACCGTATATACTCATGTATAAGGAAAAAAAAAATATGCCTAAAAAATTGACCCTGAAAACATGGGTTTTACTTGTATACAGGTCAATACAGTGAGTGGAGCTTCTGGGAGCAGCTGTCTGGTGAGGTGGGAGTACAACTGGGCTGAGAAGCAGGACACAGGAGGTGGGAAAAAAGGAGTGATTTAGGGCCCAATCCTATCCAATTTTCCAGGGCCAGTGCAACTATATCAATGGGGTGTGTGCTGTATCCTGCAGTGGAGGGACAGTCACATAAGACTCCTCAAGGTATGGGAGCATTTGTTCTCTTACCTTGGGGCTGCATTGCGGCTGCACCAGAGCTGGAAAGTTGAATAGGATTGGGCCCGTAGTTACCAGTAATTACAGTATTCAGAGGCAGCAACAACAAAGGTAGCAGTTTTAGTTTCTCCAAACAGGAAGAGAATTGTAGTTTGTATGAGGGCAGCTGCTATGGAAGTGCAGCAGTGTACTCCTCACAAAGTCTACAACTCCCATAAGCACCTTCATTTTCCTTCCTGTTTGGAAAAGAAGATAAAATTGTTCCTTTCTTTCCTTTTTGCTGCTGCCTTAGAACAATTCCTGGTAAGTCATTTTCAAAGAATGTCACACACCCCAAGTTTAACCCCTGACTTATCCAAGGGTCATAGAAAATTCCATTATTTTTAGCTCAAACCTGACCTCAACTGATCTGTTAGATTGTCTTATAGGCGAGTATCTGTACTCGCGGGTTGGTGGCTTTTATGGATGAAGATCATGTTCATGTTGATATGGATGAACCAATCAAAACTTGAAGAAGGGGGATTGATATACTTAATTTGAAAATATGTGGGTTTCCTTACCATAAATTATCACATCTCTGTCAATTAATATAATTTCAGGTCTTGTGTGGAGAGCGCACTAGACAAGCTAAATTTAACAAAAGTTAAACAAACTTTAAATATATATCCTACTGTTGTGTTTGTATCCCATAAATTGTTCATATGGGGCCCTCGTAGAAAGGGAGAGAAAAGACAGAGGAGGAGCAAGCAGGGAAGAAAAAGGGAGGGAGAAACAGAAAGGAGGAGGGAGAGAAGAAAGGAAAAAGGTCTGAAACAGAGCCTGTGAATACAGAACCAAGTCTGGATGCTTAAATTTTTCTTGCTACATCTTACTATGTTTACTCACCTTAAAATCTTTGAACAGGTAATAACAGAATTAAAAGCAGATATAAGCCATTGAAGTTCAAATAAAATCTAGGTTGTTAGGGTGGAAGGGAAAATATACTATGAAGATTAAAAGGTTTGTAAAGGAAAATGTGGTTGAAAAGTCACCATTGTGTAACTATATTACTAGTAGTTGAATCATAAGGTTAAATGTCTCTCTCTCTTTTTTTAATCTGTCAAGGTGTTCATTGATTGTCTGGAACAATTGAGTACCAAGCCTGACAGTGATGTAGATACTACTCAGTAAGTAAAATAATCTGATGGTAGACTTTGGAGCAATGATTCACATGTTACTTATTCCAAAGAATTATGAAAGTCCAATTTCCAGTTACTTTACTTGGGGCGCAATCCTATCTTGCGCTGGAACAGGCAAGCCAAGAGGCTTGTGCTGTATCCAACACAGGATAAGTGCCCAAAGTGGCTCAACCAGAGGTAAGGGGAAACTCTTTCCCTTACCTCCGGGTAAGCCACTGCAGCCCCAATTGGTCTCCTCAGACTTGCGCCACATCCTGAGGTGGCACAAGTCTGAGGAGAGTGGAGCAGCTTGAAGCTGCTCCATGCTGCTCGGTAAGGGAGGTTGAGATCCGGCCAACCCATAACATAATAGCCCATAACCGGCCAAACATAATAGCCGGATCCCAGCCTCGCATCCCGTTCCCCCCACCCCAGAACGCCTCCTGTCCCTGCGTCGGCTGAGCTCGGCTGACACAGCTTACCTGGGGGAAGCTGCCACAAAGCTAGATGCAGCCTCCGAGCTCCAGTGCACCTCAGTAATTTTTTAAAGCTATTTGCTATTGTTTTTTTGTTCTGGTTCCATTTTTTTTTGGTAACTAGTTTTGTTTCTTACATTTTTGAAACATAATACAGTACCTTAAAATGTTGGCTTAAGCCAGGAATGTTCATGAGCTAGTAATTTCAGAAATGGCACAGGTATTCTGCCTTACTTCAGAACCTTACAAATCATATCTATACTACAGCTAAAGTGACTTTTTCATATCCCTGAGGATCCCTGGGAATTGTAGTTTTGTGGAAGGAGCTTACAAAGGCCACAGAGCTGAAAATTCTCTGTGAGGGAAACTACAATTTCCAGAGTCTTTTAGGGGAGACTATGGGCGCAATCCAAACTGCGCCTTGGGTCGGCACAAGTCCCTTGCGCCGGCCCAGGAGGGTAGCAAATGTGCTGTAAGGCACGTTTGCACCTCCTCAAGAGTTGGCTGGGCTGCTGCAGGGATGCGTACCAGCCCGCCAAGGCTGAATCCAGCCTCTGTGCCAACTTGACAAGGGAGGCTTGCATCGGCTGATGTAAGAGTCTGGGGAGGGCAGGAGGGAGGCGTTCCGGGGTGGGTGGAGGGTGATCCAGGGGCCAGGTGGGTGGGGAGCAAGAGGCATGGCAGAGACCTGGTAAATATGCTGGATCCTAGCCCTTGTTCCTGAGCAGTGCGGAGCAGCTGCAAGCCTCTCCGCTTTCCTTGGATTTTGCCATCTCCTGAGGTGGCATAAGTCCGAGGAGGCCCATTGGGGCTGCGGTGGGTTACCTAGGGGTAAGGGGAAGAGTTTCCTCTTACCACTGGCTGAGCCACTTTGGGCCCCTATCTTGTGCTGGATATAAGATAGGATTGCGCTGCATGACAATTAAACTGAGTGAAACCAATTTAATTTTACTAAAGACAGATATACTAAATATTCATTTAGAGCAGAGACTTCAGTGCTTTTATCAATAATACTTTGTAAAACCTCTTAGTGTTTCAGTTGATGTTTCATCACCGGATTTATTTGGAAGCCTCCATGAAGACTCCAGTTTGACTTTAGTAAGTATTGATCTTGTTTTAAGAGAGTAAAAAGAGAGTATTTCTTCATTTTTGTCCATAAGAATCAACATGGTCAGAAATTAGCATGAAGAGAAACAAGGCCTCCATATGCAGAGGGGCCCCCATATCCGCAGATCCTGTTTCAGTTATTTGAGGATATGTGGGGCCCCGCCTTCCACATGACCATTAAATCATTTTTAAAAGTTACTGGGGCGAAAATCGACTTGGTTAAACAATTTGCCCCTGTAACTTTTAAAAATGATTTAATGGTCACACAGGGAGTTGCAGGGGGAAACTCTCTTTGCTCCCCCCCACCCATTAAACTATTTTAAACACTTTCCTGGAGCGCCTTCTTTAAACAGGCTAGTTTTGGCAGCCGGGAAAGGAACAGTCTTCCTGTCAACCTCACTGGTATTCTCTCTAACCATTCGAGTGCTTAAGGAGAAAACAAACTCCTTCTCTTTAAGCAACCCAAATGGTTAAAGAGAACACCAGTGAGGTCAACAGGAAAACCTCACTGCTGTTCCTTTTCTGGCTGCCAAAGACAGTCTGTTTAAAGATCTTAGCCCTGGTATATGTTTAAAATAGTTTAATGGGTGTGAGCGGTTACCCCCACCTCCGATGTGCCCATCACATTGTTTTAAGCACTTACTGGGTCAAAAATCGGCTGGCTAAAATGACGTAATAGGCGTGTGGGGGAACCGCTGGGGGGGAGGTGTCTACAGTATCCGCAGAACCCCGTTATCCACGGGGTGTCTGAAACAGAACCCCTCGGATACCAGGGCATGCCTGTATATTTTAATCCTTAGTCCAAATTCTCATTGTTCTTTTGGAGCGTGTTTCTGAATTTACTCGATCCTTTAATTGACTTCTAAGATGACGTTTTTAGTCATTCTGCTTTTTAAAATGAACTTGATTCCTTCTGAGGTTTTGCTGTTTATCGTTTTTGTTGGGGCTTTGGGGAAAATACGAAATGTTGCTAAGAATAGCTCACACGTGCGCCATATTTTTTTAGATTCTAAACTATGCTTTCTCTATTAGTCATGATTATTCTAAGCAGTACTATCTGACACAAGAAACTACAATGGCAAATGTAACTCAAGCTGCAATCCTAACCACACTTTCCTGAGAGTAAGCCCCATTATACAAAATAGGACTTACTTCTGAGTAGACCTGGTTAGGACTGTGCCCTCAGAAGGCTCCCCGCAACATGAATATACTGCTAAAATACCTTCACAACTGAACTGCACAGGCAAGCAGAGTTCCCCATCTGCTCTATTCCTTTGTTTGCTTGTTTGTTTGCTACATTCTCCTGTTAATGAAAATTAACTAAGCGCTTTACAAGCAGCTTCCTGACACAAGGAAATCTCCTTCATCAGGCACTTGGCTGCAGGAAATTCAATTAAATTGTCCCCAGATGGAAAAAGAGGAAGAGTGGACAGAGGATGGTGGTCAAAGGCAATAGCATAGCTCAAGGAAGTTACTGTAGTAAGTTTTGTATGTAAGCGGCTCTTCCTCCTCGCCATAAAAGCCATTCCAGGCAGCAAGAATAACACTGAGGAGACGACTCTGCATTGCTCTTGCTGCCAGGAATGGCTCCAATGGCAAGGGGGAGGGGCCATTTACACAGAGCATTGTGATCGCTCATTTACACAGAGCACTGGTCAAAGGGAAGAAATGGGATGAGAATCTCAAGATTGACAGTTTGAACAAGTTCTCAGTTTGCTGGTATGCTTGCCAGTCAGTCAGCTGTGAAGGGTGACAGCAAGTCTGCATAATATATTTCTTTTTAAAAAAAATCAAAAATACATTTGTTTTCTCCTTAGGAGGAAAAGTACATTTTCTGCCATAGCAGTCCTAGTAGTTCTCAGAAATATAGGGTTCACGTATATTTTGTTATAATTTTAAATATTGCTGCTATAGTCATAATTTGTAAATTAAGCCTGATTTCTGTTTTGTATCAGAAGAATTGTTCTCTCACTAACAGAATTATTTTCATTTTAAAAATATAATTAATGTATTTTTTTTTCTTTGCAATTGTCTGTGATTTAGGAACGAAGGCTTTTAATTGTCCTTAGTAACTGCTGTTATCTAGAACGACACACCTTCCTAAACTTAGCAGAACATTTTGAGAAACATGGCTTCCAAGGAGTTGAAAAAATCACTCAAGTAAGCATTTCCTCCAGACTGGGTTTTGATTCAAAATTATTCCTCTTAGTACAACTGAATAGAAACCTAGGCCACAGTCAGCAATGCATCTGCTCTGATCAGTCAGGTTATTGTCTACATATTTGCAAAATATTTTGAATATTGCCAAGTTTGTTTTAAGTATCAAGAATCCTGGACTTATTATGTATTATGTACTGATCCTAACCATAATCACATGAGTAAGGGACACTGATTCCATTAGTTACTTCCAGGTCACTGTGGCTAGGATGACAGGCTTTGAAAAAGGTACGTTTCAGGCCCTTGTAGCTTGGTATGGTAGTAGAAATCATAAAACATTAGAAAAAGCTTGTATCATGTTATCAAAGTATTAGGGTTTAGGGTTATCCTATACATACTAATCAAGGAGTAAGTCCCATTGAACACATTGGGGCTTGCTTCTGAGCTTATTTCTTACTTCTCTAATTGTGGTTTCTTTTTTTTTATCTGAAAGAAAGTCACAACTTCTAAAGACTTGCATCATCAGAAAAGTATCTGCATTCTTGTTCAATGTCCATTTTTTAAATAACCAAGCAATGTATACATATAAAATATATATTTTGAGATAATCAAAAATATTTTCACATTAAATGTCATCACTGTAGGCAACTGCTCTTATTCAGAGTTGATCAAGTACGCTTTCATTTTGTGTTCTTTTCAGAGAATGAAAATTCAAAAGTGGGTGGAAGTAGCTATTTCATTGTCCTGATTTGCTGTAAATGGGTATCTTGAATATTTTCGTCAGCAATATTCAGACTTCTTAAGAGTGTGTAGTTATTTTCTTTCCAGAAATGTGTGTTCTCAGCATCCTACTGTTACTATTTTCCTTGATATGGAGAGCATGTCTCTAGGAATATGGTGATATTTATGTAAAGTAGACTCAGTCCTTCATGTTTATCCTCTATACAATGTATTTCTCATGTCAGGTGAGTAGCATTTGCACCCCTCCATCAAGCAGCTGAGTGGCAAAACACAACTGCCCACCCAACCTTTTTGCCACTGTTCTCGCTTATAACACAATAGCATTATTGTCAGAGATTGTCCTGGCATGTTGAAGTTAAGTCCAGCTAGAAAAACACAGCATAGCACTATGGCAGTCAAATTCTGAATTCTGATTCAGTTCTCTGTGCTGAGGGTGAGTAGAAAAAAAACCTGCACAAGTAGTAGCAATAGCAGTGCTAGGCTTATATCCCCCTGGTGGGGAGGGTTGAAGGTGATTTGGTCATCAGTATTTATAACTCTTGTTAACTTTTTGCTTGTTCATTAGGCATCTTCTCCCTTTATTAATGTGTATGTATGATCAGATCTGCAGTTTTATCATTTATGATTGTTCAGGCCAGATAGTTCTTTTCCATCGGCTTTGAACTGTGTTAATCAAGGCTCTAAGGGCACAATCCTGAAAATGAGTTGGGTGGCGCAAGTCTCTTGTACCGACCCAGGAGGGTTGCAGGCGTGCCGTAAAGCCCATTTGTGCCTTCTCAGGAGTAAGCCACATCGGTGCACAGAGGTGCAGCGACACATGGAGGCTGAATCCAGTCTCCTTCGCGGCTTCCTCCATGAGGCTTGCGTCGGCCTGGCTGGGCCAACACAAGGCTCTGGGGTGGGCAGGAGGGAGGCATTCCTGGGTGGGGGGAGGGTGGGCAGTGGGCGGCCCCGGGAGCGGGCGGGCAGGGAGCAGGAGGTGGGGTTGGAATCTTGCAGTTATGCCGATCCCAACCCCCATTCCCAGGGAGATCAGAGATGGTGCAAGTCTGAGGAGACCCATAGGGACAAGGGCGCCTTACCCAGGGGTAAGGGGAAAAGTTTCCCCTTGCCTCTGGCTGAGCCGCCTTCAGCCCCTATCCTGTGCTGGATACAGCGCAGGGTAGGATTGCACCCTAAGTTAAGTTATTGAGAAGCAGCAATTATATTAGTAACATTGCAGTGACAGTAGATGCCAAGTCCTGAGGGAATGGTGGGTTTGGCTTGTGTTTGCATTTTATCTTTGCTCCTGCTATCTTGATAAAAATCTCTTGGTTGGGTTGAGAAATGGCGATCATTTGAGACTTTTCAAATTATGCTTTTTAAAATGGCAGTGCTCTTATTTTGTTTTTAATCTTGACTGTGTCTGTCTTTTACCATCACTTTGCTCTTGCTGAGTGCAACATGGCCTTGATGTGTCCAACCCATCAATGCCCATCCAGTCTACTTTTCATTTTACTTATGTCCGTTGCTTTCAGTTGTCACAAAGTTGAAGTGAAATTGACTTCATGCTTTGTGGACAATTTGGCAGGTTGCTTTTTTGTGCATTTTAATTATGAAAATGTTGTTGTTGTTGTTGTTAACAACAATATTTATATACCGCTTTTCAACAAAATGTTCCCGACTGGCCCATGTGCTCCGTTAAAATATTAGCTGCTTATTGCCACTAATTCCTGGTGGTTTCACTAGAAACCTTTGTTAAGTCCCTGCTAATATACTAGGAAAACCTGAAGTTTACACTCTGGGTAGCCAAAGCCATGTCAGAATGTTTTTGCAGGCAAGAAAACCACTCACTCCAAATGAATGGTTTAAGAGTCATGCCATCTACCTACACAGCACTGATAAATTATTCCATCACTGATTCTGCCAGCTTCCTGTGAAATTTGTTGGTGTTGGCCAGGTATGTTTTCTAATGTGTGGAAATCTTTACTTTCCAAATCACTCATTGTTTCAGATTCTAAGAATCTGACACAGTGTGTGTTAAACACCTGGCACGGTAGAAGAGACAGCACAAATAATTTTTAAAAGAAATACTATAAATCAATAACCACTTTGTTCTTTTTATTTTAGGTTAGCATGGACTCATTGAAAGAACTGGATCAACGGTTATTTGAAATGTACATCGAACTAAAGGCCGACCCCATAGTGGGCTCCTTAGAACCTGGCATTTATGCAGGTTATTTTGATTGGAAAGACTGTCTAACTCCAACAGGTAGTTTTAAATTTAAACTAAATATTCTTAAACCGTGATCTCCATTCTGTTTTTCTCCCCTTAATCATTTTTATTTAAAGCTTCTTCCTTCAGTGGTTCTATTGTGTAATTCCTTGGGCTCTTTTTTCAAAATGTTCCAAATAATTATAGCATCTTCGACAAGTCCTGATCAATCTCAATAGTTGTTTTTGTTATTATGTGTCTTCATTTCTCATACATTATTGAATTGATTATGAAAGACAGCTTTGCCACTTTATATAATGCAAAATGTGTTAAAATGTGGTAACTTGTGAATGAGACCACAGTGGTATGTGAATATTACTATAACAGTTGCTTATTCCAGCTCTAAAATGAGTACAAAATTTGTTGTAAATGCATTTATGCAATAGCTGTTCATCAAAGCATATGATTAATAAGAAAATTATCTGTGCTTAGCTTGATGGAGTTGACTTTTATATAAAACATTGATAATTACCAGATCTTTAAAATTTTAATGTTAATATGTTGCATCCCACATGCTGTGTGCAAATATGTTAATATGTTGCATGCCATCTCTACCTACTCAAGTGTATACAGAGATGTGTATACACAGTGGCGCTTCTAAGGGGTGCGAGCCACACTGGAAGACACGCATGGGGGTGACACCACTACTTGCCAACTTAAAATCTTGGTATTTTCTAATAATGCCATCATGTTATATATCGACTGATGTGTAATTTCATGTAGAATGCAATGAAACAAACTTCCTTGAAATATATCTATTCTATCAAAAGTTATAGCCAAAAAAACAGTGGGGGCAGGGCAATGGTACATCACTACACCCGTTGCCCAGAGCATTGCCCCACCCCCTGCATGGAAGGAGGTTCATCATAGGGGTGATGCGCTGTCCTCCCACACAGAGTGATGAAAATCCTGGTGTAACCACAGTGTATACACACCTACATCTAATGCTCAGAGCTCCTTGAAGAAAGAGCAGTGTGCAAATTGTGTGAATGTCTGAAATGAGATATTGTATGTAGCAATTCTATGTCAAATATGAGCAGTTCATATTGACTCAGAGGTTTGATCCTAGTGCAGAAATTCCCAAGCTGTGTGCTGCAAAAGGAACTGGAACATACCATGAAAAATTCAGCTTTTATTTTGAATGACTGGCTGCTCTATGACCCAGTTTGCTGGGAGGCGCTATGCAGTACTGATTCCGTCTCATCCAAAGGGTTAAAGGATACAGCGGGGGAAAAGGGGGGAAGAGAAAAAGTCATGTGCTGTTAGTATGGAAGATATGGAAAACACTGATCTGTTACCATGTGTCAATCTCATGATGGCCTCCTCTTACTTACCTTATACTGAACAGTTGTGAACCTGGCCCCTGTGCCACCCCGCAGGTGCACTCCTCCCCCCCCCCCCCGGGAGACTGACCTCTGTGTGATAGAGCCTCACACAACATCCACAGGCACTCCAAAAGCCTTTTGATTCCTCTGGAGGGCCATTAAACAATACTTTCAGTTTTTCGAAAGTACTGTTTAATGGCCCTCCAGAGGCTTTTGGAGCACCCAAGGACTGAACACGAGGCTTCGCCTGCCCCCAGAACAGCTCCAGAGGGGTGGATGGAGGCGGCAGAGGTGGCACACTGTGCAGCCCACTCGGGCATGATGCTTCAGGGCTTCTGCCCCCCGGATCCCCCCAGGACTGCCCTGACACTGAATGGTTTTAAGAGTGAGAACATCAGCGGTAAGCATGAACGTAGCATTCAGGAGCATGCTGTTTGTAGCGTGAGGTGTGGTGCCAGAGGACCATGCTGAAACGGCACAATTACTAGCATTGTGATTGTGTGGCTGCTGTGATTGGATACAAGCTGCTATACCACAGCTTTATTGTATGTGGTTAAAAAAAAATGACAATAATATTGATGAGTATATTTTCAAGTACTGAAGCTTGGAGGAATACAAATGGAGAAAAGTATTATTACTTGAACAAACTTCTGTATTTTTCCCTAATTTTTCCCTGAGTTTTAAGTTTTTATTTTCACTTGTTGAAATATTTTGGAAGAGAAGCAGTGATAGTTTTGCTGTGGCCTTTGCAAAACATTGAGGTATCATTTACAAATGTGCCAAAACTTTGCACTAAATAACAGAGTTTATTCTTCTTTAATGAAATTCAGTATTTGTGAACCTTCAGGTAACCTTCTTCCTTTGAGGCTTTGGCATTTCATTTGGTTTTAGATATAAATTTTAAAACTCTGTAAAACGTATCAGTATTATAAATATATTTGTCGCTCTCATGTCCTTTGATGTTTGCCACAGCTGTTGAACAACTACTTTTTGGCTACATCTCCTCCACCCTCTCTAAGAATGAAGGCCTCGTGTTTTTAGCTTCAGATTTTCTAGATACGCGTTGCAGCAGAGATTTAATTCTTTAGTTTCAGAACGGGTGTGCGTGTCTGTGTGCTTTGTAGTGCCTTTAAAAATTCCAGTTGATAAAAGATAAAATAATATTGTATGTGAATATTAATTAACTAGTACAGTATACGTTCTAGAAAAAGAGTAGCTGTTTTAGACTTTTTGCAGCAAAAACAACAGACTACTTCATCCATCCAAAGGAGTAGCTGTTGCTTAAGGACCCACTCATAAATTCACCCAGTGCTGGCACTGGGTGCCGTAAATGTGCTGTAAAGCATGTTTACAGCACCAGGTGAGTAGGAAGCACTGGCACTGGACCTGCGCCGGTCAGGCACTGGGCCCAGCACCTGCAAGAGGAGGATGTGCCACCACTGAGGGTAAGTGAGACTGCTGGGTAGCAGTGTGGCCTCTGGGGGCATGGAGGGCAGAAAGAGGTTAGAGGGAGGACAGAGCAGGGGGAGACTCCTGGCAGCTTCCCATCACCCGTTGGATACAGCAGTAGCTGTTTTGTTGCCACTGGTCCAGCAGGCACTGCGAAGCTCAGGTTTGGGCTGTAAGAAAGCTCTTGTGACAGTAAATGTGCTGGTTTTTAAAGTTCTGCAAAACTTACTGTCTTTTAAATAACCATGAGTTATGATGGGGGGGGTGGCGGAATGTTAAAGCTCAGAGATGTTGTTTCTTGAGTATTCAGACCAGTGTTGTACCTAATGCAGAGAATGAGGGTGGAGAGGAGGAGTGCAGTCCTCGCTTGGGAAATAGAACGGAGTGCCTTCAGTGAAAAATGGGGCAATAGCATGGTGCTACAACAGTGCACATTTTTTGTTAAATCTTCAAAGCACTTCACAGTCTTTGTTGTGGTTTACTCTTTCAACAGCCCCATAAAGTTCTATGTCTCATTTTAAATACATAGAATAAGATGACTGACAGAGAGCCTTCCTCAAGACCACATGGAGTTGACGCTGCACTTAGATATTGGAGAGAAATTAGCAATATTCATAATATAGTATCATTGTTGTAACTCGTATCAGAAATTGTGTAGTACACCCCAGCACAGTATCTTTTCTAGTGACAGTTTGCTGTTTGTTCTTTTACTTCTTTTTCTTTCAGGTGGTATCTTTGAGGGATCTGTTCTTGGACCCCCTGCAGATACCGAAAATCGCAGAAAGGTGAATCTGCAATCTTCAGCCCCTTATGGCCTCCAGAGGTGACTGGTCGACTCTGGAGGGCTTTCTGAAGCCAGCAGAGGCATCGTGCATCCACCCACTGCCTCTGTGGGCTTCAGAAGTGCCAATAGGGGAGAAAAAACACCACTTCTGGTTTCTGTGAGGAAAACCGGACAGGATGTTTTTATGCCATATAAGACATTCTGAGGCCAGGGCTTCCCCAGGCTTCAACATGCCCTATATGGCATAAAAACATCACTTCTGCTTTCAGAAAGTCAGATCCATGGGTGTAAAATCTGTGGAGAAACAGTCTTCACCTTTATTATTATTGTGAGTCTTTTTGGGAAAGGGAGCCATTTGTCTATAAACCGCTTTGTGAACTTTTTGTTGAAAAGCAGTATATAAATACTGTTGTTAATAATCAGTAATAATGGTACCTCCTACAGCTGCAAGTTGGAATCTGTGCACCCCATTCCTGCTTTTTTGCCAATAGAATTAGCAAACATTCACAACTGAGTGGAAAAAAGCAACACGCTTGCTTGCATCATTCATTTATGCTGTTGAATGGCTTGGACACCCATCACAGAGAAGTAGCTCCCATGCCACTGGGTGTCCTCCTGGCAATTGACTTTTTAATTACTTGTTTCCTGTTCTCACCTGTTCTCAGCCATAGTTTTACTGAACTGATTGTTAATCATTTCCTGTTACTTATTAGTAGGCCCTTTAATTTCTCTTGTCCTTTTTGCTGCCAAAACAATCATCATCATCATTATTCCAAACTACATGAAACATCAGCGCAGTATGTACAATGTTCCTAACAGTGCTGTTTTTTGCAGTTTTGAGGGTGCTATTTCAGTAAGCTGCAGTTGTTTAAAGTAATTTGCAGAAGTTTTTGAGATTGTTCCAAATGTCCTAATGACAATGGGGACCCCTTTGGTATGTTTAATAGCATTTCATGTTTTCTCGATTTTTGATGGTTGTCCAATTTTTGCGTTTGGGGTGTTCTGGAAGCGCAGTTTTCATTCCAGTTCCAACTAATTGTGGAGGAGGTTTTTGCACTGCTTAAAAATCATGGAAAACCTCTTTTACCAAAGTGAATAGTGAGATAAAAATAAATAATACAACATTCATTGCAGTTTTAAAAAACAATGACCTTTTTCCAGTCAAAGTTCACTTTGACCTGCAACAATTTGTAATGTGGTCATTTTACAGAATTACAAAGCAAACAAAAGCAATTGAATCAAAAGGCCAATTTTCCTAATTATGAGGAACATAATTCATATACCCCTTGATAACCTTTTACCTTGACACCCTGATAATCATAAGGGGCACCTTCCTTATGAGGAAAGGATACAGCATTTGGGGCTCTTCAGTCTAGAAAAATGGCACCTGAGGGGGGACATGATTGAGGCATACAAAACTATGCAGGGGATGGATAGAGTGGCTAGAGAGATGCTCTTTTCTCTCACACACAACACCAGAACCAGGGGACATCCACTAAAATTGAGTGTTGGGAGAGTTAGGACTGACAAAAGAAAATATTTCTTTACTCAGTGTATAGTGTAGAACTCCTTGCCACAGGATATGGTGATGGCATCTGGCCTAGATGCCTTTAAAAGGGAATTAGACAAATTTCTGGAGGAAAGGTCTATCACGGGTTACAAGCCATGATGTGCAATCAAGCTCTTGATGTTAGAAGTGGGCTACCTCAGAATGCCAGATGCAAGGAAGGCACCGGAATGCAGGTCTCTTATTGTCTTGTGTGTGCCCTGTTGAATTTGGTGAGCCACTGTGAGACACAGGAAGCTGGACTAGATGAGCTTATGGCATGATCCAGCAGGGATGTTCTTATGTTGACCTTGGGCTTAATTCTGAATTTGTGGCATGCCTCACCATTGCTCTATCTCATATACTGGAGCAATTGATCTTTCTGGTTGAGGAACCTTGAAGTTACTGCTCAGCATGGGAGTTATCCAAAAACGTCAAATGAACTTTTTTGGTTGAACCTGTGAATTTAAGCACAAGTATGATGCAATATTTTCACAACATTAAAGCATTCTCAGACTTCCTTCATCCTATAGTTTGAAGTTGATTAACAAGCTAAACTATGAAAACAGTTTATTGGTGGGCAAAAGGAAAAGAAGTAGATTTTTTTTTTCTGAATGTGTCTTTAGTACCTTTCAACATAATGTTTTCCAATCCATAAGTTATAAGTTAAACAAACTTGGCTGATGATTTGAATGTAAACCTCAGTCTGGAGCCAAGTTATAAATTGGGAGATTGAATAGTCCCTTAACCAGTGTAGCTGGGCCATTGTAACAGCAAACATTTTATTATTTTAAAATTTCTCTACTCTGTGCTTAGCAATTTCAATTTAATGAAACACTTCACAATTTTATTAACGTTTGGATGAGATTAGAGTTCTGGAATTGTTCCGTAGCTTGGAGTGATTCAAAATTATTAAAACTCTAACTTTGAACTGTGAAAAATTTTCAGCTTTCCAGTTCTTTACTTCATTCATAAGCTTAGATAAATTCCAAATGTTGTATTCAGAGTTGAGTGCAACAGCTCAAACTAAAGAATGAGACACTTTACACTCTGTCACCCTGCAAACATACAGGCTCGGTGTTGGTAATTTGAAAAAAGAAAAATATATGTTATGAAATGCTTAGAATACTTAAAAGCACATAATGAGTTAAATTTATGTTCTGACCATGACAAAAGGAGGAGAAGTTCTACATTCATTAAATGACTGCCCTAGAATAGTTGGTACCAACCAAAGGGAAGGTGACTCTAGGTGAGTGATTTTCAACCAGTGTGCTGGGGCACACTGATATGCCACAAATGGTCTGCAAGTGTGCTGCGGGAGTTTGGGGGAGAGTCATTTTTTAGTAGCGCCATTGGGGGATGTGAGCCCCCCACAGTGTGCCTTGTCAACTGTCAGAAAACTGATGGTGTCCCTTGTCAATTTTGTCAGTGTTCATTGAGATTAAAAAGCTTGAAAATTGCTGCTCTAGATTATGCAAGTAATCCTGTGTCACTCTCATGACCTGAGACAAGATATAAGTTTGTTGTTGAGCCAATCGGGAACAGTAACCATAGTTCAACATCTATTTAATTGAAAAGTTTCCAAGAACGTTCTGCACAACACTTTTGACTTCAAAAGAGGGGACTTTTCAAAAATGAAAAGACGAGTAAAAAGGAAGCTGAAGGGCAAAGTCAGATCTCTCCAGAGTGCATGGAGGTTATTTACAACCGCAATAACAGAACTTCAACTGTTACCGAAATAGTTAGAATATATACCACTAAGTAGGAAAGGCATCAGCATGTCCAGGAGGATGCCAGCATGGCTGATGAGTGGAGTCAAGGAAGCAATAAAAGACAAGAAGAATTCCCTCGCAAAATGAAAGTCTTGCCCTAAGAAGAACAACAAAATGGAACACAAACTCTGGTGAAAGCAATATAAGCCAACCATAAAGGATGGAGAGGGAAGGAAGAATATTATGAGCTAATAGCTAATAGCATCTTGACAAAACAATAGAAATGCCTTTAAATACAGCAAGAAACAGGAAACTTGCCAGGGAAGTGGTTGAACTGTTAGACTATGTTAAAATAAAAAGAAAGCTTAAAACCCATTTTTGCCTGGCCCACAGGTGTGCACATTTGGTCCCTGTTGCATATATGCAACGTTGGGCAGAAATGGATTAAAGAGGATATGGAGATTGCAGAGAAGCTGAATGAATTATTTGCATCTCTCTTCACTACAGAAGATGTAGGGCAGATAGCCATGCCTAAACTAACCAACCTCAGGGAGGGAGTCTGAAGAACTGAATCACATAGAAGTGACAAGGGAAGAAATTCTAGAACTTCCCTTTAAAGTTCTAGATAAATTTAAAAATAGCAAAAAGTTCAGATGATATTCACCCAATTCAAATGTGATATTGCTGATCTTCTAACAAAAACATCTAACTTGGCCTCTGTGCCAGAGGATTGGAAGGTAACCAACATAACACCAATATTTAAGAAGGGTCCAAGAAATTTTAGACCTAGGGCACAATCCTAGCCAACCTTCCAGTAATGGCATAACTGTACCAGTGGGGCATGTGCTGCATTCTGCAATTGGGGGGCAGTTATGGAGGCCTCCTCAATAATAATAATAATAATAATAATAATAATAATAATAATAATAATAATAATACAGGTATTTATATACTGCCTTTCTTAGTCTTTATTCAAGACTTTATTCAAGGCAGTTTACATAGGCAGTCTTATTAAATCCCCGTAGGAATTTTTACAATTTGAAAGAAAGTTCTATCTTACAAGAACCACAACATTCAGGTGTTACTTTCTTGATCTGGTTTCACATTCTGGCCTCCATCCTCCCACGCTCAGAGCAGATGGAATAACTCAGCTCAGCTTGTCAGCTGCTTCAAGGTTGCACAGTGCCCGGTGGCCTTGAACTGGCGACCTTCGGATGTTATCTTCAGGCAAATGGAGGCTCTACCCTCTAGACCAGACCTCCTGCCACTCCATACTCCTCAAGGTATGGCAGTGTTTGTTCGGTTACCTCGAAGTTTCATTGCCCTTATATCAGTGGGGGAAAATGGGTTGGGATTGCGCCCTTATTCACTTAATGTCTGTTCTGGGTGAACTGCTGGAAGGCCTAATTAAAAGTAGAATTATTAAGCTTCTAGAAGAATTAGGCCTGCTGAGGGAGAATTGGCATGATTTCTCCAAAGGTAGGTTGATAGCAGTGATCCCATTGACACAGTATGGTTGGACTTTCAAAAAACTTTTGACAAAACCATCGAAAGCACGTGAGTAAATGTAGCATTCATAAATTGACAGGTCCTTTTATGAGTTTGTAACAAGTGAAAGATCAGGAAGGAAAGAATAGGAATAAATGTGCAATTACAGTGGTGGGAAATAAGAAGTAGGATATACCTAAGGATCTGTATTGGGACAGGCCAAAAAAATTACCCTGGTTTTTTGACTTGCCAACAATTAATTAATAGGGAGGCCTGTTCTTCATGGAGCTATGCATGTGCTTTGAAGGTGTAAGGGAAAAGCAGATGCGTGGGGCTCACTATCAGGCATTTTTGCCATAAAGCCTCTGGATGAAATCAGGCTCTTTTTCTCCTATAACTATATTGACAAAAATAAGACCACAGTTTTTCAGGAACTCTAATTCTGCTTCAGAGACAGTAATGAATCCTGCACATATAATTTCGAGTGATGAATACCCCTCTAGTTATTTATGAATCATTGGTCATATACCTTAGGACTTGGTGATTCTGTTACTGCTTTAAGCACTTGTTTGAGCACAGGTAGATTCTCTTACATTGCTTTGACAACAAAATGAAGACAGAGCAAACTGGAATCTGCACTTCTAAAAAAAAAAACACAGAGAGAGAGAGGCTGTGTAAAATTATCCTCTTGAATTTCCCAGGTTTTTCCCTTTTGCCAATGGATTTGGCATTTTGTTGGCAATGCATGGCGAAGACATGTGCTTCAGGTAGAATTAGTCCTCTGTCCTCTCCAAGGTATTCCAGGCACTTTTCCATAACATGGGCCCTTTTTCAGATGAATGGATTCATTTTCTTATTTTTCTGAGAAGCTCTTGTGGCAATATTCATAATGTTTGAGTGACAGCCAAAGTAAATTCATAAACATTGCATATCTTGAAGCCCATTCTTCATTTGCGAAATTGCTGTCATTTCATCTTACAAAGGCTATGACAGGCTATTATTATGGTAACAACAGCTTTATGGATTTATAAGTGCATATCACTTTTCAGCTAGTTTGTGTATTGAAGATTTGAGTATAATTTTTTATAAAATCATAAAGAAGCATCTCTTTGGGTGTTTGTATAAAATGATGGGGGTTGAAGAAAATAATACCTTATAGCTAGTGGATGGTTTGTGTTAATAAAAGGAAACAGATATAAATGCCCAGACATTAAGGCATTTTTGGTGTTTAATGGGTAGATACTTTAGAAATAAAAAAATAACTTTGTTTTAGATCAAGTGGTATGTATTACTTAAGTATGTTTATGCATAAGCTGCTCTCGCTTTTTGGTGGAGTAATCTTGTAAGCCAGATGCTACAGTAACTTATTTTCTTACTTCAAAATAATGAAGGCTGACTTGAAAAGTTGTGATCTAGGTAGTGGCACTGAAATGTGCATATGAAGTCACCTCCTACTGACTGACAGTAGCACACCAGGGTCGTAGAGGAGAGTGGGGCCTTTTCCAGTTTAACCTGGAGATGCCAAGATGGAGAGCTGAAGTAGGCAAGCTTTTTGCAGCCTTCATGGCCAAGATTGTCAGAAGAAAAGAATCCTTTGGCTCCTTCTGATTCCAGTTAAGCCATTTCTGCCCAATGTTTGCATATACACAACAGGAATCAAATGTGTACACCTGTGGGCTGGGCAGAAATGGGTTAAGTACCAATTAAGACAGAAGAAAGTCAAGACCATTCATGCGCCCCAACAGAGTGCCCAGTTCCTGCTTGAGCCATGCCCTCAGCTGGCAGCAGAGCTTTATCAGCTGACTGCACACCACATACAGACACAAGCAATTCCTCTTCACCTTGTGCAAGTAGCAATCAGCAAGTGTATACAGTACTAAAGTTTCTGCTATTTGGAACATTCCTGACTCCACAAAATAAATAGATTTTTCTCAAAATGGGCTTCTTTCTCCATTTTAACATTCACAGTGAAAAAGAAAACTTGAGATATTTATAGCCCAATTTTCTTCAATCTATTTTTGTGAGGTAGGCTAATTTTGAATTAAGGGGTTGAAAACAGGAAATGAGATTAAGCAGGTGGGCGGTCCCTCCAAAGACTTTCCAGAGCTTGCCCACACACATTCACATTTTCTTCTTCTGACGATTGTACCAAAGTGAGCGAAATGTCGCATCTTGAAATCCTTCTGCGATCAGTGGAGGAATGTTTCCAGTAAAAGCAGGAAATGGCTCACACAAAAGACGTGTCTTCTTCCTTGCATGCAGTTGATCACAATTCACTTCTAGTAAATGGTGTTTGTTTGTTTTTTCCCTGCTTTAATTAAACAGTAACTTTTTGTGCCGGATTTCTCCGCATGTAGCTCATGTTCCACAATACGATCTCAGTCAGAACTATACGTGTCCTATATGAATTTGGTTTTTTTAATTTTGCTCTTCATAAGTATTCTCCTAAAAAGAAATAAAATTGTTACGTAACCGAGAATATCCCATTATGATTATTAATTTCAACCACTGGGCAGCTATGTACAAGTTGCTGCTATATTCATAAAAATCTTTTGAGTGTTTCATTAGTCCAGACATTTGAAGAAACCCTTAACCAGATTTATAACTCAGTCTTTAACCCAGAGACGTGAATGAAATTAAAATCACAGCCTCAGATTCGACAAAGTGCTTCCTCTTTCACTTCCAGAGGTTGTATCAGTTGATGTTGTGCTTATTCCAAATTGTGCTCACTTCATAATGTCACATACACTTGCTCTATACATCATTGGACAGAAACAGTGCTTCTCAAAACTTGTTCTTGCTGATATAAATTAGAATTAGCACTCTGTATTTCAAATGTTCCATTAAGCCACTGGTTCTCAAACTGTGGGTCAGGACCTGCTGGTGAGTTGCAGCCTGATTTCTGGTCGGTTGCCAAAAGGAAAGATCAGATAACTTGTTGCTTCAAGCCCAAAAATCAGATACTGTCACTGCTAACTAACCTGCAAAAGCTCAGCTCCTGCAGTTTGCAAGATAGCTGCTAATTGCCCTGCAAGGAGCCAAGCTCCTACAGCTTGCATATATATATGTATAGTTTGTTGTGTGTGTGTATAGACATTATATATATATATATATATATATATATAGAGAGAGAGAGAGAGAGAGAGAGAGAGAGATTATATATAATAATAATATTATATTAATATAATATAATAATAATATATATATTATTCACAGGTTATCACAAATGCTTTTGCAAGGTCTTCCCAATTTCTCCCAGCAAGGGAACAGTTCAGTGGGAATTCTGGTGTCTTACCTTGGAAGAAAACACTAGAAAGATAGGTGTAGTGTGGACTCTGCCTTGTACCCTCTCCCTCCCCTGATTTTTATACTAGTCAATTGAGCTGATCATTGACTGATCATCTGTTCATTAAAGTACCTTACTTTTCACTTTTTACTGGGTGCAAGTGGGAGACGGGGCTTGTACCCAGCTCTTATGTTGGATCCCAACCCCCGTTCCCGAGCAATGTGGAGCGGCTTCAGGTTACTCCACTCTCCTTGGACTTATGCCACATCAGGAGGTGGCACAAGTCCAAGGAGACCCATTGGGGCTGCAGTGGCTTACCTGGGGGTAAAGGGAAGAGTTTCCCCTTACCTCTGACTGAGTCACTTCAGAGCCCTATCTTGTGCTGGATACAGAGCAGGCCTCCTGACCTGCCTGTTCCGGTGCAAGATAGGATTGTGCTGTTTGTTAGTCTGTTACAGAGAAGGTAAGAAAGTTTAAAGACTTTCTTTACAGCCAAAGCTCTTCATGTGCTAGAGAAGGAATAAAATTATTGTATGCATTGTGATAAGTAACATCTTCCAGACCTTCCTCCTTTGGATGCAAAACAACTTAAGTAAGAAAGGGAATACTTTTTTCATAGAGCACAATTAATGTGTATAATTTAGCACCACCAGATGTGGACATGGCCACTAGCTTAGATGGCTTTCACAGGAGATTAGACAAATTCATGAGGACAAGTCTATCAATGACTTCTAGTCTTGACAGTTGTATCTTACCTCCAGGTTCAGCTACAATATGTCTTGAAATGCCATCTGCAGGGGAGAAGCAAAAAGAGAAGGGTATGACTTCATCTCCTGCTTTGTTTGGTGCCCAGAGGCATCTGGTTGGCTGCTTTGGAAATCAAAATGCTGGACCAGATGGTCTATAGCAGGAGTGTCAAGCATAAGAGAGTCAGAGTGGTGTAGTGGTTTGGGAGGTAGACTTAGATCTGGATGATCCAGGTTCAAATCCCCCCTCAGCCACAAAGCTTCCTGGGTGACCTTGGGCCAGTCACTTTCTCTCAGCCTTACCTATCTCACAGGGTTGTTATGAGGACAAGGATGGGAGCTGCTGTGTAAACCACCCTGAGCTCTTTGGAGGAAGGGCAGTATAAAAATGTGAAAAATAAAAAACAAATAAGGCCCGCAGGCCAGATGTGGTCTCCAGAAGCTTTTTATCCAGCCCCTGTTGTAATTGGGCTCTCCCAGTGCCACACTTTCAGCAGTGCCTCTTCTGCCAACACATCATTTTGCAGACCACCTTTCAGCTGCTGGGCTGTGAAGTGACACTGCTACAGAAACAGTACTACAGGAAGGGCAGTCCACATAATAAATGTGCTCACCCATAAGCTCTCATGTTTAAAAATATGATCAAGACTTGCACATTTTCAATTCTGTCATTTGCAGCTGAGTTTTATGTGAGAAAAGTGTATTTCTGGCCATTTTCTGCTTAATTACATCACTTCCTGCTTAATGATAATACGTTCGGCCCTCAGCAGGTGCCATTAATGCTATTTGGCCCACTATATTAAATGAACTTGACACTCCTGGTCCACAGCCTGATCTATCAGGGCTGCTCTTTTGTTATTACTGATAGGGTTGGGGGAGACGGAGATATGACATTTGCTGAATCTTACTAGTTCAAGCATGGCCAAACTTTGAAATATTATAGCAATCAAAAAAATATTCAAGTGGACTGCTTGATCTTGAATTTCAGCATCACTGAATAGCGTTGCTGTCTAAAAAGAAGATATTACTTAAAAATTATTTAAGTGCTATAATATTCCAAAAGGAGTGGTTCTCTGTGTGTGTGAGCAGTGCTGGCAACAGGAACATTTAGGGCCCAATTGGATGGGTCATTAGCCCCAGCACTGACCTGCAGCGCCAGTGCTAGGTGTCATAAATGTGCCGTAAAGCACATTTACAGCAATGTGGGAGGAGGGAGTTCTGGCACCAGGCCAGCACCAGTCAGCTCTGAGGTCAGATCCCTGGGTGGCAGTATGGATTTTGGGGGGCGGGGGAGGTGTTCCAGGGAAGGGAAAGGGTGGAGCAGGGGAGGAATCGGCCCAGGAGGGAGTGGGACTGACAGAGGCCTTCTCCGCCAGATCCTGTCCTCCATGTCATGTTGAAAAACTCGACAGAGGTTCATCTGGCCAGCGCAGACTTGAGCAGCCCCATTGGGGGGCCTGTGCCCTTACTTGGGGGAAGGGGACCTATAGTGGCTTCCCAGCACCCACAGAATACAGTGGTTGCCATTTTGGTGTCACTGTTCCTCCAGGCACCAGGAAGCTTAAGATAGGGCTGTTGGTCTGTCCGCATCTTATCTGGTGTGAGTAGGAAGGTACTATTCCAACATCCCAGTATGATTTGGACTTCAGATTGTTATGCTTCCCAATGCATACAGTTAGGAGAGATTCTGAGAAATCCTGCTTGATTCTTGTAATGTCAATGCAGAATTTGCTACCTAACTTCACAGATCCCTACATACAGTGGCAGGCTGTATGAACACAGCTATGTGCCGGGATTTATGTTTAACAGATAGAAGGAAGCATAAGTTTAGGAAGACAGTCCTTGTTCAAACCGTCTGAGCAACCCTACCATAAGGGGTCTCATCATTCTAATATATACACTGTGGGGCGGGAGGGGCTTTCCAGATACGTCACTCTGGATGCAGTTGAGAATTGTGGATTAAATGGACCTTGACCTGATCCAGCAAGGGAATTTTTAAGTTATGTTAACTGCCCAGTGCTCACTCTCTGGTGGCATCTCAGCAGAGAGCGTTTTTCTCCCCTTCATTTACTTGCCTGGTTGCGAGGCAGGCTTATTTTGTGTCCCTGGGGAATTTCCAAGTCAAGAGTTTTACCTTTTTCTAAGCAAGTCAGAAGGTGTGTGGGTGGGGACACTTCCCTCAAATACCATGATCTCACACACACTGCAAGAAAGGACTCTGTCTATCTTTGCATTTACATTTAGAAGGTTATGGGGTTTTTATTTTTTATATATATATAACTTGCATCATCATCAGAAATGCCTTGCATATTACTGACTGGCCAGAAAGAATTGAATGTTCTTTTTAAGGCAGCAAGGAAGGATTTATAAAACCTATATGAAGGCAAGTTAATCATAAGTATGTGCTGCTCAAAGGATGTTTCACACATTCATGAACGTCTCTGGTCTTCAATTGACAGGTTGCATCTCTGATGGGTGGAGATAAGAAGGCTCTCATCACCAATATAATGCAATCCTTATATCTCTTTCTTACCCTAGAAAAAAAAATCACAGTGAGAAAAGCAATGTAGCTAAAGGCCCTTCCTGAAGGCGGTGCCATCCCTCCCACAGCCATCAAATTTAGCCTTAATTAGTAAGAAATAATCATCATGTGAAACTAACCAGATAAAATTATATGTGATTTGATTATTCCACTGAAGATGGTTGGAAAACAATATATGTAAGAACCCCAAGAGAAATTGTGATGTCATCACAAAAGCTACCGTTTTTCCGGTTGGCGGGGGTCTCCTCTAGGAACCCAGAAAATATTTCTTTACTCAGCGTGTGGTTGGTCTGTGGAACTCCTTGCCATAGGATGTGGTGATGGTGCCTGGCCTCGATGCCTTTAAAAGGGGATTGGACAAGTTTCTGGAGGAAAAATACATTACGGGTTACAAGCCATGATGTGCATGTACAACCTCCTGATTTTAGAAATGGGTTATGTCAGAATGCCAGATGCAAGGGAGGGCACCAGAATGAGGTCTCTTGTTATCTGGTGTGTTCCCTGGGGCATTTGGTGGGCCGCTGTGAGATACAGGAAGCTGGACTAGATGGGCCTATGGCCTGATCCAGTGGGGCTGTTCTTATGTTCTTAACCACAGTCTGCTACCAGCATGCACCTCTGATGAGGGCTGTGGAGGGACCAAACTTGCCAAAGTAGTAAATCTGTACATGGAACAGGAGAACCGTACTCACTCTACTACATGTACAGAATGAGCTTTGCTGATTATTGGCACATAAAATCATCTATTTGGTTGATTTGCATAATCCTTTTTCTCTCCAAAGGAGAGTAAAGATCATGATGATCAGGCATGAACCCACACCATGATTATGTGCAGATGTTCACTTCATGACCCAGAGTTGCGAGCTTTTTACCTAAGACAAATTGAAAGTTAGGGATTCAGGGTTTTTTTCCATCAGGAGTTGTGAGTGCTGATGCTAGGAAAGTAGGGAGGATTTGTTCCCTCCCCCCCCCCCACACACACACACACAAAGAGTCCACTGTTCACACAACCATCAATAAGTACATATATTTAAGGCCCCAATCCTATTGGGACCTTGCGCTGCCAGAACTAGTATTTCTGCTGCACAAGGCCCTTTACAGCAGTGTGAGTTGGCCACTGTTGCATGGTTCCAGGCAGCTGCCACAAACAGGCAGCAGTGTGGCCCATTCAGGAATGGCTCCTGAAGTCTTCATTGGCACCAGTAAGTTGGTGGCAGAGGTGTGTCATGGACAAGGAGGGGGAGAGCAGAGGGAGTCTTGGAAGGATCTCAGCAGCGCCAGCATGCATCACATTCTATCCCCTTTTTCCCAGGTTGCTCTTTCTCTTTAATGGCTGGCATAGGTCTGAGGAGACCCATAGGCAATCAGGCAGCCAACAGGGGAGGGGGGTGTTAAATAAAAAATTTCTTTACTTACATCTTGCTGGATGTTCCATTGCCCCAACACCACCACCACCACTGGGTTCTGCACTCGCTCAGTCAGCATGGCTGCATCAGCATCAATGATGGAGGATAGGATTCGGCAGTAAGTTACTTACCTTTTCAGATTTGCAAGCAGTGCTTTTTTGCTTTTAAAAAATGGTTTCATGGTTTTTTTATCTTGGATATGTGGATAAGCCATAGGTCAGTTATGAAAAGGAAGTAGGGGTTGCACTTCCTAATTGAGCCAACAGTGTTCATCATATCTTAAGACAGGGCAAACCTCAAAAATCTTACTGAAGAGTGAAATTGGGTTGAAAATGTTCTTGCTTTTCCTGCTCGCTTCTCAGCATTTAATTCCTTCCTTTGAGCTCCACGTTCTTTGGGCTGTTGAAGAGATTATAAAGTTGCTCGCTTTGCATTCATCCCAGCTTTCTCTTAAATATGTATTTAGCGCTTGAAGGTGATAATTTGCCAGAACGATTAGAGAAAAAGTTCTAAAGCCCTTCAGCAGTACTCCAAAATACCTATGCTTAAGACTGAACTGTAAAAATAATTTTAATTGAGTTTAACAACGCAATCCTAACTTGCGCTGGAACAGGGAGGCCAGCAGGCCTGCCCTGAATCCAGCGTGAGTTTGGAGCTGAAAACAGCTCAATTCCCAGGGGAATTACTTATCCCAGGGAGAGCTGCCGCAGCCCCAATAGGGCTACTTAGATCTGTGCCACCTAAAGAGGTTGCACAGATACAAACAGCCCAGGACCTGCCCCGGGCTGTCCAGGAACAGGGTCAGGATCCAGCATAAGTACCTGATCCTGGCCTCGTCCCTGTTCTCCTGCCGCCCACCATCTCCTCACGCTGGCCGAGCTCAGCCAGTGCGAGCTTACCTTCTTCCATCACCATGGAGGCTGGTGTTTTTACACAAATTTTGTGTAGAATGGGAGTTGGGCAGCCCCATCTTAAGCCCAGCGGCACCCAGGACTCCAGCGATGCCGAAATGGCTACCTGGGTAATGCAGCCACAGCACCAATGGGTTTCTTGGATCTGTGTCCTTTTTTGAGCGGGTGCAAATACGAGGAGGCCTGTGTCGGGCTCCCCAGGCCAGGATAGAGATTAGAATTTGGCGGCAGAGGCTATCACTGTCTCCACACCCTTCCCAGGCTGATCGTCACCTCCCTCCTCCCCATTCCACCAACTCCCTGCCTCCCCTCCCCCACCCCAAGAAGTCTTACTGCTGGCCAGTTCTGGAGGAGCACTGGCCACCTGCCCATGCAGCATTGAGGCCCAGCACCGACAGCCCCTCCACCCCAGATACCATGGACGTGCCCTACAGCACATTGGTGACATACACCATCAGCACTGGTGCTCAGCGCTGGTGCTAGGCCCATGTAGGATTGGGCCCTTTTTTACCTTATGGAAGGGTATTGAGTCTCTTGTGATTTTATCTATGGCAGTTTGTATTGTGTTTATGATGGGATTGTTTGCTATGTTGTAAGCTGCCCTAAGTTCTGCTGAACTTGAAGAAATTGAAAAGTTGAACATTGTAACCAAATGGTTGGGGGGAAATATGTTTCCTAGGCTTGTTTCTCTTTGGCTGCTTTCTATTTATCATACATATATTTTTATATATAATTTATTTATGTAGTGTGCAAACCTAAGGACTGGTTGAAATTCATTGGGCAAGAGCAAGCTCAGACATGGCCATATTTTCTTGTGGTAACATTACAAGGGACCCCATGTATCTGTGGATCCTGTATCAGTTTCACTTATCCGCCCTCAGTGTCTTCCCCGGCCCTCATAATGCTTTTTAAAGGCATAAAAATGTCACTTTCGGTTTTACGAGAAAACTGGAAGTAATAAATTTTTTTGCCTAAATGGCCACAGGCAGATGCACACAGCCTCTGTGGAGCTCAGAAGAGCTTCCAGCTCCCCTCGCCTCCGGAAGTCATTGGGGGCATCCCACATATCCACAGTTTCAGGTATCTATACTGTAAACGTATTTGAGTGTTCCAGATCATGCTCTTCATGCTGAACTTTGTCCTGTATACTTGTGGGTTTTAATTTACTTATTTATCATGTATAATGGTTTACAAAGGTGTGTGTGTGTGTGCTAAAACTAACCCATTACTTTTTTGGGATGACATGTGATGAGATTGGATTGCAAAATCTTGGTTCTGTTAAAATGAATGATAAAAATATCATTGGCTGCCATCATTGTAATGTCATACCTTTTTGGTTGTGTGATCACAGTATGTGCTGAAATCTTACCATGAGTTACAGCTTCTAAAATCACTGCCATAGAAACAAGGATCGTTGTCAGTCATTTATTTTACAAAGAAGGGGCAGCGGATAATTTCTAGCAACAGTCCCGTTTTCCAAGCTCATGTTCCTGTTTAATGATGGCATTCGATTGATTACGACTGAAAGCCAGTAGTTGTTGAATACTGTTTGAAAGAGTTATTCCAAAAACAAAAAATAAAAAAAACCTCAAAAAGAAACCCCAAAGAAAACATGTTACTGTTTCAGAAGAAGGAAGAGGGAAGAAAGAAGAGGGAGAAAAGGGGATGCCAGACGAGACTAGGAACTTCTGGCTTCTTTAACCTTTTGCTGCAAGGAGATGTGTCTTTCTCCATTTCATTTTCAAAAAGGAAATAGATTGATGGTGGTGTGGTTGGAAGAAACTTTCACTTTCTGTATGCTGGTATTGCAGTTAATGTTTCAACTTTAAAGGAATGAAAAGGCCAGCGTGGCATGGCTGATAGTGTCAAATGGTCAGATATTGCTTTCAAGGCAGTAGAATGAAGATGATTAACTGCTCTTTTTATTACAGGCGTCAGAAATTATTTGAAGGAGGCCTTAGTGAGTATAATTGCCGTCCATGCTGAGGTGAGGTGATTTCCAATTTTCTATAATTAGCCCCAGTGTGTTAAACATATATCAGTAGAGTTGCAGAAATTCTGCTGTCTGACTTTCCTTTCTGCTAATCCAAAACATGTCTGGACCTTGGGATTTTGCCCCATTTGTAATTGTTGATGAGCTTGCTGTACTGTAAACTTGCCTTAGAAAACATAGTTGAGAGACTCCCACCTACAGCAGGTGAAATAAGACCTGCAAGTCTGCCGGATGCTGGCATTAGAGGGATGAATTGAATCTTATTTCTAGTGGTCTCCTTTAGAACATGTAGAAGCAGCAGCTGATATCCAGTCTGGAAGAAGGTCAAGATATGAAATCTAATTTAAAAATTAGTATATATCTAAACATAGAAATCTTAAAAATAAATAAAAATGCTCCCCCCATGACTCAACAATATGCCCCCTCCTCTGACCCAATAAAAATCCCTATAATGTTATATACGATAAATAATAATTCACATTTCGTATGGTTCCCAATGCACTCAACGCCCATTGCAACCCATCTCCCTGTGTTTGTTGGTTAGGGCAAGAAGATCTCATGGAGACTGGCCTTTCTGATGCAAAGGTTGTAGATGTGGTTTCAGACTGGTGGGGCATTGTAGGAACCAGAATGTGGGACTCTAGCCTGATCCACCAAGGCTTTTCTTATGTTTTTCAAGTCTTTGGGGGGGGGGGGGAATAAAATTCAGTGTTTTTTTTATTTTAAATGTAATTATTTTAACTTGAAATCTGTAGGTGTTTACCGTCTCCAAAGAGCTCGTGCCTAGAGTGCTATCAAGAATTGTTGAAGCAGTTGCAGAAGAACTTAGCAGGCTGATGCAGTGTGTTTCATCGTTCAGCAGAAATGGTGCTTTGCAGGTAACTTTGTTTTTTGTTTAAGAATGTATACTCTGCTTTTCTAGTTAAAAACTGCACAAGCTGGATTACAGTAAAATTAAACATAATATGAATTAAAATTGAAACACAGTGGTTCTCACTCCTTTAGCACCAGGAACCACTTTTTATAATGAGAATTTGTCAGGACCCACTGGAAGTGCTGTCATGACCAGAAGTGACATCTTCAAGCAGGAAAATTTTTAACAATCCTAGGCGACAATCCTACCCACTCTTACCCAGGAGTAAGTCCCATTTACTATCATTATTAAAAGAATATACATAGTAACTTGTTAAAAGTACAGATGTGTAACATTTCCCCAAATGCAGTCACATACCATGGTAGCATCAAGTCTAATATATTAAAAATAAAATATTGACATGAATGGGGACCCACCTGAACTGTCCCAACCCACAGTTTGAGAAACCCTGCAGTAACACAGAAAAACACATAAAGCAGACAGTGATAGAACAACCAGCAGTAAAGCAGGCAATAAAATACAGTAACGGCAATAAATAAATAAACTGTTCCCCACAAAATACAGGGAGTAGTGGCAGAAAACCATTCAATACATCAGAAGGCAGTGAGGCAGCACCCATGCCCTCCCACCTCAAAAGCCAATTGAAATAAAAATGTTTTTAAGCCTCATCAGAACTGCTCCACAGAACAGTTTATAGAGTTTGTAGATCTCCTGGTAGCATGTTCCAGAAGTTTGATGCTGCAACAGAGAAGGCTCTGTTTCTTGTTGCAATCCTTTATATTTCAAATGTTGGTGGTGCTCTTAGCAGGGCTCTACCAGATGACCTAAAGGGACAACCTGGACTATATGGGAGCAGGAGTAGCCCCAAAGGCACCTAGGTCCCAGGCCATATAGAGATTTAAAGGTCAAAACCAGCACCTTGAATTGGGATCAGAAATGAATCAGCAGCCAGTGCAATTACAGAGCTGTGGTCTGACAAAATTAAACTGCCAAGTCTCTGCAATAAGACGAGCTGCTGCTTTCTGAACTATCTTCAAGGGCAGCCCCATGTTACAGTAATTTAGTCGTAATGTCACTAAGGTGTTAACCACTGTGGCCAGATCCTGCTGGCTCAGGTATGGCCACATCTTGATGCAGCAGCTGGAGCAGGATATAAAAACATACATAAGAATGCCACTGTATCAGGCCGAAGGCCCATCTAGTCCGGCTTCCTGTATCTCACAGTGACCCATCAGATGCCTCAGGGAGCACACAAGATAACAAGAGACCTGCATCCTGGTGCCCTCCTTTGCTTCTGGACAAAAGCCCCCTAGGCCAAAACTATTACCTAGCAATCCTGGAGCAGGTGTGAATCTAGTAGGACCCACAAACTGTGCCCTGATCCCCACCCCTAGCAAGCCAGTGATCAAATACCTGAATTGTGGTTTTTTTGGACCAGGAAGACCTCTATCTTGTTCGGGTTTAATTTCAATTTATTAATCCACTTCCAGTTCCCAGCTGCCCTGAGACAGTGCTCTTTGACTTCCCCCTTGGTATTTGGTGGAATGAAAGATACAATTGAATGTCATCAGAATGTTACGAAAGTGCTCTTGTGAGAGAAGCAAGAAGCTTAATCTGTATTCCATGGAACCCTGAGAACTGTGAAGGTTGCTAAGGATCTCTAAAACTGTCAGCACTCTCACCAAACAACAATTTCAAGGGTTCTTTGACGGAAACAGATAATACAGCCTACAATCAGTATATTGGTGCTTAAGCTATCACATGGATGGGAACAGTGCCAGCATCCGGTTTCTGAGAGTCCGGGGGCAAAGCCCTACACTGGGGCCCCCATGGCACTCATCACCCACCTCTGATGGTGCATTGCCACCACTACAGAGAAATCATGGGGTGGCCCAGGCAGGTGCACCATCTGATAAGCGTGGGATATTGGCCAGTGTCAAACTCGGCTGACCTCTGATGCCATCCTTGAATGGGGAGATTGATTCAGAAATCAATTTGAAGATGCACTCATGTGTCTGGTGCCCATGAAGAGCTTTACATTTGGACACACATCAAAACGTGAAAGAAATAAATAGGCACAGTGTGATGTCAGACTGCTTAAGAAGGCTGAATTTTTTTCTTTGACCACAGTTGTACTGCACTAGACTGTACTACAGGCAAAGTAGTTTAAATCTCAGTTGTGTTTTACTTCAGCTCGTGTATCTGTCAACTTTACAACAGGACTGAAAATCTGGATCGTACCCATTAAAGAGTGGATTCATTTATATAGTGCTTGGCTTTTCTGCTCCCTAGATTTAATTACATTCTAAGGAAATTAGGAGTGCAAAAATGTTTTTGTTTTTTTAATGAGGTTTTGTACTTTGCAGAGAAGATAGTGAAGCCAGCCTCCTACCACTTGCTCAGTCAGTTTGCCTCATTGACTCCAGTGCAATTACTTGAGAGTGTATAGCTGGAACGTTGTAGAGTGCAGAGTAGTGTTTGTAAAGGAGAGCCACTGATACAATGAATACTTTTTGTTTTAGCAGTAGCACATTAGCATGCAATAATTGGTTGCCTTGTGAAGATCCTTTACTAAAATGTATCTGACATCATAACATCAAATGTTGTTTAGATACATGAAATATAGGATGTAGCAGTTGAAGGGGGCAAATGGGAATACATCAGACAGAAAATACTACTCTAAATTACAGGAAAAAATGGAGAGACTATATATTCTCTACCAGGGTATTAGTCGCTTATCTGCAGTAATCCTGGATCCAAAGGGGGCATGAAGTACTGTCAAAACTCTGGGAGAATTCTGAGGCTTTTCTGACTCCCTTTTCCACTGCAGTCTTGTAAAGGTGATTGCTGATGTTGTCATGTCAGATACATTTTAGTAAAGTATCTTCACAAGGCAGCCAATTATTAGTTGTGCTGTAGCTCCCGGAAGTTCTTGCGGTTCAGAGAAGTGAGGCACAAGCATCTTACAGTATTTTAAATTAAAACAAGCAGTCACCCAATGTTTGGCTAGATTCTGGAAAAAGTGTCTGCTCCAGTCCTTCTACATTTGTTTCGCAAATGTCCCGTGGTTAGTTGATGCATCCCCTGTAGTGCTGCTGCGAGGCACCTGCGCAGACTAGCTTGTGATATTGGTGAACAGGGTAGAGTCTCTGGTTTATCTTTGCAAAGTTTGGCACCAGGGCTTGCCTAAAGAGGAAGCAGACAATTACTCTTTGTTCTCTTCTTGCCTTCACGTAAGCTCCTTGTGCTGACCTAGGGCAACCCCACCACTAATCAAGTGCAGGTCAGGTGCACAGCCATCGGCCTGGAGGGTCAGGCTTCCTGTGGGGCAAATTCCCTTGGAGAGAAATCTGAAATCACGGATACTTGACCAGCTCAGCAAGGATTTTAGGGTCTAGCATTTGTTAGTGTCAATTTTATTAACTGACATCTCATTGTAATTCTCACTTAGAGCGCAGTACTAGCATCTGTAAAGGTGATGCACACTGTCAATGGACTGAGGAAAGCCTGTCATATTAACATTTATAAGATGAGATAGGTGTCAGCAGACATTGGGTTCAATGCCTAGACAAACGCCTTAAAGTCACTTACCTGAAAACGGCAAATGTCAAACATTTTCTACAAAAGAGGAAAAAAAACACCCTGTTGTATTACAGCAAATGAAAAAGAAAAAAGAAAGAAAAACCACTGAAAAACAAAACCAAGATTCTTATTTACAGATTTCACCTCCTTGCACTTCCTTCCTCTTTGGTTATATATTCAGAAGCCAGATTCTCCCCATTTAAAATCTGAAATGCATGTAATTTTCAGAGCATTTATTTTACAGAGCAGAAAAGAGCTTTGAGGATCTATGTTGGCACACTTTTCCTAGTATTCTGATTTGTTGTAATTATTTCCTAAACTTTCCAAATCTTTAGTGGGCTTTGCAGCTATATCAAGACTGATATTCCAGCAGGGAAACAAATTTTCAGATGCGCAGATGTTGCCTGCCTGCTGCTCCCCTTAGGAGTAACTTTTTTGCTTTTGGAGACAGGCTTCAAGCCTTGTGAAATCAAATGCCTTGGCTATAAATACGATTTGTATTACAGTGTAACTTTTCTTCCTCAGGCCCGGCTTGAGATTTGTGCACTGAGAGATGCTGTGGCTGTATTCCTCACATCTGAAAGCAAGTAAGTAGAACGCACTGGCCCTGCTAGTTGACAGCCATTGAAAGATTTAGCAAAATGCCCAAAACTAAAGAGAGCCCCACATGTTGTATTCGTCTGAATGACTGTCTGGCAGTCCCACTCCTGAGGAATGCAGCTTCTTTTATGTAGTAGAGAGGATCTTGTAGTGGTGACATCCTTCAGGAAGAAGGCTTCCATGCAAACTGCCCCATCAGTCCTGTCTTACTAGGCAGAGTAATTACAGACTCCCAAAAGTGACTTCCAATCAGTCATTCAGCTGGGGAGTTTTCTCCTTCCAAATGACCTTAGTTAGGAGGAAATATCTAGCAGGAAATACTTTTTAGGTTGTCACTATAAACTCCTTTGGATTTTTGTTTTTATTTTTTCTTTGATGGCTGTGCAGCATAGCAATCCCTGGAAGGGACACACTACTTGGTGAAAACTGCTTCTTTCCTGATCCTTTCCCATCCCTTAAAAAAAAATCGCTGGAACAAAAAATGGCATTTGACATGTCTCTAAGCTGTCCCTGCCTCTCTCTCTCTCTCTCTCTCTCTCTCTCTCTCTCATACACCACTGTCATAAGAACAACACAAGCTTACAAAAAAAACAAAAACCTTTTTGTGTGTGTTGCCAAAGATGTTTGAATGAATTGAGGATTTTGGGGGGGATGCTGAATCCAATAATGGCATTAATTTTGCCCAATCATTCTAGTTTTAGGGGTGAAGCATAGCCACCTTATATGAACCCAGCCTCAGTCTGTCTTAAGAAACATGTTCATCTGCAGAGGAACTATAAATTAAGATGTGCTAAGGGCTGTAGTTTCTGCAATATGCATGAAAAGTTCCTAGTCAAGTTATGCCTAATTGTGAGAATATTACCTTTTCCCTATTTTGCAAATGTCTGGCAGAGATTAAAAATTGTTTGGCATTAGTTCAAGTTGCAAGCAGCCCACAGTATGGCTCTTATTAGGCTTCTGTTTCTACATATCTATTCAGAACAGTAAGGCCTCCTATTCACTTTGTGCTGAGCAGGCTTTTTCTCTTGGCACAAATGATCTCAACTCTGTCCTTACCTAGAAAGCAAAACCTCCATCATGTGGCCTCCCTTGTTCATTCGGTGGGAGCCTTCAGTTAGTATCCAAAATCTGTCATTTTATTTAAAGGATAAGTTAGTTACAACATTAAATGGGAAATAAACTTTCATCAAAATAACAGATGAAACAGCAAAGTTGTTTAGCTGAAGTTTTGAGGGTATCTGTGTGAAGCGGCCCTGAATACCAGCCCCCAAACACTGCTGAAAATTGTGGAATTGAAGCTTTTGACTCAAGTGTTTATGGCCTGTGCGACTTTCAGAGGGAATGTGTGAATTTGCACCGCTCTGCAAACTACCTTACTGAAAATGTATGTGCAGGCTCAAATTTGCTGAGAGGTTGGGAATCATAGCTATTCCCAGCCCCTCTGCTCATGAGATTGTTGGGCGGAATAAGATTTTTTTTTTAACGTTGCAGCTCAAGCTTTAAGCAAGCTTTGGAAGTTCTACCCCAGCTGTCAAGTGGCGGAGATAAGAAGTAAGTTGATGTGGGAGCGATATAGTGGTGGAAATGTTACAGGGGACTAATATTTGTGGCATTTCATATGTCTGAGTCAGGACATGGTCACCTTGTTGTTAATGATGATGATGATTCTGTTGTGGTACTCTTTAGCCACTGTGGGTGTTATGCCCTTGAACCTGCTTATTCATGTAAGACCTCTGTGTCGTATTGATTTGTGTAATACCACTCTCAAGGGAAAGCAGAGAATTGAATGTGAACTTTCCACATTGGGATGCACCTTTCGATCCAGAGGAACCATACTGGCCTTCAAAGCCAAATCTCCATTGTGCCTGAAGTGTGTAACGAGGGAAGTTTTCTTTTTGATGTTAGAGTAGTTCAGCAGACTTACATTTCCAGATGTGGCTTTGGGCTTTGGACTGCTTCCAGCAGCCTCAGGACTGAACTTCAAGCAATATTTGGCATACAAAACTGCAGTTTGGTTTCCTCCCGAATACAGTTTGGAGGCTCAAGTGACTGAAGGTTACATTCATTGCTGCTTATTAGTCCCCCAGATATGCTGCCACTGCATCTGCAAGCTTGCCACACACTTCATTATAGCATTTCAGAGAATGAATTCAAATTTATGGAATGATTTAGACCTGTTCATGTTGCCAGTGACATATTCTATTTAATATTGACTTATTAAATATTGACTGTGTGTGGTTGCTGTAGTAGTACCCATTCCTGGAGGGTGTTATTGAGGAAGTAGATACTGACATGTTTATGTCTTTACTCACTGGCCCTGGCAAAGATTATACAGCTGTGGAATTTACAGCAGCTATTAAATACAGCATTTTTTGTTTCAAGAGGAAATTGGTGACGGTTGCCTAAAGACGAACTCAACTTTTTTTTTAATACACAGTTCTGTGGTTTCTTCTCCCCCTCCCCCCTTGAGTTTTGACGGTAGTTCTATTTGCTCCTGAATACTTATCCCCTTTTAAAAAGCAAATGTACGCTTACCATCTAAAGCTCATCTTTTATTTTGGCTTCAACAGAGGCACTACCTGCCAATCTTAGAATGTTTATCATGAGCAAATTAAGGAGATTCAAAAGGATAAATCTTTGATTTGATCAACATGTAAACAGTACAAATAAAGGGAAAGAACAATTAACAGTACGATTAAAGGGAAAGTTGCCAGTGGAGTGGAACCCAGAAGAAGGAATTCAGTTCCTGCTTGTGCAGTGCAGTTTGTATGAATCAGATGTTGCCTGATCACTTGCTGTACTGAAATTTTTCATTTTATTACTATTAAAAGAACAAAACCAATGACTCTAAAAAGACCTGATTGTCCCAAGTCTTCAGGTTTAGTGTTCAGGAGGTCTGCATCCTTTTTGGGGAGCAGGTGCACTCATTGTAACTTCTGAGTAAGCATCAGGGGTGCTATTTGGGCATAGTGAGAGAGGTTGAATCCTCCCTCTCTTCTGTCAGACCACATGAGACTCTTCTTCAGGAGAAGATATATCTCTGATTATTATGAATTGTCACCACAAATGTTAAAATACTTTCATTGTTTGCAATTCTGTTTTGAATGCATCCACTAGCAAACCTTTGAACTTTGCTGTGAAACTTCCCTACCCGTACTGGAAATGTTACAGGGTCCATTGAAACTGAAATGGTCCCCCTAGTAGACATGCACATGATCATGCTATGCATTTGTAATGTCTTTGCACATCCACATCACCTCTCTATTTGATGCAGGATAAAAGCCCACTCCTGCCATTTTTCTCCTGGTGTATAATGTGTGTTAGTTCTTAGCCTGTGTATATTCTGCAAATCAGTCCAGAAAATCAACCGTTCTGCTTTCTCACAGGTTGCTAGAGGAGCTACTGAACACATTCAAAAGTACCATGCAGCTGCAGCTCACCTGTTTTCAAGCTACGTCACTCGCAGTGGTGAAGACATAAGGCAACTGTGCGATACAGTAATTGCAGGAAAGAGGCTACAGTGAATTCCATCACTCTTGATTTGTATTTGTTCTACTCATAACGTTGTGTTTTACTGCTGTTCATCTTCCTGACAAACTGTATTTGCATGAGACGTCTCTCTCAAGTAATCGGAACTCCATAGTAGAAAGTCTTGTTTACTCAGTCTCTTACACCACGTTGCTAAAACACAGGTTGCCCATGTATGGAAGCAGAGATTTCTCAGTTGTGAGCATATCTTGAAAACTTGCTGGAATACAGTTTTTCAAATGATACTTTTTCACAGCATACATGTAACTGCTTGGCAAGCTGATGGTCTCTCTATATTGATGAATTTTACCACTCCCTTGCTTCCCCATATTTTTGATCTGATAACAGAAATGAGATGAAATTCTCAACATACAAATTAGGGACTTCCCAAGTGATCCCATGCGCACCAGAGTCTATTTTCGCACACAGATACACCATTTGCTAACTTACCTCTGTGTAATGATCTGTCTCAGACAGGGAGCAAGCTGTATCATAGCAATACTGTGTGTAGTGGACAAACATATTACCTTCTTGAATGAATCAACTGGCAATGCTCTTTTTAATAAACATAGATGCACATTCATGATATGCAAAGTGTCAAAATTATACCACTCTCCCCCTCCCCCATAATAAGATATGGACAACACTAGGGGCTGTTTTATCTTCATTTGTAGAAGCCTTATGTTAGTTTTTCCACATTCAGTGTTACGCTATGATGTCTCTACTGTGATGCATTGCTGAAAGTGACAGGCGGGGAGTATGGCTGATTTTGCCTACCATACTAAAATCTAAGTGACTGCTCACTGCCATAGCCTTGAACATGATTTAAATGGAAACAAAAACAAAAAAAAGAGATCCCTCTATACAGCAATGGTACTCTTTTCTTGCCAATTCATTCCTAATAGATTTCTTTCCAAATGTTAACAGTTAATACTTCCACTACATATTAAATGCAGAAGGAGCAGCATTTGAAAGAACAATGCAAGAAGTTGCTGCGGCCTCATTGGAATCATAAGGCACAGGGTTTCAAGGTAGAAATGCAGTCCAATAGTGATTTCATCTTAATAGGTTTAAAGATTGAGTTATATTTTCCGATTTAAAGGTACCTGGACCATAAATCCCTGGCTATAATATTCATCTTTTGAGCTTTTTAATGATTGCCAAAAATTCTTTGCAGTACATCCAAAATGTCAAAACTCATTCCTTGCTATACTTTGATTTACTATAAAAATCAATTTGGTGATTGACTTTTAGTAATGTATGTGCATAAACATAACATTATATGTGAACCTGAGCAAACATGAATGTAATCATCTGTTTAAGATATCATAAAGTTTATTTTCCCATTAACTAACCCTGCCCTAAACATTGCAAAAGCAAAATATGACAACACTGGGATTTCTTCAACTCACTTCTATAACAAAGAGAGATTACCATGTTTTGTATTAATTTCAGTTCTGGTCTTCTTTATTGGCAAAACATAAATTAAAGACCATCTTTACTGTAAAGAATTTGAAATTAAGGATGTTTTTTGAACATTATCCTTTATGCTTTATTTCTCTGACTATAGGTGATCAAAGTATCACAAGAAAATTAGCTATAAATATTTTTTCCTTTGGATCCAGTCTACCATGTTCTTCCAAATCAGGTCCATTGAAATGAATGAGAGTTGCACAAGAGGTTTCCCCATAAAGGAAGAGGAAATGTGTTTGTGAAGGAAGTAAAGAGTCTGGTTCCTTCACAATTAAGTTTATACTGGAGCAACCTGAAAATAGAAAGACCAACAGGAAATTGACTTTTCCCCTTGCTTTTAAGCCAATGATTTTATGTCACTTGTGACAAATGTAGGTAGCATGTGGCTCAAGGTAAGATAGTACCAATTCCAAAACTTTAGTATTCAGTAACATTACTCATGGAATACACAACCTGAAGCTATGGCTGTCCCTCTAAAAAACACACCACATGTTCTTCAATCACTTATAGGGCTTGCCCTCAGTGTCTCTCCCCACCATGCACACAGTGCATCAGAACATCATCACATTGCATGGGATAAATGGGGTTTGTTGCCTAAAGTGGAAAGTTTGAGCCAATTCAGACATTACCAAAGCATTGTGGCTGTTGCTTCTCTGTGGCTGAATGGTGGCATTGGCTTCTCTGGTTGTCCCATTCTGGTGGCTTCAACTGGATTGGGCTCATATTGGTACCTCCTATCCAGACTGCTGAGATTGTTCCCACTTAATCCTGGCTATATAATGTGATTCCATTCTTCAAGCCTTGAGCAGTGTAGGGTTCAACCATAGAGATCTAGCAACCAATACCCACTTCTTCCACAAAAATGTCTGCAAACATCCCATTGCAGGCTGTCAGAAACAACCCACAACGACCTCAACAAGTGGGAAACGCTGGCCTCTGAGCGGCCTGCTTGGAAGCAGGCTGTGCAGCATGGCCTTTCCCACTTTGAAGAGACACTTGACCAACAGTCTGAGGCTAAGAGGCAAAGAAAGAAGGCCCATAGCCAGGGAGACAGACCAGGGACAGACTGCACTTGCTCCCAGTGTGGAAGGGATTGTCACTCCCGAATTGGCCTTTTCAGCCACACTAGACGCTGTTCCAGAACCACCTTTCAGAGTGCAATACCATAGTCTTTCAAGACTGAAGGTTGCCAAGAAACAACCCAATAGCTCTTAGGAAGTTGGTATGTGCCCATAATTGGTTGATGTCTTGCAAGGCTGTCTCTGTTATTTCATGCATGGAGTCTCATTGAAGTGCCTAAACCAAGGATTCATTTAGAAGATTATTTTGCTAAACAGGGCAGTCTGGCTGCAACAGTCATGTTGTTGGATAGCTGTGTTCAATGAGACTACTCAACATAAAGGATTATAAAGGTCTGTCAGTTACTGGAAAGGTTTCTAGCCATGTTGTGGGAAATAGCACAATGATGGGATCTGAAAGATGAAAAAAGAACCCCATTTTTACTCATCTTGTCAAACATTATGAATCACTGTGCTGGAAAAGAAGCGGGAGGGGGTGGGTTATTAAGTACATCCTCTGCCCTGAAGCAGGATCTGCACATGCTGTCCCTGTACAGAGAAGAATTACTCTGTGTGGTGGTTTCCTGATTGTAACATTGGGAGAGTGATCCCTGACCTTTGAATTTCACCTAATGAGCAAAATGGTTATTGAAGTCCTGAATGTTCCTTCTTGAAAGTGACAGAAATCCTTTTTAGTTGACCAACCATTTATTTGCTCTATTATACATTTTACTTTGCTTTCTTAAAACTAGCCTGGTACTAAATAATATTGGTATTTCACAAAATCTCATTGTGCGACTTCAACAGGAAGTGCTGAAACTCAGGGCCAAGCTACATGCTATGCTAAGTCCATCATTACTGCTGGCAGCCATAATTTTTCTCTCAAAAGTAGCAGCTATGGGGAGCCTGATCCAGATTGGGGCTGGATGTCCACAGAAAGGGTGACTGTAATCTTGCAATGGTCTTGATTTTGCAATGCTCCCAGTGTGGATTTGGGACCCTTGCTGCTGCTACTTCACTCCAGCATTTTTCAGCAACCGTGATCTTTCTATCTCCCACTGATTTCAATGCAGAAATTTTGAAATGTCTCTCACTGAAATCAATAAGAGACAAAGGCTGCAATCCTAACCACACTTTCTTGAGAGTAAGCCCCATTGAACAAAATAGGACTTACTTCTGAGTAGACCTGGTTAGGATTTGCCCGAAGACTCCAGGTAAGTGACAAACGCCTGGTGAGTGATAAACAGCAGTCTAGTGCTAAAGATTTCCGAATACGCTCCAAATTAAGCCAATGAATATGTCACATTCAGAACTCATGTGGGGCTTTTAGGTATTTATTTAAATTAAAAGTAACAAATGGACAACAAATGATCCCCATATGTCCTAATTTTTTCTTCTTACAAAATGAATGTATGCTTCTACGCCACTAATTAATATGTTTGCAGAGAGACGAAGACAGCCATTTGCCTTTTACCTGAACTGCAAAAATGAGTCATAGTTGCTGAATGACTCCTTTGGTTTTTTCCCTCCCCCTGAAAGCAAAGGTGTGGTGTTTGGCAGCCAATGGTGAACAAAAGTTCCAGATGGTGGCAATTCAGGAGAAAGCCCAAGGGGTCTGATGGTATGTAGTCAGAGATCTGAAGTCCGCATTGCCACCATACATTGGCTTTATGAATCATAACCACCAAAGTCTCCCTGAAAACCCAAATGCTGAGCTTGAGGGGTATCCCTGGCCCTTGTGTTTATCTTGGCTGTCTGGGTGATAGCAGTAACCAGGAGTGTCTTATCTATTTTGGCTGATTTGCCAGCTGCAGCCCTATCTGGAAGAATTGAATTTTGCTTTGGTCATCCATGCGCTGGTTACATCCTGACCAAGGCCAGTCTCTCCACGGCATAAACAATGCAGCTTGCATCAAGAGGAGGCTAACAGGAGACCAGCAGACTTTGTGTTCCCTTCATCTTGAGTCTACCAATGCCTTCCTCCAGTCCACTGCACCAGTCCACTTCTAAAAGCGAGCAGAAAGCAGATAATCTCCTTCTCTACCTATTAATCTCAATCTTCCTTTACATGGTCCCTTTAAACTTAAAGGGATGGCATGAGGAAGGAAGGAATTGAGGGGGTAGGGAAGCTGCCACTTACCTCGCTCCTTACTTGGAATTCCTTTTAAATGAAAGTGTGGGACATGCTGGAAGTTCCACTATAACCAGGTCCTGATGACCCACACTTCCTGTTGTTTTTTTTAAAGGACCGCATGGTAGCCATGAGGTGCATGACTGCATGTTTGTTTCTCAGAGTTTTTGTAGCAGGTGCAGTGGCAGCAGCTGCTGTGGATCCAGTTGGTTTGTCCCTGATCCACACTAATCTAGTGTACTCTGTACGAGACTGCCCACCATGAAAGGGGACCAGAAAATCCAACTGGTGCCAACTTCAGCAGTTAGGAAACTGACAGATAGAGGGGTGGATCTCACTTGTTTGTGCCCACTGCGCTGGCTACCAGTTCATTGCCAGGTCCAATCCAAAGTGCTGCTTATTACCTTTAAAGTCCTCTGCAGTCTGGGGCCAAGTTAGCTGAAGAACTGCTTGCACTCATAGGAACCTTCCCAGGTGCTGAGGTCATCTTCTCAAGGCCTGCTTCTGACCTGCTGCCCTTTATGGAAAGGCAGCAGTGAGGAGATGGGCTTTTCTGTGATGAGGACACCATTATGGAATTCCTCATCTGAAAAGATCTTCATGTTGTTTTCCTTTAAACAATCTTTCAAAGTGTTTCAATTCCACATGGCTTTCGATTGATTTTAGCTTCATATTTTGTGCTGACTTTTGTTTAGGTCCAGTTTATCCAGATGATTGATAGACTGCTGCTGTCCATTGGTTGTTGTCTGTTTTACCTATGAATTTGTGCTATATTTGTAAGTTGGAAACTGTTCTGTAATTTTTACTCTGGAAAAGTGGTATATTGGTATATTTTGTACAACTAAACTTGCTGCACATTGGATTGTTTTTCTTCAGTGGGGGTTTCACCTCACCCTCAAGGCAAACCGCACGGAATAGTCTTTTAGTTTAAGGGGATCTTTAAAGGCTTTCATTCTAGAACTAGCTACCTGTACAAGACCACAGGAGGTGAAAAACAGAAGCAGCGGCAACCTCGCTGATTGTGGCCAGACAGCAAAGGATCATAAAATGAACTGAAAGTAAGAGATTACAAAGTACTGTAATGGAAGATCAGAAGATCATCAGGTGGATGATGTGGTGTTGACAGCGATGCCATGTTTTGACAGCTATTTGACAGCTCTGGGAAGGGCAGGGCTCCTTACAGAAGGGCAGGCTCCACAGCTGTAATCAGTCAAGGCCAATGGAGACTCTGTTGGACACCTGAGCTTCATTTGACCTTGATGGGACTTTGAATGGACATGGACTGAAGGGATGGCTCACCTGAGCCTAATTTGGACTTAACAAGGGGCTAACAAGGTAGCGCACGGTGAGCTGCATTTTGGATTATGAGACATCCAAGGATAAAAGGCAGCTAGCTTCAGAAGGAGGGAACCAGACCAAGAGGGCTACCTGACCCATACCTACGGGAGAAGGGGACTGCTGGAGGACACAGAAGAGAAGACTGCCAGGACCCTGCTGGAGAGGACACAGCTGGAGAGGAGGGACTCTGCTGCAGACGACTGAATTGGGAAGAATTGACTGTGCTTTGGAAATTAGACCATGAACTTGCACTGGAGGCTTCAGACCTTTACCCACTGATTTAAGTGGAGTTTTGGGGAGGGAAAGCCTCTGGACAAGAGGACTTGCAACGAGTGTCTGTGTTTGTAGCAATAAATTCTTGTTAATTGCTCAACTGGTAAGGAGTTCCGTTCATTTCTTTGCACACCACAGCTGTTGTGCTTGGAAAAGGAGGGTGTTAATTAGCCACAAAGCGGGCATTAGAAGGGAGTTAGAATATTTGGACAGGACAAATTGGCGTAGTTGGCAGGATTGCAAGACAAGTACAAGCCCTGAAAACAGCTCCCCAAGCCAGTGGGGTGTTTTTCACATGGTTAGTAAACTCTTACACCCTTTGACCATTGACTAAGTGTGTTGTCCCTAGCCACCCCAAGACTTCACAGATGACAAGCATTCTCCTACAATTTCTATGAATGCTAGCTCAGAATAAAAGGTTGGTGTTTCCAGGAAAGCTCTCTATGTGAACAAATAGAGATGAACACTTCCGGTACATTTGAAAGACATACAAAGGAACAAAGAGCCAATGCCTTCTGACAAGGTGCCTGAAACACAGGAACACTGATGGAGCGAACATGAACATTGTTTTGTGGGCTGTTACTGAAATACAGGAACACTGATGGAGCAAACATGAACATTGTTTCATGGGCTGTTAGCATTAAAGAGTTGCTTGTTCACATCTCCAACAGTGTTCATATGTTTGCATGTAGTGATGGAAGTCAGCGGGGATCCAGGACGCTAATTACAGAGAACAATCTATTTGAGGTATAAGACATTTATGCTGGGAGCTGGCTCCATCATGAAGAAAACTGAGACTGTTGCTTCAGGAGATGGATTTGCAGAAGTATTTGCTGCCTTGCATTCCTCATCCTCACTATTGAGTGCTCTCATCTTCCTCAAACAGAGAAGGGCAGTATTTGGTGTCCCACCCCAGACCCAAAGGTCTTGGGCCACTGCTGCAGTTTGGATCAGGAATGAATCACAACATTCCCAGTAGGAGAGCCAAGCATGTGAGCCAGACCCAAAGGGTGAGCAGTCCATTTTCAGCCAACCAAAAGAGTAGGAAGCATGGCAAGCCCTCATACCCCAAGACCTGGGTAAGGCTAGGCTCCCTGGTGTACTGCAGCTCCCTTCCAGGAACTAGAGGCTCTCCATGCTCTTCACAGATCACTGACTTCCTCAGGGCCCAATCCTATCCGACTTTCCAGTGGTGGTGAAGCTCAAGGGAAGGGAACATTCCATTGCCTTCATGTCTGCCCACTACCACAGGATGCAGTGCATGTCCCATTGACATGGTTGCAACACCACTGGAAAGTTGGTTAGGATTGGGCCTTCAGTTGCAAATGTAGTGATGATCTGGTACAATGTCCCACCATAGCCTACTTTGGTTGGAGCCACAGAAAAGCCTGATGGTTTTTCCACCCATTCTGCGTGAGTACAAGGGGCAACTTGCCACAACATCTACAAAAGCTCCAAGGAAAACTAGATCTTTGTTTTGTAATTTACAGCACATCACAGAAAACTAGGAAGGGAAAGTGCTCGTGCTTTCTTACAAGGGTGAAACAGAGAAGTGGGTTTGGCAAGGACAGGAAAAATATTTCAGTGGTTTATCAGATGCCTCTGAGTTCTCAAGTAGCCTCATTTTGACCAATGAATAGATGCTGTTCTTGGGTTCCTAAAGGACTAGCATCATTGAAAATAGTGGTTTTAGGGGGGGGGGGAATCATGAGTAACAAGGTTCTCATTTCTTCTATCTTTGCAGGACTCCCTTGCAGGGAAGTTCCCCCCCCCCCCAAACCAGCAGACTAAAATGGTCAATGTAATTTTATCAAGCTACGTGGATTGAAGATAAAATTACCATTATCCCTTTATTCTACTGGTGGGGAAACTAGCTAGATGATTATATATATACATGTATACGTGTGCATGGAAAACTTTGAGGGTGTAGGGGATGGAGAGGGTAAGTGCTTAGGATGTGTCTGCTTTTGAACACTCTTTGCATGTACAAAAAGGTGTTTAGTTAAACTATTTTAAGTACCAGCTGCAGGGACTGACAATGTGGCTTCGAAGCCTTGATGGATTTGAGCAATTTTATAGGCATAGCATCTTTCAAAAAAGTCACAGCCTGGTATTGGCCAAACCTCCTTGTGGGCCAAGGTGCTACAAGGTTTCAGCCCAACATGCTGTTTTCCTACATATGGGAGAGGGGCATTCACATGCCTCACCTGCAATCTAAAGCATTTCAGTCCAGGAGAAGCTTTCCCACATGAGACTGCTGAATGCACATAGGAGCCCGGCATGCTCCAAGCCAGTGCTCGCCAAGATCCTTCGGGTCACCAGCTTTCTACTGTAAGGAGTGTTTCAGAATCTTTAAAAAATTGTTGCAGATACTTGCTTTCCCTTGCTTTGCTCCAGGGACCACACGCACTCATTAGGACATGTGTTTCGATCAGCTGGTTGCTTCAGTTGGTCATACCACGCCAGGGCTACGTGAGTGTCAAAGCAAGCACCAGTTTCCCACCAAAGAGCCAGGCATTGCAACCAAACCCCAGACGGTACAAAGTGACAGTGAGTAATAGTAGTATTCAAGATTCATTGTTGAACATAGTAACATGATGGGAACGTGCTATGACCACAGTGAGTGATGAAGCTCAGGTCACCTCACTGGCAGAGCTCTGCTTGATGGGACAGTTATTCATTTCCCTGTTTAAATGGGCTGGGCAGCCTGCAAACAGCTTCTGCTGCTGCTGCTCAAGGCTCATTTAGTTCAATGGAAAACTTCCCCTCCTAACTTATTGGTATAGGACAGTGGTTCTCGAACTTTTCCAGCCCGCGGCTCCCCTGATCCTTGCGGCTGTTGGCCGCGGCTCCCCATTACATCACCTCACCTCAGTTACCCCCAAAATGGGGATGAAGGTGTTATAATTATACACTAGAAACAAAAAAAACCGCTGTCAGCACTCTGAAGCTACAATCCTAACCACACTTACCTGAGAGTAAGCCCCAGTGAACAAAATAGGACTTACTTCTGAGAAGACCTGGTTAGGATTGTGCCCTGAGTTTGTTAGCAGCACACCTGGAGGGTTTTGGAAAGGGGGGGAGAGAAGTGATGGATTTGCTGGGGGAGGGGAAGACTTTGTTTTGTGTGTATCTGCTAATTGCAAACTGATGTGAAACTGAGACCCAGAGACTGTTCGGCTGCAATTCTAACCTCACTTTCCTGGGAGTAAGTCCCATTGAACACAATAGGACTTACTTCTGAGTAGACCTAGCTATGATTGTGCCTTTTGTCTTATAATAGCAGCCAACATGGGAAGTAAACCCACCACCACCACCCAAAAGGAGGCAGGAGGAAAAAGGAGATGGCTGAAAAGGAATGGGTATTTTTATTTTTGATCAATTTTTGGACTGATCTTGACTGATTAAGAGTGGTGTGTTTTTTTTTCTTTTTTGAAGGAAAAAGAGAAAGATGAAGATCCTTGGTTAAGCTGACACAGACCCCAAGCCTATGTAGGTCTACTCAGAAGTAAGTCCCATTTGGGTCAATGAGGCTTACTCTCAGGGAAGTGTGGAAAGGATTGCAGCCACACAGAGCAAGATTACAACTCACCCCCAAAGTAGATGGGGGCATGCTCCAACATACACCCCAACATGCAGATACCAGCCCTGTTCCCCACCCATGCAAGATGGAGGAATGTAGCCTGGGGCATTTGGACACTCCCCCCCCAGAGCAGGCTGGGCTCCCTCCTTCCCAAGCACAGGAAAGTGCTCAGCTGCCTGTACTTACTCTTCCCTCCCTGTTTTAAGCCTGCCAGGAGCACACCCTGTGCTGATGAGATGCAGCACCTCTGCAGCTGCCCACCCAGCCTTCTCTCCCTCCCCCCACCATATTTCACACGCCCTCCCACAGCAGAAAAGCATCAAGTAGGGAGGCAGCACTGTCACAAACTTAGGGGGATTTGGGGTGCTCAGAGTTCTTGGTTCTCGAACCCTCAAGGCCCCCCTGTCCAGTAGTACTGCCACCACCCTGTATGTGAAAGTGCCTCAGTCCAGGGACACTGAGACTCTCTAGGCTTAAATCTATCCCTTGCAGGCACTGAGTGCTTTCTCCAATTAAAGCTTCAGTCCTCAAGCTACTAGACCTCAATTAGCACTTGGTAGCTTGCTGAACGGCTAGGCAGGATTCTGAACCTTTGTCCTCAACAGGCAATGAAACAACTTAGTAAAAGAGATGTTAGTTTATTAAGTACATAAGGTTACATAAAGTAACAGTAAAGCAGCAAATGCTAGAGGCATAAACATCTAGGAAACATATCAGCAATAAAATAACAAAGCTAGCTGGCTATCTCTATTAATACCTATCTCTCACCTGGGTCAGCTTCTTTTTTAGATCTTTTAGCTCCAAGCTACCTGTGAGGCCAGATGCCCATGTTGGACAATGGAGCTCACAGCTTGCAGGATGTTGCACCCAAAAACTCTGCCCAAGAAGAACCGGAGACACCCCTTGGGGCACTCATTATTATACTTCTTATGCTAATAGTACTGAGGTGACTTCATAGTTATTTAGACTGTCCAATCAGAAACTTTTGAGGACAGAACTTTCTAGGAGTGGTAGCCCTCCTAGTTCTTACCCCTCCCAACTGGAGATCCATAGCTGCATTCCATTCCGCTGGATCAGGCGCCCCTGAGTCTACTGAGGTGTTAAACATTCCAATGGGTTGTAGTTCTTGTTGTCTGTCCTTTCTGGCCAGCAGAGGAGAAACAACAATCTTTGTGTTTGTTTACTCACATTCTTGCGGCTAGGAACTGCTAGCCACTTCTCCGTTACTGACTTAGTTTGGTTCAGGCTTCACATGCTAACCTAGGCCTAAACTGTACAAATTTATGACAAGCACATGCAGCTGAGCTGAGCAGCTACGGCCACCTCTCTCCTCCAGACGCCCCTGGGAGCTAGCCATGCTTCTCTAGGGAAGCCTGATGCACAGATTGAATACCTCAGGTATAGGAAATGCACACCATTTAGGTGTAGGAAATTCAGGTATAGGAAATGTGATGTAAGAAGAGTGATATGCTATGTTAGGAGGTTTTTGAGCTGCGAGAGGGACAGTCCATGATTAATGTTGCAACTCCATTTGGATGTCACACAATGGAAACACCAGTGTACAAGCACTGTATAATCCATCCCTTACTTATAGGTATAAACTCTACTTAGAGAGCATTGGAGCATGTAATAAATAATAGTTTTTATATTGTGCTTTTCTGATTGTGCAAAGAATGTAGAAAGTATAAAGCTGTGTACACTTTTTCTGTTCTAGTCTGATCCTTTTTCTTTGTCATATGACTCCCGTCCCCTACAGTGATTTTTTAGCCACTGTGCCACAGCACCCTGGTGCGCCATGAATGGTCCACTGGTCCACTGTGGAAGTTTGACAGGAGTCATTTATTACTAGTAGGACCATTTGGAAAGTTTGAGAGAGGGCAGAATCAGTGTCATCAATCAGCTGTTGTTCAGATTGGGTACATTATTCTGTATAAGCTCTTGCTAATGCATTTTCTATTAGTTATTTCTATATCGTTGTTTTGTTTGTTTGTTTTTTTAATGATACAATAAATACTGATGATGTGCCTTGACAATTTTAGCTCCTGGTCAGTGTCATTTCTCAGTGCCATGAGATGAAAAAGGTTGACCGTTGCTGCTGTAGAGTAATAATGTAATCTCAACTAGAAGCAAGAGCTGGTAATAGCTACAAGAGTGATCAATGAGATAAAAGGCAAAAAGCTGCAGTACATGCCTTGTTATTGGCGGAAGGGTGGGGAACACATTTGAATGAATGAATGAATGAATGAATGGCCATCTTCTTTGGCAAGCAGCTGTATAAATATTTAAGAAACTAACAGCCCAGTCCTATCCAACCTCCAAGCACTGATGCAGCCACAATGCAGCCCTAAGGTAAGGAAACAAATGTTCCTTACCCTTGAAGAGGCCTCTGTGACTGCCCCCCCCCCATGTAGAATGCAGCACCCACATCTTGGCACAGCTACATCAGTGCTGGAAAGTTGGATAGGATTGGGCTGTTACTCTGAACCATTTGCAGGGATCAGCTGGTTAGTTACTAAACATAAAGGTCACCCAGATGTATTAATGAACTGATGCCTGAGATGACATGCCAGTCTGCCTGCACCCCTAGTATTGTGCCATAACGTAAGCACATGAACCACAACCCTGTATAAAGACTGCTGGTGTTGTTTACCAGTTTGTGTCGGTTTATTGATCTTTCTCTTCCTGGAAATCATCCCTGAGCACAGCCTGCAGTGCTACTTGCCACAGCCTTCAAATTAAAGATCTTGTGGCTACATTAGGAAAAAGTCCTGCTCACAGCCTCAGTCAAAACCACAGAACTCAAAGAAGGGACCAGGCAGATCAGCCATCCAATGAAACTGGTTTAACCAGACCCATGTCAGTCACTGTCTGTCAGCTGTGGATAGCATTTTTATTTCATCTCTGCTTAAGTTCCAACACTAGAACAAATCACAAGGGTTTCATTTCTCAGTGCTCTTGTGATGCCTCGCTTTCCTTGAGGCTGAGACTGTACTGGAAACTATGACAACACTGATTTACCTTTAAGAAGGTGAAATCAGAGGTCAAAGATTAAGAAAACATGATAGCTCCTTACATTTCTTCTCTATTACCCTAGGAAATTGGAGGTAGACAAGAAGGGAAGTAACAAGATTTTTTTCCCCACTATCTTTGACCACCCACAGTGGTCTTTTTACCCTTTTAAGGGCAAAACCAGTTTCCAGCATGATCTATGACACCAGGAAATGTAAGCATATGAGACCACTGATAAATGAAACCAAGCTAACATTTCCCAGTACTGGAGGACAAGAAGAGATGAAATGCAATGCACATGGTGAGTTCAACTCAGTTGGAGAAGGAGTCCTACATCACTATACGCTCACTTAAAATGTCACGTTTTTCAAATGTCATGCCTTTCCCAGCAGTTTCACTGCATCCCTCACACCCTGATGAAGCTGAAATGGCCAGGTAGGCCAGCCCTCTAGGTGAAAGACCAAGGCCATCTCCCTCACACTGCCTAAGTTAAATTCGCACTGCCACAGAGAACCAACCTCAAAGAGTAGGTATACTGCAAGAGGGTGCTGCAGAACCAAGCAGTCCACATGACTGAAGCCAGAGCATCAAAGCTGAGCACCAAAGCAGAAAACAGAAACATATCTCTTGAACAGGGCTGCAACAAATGTTCATGCTGTCCTGTTTGACCCAAAATCCCCCTTTCACAGCGCAGAGTTTCTGAATGCCTAGGCATTGGGGGGGGGGTGTTCATTTCAACAGCATTGGGGTTTTTTTTTTAAATCTTTTCTGCTCTAGATTCTTCATTAGCCTGTATTCATTCATTTGCAGTGCACTCTTATGCAGATTTACACAGAGCTAAGGCCCACTGTGTCCAGTGGGGCTTACTCCCAGGAAAATGTGTAGAGGATTATTTTGTTATATTTATATACCAAAGATATCATGTATATCCTGCCTTTCCTTGTGAATGACTTCAAGGTGGATTGCAATGCATTTCACCTGCCCTGGCTGTAGCTGAGGGAAGAGATGAACCTGGAAAAATTCTTGGTTAGCTATGACAAACTGCCACTTAGCTCTTCATCCCCATGACTGACTGCCTCATTATTAATAACACTTACACATGTGACCTGCAAGAAAATGTTGCACTATAGCAGCAGACCTTAAGAGGCCATCTGAAACAGGTGTCCTATAGGTCAGGTTTCACAGACAGAGTATATTCCCTGTACCCATTCTTTTTGAAATACCCCTGTGTAATGCAAGGAGGAAGTTTTTATTATAATAGGGGTGGCCAAGCTGTGATTCACAGGTCACATACAGCTCTTTGACATATAATGTGTGACATGCGGAAATGTTTTGGCTGAGCTCCTTTTTGCATCACAATTAATATAAAAGGCAAATAATAAATTTTCAAGCTTTATAATTATTTACCGGTTATAAACCGAGAGTCCACTGGATTAAAGCATACATTTAACGTTCATGGTGAGTAAATATATTTAATTTAAATGCTTCTTCAGTGTTGCAGCTCTCAGACTTCTGACGTTTATTGGATGTGGCTCTTATGTTAAGCGCATTTGGCCAACCTGTATCATAAGGATACTTACAGTTGTTGTTGAAAATATTAATATAAAGCTTTGAAAAGCCACTGTCATAAGATGATTTACATTAAAATAGAAAGAAGAGCTCCCAAATTAAAAGTAGCAGATTGACAAAACAGATAAATAGCAGCATAAGATCAAAAGTGCAAATTAAAACTAAAACAGCGCGACTAAAATGCAGGCCAGTGTCAGTTAAGAAGGACGCGAAGTAAACTTAACATGTCCTTGGCGGCCTCTTAAAAGCAGCAAGAGAGGTGACTGGTGCAATTGGTAAGCACAAAGTTCCACAAACAGTGCTGCAACTGACAGGGTTGGCCCAAGGGCCCCGTGCACTGGAGAGGTGGGTTTGCACGCTGCCCTCTTTTTCCTTGGTGTGCATGCTTGCATATGCAAAGCCTGCTTGCATATGCGCACCTTATTGTGTGTGATTGAGCTAGCAGCATAGCTGGAAGGAGTGCTGCCTCAGGGCACACTCTCCAGAGCGTCCCCTTACCTGTACCCCTCCAAATGCAACCAGATTCCAGAGGATGTTCTGAGGGCTGGGGCTGCCTCCCTGGGCCCCAGAAGGCCTTAAAACATTGCTTTCAGTTTTGCCTGAAAAACCTAGGGCCTTCTGAAGGCCTTGGAAGGTCATCTGAGGCCCCAGAACACACTCTGGATGCAACCAGGGTGCAACTCGGGTCACGTTCAGAGGGGGCACAGGGGCAATTATAAGTGAGGGGGGCAGGACCCCCCCAGGGAGTGCCACCCAGGTTCACGGTATCCCTGTGACCCCCCCCCCCCTCAGCTATGCAACTGGATTGAGTCTGAGGAGGAACAGGATGCAGTGGCAGAAGCTCCCCGTAGCCACCTCTTGCTGTTTTCTTTTCCAGCTGTTTTCCAGAGTCAAGAGCATAATGAGGAAAGTGGCATGATTTGGTGGGAGCTGAAGCTCCTGCTAGTTCAAGAGTTGGCCAGCAGAAGCAGTGGCAGTTAGTCCTTATCAATCAGCGGGGGGGGGGGGGCATCAGAAAACAGACAGGTCAGCCGCCGGCTGAAGGCCCAGGTCTATCACTGGGGTAATCTGTTCAGGCTGACCCCCATACAGTCAGTATTGGTGGCAGCAGCATGGGTTTGTCAGCATTATAGGAAGCCCAGAGCTGGGCTTTCCCCCATGGTCCCAGCCACCTGGTGCCCACAATCAGTGGCATCACTAGTTTGTGTCACCTGGTGTGGGAAGCCAGCACGTGGCCCCAATGCAGTGGGCGGGGCAACACCCTGGTTGGTGGGTGTGGTGATGTACCATTGCCCCATCCCCACTCGTTTTTTAGCTGTACCTTTTGGCAGAACAAAGATATTTCAACACTCTTTGTTTCACTGCATTCTGCATAAAATTACACAGTGATTGATATAAAACATGATGGTATTATTCCTACAAACTGTGACTTTTGTGATTTTGATCACTAGTGGTGTTTTCCCCCTCCCCATCAGGTGTCAACTTACTAACACCTTACTGCAGCAGTTCTCAAACTTTTAGCACTGGGACCAGTGGTTTAGCTAATGATCGTGCCAAGCTCAAAATGTTGCCCCAGGAGTGATGTAACAACTGGAAGTGACATCATGCCCAGGCTTTTTAAAAAGTGAAAATTGGGAGGAAACCACCTCCTCCCCCCCAGCAGCTTACCACCCACTTGCTCTGCTGCCTCCCTCCAGTCAGTGGCGTAGATAAGGCATCTATCTGCTACCCGGGGTCAAAGAAGATTTTGTAGAGCCCCTGCTGTTACCAAAAGGGCTGTTTTATATAGGGGAATAATTACACTGCCCTTATTGGAAACTTCAGGACCATAGGCTGGATAACAAAACAGCATAATGCAGAGAAATTCCCTTTTAGCTTAAGGAGGAGACTGAGAGAAAGATAACTTTTAATAAAAGATTAAAAGACTATTACAAAAGCACACAGGTAAACATAATGCACATGGAAAAATGATGTGTCTTGGTCCTAGTATTTGCATCTAGTGTACCTAGCTTTATGGTGGTTGCATGTGAAAAGTATTTGGTGCAGGAAATTAGAAAAGGATATGTTGTAAGGAAGGATTTTAGGGGTCCCTGATCTGCCAAACCCAGTTGCTGACTAAAAGTGGGGAGAGAAGGGGAGAAAAAAGGGGGGGAGAAGGGAAAAGGTTCCAGATGCAGATAGTTACCTTTCTTGTAGAGCAGTTGGATGGGAGGGGGGAAGAGTCCTGGGAGGAGGACCTTCTGCCTTGGGGGGGAGAGTCAGAGAGAGCGAGCATGTGCCAGCCTGTCTCTTAAAAAGAGTTTTTGCTGACCTGGAGCTGACCTGGATGACCTGGATGCGACCTAGAGCTGACCTGGATGTGCTTGTTTACTACACACAGTGGGGTAATTGGAAAATGTAAAACAATGAAAGGATCAGGAAGTCATTTATCAGCAATGGCTGACTAGGTGGGGGAACTCAGGCAACCCCGGAAGGCAGTTTGCATATGGTACTTAAGCAGTGATTGGGTTACGACAATAAAACAATAGGAGACACTTAAGCAATGATTTACTATGCCAGCCTAGAGAGGTGAAGGTTGTATATCTTGTGACTTGACCTGAATTTGGCCTGTGTGAGAAGTTTAAGGTGTTTGCATAAACAGTGATTGGGTTAAACAATACAAGGAATGCAGTGACCACATGGAAGTGGAGGTTGTGTAATCCATGAGCTTGTAGCTTGACCAGGGTTTTTGGAAAAGTGTGCTGGGAGAAGGGTGGCCTGCATGATGTTTTACTAACATAACCAGATATAAAATCACAACTAAGGAAAAAGGGGCTTTTCACGTCACACTGCATGATAAAATCAAATTTAATTAAGTAAATTAAAAAGTTATTAATTCCATGCTGTATCATAATAAAATCTCATTGGCACTCAGAACAATCAGTCTCATAGGTCAGTTTGAAGTTAAGCAAATCCACTTTTTGTTCCACAATCCAGTTGTGTTTTCATTTTCTGGTTTATTGGCCATAACATTTGATAGAATAAATATATTCAAATATATATGCAGTTTTTCATTGCATTCTGCATTAAATTACCTTTCCAATGATATATAACATGATGGTATTATTCATACATACCAAGATTTTCACAATTTTGGTCACTAGTGTCAAGCTCAGCTTATTGCCCCCCCCCCCAAAGCTTGATGCCCGGTGCAACTGCTACCTCCTGCACCCACTTAGCTACGCCACTGACTGGGACCCACTTTTTAAAATGACAGTCTATTCAAGACCCACCAGAAATGATGTCTGGGTGGAAGTGACATCATCAGGCAAATTAAAATAAGTATAAATAATTAGTAAAGTAAAACAAATAATTAAATAAGGGGAAGCCAGCCTGGTTCCACCAAGTGAATTTTCTCTGTAGACTGCCTACAATACCCACCACCCCACAAAAAAAAGTCAGTAAGGTTTTCAACCATACCTAGTGCCCAGTTCAATGTTCCTCTCTAAACTATATTACTGTCAGGATTCACTTGGCTTTGCAAGTCTCAAAAAAATAAAAAAGTTCACCTTGTCAGCTGAAGCCTCTGTTTTTATCCTTGTTAGTGGGGGGGGCAGGAGCTGCCTTCTGGTGCATTTGTTGAACTCCACTTTCAACAGATCAGGACTATTCTGGTGGCCTTGCTTGCATGTTTGTTTACTTGCAAGTAAACGCGACCACGTACCTTGGTTTCACTTTCCATAGGGTTCAATACATTTGCCATCTTGGAGGGAGGATCTCCTTCTAGGTGTTTTTTGGGGTTGCATTCATTGAATCAGGACCATTGTGGTAGAGTTGCATTCCCCTCAGCCTGCCCTTTCTGATGGACTAAGGCAAGTTTGCCTACTCATGAGTAAACACGCAATATGGCTCCATTTCACTTTTAATAGGGCTCTGTGCATTTTTTGTTTTCCATTTTTTTTGGCCATAACTTTTGGTACAAAGGCAATATTTCGCTTGTTTTTTTCATTGCATTCTGCTATAAATTCCACATCCAACGATATATATGATGGGATCAGTCCTAATCACCGCGATTATAGCACATCACCCCTAGTGTGCGTCATCCCCCCATGCGCGTCACCTGGTGCAGTTCGCACCCCCCTAGCGACGCCACTTCCCACAATCACAAATTCCTGAACTTGGGGAGCAACTGGGAAGAGGCAACTGTGGGCCCAGCTGAGGCTGTGAAGGGAAGTAGCAGGTTGGTGCAGGATGCACATATGGAATCCCTATGCCTCTGCCTCCTTCCCCAGCCTGCCACTTGAGGTGGCTGCTTCACCTGCCTCATGGATGGGCAGGGCCTCATCACAGAGAAGGGTGTGCTGTCTTGTGTTCTCTGTGAAACATTTGGTGGGCCACTGTGAGATACAGGAAGCTGAACTAGATGGGCCCTTAGGCTGGTCCAGTGGAGCTCTTCTTGTGTAGTTGCATCATTATTGTCCCCACCTCCTTACCTTGAGCCAGGTACAGTTTCTTCAGACACAGAAGTACAGGACATGGTTTATCAAGACTGTACAAAGCAATGAGCCTCTTCATTTGCACAGTCCCTTTAAATCAAACCAGAAGCCCTGCACTTCTGCAGTTGAAGAAAGCAATGGCCATAGTAAGCAGCTTGGGGGGGCGGGAATTGTACAGGCGCAATGGACCCAAGGCAGCATCAGGTGGTGTTTTGAGTCAGGGGGAGGGAGATGGCTTATGAAGGGAGTAATACAGCTTCAAGTATTTCACTTTGGCAGGATTCTGACCCACAATAGGGTTACACAAACCAGTTTAAGTCCAGGAGGACTCTGGCCTCAGTGATTGCCCAGTGATTGCTCAGTGATTGCCCCATTCCAAAAACTTACCTGTGCTCAGTCCATGTGTGCACATGTGCAAGTTGAGTGAGACATTCTTAAATTAATTGTTTCTAATAGAAGGAGATAGGAGTTGGAGAAACTGGTTAACTTTTTTCCTACTACCCAAGTTTTAGAAAGCAGATCTAGGGAAGGAAGGCACTCTTTCCACCTACATTTTGTTTCTCCCCCACTAAAGATCACATAGCATGTTAATCTAGCTGCAAGTTTTTCAATGTGTGGTCCATATAGCTCACAGTTTTGGAGTTTGTTAATCCCGGTTGGACTGCTATGTCACAGAATGGTCAGTATAATTCATCCAAGCAGTCTTCAATTGTTTACCAACTTTGTAAGAATTTCCTAGCAGATCTTTGACTGGTCATCTTTATTGTTTGTCTCAACACCCATGCTCATCTCATAACTGCTGCACTTAGATACATGCTGTGATTTTTAAATTTCTTTTTACTCTTTTCCTAGGCTCCGCAGGACTCTCTGTGGGTGGGGGAAATTGTGATGTGTGATCTAGCTCTCAATCAAGTGTGAAAAGGGGAAATATAAACTGACTTAATAAGGACAAATTTAGCTTTAACCCACAATCTTGGTTTCTGAGAACTTAGGAGGAAAATAGGAGGAAAAACAAGGAAAACAGCCTCTGCAGAATTGTGTACATTTTAGTTAAAATCTCTGAAGTTCTCATAGCTGACTTTTAAAATGTGCTGATGATACATGGCTGCACAGGATATAGGCAAACTAAATAGCTTGGCAAAGAGAGAGCTTGAACCTTCATTTGTAAAATACTGAGAATCCAGAGAAATCTTTGCTCAGATCAAGGTAAACTGAGTTGATTTGCCTCTAGTATAAAAGAAAGCACATATTTACGGTATCTATAGGCTGTTGTTCTAGCTAGGAAGCTGTGGGCTAGTGGTTTTCTTTTTCCTGAAAGCTGAATGATGAGACATGATGGTGTTTCCCCACCTCCATGTCAGTGACAAATGCTGATGTCAACAGCATACGTCTACCCATGTGAAAGGCCACACGAATTCTCTATTTCTTCCACAAATATAGGTTATTACCTCGTTAACCCATTGCCTCTGAAAATCTATGTTAATTAGGGCCAAAATTCAACCAAATGAAGTATTTCATGTCCCAAAGTCTTCAATGGTAGAGAATTAAGCACATGCAGAGTGCTCTCCCACTGAAATCAAAATGCTTAACTGACTGGATTGTATCCAAGGTTTCACATCATGGACTCACACAGCTTGTTAGTATCGAATACAACATATTTACATAAGAACATAAGAGCCCTGCTGGATCAGGCCCAGGGCCCATCTAGTCCAGCTTCCTGTATCTCACAGTGGCCCACCAGATGGTCTCAGGAAGCACACACAAGATACTTGCATCACGCTGCCACTCCCCTCCATATGGCATTTTATTTACCCTCACAAAACCAAAATATTTCATATTTGTGAAATGTGAGAGTTTAAGTACTTTTTTAAGTTTGTATATGTTGTATCATGTTCAAAATAAACATGCTCATTGCCACACTTCATCCAAAAACTCCTTTAAATTTCAGTTGTATAATTTCTAATAGTGGAATATCTGAGATAACATATCAATAACTGCTTAAAATTGTCCTCAGAAGATATAAGCAGAATTGAAACAGAAGCAGGAAGTTATCCAGATTTTTTTTTGGGTCATGATTGTGTTTGAAAGCAAGCTGGGAAGAAGACAAATAAAAATTCATCACTTTATTTATCAATACTAAGCTTCAAACAACAGAACAATAACTAGTTTCTTTAAAAAAATTTACAATTTATGTTACATTTGTATTGTTATTTTCACCCTTCAGAAAAACATTTCTAGCTTTATTTTCACTTATTTGTGACTTAGCCACCAGCACAATTAAGAAAGATGTTTATATCATCATAGTGGTCAGAACAGTCAGTACAGACACTGTTTCTGAATATCAACTTCTCAAAGGTTAGGGACATTGATTCTGTACATTAATAAACACTGACCTTGTTCAATGTACCACCCACTCAATTCTCTGCTTCCTATTTGACCTGCTCTGCATCTTTTACTACTGAAAAACAATGCAGGCATACAAAACTTTTCTACCAAGACTTATAGCAGTATTTATATTTGGTGCAGAATAGACTATGTATACAAAGCTCTGTATACTATGTACCCTCCATTTGCAGGAATTTTGTAACATGTGAAGCAGTCCTAAAAAACAGCATTTAAATCTCCAGGCAAACTGGTCATGGACCAAGTGTGATCCTAGGAACATCTAATAAACGTCTGCAGCACCAACAACATATACAGTAATCACACTCATAGGGCAAGATCCAGACAATGTTAAGCACATTTCCATCCTGTTAACGCTTCCTCACTAAAGACAATGGAAACAAAGAGTTTAACTTTGACTATATTGTGCCCTAACTCTTTTATAATTCAGTTCAGTGATGCAATTATGCAAACTGAGATGCATTTTTACAGTGCAATCTGGCCTTGCCAAACAAAGCTAACTATAACACAGGCCTAAAATACCCTTTTCAAAAAGTCACTAATGATGCTTGTACAAATTTAGGATATTTTTGAAGTGCTGAATCCAAAAATTGCATCAATTTTGTCCGATTGGCTCTAGTTTTGGAGGTATGGCATAGCCGCCTTATATGCTGATTCAAGCAACTGCCTCATGAGGAAGCCAATATCATGGTGCTTTAATCAGCATATAAGGTGGATATTCCATACTCACAAAACTAAAGCTAATTGGGCAAAACTGATGCTATTTTTGGATTCAGCATCCCAAATATACCCAAGAATAGGTCTAATTTTTACAGCAAAATGTGTGTAGGCTTGTGTAGTTGGTATGCTAATTACAAGGCATCTTCAGGATGAAAATTATTCTCTTATTACTGTTACAGGGTCACATGCTGGGGTTGCAGAGTAAAAGAATTAAGGGTGGAGGGAAACAGTGAAATATATCCTTGCCCTCCGTTGTTCAAGTACTTCCAGATAAGAGCATATGTGTTTTATACTGCCTTCTGAGACCTTGGTGTTTTAACATGTTTTGTTCATGTTTTCTGAGCACTGACCCTATATACTGCTAATTAGCTACTGCTAATTTAAGTAAGAGAACCCCTTTAGAAAGCTGCCACATCGTTCTTTTATAGCTTAATAATTGAAGAGACATCCCTGACTAAAGTATCACATTGCAACAGCAACAAAAGATCTAAGCACATGAGTATGAAAGGTCTGTTTCTTGCTTTAGAAAGAGAAAACACCTTAAAATAGTTATACAGTTGTTCAGCAGTTCAGAAACTTTTCTACAAATGAATGGCTCTTGAATAATTTTGTATTGTTACTTTTATGGATTCTACATCATAAGTCATCACAGTAATGGAGCTTAAAACGTTGCATTGGAACTGTGCACCCCAAATCAATATATAGATCATTATCCTGCCAAATTTAAAAAATGTTTTGGGAAGTCCCATGCACTTCAGTTACATGGGAAGAACATGCAAACAACATGTTACATAATAATGTGTATCTCACTCTAGCATTTTTCAAAAATGAAAAATCACCGTTGGAGACTGACTTTGAGTGTGTTGAGGGAAGGGAAGATGGAGCTTCTTAACCTGCTCAAAAATTCCTCTCAGATGCTTTCCTTCCCATAGGGTTCCACACGTGGAATACAGCTTGGGTAATAACCACAGGAATGATGGATTGGAAAATGGCCAGCAGGAAAAGAGTTCAGCAGCTCTTCACAACAAATGGTACACATTTGTTCCGACAAATTATGGTTTGGTCCAAACTGTGATCCATTCCTGACTGTGAGTCCCATATTTCTCACAACTGTGTAGCTAGAAGAAATGCAGTAGGTGCAGCTTTTCCTTTTCAGTCGTGATAGGAAATGGGAAAAGACACACACAACTTTTTCACTGCTGTATTAAATAAATCATACTAAAGACACAGGACCTGCTGTTACAAAAAATACTGGCAACCCTAAACTAAGTCACAAATGATTGGCTTCTTTCCAAGGCTTCTTTCCAAGGCCAGAAGTGAGACCAAACCAGGAAGATCCATTCTGAAAAGTTATTGGTTCTTGAAAGAGAGACCCTCTATGATTGTAAAAATCCCCTGGAGGGATTTAGAAACGCCTGCCTATGCAAACCGCCTTGAATAAAGTCAGAGGAGTAATCCGATGATCAGAAAGGCGGTATATAAATACCGAGTTATTATTATTATTATTATTATTATTATTAAGGCTAAAAAGTTACTTTCAAGAATCAGGATAAGAAATTGTTATTTTTAAAAGCTCTTAGAATTTTTAAAAAACAAAGTCAAATGACATGAATAACATCACATCTAGTATGACCCTCAATTAGCAATAGAGTCCATAGTATACATGTAGAAATACTCCTCCTCCTTAGATATTCAAAACAGGATCTGATTACTAGTAATCTTTTAGTGGCCTATAATGGACATTGAGCTGCTTGCAAATGTACCTTAAAAACAGTTTGCTGCTCTTTTTTCCTCACACAGCTCAAGGTTGTTTCCCATTGCCTTTGGAATCCATTTCAGTACTGTGCCAGTACAGTGCTGGCCAGTGAACAATGGGTCAGTAATCTATCTTACCTCTTCTTTCCTGCTTCAGATGGGCTGTCTTTTTAAAGAGCAGCATGAACTTTAATTGACTTGAACAAATGTTTAGTGCCCTGTTTGCAAAACAAAACAACTGCTAAAAATGTTCCATTCAAACCATATGCATCTGAATGCAACTATATTATAAAGTGGTAAAATCCACATTTTGAGTACTATGAAATATTTTGTTGCATGAACTAGCCTGATTGATGTACAGTGTGCATCTTACATAATCTCCCACAGTCTGCCTTGCATGAGAAAGAGCTATAGTCAAGTCACAGAACCATTAAAAACTAAAAGCAGCAGGCCATTTTACTGAGATTCCTATTTGGGATAAAAACTACTGTTTTTGATTTCACATCACTTGATACAACAAACCAAAAGAAAATTAAGGCAACAAGCAAAAGAAATGCCACAAAGAAGTTTGTAGCCTGAACAAATTAGCAATATACATGTACATGCCTAAAAAGCAAATATTTTTCCACAGGCAAGATATATATCAGAAATACATCAGAAAGAAAACATTCATATAAACTGGCTTGTTAGGAATAAAAAAGGAGATATTATATCCCAAGGCTGTATGCATCTTTAAGATGTATAAATTCAGATTTTTTTAAAAGAAGAAGTCTACTGCTAATTGTATGAAAAATATACAATTTGTCCCTGCTTAGAAATTCAAGTACAATACATTTATAATTTAGGAAAGAAATATAAGTCAAAACAGGAAACAGAAACACCTGCAAATGACTGCAGTTACAGTAACTGTGCAATTACAATAATCCTGTCCTGGAGTATGGCCCATCTCCATCACCATGTCAACAAAAGGAAACAAGTATAACCTCAGCAAATTCAATTATGAATTTAGTCCAAACATTGTTCTTGAGTGCTTAGATGGGTCAAATTGGTGTACAGTTGAAAAGGAGTTGAGAATCTATCTGCATGTAACGTATACACAAATTTATCTTGGGCCATGTGTAAGTATGCCTTTTGGTCTTTGGTTAATTTTTTTTTTAAGATGCCTGTACCTAGCAGTAAGGGAAAATGATTGATTGATTGCTGAGTTTTAACATGAATTGTGGTATATAATGGCATAAATACCACTGTAGAATCATATAACGTCGTCTTATGAATAATCCTGATGGACCCTGTAGAATGTGCTACTCATGCCTGTTTTTTCAACAGTAGCAGCAGCAACACAATGCATTTTTTAAACGTTGAGAAAATTGTCAACAATAACACTTTTTAAAAAAACACTGTACACGGCAACATTTCTGAACATTTCTGAACTATATATTTATATATATATATAGTGTTCTATAACACTATATAAACCTTAAAAATCAGCATACTTACAAAAATTTCAAAATAGCTCCATATTTGTCAATAATATACAGTTTTGAGTGCCACCTTCTATCACGATAACGCTGCTGCTTCAGCCTATGAATTCCAGCCCTGAGATTTCTAATTAAATAAATAACTAGGAGTCTGAAATAAGATCAAGTTTTCTCTAAGCCACTGTTTTCATTTAACAACATGTAAACATATTGGACATTTTGTCAGTTTTCACACCCAACCCCAGCAGCAGAATCTGAGATACAACAATCCAAAAGATTTGGGCAGGGGGAGGGAAAGTAAGTGTTCATTTACCGCACTTCTAGACTTGCCCATATTGATTCCTTGTACGTTTTGTTGTTGCTGGTTTGTTTCCTAGGGAAAATCCAAATGTGTCTTTCACATCCTTCAGTTGTGATCTAGTCATTCTTGATGTATGCATCACTTTGAAAACGATTCTTCAGTCTTCATTCTTCGTGTGCTTATTCTTGAACAGAAGAATGGTGGATAGCTCGGTGATATTCTTCTGACACGGGGACTTGTTCTGACATATCATAGCCTCTCAGAAAAGGTCCAGTGTTTTGCTGTGCAAAGTAGTACAGCTGCCTTGCAAACATTGGTTCAACCTTAACAATAGATATAAAAGTTAATGGAACACATAACAAGATGCTCTAATTTGTTCATACTGGATAATAAGGAAGATGTTAAGAATAGAAATTCTACACCCACATAGAAAGTCGTCTTTCCTAATTTTTTCTATCAAGGTTTCAATACACGTATTGAAATGGTCTCACTCAAGATTTTTAAACTTAGTAGCACAAGCATCTTTCATGCCTACAGAAGCCTAGTACACTAAGAGTTCAATCCTAGCCTCCCCCCCCCCAACAATGCACCAAAAAAGGTTTGCACTGCATCCTTTGGGGGAATGGATCTGGAGGCTTGAGGGAGGTAAGGGAACTTATTTCCCCTTACCTCCCTGTAATCCTCCTACTTGCCAATGGTCCTCTTGGACCTACACCAGTTCTATAGCTGCCCCAAGTCTGAGGAGAGAAATAGAGAGCATGCCAGGAAGGTACCACCCCCTCCCACCTCCTGCCCTCCCCCACTCCACCCTGTTCCACTGTCCCCCACCCCTGCCGCCAACTCACTATCATCAGTGACTGCTATATCATCCTCCAGTGCATGGAGAGCCTCCCTGTGGCCTCCCCACCAGTGCTTCAACTCTGTGGCCTCCCCTCCCCCTTCTCTGTGGCCTCCCCATCAATGCTCCAACAGAATGCTGGTTTGTGTGCTGCCAGAGCAGTTTTTATGACTGCTATAAGGCAGTCTTTGCGGGCAGATCAGCCCTATAAGATTGGGCTGTTACATGTGTATAGAAGTCCAATATATATTTACAATCACAGGAATTAGAATGATTTTGTTCACATATGGCTGAAATCCTGTAAGTGTTCTTTTAACAGCCCAACCCTATTGGGCTTTAATGCTGATGGAATTCGTGTTCTGCTGGTGTTAACTGCCTTACAGAAATAGCAAAAACACACTCTGACAGTATGTGGAGGTGCTTGCTACCAGAGTTCAGGTGGAAAGGCAATACTGTGCACAATGGCCCCATCAGGACCTGTTTCATGGAGGAAGGATGGGATAAATGCAACATACACATATATTGTCAGCCACCTGGAAGGGTGACATACACTCTATAAAAAGAAATTTACAATTACAGGCATGTCCCCATATCCGCAGGGGTTTCATTTCGGAACCCCCAGCAGATACCTGAATCTTCAGTTAAAGGGGATGCCCCCCACCCTCTGGAGGTGAAGTGAGTTGTGCTCCCCTCAACTCCAAAGGGTCTTCTAAGGCCCACAGAGGCTGTGCGCTTCTGCCCACAGCCTCTACGGACCTCAGAGTGTCTATTACAAGTGAAAAAATGTTGAGGCATAAAAACGTAACTTCCAGTTAAAAAAAAAATCAGAAGTGACTTTTTTTCCACTTTTAATAGTCATTCTAAGGCCCGCAGAGGCTGCGGGCAGACACATATATGCAGGGCTCAGAAGAACCTCAGGAGATTAGGGGAGCACAGGAGATGACTGGGCCCCCGTGTAATGTCTCTCTTATTAGAAGTGATCTCAGGTAAATCAATCAGAAATGGGTACTATATAAAATATAAAACAATATAATTAAAGTTGTTTCAATTATATTGTTTGGCATTCTGCAGTGCCCATTATGATTCACATATGTGACTTCACTTTTGGCTTAAGCTGAAGCTGAGGTTTATAAACTAGACATCACAATTCACTTCAAATACTGTATTGGATTATCTTAATTCATTGTATTAACCTCTAGCCTACATTTTTCTTCTGGTAGAACCTTTCATATTTTCCTATGCACCTAAGTAAGCCAAATGGTCCATACTTACATGGGCTGTAATCTGTTTTCTCTGCCTTTGTGGATCTGGAAACTCCTCTCCAAAACAAAACATAATTTGGAATCTAGGCAATGGCCGCCCATGGTGTGCAAATGCTTGTAATTCTGGAAAAACCAGAGAAAATGCCCAATACAGCTATGCTCTAGGATTGTGCTCAGTCTCAGCTATAGCAGATATATACAGAATATCAAAAGATACTAAAGATCAAAGTTTATATGGCAATGAGGAAAACAAAGGATCTAACAAAGACCAAAATTAGGTACTGCCCAATATCCAAAACCACTCCGAGGCCATTCTGGAAATTACTCTGGTGGCCATTCTGAGTCTCAGAGAGGCTGCGTGAGGTGGCATGTGGCCTCTCTGTGGCTCAGAAAATCTCCCAGACATAACCAGAACAAGGTTCTGATCACATCTGGGAGATCTGCAGGGCGGGGGGGGGGTTATCCTGGGGGTCGGCATTTGCGGTGGGGCAAATTCACAGATGCCGAATCCATGGATAAAGAGACCCCACCTGTACTGTATATTAGACTACATTTCCTCATGACCCACCAGCAGTAACTAATGTTATGAAGTGCAGTTGGAGAAGTATACAATGCCATGGTATCAACAAAATGCATTCTACTCACTCTACGTTAGAGAACAGCTTAGAGAAGGAATAATAGTCATAGTCTCTCATCCAAGCTTTTCTTAAATCACATTTATTCAAAATTATACGACTGAGGATTAATTATAAAACATGGTTTCTTTTGGGTGGGAGAGTACTCAAGTAATCCTCTTATAAAGTGATGCTTGCATTTCAAAGAAAAAAATCCAAATTCAAATCATTTGTTTCAAATACTAATCTTTGGAATTTACTGGATAGGACTCAGATATGAATTTTGAATAAGGAATTCGTCTTTACGCACATTCAAGCTGATGTACTTAGACTGGCCAATTTAATTTCATCTGTTTGAAGCTGAAAGTAATCACAGCCCAATCCTAATCTGGACTGGAGCAGCCAGGCTGCATGTCCTGTGCTGTATCCAGCACAGGTTTGGAGGTGGCTGGAGGTCTCCTAAGGGTAAGGAGATATTTTCCATCTTACCCCAAGTAACACCCCAGCCTGCCCTATGAGGCTATGCAGATCTCCACAATTTAGCTGGCATAAGTCCAAATAGCCCCTTTTAAGGCTGCCTGGCCCGAGAAAGGGGTTAGGATACAGTGGAGGACAACTCCACCAACTCCACCCCCATTCGACCCTCCCCATGCCCAGAAATGCCCCCTCCCCACATCCCTCCCCATGCCCCTGCCCCGTTCTGCACCCTATCTGTCTGTACTGGCAACTGGGGGCTCGGAATGCAGCGTCAGCAGGGCAGCACAGACTTCCCCATCAGCACAGCCTTCTCTCCAGGTGCCACAAACATGTTTTATGGCTGTTCACAACATCCTTGGCTGGCGTAATGGCCACTGCACTGTCTGAGTGAGCACTTAGGATCGTGCTCTTATAAAGTTACCAGGTCAGTTTTGCATACCAACAACAAACAAGTTACAGATCTAACTGCAAATATTGGGAGGTTACACACACAAGAAACTAGATATTAAAAGGACAATTGGGAGGTAGAGAAGAAAATATCCTTCAGAAATATAGCCAGACTTTCTGCGTATGTTTTTCTTGGAGATCAAGCTTTTATACTTTCTCCTGCCAGATATTTTTATAATATTGTTATTCCAAAATTCAGGATTGCCTTTACTAAAGCCAGGTGTAATGTACTCTTATCAGCAGTTCTTTTGACAGACTGTGCCCCTGCCACTATAATGTGGTGGAGACAACTGCCCACATTATTCTGCAATGTCCAAATTATGACGATCTGCAATCCAAATTTATTTCCCCAATTTTCAGAGCTGTAACGGGGATGCAGGTGGAAGAGCAGCTTGCTTTTCTGCTATCTGATGTAAATTCTGATATATTGCTCAGGGTGGCCCGTTTCTGTCATGCTGTACAGTTGGCAAGAAAGAAAATTGAGAGTATAAATCAATGATTTTATGATTTTATATATGTGTAAAGGGATGTTTGTTTTTAATTTTGTGTATTTTGTTTTGTTGTTTTGTGAGTAGCTGGTCGGATGACCATTAATAAAGTATCTATCTATCCTTCAGAAATAATGCATTTGTGAGAAAAAATTTGCATGTTGGACAGAATTAGAACTCAGTAGGGCACCTGGACATAGTTTCTCTCTTGAGAGAAACCTCTTGATTAGAAGTTTTTATCAGATAGTTCATTCTATTTTATGGCCAAATAATACAGTCAAATAATGAAGATGTATACAACTCCCACTGAAACCAACTTCTGTAATAGGACAAAATAAAGTTTTAATCACATGAAAATGGGAATGACAAAGATATATTTATAATTGCAACATGTTGAAAAAAATACCTGATAAAAATTGCTGAGTATCAAAAAGTTTGCAAGTCTGCTCCCTTTCCAGTTTGTTCGGTCTGTCACTGCAAAACGCCAAAGGCCCATCCCAATAGATCCTGCTTTGACAAAGTCTCTTTGCATAGAGCCCATCGGGTGTCATCCAGAGTACTACTCCCCTTTCCAAGTGACTTAGTAATTTTTCAATTGTTTTCCTCTGACCATGATCTTCTGGGTAAGGGAAGAGAACTTGGTCCAACCCGCTGACCTCATAACTTTGCCCATGAGATATTCTGCAGCCCTCAGAACTTGAAGTGGTGACTTCTTTAACCAAAGTTTCATGGTAATATAAACAGATGTGCAGTCGGCAATCTGAAAGGATATTTATGAAAAATTATTGTAACTGTTTGGCAACGGACCGCTTCATTTCATATACCATCTCAAACAAGGTACGGACAATTTGGTTTTGTGGTCTACTGGACCCCAGAGGTTCAAATCAGGTTTTGCCTACCAACAGGCAGCCCAATCCTAAATTTCCAGGCGCCCACTGGAGCAGCAGTGCCAAAGCAGCTACCACTATATCCAGCAGGTGCTGGGAAGCCACCAGGAGTCTCCTTGGGGGTAGAGAAGTTCATCCCTTTCCCCAGGGGAAAGCCCCAAGCCCTGCAACAGGGCTTCTCAAGTCTGCGCCGGCTATTTTGAGAGACTCCTATATTGGGCTGTTCTGCCCAACACTGAGTTCAGGATACAGCGGAATAGAGCTGTCCTGGTTTCTCCTCCTGCCCTGGTTCCTCCCCTCCTTCTTTCCACCCCCCCCCAGCCCCCTAGAGGCTGCACCGCCACCCAACATTTTCACTCACCCCTGGCAGTGGTGTATCCTCCTCCTGCTGGCACTGGGCCAGGGGCCTGACTGGTGAGGGCACAGCACCAGCACTCCCTACACTCCCAAAACCATAAACATGCTTTACGACATGTTTATGGCACCCAGTGCCAGTGCTGGGAAGGTTCAGAATTGGGCCCTTATCGAGTTAACCTAAGTAACTGTTCCAACAGTGGGGAGCACTTTATGGCTGTGGCAAACAGCCTGCTGGCAGCGTGTAAAGCTGCATACTACTGGCCCACCAGCAGCAAAGCCAGAGCAGCCTCATACAGAGTGACAACCAGGACAAGACCTGCCAATGAAGGTAAGTTGATGGGAGGCAGGATGGGATGGGGAAAGAAGGAACAAAGGCAGAATGGGGACATGGAGAGGATGGAATGGGATGGGGTGAGAGAAGGCAGATCCTGGAAGGAAATGGGTTGAGTGGCAGCAACACCCACTGAATCCAAACCCCCTTCCTGGTTCTAATCCTGCAGCACAGGGACCTGTCTGAGCAGACCTGTCTATACCAAAGAGGCTTAATCAGGAAAGCAAACAATGTTTCACTTAACCAGAGAAAATTTTAGGATCAACCCCCACATACACAGAGAGAATGCAACACAAGCTATTTGGGTGTAATTGAATCGGTGGGAGGGGGAAGCATAGGACTGGGATCTAAGGCTGCAATCCTAACCTCACCTTCCTGGTAATAAGTCCCATTGAACACAATAGGACTTACTTCTGGTTAGGATTGTGCCCTAAGTCACTGACAGTCCAATCCATGTTTCCTGGCAAGCAAGTCTCTGAGTTCAGCAGAGCTTACGCCCAGTGTGCATATGATTGCAGCCTCATTTTTTTCAGCTATAATATCATATAGTATAATCATCAATTTGACAAGTTTATCATGAGGAGGGGAATACAATAAATAATTTTTCCCAAAAAAATAGAATGTAAAGTCATTGAGCTAAGCACTATTATGATTAATGAGCCAGTCCTATCCAGCACAAGAGCAGCAGTGCTAAATGGCTGCTAAATGGCTACCACTGGATCTGAGCAAGATGGAGGTCAGAGTAAGGGCTTTCCAACCCTCATAATGCCCTTTAAAGGCATAAAGACACTGCCAGTTTTGCGGGGGGGGGGGGAACCAAAGTAGCGGTTTTTTTTTGGCCTAAACAGCCATGCTGAGACCAACAGAGGCCAAATGCACACAGCCTCTGTGGGGCTCAGAAGAGCCTCTGGAGCACAGCTCCCCTCACCTTGTGCTGCCCAAAGATACAGGGGCACAAGGGTATCCCACATATGCACGGTTTCAAGTATCTGTAGGGGATTCTGGAATGGAACCCCGGTGGACACCACTGTACACAGTACGTTGCTTGGGCAACATACATAGTTCTCACATGGAAAATGCTTACAATGACTTGCCACATTACCCAATGACATTGTCCATTAGTGTATGTTTTCCAAAATCACCTAGAAGCTGTGTCTTGACAGGACAATGTGCAAATTCCTTGTTTGTGTTGTCAGTTTGTACCTACACTGCACATCTTTATGTAAGTGTGCACAATTACCAAAGTTTATGGAAATCTCAGTTCAGCTCACATGTTTTAAAGTCACTGACTTGTGGACGAAGGAAAATAAATACCGATGCTCCATTACTATTCTCTCAATTGAGTCTGATCAAAGCTCAAGGAAAAGCACATAAAAATATCCATAAAGTTATGACAGGTTCTCAATAGTTCATTGTGATTTTCCAAATGTTGAATGGTTTACATACCTGACAATGCAAGAGCTTCAGCAGACCTTAAGCTTGGCTCTATTGGAATGCCAGAAGTCTGTGACTCAGATGGAGCACAAGCATAGAAGGTTCCAGTCACCTGACAACCTGTTTTCACACACAGAAGTTGGTTTCACAAACAACGTTGCCAATACATTCAAAAATTCTAGAAGCTCTTCCCTTTTCATAGTTGTACACACCTATTTCTTAATCTGAGAAACCCCTTGGCATCTTGAGTGAATTGTATAAATGAATAAGTCTACACATGTCATAGAATGCACCTAGTTTAGTCCCTGCTAGCACAATTAAAATATCTGACTATGGGCGCAATCCTAACCCACTTTCCAGCACTGACATAAGGACGATACAGCTCTGAGGTAAGGGAACAAACATTCCCTTACTTTGAGGAGGCCTCCATGAGTGCCCCCCAACTGCAGGATGCAGCACACGTCCCCTTGGCACAGCTATGCCAGTGCTGGAAAGTGGGTTAGGATTGGGGCCTATAAATTATAAACAGACTTGCCTTAAGCAAGTCTGAAAACAACAGCATGGACACAAACAGTGCTGTTATGATAAAGTATCCAATAACAAAGGGCCCAATTCTACCCAACTTTCCAATGCTGATACAGCCACAATGCAGCTATGAGGTAAGGGAATAAATGCTTCTTTACCTTGAGGAGATCTCTGTGACTTCCCACCACTATCACAGGATGCAGCACATGCATCTGCAGTGGAAAACTGGATAGGATTGGGCCCTAGAAAATGGTTGGCAACCTTCAGTCTCGAAAGACTATGGTATAAGCCAACAGCAACCGGTATTCCCAGGTGGTCTCCCATCCAAGTACTAACCAGGCCTGACCCTGCTTAGCTTCCAAGATCAGATACGTGCAGGGTAACAGTTGCAAATATGCTGGGGCTCAGTCATTATTGTTTAAGGGCATTAGAATAAAAAGTGTTGCATCAGTAGCCAGATCTGGCAGAGCTTCCTGGTGGTAAACAGTGTTCCAGGGATGCATAGAACAATTGACTGTGCTCAGAGACAGCAAGGCAGTGGCAAGTTTAATCAAATTCCACTGAATTCAAGAGCTTACTTCCTAGGAAGTGTGCTTAGTATTGCATCCTAATAGAATGAATCTATGCATATGCATTGGATTTAATAGGAAAGCGAAGTAAGCACGTTTGATGTTCAGTAGCCCTCTCTTAGTGAAATCAATAGGACTTAGAAGTGCTTAACTTTGGATGGATAACTTAACTTTAAGTGCTTAACTTTGGATGGATTGTGGGGGCAGAGAGATAGCAGCAACACAATTGCACCACCAGGGACAGGATCACCCAGGATTGCACTGCCGCCTAGGACAAAGGGACTTATTTTTAATTCACCTCTGCCAGCACTGGCCTCCAAGAGATGCGGGGGAACCCCGCAGAGCCTTCTGCAGGGCTGTCCACACCTCAGAATATCTAAAAATAGCAATCATGGCCCACTTCCAGATTGTGATCTCAAAGCTGGAAGTGGATTGCGATCACTACTTTTAGACATTCTGAGGCATGGGCAGAGGGCTCCATGGGCTCTGTGCCCCCCCCCCCGAGGCTGGCACTGGCAGACGTGAGTTTTTTAAGCCCCTTTGTCCCCTGCAGCAGTGCAATCCTGGGACTGCGTTGCCTCCACCCCTTGCCCCACCCCTTAAGGGGGCAGAGACAGGGCTTCCCAGACTGATGGGTTGTGACTCACCAGTTTGAGAACCCCTGCTCTAGTACGTATATCGGAAACTGTTCTGTGTAGGCTGCCAGTGTCATACTTTTTAAATTTTGGGGTCATTGCACAAAAAAAGATTGAAGACCATTAGGTTAAATAACAGAAAACCTTAGAACATAATCCAAAATTATACTCTTCTAAACCCAATTTATTTCCATGGGAGTGAGCTGAGCAAGTGCTTTCCTTTCCCACTGAAATGTGCTCACTGTAGACCACATTGTGCCCTTAATTTCATTTACATATATTTATCTAAGAGTGTTTATATACCACTTCTCAACAAATAATAATAATAATAATAACTTTATTTCTACCCCGCCTTTCTCCCCGAAGGGACTCAAGGCGGCTTACAACATATTAAAAACAATTTAAAAACAAATAAAAACATATTAACACATACTAAAAACAGCAGTCAGAGTAAAAAATAGGTAAAAAGAGCATAGAGCAGCAGCAAGTCATAAAAGAATCAGGCCTGTAAAAAAATATTAAAAGATGTTAAAAAGATGTTAAAAGGCCAAGAACTCAGAAGGCCTGTTTAAACAGAAGGGTCTTCAGGCCTTGCCGAAAGGTCTCAAGAGAGGGAGCCATTCTTAAGTCAAGGGGAAGGGAGTTCCATAGCGTTGGTGCCACTACTGAGAAGGCCCTATTTCTTGCAGCCGCCCCACGTACCTCCCTAGGCGGCGGCACTTGTAAAAAGCGATTTACAAAGTGATTTACATACCAAAATAAGTGAAAAGGTTATCCTTTTGCTATTCCTTGCAACAGCAGGTAGTTTCCACATTCACTTCAGTGGAGGAGGAAACTCTGTGCACACAAAGGGAAGTATGTACAGAGTGGTGTCATCTTCCACTGAAGCAAAGAATGAAGCCCACTTACTCAGGAGCTCATGTACACTTATTTACTCAGTGTAAATCAAATATATCTGTAGCTTTGTATAAAATGATGGGATAGTCTTACCATTCTGACATGCTGGACTTTGCCAGTGATGGTTGCGAGCTGTAAAAGGAATACTAGAACACTGGTAGGAGATATCTGGATGTGACTGCTCTGGTACATATTCTCTCCAGCCACGGTCATGAGGCACCATGAAGCCCGGTACCTGTAAATTTTATCAAAATATGTCATATTTTAGCTGGAGTCAGCTGCAGAAAGAATCAATGCTCTCCTGGTTGCCCTTACTGCATATATGTTTTCCTCAAAATCTCTAAACATGAAAGTCCCTGATAGTTTTAAGTTTCAAGTCTATTTATAACTATTTAAAACAGAAATGAAAGTAGACAAGACTGTTATATAGCAACATCTTTAAACTTCTAATCACAGCAGCACCTAGGAAACCTTTTGAGAATATTCATTGTGTCTGACATTCTTTGATTATTTCCTTTTAGACTTGTTGTGGATGAATGCATTAAACAAGTACAGCATATGTGCATTTTCACCCTTGGAAATACAAAAATAAACAAATGAATGTTCTGTACCTGAGACTGTAATGCCGAGTACGGTGAATTCACGGTGTAAGTATTATTCAGAATCATTTGTGGATCATCCATGCTGAGCTGTTTTGCTCCTGTGTAAATACAGATGAAAACAAAATGCTTTACACATGTACTTGAAGGAACCTTCAGTTCCTTATTTGCTGTAGTTGCCTGCACTGGGGCTGGGGGTTGGACTAGATGACCTCCAAGATACCTCCTATTCCAGTGCTCTCTACCTTATGGAAGAAAAGTTGCTTGTATAACTGTATGACACCTTTAATTTTTAGCTTCCACTTGTAAGAAAATGCTCCAAGCTACTTCTCAACATGGAGCCCATTTGCATGCTTTACAGAGAAGAGAGAAGTCTGAAATTATAATTTAAAAGCTATATGTAATCAGGATAACATACAAAATACAGGGGATGGGCGTATCCACGGTTCACGTACCTGTGGATTTACTTATCTGCAGTTCAGGTCCACGGCCCCCCCGCATGTGCCCCCTCTGGAGGTGAGGGGAACTCTGCTCCCCTTGCCTCCGCAGGTTCTTCTGAGCCCAGCAGAGATTGCAGACGTCCATTCATGGCCTCTGCTAGGTTTAGACTGAGGCTGTCTGTTATAAAAAGCAACTTCCAGTTTCTCTGTGAAACCAGAAGTGACATTTGTAATGCCTTGTAAAGGCATTAGGAGGCCTGAGGAAACCTTCCGGAGCTCCCCTCAGCTCTGGAGGGTGCGGAGAGGAGTTCACCCATATCTGTGGTTTCACTTAACCACAGGGGGTTCTGGAATGGAAACCCTGCAACTATGAGGACACGGCTCAATCCTATCCAGAGCTGGCACAGTCGGGCCACCAGGCCCACACTATATCCAGTGCTGGATTAGAGCAGGTGGGAGGTGTCCTCAGGGTAAGGAAACATTTCTCCCCTTACCCTGTGTAGTGCCCAGATCTGTTAAATGGGGCTTCCTGGATCTGCGCCAGATCTAAATAGCTACCACAGTACTGAGTAGCCACATGTAATGCCAGCAGGTCTGGGACAGGGGATAGGATGTGACATGTTCTGCCATTCCCGCCTCCTCCAGGCCTGAACTGCTCTGCTCCAGTCACACCCCCTCCCTGCCTCTAGAATGGCCTCCTATCCCCCTGCCCCTCTGCCATCTGGCGCAAACCATACCTGCCCCGGGGGCCATCAGGTGGGATGTGGTGCCCATGGGATGGTGCAGGTCTTCCCACCAGTGCTGCTTACTCACAGGGTGCTGGAAACTGCTTCATGATACTTTTATGACACCCAACACCAGCACTACAGTTGCAGTGCCAGAACTCTCAATCAATAGGATTGGGCTGTATACTACATAATTTATTTAGTTATACAATGTGGCAAAACTTTTATAATTAGAGTCTAATCCATTTACTATTTCCAATGACATTGTTACTCTAAATCAGGAGTGCCAAACTCATTTCATACAGTGGGATGAACAGCAGTCATGATGCCTGCTGAGGGCCAAAAGTGATGTCATTAGGCAGGAAGTGATGTCATTAAACAGGTCATAATCTGAAATAAGTACTTTTGCTCACGGAGGAACTCGCTAGCTGCAAACGATAAGAGAAAATACACAAATCTTGATCATATTTCAAGATATGGGAGAACCCAATTATCATGCAGGCCATCCTTTCAGCAGTGACACCTCAGCACTGCTCAGCAGCTGAGAGTCCAAGGGTCAGATGAAAAGCTTTGGCGGGTCGCATCCAGCCCCTGTGCCTTATATTCGACGCCCCTGCTCTAAATGTTTATTGGTTTTTAGACCACCATACTTATTTGAAACAATTATAGTACTGTTTATCCATGTATATCTATTTTAAAGTCCAAGACCTTCCCAATAAATGGGATTTTCTGTATAATGCAAGCTGCTTACCTTTTTTTGCTCCTTCTGGCACAATTCTGTACACTTTATATGGGTCTGATATATCCAGTTGGCTTCTTTCAACCAGTTCTTCAAAGTCATTGCTTTTGTTCAAAGCACAGCGCAGCCTTGTCTTCCAGGTGGGCGGATCGGGCTTATCGATGCCTTCTCTGAATTTTCCTTTAAACAGAGCCCAAGCCTAAAAATATTGCCAGTGATTAACACAAAAACTCCAACAAAAAAGTGTTAACACATAAACTTTAGCACTTATGTACAAGCAAAAGACGCAATTACAAGCGAGTGCTCTCTATAGAGTTGAACTGCTCATTTTTTCTGGAAATATTACTTGCTTTTCTCTTGCCAGCATAAGATTCTCAGGCTCTTAGGACCCAATTCTAGTCAACTTTCCAGTGCAGATGCAGCCATGCCATCATGGTATGTGCTGCATCCTGTGGTGGGCAGGGTAGTCACAGAGGCCTTTTCAAGTTAAGGGAATGTTTGTTCCCTTACCTCGGGCTGTACTGCAGCTGCAGCAGTGCTGGAAAGTTGGATAGGATTGAACCCTGAATTCACAGGTTTTTTTCCCTCTCACATTTTTATACCACCCTTCCTCCAAGGAGTTCAGGGTGCTGTACATGATTCCTTCCCTCCTTCTGTCCTCATAACAACCATGTGAGGTAGGCAAAGCTGAGAGATAGTGACTGGCCCAGGGTCATCCAGGGAGCGTCATGACTGAACAGGGATTTGAACCTGGCTCTTCCAGGTCTGAGTTCAACACCAGAAGCACTACACTATCCTGACTCTCCTTAAATCAGTACAGCCTTACATCTTATTTAGTTAACAACATGGGAAGATCTTATAACAGGGGAAAAACAGTTCCAAAGTTTACAGCAGCTAATTCAGTTTACAGGAAATAAATACACAGGTTAAGAGCCATTTTCAAAGACTATGGGCACAAACCTAACCAGGTCTACTCAGAAGTAAGTCCTATTTTGTTCAACGGGGCTTACTCTCAGGAAACTGTGGTTAGGATTGCATGCAGTGGTGGTTAGAATCCTAACTGTGGTTAGGATTCACCATGCAGTTGTATTTACTGCAAAAGAGTATGGTAGTCACAACATGGCTTTCAGCATGAAGTTGCCAGCTCACAACCTGGACAACCTCTTGTTTCCTTAACAGTGCTAAAGGATGGAGGGTGCAACCACAGCTCCATCCTCTGTTGTGTGTATGGGGCTCAGTGACAGCCCTGCTTGCAAAAGTAAGTCAATGAGAATGGTTAGGGATAAAGGATGGGCAAGGGGATAGAAAATCCACAGCATTTTCCATGAGTACAGTTATTATAGATTACACCTGCTCACATGAGCTGATAGAAAACAACATCTTAGAACCCGATCCTATCCCATTTTCCAGTGCTGGTGCGGCTGTGCCAATGGGCTATGCACTGCTTCCTGTGTTGGGAAGGCAGTCACAGAGACCTCCTCGAGGTATGGAAACATTTGTTCCCTTACCTCAGGGTGTATTGCGGCTGCACCAGTGCTGGAAAGTTGGATAGAATTGGGCCCTTAGCCTCCTATCAGTCCAGTCTAATCATTAGAGTATCCAGGAACTACAACACTATTTTCAAGTCAAAATACAGCTTCCATTAAAAAAAAAAAAAATCACACAGTGTGAATTAAATACACAAGTCTCAGAAAAAAATCACAGTAACACTGAACATTATGGCTGAATAATGAAGAGAGAAGACATGCCATATGGATTCCAGCAGTAGTGTAAACAGTTGTTTTAAAAAAAAATTACTCGCTATTTACAAGTAATTAGTTACATTCATTCCAACAGAAATTGAACAGTATTGCTCCAGGTAATAATGTTCAATAACAATTGACAATCAAAGAGTTTGAGAAAGAACATCTTACTAAACAATAATGGTGTCTACTAAACAGTCTATAATCCTGATCAAAATTTTACACACTTGAGTTCCATTGATGTCTATAAGACTGAAAAAGTGAACAACCATGAGCAGGATTGGAGCTCTAATCACGCCTTGGGGTAGTTAATCAAACATGGAAAAGAACTTTATGGGCATGGAAGAAATCTTCCAAGTGTGACAGGAAAACAATTTGGTTGGCATTTTATTTCAATAACGTCTAGAATGCCAGTTTTGTGCCGAAGGTAGAAGAGTCCTTTTAATTTTGGAGACATCTCACTTTACTTCAAGAAGCAGTTAATAAGAGGCACTCTCATAAAAGATCCAGTCTTCAGCAATTCAAGCACTGGTTATGTGTTTGATTGCGGGGAAGGCTTTTGCTTACAAGAAATGGTGGCACTTTGACACTCAGTGATCTCTCTGATGAACATTCAAGTTTCATGCAGAGATCACTAAGTGTCAAACTTGCTTCTTTAATGGTTGCACTTTATTTGTCCGAGGAAAAAAGTATTAAACCCAAGACCTTTTTCCGAGGAATTTGATTGGACAGATAGTCTAATGCAGGGAACCGAAGGTTGTAGACTCGCACAGTGATCTGTATTCAAATACCAAAGCAATCATGAAGCTCACTGGGCAGCCTCTGTCTCTCAACCTAATATATTCACACATAGTTGCGAAGATAAAATAGATAACTCCATCAGTGTCAAGTTTGTGGGACTTGTTAGGCTCTTTCATGCACGTATATCATCTGAACTATCTTCAAAATCTCATTTATCACTATGATCATCATGTGATGGAAAGGCATGTGTAAATCAGTCCTAATTTTCTAGCACTGACCCTGAACTCTAGATGCTCTTGTCAGCAGAAGGCCTCCCCCGCACAATTCCTGCCAAACAGGTGACTGTAGTCAGTGCCAGTAATCAGCTGTCTCTCCTGCCACCTACAACTCCAGTGTTGGATGGAAATTCTCTTCCCCCACAGCACTCGTCTGCATGCACAGGATCAGGTCCAAAAGAAGGGCAATCCACATATGAAATCCTATTTCCAGGCATATTGTTGTATCAGGGCCATTGCTTTCAGACAGGAGTATTAAACCTGAAAGTTTTAAGTCTGAAAGTTTTAAGTCTGAAAGACTGGAGTATTAAGAACCATTAATCATTTGGTTTTTCTCTGTAAACCGCTTTGTGAAATTGTAGTTGAAAAGCAGTATATAAATACTGTCAATAAGTCTGAATTTCCCTTGTGTGACTAAAAATGTTGTTGGTCTGGCCTATGCATGTATGTATATCACTTGTGTTCCCTGCGCAGATGCTTGACAGCTGAATATATAATCTAACTACATTAAAATCAATGCATCTGAGGTGACATGAGCTGATAAGTCCCATTCACACATGCAAATCATCACTTCATCCACAAGAGATGCTTGTGTGCCAAGCAGCCTGTGGTATTTGAAGCTTAATTAACTGCAAAGATTACAGGCTGGTTCACATGTGTACCTATACATCACATGAACCTTATAGATGCTATGCCATTCTTAGCACACAAAAAACAATTAAGAAAAGTCTAGAGAAAACAAAAGTTATAAAAATAAAAGATTTCTGAAGCTGGCCATATCCTAAATACTTTTGGAAGCAGGCACATGATTTTAAGTGGGCATTTCTAAGTAAATGTACTTAGGACAGTTTCCGGAGGGGTAGCCCTATTAGTCTGCAGCAGCAAAAAAGCAACAGACTCTTGAGGTACTTTGAAGTGAGATTTATTATGGGACTGAGGGCCCAATCCTATCCAATTTTCCAGTGCAGCCGTGCCCATGTGGCGCGCACTGCTCCTGTGGTGGGGAGGCAGTCATGGAGGCCTGCTCAAGGTAAGGGAATGTTTGTTGCGTTATCTCGGGGCTGCATTGTGGTTGCATGGGTGGTGGAAAGTTGGATAGGATTGGACCCCAAGTGCCAGAAGACTTCAGGTGTCTGATGACACTGATTCTAGCCCAGAAAGACTTGTGCTTAAAAAAATCTGTCCCATTTTAAAGTGCCACAAGACTTTCTGCAGCTTTAGGAGAACTTGTCTCAGACGCCCAAACTTTTGGAGGCAGGGCAGCTGCTGTCTTCATCCCAGGACAGATGCCCAGACCCATGCACCTGCCCAGCCATGCCCGCTTTCCGCCTGGTACCTTGAAGAGAGCTGCGTCTTCATCCCGGTTGTAGTCCTGTTTGCCCGCGTGCTTCCAGGGGATGCGGAAGATGCTCTTGTCGTCGTTCTCCCACACCAGGCCCGGGTACTTGCCACTGTCGATCTGCTCGATCAGCCACTGCCGGAGTTTCCCGTTGCCGCAGCTCACCGAGCTCATCCCGCCGCCCTCGCTAGCGCTGCCGGTGCTGGAGCTGCTGCTACTGCGGCTGCTGCCCTCCAGGTTCATGCCACGCGCCAAGCTGCCCTCGCCTCCTCCAGCTCCGCCCCTGCGAAAGGAAGGGAGAGGCTCGCTTGAGCTCCCGCTGCCTCCTGTGCCAAGCAAGCCCCAGACACGCGCGCCGGTCCAGGCAAACTCTGCACGCACAGACACAGACAGACCAATCCAATGCAGATCTACTCAGAAGTGAGTCCCATTATAGTCCATGGGGCTTACACCCAGGTAAGTGTGGACAGGATTGTACCCACACACAGGCATACCCCACGCGCGGCTCCTGCCTTCCCCTCCAGCTCTCCCGCGCACCAACACGCTCTCTCCACGTGGAAGGGGAAAACAGCAGACCAAAGCAGAGGGAGCAGCCCCTGCCCCGTTCGGGAGGCAAAACTCCCGCATTCCTCGCCATTCCTTTCCAGCAGTTGCGATCCAGGAGCTCGCTCGCTCGCTCTCTCACACGCACAGACATTCACTCACACACACACACACTCACAGAGACCCTCAAACTCTCGCCTATCACCCCTCGCCAGCGCCCAGCTACGCAGTCTCCATCCCGCGTTGCGCCTCTCACGCTCACGTTGGGGTTCGAGGAGGAAGAGCGCACGCAGCCACGTTTCTCCGAGTCACCTACACGCCAGGCTGCCTCTTCACACGCGCACAAACGCCGACAGTCGCCTCTGCTACCCGTTCCTTCTCCTCCTCCTCCACCACCTCTCTCTCTCTCTCTCTCTCTCTCTGTCGCTCCAGTCTGTCGAGCAAGAAGGGCGCGCTGTCCCGAGGCCTCCCCCTTCCCCGTCCCCGGGCCATTTGGCCCTGTATCCGTCACTGGCCAAGCCCTCCCGGCCTGCGAGGGGCCCGGCTTCCTCTCCAGCTCTCGTCTCAGGTCCACTTTCTCCAGAGGGAGACCTGCTCTTTTGCTCTCCTGCAGCCAAGTGGCCACACAGGGTTCCTCACCAAAGCTCCCTCCCCTGCCACTCTCTCTCTCTCTCTCTCTCTCTCTTACACACACAAAACCTCTTCTCTCACTCACTCACACAAACACACACACCTGCTCTCACTCACACACACAAAACCTATTCTCTCTCTCATTCACACACACACACACACAACAAAACCTGCTCGCTCTCTCTCCCACAGAGACACACACACACACCCCAGCTTCCTCGTGCCCGCTGTTCCTCAGCCCGCCGGCCTCGCACGCCCAGAGGCAGCCCTTGCTCTTCTGCGCCCTCACGCTCTTCGCACCCAGCGAAGCACAGCCTGGCCGGCCCCCCTGGCGCCGCCCACGCCTGGCCTCTCCACGACTCCGCGGGAAACTCCTCGCGTTCGCCCGCCCACGCTGCCCGGCCGGCCGGCCGGCTGGCTGCTGCCGTCATTCCCGCCCTCCCGCCTGCACACGCGCAGACCCGGGAGAGGGCAGGAGCGCGTGGAAGCCACCCCGGCCGCCGCCCCAGCGCACGGCAGCTCCGCCCAGGCGGCCACCGCGGGCCGCGCTCCAGCCCACAGGCATGACGTTTCTCTCGCCGACGAAGCGTGGGACGAGCCGGGGACTCTCCGACCGGCTGCCTCGCCCTGCGCGCTCCCCCAGACGACAACAGCTCCCGGCACCTGCCCACGCGCGAGCTGGAGACGCCGAGGCGCTTCTGCTCGGCCAGAGACACAAACATGGTCGCGGTGCCTCCTCTGGAAACCGAAACGGGGCTGGCTCCCGAGCAGGCAGGGCCTCCCCACCGGAGTCCGCCGACGGGCGCTGCTGCCAGTGTGAGGCGCCCCAGCACCCACGACCCACATGCTGCCTGCCTGCCTGCCCCACGCGTGGCTTGTGCGTGATGGGGCGCCTCACACTGGAAGCAGTGCTCGTCGAAGGACTCGGTGGGGAGGCTCTGCCTCACCTGCCTCCTTCCCACCGCACGTCCCTGCTCCCAAGTCGGTGTGCCTGGGCTGGGAGCCCTGATTTCCACCCGTGGCTCTGGAAGTGGCGGACTCCAAACGAGGCCACCATCACTGATGGGGAGAAGCAGAACCCAGGCTGCAGGTTCGCTGGACACCTCGTGGCACTGGGTGTGGGCGTTGTTTCTGAGCAAACGCGCCCTGGGTCTGGCGGAGGCAGGGAAATCCGAAGCGTGTTTACTCAGAAGTAAGCCCCATCAAAGCCAACGGGACCTCCCTGATCAGCATGCATGGGACTGCAGTGCGCCAGGCCTTACACAGGGAGAGACACCTTATTGAAACTGGTGGGACTCACTGCCACTGGAAAAGCTACTGAGGTAATGCAGGAGATGAACTTAGGTGGGAATGGAGGCAGAACTAATTCGCCACAGCAGGTGAGCAGAGGGAGATTTTTCTCCCACACACACCCTCGTAAGTGGGCATGAAGGATCTTATTGCAGAAGCAAGCCAAGCATCTTCAGTGGGTGCATCTGTGCTTTGAACACCACCCTCAAGCACACATCTATGGTTAAGGACCAGTGGCAGGTCTGAAGGCATAGGCACCCCAACACCAAGGGGGCATATTATCCATCTGTGGAACCACAAAGCTAAATGCTATAAATACAACAGCACTATGCTTGAGGAAAACTCCTAGAGTGCCTAGTATCCAACAGAGAAGAGGGACTAGAGAGAGGGCTTTGGGGCACCTTAACCTGGGAAGAAAGGAGACGGTTTTCCTATAGGCCTGCAGTCAAATAAATGTATCAGGCATCGATTACAAGTGTGCTGTGGTTGAAGCTTAAAAGTGAATACAGTATGTACGATATTAAACTATAGGTTAAGGAAAGTCATTCACTGCCCTGGAAGAAATAGGTGATAGTAATAGACACACATCCATTATTAAAGGAGACAGACAGGATTGTAACTGCACTGGAGTCTATTCACCCCTGTTGGTCTTCTCCTTTCCTTCCTCTCTTATTCCCCCAACCTGAAGATTGTAAGCACTTGGGGGGCAGACATCTCCCTTTTGCTTATCTTACAGAAATCTGGGTAGATCTTCCTTTCCACATGTGTCCTAGTTCAGGTTATTCTCCAGCATCTTTCTCCACATTTTATTTTCCTAGAGAACTGGGGGTGGTGTTGCTGTGTTGAGTTCCCTTGATCAATTTAACAAGATGCTGGAGAGGACCTAAATCTGCATTTCCTTTCTTCCACTTGTCTCACAGAAGAGATCCCATTTCTGCCTGACAAAAACTTTTGGTAGTCAGCAGCAGGGTCCACTGGAAAGGAAAATCTCCCTTCAACTTGATCCTGACAGCCCAACTGACTCAAGAGTCTCTAATCTAAATGGATCTGGTCCCACTTGAATGCCAGGGCTGCCACTTCGCTGGAGCTGCAGATTTGTCCACCACCCAGGGTGCTTCTTTGGAGCAGACTTGGCCATGTACACAGCCCTGCACATTGATGAGCCTTCTCACTGGCACATTGCCTACCTATGGCATTTACCCTGCAGGTTTAAGAAGATCAAAAGAGCCCTGCTGGATCAGGAGAATGGCCACTCTCTCTTGTACAGCATCCTGGATGTGAAGGCCTCTCCCTGGTCTCCAGCACTGGTAGCCTGTGTGGACCTAGAGTGAAAGTTTACAGCTTCTGAAGGGAGAGGCTCTGCTATCACAGCTATCAACTGGGACTTTGTGTAATCCGCCTTTCAAGCCATCCATTTTGTGATGATGGCCACTGGTTTAGATTCATGTGAAGGTGGTTTCTGGACATCTCCAAGGGATGAAAAGTGATCAGGCTGGACCCAAGCACTGCATGGCCAACTTCAACAGGAAACTTAGATACAAAGTCCTCAAACTCCTTCCTTTTAGAGTGGATCCCATTTAAGACCATGAGAGGACTCCAGAAATAAGTAAGGAGTTGGGGTCCAGTTCTATCCACCTTTCCAGCTCCATTGTGGCCACAATGCAACCCCATGGTAAGGGAACACATGTTCCCATATCTTAAGAAAGCCCCAGTGACTGCCCCCCCCCACAGGATACAATGCACACACCACTGGCACAACTGCACCAGTACTGGAAAATTGGATAGGATTGGGCCCTTAGACGATTCCTACCTACCTTCACTGCTGTTAGGATTGGCCTTGTGGGTTGCAAGCTCCCAGCTTTCCCCTGGTGGGTTAGTAGAGGTCCAAGTGGAGGGCTATTCTAATCACCTGAAGAGATCAAGAGAAATAAAGTTATTAAAAATACTGCAGTTAATGCTTCTGCTAATCTCCAGAAGAACACCAGGGCTGAAGAACACCTTCCATTCTCATGGCCCTCAAATGCCAATGACATTCTGGAGGCATCTCATCAGCCTCCCATGCTTGTGATGGGGGGGGGGGGCGTCACTCCACAGAGGTGACATCTGTTGCCGGCAGCAGAAGCCAGGAAGGGTCTTCTTGCCCCTCAAAGACTCACTGCTTCATGGCCAGAGCACCTGACCACACAGGCTCTATGGCAGGATCATCTGTGAGTCTTGAAAGGCACTCCTTGTCGGATTTGCAGGTCGACAGTGGCTGTCCAGGAAGACTGAGCAGCCTCATCAAAGCAAGTGACTTTGAAGACTCAAATTCAAACGCAGTTATTTACCCCAGTCTGAGCACTGTCTGGTCCAATGTGGGCAGCGATCCAATGCACACTTATTTGGTCCCATGAAACTCAGTGGGATTTACTTCCAAGTAAACATGCATGATAAGAGGGGCTGTTCTCTTGGTCCCAGGGACAGGCTCTATGGAGCTACAGAGTCATGACATTGACTCCACTGCTCGGCCATAGGGTGGGGAATGGGGTGCAAATTTCCAACTGCGCAGAACTTTTCAGGAAGGAAATAGTTCTGAGCCATCTGAAAACTTGTGCCTTTGCCAACTCAGGGCCCAATCCTATCCAATTTTTCAATGCCAGTGTAGCTGTGCCAAAGGGGCATGCACTGCATCCTGTGGTAGGGAAGCAGTCACAGAGGCCTCCTTAAGGTATGGAAGCACTTGTTCCTTTACCTTGGGGCTGGAAAATTGGATAGGACTGGGCCCTCACTTGTCTCCCTGAAAAGTGACCTTCGAATGGTGCATTTCTAAGCATGGTTGTTGCACGAAGTGACTTCTACTGCTTCCATGAGGCTTAAAGTTGCCGCTTGATCTTATGCGCTCCTGGAAATAAACTGCTCTGTTACGTTTGCTAGCAATGCGCAGGATCGCAGCCTTAAGAATCAGTGGCATACCTGGAGGGCAAGGGGGACAAATGCCCCTGGCGCCACTGATAAGAATGGATCTGGCTTGGGTGGGTGAGGCTTGTAGGGGTTTAGGGAGGGAGGGAAGACGTAGATCTTGGCAGAACGGGCCTCTCACAGTGCAGCACTTCAACGCAGGAAGCCCAAGACTGAGCTAAAGCTTATGGGATCGCGCAGGGGGTGACCAGCAAAGAACGAGGCTCGCGGTCTGCCCCCCAAACTAAGCAGCAAACTTCCCCTGCTGAGATGCCGAGGCGAGTGCTCCCCTTGCAGGCTTCGACGTTGCAGGAACCAGGGCAGACCTTTCATCCCACGAGCTGCGCCCATCAGTCCAGCTCGCAGCAGAAACCAAAAAGAGGAAAAGGGTACCGAGAGTGGCCTTTCTAGACATCCTTCCTCTTCTTTCCCCCCCCCCGCCCCGCCCCGCAAGGCCAGCCAGGATCGGCCGGGTTCCCCAGATCACTCAGCCACATGACTCTGGGCTGCTGCCCCAGCCCAGCCCTCCTCTCTCCGCGCAACGCGATCTCGCTGAAGCATGAACGAAGAACTCCATTCATAAAAGGAGCCCTTACTCCTTCCTTACTACGAGCAGAGGAAGGTGGAAGCTCAGCACGCTCCTCTGGGGGGGGGGGGGCACTCAGGCTGCAATCCTACGCACACTTTCCTGGGAGCAAGCCCTGCTGAACTCAGTGGGACTTACTTCTGAGTAGACATGCCTACGATGGAGCTGGCACGCAACCTGTTGGTAGCAGCTCTTTCCGCAGGAGGATTCAGCAGCCCGTTAAGCCGAGCTGCTGCTGAACCCCACTGGTTTACACCAAGTTGAAATCAACGGAACACATTCCTTGGTCAAGCGTGTCCAGCACTATGGCTTGCTTGTCTCCACCATACAGCGCCTGGCACGCTGTGGCGGAAAACACTAGCCATGGCATCATGGGATCGGATCCTGCTCTTTCTCCCTCACCTAGATGCTCATCCCATTTGATGAGGCCCCGAGAGTGACTTGCCCAGGGGAGGCTAGTTCGCTCTAACCATTGCACCCGACTGCCTCTCCTGCGCTGCAATCGCGGGGGCCCCGTTAGCGCCCTCCAAGACGCTCCAACAGTGGCAAATCCACAGGGTCTTCCCTGGCTCTCTGACGCGCAGCTCAGATCCAGAGCACGAAAGGCTGCGTTACTTTGCGCCACGTGGTCTAGAGAGCCTGACTCTTCCCCCAGCTCTGGAGTGGATCTCCTACGCAAAATCCCAGACTGATCCCAGCCCAAGGCTGCAATTCTAGCCACACTTCCCCGGGAGTAAGACCTATAGAGCACCAAGGGACTTACTTCCGAGTAGACATACCCAGGACTGCAGCCCAAGCTCCCCAGCCTTAGCCATCCTATCCCCTCCCCTGCAGAAGCTCGCTTGGGAAAGGAGATGCCCCCTTGGCTCCCCAGCGACCTGGCACGAGAACGAGAAACGTTTGCCTGCATCCCCTCCCCGCCCGAGTCCTCCTCCCCAAAGGGCGAGCTGCTGTGCCCGCCACCCTCTCCCTCCCGCCTGATGCTGGGGCAGGCGGAGGGAGGGCCAAGCAGCCACTCACCTTCCTCTCTCGCTGCTCCAGGGAGGAGGAATACGAGCCCCGCGCCGTTTTCTCCAGAGGAGCGTGGAGAGAAAACAATTCGGATTGGCAACGGCAATAATCACCAAGCGAGAAAGGGGAACTTTCTTTTATGACCCAAGCCGAGAGCCTCCGAGGGGGTGGGGCGCGGGGCGGAGCTTCATCCTCTGGGTTTGGGTGGCCCGGGACAGCGGGCGAGCAATGAGGGTTGGCTGCTGGCTTAAGAGCCCAAGCCAATGCCTGTCTACTCAGAAGTAAGTCCCATTATAGCCAATGGGGCTTACTCCCAGGAAAGTGTGGATAGGATTGCAGCCTAAGAGCACAATCCTATGCCTGTCTACTCAGAAGTAAATCCCATTAGAGTCAATGGGGCTTACTCCCAGGAAGTGTGGGTAGGATTGCAGCCTCAGTGGCCTGGAGAAGACTTGCCCTGAACTTGCCCTAACCAGAGAGACCCCATTCACAAAAGAAAATCCCTGGTCCAGCCGGAATCCCATACGCGGCTCATGTCACCATGCACCGGAGCGCGGATCTCTTGGGTGGGTCTACGAAGCTTCTTCCCCAAGGAGATCATCTCACACACACACACCCCTGCACAAAACGCGCGGTCCAAACGATCAGGTTGTTGGGGGGTGGAGGTTGGGGTGGGGTTCGCAATTTAGGGAGGGTCACAGCATCCGAGGACCCCGGGGGCCAAGCGAAGTCACTTCTCTCACCCACCTCAGGAACGAGAGGTGCCGGGAATGTTCAGTGTGTCTACCCTGGAAGCCCGATCCTCTGCAACCCAGGTGGCTGGTACACACGTGTTTGTTCAACACTCAGTGACAGCGCAATCCCTTATTACCATAAGTGACCGAAACTTCGATTTCCCAAGGATGGGTTCAAACAGAATGACACTCGTCAGTGGAATCCATTCACACGTTCAGCGTCCACCCATCGAAGCTTGCAGTCATCATGCCGTGTAAAGAAATCGTACGATATACACGCACGTGTGAGCCAGCCAGCCCCACTTCGTGTTCACTCAGCAGCAGTGAAAGAAAAGACACGCTATGGCTCTCTGTTCCTGGCTATGACTTTCTATCTTCCAGGACTGAACCCTGACGCTGAGACGACTCTAGGGAAGCCCTATCTTCTTGCCTCCTTGTAAGACTCGTAGTAGGACCGTCTGTGGGCTACTAGTTCCACGTTTCCGGATGAGTTTAGCAGGAAGAAGCCTTTTAGCTCAGGCTGCATCATAATTTTTTCTCTCCTGGTTCGGAATCCCGATTCTTAGTTCCCAGAAATGTACACGATTGAAAGAGCGATGACCTTTCGTGCTTAGGCGCTGCCCGATCACCAACAACGGTTAAAACGGTGCTAGGAAGTTTCGCAGCGGTGTTCAGCGGAGTCTGCAGCGCAGGGTGGGGAGAGAGCCCAGGATTACCCACCCTCCTTCCCCAAGACACGATCCTTCACGTCTGACAAACGGATGAACGTAATCCCACAAGTGTGTCTCGGAAGCGGGAGCAAATCTTCCCAAAAATCAGGCAGCTCCAGAAAGACCGCTCAAGCAAGTTAGCCAAGCTGGAAAAGGCAGCCTTTCCCTTCCACCAGAGGTCACTGCCCCGTTTCACCCGAGCACCTTCTTTTCTAGCCCTGGTGATCAAGCCACAGTCAAACACTCCATCGTTCCCATTGATTCCAGCTCTTCATTCTCGCACTCAAATCTAGCCCGATCCTGTCCAGACCCCCGGCCCGAGCGTCGTGGTCCAAATCCTGATCGGGGCCCCTGGCGGTGCTATTTACGTTTAAAAAGAAAGGGGGACATTAAAAAAATAAAATAAAAGACGGTGGGTGAAACTACTTTTAACGTTACGTGTGCTTTGTCCCAAATTATGGAATGCCCAACTCAACCTAGGAGTGGGCTGTTAGAATAGTTAAACACGGTCCTGTCCAGAGAGGTTAGTTAGAGCACAAGCCTAGGCTGGTCTACTCAGAAGTGGGTTCCGCTGTCTTCAGTGGGGCTTACTCTGAGGAAAAGGTGCATTCGATTGCAGCCTGAGAGTCCAAGTCTATGCCTGTCTACTCAGAAGTAAGTCCCATTATAGTCAGTGGGGCTTACTTCCAGGAAAGTGTGGATAGGGTAGTAGCCTTAAATCCACTCCAGTTTGTCCATGAGATTTGATCTTCAAGGGAGAAGCGCGTTATAGGTCTGGTTTTCATTAAGGGGCAAAAGTATTCTCCAATAACTTGAAATCCTTGGCGCCGCCATAGGTTCTCACCTAGTAGGGGAAGTAGGGGAAGGTGAAGACAAAAATTTTCCCCCTCCCCCCATACTGTCCTCCTCTGCTAACTCGGTGCTTTTTCACAAAGTGCCTTTTTTAACCCATTCAGAGCCCAATCCTATGCCTGTCTACCCGGAAGTAAGTCCCATTATAGTCCATGGAGCTTACTCCCAGGAAAGTGTGGCTAGCTAGGAGGACTGCACTTTGTAACCCCACATTTTTCTCCTGCACTGCCTGGCATCGGTGGCCAAACGCTCCTCTTTCATTTCAACAGAGGGCTTGGGAATACCCCTCGAGCCCACCAAGTCCTTAAAAAGCTGATCAACTGGATTAAGAACAGCTCTTCCCCCCCCCCTCCCTTGCTTGGGTTCCACTTTCTGCTTGCTCCACCTTCGACCAGACTGGACTTCGCGATACCTATCAATGGGGGGGGGGGCTTCCCCCCTCCTTTTAATGATCTCTGCTTCTTATACCCCCAGGGCTTTCTGGGGAGGAACGAGTCAGTCCGTCGCCTGGTCATCTGCATGTATGCAAAATCAGACCCCGCGGTTGACTAGGATTCTTTTTAAGCCAGCCAAACCAACTTTCCCAAAGAGGTCCCAGACATCTGAACTGGCTCTGCAAAAAAGGAGGAGGGAGACACAGGGCAGCGATGCTGACCCATGGCAAGGTCAAGCAACGTGTGTACACACACCCGGGTCTGGGGTCTTGTTTCCAGGACTCCTTAGCTCCACAATTTGTTTTCTAGCACCAAGGTCCACTCCTGGGAGGCCCACAGTGTTAAACTGAGTTTTCTAGAATATGTACAGGGCTAAAAACCTGAGCATAAGCATGTTTACTCATTATAATCAATGGGGCTTACTTCCAAGTAAGTGGGCATTGGATTGTAACCTAATTCCCTTGTCCTTGAGTGGCCACAAGCAGAAACATAGGACCCTGCTTTATGAATCAAGCCATTGGTCCATGCAGCTCAGTGCTCTCTGTCCTGGTTGGTTCTCTTCTAGAGAGATCTCTCCCATCCTTTTAGCTGGAGACACTGGTGGTTGAACCTGGGGCTTTTCATATGCAAAACATGTGCCCTATGCACCCCCCCCCCCACAGTGTCACCTCTGAGAGATGGTTCACTAGTTGCACAAAGCTCACATCCAATGCTTTCTAGGGGAGTCAGTCACAGAAAACACAGATGATATTTTAGCGTTTTAATCTTGGATAAAATTAATGTTTTAATGCAGGGGTGCCCAAACCCCAGCCCTGGGGCCACTTGTGGCCCTCGAGGCCTCTCAATGCAGTCCTCAGTGAGCCCCCAGTCTCCAATGAGCCTCTGGTCATTTGTTGGAGACCACACTGGCCCAACACAACTGCTCTCAGTGTGAGGGCAACTGTTTGACCTTTCATGTGAGCTGTGGGATGAGGGCTCCCTCCACTTTTTGCTGTTTCACATCTGTGATGCAGTAGCAGCAGCAAAGGAAAGGCCAGCCTTGCTTTGTGCAAGGCCTTTTATAGGCCTTGAGCTATTGCAAGACCTTCATTCATTCATTCATTCATTCATTCATATAAGTTCATCTTTAATATATTCATTTATGTAAACTTATGTAAATTAATTCAAATTTTAAATGTAAATTAATTATTTTTCCCCCTGGCCCCCTACACAGTGTCAGAGAGAGGATGTGGCCCTCCTGCCAAAAACTTTGCACACTCCTGTTTTAATGCCTTGTTCTGATCCCCCCCCCCCCTTAATTGTTGGGTTGCATTGTACATTTACTATGGAGCTTTGTAAGCCACCTTGGGCATTTGCTTCAGCATGGGAAAGGGGGGATATAAATTTTTCAAACAATAAATAAACAACAGCTGAATCCTATCCACACATTCCTGGGAGTAAGCCCCATTGACTCGAATGGAACTTACTTCTGAGTAGTTACTTACTTCTGAGTAGTAAGTAGAACTTACTTCTTTTGGGCTGTAAATCTCCAGTCCATCAATTTTATAACTGGATATTTTATTTTCATCCTACCTTTCTTTGCAAATCTCACAGTGGTGCATGTAGGAATTCCCACAGAGTCCTGGTATTGACCCCTGTGAATAGATCCCGATCGGCTTCAACATAACTGATGTCTTGTACCTTTGGTTCAGACCCGGCTACTGGAAAAACCAAAGCATTATTGAATATAATGGGACTTACTTCAGAGTAGACATGCAGAGGATTGGGCTTTGAGTCATGCCATCTGACAGCAGCTACTGCAGCCTGATGCTATCAGCCAGTGCCTGGGAAAATAAGCATTTACTATGATGCCTGCAGTAACAGCTGTGCTAATATGTAGAATCACAACTTGTCCTGTGGCACAGACTTCACAATCTAATCCAGGATTTTGAGCTGGTGCAATTAGTATGAGACAGGGTAGGAATGCTGCTCAAATACTACAAAAGCTACATTCCTATCCACACTTTGCTGGAAATCAGTCCCATGTGACTTACTTCTGAGTTGACAAGCATAGGATTGGGCTCAAAGACTACTTTGGCCTAGCACTGTGCTGTAAGAAACACAAATTCTCTAGGCCAGTTCACTCACCTATACTTATTTATTAGAGGTTGTAGCATCCAGGAAAGACTTGCATCTGGAGATGAATAATCACAGATCAATCCCCACAGACAGAGCCTCCATATCACCTAACATTAATTCAAATGTTGTACTTGCCAGCTTGCCAACAGAAGGGACCTTGTCATAGTATTTGCCCCTAGAAAGGAACAGGTCACACATTCAGGAGAAAGTCATCAGGTGCTGAGAAATCAAATGTTGGGAGATCTAGTGATGTACATGCATGTGCAAATCACCCCTGCACTGTAACTGATTTCAGGGTTTGCACTGGGCAGGTATAACAAACATGCTTGGAATGTTCCGTTATCCCCATTTGAACCCTTTGCAATCTGTTCTCCATCAATTATGTTCTTCCACCTGAACCTACATGAGTTCTAAGATCCTTAGGAAGCTGTTTTTCTTTGAGGTTCCCTGCATTCTCAGGTGAGGTGACCTTGGAAAGGGCCTTCTCTGTTGTGCTGCCCTTAGATGTTCAGCCTTCGATTTATTTCTATGTTAGGGTTTTCATTTGTTTCTATTGAGATCCTACTGGTGGTTTTGCTTTTAGAATTCTTAATAGGGGTGCATAGTACATTCATTTTCAGAATGAATGAAACTTGAACAAATTGAGACCCAATTGGTTTGGGTTCCATTCATCCTGAAATGAACCCTTATTGCAGATGAATAGGTATGAATGGGTATGAACTGGGTTTCCCCCTGCCCAGAAGCCCTTTCATGATCCATTTCCAGCTTTTTGGGTAAAAGCAAAGGTCTATCTTGAACTTGCTTTTCACTCAATGGAGATCCACTATACAGCTGCCACCTGGGGCAGTTATGGGTATTGTATTCAGTTGGTGCCCACACGGAGGCAGCTGTGAATTGCAGCTTCTGGCCTCATTTGTCCTTGTGGTGGCAAAGGAAGAAATACTTTTCTTTTTCCTTTTACTTGGGAAAAAAATTCCTGTGTTCCTTTGCATGGGGATACAAAAGGAATTGTGACCCTCCTAATGGGTCAGAATGCTAATGGTGAAGGGCCCAAATGGGACTAAAACAAATGGCATTGGAACCCATGTTCCCCAAGAACATGCACACACCCCTAATTACGAGCACTGTTATATATGCCTTTAATGAAGTGATTCCCAAACTTTGGGACAGCACTGGGAGCCACTTTTTAAAATTACACCCTATCAGGACCCACCTAGGTATTTCAGACTTTAAAAAAGAAAGAACTAGAAATATGTATTTGTTTGGTTATTTGTAAGTAATAATAACCAGAAAAAAACACCCTCAAACTTTATCTCTCTATAGTTACACAAACTTGCAAGGAGCTGACCTCCTATAGTTTGCTGGACAGTCAGCAGCTAAGCTCTTTGCAGGGTAATTCACAGCTGCAGTATCTGATTTTTCAATAGCCTCAGGGCTTGAGGCAATTAGTTATCTGATCTTTCCATCACCCTTTGGCGACCCACCCAAAATCAGGTTGGGACCCACCAGTGGGTCCCAACCCACAGTTTGGGAACCACTGCTTTAAAGGGTACACTGCTCTGAAAGTATTTGGGCTGCAGAGCATATTATAAATATTCATAACAAATAAAGAAATAAATTTCTATTAGAAATATTTTACTATTCACTTAGACCAGAGGTGGGCAAACATTTTGGCAGGAAGCCCACATCATCTCTCTGATACTGTGTTGGGGGCAGGGAAAGAAAGAATTAATTTACATTTCAAATTTACATGAATGAATATATTAGAGATGGAACTGATATGAATGAATGAATTTTACTGAGCTTATTTATAATACACAGGAGAACTGTAATACAGGCATCTAGAACCACATGAGAGCAATGAACTGTTTGCCACATGCCTCTTGCACAGTGAAAACATACAGACCAAGCCAGAAACACATGGAGACATAAGTTGTTCAGAGGCAATGGGGAGGGGGGGTTAAAATAATGCCCAGGGCAAAGCAGAAAATACATGGAGAGGCCTTGCTCTAAGTCAGCCCACAGCTCACTTCTGGTGGTCCTGATCAGCAGTTGCAGGCCAGTGCGGGCTCCAATAGTCTTTGATGGGCCAGAGGCTCATTGGAGACTGGGGGCTCCCTTGGGCCGGATGGGGGGTCCCCAAGGGCTGCAAATGGCCCCATGGGCCAGGGTTTGCCCACTCCTGACTTAGACAGTGGTGCACGTTGATACTGCCCCATATGAAAGGTAATTGTTCTAAGCAGCTGTCTTAATTGCCATTTATGGGAAATGACAAGCGTTTGCTATCTGGTGCAGACAAACTATCCTGTGTAAGCTCAGCAGTAAAAGTGATGTGCACTAAATAACTAAAGAGCCTACAACTTCTGGACTTTCTGAAAAAAAAAATGTCAAAAACCTCATTGGCTTTAGTAGGAGTGCAGGAAAGCACTTACTACTGCCTTGTAACCACTGTTAACCACTAGCTGTTTATGAGTTGAAGGTCACTCTGAGAGCTTGCCAGGAAAAGTGTTGTTTCTTTTAAACCCAAGTTCTCACGCACGGGGAACTGCTCGTGGAGTTGTGTGTGTAAGACTTCCCCCAGACCTTTTTTCTTAACAAGACTTTTAACCACTGTGCCACAGACCAGAATTCAACAGGTAGAGCTTTTCCTAGTACTACATGTGGAAACCACCCCCATTGAATTGCCAACTGTCAAGGGCATAGCAGTCCTAACAGGAACAGTTTTATCTAAATAAGATTTCTATCCCAGTTTTCTCCCAAGAAGTCCAAGGTGGCCTGTCTGATTCTTCCTCTACTCTCATTGTGATTACCTCACATCAGTGGCATTGCTAGGGAGGTGTGGGCCGCACCAGGTGACGTGCCGGGGGGTGACGCGCCCTGGGGGAGTAATGTGCTAAAATCATGGCTTTAGGAGCTATCCATCATGCCATAAACCGTTGGATGCGGAATTCCCAGCAGAGTGCAATGCAAAAAACAGAATTGAAATAACTCCTTTCCTTCAAAAGTTATGGCCAAAAAACCGGAAAGAAAAAATGCATGGAGCCCTATGGAAAGTGAAAGTGAGCCGTATCGCGCGTTTACTCGTGAGTAGGCATACTTGCCATAGTCCGTGGGAAAGGGCAGGCTGAGAAGAATCCAACGACACCAGAATGGTCCTGATCCAATGAATGCAGCCCTCCAAAAACACCCGAGAAGGTCTCTCCCTCCCAGTTGCGAGTCTATTGAGACAGAAACGGAGCCACGTGGCGGGGTTTACTCGTGAGCAGGCAAACTTGCCTTAGTCCATCTGAAAGGCCAGGCTGACATGACTCCAAGGACACCAGAATGGTCCTGATCCACTGAATGCAGTCTCCAAAAACACAAAAGGGAGGAGGTCCCTCCCTCCCTCTCAGTTGCAGTCTACTGAGCCCTATGGAAAGCGAAGCAGTCTCCCGGTTGCATTTACTCATGAGTAGGCAGATGTGCCTTGGTTGGTGGTCAGGCCAGGCAAAGGGGAATGTGAGGACACCAGAATGGCCCCGATCCATGGAGCTGGAGTGCAACAAATGCTCCAGAAGGCAACCTTCCTCCCCACTAAAAAGGACAAAAAAGAGTCTTGAACTGATAAGGAGAATGTTTTCTATTTTGCACTAGTAAAGCCAGGTGTGTCTTTATCTTGATATGCCTGAAATAGAAGAACTTTAAACTGGGCAATGGGAAGAGCTGGAAATCTCACTGATTCTTTTTGGGGGGTTGTTATTGCAGGCAGACTACAGAGTAAGCTCCGTTGACCACTATGGGACTTACTTCTGAGTAGACATGCATAGGATTGGGCTCACAGGCTGCAATTCCACCCACACTTTCCTGAGAGTAAGCACCATTGACCACAATAGAACTTACTTCAGAGTAGATTCACTTGGTGCAACAGGACTGGCTCCCCCTTATTTAATTATTTCTTCTATTTTAATTTAATTGTTTATAATTATTTATTTTAATGTGCTTGATGATGTCACTTCTGGCCATGACATCACTTCCAATGGTTCCTGGACAGATTGTCATTCTAAAAAGTGTGTCCCGCTGCTAAAAGTTTGAGAACTGCTGCAGTAAGGTGTTAGTAAGTTGACATAGGTGTGTGTGTGTGTGTGTGTGTGTGTGTGTGTGTGTGTGTGAGAGAGAGAGATTCTACAAGTTTTCAAAATCACTTCAATCAGAATTTGGAGGAATAAGACCATCATGTTATATATCAATCAATGCGTAATTTCATGCAGAATGCAATGAAACAAACCACACTGAAATATCTGTATTCTAACAAAAGGTACAGCCAAAGAACCAGTGGGGGCGGGGCGATGGTGCATCACCACACCCACCACCTGGGCGTCGCCCTGCCCACTGCATGGGGTGACGCGCAGGCCTCCCACACCGGGTGACGCAAATCCTAGTGATGCCATTGCCTCACATGACCCAGTATGGCTTTGAAACTCGTTTTTCCAGGCCTAGTTTAACATTCTAATCCAAACACTGAGCTGGCTCAACTTAGAAGTCTTTTGATGATGATTTAATCTTGATTGGATCAGGACATAATGACTGTACAGTTTCATTTTTTCATTGTCTCAAGTGGGGGTTCCAGAGGCAATTTGAAAACCTTATTTTTTATTTTTGCTTCTCCAAGGCCCTTTTCCTAAGAAAGCAGATGCATGTCTTCTCATGCATTTCCCATTTAGTTCAATGGAGCCTACTCCCAGCTAAGTGCCTATAGGGTTGCAGTCTTATGGCATGCAAGACTTCTGGGCCACAGGAGAAGCTGTGCCAGAAGTGGGACACTGCAGAGCACAGGCAAAGGTTCCACACCCTTGCAGGCAGAAGCGTAATTAACAGCCCTTGACCCCCGGGACATTGTGACATCACTTCTGGGTTTGCCCAGAGAAGGAAGCAGTGCTGGCTACAGATGGCTGAAGCCCCTGTTCATTCTCCTATGGGCCCCCCTTGACCCCACTGCCAGAGCCTCCTCCTTCTCCAGAGAACTCAGAAGCCATGGAGGAGATGACGCTGGTGGAGAAAAATAATTGCACCCTCTTTGGCATAGCGCCTGGGGCAGATGCTCCCCTAGTTACGCCTCTGCTTGCAGAGGTATACACAACCCACCCCACAGATCAGCCCTGTGTCATGGCAGTCATAGAAAATTTAGTCTTGAGTGAATCTAGATTTGTTTCACTCAATGTGCACTGGCACATCTAGCTTTTTAGTTGTTCACAGAGAGTTCCTATGGGATTTTAGGCCACATTCAACAGACTTAGAGCCCAATCCCCTGGAGACTACCTAGAGACCCCTAGAGCCAATTCCCCTGGGGACTGGGGATAAGAATAGGCCCTCAGTTTGGCTGTACTTGTAAGAGGTGACTAAACAGCCACCGGGTAGATGGGACTCCTTAGCCTGGGAAGGCAGCTCATCTGAGAGAAGGAAAACTCTGGTCCCAAACCTCCACTGCCTTGTGGCTACATCCAGTTATGGAAAAGGCTTCAGGAGCCAACCTTGAGGCAAAATCCGGAGCCGGAGTCCCTGAGGCAGTTCATGGCTGAACACAGACACGTTCTGGCAACTCCTGCGATGCGCTGGAACCAACCGTACTGGCTTCTGCCTTTCCATTGGACCATTTCAGCGACGTGGAGAGGGGGGATTTGCTGCATGGGTAACAGTCTATCCTCCATATCTACCTTACCCAGGCTTCGCGCACTGGAGAGGACACTGTTCCGGAACCTCTATTTAGAGCGCGATACCATAGTCTTCCGAGACTGAAGGATGCCAACTAGAGCCCAATCCTATCCACACTTTCCTGGGAGTAAGCCCCATTGACACTAATGGGACTTACTTCTGAGTAGACAAGCATAAGATTGGGCTGTTAGCTCTTCCTGACATTTAGCCCTCGAATATTAGTTTTTCTTATTAAGACTATCAGACACACAAGAACACCACCACAGCCACTGTGTCATGCATTTCAAATAGGAAATACTGCATTTCAGTATTTCATCACTGAATTGGATTAGTTGATCATTAAAAAGACATTATATTATATTGCCTTTTCTTATTCATATAGGAAGATGATCTAAGATCTTATATCTAACATAAGATCTGACATTATGTCTGCTAATACATGCATGTATTATATAAAAATAAAGGAAGTATACATCTTGCTTCAGGCTATTGTTTTTTCCCCCCACATGCAAATTTAATCAATCAAGCACTCAACTAAAACTCATATAATTAAGCAGTTAAATTTTTAACCAAAAGGCCAGCTTTCACTTAAAATCTTGACATGCATTTCTCAGTCATCCTTGCAACAGGTTTGTGAAATAGGCCAGCGTCATTACCCTCGTACTGCAGTTGGAGAGGGCAAGGATGCAAGGTGTTAGCTTGCCTAGAGCCACCCACTGAATTGTGGTCAAGGTGCTGTTTGAACAGAGGACTTCCCAGCTCACATTCTTAGCTTGCTGTAGTGGTTCTCCTCCATTAGATATGTTGTTTCTTGACTATTGCACCTCATTCAGGGGTTCCCCGTCTAATTTCTCCCACCTACAAAATCCCCCAGGGGGCTAATGGCAGAGTTCGTCAGTTGCAGAATAGGAACTAACATACATTTCTTTGTAGAAGGTACTGATATGGGGTTGGTGTGTGCACTTATTTACTCACTGTTTTTCAGGTGGTTTTAATGGATAGATGACCACAGGAAGGGTGGATTCCCCATTACACTTTAATCAACCTTCTTCTGTTTATGGTGTCAGTTATGATCAGATTCACTTTATCCAAAGTACATATTTGATCTTCCACCCATGAATTTTAAAAATTGGGTTGTACAAATTTAGGATGCAAATGGCTCCTCCCCCCACATTTTAAATTCCCCTACCCCCCGCCACACATTTTAACTAAAGAGAAGTGTCTCTTTAGTGAATATAAAAGAAACAGTGCAGATTCCTTGCCCATTTCCTCCTCCTTCGACATGACTGCGGACATTCAGAACAGGGTCACCATTCCTGCCCTGTTCTCAGTTATGGTGTTGTTTTTTTTCCTTGTTTTCATCAAAAGGGCAACATGTACACCAGGATTGGTACAGATATCAAGACTCTAATTACTAAAGTACACTCCCTGCAAGGGAGTAGCTGCAGGGACCAGCACATCCATTAAGCAGTTGGTTCAGGTAGCAGATTGGTGGGCAGCACCCATCTCTATTCTCTTTCCACTGCTTCTCCTCCTCCTTCCTCTCTCTCTGGAAAATGATGAGAGGAACAGAGAGGTAGAAGAAACATGGAAGTGAAGATTGCTGAGCATGGGGGAGTGGGAGGAATAGAGGCTGGCACATCAGTGTGTAAGGAGCATGCATGTGGCATGCTACCTCTGGCATCAGGAGGTCTTGGTCCTGAGAGGCTGGCGATAAGTGCCACCTGCCTAATTGGTCAAAGCTTCTCAGGTAACGGTGACATTGATATGCATTTTCCCAGTGTTATCAGTTTCACCAAAGGGAAATGATAAAGGAAATGGCAATGGAACTAGTAGGCAGGTGTTGTAGAAAACACACAGTCAGGTCTTCACCAGCCCCAACATAATGGAACTGCACCTGTGTCCAAATAGCACTTTCGGTAGGTAAGCAGAAGTATCTTTTTCCACACTACTGAAGGGACAGTTGTGACATTTAAAGCACAAAAAGAGTAACCTGTGAACAGTGGTAACATACATTAACTGAAGCAGGGGAAGACCCTCTATTTTTATCTCACCTTTCTCCCCAAAGGGACCCAAAGCGACCCAAATCATTAAAATGAAATACATATGTGATTTCAAACTAGTGGCTCTTGCTAGAATCCAGTTTGTAATATAATTGTAAAACCTACCTTAGCTACTATCATCATTCACATTAGAAATGCCCTCCTCTGCTTTTTTTTTTTTTACTATGAGCACTGAATCGACTTCCAACAAGTAGTACAAGAAAAACTCAAAAGGCAAATTTTAACCTCATAAAAGGAAATGAAACTTCTTGTCTTGTTGTCTCTCGTTGTCCCTTCTATGCCCAGGTAGAAGGTAGATCTTTGTCCACTGGTGGTGCTTGGGCCAATTTCTGGTAGACCACCTAATCCTGCTGGTTGCTGGGATTCCTGCAAAGAATCCTGGATTATTAGGCAGACTTTGATTTGATCCTGCAGTACAGTATACCAGGACAGGTACAGATATCAAGACTTTAAGCAAGAGTGCATATTCATGATTTCTTCCTTAGGAGGTGTCCTGTCAGTATGCATTATTGCTCAGTAAATTTGAAAGACCTTGGTGGAATCTAGTTTTTTAAAAGCAAGCAATGCAAGACTGGTTGGCAACCTTTAGTCTCAAAAGACTATGGTATACGCCTACAGCACCCGGTATTCCCAAGTGGCCTCCCATCCAAGTACTAACCAGGCCTGACCCTGCTTAGCTTCCAAGATCAGACAAGATCAGGGATGTGCAGGGTAACAGTTGCTGCAATGCAATGCAAGACTGTTGTCAGCCGAACCCTGCTGTACTAGTGGCTAGGGAAAACAATGATAGAGTGGGCATAACATAAAACTAGTGGAATGTGGAGAACCCATGATATAGAACAATCTTAGGGTACAAACTCTATAGAAGGGATAGGGAGGGGCACGTTGAAGGTGGGATGGCCCTCTATGTCAAAGAAGGAGAAGAATCTCGCAGAGAAGAAATGGAAAGGGGCCCAACTCTGCCATAGATTTGCTGTGGGTTAAACTATCAGGCCCAAGGAACGACTGAGAACAAAACAGCCAGTGTTATTATGCCATTGTACAACTGGTAAGACCACATCTGGAGTAGTGTGTCCAGTTCCGGTTGCAACATTGCAAAAAAGGATGCAGTGTTGCTGCAGTGGTGCAAAAGAGAGTGACCAAAATAATTAGTGACTGGGCATTAAGAAAAGGAAGGCTACAGTGCTTGGGACTCTTCAGTCTAGAAAGAAGGCACTTGGAGGAGTGATTGAGACATATAAAATAGTGTGCATGGAATGGATAGAATGAATAGAGGGGTGTTCTTTTTCCTGTCATACAACCACCAGAACTAGGGAACATCCACTAAGTGGATGGAAGTGGCTGGTGGAAGTGTCCGAACAGTCAAAAGGAAATATTTCTTTACCAAGTGTGTAATTACTCTGCAAAACCCCTTGCCACAAGATATGATGGCACCTGGCCTTGATACAGAATTAGACAAATTTATGGAGGAAACGTCCAACACAGTTTACAAATTATGATGATTGTATGCAACATCTGTGAATGCCAGATACAAGGGAGAAGTAACATGATACAGGTATCTTGTTGTCTTGTGTGCTATCAGAGGCATCTGGTCGACACGGCAAGTCTTAGGCCATTGTGGGTAGTGTCTTCACATTGGGTCCTGCACTTTGTGGGGTCCCACTTCAGGGTGGAGAGCAGATCAGCCGCTGCCACAGACAGGATCACCGCGTCCTGGAGGGCTAGCTGAGGGTGAGCGGAGCATTCCTGCATTGTTTGGCCGCCTGCCTTTCTTTCAAAAGGCCCAAAATGGGCCTCCTGGAAGCAGTAAGAAGCAGATGTCATCGCCAACTATTTCTGGATGCCATGTGAATGCCCTTTATTGGGCCCTGCCACTTTGGGGGCAGGCCCTGCTGGTGAGCTACTGTGAAATACAAAAAGCTGGGCAGAAAGGCCTGCCTTGGCCTGATCCAGCAAGGTTCGTCTTAGCTTCTTATTGTATCCTGACAGTCAGAGCTATGGAATGTAACACCACCGACACCATCACCACTACCATGAAAGAAGCAGCAAGAGGCATGAGATAACTAGCAATGCAGAATGTATAGTCTTGAAGAGTGTCCTTGCCATCCTTCACAGTTAAAATGATGCACTTTATTAACTATTTCAACAGCAGTTCCATTTTACTGCACAGCACCTGCACAGTCTCTTTCAAGCATCCTAAAGTAAACAGCGGTCAATTAACCATCACATTACCATTCATCCAGTATGAACAACAGAAAAGCCAAGTCCACTCACTCTATACTAGAGCAGCTGTGAATTACCAGTATGAAGGCAGCTCAGATTGGACCGCCTTGCTCCAGAATCTGAACTTTTGTAACATTTCCAATTTTAGTGAAAGGAGAAGTGCCAGGAGGAAGTATGGGCATCAGGGATCAGCACGGTTAGGCACTAAAAAGGGCTCATGGCCACCAGGGGACCCACCTGAATGGGCTAATCCCTGAATCTTCAGTATTGGCAGCAGTGGTGACACTCAATACACCATTATGTGACAGGTGGGGGCACCGAGGGGGCTCCAGGTCTCTAGTCTTTGCCCTAAGCATGGGCATTGATTAAAATATATGTATGGCATGTATCCATGATTAAAAGAGTATTGCCATGAGACACTTCATGAAGAGATTAACAATACTTCATGAAGAGATTAACAATACTTCCATTATGTAGGATTATTTGCTTAGTGGCTTTATTCCCTTGTTTGAATTTAGTTCTGATCTAGGGTATACTCTCCTGTATTAGTGAGAAAAATGTCTCATGTAGTTGAAAAACAGAAATCAAGCTAGAGTTAATGGCAGTGGGTGGTGCTATATTCAGAAAGAATAACTGCAGAGCATTATTATTTCTGTGAATAAGGAAAGCCGAGTCCACAAGGGACCATGCCCGGGTTCAATATTTTACAGAAAATGGTGAGTCACGTTTCTCAACAGCTATTTGGGAAACTGCACATTCATGCACAAGCTGTGAGCAAAAAGTAGCCATAGTTGTACACGTCTTGTATCATAATGAATGTCAGAAGGTTTTCCCCCTTCTTTTCAATACTTAACATAAGTATGGTTGGTGACAAAAACTGAAATCTATCTTTTTGAAAGACAAAATTGCAACCTTTAATAGGCTTCATGTTGCCTAAATATTTTCATCACCCTCATAGAATGTTGATATTTTAACAAAATGAATTATACTTTAATCTCAAGTGTATCCTTTATCAGGAGGATCAAGCTGTTCAATGGGGTTATGTCATTTTATTCCTCAGCAACCATATAAAGGAGATTCAGTACAGAGATAGTAATTTATCCAAAGACATTCAGTGAGTTTCATGGCTCAGCATGGATTTGAACCTAGGTTTTACCACTCATGCCCAATACACTATCCTCTACTACCATAATTAGAGGTGTTTGTTTCCAGTGAGTGAGAAAGATAGGCTTACATCTCACTGAACACAATGGGCTTACTTCTGAGTAAGGTAAATACTATAAACTATTTTCAAACACCTCTAACCATAACAATAACCACTATTCTTCTCGCATCAGCCATGCTCATGTTGATAGAAATGAGAGAAAGCCTCTAGAGAACCTTTACAATCTAGGGATTGTTTGCCATTGCCAGAAAAGGAGCCTTCATGGCTTCAGTATGGTGACATCACAGTGTGATGTAAAGCAGTGTAACACAGTGGTTATAGTGTTGGATAGGACCAGAGAGAAGAAGCGCAGGATATAAACATGAGTTAATCCTCAGTTGTTCTGTTCTACGATGACAGCAACTGTTACCCTGCACATGCCCAATCTCGTCTGATCTTGGAAGCTAAGCAGGGTCAGGCCTGGTTAGTACTTGGATGGGAGACTGCTTGGGAATACCGGGTGCTGTAGGCTTATACCATAGTCTTTCAAGACTGAAGGTTGCCAACCAACCTGTTCTATGATACCATAGCATGCTTGAACAAAACCACCATGAACATGTGCTACCCATCTTCTTTGAAAATTAGCATGCATATGATGGGGTTGCAGCTTTTATAGAGGAACACAGAAAGTTTTTTACACACACACCAGCAAATCTGGCACCCACATCCCCTTTGTGAGTCCTTTTGAAGTTTAAAAACAGTTGAAAGATTAGCAACCTGTCATGATTTCAGCATTTCTGAAATGGAAAAGTTGGTCCGAACATTTTGTTAATTTTGTCTGACAGTTAAGTTTGACCCACAATTTTTTTTATTTTGACAAGCAGCTGCAACAACTGTTGACAGCTGACAAAATCATGTAACTGCAGCTCATTCACTCCAGCAGTGAATCACCTTTATCTTTTCATGAAGAAAAACACTGCTGAATGCCTGGTTGCTCACCATGAACAGGAAGGATACTCAGAAGGCTAAGCTCTGAGCATGGCTGAGCACCTCTCTGGCTTAAAAAAAAAGAATGTTTATTGCAATTTTTTTATGAAGGGGGCAAGAAAATGAAGCACATGTACAACCAACACATAGTTAAGAAGGGATAGAGAAAAGGTGTACTGAGTCAGACTCACAAACAGCAAAAACACAAAAAATATGAAGCCATCATGAAGCAACACATGCAAAATTGAAATAAAAAAAGGGACATCCAATTTAGGGTACTCATGCTGAAATTTTAAGAATGCTATTTTAAGAGTGTAAACCACCCTCTGTATTTATCAGGTGGTTTAGAAACAAAGTCCGCTTCTTTGGCATAAGTGAAGAAGGGTGCAATGCTGCAAAAATATTTTGACTGATAGCCGGGCTATCAGCCTGTCCATGAGTAATCTGTCCCAAATTGTTTTGTGACAATTCATTATGGAGGAGGGTAGATCATCCTTCCATTTTTTTTGCCATTTCTCCCATAGCAAGGAAAACTACAGGCCAGAACAGAGTGGGGGCCAGTTGGCATGGGCCTATAATTTTGAGGGGGCCTACTCCAAGAGAGTTAAGGGGCATCCTTTAGCTCTAAATATTAAAATTTGAAAGAAGACTAATACAGATAAAATAAATGCAGATAACAGAAACCAACTCTGTGCTAAATTTCAGTGACAGTGCATGGAAAACAAGGGAGTAGAGAGGAATTTTGATGAGATGTTTGGTGTTGAATGTTCGGCGGTTTCTGTCTTTGATTATGTTTATGAACTGCAATGTTGGATGATCAGAAAGTCCTTAGTGTGTGGAGATCCCCACAGTATTAAGATGAGTTTAACTGAGATGAGTTTAATACTGGTTAATCGCTTGTTGAAATATTTAGTAGATAACCTAGTTTCCCATCTGGCCCAGGCCTATACCCAGCTCTACATGGCCATGATAAACTATAGGATCTTTGTGGAACACACCACATGGGTAAATTCTGATAACATTTGACAAAGGAATCTTAGAGGGCCGGGTTTGTATCAAACACCACTAGTATTTCATTTTTGAAGGACTTTCAGCCCAAATCCTTGAACAGATGAGCAAGATCACCACACATGTAATGTAGCTTACCTTTGACAGCCCCTCCAAAAACTGTTTGTGGCCATTATGTAAATAAGCTGCACCATATAGGGATTGTGTCCTATCAGTAACTTTATAAGCCAGTCCTCCTGTGTATGAACCAATAGATTTCACACTAGTAGGCAAGATTCTCTGTCCTAGGCCATTGACACAGGTTTCCCCAGACATATGATACTGAGTAGCAATTTTAAAAACATTTAGGTAGCATCACCTTAAACTTCATGCGGTTGTTCGGGACAAGGTGTCAAGCCTTGTGGGGTTAATGGTAATAAAATGCTGTACCTGTTAAGAGCTGGCACCATTCATCTCTGTTATTTGGCAATGTATTCTGTAACTATTCTAACGAGATACACCTGCCTTCAGGCAACACATCACTTCAACCTGGTGACACTTTAAAAAATCCAGTAATTAAAGTTAGACATGTTTTCATCTCTCATAAAAGGAGGGTGCCAAGCACTTCTCTTTTAAAGGGGAAGTAAACTTTGCACATCACTAATGATGCAAACATACTTTAATGTATTTTTCAGTAAAATGTAATAGAAATATCACAAAATAAGACCTTTGCGCTCTTGAACGTCATAATTGGCTTTATTACATTTCTAGTAGACTAAATAGCGGTGTCCAATCAAATAAACTCTGCCTTCCAATTATTTATGACCTAGACAATGACCTAGAGTAGGGGTGCCAACTGATCAGAAGAATATTGGCCAGGCCTGTGCTTGTGCCCTTAATAGCAATTTGATTTACAGAAGCCAGCAGGTAAAAGGCTTTTTACATCATGGAGATAAATATTAATGACTGCATATGAAACTGCTCTTAGGCACATCTACAGGGCTTGGATGAAAAGTTTGCAGCTCTAATGACCAGGTGCAAAGAAATAAAGTTCCCGTATCTTTGGGAGCTGTGAAAAGAAGGGAGTTTCCTTAGGTACTGCTTTTCTCACCTCTGCATGAGAAGCTGCATATGCCAAAATTCCCATTGTTGCTATTATCATTTCTATTTATTAATTTCTATTCTGCTTTTCTACCAGAAATTAATTTTTTTCCTACCATTTATGGTAGCTTACAATGAAGAGAGAACATACAAAACACAACATGAACACTACATAACAAAGCAGACTAAAACAGAAGATTATAAAACAGCAGCAAGGTTCTCATTAAGATAGCAGTTTTGGGGAAACCCACCTAAATAAAATGATCTGCTAGATTAGAGTCACTATAAAGAACAGAATTAAGATGTTCCTTTAAGAATCGCAAACGTATTTTGGGAAGTTTTATGGCCCAGTTCTAACGGATCCCCTGCTTGCATAACTAATGTTGCACCAGCAGACGCTGCTTTACAGTTGCCACAAAGCAGCCTCCACCAATGCACATTGCTGGCCTACTGGTCAGAGTGGCCTCCTGTGTGCTGGCAGACATATGGAGACCTGCCAGAGTAGATAAACCTGTGCAGGGGGCTAGATGGAGGCAGGGAGGAGGGCTGAACAGGGTAGGGGAGGATGGAATAGGGAGGAGGTGGATGGAGCAGGGTGGTAATGGAGTGAAGGCAGATTTCGCTTGGGAGGAAGGTGGGTTCGGTGGCAGTGAATGGAAGGATAACCTAGGGCAGGGGTGTCAAAGGGCCACATCAAATATCTTTTTTGTCAAAGGGCCACATCAAATATCTTGAACAGTGTGAAGGGCCAGAAAAAAAATTAATAAAATTTAAATACATTAGAGATGGAACTTAGATGAATGAATAAATGAATGGGCTCAATACCCAGAATTTCTCCAAGCACCAACACAGCCCAAGAAATAAAGCACACACTCCCCCATTCCCCCACTTAACAAGCACAACCCTGGTTGCATTTGGTCAACTGGGCCAGAGGCTCTCAGGGGATCAGAGGCTGGCTGTGGGCCGGCCACGGGCCGCATCTGGCCCCCGGGACGGGGATTGGAGACCCTTGACCTAGAGACCCCAAATACTAGACCTAAGTTTTCTATTGGAAGACTTGTTTGGTGAATGCTGTTCTTTACCAAGATCTGATTTTGGTTTTTAATACTGGGAGAAACTTTTGCCCCATGAATAGTCACCTGCAGTCAATGATGTAGTGAGAGACAACAATGATGTAGTGAGATGCCTTCCTCCTTCCTTCTGTGGCATATGGCTCAGTTTGCAGGCATGAAATGGCACTCTGAGCATCTTTCTGCCCTCTGCCTGTGGTGCACTGTGATGGAAACTGGGCTGTAAGCTGCTCTTTCAAGGGTGGATGATCCTGCCTTTGAAGAGGAGGTTGGATAGCAGGTAGATGATGCTAGCATTCTATAATGGACTCCCAGGTCACAGCAACACAATGCATTCAGATTCCCTTTTGAGATACATGAAGGAAGCTGCTCCACTTCAGGATGGCTACATCATTGGTTGTAGGTGGCTATTTCTAATGGGTCTTGCACTTAGCCATATCTCATCAACTGAGCTCTGCTGACCAAGGAGTAAGAGCTATCACTAGAGTAACCAGATGCAAAAGAAGTCAAGGTGCTTGTCTTACTAGTTGCACAGAAGACAGAATTTCAACAAGTACAGCTGTGCTTAACCCTCACAAAGGAATGCATTGAAAGGGTTCTACAGAATTTCAACAAGTACAGCTGTGCTTAACCCTCACAAAGGAATGCATTGAAAGGGTTCTACTGGTGGATTTCCAAGTCACCTGAAGCCATTTGACTCCCAACTATTTAACAACCACAACAACAATTCTGTAGTCCTGCAGACACTTACTTGCCTGATCCATAGGCAAGTATTGTAGCTCAGAGATCCTCAGAGTTCTGCTGCTGAGAAACAGAACATTATGCTTAAGAGTGCTAATGCAGGCTGAAGCTCTCTAAAAGGCAAATAAATAAAAACAAAAACCTGCCATGGTTGGCCTTGTGCTACTCCTTTATCAGACTTACAGTCCAATCCTATGCATATCTACTCAGGAGTAAGTCCTATTAGAGTCAATAGGGCTTGCTCCCAGGAAAGAGTGAATACGATTGGGCTGCCAGTAACCTTTACCTGTAAAATATTGATTGATTAATTGATTGGCTTTGACCAGGCCTTTATGCAGCTTTCTGCAGGCCAGTGTTAGAGTTTTGTATTAGAATCTCTGATGCATAGTAACTCATAGCTAAATTTGTACTTGTATATTGCTTATTTCCATTTGTACCCCGCTTTCTATCAGAACAACCCCAGGTAGCTAACAATCATATGTAAAAAAAATGAAACACAATTTACAATAAAAATGACAAATGCCATCCCAACAACATACAGAAACCAATGAGACAACATACCGTAGCAGTGTCCAATAAATTACAGAGCTTCAGACGAAATAAGTAAGCTTTGAGTGCTCCTTAAAGGGGGAGGCCCTTCCAAAGGCAGGGGGAACTTCCAAATTCAGGGGACATCCACAGAGAAAGCTCTGCCCCCTACTCTTATATGCCTGTCATTCCAGCATATGACTTAAGTGGTGCTGTAAGTACTATAATTGGATTTATTTGGCATGGTTTTGAGATCCTTTTGCATCTGCCTCTGCTCCCCATCACCATTTACCTCCCTTACTGCTTCTTTCCACCCAGCTTCTGTTGTTGGGATTATCATAAAATACAAAGGAGATCTTGCAAGGCTGACCAATGCTGTTATATACAAGTTTATAAAAAAAACAACACACACACACACACACACACACACACACACACACACACACACACACACAAGCCGAACTGCCTTTTCCATCTGGTCACCCAATCTTTCCCACAGTGCAATTTCTCCATGCATTAGGTCTAAGGTTGCAAACTTTTTTACTGATGTCTGCTCCGATACATTTGACAGCAATTTGATCTACAGATATTAGCAGGTGATAATAATATGACATTCTCCCCATGTTGTGCAATTCTTTACTCACTGAGTTCTGCAGGTTACTGTTAAGTCACAAGAACAGGCCAGACTTTTTTTTTCTGGTCAATGGCAACCCTAGTTAGTCAATTTGAACATAATGCAGTCCTGACACACACCAACCCTAAACATATATTTGAAAGCCAATCGTACTGATGACATGAATTGATGCCAAATTAAAGTACATTGAGAAAACTACCTTAATTCTCCAATTGCATAGGATGAATAGTTTTTAAAAAGCCATAAAGAGAATTTTAAAAAATCACCTCTCCCAATGGCCTTGAACTCCATTCTGGAAATTTATATAATCTATGTATTCCTTTTTCATATACAAAAAACTTAAAACATTTATTCTAAATGAAGATCAGCCTGCATATGTAGTGAAATCTTTAAGTTTTATCTTATATATCCCACTCTCAAAGCTGAATGAATTTTTAGTCCAATGCACATTTGCTTGAGTTGCACCAGGGATATCAAACTTCCCATTGCCCTGCCCTTCATACACTGAAACACATTTACACACAGATCTTATTGTTCTCCTGTTGAACCGAGAAAACTCTTGCAAGAAAAAGCTAAAGAGCCACTGGGGGGCCTTCATAAGCTTTCTCTGAAAAGCAGAACTCCTGCGCAATGTTACTTTTGCCGCTTCTGACAGCTTTATTGCAGTAGCATCCTCTGCTCATTCTGCAGTGTTTTTCATTTAATAGCAATTGCAATATCAAAAAGAGACTATTAGCTAGATACATTTTGCTGCATACAGGGCATACCCCCTGACATCCAAAGACCCAAGTGGAGGGAGAATCATATGATGTATAGGCATTTCTAAAAGCAAAGCCATCAAGGGGCAATGGTACTGTATAGGGAATGCACGTAGGCACATAATGCATTCTCATTAGCACAACCTGATCAGATTTGTGTCAATATTCTCTCATAAGCTGGGACAAAAAGGTGTAATGTTTCAAGCCACTCAGACCCATATATTTACTTGTCCTGTTCCACTCTTCCATCTCAGGAATCTTTCTCAAAGCCCTAGCTTCATAACAGTAAAATGCAAAAGACAACTGAAACCATTGATAACCAATAAAACCATAACCGGTACAAATTTATGATTTAATACGACTACTAGTACAACTACAATTCTGCAACTAATAGAATTCCAAGCCTCTGTGCTAAGTATCCCTCCTGACCCTCCAGCACAAAAGCATAGTGGAATCAAATTTTTGCTTTTTACCCACTTTGGGAATGCTGCTAAAGGACTGGTCTTCCAGGGGGATGATGCCACAACTGGAAAAGAACCATATCCCAAAGAAATATCGGTCTCTAACCAGTGAGAGCAGCACAGAGAGCAAGAGTTCTGAAGAGCACTCTGAAAAATAATTAGAAGCAGTAGATTCCAGTCAAAGTTTTTCCATCTTAATAAAATGGAAATTTCTGTCCTGGGGCAAAAGCAGCTATGGGAGCTCTGATTCAGACTGGGATATCAGTAGGGGCAGAGGGCTGAATCACCCATCCCTCACAGTTCCTACTGGGGAACCTCATGCAAACTGCAGGTTGACATACCTAGTTTGGCTTAATAAATAATTATTAAGTACAACTTAATAATTATTACAACTGGAAGAAAAAAAAATTGACATTTTTTTACCTTGTGCTTTCAGTTAACTTAGGCCGGCATGATCCTTATTCATCTTATGGTGTTCAGATATCCCATAGCCTAATCTAAGCCTAAACAACAGAAGCCATTCAACTCACTTTGAACCAACAGCATGAAACCAGACAGAAGTCAAGAGCTATCTTCTTGCTGAGAACTTGCGGGGAAGGTAGTGTGGAATTTTTGAGTGTAGGCTTTCAAGGGGCCAATGACTATGATCTTTCTTTTTCCATCATGTTCTTCAACCTTACCTCCAAACAAGACAACCATGGCCATCTACATATCTTGAATGACTTCTTGTCCCGACTCCTGTCTGAATCATTACGGGTTTTTGTACTTTATCATACAGAAAAATCTTGAAGGGTAGGCGGCCAGGCCTTCTTGTCTGAAGGGAAATGTGGGCTTAGGAGTTCTTCCCGCTCACCGTTAGTTATATACACACAGAGAAGGAGATTCCATACGAGAGCCTACATTTTTACACACACACAGAGTTGCTGCTGCTGTGACCATACATGTTCCATTTCAGAACAGGTGGTCATACAACAGAGATATCATTTGACCAAGAGAGGCAAAAGAACCAAAATGAATTTCCAGACTTCCAGTTTCATATTGAAAGAAGGAGACATCTTTCAAGAAAGTAGCACAACTGCAGACTGAACTAGACCTGTTCTTTGTACTCCTGGCCTCAGCTGCCATCTGCCTGTGCTCTCCTTTCCTTCTCCCTTCATACTTGATCTTCTCCTATCAATCTGGCTTCATATTCTTAGCAACCAGGGAGCAGTGCTTGTAAAGATGGTAGGCCAGAAAACAGTGAAAACAGGAGCACCATGCCCAGTTCAAATGTAGAAGTGCAGAGTTAGCAAGCCTCAAAAACTAAATAGGGAGCTGGCACAATCTTCATGGACAAAGTAATAGTCTGATCACTTTAAAAGATGCCTAAATTTCAGGAATAAAATGACCACCTACTTATTTAAGGCTCATTTAAAAAGAAAACGGTAACCAGAAGTAGACAGAACATAACACAAGAAGCTGCCATGCTGGGTCAGATCCATTGTCCATGTAACTTAGCAATCTGCATTCTCACAGCTTCCAACCAGCTAGCCACTCAGCTGAAAGTTTATGAACATGCTATAGGTACCTATTCCCTTTTGTTATACCCCAGGATTTAGGGATTATCCACTGTAGAGATAGCAAGCTATTTGTAGTTAGGTGTCCAAGTGTATTTTCACACATGAAGCTTATGTTAAAAAAAGAAAAAGAGGATACATATTTGCTATGTGAATGAACATTTCAGTCAACAAAGGTTTTATATTCACATTTTAAATCCAACTAAAGCAAAAGTTAAGGCTTGTGTATGAAACACCCTGAGCAGTGGAATTCCAGTTCAAACCTTGACTCTGCCATGAATTCACTAGCTGACTTTTAGTAAGCTGCTACTTTCAGGCTCAGGGCTCCTTCTCTGTCTGCAGTCTCGACTCACGGGGTAGTTATAAGAAATACTAAGATAACATATGAAAAGTACTTTGATCACATTGTAACATTAGCAGCAACTGACATTCCAAGTATAGGATCTGCAATGTTCTTCAGAAATTTTTGGCCTATTGCTCGGCAAAAGGGGTTTCCCCCACCTCCAGGACTTTATGGAGAACTTTTTGACTGCCATGATGATTCAGAATAATTGATGACACACAGGTCACACACCAGATTGTCTGCTGTGGACTATTTGGTACATCATTATCCAGACTCCATGGTGGACTAAGAAGAAGATTGTATCTGAGCTGATCATGCTATAGGTATAGGGTCACAGAGAATTACAGCTGGTGTCACAACTATTTTTATAAAGAAGAGACAACACAATAACTTTTTAATTTACAAAATATCTGCAGCTTTTATTCAATATATCGCATTAGGAAAGGCAACCAAACATGAAACTTCACCAGGATGCAAACACGGGGAGGCCTCTATCCGCAGATCCCATACCTCCGGATTCACTCATCCATGGATGGAGTCTGCAGGGCCCCTTGAGCATGCTCCCTCCGGAGGTGAGCTCTACTCCCTTTGCCTCCAGAGGGTCCTCTTACCCCAGCAGAGGCTGCTATCAACAGCCTCTGCTGGGTTCAGAATGAGCTTGACAGTAAAAAAAAAAAAAAAAAATACTACTTCCAGTCTCTCTGTGAAACCAGAAGTGACTTTTTAATGCCTTATGAGGCAGTGCTTCCCAAATTCCTGTAAGGGAGTTGACAGCACTGTAAGTTGTTGTGAGGGAGGGAGGGAGGGAGGGAGGAAGGCAGCAACATGAACTTCAGGATTGCCCCACTGTCAGGGATGGAAGAAGGTTGTTGAACTCACCTGCAATCAGTGCTGCAGTCCTGGGGGGGTCTGGAGGATGCAGGAAGCCCTCTGCAGGGCTCCCCATGCCTGCAAAAGTATTTAAAAGAAGAAAAATCCTGGCACTTCCTCTTTTGTTGCAAAAACTGCCGGTTTTTCTCTTCAGAGTATTGCAGGCGTGGGGAGCCCTGTAGAGGGCTCCCCAAACACCCAGACGCTCCAGGACTGCAGCACTGCCTCCAGGTAAGTACAACAACTGCCTTCCCATCCCCAACAGCAGTGCGATCCTGGGGATCGTGTTACTGCTTTGCCCCCCTCCCCACTCCTTAAAGGGGCAGGGACAAGTGCTTTCCTGGCTGGTGGGTTGCAACCCACCAGTTTGGGAACCACTGTTATAAGGCATTAAAAAGTCATTTCTGGTTTGGTGGAGAAACCAAAATAGTTTTTTGTTTTTTTTAATTTTTACTTCTGGGCTCAGAATTTGCCAGTTTCTGTGGTTTCAGTTAACTGCGGGGGGGGGGGGTTCCAGAACAGAACCCCCACAGATATCAGGGAATACCTGTATACAAGAAAGCCTTTTCAGTAGTACAAGGGTAACTTTTAAAACTTTTATAACACAGTAGCCACTGTATGTCTTTAAATATATACATGTGCAATACACTTTCAGATCTTTCTACTCCTCACCTATAAAAATAATTTATGGGAACAACTTCTAAGGCAAAAGTCAGTATAATCAATACTGATGAAATTACCTGAAACACTTTGGTTTCATTCTGGAATATAATTAAAATATACAACTGTGTTAGCATATATTTAAAAGATAGTTGCCCAATAAGTCATTTAAAGAAGGGATACATATGCAGGGGACACCCAGTCACATGACCAGAGATTTGCTTCCTAATTTAGTGGCATTTTTCACTGCTGAAGTGATAAGCTGCTTTTTATACTGCACAACAGTCGTGTCACTGGGGGGGGGGGTGCAAACTGTGCCGGGTGACACATGTGGGGGGTGGTGGTGGTGGTGGTGGTGGTGACACTACTACTAGCCAAAATTGTGAAATCTTGGTATTTTTGAATAATACCATCAGGTTATATTTCATTTGATGTGTGATTTCATGCAGAATGCAATGAAACATATTCTGTTGAAATAATTCTATTCTATCAAAGGTTATAGCCAAGAAACTGACAGATTTGGGGCAATGGTGCATCACCACCGTCTGAGGCGTTGCCCTGCCACTGCATTTAATGTAAAATTTGTTTAATTTAATGCAGAATGTAATGAAACAAACCACACTGAAATATCTGTATTCTATCAAAAGTTATGACCAAATAACCAGAAAAGGAAAACACAACTTTGGTATGTAACAAGAAGTGAATTTTCTCAACTTAAAACTGACCAATGAGACGAATAGTTCTGACAGCCAGTGAAATGTTATTATGACACAGCAGGGAACCAATAAGGTGTTAGTTTGAATCAGCTCTCATTTCCATGTATCAGAGCTAACACTAGAACTCTTACTCTGTTGTGTGAATGCCATCAAGTTAGCCACTGGTTTTTAGTTGTTTACTGATTTGTTGAGTGTTATACATTAAAATAAAAAAAATGAATAAAGTGAATGGGAATTACACCAACCCTAGTGAGGCCACTACATTTAAGTTGTGCATATGATACTGTAATTTATTCTGTATGGTCTGGTACAGGAGGAGATTCATCATGGGGATGATGCAATAAGCTCTTCCATGTGGTGACGCAGACCCTAGTAACACCTCTGCTGCACAACAGCTTGTCGCTTCAGTAGCAGAAATAACCGCAGTGAAAAGAGCAACAGAGCTCCATCAAAGCACAAAGTTACCCTGGCATATAGGTTTTCCTCCTTCGGAGAGATGAAGGCCAAAATTAGATTCAGAAACTTTGCAAAGTGCAGCTGTGCCAAACTTTAGATATATGAACAACCTGAAGACAGAGATAGGTAGAAAACAATTTGGTATCTCTACAATTAGGAAGTGGCATGCTCACTACATATCCATTGGAAAGCTGAGAAAGGAGAATCTGATAAAGAAGAGAAAGTGGATAGTATAACCAATGGCAGTTGTGAGGATGGTATATTTCTGTTGTGCAACCAGACAAAACATTCTGGAGCCCTTGTCTTCCTGCACCAAGAAAACTAAGACCTGGTCTACACAAGCAGAGGCATGAGATAGGAGAACACACCTTATTACTTCAGACTGCAAGTGGAGAGTATCATTTTCAAATGCTCCCCTACATAACAAGCACTTGCATTTTAAAAAGCACATAAAAGGAAAACGTTTCTAATTCAGTGTACTCCCTGTGTGCTAGTTTTCTACTTACAGGAAACTGAGTTCTCTAATATAGTGAGGAACTCAAAAATCTATCACTGCAGTCTGAAGTGGAACCTTCCACTGCACTACCTTATGACTTTACCAATACTTTTTGCTGCTTGTGCAGATCAGGCCTTAAGACCTGATCGTTCAGCTATTACATACAAACATATCTGCATTGTACATGTGCAGAAAGACCTAGAGAGCTAGCTTGCCAAGTGACTGCAAATCAATATTTTTTTTTATTATTTTTCACGGATTGAGCAGTGCATTTGTTTGCTGTTACTGAGGAGCTGTCATTGACAAGGAAGACACTGATGAATAGTTATCACTCCATTGCCTTGGGCCACTGCTTGGCTGGGTCGCTATGTGGGCTTTGTACTTCTGCAGAAGATCCTTGGCTTCTTGTTGGTCTTGCAAAGTGTTTTCACCATACTTTGCCCTGAGCCACTCTCTGAGCTGGAAGGATGAAAAAACAGATACTATGAAAATGGTTTAAGTATAACTGACGCACATATAATTTACATAATGTAAATTGAAACAGCAACCAGAAATTGCTATAATGCATCTGTACACTGATTAAATACATTCTGATGAACTGAAAACAGTGCCCTGAATTAATGAGGTAGCAGATAAAAAACGAACATTAACACATGCAAGATTTGTAATATAAATTTTATCAATTATACTATATTACAGGATCTGGACAGAGCTGTTCAGTCATTTGTTCATATAAATATGCCTCTACAGAATCTGCTTAATCCCCAAATCAGAACTTCTCCAACATAAAACACACATTTTTTATACAAGTGTGCCCCCATATCCACAGGAATTCCATTACATGAAACAATGGATACAGATAAATGCCTTCCCTCACCCTCTGGATGCTAGGAGAGTGTCACTCCCCTCACCTCTGGAGGGTTCTCTGAGCCTAGAAGAGGTTGTGGAAAGACATCCACTGCCTCTGCCAGGCTCTGACTGTTTCACAAAAGAAAAAAAGGCAACCTCCTGTTTCTCTGCGAAACCAGAAGCTATGTTTTTAATGATAAGGCATTAAAAACGTCACTTCCAGTTTCACAGAGAAACTGGGAAGTTGTGTTTTTCCCCCCCACTGAAACGCTCATTCAGAACCTGGTAGAAGCTGTGGATGTCCATCCACAGCCTCTGCTGGGCTCAGAGCTCCCCTCACCTCCAGAAGAGGTGTGGGGGGGGGACGTGAACCAGATCTGCAGATAAGTGAATCCGTGGATACAGGATGCACAGATATGGGGTCCCCCTGTATAAATAAAAGCACTTACATATCCTTGGAAGTCAAATCTGTTCCAAAATTGAATATAGATGCAACAAGAGTGTCCCATATTAGTAAAAAAGGATCAGTTTTCCATGGATACTGATAGGCAAACAAAGATATGGCTCATATTGGGAAAAGTATAGTAATTAGAAATACACTTATTGGTGCTTGACCTTTGATAACACATTATTGGATAAACCGAGCCCTCTGACAATTGAACACTGGAGGAAGGTAGGTATGGCATAGAGCATTAATGCTATGAGGTCACATGATGTTACTTCCAGGTTTTACTGGAAGAGGCGGTGGTGGCGGTTTCACAATTTGCTGCTGTCCCCTTCCTCTTCCTTTGCAGGCTCAACAAGAGCCAACTAGGAAGCCACCAAAACACTAAGAAGCAGTGGCCGCCAACTTGGCTCGGCCTCTCATGGCACCTCCACAAGTGATACTCCAGTATGGTACCTCAAATGTACTGCCCCCTGCCTGCTATGGCACAGATTCCTGCACTTCTTTTCATGAATTAATATTCAACCATATGGTCATAGCCAGTGGTCAATTCCACCATAAATGAAAAGGATTCCTGTTTCTTTTTTACATTTCCAGCAAAGAGGATGATAGTTGCCTGTAATTCCTGTGGGCAGGAGGTCTGGTCTAGAGGGTAGAGCCTCCGTCTGCCTGAAGATAACATCCACAAGGTCGCCAGTTTGAGGCCACCGGCACCGTGCGACCTTGGAGCAGTTGACAAGCTGAAGCCAAGCAATTCCATCTGCTCTGAGCATGGGAGGATGGAGGCCAGAATGTGAAGCCAGATCGGAATGAAACACCTTGAATGTAGTCGTTCTTGAAAGAAAGAACCTTCTTTGAAATTGTAAAAATTCCTATTTAATAGGGATTTATTAAGCCTGCCTATGTAAACCGCCTTGAATAAAGTCTTGAATAAAGACCAAGAAAGGCGGTATATAAATACCTGTTGTTATTATTATTATTATTCTCTGTAGTATTTGAGGATTTACAGTCCATTCTCATTATCAGCTAAGTTAGGTTCCTGAAAAACCTAGTGGATACCAAATTAGTGTATACTGAATCATTGAGCCTATGGGAAAAATGGGAATAGATTCCAAGAAACCTTCTTCACCATACGCTCTAGACCTTTTTGAACCTTGAAGTCTATAGGGGTGGATGATAGCAAGGGCTCATCAGATGTGGGAGATTTTGATATCTCCTCCTCTGTGTTGGCTGTCCCTCAACTTGTTGAAGACTGCAGGCCCAACAGTGAACCTCAGAGTTCAACAGGGGGATGGGGTTGCTTCACCCTTCCTCCTCCTCCTCCTCCTCCACTTGGCCTTTTCTGGACTTGCCCCAGCCCCACAGCAGCCCTCAGGAAGACTTCCAGAGGCCTATCACCACCAGGGTTGTGAAAGTTCAGTTGGAATCCCTGAAATGGTGCCCAAGAAGGTGGGACAAGACTAGAAGTGGACACAAACGTGTCTGATGATTCTTCACAGGTCAATACCAATGCACATTTGATGTGGAAAATAGACTCAACCCATACAACTTTTTTTAAAAACGAGGAGTACAATTGGATGGGCGTGATTACCACAACCCCCTCCTCAGCAGCCATATACTGTGTAGGTCTCTCTTCCTCTGCCCTGCACAGCACTGGGGCTGCCTTCTGTTTGCAAGGAACCCACTGTGTCTTCTCCTCTTCCTCCAGCAACCTCTCTTGCCCCTGCCCATCTGCCTGCTCATAGCTCCACCAAGCCCCTTACCATTCAAAATGCATCCACACAGTATTTGTGGATAACAAGAACAGAGTCACAGATAATGAGAGGTAGGTGGTAATTCTGCCCCTCACAGACTTTTTGTTTACAAAATATCTGCAGCATTTATTCAATATATAGCATTAGGAAAGGCACTAGAGGCTTTGACTTTGCTTCAGTCAAGAAGCAACCTTCAGTGGGCACTTTGCTTCCACCTGATCTGCCTTGCTTTGCTTCTTCTTTCTTTCCCAACACCTATCAAAACCATGGGCATGCTGTTGCCAAGGCACTCTTCTGCTCTTTCTCCCCTTCCAACTGGCCTGGGAGGAAAGAGGCAACAGAATGACTCAGTACCAATGCACACTGATTGGCTGGTACCAGGCAGAAAAATAATAGTCACCGCTCACTCACCCACCCCTCCTGTCTGCTGAGCACTTAAAGATGAGTTCCATGTTGGACACTGGCATTTGAGGTCAAGTTGGACCTAGACCTTGTTGACTAAATTGAAAAGCTTTACACATTCCAAGGGCTGTCCCCTTACTCATAGCCCAGTTATTACTTTACAAAAGTAATTTGGACTACACCCCATTAGGGAATGGGGAAGACACACTGGTAGTGGGACATGCACAATTCCATTCCTAATTGTGCAAACCTAAGAGGAAATTATAGAAAGGAACAATGAATGTGTGTTTCAGCAAAGTAAGTAGAGGCAACACTTAATTCATAGTCTAAGATTTCCATACTAAACCGATTTACTAGGTAGGAAGCTCCCTTTGAACAGTGAGACTGACTCCCATGTAAACACAAATCAGATTAAACTGTACATATATATTACTCACAATTAGACTATAAATTCATAACATTTTAAAGATTATACGGCACTATAAGATGCGAGTAGTGTGATAAAAATTGCCAACTGTTACAGTAGATTAGTGCTGCCGATTCCCTCCTAGAACTAAAAATGCAGGCTGCTGATTCCCTCCTAGAATTACCCTCACATTAGAATATGCAAATCTGCAGCCCAAGAGTTCTTTTGTTGTGAGAAGCAACCATAAGCTTGCTGTAAACCAAACAAACAGGAAATAGTTCCCCCTTGGGAGTTGGGGGAGGAATAGCACACATTCTTTGAAGGCAGGAAAATCCTAGGAAAAAAGTAAATAGTTCTGATATGGTTGAACAGGAAGGAGAATAGCCTTACTCAGAGTATGTACTTTTTTGCTTCTTCAGGGTTCCCTGAGAACCTGTGCAACACAGAAGAGCAGTGCTTACACCAATAAAGTAAGACCACAACAATGTATGAAATGTCAAAAGTTGCAAAAGGGGAAGGTGTAGGAGAGAGAAATAGTGGCGCCAGTAACGTACCATGCAGTTTGCGCTGGGTTCAACCCCTCACAAGGTAGATGCCATGTGAGCTGATGTGTGAGCTGATAGGATGGGGTGGGTTGCTGGCCAGCAGAATGAAAGCTCTGAAGCCAGATTCAACCCTGCCCACCTGTCACCCTTATCAGTGCTTGATTAGCTGTTTGCTCATGGGGGGGGGGGCTGAGTAGGAATTTTCTGCTGGTTTTGGGAGCAAATTGGCAGGTTCTTAGCAGCAAAAATTGGCAGGTTTTTTTCACCTACTCCAGACTGTTACGGCAATGGGTGGTTGTTGTGCAAGGTTTTCTTTTTTAATTGGTCACTTGCAGACTTAGTGCAGGCCAGGCAGGTAAGGAGTAGGGTTACATCATGGGTTACAAGCCATGATGAATATGTGCAACCTCCTGATTTTAGAAATGGGCTTATGTCAGAATGCCAGTTGCAAGGAAGGGCACCAGGATGCAGGTCTCTTGTTGTCTTGTGTGCTCCCTGGGGCATTTGGTGGACCACTGTGAGATACAGGAAGCTGAAATAGATGGGTCTGTGGACTGATCCAGTGGGGCTGCTCTTATGTTCTTAGGTTTTGGTGTCCATTACAAAGCAGAAAAGTCTAGAGGTGAGCCAGTACCAATCACTTGAGGCTGGCCTGGATCAATGAGGCAGGCTGGCAAACCCCTCAGCTGGAAATGGTTGCGACTTGCAGGTTTAACCTGTTGAAGGCTTCATCATCCCACTGCCTCCCTTAAAGTGCGACTTTTAAGGGACACCCTTGGTTTAGATCAAGGGTGGCCTGGAATCTAGTAGTTTTATGCCCAGTTTAAGAATGGGGAATGCCAACAGCAGTTTCAACCATCTCCCCACGTTAGGACTCCTACTGCTGGGGGGTTTCTAAGTTTTCCTACTGCACACTGTAAAAGTTAAACAAAGTGGCCCACTCTTCCCAACACAGTTGTATTGTGTTATTGGACCAGTCCATGGGCAAAATCTGTGCATCATCATCAGTGATTAAATGACTGAGACAGTCGTAACAAGTTTCTCAGCACTCTAATGACCAACAGCAAAAGCTTTTTGTGGACTACTGTCCACTTCATGAGGTGCACGAAGTTATTGTCACTGGGCAAGTTATATACCAACAGGTTAGATTCCAGAAAGAGAGAAAAAAGTGGTAAAGGGCAAGGCCAAAGAGCTATGGGTAGAGGTGTTCCTTTAAACATTTTTATTTTTTCACAGATTTCATTCTCTCCCCCCCCCCCCCCCGGAGGAAAAGTACAGAAAGTGGTGTTATGCATTTTTATTCCAAGGGCACATTTTTATAAATTATAATTATAATTACTTTAAATGTGTACTCTGTAGGTGATAATAGTGTCAGCAGATGCAGCCATAGTCATTACCCATGAACATCACCACCCCATTATTTTTTGCAGATTGGGGGGAGAGGCGGTTTACAAAAATGAGAAGTGCACAAAGCAGTGCTATATGTTTTTATTTTGTTATCACTGAAAAAAATCACACCTCTAGCTATGGGATGTTAGGGTTGAACAAGTACTTAGAGCGATAGCAACATCTGAGACAGTTTCCCTGGTTACAAAACAACCATGTTACATGGAGATGGTATGCAGAGAGCAGTGGGGACCAGGGCAGGGGAATCACTTAACTAGTAACACCAAATAGTTATTAGTGCACTGTTTCAATGCAACAGAAGCATGCCCAGGAGGAAAAAAAAAGACATTTCCTCCATAGACAAAAAGTTAGAGGAGACAACACTTCTTGGAATACATTCCTGCAACCTAGCATGCTCTTCTTTCTTTTTTAAAACAAAAGCTGCAGACATTCACCTACTACATGGAATTTTTTAAGATAACGAAAACATTACACTTATGCTACGATCTTCCTAAAGCTATTTGCATAAAGCACGGACAATTCGTTTTTTCAGCTCAGACCTATCAGATCTGAAATGACTGTAAGGGTTCAAATACGGAGGGAGGAGACCAGGCTGGAAAGTCCCTCTGCTTTTTATTACGTAAAGTCATTTGTATTCCCATTTACCCTAGTTTTCAATGAACCAGGACATGCTGAGCTTTTTGTGAATTTAGTATAGCTGAATCATACGTTGCTTGCAATGCCACAGTGACTTCATAACCATCAAAGCACAGCCAACAAAATCCATATTTATTTGGAAAAAAGTGAAGTCTATAAGAAGGCAGACATCACTTAAAAATGCTAAATCAGCCAAAGAGGACAGATTAATAGACCATTGCACATATGGCTTGAAGAACAGTTTTGAACACCAGAAATTTGTAGAAATGGTGATTTTCAGCAGACTCAGACTGACACAGGGCTACTCTGGGATGTTTGAATTCTGATAATCAGAGGAGGGTTTAAAAACAGCACCATAGCCATGCTTACTGGCTTTTACTATGAGCCAGTGTGCAGCTCCCTGGCCCTACAGAGATTCCTATCTATATTACTCTTGTCTCTGCTGTTGGAATAAACAGCAAAGCAAGATGAGAAGCAGAAAAGTCAAAACCAAGGCTGGATGTTGTATAGTTAAAAATATCAAAGCATCCTGGTTACAAAACAAGACCAGCTTAAAATCCAGCAGGACACATTCAGACTACAGTGGACCTGCTGTATCTGCAGCTTCAGGAGCCATGGATTTCACCATCTGTGGGATTGGCCCCACATGCACCTTCCAGAGGCAACCAGAGCTGCGCTCTAATCACTTCTGAAGGGTGTTAAGAGGCCTTCGAAGGTCACTTTTAGTTTATCATAAAAACTGGAAGTAGCGTTCAAAGGTCTTAGAAAGCCTTCAGAGGGCCAGGGAGGGCTTCCCCAGACTTCCAAAGGCCTTTTAAGGTCTTCCAGTTTTTATGATAAACTGGAACTGACCTTCTATAGCCTCCAGAAGACCTCAGAACAACCTGCGGAGGCAACTAGAGCATAGCTCTGGTCATCTCTGGAGGATTAGAGGGCCTAAGATCAGCAGATCATCCATGGGTTTTGGTATCCATGGGGAGGTCCTGGAACTAATATGCATTTTTTCTGGTTTAAACAGGGTTACGGGTATCCATAGGAGGGCAAGGCAATGGGGAGGCTTTAACCCTTTCCCTCTGCTAATCCTTTTCAGTACATACGAAAAGTTGTTCCTGGATCTGGCCAAAAGTCCATCTATTTCAGTAATTCAATTCCCATAGTGGCCTACCAGCTGCCTCTGGGAAGCCTACAAGCAGAGAGGAAGATATACTCTCCCATCAATTTACATTTCATTTTCATACACCTTTTGGTTTTCCATTTACCCAGTTTGGAGAGACCCTTTAGAAACACTTCACAATCTTCTTTTATTTTTACCACCTTGTGTAGCTTGGTGACTTTGGCAAGCTTGACAACCTCTCTGTTTACCCCAGCCCCAATTCAATTATGAACAAGTTAAAAGCATTGGTCCCAATACGGATTCTTGAAGGAGATCCGAGGAGCCCCATAGGGATGGCTAAGGCATTAATCACAGTAAGGGGAAGTTGTCTTCCTCTTCCCAATGAGTCTTCCAGCCGGCTCCCACATAGTACTGGATACAGTGCAGGCCAGGTGGCCTGGCTGCGCCACTGGTAGTTAGGACTAGGCTACCATTTTTCAGACCCCCTCCCTAAGAAGGTCAGTTCAGGCATGTGTATCTGTCTTACATCTTCTGTAGTGAAGACAAATGCAAAGAATTCATTCAGCTTTTCTGCAATCTCCATCCACTTCCCCTTTAAGCTTTCATTTTATTCCCTCATTATGGTGGTGGTCTAACCACCATCATGGCAAGTTTCCCATTTTTTATGTATTTGAAATTTTTATTGTTTGCCTTGATGTTTTTAAGCATTAGCTCATTTTTCCCCCATCTCTTTTTGTCAGCTTACATTGCTTTTGCCCAAGTTTGTGTTCCTTTTTGTTCTCTTCATTTGGGCAAGGAAGCTTCTCCTGAGGGAAGCTTCCGTGAGCCATGCAGGCATCTTCTTGGACCTGGTGTGGTCTTTCCTACTTAGAGGTATACACTCTAGTTGAACTTCTCATATTGCAGATGTAAATCACCTTCAAGCACTCCGGAGAGATCTGACCCTACTGAACTGTCTTTCAACTGGACCCTTTATTTTTGAGAAGTTTCTTTTTTATAGTCAAATGTGTTGGCAAGGGACTTCCTTGGAAATTTTCAAATTACATGGCTGTCAGACTGGATCTCAGTATAGTTTCTATTCCCAATCTGTTCAACAGTACTTATATCTTGCACTAGGCACTTATACCTTGGGCACCACATAGGATCATGTCTAGGGTCACCTCCTCTCTGGTGGATTCCAGAACCAAATGCTCTACAGCATAAATCATTTAGCACAGTGATGTACCTGAGGGTGTGCCCCCAGTTGGCAGAGTGGCAAGGAATGCCACTGATTTAGCATGCCTAGAAATGTTCTCTTTTTTCATGGCCTGAACATGATTTTACTCAGACTGTGTGTGAATAACTGAAGCCACCCAGTATTATAAACGGTGTCTCCATAAGATGCTTCACTTATTTCTTTGTCCAAGTCATGATCATTTTGTCATTTGGCATTTTGTCAAAAGAGTAAGGGCAAGACTCCTGAACTACATTATTTTGAGGACCTGGTATTCCTACCTGCAATGATTCTGTGAAGGAGTCTGGTCTATCCAAATTTTTTAGTCTATTGGAGTCTCTTTGAAATGGTAGCCTGCAGTTTCCCCAGAGAAGGGAAGCTCCTTTTGAAAGTTTACCTGACACGTCAAATAGCAGCAGGCAATGGGGAAAATCTAGATCAGGATCATGGCAGGAAGTGTTTAAAGGTCCCAGTTCAGTTGCTCTCTTCCCTTTATGGCTCTGTTTAAGCAAGAGCAATGTCAGGGCCAAATAATCCAACATGCATCTTGGCCTTTGCTTTACCTCTATTATGACAAACACAATTATAACAATCAGGCTTTTCTAATCTCACAAGAATATCTCAGCATAGCACGTACAATCACTTGCTCTTAGTGCTATACAGAGTAACAGTCCAGTGTAGCCTACTTATATTTATCACATCTCTACATCAATATCCTAACAGTTTTAGTTAGAGCAACAGAAGCCACAGCATACTACTGCAGTCTGCAAGGGTGGAACTGTTAAGAACATCACTAGCTGCTCTTCCTGCAACCGGGACATTTCCCAGAAAGAACCCAGCTGGGCTAGAGATGTTTGAACCACCCACTTTTCTGAGTTATCTTGGGAACTAGGTAATACAGGCCTGCAAAACTGAGGGTCAGAAAATTTTTTCAAAATTTATGGTGGTGTTATATGAATTTGAGTTGCTGATTCCAGCATCAGTTTTCCACTATCATTTCTAGTTTAAGAGTTACAGCAGTGCCTCAGTTAATGGTTCAAGCAGCTTCCTCATGAGGAAGCCATGGCGTAGGCTTCCTCATGACGAAGCTACATGAACCATTCACTAACAAGGCTATGCCATATCTCCTAAACTCAACGTTTAAGGGCAAAAAACGATGCCATTTTTTGAATCAGTACCCCAAATATACCCAGGAATAGGTCTAATTTTAAAGACAGCAAAACGTGTATCGGTCTTTGTAGTGAGCCGATGGCAGTGGAGCAGAATCGGTCACTTCTATGGTGATCTCTGAAGCTTTGAGGATATAGGGAAACACTGCACCAGGAATGAACAGTCACATTTGCCTTGTCCAAGTATTACTGCTGCATCGAGTTTAGTACTGCTTATGCTGGTTCACAGCAGCACTTCAGAGTTTCAGAAATGGGATCTTTTCCATCCCTACCTGGAGATGCCATTGATTGAACTAGGACCGTCTGCATGCAAAGCATGTGCTCTTCTACTGAGCAACAACAAACCCTCCACCAAGAATTAAGGACATTCCCACAGTGCTCCAAGATAAAGTGGGCAAAACTTTAAAAAAAAAAGTAGGCAATGAAAGTTCATTGCTTGCCACATCAACCTCATTTGCGATGGGACTATGGAAGAGTTGTTTGCCCCCTCCCTGCCCCTATAACAGAGGAGAACTCTTCTGGACAGTTCTAATCAGTTCCACCGAGACGCACTCATTCAATGGGCCTTCTCACTTCTTTTCCAAGCAGCAGCCAGCTGTACTTACCTGAGCAACATAATTTTTCTCAAACTCTTCTAGCTGCTGCTGGAAGCCTGTGTTGGGATTGGCACACGATCTTGATGCTCGTACAACAGACAGTGCGTCCTCCCAGCCAAAGTCGGTGATCGTCATGATGTAGGCCACGACCAAGGTTGCACTCCTGGAAACTCCAGCAAGGCTATATCACCGTCCAAGCACAGACAAACACATTAATTTGGGTCTTGAATGACCTGCCTGGTGCAAAGGCAGCACATAAGTATTTTAAATAAAATAGCAATTAAATAAGTAGGTTCCTGAACATAATGCATGGATTAGTAAATTTCAAATTAAGACATGTTCCCCCAGATGCTCAGAATTAGATAAGCTGTTGCTTTAAAAGCAGGCCAGGGATGCAAAACATTTGTTGAAAATGCCTACTGTTACACAACAGAAAATGCTAAAGGCCAACACTACAAATGTTTGTCAGTTTTATACCAATTTAATTGCCATGGCTTCCATCAAAGAATCTTGGGAACAGTAGCTTAATTAGAAGTCCCCTCCCCTTTCAGAACTACAATTTCCAGGGAAGAAGGAATGACTGTTAAACTTTTAAGTGTATTATTTAGATAAATCCCAAGTCAATCAAGATGGAGAATTACACTAGTTTTCTATAACATAAGTTATAGAACAGTCAGTAACTGTGGCATAGTTAAGGGATCTAGCACCTGAGGTTACAAAAAAAATTTAATACAAAAAGAGACCAGATGCCAAGAAAACCAACCCCCCCCCCCCCGGTCATTCTGGAGGCAGTCTGAGGCACACGGAGGCCACGCACGGCCTCCCTGTTCCTCAGAAGGCCTCCTAGAGGCCCTAGAAAGGCACTTCAAGTTTTTCTTCAGGGGGCTTTCTGAGGCCTTGGGATCTGCCAAATGGGGTGCAGATTGGCATCCCCTCAAGGAATGATACCAGGACAATGTACCCCCTGCTCCCCCTTAGCTTTGCCACTGGTCAGTAATGTCATGAACAAAAGTGCAACATTTCAAAACTGGTCAAGTGACTTCAGAGGCCTTCATTTAAGAAAACTGAATGACTTAAGACTCAAAACACTAAGAGTAGAGAATTCACCATTTACAGATTTGTCCAATTATGAAAATCTGGCAAAATCATACTCTTAAAATTCCCATTACCTTCTTCTAACTTTATAAAATGAACACACTGCTATTCAATCTATTCATTCAAGCTATTCTTTCCTTCTGTAGTTGTCTAATATCAGTAGTTCAATCCAATCATGTTGAACTACTACTCCCAACGCCCCCCCCCCCCCCACACACACACAGGTTTTCAAAATTTCTGACTTTCATGATTTGCGAAAAAGGCTGGTTTGTCGGTTCATAGCACTCAAAGCTACAATAAGAAAAAAATGTATGCAAAAGTTCAAGTGCATTTCTAGACTTGGTGCACCTGTTCCTGGGGCCTCCAGGGTTAGACATAGCCTGCTATATATTTAGTCATTCCTGGAATAAGCTACCTTAACTTATATCCATCCAAACCCAGTTATGGTTTTAACGTTGTTAATCTGTAATGTTCATAGAAGGCAATTGTGAAGTGGGTGGCCACAAAGACACTCCTTAACAAGGCAGAGAAACACAGACTTATCACTCGTATCTGCCAGTACAAAAATAGGGAGAAAAAGTTGCCAACAATTTTTTACACAAGGAGCTGATGGAAAAAGACATTGCCACTCTCCACTCCAGGAACAGCCTGAAGGAGAAAAGAGGCAATCCCTAGGAGAGCAGAGGTGGCCATACTTAAGAGACACATGTTGCCTCCTTTCTAATCAGAAATAGGCTTTGGGAAATGGAGGCAATTCCACGGGTGAGACAGGAAAGGTGAGGGAAGAGGAGTCCTGCCAGATTGTGCAGGAACCTACTGGCCTACAATGTTGTTTTCTCCTTGTGCTTGCTTCAGACCAATGCTTCACATCGAACAGAGCCTGATATGGATGGATGTTTCCCAACAGATTAAGCAGCATCCTTCTGGATCTCACCCCTCCTCCCTTTGTTGCGAGACTCTTGCTGGCCCAGGTCTGTTCCTCCTTGCCCAGCAGTTGTGGGACTTCTACAGCCAGCAGGAAAGTCTGCCAACTGCCTTTGCTAATCTGGGGGAACAGCCAGCCAGCTGAAAATGTCTTGGTCCACTCAAAACACTCCTTTATCCCCTCCCCCATAAATCTCACCAAAGTTACAATTGCCATAAACAAAACTATCAGTCAATGTACAACTGATCCTATGCATCCCTACTCAGAAGTAAGTCCCATTATGTTCAGTGGGGCTTACTCTCAGGAAAGTGTGCAGCCTTAGAATGGTATGAAATTCAATACCTACCAGTGAACAAGACAGCTCTCCCTTTTAAGCCGGCACTCATGGATGAACTCAATACTTTCTTTGAAGTGTCTGCTTCTATCAATCAGAGGGAGAAAGAATTTAGTAACTTTCAGGACTAAGGGACAGAGATTGAGAAGTCACTTACTGCAATTATAATTTTAATTGTAAAAACTCCAAATGGGATTTGGTGACAGTCTGCCTATGTAAACCATCTTGGGTCTATAAGACTCCCACTCATTGTGAGAGTTGGTGAGAAAGATGGTATAGAAATACTGTATAACAATCACCACCACCACCACCATAATAACCATTAGTAAGTACTGCATGGTTGCTATAGCAACTATATTTAGTTGCTATAAGTATATTTAGTAGCAACTAAATATAGTTGAAGGAGAGCCAAGATACCTGGAAACCCTACATCTAGGCTGCACAACATGCAAAGCTTTAGTGAGCTCTTTAATACTTTGGTGTGCTCATTACAATCTCATGAATTCCAGTTTTCACTGTTATCAGAATTAAGTCCCAACTAAAAAAATCCCTCTAAAAAATACAGGATTAGACAGAATGCACCAGTAAAATCACCAGGTAATGAGGAGCCCTGGCTTCTGACTAGCCCCCACCCAGTTGCCTATGTCAAGTAAGATTTGGTTTTAACTAGGTAGAGAAGCATCATACAAGCAGGGCCTCTGGGAGGAATTTTATCAGCGGGTACAAAGTTTTTTGGGGGGGCCCCTTTGCAAAGTGGGGAGGGGTGAAACAGAGCGGGGGAGGGTGGTGACGGGGGAGCAGAATGGAAGTAGGGAGGGGCAAAACAAGGTTGGGGAACACTCCTTCATGGCAAGCAGATCCATAAGCCAAAGAGCTACTGTAGCATGCCAGTTTCCTCCGAGATTTGGCACTGTGTTATGGAGTGTCATGTATGGTCCAACATATATGGCTTGCGAGTATCTGCAGCCCCACACTCGTAGTAGTGTCCCCAGCATCCCATGCAGGCAACAAGTCTGAATACAAAGGAAAATGTAAGATTGCAGGCAATTTCTGGGGCCCCTCCTTTGGCTCCTGGGCCCCCTTTCTGACTCTGGGCCAGGGTACAAATTACCCCCTTTACCCCCTCTCCTAGGCCCTGCATACAAGATTTACCACTAGCCCAGTGACTGGTCCTTTCAAGTTTGGCCAGGTAGGTGGGCCAGTAGTTTCTGTGGACTCCTTTGCAAAGTTGGGCAACAGTAGACCAACTGGCCATTAATTCACCGATGCAGCTAGATGAGAAGTTCAGGCATTTGCAAATTTGTCAAATGAATAAAAATAAGGACCAGTGGACTGGCACTTTACTGTCTTCACATAGAAACTGTTTTAATTAGCTCCATGTGATACAGAGTTAAAGAAGACACAGTTAGGGCAAGGTACCATGCAAACATTTTCTCTACGTTCATATTGATGTTCAAAATAAAGTTTTGTATCAACATAGAGCAGACTCTCATAGCCACTCAGAGCAGTAAACTTGTTAGTCATGCTGGATTCCTCTTTTGGCTCCAGTTGGTGAGACAATTGGTGGGAGAGAAAAGAGATCGGTTTTCTTGCCTTTGCACTCAAGCTAAGAAAGTCATTCGCAGTTGAGGTACAGGAACACAACACAATGCTGCATCTTTTTTTGGGGGGGGGGGGAAGAGCTGCAAGGTCACTCTTCTCCCTCTTGCTAAATGGTAGAGCCACTGATTGGAAGGCAAAAGCTGAGTCACTAGGAAAACAGAGTACCAAGAGAAACCCAGAGCACTAGGCAATTAGGGTTCAGATCAGTTTAGAAGGGGACCATTAATAAGCAGAACGTATGTGAAGACATCTGTTAAGGCTGTCACACTAACTGCACTGCAAGGCATATTGTTGAAAGAGAACTCAGTGAACTGGAGAGTACAAGAAGCAGCATCATGACATTTTGCCTAGCTGCAGAGGAACCGTATGCCTGGTTTCTGAGAACATTTGCTTTCTGGTAACTCATTCAGCAACCAATTTTGTAGATCATAAGCGAGTCTCATCAGGAAATGGTGATCACCCCATAATTTAATCAAAATCCTTCTGCATTCCTCCTAGAGGATTCATCCCAGAGGAAGGGGAAGCACCACACAGTGACTTCATTTTTAAGTACGTTTTCAAATGCATCTAGGGTCTTACAATAATACTTATGTGGCTCTCCAAGTTGTGGAGACTCTTCTAGTAGTGGAGTAGTGCATTCCAAGATTGATCAAGTGGCACAAATGGATTGCAGCCCATTTATTGCTTCAAGTTATTAAACTATAATATTTGAACAGTTAATGATTTATAGTGCAGCAAGACCACCGACATGGACAAATATCCTTCCAGGAAACCTACTGGTCACCAACTTCCCTTTTTCAGGGATCACTCTTCTCTCAACCCAGTGGTCTGGGTACCAAAGTACAACAAAACCAACACCCTCAGGTTTGGTCAGGATTCAAAATCAAGTGATGGCCACTTAGCATTTGAGGCTTCAGGTTGAAAAGTACAGATGTTCCGAATCAGCATGAGACAAATATGCCAATAATTACCTGCTGCACACAAAATCCAACAGGTAGGACTACTATTAAATAGTGGCATTTCTCCATCTACTGCAGTTGTAAAACATTTTTTTAATAAAGCAATGGGCAAAACAGATATGGAGATTTAGCAGCATCAATGACAGCCAGACGAAATTGATTCAGGGGCAAGAGGCAGCCCTTGAGCCATCCCTGCATTAGGCAATACCAAATTCCCTTTGGAAAGAGAGACAACTTCATCTCTCATATGCCAGCCGTATACTAATGCAGCTGTAACATGAAATTTCATCTTCCAGCACAACTCCTTATCATATGAAACTTCCTTACAGTGGGTCAACCCATTGGTCTGTCCAGCCCAACACAGTTTACTCCTGTGGGCAGTAGTTCTTCAGAGTCCCAGGTAGAGGGTGGCCCTTCAACCAGCCACCTGGTCCCTCTAACTGTCACTGCCAGGAATTGAGATCCTGGGACATTCCTCACACAGAGCATGTGCTCTTCTATTGAGTTATGGGCCCCTTCCACAGGTGTCCAATGATCACTGATTTCTGGCTATTGTGGCTCTGTTGCTCCTCTTTGAAGCCCAATAAGATAGGGCAATGTTAATATTCATAAGATGTTTGGAACAAGGACATAAGACAACTGCAGATTAATATTCCCAGTTAACTGAAATCAACCACTGAGGCATGCTCAAGATACCACCCTGGGATCTCTCTGCTCTGTAAGAAACAAATGCTCTAAAAATATCTCGAGAGCATCAGACCCTACAGACAGCCCTCTGTGCTGAGAGAAAAGGCAGTGCTACATTTCCTTCCGCACCAGGCAGGCCCTTTGAAACTACTTTTGTTTCTGTATAAAACAAATTATCAGGAAGTGGCTGAACCCCCCCCCTTTTCCTCCCCCCCCCCACTTCACATAAGTATAAACAGTGAACACTAGAAGAAAAACTTGGTTCCTGTCGAAGTCTTCTCAAGAAGTTTATACGATTACCCTTTAGTTGCAGGAGAACCTCAATAGCCTTAAACTGAAAGGTTTAGCCCAAAAGGTTTTGAAAACTGGCTTAGCACAACTTGTGAACCAGCAGGCCAAACAGTGTACAGCCTCTGGCCAGGTGTGCTACCACCCCTCCCTCTCTGGTTTCTGCAGTTCTGTGCAGGCAGTAAAAACAAAAACAGGAGGTTGGCTTGGTGAATCACAAGTTGTGTAGTTTGCTTTTAGGACAACTAGAGCCACGCACAGAGTGTACACCATTGTACACTATTTATTCCCATGTTTATCCCATTTGATCTGTTTATCAAACCTTGTGCACAAGGCAGTGTAAATGTAATGATTTCATTTTATCCCCACAACTACTCATGAGATAGCGACTTGCCCAGGGCTAGCCAGTGAGCTTCATGGCAGAGAAGGAATTTGCACTCAGGCCTCCATAAGTTCTATCCACAGAAACGCCTAGGCAGCAACATCGCTCTTCTTTGACATAAATTTTGTAAAAAGCAAACCAAAGTAGCAAAGCAGTTTAGATTAGCATATCCAAAAAGGAGGGGGGGGGGGAATCTGCTACCATTAACACTACTGAGATATTCAGTTAGTTGTGAAGCATTACCTTTATCATTAAACAAAAAAATACTTACAAATTCTGAGAGGGGGAATCTGCAGCAGGGATGCACAGATATTTCACTCCCTGTGTTGGAAAACAATTAACAGTTAAAATTAAATATAATAAATTCACAAACTTGAATGCAGTTTTCTGCCCTCATTAAGGAAGTTCCATGAGGTAAAATGATACATCTTTTAAAGACTGTATTCAGCCCGTCACATTTCAGAACTGAGTTCTCCCTCGTGAGCAGTCAGGCAGGTATAAGTGAATTTTTGCAGTAGTAACATCATATTTAGCTTTTTTTTTCCACTACATTTAGCAGTCCTTGTTCATTTTAATACTATAAATAGATACTTCATCAGTTCATATACATGTCTTTTTTAAAATGAATGTTGAAAATCAAATATGTACATTTAGGCGGGGAGAGAAGCTCTAGGACTTTCAGTGCTATATCTAATTGGTTGCCATCACTTAAAACAGTAACATGCACTTAACAAAACAGTAACATACAGCATGGGATTCTTAACAGACTTTTTCATTCTGAAGAGTATTACTGTACAAGCTGATGTCTAACCACCTTCCAATAAAATGTATTCACTTTCTTAGTTAGCTCTAAGCAAAGGTAATTTTAGTGTATACAGTTAGAACTAGAGAAACACACACCCACCAGCCTGCCTTTCTGGATCACATTAACATCTATTTAGAACAGCAATCTGCCAGCCAAAGACCTCTGAAAACTAAAGACAAGGCAGAAAAGCAGTGCCTGGCCTCTCTTTTTTTGTCTCAAACATCTGAGATTCAAGGGTGTACCACCTTCAACAATGTAGGTTTGCAGAAGCCCCAAATTCAATTCCTGGCATCCCCAAGTGGGACAGGGAAGGATCCCCTGCCAGGGAGCTACTGCCAGTCTGGACAAGTAACAGATAGTCCAAAGCCTGACTCAGCCCAAGCCAGCTTCCTACTTTACAAGCCCCAAAAATAGACAGACTATACCCTTCTGCATATACAGAAAGCCCTGCTATGTTAATCTAGTAGCCCTAGCTACTAGATGCTGTTTCCTTTAATACTAACCTCTCCTTACTGGGTTGGTTTTTGTCTTGTTGCTGCTGCTTAAAAGCAAAACAAGATTGAACACAAGTGACAATAGGAGTAAATCAACTGCTGAACTCAGGAACACACAGTGCATTTATGGCTCAGTACAGTCATGTTCCTTCAGCAGTCAAACCCAAGCAAGAACAGCATCCTTCCTGTGTATACCCGCATACAGACATCTAAGAATTGTCCCAAAGCAACCTCTAACCAAAGTGAAAGGGTGCTCATCAACAAGCCACTACTGCAGATTGTTTTAAAAAATGTGTACATATGCACAGAATAAAAGAACTAAGCTGCTGCTTATATGATACCAGGTAAAACTCAGCAGGAGTCCCCACCCCAGCCAGACACTCCAAATAAAATAAAATGAAATCATGAAAGCCAAGGAAACAAAAGGGAAACAAAACCATCACTATCTACTAATATAACCTCTACTAGGCACACAGACAGTATAAAAGGCCAGGCCTGAATATATGGCAGTGGGGTGCAACTTGGGACATTCCAGCTGGCTCCTGAATCAATTGCAAGTAACTTACAGTCCAATACTATGCAGGAGTACCTCGACATCGAATTTTGGTCACTGGAGCAGACTCCTAGGCAAGCGCGCAAAGGATTGCATTAATGTATTCAGAACTCTGTAAAAATTTTGATGAAATTAGCAGTATGATTTGAGAGGGGCAGCACAGGTGGAATCCAAGGTATGCTTTGGGAGAGCACCTTTTCTGCATGCCAAAATTTTCAGGCATTTCAGATAGCCAGGCTGGAAATGACCTCTCACAAAACAATCGTATGCAGCTCGACTCAGAAGTTATGTCCCAATGCGTTCAATGGGATTTACTCCCAGGTAACTGTGTATAGGACTGTGGTCTCAGTGAAACTGTAGAAGACCCACAGAGGGAAGTTTTAGATGAATGACATAAAGAAGAACAAATTACTGGGTGGCTTTTGCACCTAGCCCTTTAGCCATTGTTCTGCCTTTGAGAAAAACCTAGCCTGCTCGCAAAAACGGTATTTTTAGGAGAATACAGCCAAATGTACATTTTATTGCTAAAGAATGAGAGACAAGTATGGTATATAAATAAAGGCAGTTCTTTTAGGAGGGGTAGCCAGAAAGAACATTAGGATGCTGTTTTTAGCAAATACATAACCTTCCGATCCATTACAAAGGTGTCTCCGTGTAACCAAAGAGCAGAGCTTCTCAACATTCAATTATTTTTAATACCAGGACCTACAAAACCCCCAGACGTCAAGCAGCTTGTTAAAAAGAGTCATTCTCCTTTCAGCCAAAGAAGTACAAAGACATCTACAAGGTAACATTAATGAACAAGCATATACATGCATCTAAAAACCAATCAGGCTTCTATCTGATGAAGCATTGTTGTGTTTATATGCAAATATATGCATAATCAAATTTGTGTTGATTAATTGTATGAAGTTTAGCAGAGTGTCAACTCTAATTATTTAACAACATCAGATCAAGAGATTAATGCTTTCCAATTAGTTCATCCTATTTTATCATCTTCACCCCCAATTTTGTGCTTACAAGCAGTTCACAGGTGCCATTCTTGTGTGTGTTTTGGGGGGGGGCAGAGCCTCCTATCTCCAACACACCCCATGCTCAGAAGCATGTTTTTTTTGTAATGGAATAGTAAAATTCATTTGCTCTGTGAACCACTCTGATACATTTTTTTGCTTAAGTTCAGTATACAATTACAAAACAAACAAATGTCAGGAATCAGGTATTTAGTTGAAATGTGTCATAACTGTCATCAACTAGCCAAATAACTTAATTGGAGAGATATGATGGAAGAGGGAAATGTGTATTTATTTTTTCATGTATATCATCTCTTTTCTCCTTAAAAGCATAACCTTTCAGAGCATTAGGCAAACAAGATCTTTAATTAAACTGAGACAGAGTATTTCTCATCCCAGCTCTGCAAATCCCATTTGTCCATGAAGTAAAATGAGTTCTGTTATCTGTGGGGGTGGGGGTGGGAGGGGAGGAAGAGGAAGCATCAGGCATTGCACAACTCAAGTCAAAACTCACCAATCAGTACAGTTATTTCACCTGGAGACCCTACACTGCCTCCTACATCGATTCAATACATTTAATGCTTTCTACCTCCCCATTGGTCATTTGTTTGGTACATCTGTTATTGTTCCTTGACTCCCTCCTCTTTGCACCTTCATATCGTCTACCATGATGCCCCGTGCACGTGTCTGACACCACTTACTCCCTTTCCTATTGTGGACCCCCTCCTCCTCTAAATTTCTTTCCGAAGTCCATATTTATCAAAGCCTTAGTTTCCTGAACTTCCCACATCAGCACATTTTCCATTAATCCTACTGCATCTTAGATTCCTCTGTCATATCCTAGATTCCGTCTTCTCTGTGTACTCCCAATTGCATCTAGGAAAGCATCACAATGCCTCCGTGGCAAAGGGCATCTTTTGCAGATGTCACTTGTGTGCTCCTAAAGGCAACTGGTGGGTTGAATTAGATGGCCCTTTGGCCTGATTCAGAGGGGCTCTTCTTATATTAGATACACCTTCCTTGGTTTACTGTTTTCTCCTCCTGCTTCTTCAAAATCCCTCCAAAATATTTTGCTTGACACTATTCATCTATAATTCTTCCCCTTCCCTTTACAACGCAACTTATGACTTGGTTGTAACCTTCAAGCTAGAATATCCACAGAGCTCCCATTTAAACAAATATAGAACTATTTTTTAAAAAGCAGTTTGATCATTGCAACCTCGTTGTTCAATTCAAAGGAAAGTTTCACACTTGACAATATTGTTCTGGATACTAATGAATGTGAAAAGTCACATGTAGATCCCAAGTCTGGTGTTCTTAAGAAAAAAACTATATGAATGCAGGATTAAAGGAGCATCAATGGCTAGCTTTCTTTGTGTCATGTCTAACAATACCCATGTACCATATAAGTAAATGGTCTGTAGCATGTAAATGATTCTGTAGCACTGTTGAACCAAAGTGGGAATGGAGTTACTCTCTGCCAGATAGGAGGCCAGAAGAGCAGGTTATAAGTGCAATATGCAGCATGGTTTACACATGCTGAGAAGCTGCAGAAAAAAACACCACACAACTTTGCTTGCAAAGTCCTCAGCCTTTATCAGTTCAAATCAAAGCAGACACTTTGGTGAAGGAATATTGAAACCTGCAAAACAGCACAGGAGCAAATAAATCTTATGGTAGGTCATGCTAGCCACTGTGGAAGGGCCATGCCTCCAACCCATGGCACCCGGGTGACTGGTATAATACCTTTAGTGGCAATAAAGTGTACAATTAATGGAAACAATATTAAGATGTAGTCAAATTAAGGTTCTTGGTCCATTCCTCCAGATTCCAGAGTATCTGAAATGGCCCGCAAGAATGGGAAGCCAATACCAAATAGGTTCATTTTCTTCTCAGTTTTCTATTTCAGCAGACAAGAGTAACCACAAAGAAAAGCCTTTTATTTCTCTTAGGCCCTGAAAGTCAAGAAAACAGTTAAACCGATACAAAGGGAGAGTTAACAAAACTAGCGCAAGTATTCTGATTTCAAGTTTGTCAAAGCTGAAAGAAGCAAGAGTTCAGCACAACTTCCAACATTCGCTCTTACTACTGAAACAGCCTTTGCGCTGGAACCAGGTCAATATGCGAAGTAGCACTTATCTGGGAACACTGCAAAGTTGGGTGCCCAAATGAGGACCCCTTCCAATTTACCTATTTAAGAAATGCCATTGTTGCTACATACATTTCAGATTTGGGGAAGTTTTCCACTCGTTTGCCGTTGTATAGCAAGTTGCTACAGAATATACTTTAATGTATTGCTCACAGGATTATAAAGAGTATGGGCTAATCTGGAAAACGTAACATAAGATGTACAAGATTCAAATTTCATAGTAAATGAAGTTAAACAATTAAACATATTTTAAAGGTATGTTATTAGCTTTATAACACAAGCTATAAAAATAGATTTTCATAATTTACATTGACCATGCTGTTTCCTGACTTGATTCCTGAAGAATCTCTCCTCTACTGTATTTTGTTTATCTGAAGATAATTTTTTTCTTTTAATGAAAAAAGCAAATGGCATAGGGAAATCCAAAATGTCAACGATGATACATTTAGAATACATAGAAATAATAATTGCTATGGGGAACCTAAATATTACACAAATGCTTATGAAGCCAAATCAAGAACACCTATTCATTTCTTCACTTCCACAGAAAGAACGAATGTCACATTGAAAATATTCAGTACATCGTTTCATTCTTCAATACATTCTCAATTCAGAAGATACTACTCAGTTTCATGAAGTTAGTGATCTAAGTGTGCTAAGTCTGTACTAGAAGATAAACTAACCACCTGCTTTTAAGTAAATTCTAGCAGGATTTACTTCCCTATACATCTGTTTAAGATCAGGACATTAACCTTTCTGAACACAAGTGGCAACAACTGATCTGTCAAGGTCTCTGCCATTTCTCTTGCATATCATCACAGCTTTAAAGCTACCCCTACCCATCTTTCACAGACTCATGAATCATCCTCTTTTAAAAAAAAATGGGGGCCAAAAGAGCAGAGGACTGTTGAGCTGTCCAAACTTCACCAGAGATTTCTAGACCGAAATCAAGCAGTTTGAAAAAAAAGAGGCAATAAGCATTATTTTTGGCATTAAAACTTCTCAGTATTTAAATTTATGTAAATCTTTCAACGAAGACTTCCAAGAAACACTTTTTTAAGAGCCAAAAACAAAACCTCAGTGTACATCATTCTGAAGTCAGATGCAAATAGCAGACCTCGAACACCTGGCAAGTTCTTTCAGGTTAGCAAAAAAAACCCCTCATCTGTTATTTTGGCTTGCCACATCGACAGATGAGGATCGAATACTTCTTTCGGATCAGGGACATTTCATCAAAACGGCTTAAGTAGGAAACAGTTGGTATACAAGATTTCTCAAGCCTTAACACAACAAGAGGTTACCCAAAGTTCTGACCGGTACAACTACAAAACCAAACTGAAAAAAGAAGCCAGTAATTGTTTTTGTCCTTTCAGTTGGTTTAAGAAGCAATCACCCAGGACATTTCAAATGTTCATGACTCATTTTATTAATGAAAACATTGAAATGTTTCGGCAATAAATAAAGTCATTGCACCATTATTTCATCTCTTAAAACGTATCTAAACAGATTCTGCAAAATTTCAAAAACCATCAAAGGTCAGAGGATAGGGCAATATTTCAGAATAAAGACTGGACAGAAAGAGAATGCACAAGTTTCATCCCAATACTCATGAGGTTGTATTAAATGGTTCTGGATTAATCTTCTTTAAATTGTGGTTAGTGTTGTTTCTGAAATAAATGAAATTTTAGGATAGTCTATACCAAAATCAAAAATATGTGTCTACATTGTTTTAAATATTATCTATAAATAATCACCAACTTTAATCGTTAAACTCTCCAAGTAAGCTTCTTCAAAGACATCTCAAAATGTACATTTCAAGGGAGCCAGGATTCTCCCCAGATTGCAACATATAGCTTTCATTTGAATTGTATTTGGTGCTGTGATGTGCTCAATATGCAGAAGTCAGAAACTGTAAAAAAAACCCGCAGTCAACTTAGAGACTAGAATTAAAATTAATTGATCCTGGTAATAGAAAACTAATACTGATAAAGTGCAATCCCATAAAGTATCAGTTTCAAATACAAAATAAAGACACATCTATTTAGATTTATAGCCTGTACTATTCTACCTCTGATTCTCAAGCACATAAATTTGACAGTTAATTGATCAGCATGACCAACTTAGGATGAATTTAGAGCACTGTTCACTGTAGTGATTGGCAGCTGTGAAGATACAAAACTGCATTTGGCAACCATAAAAATAAACTGTTTTCTCAGGTTCCATCTTAAGAGATAGGAAATGTTAAAGGTGAAAATTCTATTATACCCTGGCTGCACCCCCAAATTAGTATACGAAGTCCAGGCCAATGTCTTGTGAGATTTTCTGAAAGTATACATTTATGTGGGACTATCCTAACAGCTGCGCATGCAGAATATTTTTAAATGGAATGGAAACTTTTTCTTCTTCGCACAGAATTTCCCTCAAGAACTTTGTAAAACATAATTTAAACCCTAAGAAAAAAATGTAGCCAGATGTAGCCATCTTCACATACAAGCACAAGACTGCACCTGAGCCAAATAGCTTTTCTGAAATTTCTGGATGCAAAAAACTTAAACACCTGGGGGTGCAAACTACATCTAAACTGAAGAAGTGTTCACACACCCATTGATTTTACCTCACTATCTTTCAGATTCAGTTTTACTGCTGATAGCTGGAGAAAATTCAGTGTAATCTAGAAAGTCATTCCCCACAAATGTGATGCTCACGAGATCTGCGAAGTAGCAACATCATTTTCAGCTTGCCTTGACTACAAACTTGCCCTTTAGCTAGGGCTAAATACCAAGAAAGAACACAATTCAAGTATTTTTTTAGTTCATTGTGCCATAAAAATATATTTGATACAGTACTGCCCAGAGACCAAAAAGAATGCAGCCATAAACTATGCAAAAGGCATACATCATAATAAATTTAAATTGAAAAAATTAATTTTACGTAAAAGATTTATATACTGCTTTTCTAATACTCAATTTTTTCATTAAATTATTAATTTAGCTAGTGTTTTCCAAGACTCAGAACTAAGTACAGTCAAAAGAATTTAACAACCCACAATTAAACAATAATTTGGTCTATGGTCTAGATCCCGTCACCCCATCATACATAGGTTGGTATTTTGAAAAAACACAGAGTTTTTTATATAACAGACATACAGCATTACATATTCTGGGAGCACCCTGAGGCTGCTTCTACGTCCTGTCAGGCCCGTGAGCTCTGCAGGCCCCAGAATGCCTTGTGGAAGCAACTGGAAATGACTGGAAGCGACTTCCAGTTTACTTCCGCAACTTTCAGTCCCTTCTGCAAGGCATTCTGGAGCCCACAGACACCAATGAAGTGGGTTGCGGGTCTGGTGCAACCCAAAAATGGCCTCCTAGTGTTCCCAGAAATGTTTTTCAGTGCAGCAGTGGGTCACGACCCAGCATGAAGTCAAAAGTCTGGGACCCACTGTGCTAACGATTTAAGTATGAAAGCTAAAAAAAAGGAAGCATTTTAAACTCTTACTGGGAGAAGGTACTAAATTTAAGGCAATTCCTGACAAACCTGAGCCCCTAACCACCACTGACTGCATCTAGCATGCTGATGGTATAGTCAGCTGTCTAGACTTGAACTGGCAAATGGATTCATATCGGGAGGGACAGTGCCAAGATACCAGCAGCCCAAGCTATACAAGCCTTCAAAGGTTAGTCAGTACCTTGAACTAGGTCTGGAAGCATGCATGCACTAGTTACACTGACTGTCTAACAGAATAAATATATGACTACTTTCTTACACCAGTTAAGAGCCAGATAGCTGCATTTGCACTAGTTGATGTTTCTGAGTAGTCTTCAAGGGGAGCCCCAAAGACAGAGCATTGAAATAATCAAGTCAGGGAAGCCTCAATCAACGTGGCAAGCTCTGACCTGCCTAGCAGAGGAGAAAGCCTCTATCAACCACAGATGGAAAGACACTCCTGGTAACAACTCTGGCTTGCTTCTTTAAGAGCACAGCTGAATCCAGAAGCACTTGCTCGCTCTTGGCACAAGGCTGAGCCAAGTTTCTGCCTTACCTCAAGCATGGGCCTGGCACTGTCATGGATTGAAAGAATGTGTGTGATATTATTCCTTTTAAGTTGTTCTGTGTCACGAGCATCTGTAGCAAAAAGGATTGCAGAGAGAAAACACATTAGTCATTGGTATCAAACATGATAGCACACAATGAAAATGCGACTTAGAGGCATGTTCCTCCCCTAACAGAACTGTACCATTAGGCTATGTGTAAGTGTGTGCCACTTAAAGACAGGGATACATTTTCCAATTCCCATCATTATGCGAGTAGGTCATTATGCGAACATTCAGCCCCATCTAGTGCCTTTGTTGTGTAAAGAGACACTCCCTGACAGACTCTCACTGCCAAGGCTACTGGAGACAGATTGCTTCATTAAAAGCTTCTTTTTAAGAGCCTCTTTTTTGTTGTGTAAACAGACACTCTGCAACAGGCTATGGGAGACCAGATTGCCTCATTAAGAACCTCTTAATGAGGATCTATGCTTTGATCACCATCATATATGTGGTCATTAGGTGGGTCCTTAAGCAGCACATGCTTGTAATTATGGATGTCCTATCCCTGGCGGTTCTGCCAGGTGCAGTGGTGCCAAATGGCTACTGCTGCATCCAGCGGTACTGCCGAGCCCAGCAGAGGTCTCCTCAGGGGAAGGGGACCTTCCCCATGTAAGGGTGCAGGTCCTGCAATGAGGTCTACATTTCTCAAGCCTACATCGGCTATTTTGCCAGCACAGATTTGAGAGCCTCCATGTCGGGCTCTGCACCTGACACAGAGGATGGGATACAGCGCAACAGGGTTCTGCCGGTCCTACATGCCTCCCAGGCTGGTCCCTCCCCCTGCCCTGCCTTCCCACCCCCCATTCAGCCCACTCCCCATCTTCCCCCACCCCAAAATCACTCACTACCAGCCGGTGCTGCAGAAATGCCGGTTGGCCCTCTATTTGGTGCTGAGGCTCTGCACTGCACTGGAGCTGGACCAGTGCCAGTGGCCCCTCCTCTCTGGGTGCTGCAGACATGCCTTATGGCATGTTTGTGACACCCAACACTGAAGCTCAGAGCCAGCACTGAGGTTACATAGGATTCGTCTCCAAACAGAAATGCATGTATAGCACACTGACCGAAGTCATTAGCAATAATGGCCATAAGCAATTATTTCATGATAAGCAATAATAATTACTTCTTATAAAATAATTGCTATGATTTAAAACAAGACCAATAACTGTTCAAGTACATATTACTGTTCTAGTATAAACCAGACATAACTGAATGCTGTTTACCACCATAATGTGGCAGGTCTCAGTGCCTTTACAAGATGCATACTCAGAAATTCAACAGGTGACGTTTTTGCCAATCACTATTTCTCCATGATAGGGAAATCTAATCAGTTCAAAAGTTCAAAACAAAATATGGTATTCCAGTGGAACAAGGTAGAATTGAGAGAGGAAAAAAATGATTTTCAATTTCTGAGAGGACTAAATTCAAGGAGTAGATGAAATCACAGGATTCCTCAGCTATCAACAAGCTCTCCTTTAATTCCTTGGTGAAATATATGACGATGAGTAAGTGAATCTGGATATCAATCACAGTTTTGAAATAAAATAAGATATGCTCTCTTCTGCCGTTTCATTTCTATTGACTATTACTTTCACTCCAAAATGTATTGCTAAAAGGAACCAAAACTGAACTTTTTCAATGATTCAGAAAAGCACAATATAGTCTCAGTTGTGACTCTCCAGAAAAGAAAGATAGCTCAATGAAAAATGTCAGCTTGGGGTCAAATCAGACATAACACCTTTCTCATCTGTCTGTTTTTTCTGTTTTAACAGCAGTCACAGGGAGCCCAATCCATATTGCGACTAGGGTACACATGGAAAGTTGTTTTTTTTAGTTTAAACTCTTTCTTTGTTCAGTCCTGACAAAAATTCTTCTATCAAAGTTACAAACCTGTTTGAGTTTAGGGTAACTCAAGTTTCACGCTTTATGTTGGGGAGGGACAAGAAATATGATTAAGGGCGCAATCCTAACCCCTTATGTCAGTGCTTTCCAGCACTGACATAAGGGCAATGCAGCTCTGAGGAACAAACATTCCCTTACTTTGAGGAGGCCTCCGTGAGTGACACCCAACTGCAGGATGCAGCACATGTCCTATTGGCACCACTATGCCAGTTCTGGAAAGCACTGACATAAGGGGTTAGCATTGCACCATAAGGTTCATAAAATTATGAGTAAGATGGAGAAAGAAAAGAAAGAAAAGATGTTCACCTTCTTTCGTAACTCAGGGTCACTCAAGGAAACTGATTCATGTCAGACAAAAAGAATACAATAAACCATGCACATAAGAACATAAGAACATAAGAACAGCCCCACTGGATCAGGCCATAGGCCCATCTAGTCCAGCTTCCTGTATCTCACAGCGGCCCACCAAATGCCCCAGGGAGCACACCAGATAACAAGAGACCTCATCCTGGTGCTCTCCCCTACATCTGGCATTCTGACTTAACCCATTCCTAAAATCAGGAGGTTGCGCATACACATCATGGCTTGTACCCCATAATGGATTTTTCCTCCAGAAACTCGTCCAATCCCCTTTTAAAGGCATCTAGGCTAGACGCCAGCACCACATCCTGTGGCAAGGAGTTCCACAGACCGACCACGCGCTGAGTAAAGAAATATTTTCTTTTGTCGGTCCTAACCCGCCCAACACTCAATTTTAGTGGATGTCCCCTGGTTCTGGTATTATGTGAGAGTGTAAAGAGCATCTCCCTATCCACTCTGTCCATCCCCTGCATAATTTTGTATGTCTCAATCATGTCCCCCCTCAGGCGTCTCTTTTCTAGGCTGAAGAGGCCCAAACGCCATAGCCTTTCCTCATAAGGAAGGTGCCCCAGCCCCGTAATCATCTTAGTTGCCCTCTTTTGTACCTTTTCCATTTCCACTATGTCTTTTTTGAGATGCGGCGACCAGAACTGGACACAATACTCCAGGTGTGGCCTTACCATCGATTTGTACAACGGCATTATAATACTAGCCGTTTTGTTCTCAATACCCTTCCTAATGATCCCAAGCATAGAATTGGCCTTCTTCACTGCCACCGCACATTGGGTCGACACTTTCATCGACCTGTCCACCACCACCCCAAGATCTCTCTCCTGATCTGTCACAGACAGCTCAGAACCCATCAGCCTATATCGAAAGTTTTGATTTTTTGCCCCAATGTGCATGACTTTACACTTACTGACATTGAAGCGCATCTGCCATTTTGCTGCCCATTCTGCCAGTCTGGAGAGATCCTTCTGGAGCTCCTCACAATCACTTCTGGTCTTTACCACTCGGAAAAGTTTGGTGTCGTCTGCAAACTTAGCCACTTCACTGCTCAACCCTGTCTCCAGGTCATTTATGAAGAGGTTGAAAAGCACTGGTCCCAGGACAGATCCTTGGGGCACACCGCTTTTCACCTCTCTCCATTGTGAAAATTGCCCATTGACACCCACTCTCTGCTTCCTGGCCTCCAACCAGTTCTCAATCCACGAGAGGACCTGTTCTCTAATTCCCTGACTGTGGAGTTTTTTCAGTAGCCTTTGGTGAAGGACCGTGTCAAACGCCTTCTGAAAGTCCAGATATATAATGTCCATGGGTTCTCCTGCATCCACATGCCTGTTGACCTTTTCAAAGAATTCTATAAGGTTCGTGAGGCAAGACTTACCCTTACAGAAGCCATGCTGACTCTCCCTCAGCAAGGCCTGTTCGTCTATGTGTTTTGAGATCCTATCTTTGATGAGGCATTCCACCATCTTACCCGGTATGGATGTTAGGCTGACCGGCCTATAGTTTCCCGGGTCCCCCCTCTTTCCCTTTTTAAAAATAGGCGTGACATTTGCTATCCTCCAATCTTCTGGCACCGTGGCTGTTTTGAGGGACAAGTTGCATACCTTAGTCAAGAGATCTGCAACTTCATTCTTCAATTCCTTAATAACCCTTGGGTGTATGCCATCAGGGCCCGGTGACTTATTGATCTTTAATTTATCAATGAGGTCTGAAACATCTTCTCTTTTAACCTCTATCTGACTTAACTCCTCGGTTAGGAGGGGCCGTTCGGGTAGCGGTATCTGCCCGAGGTCTTCTGCCGTGAAGACAGATGCAAAGAACTCATTTAATTTCTCTGCCATCTCTAAGTCTCCTTTTATCTCCCCTTTCCCTCCCTCACCATCCAGAGGGCCAACTGCTTCTCTGGCGGGTTTCCTGCTTCTAACATATTTGAAGAAGCTTTTATTATTCCCCTTAATGTTGCTGGCCATGCGTTCCTCATAGTCTCGCTTGGCCTCCCCTATCACCTTCTTACATTTCTTTTGCCACAGTTTATGTTCCTTTTTATTCTCTTCATTAGGGCAAGACTTCCATTTACGGAAGGAAGCTTCCTTGCCCTTCACAGCCTCTCTAACTTGGCTGGTTAGCCATGCAGGCACCCTCCTGGATTTAGTGGAACCCTTCTTTCTTTGCGGTAAACACCTCTGCTGGGCCTCTATTACTGTTGTTTTAAGCAGCCTCCATGCATTCTGGAGAGACTGGACTCTTTTTACCCTCCCTTTCAACCTCCTTCTAACCAGCCTCCTCATTTGAGGGAAGTCCGCCCGTCGGAAGTCAAGGGTTTTTGTTAGAGATTTGCCTGGTATTCTTCCCCCAACGTGCACGTCAAAACGGATCGCAGCATGATCACTGTTCCCCAATGGCTCAGTAACGTTTACATCTCTAACCAGGTCCTGCGTACCGCACAAAATTAAATCCAGAGTCACCTGTCCTCTGGTGGGCTCCGTGACTAGCTGATCTAAGCCACAGTCATTCAGCACGTCAAGAAATCCGGTTTCCTTATCGTGACCAGAACACAAATTGACCCAGTCAATATGAGGATAATTGAAGTCCCCCATGATTACAACCCTGTCCTTCCTTGTCACCTCCCTGATCTGTTTCCTCATTTCAAGGTCCCCATCAGATTTCTGGTCTGGAGGACGATAGCACGCCCCCAGTATTACATCGCTGCACAAGCCTGGTAATTTAACCCACAGAGATTCTACGGTGGAGTCGGACCCACCTTCAATCTCTACTTTGCTGGATTCTATCCCTTCCTTAACATAAAGGGCCACCCCACCTCCAACACGCCCCTGCCTGTCCCTCCTGTAGAGTTTATAGCCCGGGATTGCGGTATCCCACTGATTCTCCGCATTCCACCAGGTTTCCGTTATGCCCACTATGTCAATATTTTCCCTTGTCACCAGACATTCCAGTTCTCCCACCTTTGCTCGTAGACTTCGGGCATTCGCATAAAAGCATTTATACACGGAATGCCCCAGGATGGGCTGCTTATTCACTCCTTTGTCCCCGCATCCTCTCATTGTGCCAAACCGTCTATCACATCCCATCTCCCTACCTTTCCCAATTTCTTCTTCTACCCTGCCTTTGTCTTGTTGTTCTCTAACCTCCCCATCCTCATCCCATAGGGATGAGGAGTCCCGAACCGGATGCCCCTCGGCTCCTGTCGGCCTTCCCCCAGGGATCAGTTTAAAAGCTGCTCTGCCACCTTTTTAATGTTATGCGCCAGCAGTCTGGTTCCATTCTGGTTCAAATGGAGCCCGTCCCTCTTGTACATTCACAACTAACGTTTAGAATTTTAGTGCCACAGATTATGGGCGATAGCTTTTAAAGGGGATTAGACAAATTCATGGAGGAAGTCCATGGCTGTCATGGCAACTTAAAGAACCTTCCAGATTCAGAGACAGTGTACCTTTGACTACCAATCTCTGGGGTCAAACAACATTTGACGCTTTGTGAACTTTTAGTTGAAAAGCGGTATATAAATACTGTTAATAATAATAATAATAATAACATGAGAAGGCTCTTGCATTCATGTCCTGGATAGGAGTTTTGTAGAGGAGAATGAATGGCCATTGCTGGGAGCAGTATATTGAGCTAAGAGCCCAATCCTATTCTTTCCTCCCCCTGCCAACACAGCAGCGCCAAAATGGCTACTGCTGCATCCTGTAGGGGGGGTGCAATTGCGGAGGTCTCCTCTGGATAAGGGAACCCAGAGTCTAAGCCTCTGCCGGGGGGGGGGTCTACTTGCTAGCTGAATAGTTGGTGCAGATCCACACGGACCCATGCCACAGGATCAGGTCTGGAAAGGGGATTAGGATTTGGAGCCAACCACTGCCAAACTGCCCCCCTTCCTGGACCTGAAGTACCCATCCCCAACCCCTATTGCCACCACCCCCTCGATCCACCATCCTGACAAAAATTATACAGACCCAGTTGGGAAACAATCATTGGTGTTAACAGCACCTACATTGAGAAGTCAACTTGGGCCCTGCTCTGACGCTTACCTTCAATAGAGTTCTGGTGGATGGCTAATAGGGACTTGATCTTTCCTGTAGTGGCACCCCAGTTATGAAACAATGCACCCCCCCCCCCATGCACATTTGTCTGGTGCTTATATTATAATCTTTTCAGCACCAAGTGAAAGCAGTTTTATTCGCCCAAGTTTTTAACAGACTATAAACAGGGACTGCTGGGTTTTTCATCACTACATGTTGCTCTGTTTTAACATATTTTATTTTTGTACTTCATTTTTTTTATGTAAGTTATCTTGAGGCCAGCAAGTGGAAAGGTAGAACTCAAACACTTTTAAACACATATCTTCTAAAGCACTCAGATAATCTGAAGGCTGCAGGCAGTCTTCCTAATCCTCTTGTGAAGTCAGGCTCAATATGCATTAAAACAGTCACTACTTCTGTACAGTTAGGGCTCCATACTGGGCTGAACCAGCAACCACATGTTTTGGGGAGATCTGAAAAAGTCCCATGTCAATGTTGCTTCCCCTAGGGGTCAGCAGCACTGCTATGGAAACTTACCATGAGAACCACACAGCACAGATGGTTGATGTTCCCAGATGTTACTGCTGTGGTAATAGAGCTCTGACCACAGAAGCAACAAGCATTCTGCAACATTTTTGCAACAGGCTTCAGTTCGCTTCGTGGCTGCTGTGACTAGCAATGCTTTATTGAACCCTTCTTCAGGGCTTGTGTAGAAATCACAGCAGATTGCCCTACCCAATAAACAATGTAAGACTGTTTCTGCAGGAAAGCCAAGTCTAACCATGATCTCACATACATCACTATATAGCAACATTGTATTGACAGCAAACTTGTGGGGAAGCCAATAGCCAGGGAAAGCTAGTTTCAAGATTGTAGAACAGAACTCCACAATGAGAACTGGAGAAGTTATGGAATTTAAATATAGGTCTTTGAAATGTACAGATTTTTCATTTCACCCATTAAGGGCGCAATCCGAACCCCTTATGTCAGTGCTTTCCAGCACTGACATAAGGGCAATGCAGCTCTGAGGTAAGGGAACAAACATTCCCTTACTTTGAGGAGGCCTCCATGAGTGACACCCAACTGCAGGATGCAGTACATGTCCCATTGGCAACGCTATGCCAGTGCTGGAAAGCACTGACATACAGGGTTAGGATTGCACCCTTAGTTATTTATAGAATTTATACCACACTTTTCTGTTTCACTAAGGACACTCAAGGCAGCTAATCCCATAAGGATTAGTCATATTGTTTACTTTTCACATTTTTACACCATCTTTCCTCCAAGAGGATCAGGATGGCACACACAGTCACTCCCCCCATTTGTCCTCACAACAATCCTGTTAGGTAGGTGAGACTGAGAGATGGTGACTGGCCCAAGTTTCATGGCTCAGCAGGTATATGAACCTGGATCTTCCAGGTCTTAGTTCAGTTCCCAAACCATCCTGGCATGTGAACTTCTTTTTTGTTAAGAGGGAAGAAAGTCCTTCCTTATGTCCATCTGCTGTGGGATATGCAGTTCGTTAGGATGAGGGCCTTCTCTACAATCGAGCCCAGATTTTGGAACTCCCTCCCAAAAGAGTGACATCTGGACCCATCACTGTTCACCTCCAGCCAGGTACCTAAGACCTTTAAGAATAATATAGAGCTAGAAAAGTTGCAACCAAAATGTTCACAAGGCTTGAACACTCTCCTTGCAATGAAAAGCTACAGCATTTGAGGCTTTTTAGCTTGGGGGGAAAACGGCAATTAAGGAGGGACATGACTGAGACATAAAATTATACAGTGGGGAGAAAGACATTTTCCACCTTCTCTCACAATACTAAACAAGGGGTCATCCAATGACATTGCTTAGTGGGAGATTAAAAACAAAAGGAGGCATGTCTTTACATAGCACATAGTCAGCCTGTGAAAACTGATGTGGCAAACAGAGGCGTACCTGGAGGGGGGCAAGCAGGGCAAATGCCCCAGAGGCCGACCATCCAGGGACGCCTTCTCAACCTCACCCCCCCTGCCACCCATTTGCCTTTTTCTTTAAAGAGAGAGAAGCCAGCAGCTCTGGCAGCTTCTGTCCCTTTAAGAAAAAAGTCCCAGTGGAGGAGGGGCACCCAGGAGCGCTCCTGGAAGGGCTGGAAAATGGAATGTGGGGGGCAAAAATAGGGCATGGGGTGGAAAACGGGGGTTGCCCCTGGCACCAGGACCTCCAGGTATGCCACTGGTGGCAAGATGTGGTGTTGGCCACTAACTTGGGTGGCTTTAACCCATTTCTGCCCAGCCCACAGCTGTATACATCTGATCCCTGTTGTGTATATGCAGCATTGGGCAGAAATGACTTAAAAGAGGATTAGACAACATTACTTTTGAGTACACATGGATAGGATTGTTTGTCCCACTGTGTTTCAATTACTCTCAGATAAGTGCATATAGGATTGCAGACAAGCAGCCCAATCCTATCCCTGGTGGTGCTCTGGGCTCCAGTAGCGCCAAAATGCATACAGCTGGATCTTATGGGCGCTGGGCTAGAACCAGGAGACTTCTCAGGGTAAGAGAGCATTTGCAAAGTGTTTTGCTGTGGTGCCAGTGGGTCTCCTTGGATCTGTGCCCACTTTTGAGTGGGTGCAGAGCCAAGGAGGCCCATGTCAGGCGGTCCAGGCCAGGAGGGAGCATAGGATACAGCAGCAGAGTGCCATCTCTGTCTCCCTCCCAAGCCAGATCCTCCCTCTCCGGAGCCAGTTCCGCTCTCCTCCCCACCTTCCCCCCCCCACCCTCACCAGCTGCACCTCCACCCAGCAGTTTAACTTATCCCCAGCAGCAGCACATCATCCTCTTCCTGGTACTGGGTCCAGCACTGACTGGCTTGACGCCTGTGCTCAGAGGGTGCCGTAAATGGGTGTATGACACCCAGTGCCACGGCTGGAGCTCAGCGCTAACACTAGGGCTCCATGAGCCCTAAGTCATGGAAAACAGCTCTTTCAATCATTACACATGACGATAGCTATGAGCTTTCTCCAGCGTTCGCAGCAATATGCCTCTGACTACTTGTTGCAGGGAAGCAATGGTAACAGAAAAGTATATTTCTCCGTGCTGCATGAGGACTTCCCAGGAGTAGCTGGTGGGAAACAGACTGCCATTGATGGGACTTTGGTCTGATCCAGCAGCAGACTGGTCTTAAGTTCTTTTTATTCCAGCAAGCTTTTAATCTGTGGTGGCTGTTTTTATACTACCCTTTTTAATGTTTCCTGTTAAGTTTGTATGCTGCTAATGCCACTTTGCCTTTCTTGTGTTTTTACTGTTGTAGTTTTACTGAGTGCTTTTATTATTTGCTTCTTCTATTTTTTTGCAGAGTCCTAGTTGGCCTATTTTGTTCCTAGCTACCTAGGGCACTATTTTGAAATGGAAGAAAGGTGGGAGATACAAATATATATATAAAAGAGTAACCAAATAAAGTTCCCATTCAGAAAAACAAAGAATAGAAACATGATTGCAACAAGCCAATATGCAACATTCCAATTAGGACATGGAAACACAATCAAATGTAGGCAATCACTTAAATGCTTTATATTTCGACAACAGCTTTCCTGTCATGCTAATCCGGCAGCCCTTTGAAGGATTAACATACTGAAGCTCGACTATCACCACATTTATGTATCACCTCCACAGTAACAGCTGACAGCACTTCATGGACTAACATATGCAGAAGCCAAGCTCTTACAGCAGAGGTTAAAAAGCAGGAAGGCTACCGGCTTAATATGAGCTGAAGCGTTGACTCACTTCTATAACTTCAGCCAACTTCTTTTTTGTCTTGGCTCAATAACAGAGGGAGAAATTTAAAAGAACCAAATCAAGAAACAGATACCAGACCTCAGTTTCATAATAATGGGTGCATTATCAGACTTCTGCCATCAAGTGTGAGCATAATGAGGAAGAGGCACATTCCATAAGCTTCAGAGCAGGTTGCATGTACCTTTTCATGTTGTACTTCACCACATTCATGTTTGCACCTCTGGTCAATCCAGAAGAGATTCCATCCCCAGTTCCATGTTCAATATTTACATGTTCATATTACATTACATGTTCATTTGTTTGCCAATGAACAACCCAAGGTAGCGTAGAAAGACAGACACAGAATTTTTAATCCAAACCAATAGAGACACAATGAAGTGTGGATTATAATACTAAACTACTGCACTGCCAGAGGTGTCCCTGTCAACCTAGAGCTTCTTCTGCTGGTTTTAGGTGATTTTTGGAGTTTCAGTTGCAATAAGAGAAATCCTGTCAAGCATGAAGTAGTGTTGTGTTATCTGGTTTGAGACGTGTCTTGTGCTGCACTTGGCAATGGCCTGCAACCCTGTTGCTCTTCATGTACTTATTTATTAGCCATTTGACCTGCCTTCCCTAACCTCGAAGGATGGTGTAAGGCAGTTTACAATGCAACAAATCAGTACTAAAATCAAAAATTAAAGAGTAAAGCCATCAACTTCATCCCTCCATAACTGCCTGTTCTCAAATGCCATGCTTCTGCTATGGAGTTCCTGGGGTTGAAACTGGCAAGGCAAATTCCAAGGCAAAAATGGAGTCATCAATGTTTATCTAATTTTTATCTGGAAACTGCAGAGGTAGATATGGAAAACTTATCAAATACACTTTTAAAAATTAAAAAATGCACTGCGAGGGGTGCACACACTTATTTTTGACAGGGTTCCCTTCTCCTCTGTGACTCCTAAAGGCAAAAAGTCACTGAAAGTCAAACTACTTGTCAGTTTTACCTCAGGTTTGCCTTCTTTCTCCTCTGAGGAGAAAGGATGGTAAGAAGCATTTCCCAATGCAAGGTGAGCAGGGAAAGTTCTCTTAAGAGCAGTGTCCGGTGGCTTTGCTCCTCATTGATGCAGCAACAGTGGTTGCATTAATCACTGTTTAAAGGGAACCAAGACACAGGCAGCCCAATTCTATGCTTCCCGGCCCCTGCTGGAGCAATAGCACCAAAGCAACTACTGCTGTATCCAGCAAGCACCAGAAAGCCACCAGGAGTCTCCTTGGGGGAAGGGGACTATCGTCCCCTTCCCCCCCCCCGAGGAAAACCCCAGCCCTAGCAATGGGTCTTCTCATGTCTGCACCAGCTATTTTGTCAGCGCAGATGCAAGAGCCTCCCTGTTGGGCCTTTTGGACAACATGGAGTTCAGGATCCGGCGGAGCAGGATCTAGCCCACCAGCAAAGTTCCCTCTCATCCAGGTCACCATGGTGCTCTCTCACTCCCCACTTCTCAAAGCACTCAGCTGCATGTGTGTTGCTGTCAGTAGCCATATGCAGTGGCGTAGCTAAGAGGGGGCAGGGAGAGTACCTTGCCTCACGTACCGTGCCTTCAGGTGATGCCTTATAGGTCTCTGGTGAAAACCTGAAGTGCTCTTCAGTGACATCCAAGACACCCCCAGAGGCCTTCTGAGGCTTGGGAAGGTTGCACATAGCTTCCTTGGACCTTAGAAGGCCTCTTGGAGGCCTTCAAAAGGCACTTCCAGTTTTTGGTGAAACAGGTGGGGGGGAGCTTTTGGTGTCCTGCCCACTCATTGTTCTTTTGTGCTGCTTTTAACATGGTTCCCTGCCTTCTGAAGACCAGTTTTTGTATGGGGGGGGGTGCTATGGGCATATGAAGCATGAAGGGGTGTTTGTGCCCCCAGGGGCCAGATGCCTTAGCTATGCACTGGCCATAATGCATGTTTCTGAGGTCAGCAGTAACAGGGAAAAACAAGTGAATATTTGTTGCTACCTATTGTCACCTCTCTCTTCCCCCACCCCAAACATGGGCAGAAGGGTGCTTTGGCTCCAATCTCTCACATGGGCCGGATGGGATGCTGCTTCTGCTTGGCTACCCTCACCACCTCAGTTCTCACCCCCTGTTAGCCCCTCTGCAATGTAGAGTGCCATGTCAACTTGGTTCTTGCCTCTCTTGCTGCCTACCACTGGCACTCACTTAAATCTCTTCTAAGAATGCCAACACTGACGAGTAAGAAGGGGGTGTGCTTTAAAAACTTGAGTTACATTTACTGGGTTCTGTGCGGGTGTGGGAACTGCTTAAGGGAAGAGAACCTGGAGGTTCCAGGAATGATTAAATTTATCAAATTAAACAGAAATGTAAAAACTACATCTTATGATTGCTAAGACAAATTTACTGTAGCACAAGCATTTGTGGATTACGGTCCACTTTATCGGATCCATGAAGTAGTACCTTTGTGTGCGTGTGTGTGTGTGTGTGTGTGTGTGTGCGCACATACAAAAAGGAGAAAAATTAGAACATCCTATTTTTGTCCCAAGAATTCCTCCAATTGTTTTTGTGTGGACTGTTAGCTGCCTTGAGCACTTCAGTTTCAGGAGTGAAACAAGTAGGATACAAGTCTTAGATATGCATTATGGCCCTCAGTATGATTGCCAGACTTCAGTGCTACTCTCAAGCCAAAAGGTTTGCCCACTCTTAACCTATTCTATAGCTGCTAGTAGTGAGACTAATCTTACCTTTAAAATTTCCCAGGAACAAGCCAGGAAGGATCTGCAAGAAAGAAAACAACAATATCAAATGTAGATCTCTTGTGGTAGCACAATGTGACGCAGTTTAATTTGCATACAGGATGGAACATAATTCTGCTCTAGATCTCCTGGGTCTACAAGGAAAAACTTGCTGAGCTCTCACAGTGCTTCTCACCTGATAATACTTATAAAGACTTCACTGCGAAACATTTTCTTTTTAGTTCCAGTGACCCACAGCCAAACAATAGTGAAAACTTCTACTCTGAGAAGCTGACAGACTCTTACCAGAGATCACAGTATTAGCTAGGTTAGAAGCAGTGATGGTTCCATTTGAAGCAAAACTCTGAAAAACTAAGTTGAGGGAAATGATTTTTGAACATGAGCTGTCACCTGGGCAATTTCTGTGTTATTTTTAGCATTCAAGATCTAACATTGTTACAGGTAATCATATGTTCAGTCCTGGAATATGTGTCATTGACTATATGACAGCTATTTTTCCATCATAACCAGTCTATCCTCTCTACAGCTAGATATAGGGCTAGGATCAGCAACTGGGGCCCAGGGCCAAATCAGGACCCTGAAAAATGCCGGTTGACTCTCCATTTTCAACGCTAGAGGCAAGAAAGGTGTTTTTCAACGCTAGGTGGCCAAATGTGACTTGTTGGCAGTCCATTTGGGGGAAACAAGGAGTTATGCCTGGTCCACCACCCTACATCCCTTTCTCAAAGGAGCCTTTCTGTAAGACTGATAGGTGATTAGGCAAGGGGGTATGACATTCAGATGGGCATCATGCCTAACTAGCACTGATCAGTTGGCTGAGTACATAGAAAAAGGTTGAGTGAGAATTTAGAGAACTTTGGGCACTCATGCAACTTTGTAAGGTATATATCCATGAACAGCACATGCTTGTATGTAGGGGCCCTGGGGAACTTCTCACTGCCACTATGGTGAGGAATGGGGGTGAGAGGTGGTGAGCCATTACCAGTATCTCCCTGTGTGAAATAATAGCCCATTTAATAATAGCTGTTCATTTTAAAGTGCCCCCTGCATGACTGCCTAGTCACCGAAACCAACTCAACCCATGGGGCTGATCAGAACTTGGCAGTAATGAAACTGCCAAGTTGAACAATGCAAAAGAGGTGTTGAACAATGCAAAGGAGTTAAGACTACGCACCGTGAATCTAGCCCAACAGACCATACAAAATCTCGCCCACTTGAACAGGACAAGATTTATCCTGTCTTCCATGTTCTTTACCAGATCAGTTTTCTTGACAATCAGGCAGAAGGGGAATAGGAAATGTTTCAGGAATGTACATATGCCGATATCGGAGCTATGACATTTGCAAAGAATATGTGCCTTGATTTTTATTTTTAATAGGCCAAGAGGCAAACATCTTTATAGCTAGAGGTGTTCGTTTCTGGTGAGTAAGAAAGAATTACAGCTTCTTACCCAACCCAATGGGTTTACTTCTGAGTAAAACACCATTTTCAAACACCTCTATTTATAGATGAGGCTTTCTCATGTCATATTTCACCATATGATCCTGACAGCCACTTCAGTCAAAGTGTGATATCGTACACAGTTTTGTTGCCATTTTTGGCTCTCTGAGGAGATATTCAAAGGACACGCTTATCCATAAATACGCACACCGGCTACTATACACCCCTTGTTACCACTTAACCACTATAAATAGTCTTAATAATAAACCACCCTTACAATAACCCTCTAAGTCAATGTTTCTCATCATTTGTCCTCCACTGTACCACTTCACCATGGTCCACCTATTGGAAGTAACACCAGAAGTAACTGGCAATGACATCATTGCCAGTTACTTCTGGGTTGGAAGGTCAGATGTGATAGGACAAATACCAATAAGAGGCTCAGGGTGGAATAAGAGGACTTTTGAGTGCAGAAAAACAGGCTTCGGAGTCTCCAACCCTGTTTGTTGTGCTGCATTCCTGATCTCACTGCTGGGTGGCAGGTGTCCAGGGGTTCCATGAGTACCACCAAACACCACCTCAAGTATCACTGGCGGTACCCATACCATTGGTTGAGTATTATATTGTAGACGGGGAGCCATGGCTTAGAGAGCGTTCACGACAGAGATGACTTTCTAGCTTATAGCTTGGGCTCCTAGCTATTACATTTCTTCCCTAATTATATCATGCCCTCAGAGAACATGATACATTTCAACATTACATGGACAACACAAATGTGTCCCTGCTCCCATGGAGCCTACAATTTAAAATACAAAATGATGAGACAACAGAAGGGGGGGAGATTAAGGGAGAGAGATGAATGTGGGTAAATGCTATTAATTCCACTTAATGAGGGTTCCAACAATGGGTTGTGCTACTGTGTGCAGCACTACTCACTGGTCAGACTAAGGGCAAGCGTTAACAGCCACCAGATGAACCAAGAACCAATTGTGGCAACAGCAGCTGCTAACAGTCTCTGGGGGTTGGCCTTCCCAGAAACATTAAGGGAAGCAAGTAAGCCTCTCTGGCTTAAGAACAAAGGGAAGGCTTTTAATTGAAGTAGCCCATCACCAGCCAATTCTTCTTTCTTATACCATACATGGCTATAGCCAAACGGTTCACTCAGTTTACCAACCAAGGTCACATACTGACAGGCCAGATCATCTCCAGGGGAACATACTTTGCAGTTAGCCTCCAATTTTCTTATGACATTAGATCCTCATTACAGCACTAAGCATAATATAACTACTGATGAAAACGTGGCCAAAAATGTGAGCTACAAGCCCACTCACTCAGATGCTACTTCCTCTACTAATCACACACTTATGACCCTGCCCAGGATTTAATGTGCCAAGATTTAGCCATGCAAAAACAGAGGGAGGTATCAAAGCACAAGGTGGGTGGAGCCCAAGATAACCACACCCACCTTCCTACTAAACCATGCAGTTTTGCAGTGAGGTCATTACCCCAACCAGGGACACAGCTTATCCAGGGCAGGCATTTAAGGTGGGTCTTCTGGGGAGCTCTTTGAAAAGGAAGGAGAGGGTGGGAAATAAGAGAAAGTGTGGAGGAGAAGCGAGTGGTGGGCTGAGGAGCCTACAAATGCTGGTGGGTCCAATTCTAAAAAGGTGGGCCACTGGTTAGAAGTGACAGAGGACCTGCAAGTTGCACAAAGAGTTGGTCCCATGCAGAACAAACTTGTGCACCCCACCCATCCTCCCTCTCTTTCTCCACAATTTCAGGGGAGTCACAATCCTAAATATGCTCACATAGGAACTCCAATGCAATGAATGAGGCTTGCACTTCCATGACGTGCCAAGAATATTTAACTTGTGCATAGCTTTTTACATGTATTATTTTGATGCTGTCCTTATGACAACCTTGTAAGGTAAGTTACCATGCAATCCTATGCATGTCAACTCAGAAATTAGTTCCACTAAGTTCAACTGAACATACTTCCAGGAAAGTGTGTATACAACTGCTGCCTAAATCTTATTATCCCCAGATGCTACCCTGGGTCTGCCACTGCTGCCCTTGCACAAAAACAAAAAGTCCATTACTTTGAAGGTGAAATTTCTTCAAACACAGAAGTGCAGGACTTCCATTTGATTTAAAGGAGCTCCTTCATTTTTCCCTGAAAAATGGCAGAAGTCATATCTGAACTAGGAAAGTCCTGATTTACTGCTCAGTCACTAAGCGACACTAGCTAGGGATCAGAGTTCTAAGCAGCTCTGAAGGAGATGGTCAGTAGCTTGCAACAACAGCATTGCAGTAGGAAAACTTTTGTGAGGTAGACTGTTCTAAATTTTTCAAAAATTAAACGGGTGTTTAATTAAATTAAACTCAATGATTTCACTAACCAAAGCTCAGGAAGATCACAACAAATAAAGTCATTAGACATTAAGACATTAAGGCACTATTTACACATGTACAGTTATCACTTGGTGATAGCAACATCAAGTTCACATGCTCTACTGCAAATTATCAGTTGATGTATATGTGTGTGGACCAGCCTATGGGGAAGATATAAGTAGTAAAGAAACTATGTAAAATAAGCCTTGAATAGAAGGATGCCTGAAGAGAACTGGTGTAATGTGGTGGCTGAAAATCAGAACTTCCCCACTTTGAATCTCATCTCTGCCCTGATCAGAAGGACAAGGGCTGGGCCCATGAGAAGGGGGTGCAGGGGGATTACATTGTACCTAGACCTGGGGTCAAAATGGGGGCCTGAGAGCCACAGGAGGGAAGTTGGAAATTTCCTGGGATCTTAGAAAATGTTTGCATATATTGTGCAAAGACTAGCATTCATGTTTTGGGTAGTTTTATATAGCCTAATTCAGTGGTTCTCAGACTTTTAGCACCAGGACCCACTTTTGAGAATGAGAATCTGTCAGGACCCACCAGAAGTGATGTCGTGACCAGAAGTGACATCATCAAGCAGGAAAATTAACAATCCTACATTGCAATCCTAGCCAATCTTAAATTGCAATCCTAGCCACATTTACCCAGGAGTAAGCTCCATTTACTATCATTGTAAAAAGCATTTATATAATAGCATGTTCAAAGAACAGATCTGAAAGATTTCCCCAAATGCAGTCACATACCATGATAGCATGAAGTCTAATATATTAAAAAATAAAATATTGAAATGAATGGGGACCCACCTAAAATTGGCTCATGACCCACGTAGTGGGTCCCAATTCACAGTTTGAGAAACACTGACCTAATTTGTAGAAATTATAATCCAATTGAGAATGGAAGGGGACCAAAAGAAACTTTGTATCCCCAAAAGAAACTCTGAAACCCTGACAAAGTTTTTCTCAGAGGCCATGGACAAGGGGGATTTAAGAGCTCTGATTTGAGGAAAGAGAAGGTGAGATAGGTGACCTTAGGCAAGCCACTGCTTCTCAGCCTCAGGCTACAATACACTTTCCTGGGAGTAAGCCTCATTGAACTCAATAAGACTTACTTCTGAGTAGACATGAATAGGCTTGTGCTGTGTCACTCAAATGCAATACAGGGCTAATACCTTACAGAGATAAGGTATTATCTTGTTGTTAAGGGTTATCTCAAAGTAATACATGTAATGACTTTTGCACACTCAGGAGAAACTATAAGAAATGACATTTCTATTATTGACATTATAAGAAATGGAACCTGGTGCCTCATCTTCTTGCAGAAAACCGCACCGGAAATACATCCCATAGGACAGTGGTTCCCAAACTTTTCAGCATGGGGCCCACCTTAACCCATTTCTGCCCAGCCCACAGGTGTATACATTTGATCCCTGTTGTGTATATATGCAAAGTTGAGCAGAAATTGCTTTTTAAAAAAGCTTTACCAACCAACTCAAGCCTCAGTAGCTCTAAAGGTTATTAGGCCATAATGCTTTCCCCCCTTCCCCCAGCAGATTGTTTAACCTCGATGCACATAGTCTCATCTAATTGCCTTGTCTAATCTAATTGTCAGTTTCGTGACCCACCAAAAATTGGGTCGGGACCCACAGTTTGGGAACCACAGCCCTAGGAGAAGGAATAGCAAAGGCTGACTATTTATTCGGAGCGATTTAAAGGGCACACACCCCTGCACGCCCACTTGCTGAATTACCAGCTGCAAGTTCGAGGACGAGCCCAAGCGTTTCCCTCTGCGTATGCAAATGACCAAGAGGCGTCTACTCCACCGAACGAAAACAGTACATACCGATTCGCTGTCAATTCTCTACTGCGTGACCAACGCAGATCTATAGACGAACCGGAGCAGTCTCTTCCACCCGATCTTTTGCACTAAGCGAGGATTTCTTGCGAGCCAAAGCATCACAAGTCTAACTGCTGCGGCTGCAACCCTGTGCACGCTGCCTAGGAAGTAATAGCCCAGTCCTACGCGTGACTATTCAGAAGTAAGTCCCATTGAGTTCCATGGGGCTGACTTCCAGGAAAGCATGTATAGAATTGCAAATCCAAGCACTTATCTGGGATTGATTACAGTGGAACTTACTACTGAGTAGACACGCCTAGGCTTGGGCACTGACTCTCCCCCCAACACACAAACCCACACAACTCAATGCGACTTACTTCCACGTCAACACACGCAGCAGGGCTGAGCTTCACGTGCGTGTGGTAGTCAGGTGACTGGCGTGTACACACACACACAGCTTCCAGCTGTGTGGATCGTCCCCCCTCCCCATTCTCTGATCAAAGTCAGCCCTTCCCCATTAAGCCCCCAGAAAGTCCTTGCAATGCAAAGCACGCGATCCTTGGCATGCTCTTTCCGACAAAGCTCCAAACAAGACAGAAACGTGTCTTTAAACAGCTTGCACGCGAACACACATACACAGAAAGAACAGAAGCAGCAGCAGCGTTTACCTTGTTCATCCCATTCCCCATGGCGCTACTAAGCGGGCTGCAACTTTTGCACCAGAAACTACAAGCAGCCTATGGGTGAGAGGCTGCAAAGGGGGGGAGGAAGAGGGGGAAAAGTATTTACTCTATATGGAGGAGCACTTTATATGCGTTGTTCTATTAGTAAATAACATCCTATGCAAGGATCTATCAGCATCCCCCCTCCTAGTTGGCTGGGACTTTCCTCCTAGGTGTCTTATGATCAGAGGCTTTTCCGCTTGGCCGCCCCTGGACTCCACTGGACCAGAGCCCAGATGAACTTGCTCTCAGCTCGCGCTGCCAGGAACTGCGTCCCTCTCATTCCCACCCTTCGCTCTCCATCACTCCCACGTGTCCTTACAATCCAGGCACTGCGAAAAGCCTTGCCCCAATGGAGCCACGGAACACTTCTGGGACTCGTAGTTCTCCCCTCCCTCCATCCCTATGCTAGAGTGCCGTTCTAAAACTACCACTCCCGGCGGGCTCTGCGCGTTGTTGTGCCCCACCCCGTTTTGAGAGCACCCAGTGCTTGTAAGTCCCGCCCACTTTCATTCCTGGAAGGATGAGTAAGCGAGGTATGCTTGCTCATGGGTGTGGAGGCGCTTGTTTGGTTCTGAGCAATTGCAACCCCATTGCAAGACAGATTTTTTTTTTTTGGCAGATAAATATTTCTATTTTTTGCCATTTATGCAAAACAGGGTTTGTAAAAAAAATAGTTTAAGCCTTCACTGCTGGGCCTTTTCCAGTAAATTGCTACTTAGAGTGTTTAGATGTCCCAGCTGCAGCAAAGTTTTAGATACTCCGAACTGGTGGACTCAGAGGGCGTAGGCAGACCATTTTCGGAGGGTTTTTTCATTAGAATGTTGAACATGGTATTTTTGGTGGTGGTGTGTACTATACACCCAGTACTATCTCTGATAAACCCATTTTTGAAGGGTTTTTTTTGGGTTGCCATTTCAAAAACCTGTTTGACCTAAAGATAAACTACAATAGGGCACGCTACAGGTCACAATTTCTCTGTCATACAACACTCAATGTTCTTTAAATACATATATATGATTTGCTTGGTTTCAGTACACCAAAAGTTAGACAGCCTTGATTGCAGAGCCAAGTTTGAAAAGTGTCACTGTATCATGCTTGAAAGGTAAAATTCAAGCATAATAACCGCCATGCTGTTGGTGGGCAGGGCTCACAACCCCCAATGGCCCTACTAATAAATGACCCCCCAAAACTTCCGCAGCACACCTGCAGACCATTTGTGGCACACCAGTGTACCACAGCACAGTGGCTGAAAATGGCTGATAAGAGTCACATCATTTTAAAACCAGGCATATAATGTATAGACCTACCTTTTTTGTTTTGAATCAATTGCAGTTGTAAGTAACATAAGGCAAGTTCAGTTTTATTTCCATATCAGTCATGAACCATAACAGAAATTAAAGATACGGTACAAAATAGTAATAATAGAAACCATGTGTTTAAAAATCATTTCAACAGGCAAGAAGGAAATCCAATCAAATGGTTTTTGTTATAGTAATCATAAAGATAAACAGACATCTCCTCTTAACAATCCTTTTTTTTTAAACTACTGACAGATTTCTGCCCTATTTTTAATAAACTGATGGAACATGTATACAGCACAAAGAAAACACATGGTGAAGTTTATGCAGACCTTGCTTTCTACCTCCACCCCACATCTCCCTGCTGAGAAGTGATATTAAATTATGCCTATCTTTGCATTCAGGTAGGTCTTCAACTGCCCTTGTTTGTAATTTACTGTCAGAGGAAGATGTGTATATTACATACAGAGCCGCTCTTTTTGCAATAGCAAGGGGGATAAAGTTGGCTAAAGGGTTTGACTATGGAACATCAACTATTTAGGTGACTCAGGCTGCAATCCTAACCACACTTTCCTGAGAGTAAGCCCCATTGAACAAAATGGAACTTACTTCTGAGTAGACCTGGTTAGGCTTGTGCCCTCAATGTTTTAACTGTGCGTTGAAGTAAAACTTAAAGCATTTTTTCCTCTCTTTCCTTTCCTTTCCTTTCACTTATGAACTAACCACACTTCCTTATGTCCAGGCTTGAGGAACCATGGATTGTTCAAATTATGATTAATTGAAACAAGCCAACTGGTTTGATGTCCTGGTTTGTTAGCTTGAACAAAAGGACAGTCCCCCAGATTCACAATTGGCAAACTGTGGTTAGTTCCAAAGTGAAAGCAGAAACTTTGAGTCCCACCTCTTTCATGTGAAAGAGGAGGTCAAGGAGAGGGGAACAGACAAACTAAAGGCTTGTGCAGGGTCATTCTGATCTTGTCAAACTGCATATAGCTATATACTACATATAGCACGTGTAGTCTGTGTTGTATGCTCTCACTAAGCCAGGTGTCACTGTTCTACTGCTTTCCTCCTTCTTACACCTCTTTGATTATGACTTCCATTGATATTTACAAGCCATTCACTATTCTTTAATTCCAACATCACAATTGAAATGGTTGGTCTATGGATCAGGCTGATATGTCACTGAGCTTTTCTTCTGGGCCTTGCTGCATCAGCAGTTTACTGAATGCACCTTAAGAATGGTTCAGATCCCAACAGGACTCTAAATGAACCAGCACAAGTGTTACATATCTCCATCCTGAGGAATGAGGCAGCAAGGAAGAGGGACACTAAGTTCAGAACCTCATGAAGGAGGAGCTCTGCCTCATTGTCACTGTGTAGACTACATCACCTACAAAGATCCCAACCTTGCTTTAGATTGGTCAGGTTTATTAGTCATGTCATGATGGATGGGCAGGGGCTCCAGCCTGGGAACTGCCAGCCTTCATCTCCCCAAATGTAGAAACCAAAAAAAGTTTCATTTCCTTCCTCTCCACCTCAGCACTGTCACCATGTGGCAGTGACCATACTACAGGTGGAGAGGAAGGACATATCCAAGTCGTTGTTCTCCATTCTTGATTTTCATATTGGGAAAGCATCCCAAATTCATCTTCATCCTAAATGCCAAACAAACTCAGATTCGGGGGGGGGGGGAATCAATGTTGCTTGGTAGGTACAAAGGACAGGGTTTTTGGGGGGGTGGCATTATGACTCTAAAACTCTTTTCCCAGGGAGGTTTCTCAAGTGTCCCCAGTCTGTTTCTAGGCTTTTACTGAGTCTGACTATGGATCAATCTAGCTTGATCTGTCTACACCAGGAGTGTCCAAAGTTTTTGGCAGGAGGGCCACATCGTCTCTCTGACACTGTGTCGGGGGCCAGGAGAAAAAAAAGAATTAATTTACATTTAAAATTTGAATTAATTTACATAAGTTTACATAAATGACTATATTAAAGATGAACTTATATGAATGAATGAAGGTCTTGCAATAGCTCAAGGCCTATAAAAGGCCTTGCACAAAGCAAGGCTGGCCTTTCCTTTGCTGCCGCTACTGCATCACAGATGTGAAACAACAAGCAGTGGAGGGAGCCCTCATCCCACAGCTCACACAAAATGTCAAACAGTCACCCTCACGCTGACAGCAGTTGCGTTGGGCCAGTGTGGGCTCCAACAAATATCCAGAGGGCCAGAGGCTCACTGGAGACTGGGGGCTCCCTGAGGGCCGCATTGAGAGGCCTCGAAGGCCACAAGTAGCCCCAGGGCCAGGGTTTGGGCACCCCTGGTCTACACTGACTGACAGTGGCTCTCCAGGGTTTTAGGCATCTGGGGATGTTAGGGAGTGAATCTCAGACCTTCTTTGCATGCCTAGATCAACACATTCTACTCTCAGGCTCCACCCAGAGGTTTTTTCCGACCCTCCTTCTCAAGATCATTTGAAGAGAAAGTACTAGGATTGAATCTATTATCTTGGAAAGGTGCCATTAAGCTAAGCCACCCCAGGTGTCTATGGCTGTCTGGACTAAGGCAGGTTCCTGCATTTGCTGCTGCTTGGATTGTGAATGCAGGACAAAAGGCAGTGCAGAAGCATGGTTTGGTAGCGCCAGCACACATGGACAGCAAGGGGTGGATGTGCACTGAATGTGTGTCTTCAAAACTAGATGCTCGCAACGGTATTCCTTCAGAATGTCAGTGGACTTTTGCAGCAGACTTTCACAACAAAAAAGTTGCCCTCAGTCATTTCACTAGCAGACAGATCACTTGTCTGAATATTTCTGTAAATAAAGAAAGCAGACACTTCAGGAAATTTCACAATATCCTTTTTATACTGTTACTGCAATTATTGCTGTTGTTGTTATTATTTCACCTGATGCAATGGTTCCTTTATTTGTCACTGTCAAGCAGAAAATGAAACTTAATCTTAATCTCATTGAATATCTGAACAGAACTGAAATGGAGAGAGACAATTTCATATTCTGGAATGTTTCCAGTGCTGAGTAATTTTACTGTTTAATATAAGCCGATAATATCTGACCAAATATTGGGGGGTAAATGACTATAGAAATGAAGGTAGGTTTCCTGTGTAGCTTGGAGAGTTATGCTCATATATGAAAAGAAGCCTGTCACACTTTGAGAGATGAAACCATATTGAACCATTTTCAGAGTTTCACTGTTTCTACTGTATTATGAAACAGGTGTGTTTCACCAGCTTATTCAGCTGTGTGTTTCAACATGATTTTCAGGCCAGAGTTGTCTTAAGCAATTCATATTGTATATAGATCTGCCCACATATACCCCCTTGTATTACAGTAAGTACTCAGAATCTCATGAATGCTGACATACAAAGCAAATGTTTACAGTAGCATACTATCAGTGTCACAGTTCGCTGGTGTATCTCTGAGTGTGCGCATTTACAAAACGTGCCTGGGACAATCATAATATTTCAGATGTTTGGTGTGACGGGTCTGTAGGTGTAGATACTTACAAAATATGTTGTGTTCCAGGGCATGATCTAAGACACATGAGTAAGCCACTTTGCTGAGGCTAAACAGGTCTAGGTCTGATCAGTGCCTGTTAAGCAACTGCCTAGACCCCATAGACAGTGCCTTGATTTCTCTGATGGAAGAAAATGTAATAAATAAGAAATACTGCTGTGAACATTCCCAGATTTAGGGGAAGCTCACATAATATTTCATTCATGAACTATCACTGTACTAATTGCATAGGTTTGATCTTGTTGCAGTGATTAATTGTATGCTGTTCCCTTTGGATCAAGGCAATAATTAACAAGGCTGCTCGTCACTTGACTTTTTAATTAATTTTTTTAATTGGCCCACAGCAACTCACTCACACCTATCTTCAGAATGTTCTTGGTCCATTTTCTTTTCTTTTTCTTGGACCACTGGTAGAACATTTTTTCTCTGTACCCACTCCTAGAAGACCACCTCATACATCAACCGTGGGCTTTAGCCCCTATGTCAGTCACCATAGTACTGTTTATGGCCAAGCAGTATTCCTTTTGGTTTGATCTACAAGAGAGTAAGGTCCGAATCCTTTCCAATTTTCCAGTGCCAGTGCAGCTGTGCCAATGGGGCATGCATTGCATCTTGTGGTGGGGCAGCGGTCACAGAGGCCTCCTTAAGGTATGGGAACATTTGTTCCCTTACCTTGGGGCTGCACCGGTGCTGGAATATTGGATAGGATTGGGCGCTAACACAGCTGTCCCTCTGAAACTCATATTTTAAAATATAGGCTGAAAAGGCTGTTTTGTAATGTGTATATACAAAACATTACAAAACAGCCTTTTCAGCCCAGATTTTCAGCTCATGATTCATTTAGGATAGGGCTGTCTCCTAGATGGGATTTAGAAACAAGGGCACATCTAACAGGTTCTTCTCTTTTCTCCCTACAAACAGTCTGCAAGGCTAATTGAGGATGGATTACCTCAGTATCCAGGTTTATTTTGCAAATCTAAGATGTCTTATCCCCTACTATTTTCTGCCATGCAGCAATGCTGATGGAGCACGTACTGTGTGCAATAGTTGGGGGGGGGGCGACGACACTTGGCCTGGGAGAGATAATTAAACATTTTTTTAACTTACCTCCCAGTAGGCTTCCTGGTCACAAATCACAGATATTTAGTTATGTAAGTCCAAGGAGAGGCAGGGGGCATGTCAGGCTGTAAAAATGGAGATAGCATCTCAGCACATGCTGCTGCCAGAATCCAACCCCTTCAGCCCCCACACCAACCCCTGCGCTGCCCTGCTCCCCACCTCAAACCTCCCCAAACCTTCCATGATTTGCTCCCATTGATACCTTATCTGCTGCAAACCAGGCTGAGACTGTATGTGGCAGGCACGCAAAGTCGCCAGCCACTCCCACCAGCAATTTTGACAGGCATGACAGCACCATGAGAGATGCACTGCTGCTTAGAGGATTTATGGCAGCCAATTGGGAGATAGGATTGGGCCATTCGCTATGTTACTGACTTGTGTGATATAACACAATCAACCAAGCAGAAGTTTTGCATGTGCAGTGGGGCTCAGGAGCAGTATAGGAACATATATAGAGGCACAGATGTGAATATGATGTCACATATGATAATGGTGATGTATCCCTACACACTAACAGCCAATTCTTCTGATCCTGGTACCTCAGGAAAGGATGGAAAGATAGCTGGAGCTGAATGTATCGTACATTAAGTTGCACATGCCCAATGTTTATGTTACATTGCGTAGAGGAAGTGTACATATAATCACATCCAACCATGCATATAAGATTTCTGCTTGGCTGGCCATGTGAGCCAGCCTTTAAAAACTATAAAAGATACTCAGGGTGCATTCCAATGACATGTAAGCATTGTGACTGTGCAGGGTTATACACATTTACGTGGCAGTAAGTGCCTCTGAACACTGTGGAGTTTTCTTCTGAGTGGGCACGCGTGGTATTGCATTGTCAACTGATTTCATTATGGAAGTAACAGCCCATTCGTAGTCTTTTCCCCACCGTAGCATGCAGCAGCTCCAAAATAGGCTGTGCAGCATGCTATGATCCTGGGAGTGGAGTGGGGCAATCAGGAGGCTTAGAAGAGGTAAGGGGAAGTACTTTTCCTTACCATCCATAAGCCCCTCAATCGCCAATAGGTCTCCTTGGACCTGCACCAGCTCTTTAGCTGGTGCAAGTCCAAGGAGACCGAGTGGGTGTGCTGGGAGGTTCTGGAGGGAATAGAATCCAGCCTAAGTCGCTCACACCAAGATACATGCCCTCCCGCCTCTAACATGTCTCCTCCCCTCTTCTGCTCACCCTGCTGACTTACCAACATCAACAGGGCCTCACCTGGTCGTAACCTCGTGCGGGGTCCTGCTCGCAATCTGTGGCAGTGGCCCAGAAGTACACAGATATGCATGCTTCTGCCGGAATGCCATGATCTGGTGGTGGAGCTGCTTGATAAGATTGGGTGATAAGGCATGTGCTTAAGGCTGCAATCCTATATGCACTTCCCTGGGAGTAAGCACCACTAAATACAACAGGACTTGTTTCTGAGTAAAAAAGCATAGAATTGTGCTGTAATCGTCTCCCATTGAAATATATGGAACTTTAAGGTGCTTTATTCTGACTGGGTTGAGCCTTGATGATGATGATGATTTTATTTTGTGTATGGTTATTTGTGTTTGTGTGTAGAGCTGTAAACACACAATTTCTGTGTAACAAATGCCTCTGGATCTCAGTACTGTGGCACTGCCATTATTTTGATTGGTTTGTACTTACTGCACAATATATTTATTCATTTAAGAACTTTTCAGTAGTTTCTGTAAAGTCCTTTCTAGACTGCAAACAATTTGTTTAGTATTGATTTCCCAGAAATGGTAGTACTTCTAGAGAATGCATTGGTAATAAAATTTTTGTTTACATATATGGAAAATGAGGTGCTACTCACAAGCAATTATATCTAAAAGGAAAGCTTATCTTCACTTAGGCAGAAACGCATCAGCCAACTTTATAGGAGAAACTTAACACAGCTGTTGCAGTGTGTAAGCCCTTGAGTGCTCTGCAGAGAGTGATGCAAGATTGCAATTACACTTAGGGCGCAATCCTAACTGCACCCAGGGCCGGCACATGTCCCTTGGCCAGCCTGGGAAGGTCACAAATGTGCTGTAAAGCATGTTTGCGCCTCCTGGGGTGTCAGCTGGGCTGGTGCAGGGATGACAGATGACGGTGCATGGTAAGTCAACCAGCCGACCTCGGCTGGCGCGGGGGTCTGAGAGAGTGTGGGGAGGAGGCATTTCAGGGTGGGGGGAGGGCAGGCAGCAGTTGGGCCTGTGGGCAGGTGGTGGAAGAGCAGGGGATGGGACCAGGATCCAGCACTTGTACCAGATCTTGACCCCTTTCTCAGGCAGCATGGAGCAGCTCCAGGCTGCTCAGTTCTGCTCGGATCTGCGCCACCTCTTAAGGTGGCACAGATCCAAACAGATCCATTGAGGCTGCAGCGGCACTCCCCAGGGTAAGGGGAAGCATTCCCCTTGCCCTGGGCTGCTGGATATGGAGCAGTTAGGATTGCGCTGCCTAGGATTTCTCAAACAGTTCTGAAAATAATGTAAGACTTTCTCCTCTTAAAATGAGTTACTACATGTTACTACATGGTAGAAAGCATATAATAAAGCATAGGCTGACTTAACTCTTCCAGTAATGCACAAACACTTCCTGTTCATTCTCAGATGCAACTTTAATATCCATCCACTGTATCTGATTAATCAGTTTCAGCTTTCCCCATGAACACACTGCATCACAAATTTGCATTCATTCACACACAATTGGCATTTTGAGAAAATCTGAGGCATCACTCCCTAGGAAAGTTTACTTTGCTCCTTCCTTATTGTCTTTTAGATGCTAGGTCAAGGTGGCCCTGTCCTTGGGGACTTCTGAATGCCCTTATATCCACTTTTTCTATTTTCTGTTGCACTAATCTAGTGGTCTCCAAAATACAGCCTGCAGGCACATCTAACCCCACCAACACATTTTAACTGGTGCCCTGACACTATAAGTGCATGCAGGCCCCTCTATTCCATGTGCTGGTCATGCGATTCCTCAGAGCAGGATAGGCCGCCAAAAAGTGCTGTGTTTTTTCTTAAACAATCTTCTAAATGTAATAAAGTGTCTATTGATAGATGTCATTGAATCTATGTGACAGCCATCATGTAAGTCGGATTTTCTGTTACTATGCAACCATCAGAATTTCTAATGCAATATAATGATTAAGAGCACAATATATGAGCCAGGAAGGTCTTGATGCAAAACTCTGATATGCCATAAATTCAAGGTGAGGGAGTTCCTTTGGCAAGCATTATGGCTCACAGCCCAATCCCGAGCTGCCTGGCTTGCAGGGCTGCAGCGGTGCCGAAAATGGCTGCCACCTCATCCAGCATGCTCCAGGCAGCCGCCAGTGGGAAAAGGGGACTTTTGTCTCTTTCCCCCGGATAAAGTGAGTAGCCCCACAATAGGGCTACTTGATTCTATGGTGACCCAAAGGTCGCCATAGAATCAAAAGCCACCGTGTCGGGCAGCAAGTCCGACACAGAGGCTCTGGATCTGGTGGAACAAAGCTCTACTGGTTCTGTCTCCCTCCCAGTCCACTCCCTCTCCTGGCACACCTCTTCCCTGCTCTCTCCCTGCTCTCCCTCCACCTCCACCCTCCATGGAACACTTCCCCCCTGCTTCCCCCCATGCATCCACCTACCTCTCTGCTGCTCAGCGGTCTGCATGACCACTGATCAGCGGAGCTCTGGCACTAGCCCAGCACCAGCCAGCACTGGCGGAGCATCGGCGATAGGGCTCACAAATTTGCCTTATGGCACGTTTGCCACAGCGTGCGCCAGCAGTAAGCCAGTGTGCCAAGCTCAAGATTGGGTTCTCAGTTCCTTGCTTACAATAAAGAGTTAATAATACATGTCTGCCACCACCATCCCCAGACTAAGATCTGTTGAGAAAACATACATGAAAAGTACTGTGTGGTTAGTATCATTATCTTGGAAGGGAACTACAGGGTCATTGAGTCCAATCCCCTGCCAATTCAGGCTGTCATCAGCTACAGCATCCCTGATATGTGGCTATGCAGCCTCTGCTTATCAACCTCCATTTATGCAGCATGGAGATGCTCCATAAATGCTCCATAAATGCTGCCACTTTCCAAGGCAGACTGTTCTACTTCTGATTAGTTCTTACTATCAGGAAGTTCTTCCTAACATTTAGCCTAAATCTTCCTTGTACTTTATTCTGGTCCTAACCTCCAGAGCAACTGAGAAAAAACCTGCTGCATATGGGTCTGAGCATCTCAGATATTTACAGTTAGTTATCATGTCACCTCTTAACTGTGGCTGGGGAAAGCATCACATTAGCATTTATCTATGTATTTTATGAGATATAGACTGCAGTCCAAAGTATACTGGGCCCGGTAAGTTTGCACCGGTCTTTCCAGGCCAGCACAGGGGTCCGGGGGTGGGTGGGAGGTAGGCATTTCAGGGCGGGGGGGAAGGAGGGTAGCAGGTGGGCCTGTGGGTGGGTGACAGAAGAGTGGGGCACTTATGCTGGATCCTGTCCACGTTCCCAGGCAGCCCGCAGCTACTCTGGGCTGCTTGGATCTGCACCACCTTTTTATGTGGTGCAGATTGTAGTAGCCCCATTGGGGTAGCAGCAACTTTTCCCAGAATAAGGGGAAATGATTCCCCTTGCTCCAGCCTGAGCTGCAGGCAGCTCCAAACTTGTGCTGGATATGGTGCAGGCCTGCCGGCTTCCCCATTCCAGCACATTAGAATTGCGCTGATAATCTCCCTTATCCATTAAGTTTCAGTGCAGAAAACAAACTTAAAAAGACAATTATAAAAAGGTTTCAAGTTGATCAATTTAAGCCATTTCTACCCAATGTTGAAAATATGCAACAGGGATCATATGTGAATGCCTATGGACTGGGCAGAAATGGGTTAAAAATATATATGATATTCACTAATGGACAAGCAGTTGCATATAAGGCCAAACAGATGAGCATCACTTTGACAGTTGGGGAAAGATGGGTTTTGGAATCAGCCTACTTACTTTTCCTCCCTTCCCTTACAACAGGGGACTGCTGGTGTCAGAAGTGGCAACACATTACTTAGCAACACACATCCAGCATGAATCACCATGCCGGCCACTTTGGGTGATGGTTGCAAGCTCCCTTCCCCTTGTGGGATCAGGACAACTGTTAAAGTACCCCTATTTATCCTCAGTTACTAACCAGCTTACTTACCAGCTAACCAGTTACTTACTCAGCTTGCCCAAGTGATAAGGTCCTAAACACCTGGAGCATATCTCAGAATGAAGGGATCTAGAGCTAGGAGACACTGCTGGAAACACGTACTCTAAGGCAATCAAATAATCTCATGCTTTCAAAGTCCCCCTCTGCCCTATCAACTTTTGGATCTTGGTTTTTGTGTTACAATGCCTAAGAAGACAACATGCATCTCAGACCATCTGATGCCTCAGGTGGCGTAGGCCAAGATTCCGAGCTTCAGGAGAGTGGGCGAGTGAGCAACTGCAGCATACTTGACGCTTTCTGTTCTGACAAAAGTCTATCACCTTCTCAGAAGCTTCTTGCTTCTCAGAAGCTTCTTGCTGTTGTCTTAAGCGGGTGACCACAAGGAATAGCAGAATAGAGATTAGAAAGCCCCTGGTTCTAGCCTCAGCTATTTCTAACATATTACTTAAATTTCAGACATTGATTGTATAAGATTACGGTCATGCGTTTCCTGGTTTGGTGCATTGATGAGGAGGTGGGAGATCATTCTAGTACTCATGGAATCCATTAAAATATGACAGATGTCAATGGCAAAACACCTGTGGATTTGAATTACTGGGCTGCTGCACCCACCATGCACAGATACTTTTTTGTGTTAAAAGTGACAGTTTCTTTTCCACATTTCATCACTAAAAATGAGAGACGCGGAGAAAACAAGCCAAGCTTAAGAATGTGCATGTATCTGGTTGTATAAGATCACAGTCCTGTGTTTCCTATGTATGTACGAGAATAACGAGAGTTGGAGAGAGAAACAAACTGAGCTTGAGAAACCATTCAATTTTACAATGCAATCTGTATTGTGTCTACTCAGAATTAAATCCCAGTGAGCTCATCAGGACTTACACCATCCTAACTGTGCTTAGCTGTTCAGCTGCAATTACTCAAATGTGGAAACTGTGACTATAATTAGCTTCTGGACCCAATTCAAGGTGCTGGTTTTAACTTTTAAGTTAACATCAGAGAGGGGGTAGGCCTACAAATCTTTATGCCCCCTCATCAGTGAAAATCATCACTGATATTTATGAGAAATGCATCAAATACAAGTATTATTAGCATTAATTAGATGACATTAAAAATGATCTTCCCAGCATCTTATAATATTACAAATATTGCAATATTACAGCAATTGACTTTTTTTTTTAATAAGCCAATCATATTTGGGATGGAGGCTTCCATAAAACTGACTGTGTAGCCACTGTTGCAGGAAGACTTACTGCTAGAACCAAATCTGCAGACTATAGAGGTCTGGAGATTATGCTCTGTCCACTGCTACCTTTTGAGGAGTGCATGTACATCAGCATGTGTGTATTCCAGCCTCTGGAGACTGATCCAGAAGAGATGGAGACAGCAGCAGCTAAAGATCAGGCTTTTTGGCTGGTAGGAACATCAGTTGTAGCCATCAGTTCCCCTTTTCAGTTGTTCTGCAGAGCCTGGCTTTTAACTGGCAGGAACATTAGCTGCTGCCATCTCACCTTCCCAATCTGGAAAGCAATCCAGGAGGGTATTTAATGCAGTTTGAGGGCAGTGGAGGGGCACCTCCCACAAGTATCCCCCAAGCTGCGAGTTGAAGGAGCTGGTTCACCCTGGCAAAAGAGGCTGTGGGTTTAACCAATGTTCAAATTGCAAAGAGGTCACAAGGGGCCTGTTGCCCTTACTTTTTGAAATGCCCCCCAGATCCTGTTTTTAGATGGGGACATGATTTGATTCAAATAGAGATGGAATTTGTAGATTTAATTAAGGGTCCCCTACTTTTCCCGTATAATTCAGGCACTTGGTTCTAACCTACATCCCCAAAAGTGTTCATATTGACATGAATATTTTTGCCAGGAAGAGAATCTTTTCACCATGGTCTCCTCCTTTTAATTGAATTACTGTCCAATCCTACCTAAATCCCCATATGGCAGGGCTTCTCAAACTAGGGCACTGCGACACCCCAGCCTGAGGGCCCTGGCCTCTGCCCCCTTAAGGGGTGGGGGCAGGGGGAGACAGCGATGCAATCATGTTCCACTTCCGGTTTTGTGGAGGCGGAGCGCAATCGCTCCGCTTTCACTTTCTAAGCTTCAGGGAGCCCTGCAAACGGTCGCACAGGGCTCCCTGCACCCCCTTAGCCCCCACAAGGACTTACTGGCGCTGACTACACTGCTTCCTGTGGGGGATTTTTGGCTCCCGGAGGGTCTTCTTGGGGTATTTGTCCTCTTGCCCCTGGATAAGCCCCAGCAGCCACAACAGGTCAACTCAGACCTGCGCCAGCAAGATCACTGGCGCAAGTCCACATTGATCCAAGGAGGATCAGACCCAGGAAGGGGGCTTGGATATGGAGAGCATTAACACTGAGCACTGACACTGCCAATCCTGCCCCCTTTCCGGGCTTGATTTGCTCCCCCTTGCCCCTGTTGCAGCCATGTTCTGTCCTCCCCTCACCCTGTTCAACCCCCTCCCTACCCTCCATACACCTGCTCTGGACTTACCTGCTCTGGCACACCTGGGCCTTGTGCTGTTGCAAAACGTTTTACGGTGCTTTTACGACCCGCGTGCAACAGCGGAACACGTGTTCCACTGGCACAGGCCCTTGTTAGGATTGGGTCATTTATTTTTTGAGACTTCAGATGAACAGGGACTCCCCCATTTGTGGCCACACCTGAATTTCCCAGTGAAAGGGGAGTTCCCCCATACCACAAGGGACTCACAGAGAAATGAATGGAGACCAAACGTCTTCAGATTTCCCAAGAGGTTGAAGAGACCAGTGAAAAGAAAACTGTTTCAAACCATCCTTTTACTACAGGTTGTTGTTATGTCACTTTTTAAAGAAGAATCACTTGAAGAGTTCAATGCAATAAAAGGCTTTTGGCACACTGGTACTGGAGTGTCTCTTCCCTCCCTCCACTTGCCATTGCAGTGAGAGAGGTTTTCATTCAAGCCAAGCTGTCTTTATAGAAATTTTATGGAAATAAGCACATATGTAAACCATCACACTATTGTTCCAGAACAGTTCATCCTAAACTGCAAACTCAGACTCTAGGTTTGAGTCACAGCAGGTGTATATGGATCAGATAAGCAACAGCTGCCTTATTCTCTGAGTTGATGTGGGGCATGTAAACTTATAGGAAGAATCTCCAGGCTGCAACTGGGCAAGCCAAATCTCTACTCAGAAATTAATTCCACCGCAGTCCATAAGGTTTACTTCCAGTTATACATGCAAAGGAATGGAAGTGTAAGGCTATTTTGGGAAGTCACATTTATCTCATGGGAAAGCAGTGTTAATGCAGCATATGCATTCCAGGTATACAATCCATCTATCAGCAGTAGTTGCCAAGGCATCCTTTCAATCTGGTAGTATAATCACACGGCTTTTTAATTTCACTTACAGGACATGGCTAGAAACGAGAAAGTTGATTTAAGGGGGTGAGGAACTGTCCACAATCAATAGTTATGCTATTAAAAGTGAGAAAACCTTCCTGAATGCATTCCAGTATCTTACTGGAATGGCAGAGATGTGCACCTACTCCCAGAGGCCACCTGGGCTAAAACCTGCCATATACTGTATTTGGTTCATATATTGAAATGGGTATTCTGAAAAGCAGTCACTGTTTCACTTCTACCTAGCATAATTCCAAGAAAAGGGAGGAATAGAAATGGAACAGTTGGGAGCAGTATGTGTGTGTGTGTGTGAGAGAGAGAGAGAGAGAGAGAGAGAGAGAGAGAGAGAGAGCTCTCAATGGCTCAAAATGAAAAGAAAAGCCTGAAGGGAATCACCAAATAGGGGAAAACCCTTAAAGCAACAGTCGGGGAGAAAACCACTCTTCTGCGCTGCCTGTTACCAGGCACTGAGCCCTGCAAATTATGTGACTTGAGCAGAAAAGGGGATTCAGGCAGTTATTTATGTAGATAGCGCTGCCCATGTGTGCAGCACTTTACACAGATGACAGAAACGGTCCCTGTCCCAGAGGTTCACAATCAGTTGGTCCAATGAGGCACACAGAAAGAATGGGGAGTACCAAAACTAAAGAAAAGGGGCACTCCAGGCCACAGCAGCGCGTTAAATAGAGTGTCACATAAAGTTAGTAATAGTACACTTTCTTATGCTGCCTGTGTTAAAAATAATCCTCTGTTAAGTGTGGGGCTGTACTGCCCAGAGTGCCTTCATTACTGTGTGGCCAGGAGGCGTGCAGCTGGCCAGGCAGGTTGGGCAATTATCATGAAGGTTGCCCATTTCTTGGCAGTGCAGTATCCTCTACCTCCAACTCACCTCCCTCCCCTCCCCCTAAAATTCCACTCTCAGCAATTTCTGGCAAAGATTTTAATTTGTTATCAAGAAGTTATATCTTTAAGTAGTATGTAAAATACTTCAGAATGTGTGTCCCATCCATTCTTACTAAAGCTTCTAGGAGTACGATTCCCATATACCTCTATGCTCTAATGGGGAGATTATTTGCCAGTATGTGACTTGTAAATTGTCACTTGTAATTTCTGCCACCAGTGTCTACCATGTAGAAATCCCCCCTCCCCTGTTCTCTCTCTCTCTCTCTCTTTCTGTCCTAGCACTTTCTATTCTCTTCTTTCAGACATGTGCAGTGATTCATCCCTTTTCCTTTCAATAGACCCCATCGCTTCATCTTGTGCCTATCATGTGAACTGGCATTCACCCCCAACCATGGTTCAGCATGACAGGCTGAATGACCATGCGAAGTATTTACAAGAATTTGGAAACAATACTAAAGCACTTCTTCAAAATCCTTCAAAAGGATTTTCAGGGGCCACCATCAGTGGGGATTCCCCTTCCCATCCATATTGAGGCTTTACTGAATTTTTCCAGCAATTGTGTGAAAAACATAACATGAAATAGCTGCTGCTTGATATGATGACATATCACACATTTCAGTGTAATATCAACGATCACATCTTCTGTTGATACTGAATGAGGCCTTTTTACAGCAGTGGGGCAAAACAGGTAGACGAAAGAACAATATTACACCTATAGTGTGAAACTGCAAAACAACACTAAGTTCTCTTGCCATTATTCCCCTGCTCTCCGCCCCCCCTTTTAAATGTTGATTCAAACCACAATCTTAAATGTTGGCTTTATTTGGAGTTGAATTAGGAGATACCAGAGACCCAGATTCAAATCAATGCTTGCCATTCACTATCTCTCAACCTACCCTACATAAGAATGTTGTGAGGACTGCAAAGAGAAAAGGCTAAAACAGAGATGCCATTGCATAAACTGGAGGCATATGCTACAGCCACTTTGCTGAAGCCAAGCAAGCCTGGGTCTGCTCAGTGCCTGGATAGGAGATGATCTTGCCTAGAAATCCCCTTGTATGCCTCTTGGAATTCCACAATGGGAAAAAAGCCAAATATAAAAGTCTATAAAGCACATTTTTCCTCCTAATTTTTTGGTCCTCTAACATACATTAGCTATGCAATAGCCAGACTAGAGAGCAAAGGCAGCCTGCAGCACAGATGGTACTTTCATTATCCACAGTTTGGTTTCATGTGGCTTAGGCCCCCTTCCTTTCTTCTTGAAGAGGTTTCCCTGCTGAATACTGGTACAATATGACTGACGTCAACAGTATTCTGCTTCTAAGAGGGCTGTTTTTCCCCCAAACTTCTGATACCTGAGCGCACAATCCTATGCTTGTCTACTCAGAAGTAAGTCTCATTGTCTTCAGTGGGGCTTACTCTCAGGAAAGCATGCACAGGATTGCAACCTGAGGCACCCATATTCTAATTTTTGAAAATAAATAAAAATTGAGGCATACTTCACAGCCTTACTTCTCTGAATAATTTACTTCTCTGAGTAATTTTTAGGGTAAAAATTATCTGCCATAATTGTTATTCTGTGTCTCTGCATGAATAACTGAGCTGGACGTGCCATTTGAGAAGAATGAAGGAAGCCCAAAGCAGCAATTGGCAGAGATGCAACAAACAGATTCTGTTGAAGACAGAATAGGTTTCTTACATCAGGAGTGACTGAAATATCTTCTTGTTTCAGAGAGACAGCATGCAGCAACACCTACACTGGATGGAAATTGATTGGAAGTGGCAAGACGAGATCATGGAATTTTTGATAGAAGCAGTGGGATCACCGTCATCTGTGGGTGAGAACTTGGGTCACACAGAAACTCTTAGAGCACAATTCACTGCGCCAGCAGAGGGTGTCGTGAACATACCATAAAGCATGTTCACGGCGCCCAGAGAGCAAGCAGCGCTGGCAGGGAGGCCTGCACTGCCCGGCCAACGATGTATTCAGAAGAACGGCCACCAGCAGAGATAAGAAATGTGACAGATGGGTCAGGATGATGGAATGAAGGCTGGGAGGGGAGTTTCAGGGGAGGGGGAAATATGGGCAGATCAGGCCCAGGATGGGGCAGGATTGGCAAAGCAGGCCTCTGTCATTCCCTAACTCACTGTTTCTCAAACTGTGAGTCAGGATCCACTAGGTGATCTGTGAGCCAATTTCAGGAGGGTTCATTTCACATTCATTTCAATGTGTATTTTATTTTTAATGTCTTAGACTTGATGCTACCATGGTATGTGACTGTATTTGGGAAAATGGGACAGATCAGTACTTTTAACAGGCTACTCTGTATATGCTTTTAACAATGATAGTCAACGGGGCTTACACCTGGGTAAGTGTGGATAGGATTGCAGCCTTTGGGATATTTGGAGAATTTTTTTTAAACAGATCAGCAATTGCTTGGGATGGTTAGGTGGGTTCTTCTCTATTTAAAATTTTTTTTTAAACATATACTTATTGTCACGACATAACCAAGCCAACGCAGGTGTCTCTGTTTCAGCAGTGTATACATGCTAGGGATTCCAGCTCGTTCCAGGACTGTGTTGTTTGGAACTTTGTCCTGTCAGGTGATAAAATAGGAAGGAGTTGCACCTCACCCCCTCACAGCTGCGGGCTGGTCCGGTCATGTCATGAGAATGGACGATGGCCGGATCCCATCTGTGGAAAACTCGTGCAGGGAAAGCGCCCTACAGGTAGACCACAGCTGTGATACAAGGATATCTGCAAGAGGGATCTGAAGGCCTTAGGAGTGGACCTCAGCAGATGGGAAACCTTGGCCTCTGAGCGTCCCGCTTGGAGGCACGTTGTGCAGCATGGCCTCTCCCAGTTTGAAGAGACACTTGGCCAACAGACTGAGGCAAAGAGGCAAAGAAGGAAGGCCCATAGCCAGGGAGACAGACCAGGGACAGACTGCACTTGCTCCCGGTGTGGAAGGGATTGTCACTCCCGAATTGGCCTTTTCAGCCACACTAGACGCTGTTCCAGAACCACCATTCAGAGTGCAATACCATAGTCTTCTGAGATTGAAGGTTGCCAACACACACTTATTGTCAACTTTTAATATACTTACTTAATTTGATTTGATTCTGTCATTTGGGAGGGTGTTAAAAAAATTTTTCTGTTTGATGGCATCACTTACAACTATGATATCACTTCGTGGTTAAATGCATCACTTCTGGTTGGACCCGACAGATTGTTATTCTACAAAGTGGATCCTGGTGCTAAAAATTTTGATAACCATTAAGTTCCATCCCAGGCCTGATGGCTTTATACAGGGCTGCTTGGACTTGCACCTGCTATTTAGCAGGCACAGATCCAAGTAGCCCCATAGGGAAGGCTGGGGGCATTACTCAGCATAAGGGGAAAAATATCCCCTTAGCCTGAGGTGACCTCCAGTCTGTTCTAAAGCTGTGCTGGATTCAGTGGAGGAAGCTTATAATTGGGCTGTTAATTATTTAATTTATTTCTCACTGCACAAAGTTTGGGAATTACTGGTCCATAGCCACAAAAGCTATCCTCCTTTTCAGTCTTTCCTATATAAATGGTACCTCAACATCTCATTTTATCCAAATGTTTTGTATGTCACCCAGGATTTTAATTGAGAAGTTTACATATAGCAAAGCAAATCTAAGCCCCACAATGAATGTTTCCAAATAATGGATGAATAACTATCTGACACAGGGAAAAGGACAAGGTAGAAAAGAATGTTAAGGAACAGTCCAGAACATTCCATGCCTGTTGCCATTGATCAATCACAGAAGACAGGCAGAATACTACCTTGAGGCATTAGAAGTTTGGCTGACTTCCAGACTGGGCTGGCCAGGTGGAAAAACAGAATGCTTCTGAACATAAGAGAAGCCCTACTGGAGCAGGCCATCTAGTCCAGCAACCTGTTTCCCACAGGGGTTAACTGTCTTTTGGAAGCCACAAGCAAGAGATGAAAGCATCTCTCTCTCTCACCATTGCTCCCCTGCAACTGGTTTTCAGAAGCATAATGCCACTGAACCTGGAACATGACTATCACGATTAGTAGCACATTAGCACATAACCATCATGATTAGTAGGCACTGACATATTTCCATGGATTTGTCCAATTCCCCTTTGAAGACATTCAAACTAGTGGCCATCTTGTAGCCATGAATTTCACAGTCTACATTGTATGTGAAGACGTACTTCCTTTTGTTTGTTCTAAATCTCATGCCAGTCAGTTTCACTGAATGGCGCCTGGATCTAGTGTTGTGAGGAAGAAAAAGTCTCTCTATGCACTCTGTCCACACCATGCATAATTTTACATGTCTCAATCGTGTGTTGTGTCCCCCAATCATTTTTCCAAGCTAAAAAATCCCAAACACTGTAACCGTATCTCATCAGAAAGGTGCTCTAGCCCTCTGATCATTTTGGTTGCCTGCTTTTTCACCTTTGGCAGCTCTACAATATCAGCATCTCTCCATGGTTCATTATCTCTCCATGGTGGCCATACTGGATACTTGATGGCCATACTGGATGGTGGCCAGCCTGTGGATACTTATACTGAATCAGACCCATGGTCCAACTGGCTCAATATCACAGCCTCTTCCTAAATTACCAGATCTGATGTAAGGACACCAAAGAGCTCTCCTGCTGCCATACCCTTGCTCATGGTGTGCTGCTTCTAATGGTGTGGACAAAGTTGGGGTCAAAGTAGGGCCAGTCCAACCTAAAAAGGTGAAGAGGTAGTGGCTGTATAGCAGAATTTCAAAGGCTCCAAGTTAATTGGGAAAATGCTGTAGGGAGAACACATACATATGTCACTAGACCCTTAGGACAACATGGAAACCAGCTCTGCAACTGCAAAAAAAAGAAAAAAAAAACACCCCAGAAGAAGAGATACAATTCCCCCTGCCTCACAGCAACAAATAACAAAACAGAAGGGTACAGCAAACTGAGTTTTGCCTAGTGCAGAAAAATAGATTGAGGCTGCAATTCTATGCACACTTGCCTGGGAGTAAATTCCATTCATCTCAATGGGCCTTCCTTTTGAGTAAACATGCACAGGATTGCACTGTGAGTCAGTCTTGGACCAGGAATCAACCCCCATACTTTGAGGGGACTCTGAACACAAATTAGTATACTGGGTCCAGAAGCTTGTTCCAGCAAACCTGATTCTCTTTCTCCGGAGGAGCCATGACCATTTGATCAGTTTGTATTTGTAGTGTGATTGTAAAGGTAAGAAAATTGCTGTAACTGGAAATTAGCTGAATTGACAAAAGAATTCTTTCTTTTATCTTTCTCTCTCCCCCCCCCCCCAAAGAGATGTTAAAAGACACAGAGTCCCTATCTACAAAGAGGCAGCCATCTGATCCAGATACAAGGAGTTAGGATTTTAAAAAAAAAAACACCACCAAAAAACAGCCTGCAGTCTGTAAAAAGTACAGTTAAGTTCAGTTAAGAGAGAGAAAAGTGAGGACTATCCAATTCACCTGATGCAAGAATGCTGACTTGCTTGGTTTATAGCTCCCTCTGGTGGCTTTCATGAAAGGGGAGGAAAGCTCTGTAATGCTAGATTCGTTTTTTAATCTCATGCCCAAGCCACACGTTACATGACACAACGGACTTTCATACCCAGAAACAACTGGTTGAAGAAAAAAAAGACAGAATAACGTATAGAAAGATACCATTACTTTTTGCTAAAGCACCTCCCTTGCTTGAGAAAGCTCCCAGATTCGAGCTCTACTATCTCCAGGAAGGTCAGGGAAAGACTCCTGTCTGAAACCTTGGAGCAGTGATTTTCAACCTCTTTCTTCTCATGGCACACTGACAAGGCAGTAAAATTGTCAAGGCACACCATCAGTTTTTGGACAATTGACAAGGCACACCTTGCTATTGGTGGAAGGCTCATATCCCCAGTGGTCCTATTAATAAATGACCCTCCACCAAACTCCCATGGCACACCTGGGGACCATTTGCGGCACACCAGTGTGCCACGGCACAGTGGTTGAAAATGGCTGCCTTGGAGTGTCACACCTAGCCAACATAGCAGTCCTCAGCTAGCTGGACTGAAGGTTGGACTCAGGTGAAGATATGCTTTATTTGGTCATGTGGCAGCTGTATATCTCAAGTGCTGTAGTAGCCCAAGAGCTGCCCTTAAAGACAGCTTGAAAACTACTATTCGTTCAAAATGCAGAAGTTATCGTACCCTACCCACTCTACCCTGAGGATAGTTCCTCAGTTATTGCACCAATTTTCTGCCAGCTACATCCAGTATTTCCAGGTTCACTTTACAGTGCTTGTTTTACTCTAACTTTCTAACTGGCCTAGGACCAGACTATTTCAAGGACCAGCTTTCCCCATATAAGTCCGCATGCCTTAGAGTACTTCACAAGCTGTGAGGTTTGGCCAACCATTAACTCAGATTAGACAGGATTAATGATATCAGAGCTGTTGTATTCTTTTCCTGGAGAAAGTCATTAAGCCCTCTCTCTGTTTTTAAATGAACTGATTGTCTTTCCTCCTAACAGAGGCTTTTACACCTTTAAAATCTGCCCCCCCAACACACACACACACACACCCCATAGAAGTTTTTTATTATTATTATTATTATTATTATTATTATTATTATTATTATTGCTGCTGCTGCTGCTGCATTGGTCTGACTTTTCTCTAGGGTTCCTCCAGTGAAATTAAATTGGAACATGGCCTAAGCCAGTGTGTGAAATGTCAGCATGCTAGAAAGCCATAAAGCAAAGGGTGCACCGGGGGTATTTCCCCATTCTTAACCAAATATTTAAATTGTCACAGGTGTGACAGGGTGCTATCCCAGCAACAACTGTATGTAGTACAAATGCATTCTATAGAAACTACTTGCTGGACCCAGATGGCTTTTAATATATTGTACTACAATGTAGATTCAGAGGGCTTCTGGTTTTTCCACCGTTTCTGTGACTTCTGTACTGAAAAAGGTCCATGGGAAAAGGACAAACAGTTCTTCTTTATCTGTTCCTCTTCCTTTTCTACCCAGCTGCACACTGTTGTAAGGGGTGGCTTGAGGAGCCAACGCTTAAAGACCTCAGTTCTTGGGTTCAAAGTAGACAATGCTTGTTGCACAATTGCAGCCTGCATGTTTGTTTCTTTAGTGTAAATAGCAGCCACATAGGTCCTGATACAGATTGGAACTGAAGCCAGGTGGGGAGATAAAATCCTTAGCCTGCACCATGGGCCTGATCCTTTTGCCCCTCCAAACACTGTTTGCCTTGGAAGGAAAGTTACCTTGCTACCAATGGGAGTTTTCTTCCTAGGCAAATAGAACTGTAATAAATATGCGTAGGATCAGGTTGCAAATTTAATAAATTTCCAGGATTCTCATGTCCCCTTATTATACCTTCAATTTAAGATGTAACTGGTTGGTCTCAATACCTTGGTGGTGTCTGAAAGTTATTTTTTCCTGCTTACAATAGCTTGGGGGGTTGCATTTAGGATGGAAACTGCTGTAGGGCAAAGTCCTAAAGGCAAGGCTCATGAGAAGGGGATAAAGGGGGTAATTTGTACACGGGCCCAGGGTCAAAAAGGGGGCCCAGGAGCCAAAGGAGGGGGCTCAGAAATTTTCTGGGATCTTACATTTTCTTATCTCATCCAGACTCACTGCCCATGGGGGATGCTATACTGCAGGCACACAGCAGTGGCTACTGCTGTAAGCCATACACACTGGACCCAGGAATGTATACATGACACTCCTTAATACAGTGTCATCAGTTCTGCTCTGTTTCACACACACCCAACCCACCATTAAAAAAATAACTTACCCATCAAGCCACCTTCTGAGCGAGAGGCATGTGTGACTAGACCAGCAATTTTCAACCAGTGTGCCATGGCACATTAGTGAGCTGCAAATGATCCATAGGTGTGCCATGGGAGTTTGGGGGAGGGTCATTTATGTATAGGGCCATTGGGGAATTTGAGCCCCCTACCAACAGCGCAGTGTGGCTTGCCAATTGTTAAAAAAAAGATGGTGTGCCTTGGCAATTTTAGCACCTTACCAGTTGAAAATTGCTGGGCTAGACCCTAAGATAGCAAGCTTTCAAACCAGCTTCTGTTTCAGTGACTTAGGGCCCAATCCTATCCAATTTTCCAGCTGTGCCAATGGGGCGTGCACTGCATCCTGTGGTGGGGAGACAGTTATAGAAGCCTCCTCAAGGTATGGGAACATTTGTTCCCATACCTTGAGGCTGCGCCGGTCTGGAAAGTTGGATAGGGATTGGGCCTTTAGTAGATTGTTACTCCGTACTGTGAAAAGCTTCACTACCTAATGACTGGAGATTGAAGGTCCCAAATTAGTATTACTGGATGAACTAACATTTTACACCACAATTTTATTTTCAAGCTCTGAAAGATGAGTAAAAAAACATGGTGTCTGAATCTTTTAGAAGAGAAACCTCTCCCCACATCACATCAAAAGAAAAGGACAAATCAGTGCTGCATGCTGGAAACTGCAGCAGTTGATTTATTTCATCCTTGACACCTATATAAGACAATACACACATTAAAATTCATATCTTTTCAGCAGCATGAACTGCATATTTATAAGTGTTGGCATTGCTGTAGCACTGAAAACAAATGGGAAATGATTGCCTTAAAGTCATATCTAGCCATTAATTAACCTAGTTTCTACTAAGCCACTAGTGTTTAAAGTTGCCTGATGACCAGAAAGAGGCCCAGAGTGCACTTGAGTCTTTAACAGCAACTTGATCTGCAGCAATTAGCAGGTGATAAGTTTATCACTGTGTTATGACAATGATAGAAGAGACCAGACTCAAGCAATTGGAATATAAAGGGATACAACTTTATTAAGGCTCTATAGCTAGTTAACCATATTCAAATCTTAAACAACCAACCAAGCCCCAAAGGTGTGTATCTAACGGTTATATGATGAGAAGTGGCAATGCAACCGCCACCCTCCTCTTCCGTCCGACAACCCCACCATGACTCAGAGCCGTAGAACAGGTGGTGGTTGCACCCCTGGCTTCTCACAAGATACAATGCACTGAGGAAAGCCTGTCAGAGTCACCACCCGCCAAGTGGATTAAGCCTGAGTGGACAAGGCAGGCAGGCCACAAGGGGTTCCCATCCCAGATCTTCCTAAGCTCAAGAGCCATGAGTCTCTCTAGAAATACCCTCTCACCCAGGCAGTGATGCTTCAATGGTCCTAATCTAACCTGCACTGACCTTACCAGGTGTGATCTAGTCAAGGGTTGTGAAAACCATAAACAGCCCAAATTATCACCCTTAAAACTCCTGTTTCCACGCTGCATGCAAAATGTGTATGTTTAAAAAAAAAAAAAATCCCTGTTGCCAACTTGAGTCACAGGTGGCAGAAATCCTCCTAAGTCACATTAATGACTGGCCAGCCCCCACACTGCAGTACAAAGGAAGGGTAGGTGGGAGTCGTGTTCACCTGCAAAGAGCTGAAGATGAAGGTGTGGAGGCTGAAAAATAAACCTTGCTCTAGCCTTCCCCCCCTATTGGTCAAATGAAAGAATGCAGCCAGCATGAGAATGCTGTTGCCAACTCCCTTCCTTCCTCCTTTTGTATGCAATTATGCCCCCCCCTTTACCTGGTTCACAGGGGTGAAGAAAGGAGCAGCAGTCCTGCTGGTTACAGATGACCATATGCATGGATATTTAGAACTTTCCAAATAGAACTTGACCATCAACTGCAAACAACCATATTGACACCAGTTATGTGTCTTCCTCTTTGCTCAAACTCTGCTTTTACCTAGTCTAATGATTGCTCAACCCTAATTTTTGCCACCAAGTTCCTGTTACAATTGGCCTCAGAATCAGAGACAAAAAGCCACACACACCCATCTTCTTGCTTCCTTTTCCTCTGTTACTCAACCCTGTTGCTACCTCTGCTACTTTATGGCCTCATGTCTTTTTGACATTCAGAGGGCACCGGCCTATTATTTAGAAAGGAAAGCTCTGGGAATAATAGTAAAAATAGCTGCACAATTAGCTCCACACACACACAAACCTGTTGGCATTTAAAAGAAAATCCAGATTTTTTTTTGAAACAGCAAATGGTTGGCAGCAAATGTTGTTCCATTAAGACAGTCAACTTATTTTTGTCTCTAATTTACAGCCTGGTCCTTCGCTGAATGTTTGGCTTTTATTAAAGGCGTAATAAAGGAAGTCTCCAGCTCTCTTACTTGGGGAGATAAAAAGAAAATAATTCAGGTTGTGTTCTACCCAATTGTTCTCTAATTAATATATTGAAGTAACTTTAAACATATGAGGGCACAATCCAAACCAACTTTCCGTCACTGGCATAGCTGTGTCAGTGGGGCATGTGCTGCATCCTGCAGTTGGGGGACAGTCATGGAGGCCTCCACAAGGTAGAGCAATGTTTGTTCCCTTACCCTGGAGTTGCATTGCCCTTATGTCAGTGTTGGAAAATTGGTTAGGATTTTGACTAGAAACTACTTGTATTATCAGTTCTGGCTGTTTTGCAAGGAATCCCTGCCCATTTAGGCCCCAAAATTTCTTAGCACAAAATTTCTGGCTATGAGCCTATTCCTTTAAAAGAAGCAAAGAAGAATAGTAGAACAGAGAATAGTACAGATATAGAATAGAACAAATATACAGTAATTGTTTATATTTCTGTCTGGATTATGGCAGGTGCCTTTTCAACTACTGGTACTTGCTGCAATAGAGGCCAATTGCCCCTTGCCAGATAGGTCCTGAAGACATAGCGAGAGCTGGTCCACACATAACTACTGCCTTATGATGAACTGCATGTGTGAATGAACCATCACAAATCAAATGCCACATACAGAACATTCAGACCACGTCACATCACCTCCAAATTCAACTGAGTAATTTCACACAGGCTACTGTGCGTGTGTGCTGGATTGAGTGCTGAATGGGCAAGTGATTAGAAATTAAGAACTGTACATGTACAGTGCGTCTACTTTTCTATAGATGCTCAAAAGACATAGTCCTATTGACTGATCTAGCTAAGTTGTGCAATGGGCAGCCCATGAAAGCTTAACTGAAGGAATCAGGCTTCAGACTTACCCAGTAAATCACATTTTTTATCTAAAGTGTGTCGGTTTCCAAGTGCCCTTTATGTTAGATAGCCTAAGACAGTGGTTCTCAAACATTTAGCACCAGGACCCACTTTTTATAATGAAAATCTGTCAGGACCCACCAGAAGTGATGTCATGACCAGAAGTGATGTTATCAAGCAGGAAAATTTTTAACTATTCTAGGCTGCAATCCTACCCTCACTTACCCAGGAGTAAGTCCCATTTACTATCATTGTTAAAAGCATATATATAGTAGCCTGTTAAAAGTACAGATCTGTAACATTTCTCCAGTGCAGTCACATGCCATGGTAGCATCAAGTCTAATATATTTTTAAAAAAATATTGAAATGAATGGGTATGCATCTGAAATTGGCTTGCAACCCACCTAGTGGGTCCCAACCCACAGTTCGTGAAACACTGGCCTAAGACCATCTGCTCTAATGGATATGCAAAAGTAACTATGTAATGGTTACAAAGTACCGTGATTCAAACTTTCTGAGATTGTATAGATTTTTGCATATCAAAAATATATAACAGCATACTGAGAAGGTAGCAGCATAGGGGTGGAGGTCATGTAGTTCAGCCTCCTGGATGCAAAGCAACCATCTATATATGCAAAAGTCCTGCACAGATCGACCCTCAAAATCCAAACTGCTATCAGGCAGCATGGGCATAACAACATTAGCAGAGCAAAAGGTTTTCTGACTGACAGCAAACTAAGCAACATGTAAGTGTAACAGAAAAAGCATGCTTTTTATAAGCTACTCACTGGGTCATCTGGCCTGGAGAAAAAAATGCTTCCTCAGACTTGAGTATCATTTAAGAACAATCAACTGAGTGTCTAAGACAAATACTTTTTGAAATATTAATCATCAAATAACCAAAATCCTAACTGCTAGTGGTCCCAGATACCTATTTACTAGAAGACTGATTTTTCTGTGGGTTATCAGTGTCGGAATGTGCTAACAGAGGAAGCTACAGCTTCCCAGAGTGACTGTAGAGTCTTCTGTGGTCTTCAGCCTTTTCTGGAACTAAAGATTATATGTCCCTCTAGTATTGTAGAGGGACTATTGTACTATTGTAGCTTTGGTTTGATTTGCTCCTTTCCTAAAGGGATCAACTGTAGTGTTAACGACGACTGTTTTCACTAGCGATGGCAATCATTAATTCACCATAGTTGATCCAACTGCCTGCATATGATCCAACACTCACTACTGATCAGAAATAGTGCCTGTTTTCTGATTCCTGACTCATGGGAATAAGATATACTTTTGAGAATCATCAATGATAACTCTCCATTAGGCTATATAAAAACCTAAAAATTGTGTGGTGTTTCAAATTATCCACTGCTGAGAAACAGAAATGCACTGTTAATGTAACATGAGCTACATCAGTCTCTCAAGTAGCCCTTGGGAAAGACAGTGACATTAACAGATGTCCCTAAGTAAATCTCAGTTGCCACCTGTTGAACTGGATGTTTCTCAGCTAAAGTCCTTTTGAAAAGGTTCCAGAGGAGGCACCTGTGCATTCCTGTTGCCAATGTTACTGCTTCTGTTGTAGGAGAACTTCAGGAACTCTACACTTCCCTTGACTACATGCCTACCAGGGCCGGCTTTAGGCAATTGGGGATTTTAGGCCATTTTGCCCAATTGGGCCCCACAGACAGTGGGGGCCCCATGCTGCCCTTCCACCCACTGCTGCTTCCAGTTGGTCCAAAATTGGTGCCATGCAGGCAGTAGCATATGTGCCTTGCTCTTTCTCCGCCCTAACAGCTCCCAGTGCCATTCTCTCCCCTGTCTCACTCCGGAGCGGACTGCTGTGGATGGGGCGGTAATGGGTGTGAATCGGGGAGTGCTGTGGGCTGGGCACACACTATACCACTAAAGTTACAGAAGTCCTATCCACCTGCACAGTAATAACAGATTTTTTTTCTCTTGGTCTAGGTCAATTCGAGAGCTAAAAAAATGAGTAGGTGGGCCCCGCAAAATTAGAGGGAGCCCTGCGAAAGTGTTTCCAATTGGGCCCCGCAGTTCCTAAGGCCGACCTTGTGCCTAGCAGTCTGTGTACATGCTCAAACTAAAGACAGCAACATTGGCAATGCACAGAATTGAAAATCATTTTCAGAAGCATTTCTCTCTTGTAGCCACCTGGTGGCACTGGGTAAATATTTGTTACTATTAAAAGCTTTTATTTTTTTACCCCCCTTTCTGATTTTGCTGTGAAAGCCTGTCAAGGCCTATGCACATGCCTTCTTATGACATCCTGTAGTGTAGGGTAGCACTGAGAAAGATAACATTCACCCCTGTGAATTGCTGCTTCTCCCCATCCTCTGATCATCACATCAAACCACATATACAATATGCCACTACCGTTCATCTAAGTTAGGTTAAAGCTGCCAGCAGCAATGTGGGATCTGGATCACATTACCACCCCTTCTTTCAGCTGAGGATGTCAACTGAGAGCCCTCATGCTGAACTACAGGAGGAAGGAGTGGGGAGTGTCCTGGCCAGTGGCTTAGCTAATGCACCTGTACCCAAAGTCAATGATGATTTTGTAGCTCCTCTCCATTGCTAGAGCCTTGAAACATGACTTCTGGTTTTCACAAAAGAGGAACTTCTGGAGCACTAACCAGCAGCATGGGGCCTGGGGCAATTGCCTCCCTCAACCACCTTAAGAATGCCACCAGCCCTGGCCAGCATTCCTGCAGAATCTCTCTTCTTTTTTACATGCATCCCCTTCTTCACACACAAACACACTCAAGCCTTCTTGGGAGGACTGATGGCCCAAACCTATCCAATTTTCCAGTGCTGATGCAGCTGTGCCAATGGGGCATGAGCCACATCCTGCATTTGGGGGGGGGGGCAATCACAGAGGCTTCTCAAGGTATGAAACCATTTGATCGTTTATTATGCTGTATTGTGTTTTGTTTATAGGGCTGTACTGTGGCTGCACTGGTGGTAGAAAGTTGGATACGATTGGGCCCTAGGTCAGGCTATGGAAATGGGAGGCTGATCACTCTTCAGGTTAAAGGAGCTGTTGTTGTTGGCATCCTTCAGTCTCGAAGACTATGGTATCGCGCTCTGAATGGTAGTTCTGGAACAGAGTGTCCTCTCCAGAGCGCGAAGCCTGGGTAAAGTAGATATGGAGAATAGACTGTTACCCATGCAGCAAATCCCCCATCTCCGCATCGCTGAAATGGTCCAATGGAAAGGCAGAAGCCAATACGGTTGGTTCCAGCGGCGTTGCAGGAGTTGCCAGAACGTGACTGTGTTCAGCCATGAACTGCCTCAGGGACTCCGGCTCCGGATTTTGCCTTGAGGTTGACTCCTGAAGCCTTTTCCATAACTGGATGTAGCCACAAGGCAGTGGAGGTTTGGGATCAGAGTTTTCCTTCTCTCAGATGAGCTGCCTTCCCAGGCTATCGAGTCCCATCTACCCGGTGGCTGTTTAGTTGCCTCTTACAAGTACAGCCAAACTGAGGGCCTATTCTTATCCCCAACCCCCAGAGGAATTAAAGGAACTAGTTAAAGGAACTAGTTAGATTGATTAAATCCAAAACAAAGAGGTTTATTGAGAGTAAAAATAGGATAGACAGATTTTCAAATTTTATACTAGAAGTCAAGAGGCAATGTTCAAAAGGAATCTGAATTAAGGCTTCCCTGAATTAAATATTCCACTTTCAGTTCCACATCCACCTGGTACTGGAGAGAAAGACCTTCTTTGGAATTTACCCTATCTTAATTGGACAGAGTCATAGCTTTCACCTTGGCTGGCATCTTACAACTTAATGTAGCTGATCAGCTCTATTTTATACAATTTGGAGGGAACCAACCCTTCAGCCCCTGTAGGCTGCTTTGAAAATAGGGCTTTCAAATTTCCTGTTTCTGAGTCAGGTGAATGAACTAGACCAATGACAAGGTGTAAGCTAAACCTAGTGGGGATCCAGGAAGTTTTCAGTCAAGCCTACTGTTTCTCTGGTGATACCAGATGCTCATAGGACTTCAGAAATACACAGGAGGGGCAAGTACTATGTATGATATGTGACAGAATGGACAGAATGGGGTATATAACTGACCTAGGTCAGCTTCAGTCTACAGAGTGCTGTCATTCAGGACAAGGGATCCTTAGGAGAGGGGTATTTATCCGTGACACAGCCACTGTGACAAATAGTGTGATGTTCTGCCTGTCTGGATCCAACCACTGTCTGGATTGTTAATCCAACCCAGGGATGGAATGCAGAAGGCTTGAGAATGGCCAATGAGAGAGGTGCATTCTAGGCTCTAGGTGGGAGGGGGAAAGCTGGGGGGAGAATGGTGGTTAAACTGACCCAGAGAGTTGGGGTTGAGCAGGAGTGGTAGAGTTTTAGCTCTGTTGGAGCTGTGTGAAGCTGGAGTGAGTAACATTCACACTTGTCAGGTTGGTCTGTCACTGCATGTAAGTGCAGGCAAGGGTGGGGGTGACTTTGGTAAAGAAAATATCCTGTTATAGTCTATTAAGGTGATGGTACTGAGAGGTAAACTGAAGTCATGCCAGATCCACACTGCCGGGGTTGTTATAACAACACATAACAAATACTGATAATCTCAGCCTAATAGAAGGGTCTCTGTAACAAGTGAAAGTAAACACTCAGAAAAACAAACTGAACTGTTCACTTTCTCTGACTCACTCTAGCAGCCATGTTTCTCAGGTTCATACTGGGCACAAATCACTTTGGCTTAAGAGGTTATCTTAAGCCAAAGTGATTTGTGCCCAACATGAACCTGAGAAACTGTAACACTGTACACAGTCTAAAGAAATTGGAACCAAATAAGCCATCCTCTGCCTTTTTAGGAGGATAAAAAAAAACTTAGGGTTCAGGGTTCAATCCTATCCAACTTTCCAATGCAGATGCAGACGTGTCCATGGGGTGCGTGCTTCATCCTGTGGTGGGATGTCGGTCACCCCTCAAGGTAAGGGAATGTTTGTTGCCTTATCTCAGGGCTGCATTGGCACTGAAAAGATAGGATCGGGCCCTGAATGTATTTTTTCTTTCAAAAGCTGGCCTCCTGCATACTCATGAAGAAAGATTCATAACACAATATCTAGCCCTGGTTCTTTCTTCACTTTGAATGAGTCACAGAATAGAACCATAAAAAGTATTCTACATAAAAAGTATTATACTACCGCAACACCCAGTTTTTGTGTACACACATGTATTTTGCCCTCATTTGAAGGTAACCTGTCATAACCACATTTTCCCCCCTTTCAGGCACATGCAACTCCTGGCCTGAATCATTTATTGCAAGCATCTGTGTACAATCTTATCTAGTCAATCAATGTGACTGGTTTAGACATGCAGATAGAACGTCAGATAACAGCTGGCTGCTCTGTGGTATTATGTACATATCTAGTATATCTTTAGCACTGTCAAGAAATAGCAGCTCATTCCAGAAGCTTCTGATGCAGGAGCTGGTAAACAGTGGTAACCTTTGAGGCACCTTACTGCAAAATTACTGTGCAGGTTGTTGTACTTAAAAGAACCTTACAGGAGAAAGATAAGGGGTTGCAAAGACTATTTCCAGCAGGAACAAACCACATGTAGGTTGTTTGCAAGAAACCATGATTACTGGGAAGAGAAATTAATCAGCTTCTTCTTTGAAATTCACAATTGAACAACTTTTGCTTGGGTGAAGGGAAGTGAAGATGTAAAAGCCTTTTCTCCAACTCTGGGGTCATCTTTGCTCAGAAAACAGGCCCCATTATCTACTGCTACACATTGCTGCGGCCTAATTCAAGTTTCCCATGATTATCAGAAAGAACTGACTTCCTCAAACCCTTGCAATTAATCAAAAATGTTCTTACGATGAATTATTCCAACACCATATTTCTATGCCAGTGGTTCTCAAACTGGTGGGTCGCAACCCACCAGTTAGTGTAAAGGTTCCCCTGTCCTTTTAAGGGGCGGGGGAAGGGGAGAGGTAGGGAAGCTATCCCCAGGATCGCATCCATTTGGGGGGGCAAAGGGGATGCTTGTCACTTACTTTTAGAAGGCAGGGCTGCAGCAGGTGTGGCGAGCCCTGCGCAGAGTTCCCCAAAGCTTGGAACTTCCCCTGAAAGCGGGTGCAAAGCGCCTCCTGCGAAAAGGAAGTGCTTTGCACCCGCTTTCAGGGAAAGCTCCGAGCCTTGGGGAGCACTGCGCAGGGCTCCCCCCACCTCCTGCAGCCCTGCCTTATAAAAGTAAGTGACAAGCGCCCCCCCTTAGCAGCTCGATCCTGGGGATCGCATTGCTGCCTAGCCCCTCCCCCATAAAGACTTACTGAGGGAGTGAAGCTCCCTCAAAGTTTGAGTACCACTGTTCTATGCAACCAATTTAGGATCAGCCCTGATGGGACAAACATTTCCAATAGACTTTTTATTTACAGAGCATAAAGAACCCAATTTGAGTAACTTAAAGTTCATGAATGCTCATGAGATGTTCACAGGAAGAGCATTGGCCATGTTAACTCAGTTAAGAACAAGGGATGATTATGACAAAAACATTATACACTATTTGAGGAATAATCAGCACGCACTGTGGGGGGGAAGGTCATCCCATTTGGGAAGTCTCCCAGTGGCTTGTAGTAAATCAAACAATAATTATTACCTATATTAAAAACAAGTGAGAGTGAAGAAATAATCAGGGGTGAACTTGAGATAACAATCCAGGGCAGTTTTTGTATATCCTTAAAAAGCCTAGGTTTGCTGATGTCATAGGTTCATCCAATCAATTTTCAAGTGGGGGTCATCTGGGCATTCCAACACACCCTTTTACCCTTCCAGGTGGGTTTGGCTTCCCAATTGGTAGGCACATACCAATTTAAGCGTGGGAGGGGGTGTTAGCCAGCATACTTTGTCTGTGAGTAATTCCTGACATGAAAGCAGTGAATCCACATAGTACTTGTGTGGGATGTCATGTGACCTTTCTACAATGGTGCTGGGTTTAAAAAAAGACAGGACACTGCAGGACACAATTGCCTCAGCTGTTTTTAGGATGCTGGGACATCAAAGAAGCCTTGAGATTTGTTTTTTTTTAATGCAAAAATAGAAGGAAATAGACACTAATGAATTGTGCCACATTAGTTCCGTTTCCTCTATGGAATTGCTTCCAAAAATACACCCACTATGAATTTTCATTAAGCAGCTAATATTATATTCTGGGTTGAAAACAATCAAAAGAGTTTTCATCCCCTTTGTCATTACACAGTTATGCAGTTCATTCGTTTCAGCCATGTATCCACATCCATCAAATGGACAATGGTATTTTGCATCAACTACGAGATTAGTGGTTCTCAAACTTTTTGGGACTGGGTCCCACTTTTTAGAATGACAATCTGTTGGGACCCACCAGAAGTGATGTCATCAAGCTGGAAGTGATGTCATGGCCAGAAGTGACATCATCAAGCAGGAAAATTTTTAATACCCCCCATACAACAAAATCAAATTAAGTAAATTAAAAGTTTATAATACAGATAAGTTTTTTTAAAAATTATTTAAAATAAAGAACCCTCTTAACTCTCCCAAGCAGTTTCTGATCTTTTAAAAAAAAATTCCCCAAACATTCCAAAGGCTGCAATAATATCCACATTTACCTGGGATTAAGCCCAATTGGCTATCATTGTTAAAAGCGTATACATAGTAGCTTGTTAAAAGTAGAGGTCTGAAACATTTCTCCGAATGCAGTTACATACCACGGTAGCATCAAGCCTAATATAATAAAAACAAAATTAATGAAATTAATGGGGACCCACCTAAAATTGGAGAACTCATGCAGGGAAAGCACCCTACAGGTAGACCACAGCTGCAATACATCTGCAAGAGGGATCTGAAGGCCTTAGGAGTGGACCTCAACAAGTGGGAAACCCTGGCCTCTGAGTGGCCCGCTTGGAGGCAGGCTGTGCAGAATGGCCTTTCCCAGTTTGAAGAGACACTTGGCCAACAGACTGAGGCAAAGAGGCAAAGAAGGAAGGCCCATAGCCAGGGAGACAGACCAGGGACAGACTGCACTTGCTCCCAGTGTGGAAGGGATTGTCACTCCCGAATTGGCCTTTTCAGCCACACTAGACGCTGTTCCAGAACCACCATTCAGAGTGCAATACCATAGTCTTTCGAGACTGAAGGTTGCCTACTACCTAAAATTGGCTCGTGGCCCACCTAGTGGGTCCCAACCCACACTTTGAGAAACACTGTACTAGATTTATTTGCTCTCTCAAATAAATAATCCTAGCATTTTCCTTATATCACACACTTTAAAAGTACACAATGTCCCTCCTTGTGAAACATTTGTCAGTGCATTCAACTCAGATACTCGGTTTCTGTTGTATTGAGAAATTAAGTGATAGACACACATGGGTCAATTAGACTACACACCTTCCCTTCCAGGCTCAGTTCTACTGGGAAGGATGATCATCCTGTATAGGACTATTTGCAATATAAGTACTGCATTCTGCCCAGAGATTTGGACTACTACTACAACTCTCTGGGAGTATGTTCTTGGCAGAAGGATTCTAGATCCTCAAGCCCAATGGAGCTATGTTAATCAGCACAGAAAAATATGTTAGAAATGGTTATAAGTCAGATGCTGCTCATGGGACCAAATGAAACAATTCTGGGAGGAGGTGGTAATTAAGAAACAAGTAGGCAGGTCAAAGAGTTCTTAAGCACTCCATACTTCCCCAAGTAGTGAGGAAGTACCCTCTTAGCTAAAGAACACAACTGGAGATCACAATTTGGCTCAAACTGGGTGTGATGGAAGCACAGCAACAGACACATCGCATCAGGGTAAACAAAAAAAAAATTGGTGGTGGGTAGCGCACTTGCCTCAAAGTACTCTGAACTGCTACTGCCACAAAATGGTCAGATCATGTACTTCGCCACAAGATGTCGCCCTTACGCTTTACACTGCCAAGTTAGTGGGGAGTGGGTGGGAGAATAAGAGCTGAAAACCCAACCTTGTCACCTTCCAGGGCCTGAATGGTGCTTGTGCATGTACCAGAAAAAATGGGGGAGGGGGGCACAGAAGGGGCAAAGTGGGTGGAGTGTGAGCTCTTTCCCATAGATTTGATTTCTGCCAATAAAATCTATGGCTGCAGTCCTAACCACACTTTCCTGAGAGTAAGCCCCATTGAACAAAGTAGGACTTACTTCTGAGTAGACCTGGTTAGGATTGTGTCCTATCATTTGTCTTTCACTTTCCTTAACACTCCCATCCTAAACATAATTTCTCTTAAGGAAGCCGGGCACTTAGACTTTGATGATGGAGTTAAAAGTTCTCTCCCGCCCGCCCATATCAGTGATAAGACACGTCTGAAAACACACGTGTCATCATCACCACCCCCCAACTTTTCTGTAAAGGGTCGCTGCGCGCTTTGGTACCGTGGCGGGTTGTTCCCCCGGGAGGCGAGCAAGGACTCCGGGGTCCACCGCGGGGGGGGGGGATGTTTGCTGGTGGGTCACGATCCGATTTTTGGTGGGTCATGAAGGGCCGGAGAGAGCCTCCAGTGTAAACACAGGTGATGGCGGGATCAGATAACTAATTGCCTCAAGCCCTGAGAGGACATTCAAAACAATCAGCTAGCTCAGCCGTTTTCATCCACTGTGCCATGGCCGCAAATGGTGTGCCGCAAATGGTCTGCAGGTGTGCCATGGCAGTTTGGGGGAGGGTCATTTATTAGTGGAGCCACTGGGGGATGTGAGCCCCTCACCAACGGTATGGTGTGCCTTGTCAATTGTCAAAAAACTGAAGGTGTGCCTTGTCAATTTTAGTGCTTTGCCAGTGTGCCCTGAGATTAAAAAGATTGAAAATCACTGAGCTAGCTGCTAATTGCCCTGCAAAGAGCTCAGCTCCTGCAGTTTGCAAGGCACTCGGCTCCTGCAGTTTGCAAACACGTGTAAATACAGAGAGAGAAATGTGTCTTAGTTGGTGCTCCCCGCATCCCCACGGGGGGGGGGGATAAGGATGCTAGTCCTCTTCACCCTGTCTCCTGGACCTGCCTGAAGATGCCCCCTTTCCGCTTGCTGTTGCTCCCCCCCCCCCCATCCCTGGAGAGGCTGGAGGAAGCTCTGTCCAGGGTTGGTTTGCTGGGCTGGGAGCACACAGAAGGCAGTCAGGGAGACGTCTGGAAACCCTTATGCATGACGGTAGATGCCTCCTGTACATTCCTTCCCCTCGTCACAACCACGCCTTCCTTGCAAGTGGGGGGAGTTCTTCTTGACCCTTCTATTGCGAGCAGCAGGGGAAACCCAGGCGGTGACCAGCCTGCAAAGGGGGGAGGAGGGAGACGATCAGTAGTGCACCCTTATTGGTTCAATGTGGTCGAGTTGACAAGCGTGGAGGCGGAGTTCCCATAGCCTGGCTTTCCCTAGCAAGGCAACATTAGTTGCACTGGTTGCCATCGTCATCTTCTTGCTGTGTAGAGCCCAGGAGAGCCAGATCTTATCACATGTATCTCCAAGGTAAGTGACTCCTGACTTGCACAAACAGTGACCTGGTGTGCTCTTTTCCCAGGACATGTGCTCTTGTCTAGCCTCATGTCCTGGAAAAGATCTAAAATGTCCTCCTTTTCCCTGTGATCAGGTCCCTGCAGGCAGCACACAGCCTTCTTGTTATTAGATGTAATATAGATTTTCATTTAATAGGTAATATAGTGTTTAAATTGACCAGTCATGTAATCAATACATGACTGTTCTTAGCTTTTATTTTGTCATGTCCCATATTTTTCTTGGATATCCTCAGTGGCGTAGCTATTGATCAGGTAGCCTGGTGCCGAGCTCAGAATGATGCCCTGGAAGTGACGTCATGCCTGGGCTTTTAAAAAAGTGAAAATGGGAGAAAATCCTCCTCCTCCCCCACGCAGCTCACTGCCCACTTGTTCTGCCACCTCCCCCCATCATGTCCTACATTTTGGGGTGCCTTGTCTTCTTTTGTGGTTATGACAGCTGGTCACCCTCTGCAAAAAACAAGTGGTGTATCATTCAATCTAGTGAAAGGGGGAAGGGATGCTGGGGAGGGATTGCAAATTGCGCCTTATTTTTTAAAGAGCCTTATTCCAACTCGTTAAGCACTGTAGAATAAATGATGCAGGACCCAATCCTATCCAATTTTCCAGTACTGCTGCAGCTGTGCCAGTGGGGCATACACTGCATCTTGTGGTGGGGCAGCAGTCACAGAGGCCTCCTTAAGGTATGGGAACATTTGTCCCCTTACCATGGGACTGCATTGTGGCTGCACCGAGGCTGGAATGGTTGGCAACCTTCAGTCTCGAAAGACTATGGTATAAGCCTACAGCACCCAGAATTCCCAGGGGGTAACTCATCCAAGTACTAACCAGGCCTGACCCTGCTTAGCTTCCGAGATCAGGCATGTGCAGGATAAATTAGATAGGATTGGGCCCGCAGTCTCTTTTGGAGGAATCTGAGCAGGGCTCTGTGATGGCTTTGATGCCCCTGAAATAAATGGCAAGGAGGTTGTGGGAATAAAAACAGAAAAATATTTCAGTTTTTTCAGCTGCTCTGTTCCTTTGCAAATGTAGCAAGTGCTGCAGAACAATTGTTTTTATTCCCCCCTCCCTTTCTTGTGTTACAGTAGTAGGTTGGAAGAGGAAAGAACTGAGGGCCCAATCCTATCGAATTTTCCAGTGCCAGTGCAGGTGTGGCAATGGGGCATGCACTGCTTCCTGTGGTGGGGAGGCAGTCACAGAGGCCTCCTCAAGATGAGGGAACATTTGTTCCCTGACCTCAGGGCTGCACTGTTGCTGACTGGCACTGGAAAGCTGGATAAGATTGGGCCCTGAATCTCACTCCTTATTGGAGTTCTCCTTTAAGTCCATAACAGTGGTAAACTATCTTGGGGTTTGCTGTCACCCCTGGGTTAGTTTTGCCTTCCTGGTGAGGGATAAGGAAAACTTTTCCCATACATCACCTTCAGAAATATGATCACATATATGGTAGAATGTGTTGCAAAATGGTTGTCTGTATGCTATCTCTCTTACTTAAGGGATATGACTTTGCTATGGCACCAATACTGTAATATTTTATTTTGTAATCCCTCTTGAATCTGCTGGTTTAGACTAGTCACTAGTGTAAAGTGCATCACAAATGCAAATAGCTACAAAAAACCAAATTCTGGGTAGATCAACTGCATAGTGAGAAAAAAATGTGGCAGATAGCCTGTGTCAAACCAGGCTCTGTTTTCCAGTTGGACAAGGAATATGTTCGCTGCATATGTCCTTTCACCATGTATTTTTTTTCTTTTTTGTGATACACCTAGCAAGAGCTTTTCAAAAAGGAGGTACTTTAACTCTCTTTGGTTTCTTATAGGTAAAGACGTCCAGTAGCTTTTCAGAAAATGGCAGGTACGTTTCACTTTTCTTTCTCAATCATCAAAATTATTGAGGTAGACAGGAAAGTTTAACATAAGTTGAGACTTGGTTCCCAAAGCTAAGAAGAGTTAGATCTAAAACAAGGTAAGAGGGTCTCTGAGAATGTTCAGAATCCCCTTGATTTGAATCATCACAACCAGGATTCACACATGCAAAGGATAAATATTTTCAGACTGGAGACTATCAACTCAATCCTACCTCCCCATGCGATGTTGCAGTGGTACCAGCCTGCCACCCACTGTATCCTGTGGGGGAATTTCAGCCTTTGAAAGCCTCCTCGGGGTAAGGGAACACTTATTCCCTTGCTGCTGGGTAAACCCATGCTGGGCCACGGAGTCTACTAGGATCTGCACCAACTCTGTAGCTGGCATATGTCCACATGTACTCAGGTCAGGGGATCAAGGCCAGGAATGGGATTAGGATTCAGTGGATGCCACTGCTGCTGAACCCACCCCCTTCCTGCCCACTCCCAACCTGTTCTGCCCACCTCTGCTTCCCTCCCATCCCCTGGCACACAATTACTGTACCAGCAGGCAGGTGTCGTCCACTGGTATGTGGAGTTGTTTGCAGCAGCAGCTCTGCTGTGTCGCCTTTTGCAACAGCCAGAAAGAGTCTTGCACTATCAGTGTGCTTGTTCCAGTGGCATATGCCAACTATAGGATTAGGCTGTGTGACTTGTAGTTGGACTTAAAGTTCTGCACTTGCACTGTGTTTGGTGGAGCTTACACCTAAGTAAGCAGGCAGAGGATTGCAATTTTAGCTGTATTTATTTGGTCAAGTAGCATGAGCCCTGGCTTCTTCCAGTCAATGGGAAATGGTTTTTTTTTTTTTCATTTTCATACAAGAGCTTAGTTATGCCTCACCTGTGCTTCAGATCTGTCAATTATCAAGGTGTTCAATGATTTTGTTTCCTCTTTTCATAACTTCAGGAAAGAAGGTCTTGATTGTCTATGCACACCAGGAGCCCAAGTCCATGAATGGGTCCTTAAAAACCATTGCAGTGGAAGAATTGAGTAAACAAGGCTGCAGCGTCACTGTTTCTGATCTTTATGAGATGCAATTTGAGCCAAGGGCAACAAGAAAGGACATCATTGGTACGGAGTGGATTGCAAAATTGAATCTCTCTTTGATCATGTAGCAAAAAAAGAAGAAAGTCCAGTGGCATTTTAAATGCTAACATGCAGTAAGGAGTGGATGGGGAGTCCTGGACTACCTTTGGCGTCACCCAGAGGGAAGGGGTTCAGATTCTTTCCCTGACCATAGAGCCACATCTTCCCCTTGACCACCTCCCCCCCCATCCCTTATATGCCGGTTTCCAGCCACACCTATTGTTTGCCTCCCTTGCCTTGAGTAGATAATTCCAAACAGGTTATTGCTTAGAAATCTTCCTTCTGACTCAAGGGAAGGAACTAGCTCAGCCCCTCCTTCTTCCCTTCCCCAGTGCTGCTCTAATCTGTCATCCCTGTTGTAAGTCTTGATCCCCTATTTGGGACAGCGTCTCATGGGGTTGCCTCAGGAACCCCTTCACATACTTTGTGTCAGGAATCATGCTCAGTGGACTAGTTAACAGCAGCATCTGCTGAAGTAAGTGGCTTCTAGCCTGTGCCACAATGAACTTCTTTATGCCATCCTTTGCTACAAGCAACTATGTAGTGCAGGAGTTCTTAAACTGGGGTTCATTGACCCTTAGAAAGTCCACAGATGTGCTTCATGAACCATCTTGGTTCATGGTTCATCCAGGAACCAGATGCAAAAAAAAAAAAAAATTATCTATATATGTGTTTTTGCACTTTTCTGGGGAGTCCATATGTTTCATCAAATTCTCAAAATAATCCGTGACCCAAAAAAGGCTAAGAACCACTGATCTAGAATGACAATTTCCAAAAAGACAGGGATCTTGTGGATCTTACCTTGTGTAAACCTTGTGGGTTAAGTCAGAATGCCAGATGTAGGGGAGAGCACCAGGACGAGGTCTCTTGTTATCTGGTGTGCTCCCTGGGGCATTTGGTGGGCCGCTGTGAGATACAGGAAGCTGGACTAGATGGGCCTATGGCCTGATCCAGTGGGGCTGTTCTTATGTTCTTATGTTCTTAAATGTGAAGATGTTGGGAGGTCCAGTTTCTCACCTTTCTAACATGATTGGATAGGAGCTGCAGCACCTGCTTTGCATGCAGAAGGTTCCAGATTCAATCACAGCTCTCCAGGTAGGCTTGGGAAGACTCTTCTCTGAAATCCTGGACAATCAATGCAGATGATATCTCTATGGCCCAGAGGTCTGGCAACTTCATATGTTCATAGGTGAAGCCTTTCAAAATTCCCTCTTCCACTATGGTTATAGTGGAAGAATAGTCTTAACCTAGACTAATTTTAATTCACCTCTTCCCAGGGAATTCTGAGATGAAATGACTCACAGTGCAATCCTATGCTTGTCTACTCAGAAGTAGGTCCCGTTGTGTTCAATGCCCCATTTCCATTATTCCCAGGAAAGTGGTAAAGGATTGCAGCCTGAGTTAGCAAATCCTAGATGATCTCTTATATTTGGCTACAATACAGATGGGGAGATTATTTTTCTATTTCTCCCACAGGTGATCTGCAGAACCCAGGACAGTTTAATTATGGAACCGAGTTATCAAAAGCTTGGGAAATGGGGTGCCTATCTGAAGATGTGATTGTGGAGCAGAAAAAAGTTAAAGAAGCTGACTTAGTGATTTTCCAGGTCAATATTTTAAACTTTAGTTATCATCTTCTACTTCCAGTGTAGAGTATTTCTGCTAGGACTGATGTCTGATGGCTTAGTGGTGACTCCCTACAGCATGCTTATGTAGCCCTTCGAGCTGTGGATTGCTGGGGGATCTTGAATCTGTGAAACCACTTGATTAGGAAGCATCTTCTGAATAACATGCACATGGAGAGAAGTGATGTAACCTCTCTGTTACCTGTGTTTATGTTCCATGGGGATGTGGATACAAACTGATCTGTTGGGGTACGGTCAATTTTCAGTTGCTTTGACATAAAGGAAAAATTTGAATAGGAGCAAAGTCAAGGACAAGTATTGCTTGCCTCCAATGTGAGCTGGCACATTTTTCCATGGTGTTGTGCTGAAATTGATACACCAGATATAAAAGTAGGAAGAGCAAGATGTAGTAAAATTACTCTGGTTGAAAAATCAAACCAATGGAAGGGAAAATTGCAGGGGGCCAAAAACCAAGGCACTAATCAACTAGAAAAGGGGGAGTGAGACAATGTGCTGTAAAGATTGACAAGGATGTTAAAAAGCAAGTGGAAAATAAAAACAGACCCCACTACAACTTCTCTGGCTAATTTATCTGTCCTACATCTGTTGGTCTGGTAACCATACTTGTAGCAAGGTGAGCAGGCAAGCCCTTAGAAAGCAAGCAGGATCTCACTTTTTATAACCTGAGAGGGTTAAGCAGGTTTCATCTGTGGGATTGGGTACTGGCAAATCACCTGGATTCCTGAATAGCCCTATCTTGGAAATCAGATGGGCTTCATGGTCTAACTTAAAGCCACATTCTTTGTTTGCCAGTCAATTGGAGAAGAAGATGATGCTCAAACAAAGGATAATGGTCATCTGGGTGACTCAGCAGCCTTTTTAGGATGCTCAGGCATCACAGAAGTCTCTGGGGTGCTGGAAAAGTTCTAGGCAAAGAAAAATAGGGAAACTGAGACTGCACTAGGCATCTGCAGTCCACACAGGGACTGTGCAATGTGCTGCTAGTTAAAGTAGATTAGGAAGACCAACAGCGCAGGAGGCACAGGAGTTTGGGGGCAAGACCAGACCCACCCCCCAAATAATGGATGCCTCTGTTTGGAGAAGCTTCTTGTTGTGGATGGTATCATTGCTGGGGATGCCTAGAAGCATATTTCAAATTCATAGATTCTTTGGTTTTATCCAGTTTCCCCTATATTGGTTCAGCATGCCAGCAATCATGAAGGGCTGGCTGGACAGAGTCTTCGTCCAAGGATTTGCTCATGATTTCCCGCAGTGTTTTGATTCTGGTTTACTCAAGGTATGTTGTCTATAAAATCTCGAAGTACATTTGTTAATGTTTGTATTGTTCTTTAATGAATATTCAGGCTGCATTCTTATGCCCATTTACCTGTAAGTAAGTTCCAATGCACACAGTGTGACTTATATCCAAGTCAACATGAATAGGATCAGGCTGCATGACTTATAATGATGTTTAGGCTACAGTATCCCTAACATTCAGGAAGGATAAACCACATTAGTTTTTTTTGCACCACAGTCCTGAAAATTAAGCCATGATCGTGTCCCCATGTAGATGAGAAATTCAGGCTAGGGAAATCCAATAATAAGCACACTTATATAGCACTTTCTGAGTGTGCAAAGTGCTTTACAAGTATTATTCCAATCTTTATAACAAGCCTGCACAGTAAGAAAGTATTATTATCTCCATATTGCTAAAGGGGGCTAAAGTTGAGAGGGAGTGGCTTACAGTTCAGTCTCTTATGTGAAGTTTTCAACTTGTCCAAAGAAGCCAGTGAGTCTATTCTTCTTCCTGCTGACCATGTCGGCCATCTTACACAAAAAGAGTTTGTTTGTTGTGTTTTAATGTCATTACAGTCTCTCCCACAAGTGGATTGCTGCCTCTTTCAGTGTTGGATCCACCTGCACAAGACACACACATGTGCGAGAACAACCAGAATTTCACATGTGCAATCTCTGCAAAAATTAACTCAAACCACATCCAATTTAATTGTGTGACTTGGCCCAAAGTGCCTTCTGAATTCTAAATGCAAGGATGAGGTGGATTGTCTTCACATTTTCTAATGCTTCATAAGGAGCCTAAACATTTCTAGTTTCATTTCAGAATAAACTAGCCTTACTTTCATTTACCACTGGAGGAGACAAAGGAATGTATTCAAAAGAAGGAGACAGTGGCGATATCCGATATCTTCTGTGGCCCATGCAAGTATGTGTATATGAATACACTTTCTCGATTCATGGCAAGTCCTCTTATTTGATTGAAGTATTTTATAATGTGGAGTTACATTGTTTTGAGAGGACTTTTTGTCTAGAAAAGCAAGATATAGGCAAATTTATAAATATAAATTATTTTATGTTAATAAATGGCTATAAATGAAATGTGATCGGGGCACAACTCCATGCCACTAAAGCATTCAGGGCCCAATCCTGTCCAACTTTCCAGCACGGATGTAGTCACAACATAAGGTAAAGGAACCTTATATTGAGGAGGCCTCTGTGATTGCCATCCCACAGCAGGATGCAGTGCAATCCCCAATGGCATACCTGTATCAGCACTGGAAAGTTGGATAGGATTGGGCCCTCCGTCTCTAACTATAGATGTCCCTGAAAAAGTGCGTTGGAGCAAGTTATATCAGAGGAGAGGGATATAACATTTCCTTGTCCCAGTGTTCTAAAACTGAGACCATGATTGATTGACCCTAACCACACAGGCAAGAAGGGCCCAATCCTATCCAATTTCCCAGAACTGGTGCAGTCGCAATACAGCCCTAAGATAAAGGAACAAATGTTCTCATATCTTAAGGAGGCCTCTGTGACTGCTGCCCCACCACAAGATGCAGCGCATGCCCCATTGGCACAGCTGCATCAGCACTGGAAAATTGGATAGGATTGGTCCCTCAGTCAGTGGAAACTGCTGTTTTGGAAAATGTATGAATGTGGAGAATTCAGAGAACCTATCTTGTATGCGGAAACCCTGGCTGAGGAGCATCAGTTACACAGCTATTTTAGACTTAGGTAAACCTTGTTTGATGGTCTTGGTGGCCCCAGCTGGTTGGCAACCTTCAGTCTCGAAAGAGTATGGTATAAGCCTACAGCACCCAGTATTCCCAGGGGGTATCCCATCCAAGTACTAACCAGGCCTGACCCTGCTTAGCTTCCAAGATCAGACAAGATCGGGCATGTGCAGGGTAACACCATTATGCATTTTGGGTAGGGAGAGGTGGGTTTAACTGCTCATTATTTTTAGCAAAGTAAGTTAGTATTAAAACAACTTGCTATCTTTTCACAGTTTCCATTGTACTTTCCACATGAAGTAAATCACTGTGGTCTTTCTATCTCTGTCTTTTCTTGGAGTCTAGCATGGAATAATGCATTTCTGTGGCTTCAGTGTCCTTACCCCTCAGATCTGCTTTGCACCGGAATCTGTAACAGAGGAGGACAGGGTGCAAATGCTGACTTCTTGGGCAAAACGGCTTAAGACAATTTGGGAGGAGAAACCTATCAATTGCACTCCGGAGTGGTACTTTAAATAACAGCTGGGTAAAAATGTCACAAATAAATATTTTCTGGTTTTTTGTTTCTGTAAGATTCTTTATTCTTTTCCTTCTCTATTTTTGGTGCATGCTGAGGATAAGTAAACCTGGGATAGAATCAGGTCTGGTCTTATGCCATGGTTTTCACACAAACCATCTACAAAGCTCATCTCCTTTTTCCTATTTCTATGTCTCGCCAATGGTTTAATGAAGGAAAGTTTGGCTCATTGACTTAGGAGGAAAGTAGCACAGATTTGGTTCTGTAGTTTGCACCAGCAGGGGCTTCTACACTGTCCATCCCTACAAGATGCTCTGCACTGATCTGCTGCTTAGTTCCTTGACCACCTGCTGTTAGTCAGTAACAACCAAATTGGGGCCTCATGCATATTGGGATTGTAATGTGGGTGATAGGGGGTGTTAAGCTTACCCTGCTCCATGGTCCGGCTCTGCAGGGGGCCTGATCTGGCTGATACTAACTCTGAAAAAGACTCCTGTTGGCACCAATAGGCCAAAACATGAAGTTGCTTGCTAGGAACTTCATGTAGCGACGTCAGCCTTAAGTATGTGTCATGAATAAGCCCCTGCAAGGCCTAAGTTGGCATTAGAAGCCTGAACCAAACTAAGAAAGTGTAACTGAGCAAGTTGCTAGCAGTTCACAGCTGCAGGAATGTGGGTAATAACACTAGAGAAAAGGAATGTGTTGTCTCTCCTTTGATGGCCAGAAAGGACAGATAACAGAATTACGACCAATTAGAGTGCTTGGCACCCAAGTGGACAAGGAGCCTCCTTATCAGGGTAATTGAGTGCAGCTGTGAATCTCCAGTTGGGAGGGGGAAGAATTATGAGGGGTTAGCAACAAGGCCAGCTTCAAGAAGATTCTGCTCATTAAGGATTCTGTTTGGACAGTCTAATAATTATGAAGTCACCTTAGTAATATTGGCCTAAAGGTATAATAGTGACCAGGAGGTGTGGTTGTTCCCTCTTGGACAGAGAGTCTTGGGTGCGGCACTACGAGTGTAAGCTCCATTGTCCAGCATGGGCACCTGGCCCCATAGGTAGCCGTGGAGCTAAGTAATCTGCAAAGGCTGACTGACCCAGGTGAGAGAGAGGTATTAATAGAGATAGCCAGCTAGCTTTATTATTTTATTGCTGATATATTTCCTAGATGTTTATGCCTCTAGCATTTGCTGCCTTATTGTAGAGTGTGCAACCTTATATACTTAATAAACTAAAATATCTTTTACTACATTGTTTCATTGTCTATTGGGAACAAAGGTTCAGAATCCTGCCTAACCATTCAGCAAGTTACTAAGTACTCGTTGAGGTCTAGCACCTTGAGGACTAAGGCTTTAATTAGGAAAGAGGTTCAGTGACTGCAAGGGCTGGCAATCAGCCTAGAGGGTCTCAGTGTCCCTGGACTGAGGCAATGGCACAACAAGGGTGGTGGCAGTACTACTGGGCAAGGAGCCTTGAGGTTTTTAAGGTTAAAAGAACCAAGTGCCCTAAATCTCCTAACCCCCTTTGATTTTGACAGTATGATATTGCAAGACTGCAAGGTGAAAGAGTCAGCTATTCCAGTAATTCTTTTTTTCCAGTTTAGTGCTTGAAATATTTGGCACTCAAAAGCATTTTTTTTCCTTTGGGAATGAAATTGAACATAGTGTTCTCAAAGAAAGCTTGATACCTTCTTGCTGTATAGCAAGTCAGTGTGACTTATGAGCAATTTCTTTGCCTTTGAGTATTCTTTATACAGCTCTACATTTCATCAGTGGCCCCAGGGTATGATCTGAAAACATATGACAAAGTAACTATGCTGCAACTAATCAGGGCAAGGTCTGATCAGTGTCTGGAGATTCTCTGGGAACCTTAGTATGCCACCTTAATACCTGGCCCACAGGTATACACATTTGGTCCCTGTTGTGTATATGCAATTTGAGTGGAAATGGCTAAAAAAAGCTCTGTGAAAGAAGGTGGGATGAAACTCTATAAATAACCAGACTTGAGAAAAGAGGCTTGGTCCTCATATTTTCACAAGGATTTATTGGCACTGGTGTGCTTCTTAAGAGGAACAGCAAATTACTTGGAGTGCTGAAAAAAATGTTATTTCCTTGGTTGTGTTAAGAGTTGTTAGCTGAAGGGAAAAACATCTGAAATGGTCCACAATAACTTGCTAGCTACTGCAGATTCCCTATGCCAGGGGTGTCCAAACATAATCTCTCTGCCACTGAGTTGGGGGCCAGGAAAAAGAAGAATTAATTTACATTTAAAATTTGAATAAATTTACATAAATGAATTTATTAGAGATGCAACTTATATGAATGAATGAAGGTCTTGCATTAGCTCAAGGCCTATAAAAGGCCTTGCACAAAGCAAGACCAGCCTTTCCTTCACTGCCACTGCTGCATCACAGACGTGAAACAGCAAGTAGTGGAGGAAGCCCTTATCCCACAGCTCAGGTGAGAGGTCAAACAGTTGTCCTCATGCTGAGAGCAGTTGCATCGGGCCAGCATGGGCTCCAGCAAGTCTCTGGAGGGGCCAGAGGTTCATTGGAGACTGGGGCTTCCCAAGGGCCTGATTGGGAGCCCCTGAGGTCCACAAGTGGCCCCTAGGCCAGGGTTTGGGCACCCCTGCCCTAAGCAGTTGAACAGTTGTTGGGGAAATTGGTGACAATCTGCCTTCTCTTTCATGCAAGAGATAAACTGTAAGCTGATTCCTAGAAGGATAAGGTGTGTTCATTTGCTAATATGGCACATATAACAATGTGTCACATTATATTAATATGAAACAAATCACTCTTTGTCGTGATAGTCTTGTTTGAAGCGTAATGTGATAAATACATATTTAGATTTATTTTTCTTTGTGTATTTCTTACTGGACGTTATATATTTGAAATAAAAAATTGTCCACAAAATATATTACCTAGTTAAATGTTTTTTTAATTGTCTCTTAAATGAATTTCTTAAGTAAATTTAGTGTAATGAAGGGGTGAACATGAAAGCAGACTCTTTTGCTTACCTTATAGCCTAGCTCTTTTGATTTCTCAACCTATCAAGCAGATCACTTTGCTCAAAAAGCAGAAAAGCATGATGTCAAATGACTATGCCACTGCCAATGGGGTAGATCTGAATAGAGCATGTTTTCCAATGTGCTCATTCCATTATGTTTTCAATACATCTTCCGACTGGGAAAGAGCCCTATGGTGTCCCTTCTGTGGGAAAGGCATGGAATAAACAGCACTGCCTTCCTCAAGGGATACAAAAGAGTGCTTTTGTCCACCCTCAGACCTAGTGATTCCCCTGGGGGCTGGGGATAAGAATAGGCCCTCAGTTTGGCTGTACTTGTCGTAAGAGGCGACTAAACAGCCACCGGGTAGATGGGACTCGTCAGCCTGGGAAGGCAGCTCATCTGAGAGAAGGAAAACTATGATCCCAAACCTCCACTGCCTTGTGGCTACATCCAGTTATGGAAAAGGCTTCAGGAGTCAACCTCGAGGCAAAATCCGGAGCCGGAGTCCCTGAGGCAGTTCATGGCTGAACACAGTCACGTTCTGGCAACTCCTGCAAGGCCACTGGAACCAACCGTATTGGCTTCTGCCTTTCCATTGGACCATTTCAGCGACATGGTGAGGGGGGATTTGCTGCACGGGTAACAGCCTATCCTCCATAGCTACTTTACCCAGGCTTCGCGCACTGGAGAGGACACTGTTCCAGAACCACCATTCAGAGCGTGACACCATAGTCTTCTGAGACTGAAGAATGCCAACAAGAAGAGAGACCTAGTGAACTTAAAGTGCAATCCTAACCCACTTTCCAGCACCGATGTAAGGGCAATGCAGCTCTGAGGTAAAAGAACAAACATTCCCTGACTTTGTGGAGGCCTCCAGGAGTGACACCCAACTGCAGGATGCAGCACATGCCTCATTGGCACACCTATGCCAGTGCTGGAAAGTTGGTTAGGATCTGGGCCTTAACTGAATTGTGTTCTAGGTGGAATAGTTTCTACATTGGTTTTGTGGCACTTTCATTATATAATTGTTTTTCAAATAATCTATTCTATCCCAAGTCCAAGATAGTACAGCAGGATAAAATGAATGTTAGGAAAATGTTTGTATTGACCACAAGATGTCACCCTTATGCTTCACATTTCCAAAGAAAACAACCCGTTAGTGGAGGTGGGGCAGAAGGAGCACTGAAAATTCAACCTTGTCACCTTATAGGGCCTGAGTGGAGCTTGTGCATGTATCAGAAAAAAAGGGGGGGGCACAGAAGGGGCAAAGTACACAAGGTGCGAGCTCTTTCCCATGCTTGGTTTCTGAAAGTGAAACATTTATATATTTAACATTCATTGACACTCCCATCCTACATATATTTTCTATTTTAAAAGCCTTATAGAACTTGATATAGTTAAAAGTTCTCCCCTCATAGCCTGTTAGTAACAGAGTTGAGCCCTGGAAAACTGCTGTTCTATGCTGTTGTCTGATGAATGATTTGGGAGTTGGACTTACACCTGGAAAATCCAGGTTCAAATCCCCATTCAGTTATAAAGCTTTCTGGGTTATCTTGGACCAGTCAGTATCTCTCAGCCTCACCTACCTCACAGGGTTGTTGTGAGGACAAATTGAAGGAAGGAACTATAAACACCAACCGGAGCTTCTTGGAGGAAGGGTGATATAAAGAAGGGTATGTGCAAAATGCTTTTCCTTCAAGTAACAAATCACAGGGATCTAATAATGGAAGGGGGACTCCTGCGCATATGAATTAGTTTTTGACGAACGGGTTTTTGCCCCATGCTTTTGCTCTGGTGCCATCCATAACGGGAGTTCTAGTTCATCTAGTACAACAGCAAAAGCATGTGCTTGGCTGTCCACCCAATCAAATATATAGATCGGTGGTTCTCACACATTTAGCACCAGGACCCACTTCTTAGAATGAGAATCTGTCAGGACCCACCGGAAGTGATGTCATGACCGGATGTGACATCATCAAGCAGAAAAATTTTAAGCAATCTTAGGCTGCAATCCTACCCACACTTACCCAGGAGTAAGTCCCATTGACTATCATTGTTAAAAGAATATACATAGTAGCTTGTTAAAAGCACAGGTCTGTAACATTTCCCCAAGTGCAGTCACATACCATGGTAGCATCAAGTCAAATATATTAAAAAGATAATATTGAAATGAATGGGGACCCAACTGAAATTAGCTTGCGACCCACCTAATGGGTCCTGACCCACAGTTTGAGAAACACTAGTATAGATAATTAACTGTAGTGTTAATTTCTGTCTTAATTGCACTGTCCAGTCCCATACAAACCAACAGATTCACGAAACTGACTAGATCACAAGTCAAACAACTTCAGAAGTCAGATCATGATGGGTCAGGAACAACAAATGTGTGTACCACTTCTATATTTTTCTCTACACCAGTCTGTGGCTGATCTTAGTATTGTGCTACCTTCTTCTTTTCTTAACTACAATCTCCATGGTCTACCAATGTGTTTTAAATGTATCAAGCTAAAGATTATTCTCAGGATCTCTCAACAGATAAGCATAACTTATCACTCAATGAGTTTCACTAAATTGCTGAACAGTTTTTTAAAACTCTGTATGATTACCTATTTTTATGTTCTAATCATTTCTTTATCAGTTGAGAAATTGATACTGAGTGATTCTGTACTCATCATTCTTGTATTTTTTTTTCTCTCTCAAAATTTTCTGTTTGATGTCATTAACCATGAGGCCCTTCCACACCAGTCATCGTTACCATGCCCAGAATTTCTTGCCAGGATGTGTAATGTATATAACATGATTTGAGGTCAGGCTTCACATATTACAAAATCCATGCAGGGAAAAAAAAATACCTCACACAATGCACATGTGGTGATCTATATTGTACAGAAATATGTTCTTTCCTCCCTCTCAGATTTCAGTGAAGAGTAAAGTTCATCTGTTATTAATACTTCTTGGCAAATTTCATCAAATGCAGAGCAGATTTAGATTTAGAGACCTTTATTGGCATTAACTCATGTTCCAACAAATGTCAATAAAGTAAAAAAAAGAAATGTGAAAAAGGAAAGAAAAAAGTGAAAAGAAATAATGAATTAAAAAATAAAGGTAAAATAAAATAAAATAAAGGTCACACGAATTTTAGGGTTAAAAAGAAATGCAGAGCAGATCCAAGCCTCCCTTGCACCCCAGAAGGCATGCCAAATGCGGTTCCCCCCCTTACCTGATGAACAGCTTGCATGTATTCCTCCCACTCAGAGAGACTGTAGACCACCAGTCCCCTCTTCTTTACACTTCCTTTTTTTCATTCTGTCTCCCTCTTCTTATAATATAATAATAATAATATACAGTATTTATATACCGCCTTTCTTGGTCTTTATTCAAGACTTTATTCAAGGCGGTTTACATAGGCAGGCTTATTAAATCCACGCAGGGATTTTTACAAATTGAAAGAAGGTTCTTTCTTTCAAGAACCACTACATTCAAGGTGTTACACTTCGATCTGGTTTGACATTCTGGCCTCCATCCTCCCACGCTCCGAGCAGATGGAACAGCTCAGCTGCAGCTTGCCAGCTGCTTCAAGGTCGCACGGTGCCGGTGGCCTCGAACTGGCGACCTTGTGGATGTTAATCTTCAGGCAAATGGAGGCTCTGCCCTCTAGACCAGACTTCCTGCCCTTCTTCTTCCAGTCCAGACCATGGAAGGAGGACTTCAGTCGACAGAAGGAGGTGGGCATCCCCACCAAAGCCAGCTTTAGGAGCTTCGGGGGCCCAACTGCAAACATTTTTTGCAGGGCCTCAGGTTCACAGCCAAAGTCTGTAGGATTTTAGAAATATAGGTGGGATGATTATTCATCTGTGGATCTGGCTCAACTTGAGTTCCCAGGACCCGCATTGAGCCAGACTTAGCCCAACCTAAGTCCTCTGATGGAGACTGGAGCTGTGCTCCAGATGCCTCCAGAGAGCTTTCTGAAGTCTGCAGAAGCTGCATGCACCCCCCCCCCCCATGGCCTCTGTGGGATTCTGAATGGTCTCTAGGGTTGAAAAGATGCATGTGGCCTCTGTGGACTTCAGAAAGCCTTCTGAAGGCAACAGGAACATAGCTCCAGTTGCCTTTGGAGTTTTTAAAGAGGTCAGTACCACAAATATCATTATCCACAGTTTTTGGTATCAGCAGAGGGTCCGAGAATTGATCTCTCATGGATACCAAGGCCCCACCTAAATAAATAAAATTTATTATAGGCTTTTAATCTCCATGGTAGAATGAATAGTAATCAAAATAGGGACTTAAAAAGTGCCTGTGAGTTAAAGGACCAAATGGATCTAAGCACATTTTAAGCCTTTTCTGCCCAACATTAAATATGCACAACAGGGATCAAATGTGTACACCTGTAGGTTGGGCAGAAAATTAATATAAAATTGCATACAAGACTCAAGTAGATTACCCTAGTGCAGGGACTCTTTAGGTGTGAGGCCCAATAGGGAGCAATTGGTCCAGCTGGCTTAAAGCAGGCCCTGGTCTCCACTAATCTGCTGCCAGAGGCCACTACATCAGTTGCCCTCATCAATGGGCAAGAACTGATCAAATGGGGAAACTAGTGAGAAGTGCTCCTCTCCTCTCTTCCCCAAACTGCAGAGTGGGACAGGCACTCTGTCAGCCACAATCTCCCCCCAAATAGACTCCTGTGGCACCTAAGAGGCTACCAGATGGACTGTAGCATTTGCTTTTGTGGACAGAGCCCCACTTCTTGGAGGCAAGATTGGAGGCATGTGACGCATGGCTCAGTTGGTAATTAGGCAGGCGTACGCACGTCCAAAATACACACACTCCCAGGTATGGGGCGTGCGTGCGTGTGTGTAAACAGCAGTGTAAGGGTCTTGAAATGCAAGAGGTTCAGATCCCAATCCTATGCATGTCTACTCAGGAATAAGTCCAATGATAGTCTATATAGCAGTGTTTCACAAACTGTGGGTCAGGACCCACTGGGTGGGTCGTGAGCCAATTTCAGGTGGGTCCCCATTCATTCAATATTTTATTTTTAGCATATTAGACTTGATGCTCCCATGGTATGTGACTGCATTTGGGAAAATGTTACAGGTCTATCCTTTGAACAGGCTACTATGTATAAGCTTTTAACAATGATAGTCAGTAGGGCTTACTCCTGGGTAAGTGTGGGAAGGATTTGCAGCCTAGGATTGTTAAACATCTTACTGCTTGATCACATCCAGTCATAACATCACTTTGGGTGGGTCCTGATAGATTCTCATTCTAAAAAGTGGGTCCTGGTGCTAAAAGTTTGAGAGCCACAGGTCTATAGGACTTATTCCCAGATAAGTGTGAGGATTGCAACCTCAGAGCCCAATCCTATGCACGTCTACTCAGAAGGAAATCCCATGATAATCAATGGAGCTTACTCCCAGGTAAGTGTAGCTAGGATTGCAGCCTCAGAGCCCAATCCTAGGCATGTCTACTCAGAAAGAAATCCCATTATAATCAATGGGGCTTACTTCCAAGTAAGTGTGGCTAGGATTGCAGCCTCAGAGCCCAATCCTAGGCATGTCTACTCAGAAAGAAATCCCATGATAATCAATGGAGCTTACTCCCAGGTAAGTGTAGCTAGGATTGCAGCCTCAGAGCCCAATCCTAGGCATGTCTACTCAGAAAGAAATCCCATTATAATCAATGGGGCTTACTTCCAAGTAAGTGTGGCTAGGATTGCAGCCTCAGAGCCCAATCCTAGGCATGTCTACTCAGAAAGAAATCCCATTATAATCAATGGGGCTTACTTCCATTGGCTTCCTTCCTTACTTCCTAAGTGTGGCTAGGATTGCAGCCTCAGAGCCCAATCCTATGCATGTCTACTCAGAAGAAAATCCCATTATAATCAATGAACCTTACTCCCAGGTAAGTGTGGCTAGGATTGCAGCCTCAGAGCGCAATCCTATGCATGTCTACTCAGAAGGAAATCCCGCTCTAAGCAGTGGGGCTTACTCCCAGGTAAGTGTGGCTAGGACTGTCTTTGTGGTTTCACGCGCGACCCACAGGTCTTCCGGAGAAGTGCGCTAGCCATGCCTCCCCCTTCGCCTGAGCGCGCAGCGATCGCGGGCCTGGCTGGGAGCTCTTGCGTGCTCTCGGCTCCCCGGCTAGCTCCGCCCAGGCCAACTTTTCGGCGAAGGAGGAAGCGAAGCGCCCGGCGCGCTCTGGGACCGTCGCGGGCCGTTCCGCCAGCCAGGCGAGCCAGGACTCCGGGGACCACCGGGAGGGGGGCGCAAGGCGGCATCCCCGCTCTGGGGGAGGAACAGGTAAAGGGGAACGGGGTCCTCCTCTCCCCATCGCTTGCTTTCGAGCTGCCCGAGGCTGGCTTTGGCTTTCTGGCCCCCGGGGCGAGTCCTTGCCCCGATCGCGGGACTGCTGGTGGGTCCGACCCTTGGAGACTGTTTCCGAGATGCTCTGTCCAGGGCTGGCTTGCTGGGCTGGGAGCGGCGGAGGGCAGCCGGGCGGGGAGGCGTCTGCGAAAACGAAACTAGCTTCCGCGTTGGCTCAGTCGGGAGTATTTGGGGAGATTCTTCCCCATTGCTGTAGCGGAGCCTGAGGAATGACGACGGGCGCCTCCCTTCCGCAGGCATCTGGAGGCTCCACATGTGGTCTTCGAAGGATGTCCAGGCTCAGGACTGGATCGCTGACCAGTTCTGGCCTTGATCTGACAGCTCTTTCGTCCTGCTCCGTGCCTGCCCATGCACACGTGAGATTAGAGAATCAAGGATGGATGGGTGTGTGTGACCCCATAAATTAGGCCCCAATCCAGTTTTCCAATGCCGGTGCAGCCGTGCCAATGGGGGGTGCACTGCATCCTTTGGTGGGGAGGCAGTCACAGAGGCCTCCTGAAGGCAAGGGAACATTTGTTCCCGTACCTTGGTTGTACCAGCTCTGGAAAGCTGGATAGGTTTGGACCCATAGGGGTAGAGTTACTGGATCTCCAAGGAGAACCAGTGTTGTTTACATACCATTTTTTAAACAAATAAGTTCACAAAGTGGTTTACAGAGAAAATCAGATGACTAAATGGCTCCCCCAGTGTTTCTCAGACTGTAAGTTGGGACCCACTAGGTGGGTCACGAGTCAGTTTCAGGTGGGTCGCATAGTACCTAGCTCAGCTGCCACACAGAGCTGAAAACACCGGGTACAGAGCTGCTGGGCAGGACAGACTCCTGGGGGTAGAGAGGCATGGATGGTGCTTGGCCCTGAATAGGTGAAAGCTGGGACGCTGGAAAGGGGGAGGGAGGGATGTGTGGTTGGAGAAGGATCCAAGACTGCGTTCTGCTTTGACTTCCAAATTGTGCAAAATAACAGCACAAGCGCACTGTGTAATAATAATAATAACTCGGTATTTATATACTGCCTTTCTGGTCATTGGATTACTCCTCTGACTTTATTCAAGGCAGTTTAAATAGGCAGGCATTTCTAAATCCCTCAAGGGGATTTTTACAATCCTCTTTCAAGAACCAACAACATATCTGAATGGATCTTCCTGGTTTGGTCTCACTTCTGGCCTCCAGGTCTCCCATGCAGGCTGACAAGTAGCTCCTTCTTGCTCACACCAAGAGCAGGTGGAATCACTCAGCTGGGCTTGTCAGCTGCTTCAAGGTCTTGCCATTCTCAGCCATTCAGGGAGCTGGCGGTGTCCTCGAACTGGCGACCTTCTGACGTTATCTTCAGGTTAATGGAGACTCTACCCTCTAGACCAGACCTCCTGCCCATTACACCTCCTGGTGTAATGAACCTTTGGCTGTTTGCAGCTTATTGATGGTGTCACTTCTGGCCATGACATCACTTCCAGTTTAATGACATCACTTCTGGTGGATCTCAACAGATTGACATTCTAAAAACTGGGTCCCAGGGCTGAAAAGTTTGAGAACCACTGCTCTATCCAAAGGGCTCACAATCTAAAAAGATGCAAAAGAAACACCAGCAAACAGCCACTAGAAGAGACATTGTGCTGGGGTGAAGAAGAACAGTTACTTTTCCTCTGCAAAATATAAGATGAGCACCATTTGAAAAAGTGCCTCTTTGCCCAGTTAGCAAAGACACAGAGAAGTAACCAACATATGAGCTGTGTAAAGCACTTTGTACATCAAAAAATGCCTCTAGAAATGATGAAAAAGTAATAGCAATGAAAATACCACTTATAATATTAACAGTACAGTACTAATATTATATTATTATTACTAATAAGAATATTTATAAACCGCCTTTCAACATCATCTCCATCAATAGCTACAGGTGTTTGGAAAATTGTATTATTTATTTTACTCAGAAGTCAGTCCACTGTGTTCAGTAAGGCTGTAAACTTACCTTACTCACAGGAACCAAACACCTCTATCAACAGCCATTGTCACTACACAATCAGTGCTTCACCTAGTGTGGCTTTTGTAATTTCATTAACACATTCTTGTCTTTATTTGTCATATTTCTATCTTTCCTTTGTACCTATAGGACCATCACAAGTAGCTTCCAATGATGGTACAATGCATCTAAATAATATAATCAACACATTGATACATAATGATAAAGTCAATAAAAACAAGAACATGTTGAACAAGATCACACATACACAGAGAGAGTGAGAGAGAGTTAAGCATTCCACAAGAAAATGGGAATTAAAACAGACTTATGGAGTTCTAAAACTTCCCTCTTCCAGAATAGTCTAATAGAATAGATTTTGAGATTCTATAATTTTTTTTAGACATTTGTGTTCAGCTCAAGGGGGAAGTGAAATTCTTCATATTGTTTGCTTCAATAAGTTCTTCAAAAGGGATTTGTGTGTGTGTGCGCGCGCGCGTGCGTGCATGAGAGAGAAGAGAATTTTTAAGCATAAGAACAAGGGGGAACGTATATCCAGCCCCTAACAGGAATACTTCTGTTCAAGATACAGGAATACTTTGGAGAGAGTTCCTCCTCTTTGGACAAATCTCCAGAGGAATTAGAATACATATTTTCATGCCTCAGTGCCATTTATATTTCTTTTGCACCAACCCTCTGCAGGAACCTACACAAACCTATATAAGATATGCTATATATCTTGCAATCCACTACCATAAGTTATGGCAGCACAAAAGGTGTACTGCTGTTGTGCGTTCAGAGCTGCTGGCGCAAACAGCGGGAGGCTCTGCACACCTGCCAGTGGATCTTGGATACCCACCAGAGTAGGTATGGTGGTGGTGGTTTAGGAGAGGATCTAGCTGGGGTTCAGGCTGGGTAGGGGGAATAGGGGGAAGATTTTGGCAGCACCAGCACATGTTGAGATACTAAGCCTTCTTCTCGGCCATGACCTGCCCTCTGATCCTCCTTCAGCTTAAACCAACAAAAGAGCTAGCATAGATCCAAGGAGACTCATTGACAGCCAGGTGGCCTATGGAGAGTTAAGTAAAAAGTATTTTTATTTACCTAGCACTGGGCAAATGGGGCAAATGCCCCGGACACTGAGCCCACGTGATACTGGGACTGCGCGGGAAGCCTTACTGAGGCTTCCGACACGATCAGAAACTATACTTCTGGTTTTCTGGAAGTACAGTTTAAGACCGTGGGGAAACTTCAGAAGCTTCCCTGATTGGTCTGAGTGTCGTGAGAGGGTCCGTCATGCTTGGTGAGTGTGTGGGGGGGAGTGACACCGTGCAGGGCGCTGTCATCATGGGGGGCTGCAGACCTTTAACCTGGGCATGGGGCAGGCTAAGTCAGTTACTGTCACCCCACCATTACCACCACCATCACCACCACCATAGGCGCTACTGGTGGGGGATAGGATTGGTCTGCTAAAGCACCTGGAAGCACATAACTTTCTTGTAATTCACAGCTGTATGCACTTCTGTGTATTAGCTAGTCCTCCAGATACGTAGAACCCATCATTTTGAGGTGGGCCTCTTTTGCTTCCAAATTCATAGGCACTCAATCATCTAAGTTGACAGGTATGGTGACAGGGTTGTCCATCTCTGCAGATCCTGAGGAGGTGACATTAGCAAAGAATTGTCATGGACTAATGCCAGGATCATATAGCTTGTTATCTAGAGGTCGTATTAAGATTATGATTGACTGGATTGGCTCCTCCTGCAGTGTTTCCACTCTTAGCTCTCCCTAAAGCAGGAATTCACAAATTGAGTGCCAAGACACATTAATATGCTGGGGAGAAAGGGTGGGGGGAAAGTCAGGTATCCACTCACAGATAAGGTTATGACTACAACAAAGAAACTGCATTATATGGACAGCACTGGAAAGCATTGATATGCAATGATGTCAGTGTTATGCTTTTGCTTCCTCAAATTAATTAAGGAGCACCTTTCTCACCATTTTTGTCCTGTGGGTCAGATGGATGTCTTCACCAGCAGTCAGGGGTGATAATGTTGCTGCTGTCTCCTTTTTTTCTTTTGTAGGCCTGTGAATCCTTTTGGGACAGGGAAACATCTTCTCATTCTTTCTGCTATGTAAAGAACATTGTGAGCTATGTGAGAACATTTTTTTGAGCTGTGCATATGAATTAGCTAGTTCTTGAAGCCATCTGAAGTGACCCTCCTTCAAGTGCGGCTCTGACTAAAGCTAGGTTGGTAGCGACAAGGGGTAGGACCTTTTCCCTAGTGGCACCAATTTTATGGATATCCCTTCTGGCTGAATTGAGAAATATACCCTCTCTGGCTGCCATTCAGTGGAGCCTAAAACTCCTTTCTTTTTTAGTTGACCTTCCCACCTTTGTTCTGCTTTGGATACTGCTGTTTTTAGATGATTTATTATTGTTTTTATTGTTAATTAATAATAGTAGTAGTAATAGTAGTGGTGGTGGTGGTAGTAATTGTTGTATTGCTGCTGCTGTATTTTATGCTTTTTTTGTATTGAGTATGTGTCTTATGACATGGTATATTGGCTTTTTAAAAAACATTTTTACCTTTGTAAGTCATTGTATTTTATTGAACATTGTAAGCCAACCTGGGCACCTCCTTGTTGGGCAGAAGGGTAAGATATGAATTGATTGGTTGCTTGAGCAAGCATGATTACGTTTCTCATTAATAATAACAGTAATAATGATAGATGGATATACAAAACTGCCTTACATTGACTCCAGCAAGCCCTTATAGTGTTGGGTACCTGCAAGACACCACTCTCACAATGACCTGAGATAGCCCATGAGATCTCCATGAGCCCATGAGAATCTGTATGGGTTAAATTACCAGGCCTGAGGAGTGATGTAATGCTGGGGGCGTACTGTCGTCCTCCAGACCAGAAACCGGTAGTGGACCTTGAAATGAGGAAGCAGATCAGGGAGGTGACAAGGAAGGACAGGGTTGTAATCATGGGGGACTTCAATTATCCTCATATTGACTGGGTCAATTTGTGTTCTGGTCATGAAAAGGAGACCGAATTCCTTGACATGCTAAATGACTGTGCCTTACAGCAGCTAGTCTTGGAGCCCACCAGAGGACAGGTGACTCTGGATTTAATATTGTTTGGTACTCAGGACCTGGTTAGAGATGTAAATGTTACTGAGCCACTGGGGAACAGTGATCATGCTGCGATTCGTTTCGACATGCACGTCGGGGGAAGAATACCGGGCAAATCTCTCACAAAAACCCTTGACTTCCGACAAGCGGACTTCCCTCAAATGAGGAGGGCTTGTTAGAAGGAGGTTGAAAGGGAAGGTAAAAAGAGTCCAGTCTCTACAGAGAGCATGGAAGTTGCACAAATCAAGAGTAATAGAGGCCCAGCGGAAGTGTATACCACAAAGGAAGTAGGGCTCGACTAAGTCCAGGAGGGTGCCTGCATGGCTAACCAGCCAAGTTAGAGAGGCCATAAAGGGCAAGGAAGCTTCCTTCTGTAAATGGAAGTCTTGCCCTAATGAGGAGAATAAAAAGGAACATCAACTGCGGCAAAAGAAATGTAAGAAGGTGATACATGAGGCCAAGAGAGTCTATGAGGAACACATGGCCAGCAGCATTAAGGGGAGTAATAAAAGCTTCTTCAAATATGTTAGAAGCAGGAAACCCGCCAGAGAAGCGGTTGGCCCTCTGGATGGTGAGGGAGGGAAAAGGGAAATAAAAGGAGACTTAGAGATGGCAGAGAAATTGAATGAGTTCTTTGTATCTGTCTTCACGGCAGAAGACCTCAGGCAGATACCGCTTCCCGAACGGCCCCTCCTGACCAAGAAATTAAGTCAGATAGAGGTTGAAAGAGAAGATGTTTCAGACCTCATTGATAAATTAAAGATCAATAAGTCACCGGGCCCTGATGGCATCCACCCTAGAATTATTAAGGAATTGAAGAATGAAGTTGCTGATCTCTTGACTAAAATATGCAACTTATCGCTCAAAATGGCCACAGTGCCAGAGGATTGGAGGATAGCAAATGTCACAACAATCTTTAAAAAGGGAAAGAGGGGGGACCCGGGAAACTATAGGCCGGTCAGCCTAACATCTATACTGGGTAAGATGGTGGAATGCTTCATCAAAGATAGAATCTCAAAACACATAGACGAACAGGCCTTGCTGAGGGAGAATCAGCATGGCTTCTGTAAGGGTAAGTCTTGCCTCACAAACCATTTAGAATTCTTTGAAAAGGTCAACAGGCATGTGGATGTGGGAGAACCCATGGACATTATATATCTGGACTTTCAGAAGGCATTCGACACGGTCCCTCACCAGAGGCTACTGAAAAAGCTCCACAGTCAGGGAGTTAGAGGGCAGGTCCTCTCCTGGATTGAGAACTGGTTGAAGACCAGGAAACAGAGAGTGGGTGTCAATGGGCAATTTTCACAATGGAGAGAGGTAAAAAGCGGTGTGCCCCAAGGATCTGTCCTGGAACAGGTACTCTTCAACCTCTTCATAAATGACCTGGAGACAGGGTTGAGCAGTGAGGTGGCTAAGTTTGCAGAGGACACCAAACTTTTCCGAGTGGTGAAGACCAGAAGTGATTGTGAGGAGCTCCAGAAGGATCTCTCCAAACTGGCAGAATGGGCAGCAAAATGACAGATGCGTTTCAATGTAAGTAAGTGTAAAGTCATGAACATTGGGGCAAAAAATCAAAACTTTAGATATAGGCTAATGGGTTCTGAGCTGTCTGTGACAGATCAGGAGAGAGATCTTGGGGTGGTGGTGGACAAGTCAATGAAAGTGTCGACCCAATGTGCGGCAGCAGTAAAGAAGGCCAATTCTATGCTTGGGATCATTAGAAAAGGTAGTGAGAACAAAACAGCTAATATTATAATCCTGTTGTACAAATCGATGGTAAGGCCACACCTGGACTATTGTGTCCAGTTCTGGTCGCCGCATCTCCAAAAGGATATAGTGGAAATGGAAACTATGCAAAAGAGGGCAACTAAGATGATTTCTGGGCTGGGACACCTTCCTTATGAGGAAAGGCTATGGCGTTTGGGCCTTTTCAGCCTAGAAAAGAGACGCCTGAGGGGGAACATGATTGAGACATACAAAATAATGCATGGGAAGGATAAAGTGGATAGAGAGATGCTCTTTATACTCTCACATAACACCAGAACCAGGGGACATCCACTCAAATTGAGTGTTGCGAGAGTTAGGACAGACAAAAGAAAATATTTCTTTACTCAGCGTGTGGTTGGTCTGTGGAACACCTTGCCACAGGATGTGGTGATGGCATCTGGCCTGGATACTTTTAAAAGGGGATTGGACAAATTTCTGGAGGAAAAATCCATTATGGGTTACAAACCATAATGTGTATGTGCAACCTCCTGATTTTAGAAATGGGCTATGTCAGATGCAAGGGAGGACACCAGGATGCAGGTCTCTTGTTATCAGATATGCTCCCTGGGGCATTTGGTGGGCCACTGTGAGATACAGGAAGCTGGACTAGATGGGCCTATGGCCTGATCCAGTGGGGCTGTTCTATATTCTTATGTTCTCCATGGTGACCTGGAGTCCTCCAGGTTGACTTGTCCTTTCCTTATGCAAGGGGTGCCTGCCAGATTATTCAGCCTAAGGGAACCTGCTTACTTCAGCCTTACTTCTGGCTGGGATGGGGAAGAGGGAAGAGTCTAGACTCCAATGCAGAAGTTGGCCTTGCTGTTTGAGATTGAAAGTGGCCACAGCCCCTTGAGGATAGTCTGAATGCTTCCTTTTCATTAAGAATAGGAAATTCCTGGTCATTCACATGGGACTTAAATGACATAGGAAACATGAAACGTGATTGGAGAGCCACTTTGCAGCAAGGGCCTCAAGCAAATGCAAAGTGTTCTCTAGCATGAGCTATGCTACATTCCAGATTCAAATGCTATGAGGGAAGGGGAAAGGCATTCCTAATGCCACTTGTGAACAATCTTCTTTCTGTTTCTAGTGCACTGCTTTGACCATTTCATACCATGGTAGCAGTGGACAATGAACCTTAACATCTTGCCATTTGTGTTCCTCTTACAGATCCAGGATTTTACCTTTATGAATTGCTGAACCACTGCAGGAACTGCAAACATGGCGCTGATTGACATCCAGATGAATTCAAAGGACTTTGTGCAAAAAGAGCAGCTAGATGCCGGTGGATTTGGAATGGTTTCCTTAGGATACCACAAGAGACATGGACTGGTGGTCTTAAAAACAGTATACACGGGGCCTCAACACACACAGTAAGTTGGGGAAAGGATGTTCCTTCACAGCCAGGAGAGGGCAGGCTAAAACTGCTCACCATCAAATTCCATGTGGTTTTCCTGATGGATTGGCTCCTCCCCCAAAGGTTCTAGATTTAGCTTCTCCTAAGGCTAATTCACGAGTGCCAAGACACATTAATATGCTGGGGAGAAAGGAAAAAGAAAACCTCGGGTTTCCACCTGCAGAGGAGGTGGCCTGCTTTTTCTCTCTGAATAACTCACCTTTCTGATCTTGGCACCTTCTGGCTTGATCCCATGCAGGGTGAAAGCATGAATAATTTTGCCTTGTCTCAGCACCAGGTGCAATCAGAGCCTTTGGTCACTCCCAGTAGAGGCATGGCAGCATAGCTGGCTCCAGGTTTTGAGGGAGCCCTAATCACAAAGCTATCTGGCGTCCTTCCTCCTGCATTAGTGAGCTGTGTTGGCAGTGAGCAGCAATAGCAGTGCTTCTCCTAGTTCTGAATACAAGTATTTGCTGCATAGCGTTCTGGTGAACAACCAACCACGTATATGATGGTGGTCTCGCCGAACTCACCGGCTAGCTTCCTTCCCAGCTCAAGCAACTAACTGGCACTTTATTTACTTTCCATGTGCGCTTTTGCTAGCTAGCTGCCTTCTTCCTGGTTTCCGGGTCTGGCAAGGCATTGTAGGGTGTTACAGGGCTTCCGCAAGGCATTCTGGGGCATGATCTGACTGCCATTAGTGGTTGTTTAGGCAATGACAGCTGCATCTAATGGGGGGTTTGCAGAACATATCCCTGTTGTTAAGCGGTGCATGCCTGTAGTTGGCAGCTATCATGTTCATTTCCCATAATGGCCCCAAACCTGCTGCACTCTGGGGCATTACGGTGGGAGGGAGAGGGGAAAAGCGCAGGTGCCTGGTACTGCGAAGAGCACTGGAGAAAAAAAATTTAATGGGCTCAGACTTCAACAGCTACCTGTGCCATCAGGCCCTCGTGGCAAAATTACTTATCGGTTCTCATTCTGCATACTCTAAAAGTAAATCTTTTTAGGTGTAAGAGTGAACTGAGCCTCTAAGAAAAAGGTGCCACAGTTGTCACAAATTTGGGAAATGAAAAAAAGAGAGAAAACCTCAAAACAGATGCAGAAAAAAAAACAGATTGTCAAACGCTATTGAAAGCGCAACGTCTTGGTGTATTACCTGCTTTGCAGATATAAACTATAAAGGTAAAGGTTCCCCCCAGCGTTAAGCCTAGTTGTTTCCGACTCTAGGGGTGGTACTCATCTCTGTTTCTAAGCCGAAGAGCCAGCGTTGTCCGTAGACAGTTTCCGTAGTCAAATGGCTGGCATGACTAAGCTCACAGAATGCCGTTACTGTCCCACCAAGGTGGTACCTTTTTACTTACTTGCATTTTTACATGCTTTCGAGCTGCTAGGTTGGCAGGAGCTAGGACAAGCAACGGGAGCTCACCCTGCTGCGCTGATTCGAACTGCCAACCTTGCAGTCAACAGGCCTGTCAACTCAGCGGTTTAACCCTCTGAGCCACCGCGTCCCACAAAAATAACCATTATACATACCCTTAAATCTGTGAGTTGAAATAAGTAATCATAGAAACTAAACAATATTAGTAATTATACAAGAATAAGCAAAGTTATGCCACAATAATTTATAATGAAGATTCAGAAAGACTTTTGTGGCAGAATTTTGCTTAAATATTATTATCATTTTGCAACCAATTTTTTTTCTGCGTCATTTTGGAGACTTTCTATTGTTTTCCTTCCTCCTGTTTGAATGTTGTCCTCGTTTTTGCTGCAGAAATTTGGGAAAAACTGAACTTAGATCAGCAGCCATGGTTAGCCTTCTACTATGCATGACAAATGAGTCTCACTGCATTCAGTGGAGCTTACCAAGGGCAGATGGGATTCCAATCTCTGAGTGGTATGGAAATGATGAATAAATAATTTGTAGTAACACAAGTAATGAATCAGCCAAAGCAAGCCAGCATTTCACCCAGTGCTACTGTTGCAACACCATTAAAAGATTATGCTGTGACTTGAGCTTGGCCAGTTCCAGCCATTGGCCTGGCCAATGGCTTTCAGTAAATAGTTCAAAGGAATAGCAGCACAATCCTATGCATTGCCACATAGAAGTGAGTCCCACTGTGTTAAGGGGCTTACACCCAGAAAAATGTGAAGACTATTGCAGCCTAAGGGCCCAAGGGTTGCCAGAATACACATTCCAGTGGTACAGTGTGTTTTATGGTGGTCATAAAATGCAGCTTGCTATTCTGTGCAGCCGGGGTGCCTTTGCAAGCAATGAGCAGTGGTGGCCACATAATAGTGGCCTCTGGAGAAGCCCTTGTGACAGTAAATTGGCATGGAGAAGGGTAGGGGTCAGGCAGAAGGAGGAGAGGAGGGGGAGGAACAAGACAGAGAGAAGGGTGGAGAGGGTTGTGTGTCGAGGCTGGGAAGTAGTGTTGGTGGTTGCAGGATCAGTGGTAGCAACTCTGCAGATATCTGATCTTCCTTCCCAAACCCGATCCCCTAACCTGAGTCCACATGGACTTGCACCAGCAAAATTGCTGTTGGATATCCACATAGACCCATCAGGGCAATGCAGGCTTGCTCTGGGCAAGGGAAAAAATGTTCCTTTATCTTGAAGAGGCCTGTGGGATGTAATGCGCATCCCGTTGGTGCTGCTCGGCTGCCCACTACTATTTCTGCCCATCTCCTTAGAAATTAATTATTGGGATCATAAAATGCCTGTGTTCCTCCCTTCTTGGCACCCATGCACAATGGGAATCCTGGAGTATTTGTTTTTCAGGTGTAACACGTCCCTTCTAGAAGAGGGCGAGATCATGTACAAACTCAATCATAACCGTGTGGTGAAGCTACTGGGTGTCATTTTGGAAGATGGGAACTACTCCTTGGTGATGGAATATGTGCGCAAGGGGAACCTGATGTCTGTACTCAAGGCAGTGAGTAAAGAGCATGATTGATTACCCACAGAGAAAACAGCTGGTAATTTTTGTATTGTGCCTAAAAATGGTCAAGTAATTAAAATGTTAATTTACCTCTTATTCTTGTTTTCATTGATGTCTTAGCATCACTGACCTTCCACATGCAGAGCCATTGACCTCCCATTGACCTTCCATATGCAGAGCAATTCCCACCTTCATGCCACATCCCCAGTCTGGATTGGGACTGCTTTTGAAGAAAAAACTGCCTTACAGCAGAGGTTCCCAAACTGGGGGTGATATGATGCCCCAGCCAGGGAACCTCTGTTGCTGCCCCCCTTAAGAGCCAGGGCGACAGTGACAGTGGTGACGGTGACATGATTGCCATGATCACGCTGCTGCCTGGGACAAAAGGTGTTTTTTTTTAAACTTACCTGAGGGTTGCTATGGCTCTCCAGAGGATTCGGTGACCTCACAACCCTCTCTGCAGGCCTCCCTATGCCTCCAAACTGCCGTAAGCAGCTAACAAAGGCAGCTTCTGGTTTCACGATTAAAACTAGAAGTGGTCTTTTTTGCTGTTTTCAATAGTTTGGAGGTGCAGGGAGGCCCCATTGGGGGTTGTGTGCTCTCCAGACCCTACGGAGAGCCATACCAACCCTCAAGTAAGTAAAAAATACCCTTTTATCCCCAGCAGCGGCTGTGTCGCCACCCCCTCCCCCAAAAGCATTCACAGCATCCCAAAACCTCCCTGAGAGTTTGGGAATTGCTGCCTTACAGAGTTGAAGTCATGGTGGAACAACCTAGTGGAGCATGTACTATGGCTCCATTCTAGTCCCTGTAAAGAACATTGGGCCTTGAACTGTCCCTGACTGATGCTCATCCTGTACAGAGCTGAATAAAGTGGTACTTTTCTTGCTTCCTTTTTTTAAACCAAGAAGAACATTTTCTTTCTACTTGCAACTCAATATGCACGGTAGACAGGGTTGGCCCATTGATGAGGCCAAATAAAGCTGTTGTCGCAGGCAGCAGATTTGTGGTAGGTGATCCCTTCTGTCTGCCTACTTGCTTCCATTCCTCCTCCTTCCACTCCCTGGATCAGAAAAGGAGGAGGGGCATAGAGAAGAAGGGGAAATATGGAGGGGACAAAAGTGCTGCCAACAGAGTGGTACCAGTAGAGGCAGCTATATCATCAGTTAAGGGGGTACAGCATTTGGCATGCCACCTCAGACATCAGGACGTTTTGGGCTAGCTCTAATAATAGATCAAGTAGCCTATTGTTTCTTTATTACAGACGCCTATTCCTTTGTCCGTGAAAGGGCGGTTTATCTTGGAGATCATTGAAGGAATGCTGTATTTAACAGAACAGGGCTTAGTTCACAAAGATCTAAAACCTGAAAATATCCTTGTAGATGAGGACTTCCATATCAAGGTATGGTACTGTTGATTTATGTTATTATATTTGTATTTCACTTTTCTGCCCTGGTAGAACTCAACCCAAGGTTCCCAAGCACTTTCCCAACAAGGTATTGACCTGACCCAAACCTGCTTAGCTTCAACAAGATAGCGGCATCATGAACCCTCAGGCCATGTCCTGTGAACCATTATCACAAATGGTCACAAATCTTAGCTTGGCCTATAAATGCATGATATATCAATCTTGTGCGCTAGTATAAGTTGAGAGATGGTCTTACAAAACAAGTTGCACCTGAATATCCTGCAGTGATCCTGTGATGAGGCCTCCTGAAAGTGGAAATATATTTCCTTGTGATAACAAGATCTACCATACTAATCATTTGATCTGGATACTGACAAATTAGAATTTCCCAATAGGAATGACTGAACTTTCCAGGATTGATGAGGAATAGATGTAAATGTGAGAGGAAAACAAGTACATTGTGATGTAAATTTCACATATGTATGTATAAAACAAAGGCACATGATGCCCAATCTACCTGGAGTCACAAAATTGGATTTTATGCTAAAATTTGTGGGGATTTTTTTGAGAGCCAGGATGGTGTACTGTAGTAGTTCAGGAGTTGGACTTAGACCTGGAAGAGCCAGGTTCAAATCCACGCTCAGTCTTGAAGTTTCTGAGTGACCTTGGGCCAGTCACTCTCTCCTAGGGCCCAATCCTATCCAATTTTCCAGCGCTGGTGCAGACATGCCAATGGGGCATGCACTGCATCCTGTGGTGGAAAGGCAGTCACAGAGGCTTCCTCAAGGTATGGGAACATTTGTTCTGCAACCATGGGGCTGCATTGCGACTGCACCGGTGCTGGAAAGTTGGATAGGATTGGGACCCCAGCTACTCCTACCTCACAGGGCTGTTGTGGGAATAAACATAGGGGAGAAACTATGTATACCACCCTGAGCTCCTTGGAAGAAGGGCGGTGTAAAAATGTGAAAAACAAAAATAAATAAAAGAGCAGCTGCAGCAAGAAGCATAAACCATGACCTCATTTGCCTCTGACATCTAAGAATGGAGTATTCAAGCATGAAATTTTTCCACCTGCCGTGTTGCAGTTCAGGAAAGATAGTAATGCATGTTTTTTCTGCATTTTTGAATTGGTGCACTGCATTGACTGTGGGGCCAGTCCTAACCAACTTTCCAACCATGCCAACAGGTGCACTGCATCCTGTGGTGATGGTGGAGGCCTCCTCAAGGTAAGGGAACATTTGTTGCCTTACTTCAGGACTGCATTGCGGCTGCTTTGGTGCTAGAAAGTTTAATAGGATTGGGCCCTCAATCAAGTTAAATATACTGTCAGATTCTGAAGTGCTCAGGTAAAGGGCAAAGAAGCCTCACGTTGTACAGAGCACTCCAAGTGTTGAGCCTTTGTGAAATATTCACCACCACCAAAGAGGCCAGCTGAAGCAGGCAGCAGGTTGATGTGGGATGTCCACTTCTGTCCATCTTCTTGCCTCCACTGCTCCTTCCCCTCCTTTTACAACCTGGATTGAGATTATCTAGCCCAGTGGTTGCCAAACTTGCAACTGTTCCACTGGGTCTCCACATGACTTCTACTGAAATCAGGGAACAGTGACGCTCTGGTTAGTCGCGTCTGCTGCCCGGCATCCCAGCAGGCTGTGCAACAGGACTTCCGGGCAGATGTGACTGCCCAGAGCGTCCCTGTCCCCCAATCTCAGTAGAAGTCATGTGGTGACCCAGCGGAACAGTAAGTGCCTGTCATGGGGTGGGTTACTCCAAACCCCAAATCCAGCCCCCTGGCCGGGATTTGAAAGGCCCTGGTCTAGCCCACTATTCTCTTCCACACTTTCTTTTCTGCTCTATCCCCCTTTCTTTCCCAATCCAGGGAGTAAGGGGCTGGCACATCACCAGGTAGAGGGGGCCACATTTGGCATGCTGCCTTGGTCTTGGATTGGCCCCGGTGCTAAGTATGCAGTCTGCAGGTCGTTCTCTCCTGGCTCCTGCTCATCTCTCACCTCTACTCCCACTCTAACTTCCAATCTGTCATGCAGATAGCAGATCTGGGCGTGGCCTGTTTCAAAAACTGGAGCAAGCTAACCAAAGAGGAGACTAGGCGGCAGAAGAAAATCAAGTACAATTCCAAGAGCAACGCAGGCACACTTTCCTACATGGCCCCGGAGCACTTGAAATGCATAAATACGATAGCTGTGGAAAAATCAGATGTGTACAGCTTTGGCATTGTATTGTGGGCCATCTTTGCCAACAAAGAGCCTTACGAGAGTAAGTGCTTTGGTATCTGTTTACTAAAATATTTTTGCTGCATAGTGTCATACCATTAAATCATGTTCCATTCCCACCGTGCTCGTCTCTCCCACCAGATGCTCTGAATGACACCCAAGTACAGTGCTGTGTCTTGCTTGGGAACCGGCCACTTCGAAGCGAAATTGAGGGAAGTTGCCCGGAAGAGATTATGGCTTTAATGGAACATTGCTGGAAGCAAGAGGCAGAAGACAGGCCAACTTTTGCAGGTAGGAAGAGGTTCTTTTGCAGAAACAAGTTCAGCCTTTTTTTAAGCTAGAGCAAGGTAAACTGTATAATAGGGGAAGGTAGCCTATCATCATGCAGAACATTCCAAGTGTTGAGGCTTTGGCTGGATCTAGACACATAGCGAAATGAAGGAGAGTGAGGTGGTAGAAGCAGGGCATATCAGACTGAGGTGTGGGATGCCATTTTTGGATGCTTTCCTGTGTAGAAAGTAGGTGGCAGTGAATATCTATCAATGAATATCTCTAGACCAGGGGTGTCCAAACTTTTTGGCAGGAGGGCCACATCATCTCTCTTACACTGTGTCGGGGGCCGAATTAATTTACATTTCAAATTTGAATAAATTTACATAAATTAATATATTAGAGATGGAACTTGTATGAATGAATGAAGGTCAAGGCCTATAAAAGTCCTTGCACAAAGCAAGCTTAGCCTTTCCTTTACTGCCACTGCTGCATCACAGACGTGAAACAGCAAGCAGTGGAGGGAACACTTGCCCCACAACTCATGCAAGAGGTCAAACAGTCATCTTCACACTGAGAACAGTTGCTTCAGGCCAGCATGGGCTCCAGCAAGTCTCCAGTGGGCCACATGCTCATTGGAGACTGGGGGATCCCCATGGGCCGGATTGTGAGTCCCTGAGGGCCACAAGTGGCCCCTAGGCCGGGGTTTGGGCACCCCTGCTCTAGACCAATTGATGGGAGAGGAAAATGGGGAGAGCATGGTCTGCCATGGGAGGGTGTGTGGGAAATCTGTCACTAACTGTTAGGTGCAGCACCTGTCTTGCTTCCACTGTGCTTCCTGCACTTGTCCTCTTCCACCACATTCCCATTCCTGTAACTCTATTATTTAAGAGTGTTCTGAAGATAGCAGAAGAACGCAGACACATCTGGCAACATCAGCAGCAGATAGCAGGGTCCCCCCATCGTGCACCGATGGTGCCGACATGGGCACATACCAGCACTTTTCCACCGTCCTGGAAGTCAGATGGGTGCTCTTTTCCCTTAGCACTGCTGAGGAAAAGAAGAGCAGTTGCCCATTCCCTCTTTCACATTACCAATGGCCAAGAACAGTGGCAACACTGAGGGAAGTAAACATCCACCTGCCCGCCAGAGATGCTGACAGAGCAAACTACTCTGTTGACATCAACTCCTGCTCCCCACAACCATCTACAAATGGACATTTTAGAGGAAGTCCATTTGTGGGTAGGGAACGCAGAAGAAGACAATGATGGAGCTACATACTTAATAAAGTGTTGCACTCCACTACTGCTCTATATAAAGTGGTACAGGAATAGTGCAGGAGTTGACTGGGGGCTTCAAGACTTTCAGGCAGTACCAGACCTGGCCAGTCTCTGCCGTCACCCATGACACCTGCTTTTCATCTGTTTTTACTAATTCTTTGATTGATTATAGAAATCCATTTGATGTACAAGCCGTTTTACCAGAAGCACTTTGAAGAATGTGTTGAAGCTGATGTGAAAAAGATAAAAGTAAGTTATCAAGCATAAATGGTCAAAATAAGACAAACATGCCTGCAAGCATACAAAATTATGACATCTTTATTCAGTGACTCTGTTCAGACATAACGGGGAACCAGAACTACAGTATATCATGACTCCACATGACATTTGAACCAAGCCAAAAGGCTGGGTTCCCTAAGCTGCATAGTCGTGAAAGTTAGTCTTTCATTTGATTTCATCAAATATTATTTTTTCCTGTGTAATAGGAAGTGTACCCTGAACCAAATGAACTTGTAAAAAGGATGGAGTCTCTCCAAGTAGATGCTGTGGCAGATCCAGCAAGTGGCACCCCAATAGGTAATCTGTTTAGTGGCTTAATAACTCACCCTTTTATGCTCCTTGTTCTGCAGGGTTGATTATTAGCATTTGAAAAATTTACATTTTCTTTTAATTAAAAGAATATTTGCACATGCAAATCCAAAAGACTCAAGACCACTGAATGATAAGATTACAATTTCAGTTTCTATTGCAAAGTCCATCAAATCAAAACTAGATCCTTAGGCCCAGTACATGTGATCAAACTGTGGTTTCATTGATCATAAACAAGCCTGCCCAGGCCTTAAAACTCATATCCTCTGTTCCCTCTCTTCTTCCTTCACATATGAGAGAAGATCAAAAACTTCTTCTTTAGCTTTTGAATTACCCACAGTTTTCTGTTATGTCCCTGTTTGGAGGGTTGTGGTTTATTTTCAAACTAGGATATCAAACCATAGTTTGATTCTTGCTTAATAAATCCCAGTTGAAACAAATCACCGCCTAAGTTCAGGTGCAATATTAACCTATGAATAGTTCAAAAGCAAATGTAGGAGATTTTAATCTTCTGCTTTTGTGTGAAAGAGAGATGAGAGAAGGAAGTGTGTGAATTTAGAGCTTGGTCAGACGCATTTGCAAAAATCTAGACAAGGGGTTCTCAAACTTCCCCCTCCCCCATTGCAACCCAACTGTTACTATGGCAGAGGGCACCACAACCCACTTTCTTCTCCAGCGTCAGGCCTCAGCAGGCCTCTGGAATCAACTGGAAGTCGCTTTCACTAACCCAGAAGCAAAAGTCACTTTCCAGCTGCTTCTGGAGAACTGCAGAGGCCTTCTGAGGCCCGGTGTGGCCTCCATTTGTGTCTGGAGGGCTCCGGTTTGGAGCCAACTGGAAACAAGGGTGAGTTGGGAGGGCCCAAGTCAGGACCCACCAGACATCAGGACATCAAGTGTGTTGTAACCCGCAATTTCAGAAACCCTGATCTAGACAATGGTTTATGACTGTCAAAATCAGGGCAGTGTGCATTGCATGATGCAAACAGGGAAATCAGTATTGAATACAAAACTCAATATCCTGATTATTTCAGTTGTGTTATCTGCACAGATTAACTTCAGAATGAATAGAAAGTATCTGATAAAGTTTTACGAGCCTGGAAGATGGATACAGAAGCTGAGAAAGAATTCCAGTGATAAGAAAGTAGGACTTCAGTGCCCCAGAATCATCTGAGGTTCCTTTTCTCTCCTCAACTATTCTTGGTCCTGATGGGCAGTCAGTCACTCTACCAAGAATGCTAAGAAGCCTCTTTGCTTGCTATGACTGGTAGCATCATTGTCAGTCACTCAGAGGTTCTGTGTGGTTACAACACTACCTCTGTTGCTGCATAGGCTTGGTGCACATGTAATACTATTGGGACCACGATTGACCTTGCACACTTCTGTCTCTTCATCCCTCCTTCTTCTCCTTGCCCACTCTGATTTCTTTCCTGAGTTTCTGTTTTATGGCAATGCAGTTTGCTGTTACATCCAAACTATGGTCTGAACAGGGTTTCCAGTTCTGGGTTACAGGCAAACTTCAGTTTGTGGAAACCACAGTTTGTTTGGTTTGGATACTTACTTACTTACTTTGGTAAACCTTTATTGGCATATAGAAAGTCCAATGATAATAATAAATATAACAAGGCAAAGAGATACAATGGTTTGGATATACTGTAATGGCAACCTGTGGCTTGCTGTGAACCAGGCAATCAAGGAATGACATTAGAGATGTGAAAGGAGGAGGGAGGGGAAACACCTGGGGCATGGCTCCACTGAGCAAACTATGCTTTTTGTTTGTTTTTAAATGAATTTGGTGTTCTGAGATGAAAGTTTTTGCAGGTGAAGCAATCCCAGGAAAACCTCATTTGAGGTAAACCAATTTACCTCAATCCCAGGAAAAACAGTTGTCTGCAGAATTTCTGTGAGTAATTTCTCCTGCTAAAAACAAAGGTGCAGGGCTGGTAAAAAGAAAGGAAGGTGGGTTTCTCGCGATTAATTTTGCATTAATATAGAGCCGGGAAGGAAAGTACTTTTCAGATCTCATTAAAAATCTCAATTCAACCTTTACAAAACAATCTGTCAATATGAGATAACTACCCTTGCTTCTACCCTGCAGATGTGCCTGGTTCCCTGCACAGCTCAGCCAACACCATGAATGAAGACTTGTTTGCAGCTTGTCCTGAAAATGGACCTGTTGAGAGCTGTGAAACTTCCTTCGAACCTCCGATGACCCTTGAGAGAAAGCTGAGGGATGAGCTGAACTATCACATTTATGGCAGCAGGATGGACAAACCAGAAAGCCGTCCAGTGTCCTACAGCGCTGAAATGCAAGAGGAAGAGCGGAGGCGAAAGGTCTCTTATGATCCGTTTGCAAAGGCACCTGCTGCCCGGAGAGTATCAGAGTCATATCAGAGAGCTGCCAATGCCAGATCCAATATCAGTCATGACAGCAGCAGTATGGCCCATCATAGTCCTCTACAGCAACAGACACCACTCGAGGCAACTCCAGAAACAGATTTGGAAAGGAAATTACAGTTGGATCCAAGTATATTATATGGGCCAGGACCTACTCATTTCAGAACATCAGCGAGTGTGGAGCTTGTCTATGGATCAAATTCAGCCAATTCCTTTAGTAAACCACCTGTGCCTGAATCTGGTGTGGATCATCAGTTTAAGCCACCCAGGCCTTATCATTACCTCAAAAGTCCAAGCACAGAAAGTGGTAAGTAAGCAGTCTAGGGAGTTTTTTTTCTCAAGAATAACTACACATGCTCTGTTTTTGCTACATGGCCAATGTCAATTGGCTATTGACAACTGTGGCAGTTACAGCTGTTACCTTACAGTTGAAGAGTGGCTGTAGCTCAGTGGTAGAGCACATGCTTTTCATGCAGGAGCATCTTCTGGTTCCATCTCAACATCTCCAGGTAGGGCTGAGAAAGATCTTACCTGAAAATATGGAGAGCTGCAGTCAGTCAGTGGAGATAGTACTGAGCTAGATAGACCAATGGGTTGACTTGGAAGGAAATAAAACTTTTTTGGGTGCCTATCTTAATCCTTCAACTCATTCTGCTAATCCTGGGTAGCTCACAAATTCATTGTTTGGTATGTGAGCCTTTAGACTAGTGCAGCAGTTCTCAGACTGTGGAACTGGGACCCATCAGTGAGTCATGACCCAATTTTTGGTGGTTTGTGAAACTGACAGGGCAGATTAGGCTATGTGCATCAAGGGTTCAACAAGCTGCTACTTGGGGGTAGGACAATACTGCTGCCAATCACCATTATAGCCACACTCTTTGACATTTATAAATCAGGCAGCAGCAGCTAGGCTTCTAAAATAAACGTATTTTTTAACACTGGAATAGTACATATACTGAAGAGAAAATCGTAGCATTATTGTCTGGATGGACAAGAAAGATGGACTGCATTAAGCCTCTTGATTCTAGTAACTAGTTAGTTTCAACTGCCCACTTGTCCCCACATATCTATGTCCATCATAGACTAAAATGGACTAAAATAAAGAATGAAAGTGATAGCAAATCCCTGCTTGATCTGTTGGAGGTGATTCTTACTTGTACAGGTGGGAGACTGTGTACGGGCCCAGTGCAGGATGCAACACAAGTTTTCTTTCCTAAGTAATTTGCTGAGAGGACCACTCAGAGCACTTTAGCCCTGTTCAGACATTTGCCTGCATGCACAGAGACAGGACTGCACCCATTCGTACCTGCTGCCCCATCTCCACTCTGTGTGAGCTCTTGGCATAATATCTGAAAGAACCTATAGACAAACTGTTTACACGTAACCCATTGGGAACCCTGCCTGTTTGAAAGTTCCCCATTCACGGAGGTAGGTGGAGCCTGCACACAGTTTGTACTCATGTGATGCTTTCAGACATTACATTGAGTGCATGTAGGGGATAGGGTCAGCAGCTGTTAGTGGGTGCAACCCTGCTCACTATTTTTTGCATGGTGCAGGCAGGTGTCTGAGTGGCAATGTCTAACTGAGGCAAATGTCTCACTGAGGGTGCAATCCTAACTGCTTATGTCAGTGCTTTCCAGCACTGACATAAGGGCAATGCAGCTCTGAGGTAAGGGAACAAACATTCCCTTACTTTGAGGAGGCCTCCATGAGTGACACCCAACTGCAGGATGCAGCACATGTTCCATTGGCACCGCTATGCCTCTACTAAGTACTAAGTACTCTACTTAGTACTAAGTGCTAAGGGGTTAGGATTGCGCCCTGTGCGTCAATCAGTTGTTTTAATGTGTGTTTTGCACTTTTAAAAGTCTTAAGGGTCCAAGAACTGTGACTGTGATGTAATTATGATACCATTTATGGTTTAGATCCTATGGACTCCACCCCTTTTCAGAAGGCAAATTTTGCACAACCTTCTTCTGCACTCCAGAGAAGTACAGGTAAAGAAAAACTGGCATTTTCTTCAGATGAGCAAAATGAATTATCTTAATACGAACAGGATGGGTCTATCCAGAGTCTTAAAGCAACCATATCATTTGATAGTTATGTAAGCCCCAAAGCCTACATCCATAACACAAAGAGTCTTATGACCTTCATGGTCCCCAAATATGGTGCTGAAGAATTGTTAGAGCATTGAAAGCTGTCATCCTAAAAAGAAACACAGTTGTGTGAATCTACCCTTAGAATATAAACTTGAGGAGCAGGAAGCATGCCTGCTTTAGTATATGGAGCATAATAACTTAAATGAAAAATACTCACCATATTAATGCAATACAAAAATAAGAAATTTCTTGTAATATTTTTACTTTAAATTTGAAAATTCAACACGCTGATGAATGAATTCTTCACTCACATTGTCTCCATTCTCAGTTTGTGTGTGGCTATTATTTGCTTTATTTAATATGTTTTTTTTCTTTTTAATGTTCTTGTGCACAGAAGAAACTGCACAGTACAACATATTTAACAGTAGTGGAATTCAAATAGGTTCCTTCAACCGAATGGAAATTAAAGATCAGACTATCCCAATAAGGAGTACACCAGCCAATCCTCACTATAACAATGCAGATTACGAAGAACTCTTTAGTAAGTAGAAAAGCAAATATTTTTATTTCTTAATAGGGTTATCATTGCTTGGAATATTCACATGTTGCTCCCGCAACTCTGTTCCGATCAGAGAGATTTAAGGCTGAATAGAATTGAAAATAATCTACCAAGATATTTCACATTTCCAAACATTTGTGGTAGAGTAAGCCACAGAAATGGATGTGAGTGCTACAAAATGCAGAATTGCTTGTCAGATTTTCATTGCAGATTCTGATCATGGATTCTCAACGCTTTCCAAGTATCATCTTTCATGGGTATGACTCTTGTGAGTACCACCGCTCCCACCAAAGATGGCAGCTGGGCCCAGGACTAATTGGCAGGTCCCATAGATGGGGCTTCACTCTGCTCCCTTCTTCCCCCAACTATGCCTCTTTTGAAGGGCTAGGAAAGTGCACAGCCACATTTTGTCCCCTGGTACACCACTGCCCTGGTACATTGCTACTTCCAACAAGGTTGGACCAGGAGGGGCAATGCTGTGTGGTCACCATGGCCATGGCAACAGGGCAAAGGACCATCTGCCATACTGTAAGTAGTGGTACTAGTAACAACTGGTTACCAGTTGTTAGTAACAGCTCCCCAGTTAGTTGAAAACAACTGCTCTAGAACAGAGCTCTGGAGACTTCTGCAACTAACAAGAAGGCCCTAGTGCTGCCTTCTAGGCCCTAGTGCTGCTTGCTAGAATCTGAAGGCTCAAGACTCTGTTTTTTGCCTTCACATGGTGAATGGGGCATTCCTGCCTTCTCCCACTTCTTGCACCTTACCAGAGGTGGAATGTGGATGACCAAAAGAGGGTCCATTTGTGATGTAAAAGCTGTTGAGTGAAATGAGCACATTGTCCGCCTGTCTCTCTAGAGCAGGCGCTCTCACATTTTTGCTGCTCAGAAATCTGAGCCTTGCTTCAGCAGGAAGCATTGTGTTGCCAACATTACTTCCCCCCGGTCTAAAAGTTAGGTGCAGCAAAATCATGAGATTCCCAAAATCAGCTTTGCCAGTCTGCAATAGCTTTGCCAGTCTGCTAATAATTAGAAAGAGAGAGCGGGTGGAAGAGAGGCAGGACTGGTGGAGTGAAGCTGGAGTGAACAGGGAGGCTCTTGATTCTATGCCGATCTTTGGGTCGCTGTAGAATCGAATAGCCCCATTGCAGGGCTACTCACTTTACTCAGGGAAAGGGGACGAAAGTCCCTTTCTCCCAAGGAGCTGCCTGCAGCTGCCTGAGTGTGCAGGATGCAGCGGCAGCCATTTTTGGTGCCGCTGCAGCCCTGCGCGCTGGACAGCTCAGGATCGTGCTACCCATGCTTAGTGCTTATCAGGATCCTGAAGTGCAGGAAGAAAGTTGTTCTCCTTTTATGCAGGTACGCTGAACCCTTTCATGATGCCTGAAGAGGGCTTTTGTCTTTTGGGAAAGCACTATATTTAAGAGTGATTATTTATCTTGCTACCTCTGACAAAGAGTTGTCATACTCAGAATGTATTAGGTATAATAAACCTAAAATTGGAATAGATTTGTAGATAAATTGCACTGTTTCCTCACATACGGCACCTTGTGAGGTTTGTCTTTTTTCTTTGACGACAAGAGATTATCCCCATCTATGCCATCCTGTACTCCTTGGAAAAAGAGCAACAGTACAGTGGGCCATCAGTATCTGTGGGGAATCAATTCCTGGACCTCCCGTGGATATCTACTTCTGCAGATGTGAAAAGCCCTCAAAGGACCTCCTGGATGTAGCAGGAAGTGCCTTCAGGTTGCACCTGGGAGGTGTTCTGATGTACAGGGAGGCCATGTGTAGCCTCTTCAGTCCTCAGAAGGCCTCCAAAAGGCACTTCCAGTTTTTGATCAAAACTGGAAGTGACTTTTGGAAGCCTCCAGGAGACCTTCTGAGGCGCAGGGAGGCTGTGCGTGGCCTCCCTGCACCTCAGAACAGCTTCTAGATATGACCAGAAGACCCTGCAGGTACCAAACATCAGGATGAGAAGGGCCAACTGTATATAAGTTGCTTCTGAGAACCGAGGAAGCATATTCTATCACTGACATCCTCTCAACACAATTGCTTGTTTTTTTCTGCCACCAGAGAGCACTACCGTCGTTTCTGATGTGCATCTGAACTGTGTGAGAGACAAACTGGCCAAACAGTGGAAACATTGTGCCCGTAAACTGGGCTTCTCTGACCCAGACCTGGATGAAATTGACCATGACTATGAACGAGATGGACTAAAAGAAAAAGTTTACCAAATGTTTCAGAGGTGGCTAATGAAGGAAGGCAGCAAAGGGGCAACTGTGGGAAAGCTGGCCTTAGCCCTCTATGCTTGCCAGAGGATAGACCTCCTTAACTGCTTTGTAAGAATAAACCAGGATTCTGAAATGGGTAGCAAATGAAAACTAGAACAGCAGGAGAATTCTGCTAACTTGGAAAGCGTTTTTACAGGGAACACGTGGAAGTCTGGTTTTACAATACGTTGATAGATGTCATAAATGTCTTGATGCTGCCAGAATGAAAGCCTGTGGTCCAAGCAGAAGAATGAAGATACAAAGATGGATTTTTGCTAACGACATTTTAATAGCTGCCATGCTCTCCAGAATAATGCTATGAACATTCTATAGCTGACATATATTTTTAGACTAAATTGTCAGATTTTTAATGCATTTGTATAATTTTAATTAAAAAGAACAAGATAAATAGACATCAGACTGGTCTCTTGGGGTCATTATAAGTAATGAAAGTGATCATTTCTTGACCACAGAAATGATAATGCATGTGTATTTCAACAAGTGCATCACCTTCTTTCAGATATATGCAGATAATTAGCAGAGAGAATAAACAAAACAAGGCATGGGTAGTGGGTGAAAATGGTTTTATTTTTTCATGGATTTTGGTGTTTTCCAAAGTTAGAAGTGCAGAAAGCAGTGTTGTTCCAAGGGCACATTTTTGTAAATTATAATTATAAATTATAATCGCTTTAAAAGTGTACTAGATAGGTGATATAGGTAGTATAGTATCAGCAGATTCAGCCACATGCATGTAGAGGTGTTAGACGATATGTAGAGTTGTTAGAGAATGGTTTTATCTTTTCACAGATTTGGGTTTTTAAAAATTTTTTTACAAAAATGAGAAGTGAAGAAAGTGGTGTTATGTGTTATTATTTTGTTATCTCCAAAAAAATAAAAACGACCTCTAGGCATGGAAAGAGTTCTGAATTGTCGTCATGTGCGTTAATGCAAATCATGTTTAGAGAGGGCTGATTGATAGGAAGAGGACTGATTGATTTTTAGAAACATCTTTCACACACTGTGTGTGACTGTTGTTCCCTTTCTCAGAATGTTATTTAATTAACAGTTTTTACACCACCTCCCCCCCACCCCCCCAATGGGCACTCAAAGCAGTTAACAATTCTTAGCATAGCTGGGTTTGGAGGAGTTCTGTTAAGAGTGCTTCGAGGCATGTGGTCATAGAGAAAGGAAATATAATACAGTACTTTATTTACAGCAACTCCATATTTGGATAGTGAAAGAAAGAGAGGTCCTACATGCTTGCTATCTAGCTGGAAGGGGATTCTGGGAAGAGGAGGGAGGGAGGAAGGAAGCCCGAGATTAGTCATCTGCATACCACAAAGAGCTATACTGAAAGAGGGGAAATCAAGTCCCTTCTGGCTAGCTTATTAGTTAAGTTGCCTCCTTCAAGCGTAGGGTGCTTGCATAAGTGTTGTTGCACACTTCTCCACTTCCACCACTCCTCAACAACTTCATTCAAGAGACACCTCATTCACATGTGCAGGTCCACAAGATTTGTCTTCTCTTGTAAAGCTTGCTGACAGCCTCTGGCTTGGTGAACGCAGCAGCAATACTTCATCTCAACAAGCCCTATTTCTTGCATGTCTCTCAACAGGTGGTAGTTAACGTCAATGTGTTTTGCATGCAAGTTGACCTTATGTAGCTTTAGTTGTCTTCCAAGTGTTGTGTGGTTCCTGGCTCAGCAATTCCTAAATCTGCCAGCAACAGATTTGAGCTTGACAGCAGTGACCAAAATTGTGTAAATCTCGGTATATATGAATAATACCATCATGTTACATATCATTGAAAAGGTAATTTAATGCAGAGTGCAATGAAACAAACTGCACTGAAATATCTGTATTCTATCAAAAGGTATGGCCAGTTAATCAGAAAATGAAAACACACCTGTCTTGTGGAACAAAAAGTGGATTTGCTTAACTCCAAACTGACCTATACGGCTGATTGTTCTGAGTGCCAATGAGATTATATTATGATACAGCATGGAACCAATAACTTTTTATTTACTTAATTAAATTTGATTTTATCGTGTGGGGGGGCTACAAAATCTTCTTTGACCCCGGGTAGCAGATAGATACCTTAGCTATGCCACTTGCTGGGGGGAGGCAGCAGAGCAAATGGGTGGTGAGCTGCTGCGGGGAGGAGGTGGGTTCCTCCCAATTGTCACTTTTTAAAAAGCCCGGGCGTGATGTCACTTCCGGTTGTGACATCACTTCCGGGGCAACATTTTGAGCTTGGCACCGAGTTACACAATCATTAACTACGCCACTGCACATAACTTCCTGACATGCTTGGGTGTCTGGTGCATAATCTGCTTCAATCAAGGAGAGCCCATTTGTTGCTAGCTTCCTGCTGGCCCAGCTGATGGTCCCACCTCCATAGTAAAACAGGAGGCCACTGGTGGACTTGTGATCTATCCTGTCTCCAGCCCAATCCGCAGCTGTATATTCCACTAACTGGGGTCTGCTGGTTGATGGCTTTAACTTTAGCTATGCAGTTCCTTTCTGCTATCTTGCCAATCTTTTCATTGCATTCCAGCCCTATTTGTTTGGCAAGCTGGTTTTTCTGCTCAGGATTCCTGCTGCTGCTCCTGTCTGGCCCTGTTATTTCCCCTTATGTACAGGAGTTTCCCAATAGACTCATGGTATTGTTTCTTACCTTGCAGAAGCTCACTGTTTTCATTCTGTTTAAGGTAGTTCATCTCCATTAGAGCTTCCTTTAGGCCCAAGTCCTCCATAAGTTCTAGAATCTTTTATTATTCAGCTTCTGTCAATGTATCTAGATCGTATACAATCTGTTTGTATAAGATCTATTGTATTTAGATTTGTTTGTATCTAGATTCTGATTTTTTGCAGATTTTCACAATTTTTTTTTTTGCAGATTTCACTTTTTCCCAAGGAAGAAAAGTGCAGAAAGTGATGTTATGTGTTTTTATTTCAAGAGCGTGTTTTTATAAATTATAAATTAGAATCACTTTAACAGTCTACTATATAGGTGATATAGTGTTAGCAGATGCAGCCACATTCATTACCCATGCATCCCCCAGCCCAGCCCATTATATATAGGTAATATAGTGTCAGCAGATGCAGCCACAGTCATTATCCATGCACCCCCCAGTCCAGCCCTTTATTTATATTTTACTTTTTTGCAGATTTCACAGTTTATTTTTTTGCAGATTTGGAGGGGGTTTTTGTGTTTTTATTACAAAAATAAGAAGTGCAGAAAGTAGTGTTATGTGTCTTATTTCGTTAACACCAAAAAAATCACACCTCTAGTAATAGATGTCACCCAGTTACTTAACTTCTATTTCCTTGTTTCTTCACTGCTACATTCTCTTCATAGCTCAGGATCAAATCTTCAACACATATCAAACTGTGAGTCTACCTTTGTACCTTGTGTAAGGATCAGCTTTTCTTTGTGTGATACCTTCTCCGATGAGCATTAAAATTACAGAACAATCCTATGCATATCTACTCAGAAGTCAGTCCTATTGTGTTAGGTGGGCTTACTCCCAGGAAAGTGTGGACAGAATTGCAGCCTTATGGCACAATGTACACCCATACTTGGGCCGGTGCAAGTCGTTGCACTGGCCCAAGAGTGTTGCAAAAGTGCCAAAAAGCACTTTTGCGCTATTTGGAACAGAGTTAGGCTGGCGCACAGACATGCGCTGGCCTTTCCGCACTGCTGCAGCCCCCAAAGGATGGAAGAGTTGCATCAGCTGAGCTTGGCTGGTGCAGGGTTCTGGGGGGGCTTGAGGAGGAGGCAGGAGGGAGGTGTTTTGGGGCAGGGGAGGGAGGGCAGGCGGGGAGCAGGGGGGCAGAATCCAGCAGTTATGCTGGATTCTAACCCCGGGTGGCCCAGGGGCAGTCCCGGGCTGCTCAGATTTATGCTACCTCTTGAAGTGGCGCAAATCCAAGTAGCCCCACTGGGGCTGCTGTGGTTATACCTTGGGTAAGGGGAAGAGATACCTCTTGCCCTGGGCTGAGCCGCTTTCAGCCCCAATCCTGCCTTGGATGCAGTACAGGCCTGCAGGCCTGCCTGCTCCAGGCAGTTTAGGATTGGGCTGTTAGTTTCTCATTCCATGCTCTTGCTGCTTGGTTCATCTGCATAAGAAGTACATGTTCTTTTGATGTGTGCCCACAAGTCAATTGTCACTCGATTCTCCAAATCCAGGAGGCTCTTCCATATAGATATCTTCCTTGATGTTACCATGTAGAGAGGCAACTTTGTCATCTAGGTGCTCAAAATACATTTGCTGCTGATACACTCAGGAGCATTCTTATTACTGCAGAGACAAAGGGTTCATCATAGTCTTTGCCAAATTTATCGGAGTATTCCTTGGCAACCAACCAGGCTCTGTATCAATGGATCTCCCCTTCCACATTGTGCTTGAAGGCCCACTGCAGTGGTTCCAAACCTGTGGTCCAACAGGTGGTCCATGAGGTCTCAGAAAAAAAAATATATATGATCGTCTTTGATCACGTCCAGTGTCTTGCCGACACTGGACCCCACAGACCACCAGAGAACAGACCAGAGGGCAGAGAACAGACTGCCCACAGCTGCAGCTGGCATTTCCAGCATTTCATTCAGCACTTCCAAATTTAATTGCATTTTTTGTGTGGTGGGTGGGTTGCATGTGGTTCACAATGATTCCAAGATTTGTTGCAGTGGTCCACGGGCTCCTAAAGGTTGGGAACCACAGGCCTACTAGCATCCCATAGTCTGCCTTCTGGGTAGTAGCTCTGTGAGTGTTGAGATCTTGCTTTGGTATAGACCCTCCATTTCCTCTTGTGCTGCTCTTTCCCATTTCTCTGCTTCTGCCACAAACATCTTTTTTTATTTTTTCCCATGTCAAGGCTTCGGTTACTTCTGCCATTCTTGCAAGGTTAGGAGAGTCATTTAGGTGGGATTCCCTTTGTAGACTGGATTGAGCATGACTGGCATCTCCTCACACCTTCCTTCTTATGTAGGTGTGTCTGCCAACACTGCAGTGTGTCCCTAATCACTGCAGATTCAATATGGAGTGCTCCTGGTTTGGGTCTCCTTCTTTCCCCCCAAGTCCCAACTTGGCCAATTGACCCAGAATGACATCATGGTCAAAAGAGTTTAATGCAGCTGAGAAGTCCAGTAGGGCTGACAGGGACATATTTCCCCTGTCCTGCCCTGGTGTGGGTCATCCACCAAGGCTGTTTCCAACCTGAAGCCAGTTTGAAAGGCATCCAGATAATCTGTTTCAACCAGGACCCTCTGGAGCTGGGATGCCACCACCCACTTGATCACTTAGACCCAATTTTTCTATATATAACAAGCAGAACATGCATGCGGGTATGCTTTACTTGTAAGAACAAATAATGGGGCAGTGCTCCAGACTAGTTTTACCACTAGACAAATGCCTAGGAGAGCACTAGAGAGCTGTGCTTTAGCAGAAGGGAAGGGCTTCTCTTTGACAAATATGTGCTTGAGTTACTCTCAAATGGTAAAGGAACTTTGGAACACCAAGTGTAAAAGAGAGATAAGAAAGGGTCGGGCAACGCACAAGAAATCCCAGCAGAAGCACGGAGTGAATTGATGAATCTAGTGTAAATAACAAGCACCTGATATTTCAGTAGCAGTATGTGTCAAGGCCAGTACTTACAGTACAATGCTATACATGTTCACTCAGAAATAAATCCCACTACATTCAAAGGGCCTTATTCCCTGGTAAGTGTGCATAGGACTGCAGCCTAAAAAGTGAATCATAAACCCAGCAAAGAACAGCTGAATGATAGATGTGAGAATGGAAAAGAGACCCCATAAGGGCAGAAAGCTGACCAAAACAGATGGATGGAACACCAGAATGCTGCATGGAGGACTGGAGTGCACAGCTGCTGAAGGATTGATTGTGAAGACAACATACTGTAATTTCATGACATTTGCCTGAATCAGTAACAGTGGTTCCTCTGCCATTCCTTGAGCCAAAGTGTTCCAGTTACTCCACAACATCCATTTAGCAACCTGTAAACCAGGAAGCCGCCCAGTTCAAATCACACCGCTGCTGTGACCTCAATAGGTGGTTGTAAGTCAATCACTCTCAGCTTTCATGCCCAAATCTATGGGGATCACAGTACTGGCCTATCTTACAGGATTGTAAAGGTTACTGAGATCATGTATGTGACGTGATGCTTCAAAACTCCTAAAGCACTATATCAGTGTTTCTCAACCAGTGGTACTCGTACCACTGGTGGTATTTGACATAGTGTCCAGTGGTATGTGCAGGATCTCCAGAGCCCTGCCACCTGGCAAAGAGACCAGCAACGCAACATGACAAGCAGCAACAGGAGCTTTGCTCAGAGGGCAGAGTTCCAGGATGCACTTTTTTGAGCATTTGAAAAAGCACTCCCATTTGCCCTGAACCTCTTACTGGTGTTTGTTGCATCATGCCTGGCCTCCCAATTCAGAAGTAACTGGTAACAACATCATCACCAGTTACTTCCAGTAGGTGGACCATGCAAAGTGGTACAGCGGGCAACAAACGTTGAGAAATGCTGTACTATTTTTTGACATTGCCAAAGACCGCATATAAGTATGCAGAGAAGAGAGCAGAGGGTACATACTTTGGCATCCCAGGCCCTAAATTGTTGTAAGCCAGGATGTGGCAGGAGGGGCCTTGATGTCCAGGCCTGGTATGAAATGTAATTAAAGGAACAGCAGCAGCACTGTATATGTATGCTGATGCAATCAGCTGCACCTGTTGTGAGGTGGGAGCCATGTGACTTGGGGAGATGTGTGCAGAGTCACGTAGGCTATGGTGGAGTGACGCAATGCACACCTGGACAGCCAATCAGAAAGGGTCACAAGACAGTCTTGTGATGATGAGGTCGCTCTATTCTGATTGGCTGGCCCCGGTATATATGGGGGCAAGAGCAGACACTAAATGTGGGTTTCTGCGTGTCTGTGCTGTTGGTTTGTTCTGTGACTTGGACTGCTTATCGTGACTGTGCCTCTCTGTATCCCTGACTTCTGGACCATTTGACTGACTACTCTGCCTGCTCCTTTTACCAATACATGCTTCTGCTACAAACAAGCCTGTGTCTGCTCCTCCGGCTCTGTTTGGGATCGCCTACTTCTTGCACTGTCTCCCCATGCTCCCGTGCCACTCTGCTATCGGGAAAGCAAGGGCTATTCTCCCCTGCTGCCCTGACAGTGTCCTTCCTCCTGTCGCCCACACTGCCTCTTCCTGCCCCTTGAAAAACAAGCTTGGTGCAGTCAAGCAGCTACTTCAAAGTGCAGCACACCGAGCAGAGATGGAATGAGATGGTGCTGGTGGATGACAGGATGGACAGAGAATGAAAGCATTTGCACGCCTCTGGGTGGGTTACACAGGCTCTGCTTATGCATGAATAGAAGGTGCATTCATATGGATGCATATAGTACATGTTCGGAGGGTGCACGTGTGCAAGAGTCCATGTTGTACCTGTCCATGCTCCCTTCAGCAGCTGTTTTGTTAAATGCACCCATTGTTCCTTCTCAAAACAATCTTCTGAGGTGCACTTCCTGGGGTGCCCACACACTCTGACAGCCCTTATACTACTAGGAAATGTGAAAGGAAATTCTCAGTAAATGTTTGTGTCATCTGCGACTTTTTCCATTAGTTAAGTCCTCACACATGAAAACTGGGAAGGAGAAAGAGCTTGCACACCGGTTTGGACTTGGGCAAGGGAAGGTGAGGCCCCTTTCTGCAGAGCTGGCCACCAAAGCTCATGCGGAATGAATCACATTCCTGCAATTTGCTCCATGAAGCTGCTTCTGTAGGTTGGGATCTTCATCATCAGTCAGTCAAACCATCCCCTCCCCCCCCAGGTCATCTGGAAGCTTCTTTTGCCACCTCCCAGTCTAGACAGAAATGCCTGGAGCTTTGACTATAACATCACTGGCCTGAGATCCAAAGAGAGTGCCATAAACACCTCCAAAATCCTGTCACACCTTGCACTTCTTGTGGATTTTAATTATAAGCCACTTTTGGTTCCAATCTTGGCTGAACATGTGAGACAAAAATAATTACAGCCCAATCCTAACTTGAAGCATGTCTCACTGAAGCTAATAGTGCTTAACCCAAGAAAAGGACTGCATTCTGCTTACCACATTGGATAACAAGATGTCTTCAGGAAACCCCAAAGCAGGACAATAAAAAAGAAGTCTGTCTCTAGCAACTGGTATTCAGGAGTATGAATAGCCTAAAAGGCTAATAATAACCACTGACAACTCTATCATCCATGAATTATCTAACTCTCCTTCCAAGTCATTTCAGTTAGTGGTGGTGAATTCGATAGAATGATAAATGATATGTAAATGAAGGAAAACATTCTTTTGTTCACCCTGGATCTACTTCCGGGATCTACTTCCGGGATCGCCCTGGATCTGACACGTTAAGTCATTTCTGCCCAAAGTTGCACATACGCAACAGGGATCAAATGTGTACACCTGTGTGCTGGGCAGAAAGGGATTAGAGGGCGAACAACATACCTCAATCTATTTTCTCCCCTCCTGAAGAAGAAGACTTGGGGAGGGGTCATCATCCCAACACTAGGTAATACTACCCCATTTGACTTCTATTGATTTTTGTTTTACATTATCTGGTGCACCACCTAAAACTAATCTCCAGTGCCAAGTGCAGATCCAAGTAACCCCCAGATGATCATTTTTCAGAAAAATGTAGAGAAAGACTTCCTGATTACTTTGTCCCAGTAATCCTCATGTTTTGCACCGAGCAGAGAATAAACTAATTAACAGCCCAATCCTATGCATGTCTACTCAGAAGTCCCATTATAATTAATAGGGCTGACTCCCAGGTAAGTGTGGATAGGATTGCTGCCTAAGGCCTAAGGCTAAGCCTAAGGCTACAATTCTATCCACACTTTCCTGGGAGTAAACCCAATTGACTATAATGAGTAGACTTCTGAGTAGACACGCATAGGATTGGGCTGTAAGTCAGCATCGGGGATTCCATCTGAAGAGTGTCACCAGCGGCAGATTTTAGGACTGTCCACCACAACAAATTCTGAGCCCAAGCCTACCCATGTCTACTCGGATGTAAGTTCTATTATAGTCAATGCAGCTTACTCCCAAGTAGGTGTGCACAGGATTACAGCCCCTGGGCCCAATCCTAGCCACACTTACCTGGGAGTAAGCCACATTGACTGCAATGGGACTTACTTCTGAGTAGACATGCATAGGATGGGGCTCTTTCTCTCTGACCCACCCCAGATGCTTTTCCTTAACATATAGCCTGGTGCAGAGCTCTGGATCCCGCGAAATCTGGTTCTCTCTTTCTCCTGCTTTCTTTAATTGGGTCCAAGGAGGCCTCCCGCTAGCTCGGAGCTGTCTTGCCCCCTACTGGATCACCGTGGCTGAGCCGCCGCCTGGCTGCAAGCCACCTGGTTGCGAAACAGGCGACTGGGCAGAGATGCGTCCTCAGCCCCAGCGGCTCCATCTAGAGCAGGGGTACCCAAACCCCGGCCTGGGGGCCCAATCAGGCCCTCGGGGAGCCTCCAGTCTCCAATGAGCCTCTAGCCCTTCAGAGACTTGCTGGAGTCCATGCTGGCCCAACGCAACCATTCTCAGCAAGAGGACGACTGTTTGACCTCTCACCTGAGCTGTGGGATGCGGGCTCCCTCCACTTCTTGCTGTTTCACGTCTGTGATGCAGCAGTGGCAGTGAAGGAAAGGCTGGTCTTGCCTTGTGCAAGGCTTTTTATAGACCTTGAGCTACTGCAACACCTTCATTCATTCATAAAAGTTCCATCTCTAATATATTCAATTATGCAAATTTATTCAAATTTTAAATGGTAAGTTAATTTTTTTCCCCCAGCCCCCAACACAGTGTCAGAGAGATGATGTGGCCCTCCTGCCAAAATGTTTGGACACCCCTTGTCTAGAGGTATAATTTTAGGTATAATTTTAGGTATAATTTTTGGACTGAAACAAAAAGGGTGGGAAGAGAACTGGAAACTGTAGGCCTCTAAGGTGGAGGAAAAACTGAAGAGGTGGAAAAAATGGAACTTGAACCCGTACCAGAGAGCGCGTTACATCAACGTGTATTGCTTTCCGATGGTGTCCAATTTGGCGGCGATCTATCCCCCGCCAAAACAGGTGGTGGACAAGGTTACCCATCAGGTTTTTGTTTTCTTGTGGGGCACTGCCTTCTTCCCTCTTGCCCGAGATGGCATATAAGAAAGTGAAAGAAGGACAACTAGGGGTTTGGGCCCTGGGACCTTTGTTCTTGGCGACCTTTGCCTCCTATAACTTTGGCAACTGGGCAAAATGGAGGCAGAGACTGCAGGAAGGGGGAGCCTTTGCATCTGTATGGGAACACTTGGGAAAAGATGACCTGGGGACAGAAATGGTTTCCAGAGTACATGAGGGAGGCGGTGACTCTGATGAAGGAGATGGGGCTCTAGGCCAAGCCGTATAAAACCAGCGGGCTGGAAGGGAAACAACTCAAGCGTTACGTGTATGAAACGATGGTACAGGAGTTTATCATGAGACCTCACCAAGAGAAACAGCAAAGTAAGACGTACCATGTACCTCTTGCAGGAGGAAGTGGCACACAATGCCTTTAGTGAGAAGAGAATCCCCTTTAGTTTATGGGAATTAAGGTGGGGGGCTTTCCATCAGGTCCTCAGGGTGGGAGCGGCAAACCCATGGTTGCAAGAAGATCAGAAGAGGTGCAAGAGGCTGACCTGTTTGGGGTCGGGACCCTCTAGATTGTTAGGCGCCCCGCCACTGATAGAAACGGTAGCCCATTTTGTCCAAGAGTGTATGCCAGCGAAGGAGTTCTGGAGGGGCATAGTGAGGGCCTTTAAGTGGCCCAAACTGGCCCAACAGGTCTGGGAGACTAGAATCTCTGGGAAGGAGCCGGCGGGAGGTATGAGGGGACCCAAGAGGACAAGTAATGCTGGACAATGGAGGTGAGGAGAAGATAGGTGGGAGGTGCCACGGTCTACGGTAAGATTGATAAATCTGTATGTCCTTTTTGCGCTGGGCATCCAAAGGGGCAAAGAAATAAAGGAGAAAAAGTCCACCAACAGGCAGGGATGGGTTCGCTTTGTGGTCTTCGCGGCTTACGAAAGGGTGAGAATCGTAGAGACAGGTGGAAAAAATGGTGGGAGTGATTAGATGGGGTGAATCCACCTATAACGTGATGTATCTGTCTTCTAGTTAAACAGTTGATGGAATGTGACTGTAGTTGAAAACGTAAAATGTGATTTCTTTCCTTTGCGTTATTTATTGTAGTACGAAACTTTTTAAATAAAAATCTATATCCCACCCCCCATCGAATCTGTATTTCCCAGCGGCTCCGTCCAGCGCTATGGGAGACGGAGAACAGCGCAGCGAGCGCGGCCAGGCCGAAGGCGGAGCCACAGCCGCAGCCAGGCGCCTGCAGACAGCAAAATGGCTCGAGCCGGGGGCGGAGGGGAGCTACTCCGGCGTCTCCTCTCGCAGCTCTACCACTCCGCACGGTGGGCTGCGCTCCGACCCCAGGGAGCCTCCGCCTTCTACAGGTAGATCCCTGCTCCGAGGGGGCGGCCAAGCGTGGCACGGCGGAGGGGAGGCGTCTGCAGTCGAGTGCAGCGTGGGGGGGGGGGGCGCCCGTGCGAAACATTAAAGGGGGCTGGGTGCGTGCCAGCCCAGGGGCTGCCTGTTCAGACGATCGGGGGAGGGGGGGAGTTGTGTAGGCAGTCAGGGGTCCTATGGGAATGCAGGAGCCAGGTTTGAATTTGGTTTTTAGTGGCAACACCCAACAGGCGTGCCAGTTTTCGTTTCCAAAAATGCGAGTACAGTACCTTGGGCAGAGTGCTTCTGAGCATGTGCAGAGTGCCTTTCCTAAACTGAAAGAAGGCCTTTTGGAAAGAATGTGGAGGGAAACCAGCTCATTTCTTGAAAACAAGCAGCTAAGGGCATGCCTCTGGGCGTGTGAGCAGTGCCCACTCCAAGTGCCCACCCCATTTTGTGTTTTAGAGACAAACAATGCAAAGTGAGAAAAGAACAGCAGCCTCACTGAACCTAACAACATATACAGTATAGCTCTTTTCTCTCCCACCCTGTTCTGCCCAGGAGAATGAAATTCTGGCTAAGAAACAACCCTAGTACAGTACCTAACTGTGCCATGCATAAAGTAGAAGACATCACCTTGTTTGTTGGTTTAAAAAAGCAGACTAAAGCTGAAATACAGTACTAGGTACACTTATTTGGGAGTAAGCCCCTGCCCCAAAGACAGTGGAACTTCTTCCAAGTAAATGTACTTAGGATTGCTCTGCAAGGCTGTGAGCTTGCCTAGTTTGGAGTTCCACTAAAATAAAAGACATCTTGCTGAGTCCCATTAACATTCCTTCCTGCACAGCGTGCTGTACTCCGACCTTCGAGATCCACTATCCTTTATTGATCCTTTCCTGTTCACATGGGTAAATATAGGATTGGGCTGCAATTAGTCTTTAACAGCCCAATCCTATCCAACTTTCCAGCACTGGAGCAGCCGTGCCAGTGGGGTGCACGCTGCACCCTGCAGTAGTGGGGCAGTCATGGAAGCCTCCTCAAGGAAAGGGAACATTTGTTTCCTTATTTGGGGGCTGCATTGCAGCTGCACTAGTGCTGGAAAGTTGGATAGGGTTGAACCCCAGGTCACAGCTGTCCACAAACAGGACTCTTGATTTTGCTAAATGACCAACCCATGAACTTTTATTGTACAATGTTTGCAAAATTCTAACATGGCAAAGGACACAAAATATGGCTAACAAAGTGCCTAAGTACTGTAAATTCTGCTTCACAGTTCAGCACTGACATAAATGAACTTTAGTTTATGTTGTCAAATCATTATTCTGCTCTGTGACAAACATGGTGCTGTGAATTCTGCAACAAAATACCACATGAGTTTTCCCAAACACTACATTCATGATGACTCCTCATGATGATTCCTACTGTCTGGGATTAGGTGGGTGGTGAACTAACAGTGTTCTTGGTTGTGGCACTTTGGATAGGGAATGCCTTCCCTGGAGAAATTCTCATGGCACCAACCTTAATGTATATCCCATTGGCCAGTGCTTCTATGGGTCATGACCAAGGCCAGGTGGATCACAAGTTGGGCCCACCTTTGCCTCTGTCTGGCTCCAAACTGAGCCAAACGGATGCAACCAGAGGCTGCTTCTGGGTTGTGACCTACCTCCAGATGCCACCCCTTCATCGCACTGGGACCAGGATGACCTCCAGAGGTTTCCTCAGGCCTCAGAACAACTCTGAAAATGACCTCCAGTGTCACTGCCAGTTTTGCAGACACAGCTTTTGGTTGCAATTGGAGCCATTCCTGAGGCCCATGGTGTGTCATAGCAGCAGCGTTGGAGATGGTTTGCTGGCCAGGTAATTTTAAGAACTGCAGCTATAGGCTATATCAGATGACAGGAGCACTTACAGCCCAGTTCTATGCCTGCTGTTGCCCGGTGGTACAGCAATGCTGAAACGGTTGCCACTGTAACCCGTGAGGCCAAGGAGGCATCCAGGGGTGTCCTCAGATAAGGGAACATCAGTTCCCTTACCCTTTTTCGTCCCCTCACAACCCCTATGGGCGCATTTGGAGACACGTGTAGGTGTCTGGTGTTTGAGGCCTGGATGGTGTGTAGGTATTTGAGGCTTGGAAGGGGAGATAGGATGTGGTGGCTTCTGCTGCTGTCTCTGCCCCCTCCTGGGCTGAACCGCTCCAGATCAACCTCCTCCCACCCAGAAATACCTCCTCCCTGCCACCCTCCCCACACCCCAGAACGCCATCCCACCGACGGGTCCCTGTAGTCAGACAATCGGTGTGGAGGCCCAGCACTGACTGTCACTGGCCTCCCCACCGGACTCCCCACCTTTCCCAGATGCTGTGATATGCCTTGCAGTACGTTTGTGACGGCCATTGCCAGGGCAGCATGTGGGAGATCAGTGTTGCCCTGCAGTAGGATTGGGCCCTTAATACTTCCCTCTGCCCGACCTACAGTACTTCTAGATTAGCTGATCCATGATTGTTTAATAAACCTTGGTTAGCCATTAACTCAGCAGTTGGCCAGCTTATGGTTTTCAAGGATGTGTGTGTGTGTGTGTGTGCGCGCGCTGAAAAAGGAACATATTCTGAACAGGGAATTGTGAAGAAGATGGCGAAAATATGTTGAGAGTGATATTGCAAGCTCAGCAGAATATATAGTTGTGTTTTTCTTCAATTAATCAAATATTTTGTAAGACCAAGTTTCAAATAGTCAAGGCAGCTAAGTAGGCTCAAAAGACAACGGTGGTCAGACCTGCTGTGCTGTGGAAGGGAGTGTGACTTCTCTCGCCAACACAACTCTGCTCTCCCTGCACTTTGGAGACAACCCAGGTTAACCCAGGGTTAACCCCAGACAAGCCTCTTTGGAGACAACCCAGACAAGCCTCTTTGGAGACAACCCAGGTTAACAGGGTCAGGCTCAGCCACACCTGAGGAAGGACAGCTTTTTTTGACATGAGGCTGCCTCTTCCTTTGTGCCTTGGGCAGCAGCAGGCACTTTGGTCAGTAGTGTAGCTGGAAGGGTCCAAACGGTAAGTACTGCAGGTTTTGCAACATGTAAGCAGCTCCTCCCACTTGCCTTCAGAGCCATTCCAGGCAGCGAGGTCAAGGCACAGGAGAGGCCATTTGGTTCAGCGAGCACATGCTCATTGTCGTCATTGCTCATAATGGCTCCAACAGCTAGTGGGAGGGGCTGTCTGCATGGTTGTGGTGCCTGCAGAACTTACCATTTTGCCCCCTCTAGCTGTGCTACTGACTTTGATGATTCTCCAAATGAAATATGTCTGTGGGATCAGAGGAATCAAATTTGTTTTTCTTTGCTGCGGTATGTCACAAATAAATGAATAAATAAATAAATAAATACAGATTGACATAATCATGTATGCAAATGTGTTATAATGCACACCCAAAGGGTAGCTATCACCTAATCCTGTAGCAGTGTCATTCAGGCACACAGGTCATCAGAGTTGTGAAAGGAAATGCAATGCAACAACAACAAAAAAATAAAAGTAGTCAATAGTTGAACAAATGAAGCACCTAAGATAGTCCTCACCTAGGGTGCTATTTGGTCATTTATATAAAAAATTATTTATAATCTCAAAACATGATTTTGTTCAGCTACTGCAGGAGCATCAAATTTCAGTGCATCATTTTCTTTAAGTTTCTACATGTATACAGTACCAAGATTAATCAGTGGTATTGCTTTATTAACAAACAAAATGTAATTGATCATTCTGAATGTGTACTATAGTGTAAATAGATGCCTGTGGGAGAAAAATTTGTCTCAAGTAGGCTGAAGCATTCAATTTAGCCCATGTTGTAATAATTGTGCTGCTGCTTTTCTGCTCTTTTGTGTTACGCTGTAGGCAATTTAATTTTGACCTAATAAAAAGTGGAGCTCAAACTGTCCAATTATATTGTTAAGACATTTAGTGAAAGGGAGACAGACCTGTTGGCAATCAAGGTATGAGAAGAATGAACTCTCGCCTGTGTTTTGTATAACAGCAGTGAACTTGCCAAAATGAAGCTACTGTTGTCGCTTTTTGAAAGAAGGCTTTAGGGCACAATCCTAACCAACTTTCCAGTTCCAAGGTAAGGGCAATGCAGCTCCGAGGTAAGGGAGCAAAGATTTCCTGACCCTGAGGAGGCCTCTTCGATTGCCCCCCAACTGTAGGACGCAGCACATGCCACAATGGTACAGCTATGTCAGTGCTAGAACGTTGGTTAGGATTTGGGCCTTAAGTCAATTTAGGAAGAACAGTCTGCTTTGCTTTAGCTTCTATGCCTTTATGTCATGTGCAATAAACTCAGAATCCAGCAGGCAAAGCTTTTCCACTGCATGGAATTACTGCAGTGTTCTGCAAGACTCCTTCAGCAAACATAAGCTCAGCACACTAATTCACATTTGCACTAAACTCTAATAATGCGTAATCGTTCCTAAAACACAAGGGTTTTTTTCCCCCTTAACTGCAGTTGAGTCAAATCAGAATTTTGACTTGCAGCCCAGTCCTAAGCTTCTCCGACACCTAGGGGTACAGTGGCACTGAAATGGCTGCTGCCATATCCTGTGGGGCCAGGGAAGCTGCCAGAGGTGTCTTCAGGAAAAGGGAACCTTGGTTCCTTTACCCCGTGTTGAGCCTGACTGACCCCAGTGGGTCTACTCTGACCTGTGCCAGTCCTTGAACTGGCATAGAACTGAGGAAACTGTTTTGGGCTCTGTGGCTCTGGAGAGTAAATAGGATCTGGCGGTAGCCTCTGCCACCATCGCCGCCCCTCCACCCAGGCTCGATCTGCCCATTGGTCCACCCCGTTGCCCACCTGCCCCTGCCGCTCAGCAGGGATGCTCACCACCAGGTGGACCTTCTGACACTGGCCTCTCTACTGGCAGTGGGTCTTCCCCACCAGCAATACCCAACACTGGCACTGTGAGCGCAGCACTGGAACTGGTCAGCACAGGATTGGGCTGTTAATCAAGATTTCAAACTTAAGTTTGAAACTTGTTTCAGATCTGGTTAAGAAGGAAACCTAATAAAGCTTTAAGACTGGTAGATGTAAATGTCGGGGGGAATTGCCACCTGAGAGGAAAAAGGAGGGAACATGTGATCTCATTGCTTGCTTTCTTAATTGTGGTTAGGAGATTGATCATCTCTATAGCTGAGGTTTCCAATAAGGTGGTGTGACTAAATATAACCACAAATCTGCCGAATGAAGAGCCAGGCACCCCATAATCACAAAGGCCATTTAGTGTAGCTTTATGTGCACAGTTCTCCCGTGCACTAGCATATCATTTCTTTGGATTGTAGCTGACATCTGCAACAAATAATTACAGTATATGTTTTATTAAGTGACAACCATAATTAAGCTAAAATGTTGAATGTTTATTGGGGGGATATTCCTTCTAGCACAGCAATAACCTCAGCTAAAGTTGAAGTGAATGGCATCCACCTGCATTATCAGCAAACAGGGAACGGCAACCATGTAGTCCTGCTACTTCCTGGCATGTTAGGTTTGGATCTTTTGTCTTATTTATAACTCATTCTTAGCTTTCTTTCATTGAACTAGAATGCATAAAAAAGCTACAAGTCTCTTATAATGTGGCTGCATTTTTAAGTAGCATTGTGGGGAGCACATTTTATTGGTTTCAGGAATGCTAATAGACTTTTATGTTTTGTCTATTTATTTAGGCTAAGGAAATAAACACTTTCCATACTATAGGCCCATTTTACAGATAATGCATGCTGAAAAATGGGTGCTGACATGATTATGGTCCTTGCTTCTTTAGGACAGAAATTAGTTTATAGCAGTGGTTCCCAAACTGTGAGCCGTGGCTCCCTGGTGAGCCACGGAAACCAGCCTGGGGAGTTGCAAAATCTTCACAAAAACCTGCCACCTCGTACAATGTATAGGATTGTAGCCCTAATGGAGGGCTGTAACCAATGACCTCCCATAGGTCAAGGAAGCAGCCAGTTGAAAAAGTTTGGGAGCCACTGGTTTACAAGATTATTCTGGAATAAACAAATGTTCCTATACCCAGAAGAGGCCTTTGGGACTGGCTCCTCTGCAGGATGCAGCATGCACACTGGTGGTGTGGCTGCATAATTGGGGAGTGGGATTTAGGTAAGAGTGGGCTGTAAATTATATACATGGCATTTCTGAACAGACTAGACCATTAATTGGCATTGTAATATCACCAGCGGTTGCTCTGGGCATGTATTTTATCATACTTTTTTCTATATGTATCTGGTGCATATTTTGCTCCGTGCATAATTTGCTCAGTGCTTTTTTTGTATATGTGGAACTTATACCAAGTTTGAAATGAATGCTTCCACACTTATACAAGTGCACATCCAAAATATGAGTTTCAAATAATTGGTCTTAACAAACTTAAAGGTAATACTAAAGTTAGCCACTACTTTTCAGGTTTGTGTTGTTTTTAAGTATGGTAACATAAATGACCGAAACACCTTTACATCCCTTTATAATAAATCACCATTGAAAGAAGGTTTGCTTGGCCGACCACATCGGGTAGAATTCCTATGGTACATGAGAGACTGTTTTCTTTATCTCTGCTGCTATTTACTCTGCTGGTGGGATTATCTTACTATCACTTTTTTAGGGAGTTGCCAGACCGATTTTGGGCCACAGCTGAAGTCTATGAATAAGCAGCTTTTCACAATCATAGCATGGGACCCGCGGGGATATGGAAAATCTATCCCCCCAGATCGAGATTTTCCTCCAGATTTTTTTGAAAGAGATGCAAAAGATGCTGTTGACTTGATGCAGGTAAATCTGTTCTATCTTCATAGTAATTTGTCCTTTGAAACACTATTCTGACAACTATTTACCTATTATTCCCAGCCGCTGACTTCCGCAGCAAAGCTCCATGATGGCACCCACCCCCGCAGCTATTGCCACCCTCCCGCACAGATATCTGCTCCCCCTACTCACCAGAGGCTTACAGAGCCTTGTACAACCTCTGTGAGGTTCCCCGGTGCTATAAACTATGCTTCCGGCAAACTGGAAGCACAGTTTCTGCCCTCCGTCAGGAGCTCAGAGAGGCTTCTGTGGGGTCCCAGCCGGTGCCTGGGGCTTTTGCCCCATCTCACCCTGTGGTAGGCACGCAACTGATTATTCCCTCTTAGATTTTTAGGCATTTGTTATGGAAATAAGAAATTAGCACTTCGTCACTAGGAATTTGTGGCTTGAAAACTGTCTGAGAATCATATAGTCTACTCACAGAGATCCACAACTTAAAATGTAAGGGGAGTAGTTTTAAAGAGATGCAAAGGGGGATTCTCCCCCCCCCCATTTCCAGCCATGCAGTCTTCTAGTATTGAAACCTGTCTAGGAGAAAATTGCTTAGAAGGAGAGACCGTGAAGACAAGAGGAGAGGCCCACAAGCTCCTTTTAAATTGCACCTGCACCTCCCACTTTACATGGAAATGAAGTCAGACCAGCATGCCACAGTATGTTTAGATTTATTATCTTGACCTAGATCTAAAGAATGCTGCAAGAATTACTGTTTTAAGCGGGGGGGGGGTCTTTGTGCCTGCCACTCTGGTAAATTCAATGGGCACAGTTTAGCTAAATTTGAAAAATATAGCTCAAGTTGTTGCTTCCTGTGGTGAAAAGCAGGTATTTTCATTCTGTTTCCCTATGCAAAACAAGGCACTGAAGTTTAAGAAGTTCTCTTTGCTGGGGTGGAGCGATGGTGGAATAACAGCACTTATTGCTGCTGCAAGATATCCAAATCTGATCCACAAAATGGTGGTTTGGGGAGCCAATTCCAGTGTTACAGAAGAGGACGTGAAGCTTTACAATGGTGTGTATAAGAAGAATGAAGTGTCATTCCTAGCTTGGTCTTTAGTTTTATTTTCTGAATAACTTTAATAAAAATGATTAAAGGAATGTGAGCCACACAATCACTGTTTAGTACACATCAGGAAAAATGTGCTTGTACTCAGTCATATTCTTTAAAACATGATAGTTTCCACAGAACCACAAGAAGTGTTTTGCTCATGAAACAGGACTTCCTGTCTTCTTCCTCCCCACTGTAGCCTTCAATACTTTCTGAAAATCCTGAAGGTTGGGGAATCTTAGGACATCTGTAGGACATGGTTTGGTGTGCTTTTACTAGAGGGCATAGTCAGTGTAAATTGCCCTCTGAATCATGAGGTCCTTTGAGCAGAGGTGTTTGCTCAAGCAAGGATCATTCAGGGCTAATCCATCCCACATAGACTATGGGAAAGAATGTTCAGTTTCTAAGTATGTAGCCAAAATACCAAGTATGAGTGCTAACTCCACTGACTTTGTCAAGCTTTGTGTCTAGCAATATTATGAATAATCCTAATTCTGTGCTTTTAGATAGAAGGACATTGCTTCAGTTCAGGGACAGGATAGGGCTAACACTGACAATATATGCCACCTCCTATGTTCTTATCATTAACAGAGGCCTTGGTCTGGTTGCCAAAGGTACATAGGGACAACCACTAGGAGAAAAAACCCTTTTGGTGGTGGCATCAAGCTTATGGAACTCTCTTTTGTCACAGGCCCATAAACTCCTTTCAGTGCATTTGAGCAGATGGGTTGGCATCATGGCCCAGGGATCCTGGGCCAAGAACCATGAGAGCACCATAATAGGTTCTATTGCTCCTGCTTCCAAGTAATATAAAATAATGTGCAAAGTATGGAATGCCTGTGTTATGGTTTGAAAATGTTCAGATAGGTGTTCTATAATACTGTTTCAAGTCATATAGGGAATTTTGGAACTATTGGAAAAGGTGTTAATGCTCCCATACAATTGCATTGTATGCAGCTATCCGTGATGTTTCTAAATGGAGTGAAAAAGCCAGAAAACCAATGGAGGAAATGTATGGACATGAATACTTCAGCAAAACCTGTGAGGCCTGGGTGGATGGAATCTCCCAATTTTTACACAAGCCAGATGGTAAGGAATCCTGCTGAGCAAAATGAGCAATGAGTTTGAGACTGTGTGTGCTTCTGTACCCAAACTTCTGTTACATCTCATTTCTTCTCTCCATCACTGTCATTTAAATAATATTTTCCTTATACACTTACATTTTCTCCTCATGGAATTGCCAGAGGATTTGTTTATTAGTTTAATACTAAATGTATGCAACTGCATCCATGCTGACATCCAGCACATTTGATGTAAGGTAGTGGTAAGCGCTATGACCTTAGAGAAAGGTCTGTGAATTAGTTGGTACCTGGGGTAAGAATATAACATCTGAGCTGCTGTGCTGGATCAGTCCAAATCTACATGTAGTCAAAGTGTTGCCTTCAGCACTGGGCAGCCAGATGCCCCTGTTGGTTCACAAGTAAGGCGTAACATTGGTAGAACTCCCCCCCCACCCCATTTGTTCTCTTTGCTCCTGTTTGCCCTAGTGAGGATGGAGTTAGGCATCAATAGATCTACACCCAAAGTGTAGCTAAGGTAGCTTATGAAAAGCTTTGCTAAAAAGCAGAATGAATTGGAAAAGGGAAAAAGCAATGCCTTGGGCTGCAATCCTATGCAGACTTTTTGGGTGCAAGCCAAACTTAACACAGTGGGGCTTACTTCTAAGTACACATGCATAAGATTGTGCTGTTAATTTTTTAAAAAGTTATAATCTTCACATCAGATTTGAATAACGCCTCAACTTTAGGACTCCTGTACCTGCCTTTTATAGCTGTGCAACTGAAGGTTGGCAGTCTAGTTTTTCTTGCCCCTTTAGCAGCTCTGTGGCATTCCACTCTGCTGAACTTCTCTCTTCTATGCAACTATAAAAGGAACCCAAGCCTTGATGTTGACAGGTGGATTGTCTTTGGTGTTTACAAGAGTGGCATGTTAGTGTTGGACAGACTGGGGAGAAACACCTGCTGTTCATTCTTGAAGCATCCTGGGTGGCCTTGGGTCTGGCATCCTCTCTCAACCTAACCTGTTCCACAGATTTATTGGAGGATGGTGAAGGGGGATAATTTCCACATGCAACACTTTGGGCCCACTGGAAGGAAGATGCAATGAGGTCCCAGGGTAAAGTGCTGGCTTTAAGCTTTAAAACCCTCAACAAAGGCTAAAATCCTATATACATTTTCCTAGGAGTAAGCCCCACTGAACACCGTGCAAGTTGCTTCTGAGTAGACATGCATAGGATTGTGCTGCAAGACAACTTAAGAACTGGCTTTTCCCATAGGATCCTGCCCAAGCATTAGGAATGGCATTGAAGACATCCTCCGTAGGGGATACTAGAGGCAGGGCTTCTTGGTGTTGCAACACCTGGATTTTGTAACACTCTCCCAGCAGCTCTCTGTCTAACTCCATCTTTGGTTGCCTTCCAGAGGCATGGTATGATAGGCAAACTATGATAGGCAGAGACTGTGGCTGGTTTTTGCTATATTTAAATATGTTTGCTAATGCTTTTAATACCTTTTATATTTTATTCTTGGTTTGTTGATGGAGATTGTTGTTAACTAGGTTGACTATTTTATATAGAAAAGCAGGGTATATGTATATTGAAATAATTATGACCATACTCCAACAAATATTGGACCATTTTTTGCCTGGCCCACAGGTGTACACATTTGGTCCCTGTTGGGCAGAAATGGCATATACACAGCTGAGGCTGTCTCTTTTATTGACTATGAATCAGCTTTTATTCAGTTCTTTTTCTTTTACAACAGACAGTAGGACCCAGCTGCATAAACATTTGCTCTGGACTGCAGCCTCTTTTGTGAGTTGACATTTGCCTTCATAAGAACGTAAGGGAAGCCCTACTGAATCAGGCCAAAGTCCAGTCCAGCATCCTGTTTCCCACAATGGCCCACCAGCTGTGGGCCTGGGAAGCCCACAAGCAGGAGATAAAAGCATATCTCACTCCCCTTATTGCTCCCTTGCAGCTGGTGTTCAGAAACATACAGCCACTAGATCTGGAGGTAGCACATAGTCATCGTGACTAGTAGCCATGGATAGACTTGTCGTCCGTGAATTTTGTCCAATCCCCCTTTTGTCCAATTCCCTCCCCCCCAATCTAAGCTACCTCAGTGAGGATCTATATCTCAGAAGGTGCTGGAAAAAGCACCCTGCTCCTTGCTTTTGAACTTTTACTAGGAATTTGGAGTGGGCCCTCCTCCTTCATTGCCTTCCTTCCTGGATCAGCTAATAAGAACGAACAACATTAAACTGAACTTGGTTTCTAGTTTCAAGTTCTGTATTTGTCATTCAAAGCCCTTTTTTTAGTACAGAGATGAGGAGAGTCACTGACAATGCACCAGTAATATTAAAATGTGGAAGAAAACAGTAGCCAAAAAGAAAATGTGGTTTAGCTACCCGTGTATCCCAACACAAATTGAGCCACCCCAACAAATGCAACTGTATCACCATTCTAGTTTTCTGAGATGTCCCTCACCCTTATTTAGCTCACATTGTCCTTAAGCATCATGTCTCTAAGCATCTCACTTACAATTCACATACAAATAAGATGTGACTAACCAGAATGAGCTACCCCAGTTATGTATAGCTGTTAAGAGACTGAACCCTACAAGCTACCCAAGCTTCATATTAAACTTTGGGCCTGGTGCACATTCCTGATTTCGTAACCATGGTTGGAAGACTGGGAGCATCCCATAGCTACCCTTTCCAGGATGAATACCTCTTCACTTTCATGGTTTGCTTTAACTCTGGTATAGCATTATGTATGCTAACCAGAGCTTGAAACTAAACATTTGAATAGGTCTGTGAACTCCAGTAATGAGGGGATCTGGTTTGTACTAATGCAGGCTTAACCAGATTATGAAACCAAACCACAGGAGATTCTTTATGGGAGGGACAGGGAACACAAACACAATGCACAAACCTGCAGCCTGCTTCTAGTCTCCTAACAATACTCATGAGATTAGGAACACTATACTTTGCACCAAGCAAAATGTCTCCAGGCATTCTGCTGAAGGCAATCCACCTGCTAATAAAAAACTGGAATTTGAACAGCTCTGAACCCCAGAACAGCCTTTAGGCTCCCCTCCCCAGATCTGCACACGTCTCAGTCATTGTGCTTTTAAGAAAGCAGGTTTGTTAAAAATTCTAGTTGTACATGAAATGTTTCTCCTTTCCAGTTTGCTGCTTCCACCTCAAATCCAGATTAATGTTTTCTACTTACAGTTGTCCTGCAAGTCAATCATTGCCAGTTGTAGTTAAAAGGCAATAATAGTTCAATCTAAATTTCCACATTGATGGAGCTGTTGATCCAACAACACAAAAAATGACTTCTGAACAGTAGGTTACTCAGTATACCAAGGACACAGAGGTTAAATCTCTTAAAAGAATACAGAATTGGCAGCAAAGCTAGGAAATTAACTTGGCAGGCATGAGGACTACATTTTCTCATTACGATCAGGAAGTTCTTTCAAAAACTCTTTGGCGTTAGTACCATTCTTGAACTTCCTAAATAAGTCTACGGTGGTTTTGAAATTTTGAGAAATTTGTTTGCCCAAAAACTTTGCATTACACTAATGGTTCATATAATAGTTAGTTGGCATCCTTCAGTCTCGGAAGACTATGGTATCGCGCTCTGAATAGTGGTTCCAGAACAGTGTCATCTCCAGTGCGCGAAGCCTGGGTAAGGTAGATGTTATATAGTGGGTCTCACGCATCAGTAGACTTGAATAAAAGTTCCATCATAGTTTATTCCTACTCCAAATGAGTTAAAATCACACACCCACATACACAAATACCCCAGATATATATACAACTCCAACAAGCCTACATCCCTCTTGATTGGACAGCCAATCACATATAACCTGTTGCTTTTCCCACAGGTGAGAATTTTGTATTGGCAACCTTCAGTCTCGAAAGACTATGGTATCGCGCTCTGAAAGGTGGTTCTGGCACAGCGTCTAGTGTGGCTGAAAAGGCCAATCCGGGAGTGACAATCCCTTCCACACCGGGAGCAAGTGCAGTCTGTCCCTGGTCTGTCTCGCTGGCTATGGGCCTTCCTTCTTTGCCTCTTAGCCTCAGACTGTTGGCAAAGTGTCTCTTCAAACTGGGAAAGGCCATGCTGCACAGCCTGCCTCCAAGCGGGCCGCTCAGAGGCCAGGGTTTCCCACTTGTTGAGGTCCATCCCTAAGGCCTTCAGATCCCTCTTGCAGATGTCCTTGTATCGCAGCTGTGGTCTACCTGTAGGGCGCTTTCCTTGCACGAGTTCTCCATAGAGGAGATCCTTTGAGAATACTCACATACATAACAGTAGATATGGAGGATAGACTGTTACCCATGCAGCAAATCCCCCATCTCCATGTTGCTGAAATGGTCCAATGGAAAGGCAGAAGCCAGTACGGTTGATTTCAGCAGTGTCGCAGGAGTTGCTAGAACGTGACTGTGTTCAGCCATGAACTGCCTCAGGGACTCCAGCTCTGGATTTTGCCTCAAGGTTGGCTCCTGAAGCCTTTTCCATAACTGGATGTAGCCACAAGGCAGTGGAGGTTTGGGATCAGAGTTTTCCTTCTCTCAGATGAGCTACCTTCCCAGGCTAATGAGTCCCATCTACCCGGTGGCTGTTTAGTTGCCTCTTACGACAAGTACAGCCAAACTGAGGGCCTATTCTTATCCCCAGCCCCCAAGGGATAATGTATAATAATATGATTTTTTAAAATCCCATCCAGTGATTAAAAAATCCAATCCAGATTTGCATTTTTAATCCTTCCTCACTGTAGTATAATGCATTGAAATCAATAACCCCTTGTCTTATGCAGGGGTTACAGTCAGACCGTAAAGCTAAAATCACGTACACTCAAAATTAATCTGAAAATCTTTCATTGACAAAATAGTATAATACTGTCTCTTTACAAATTACAAGACACAGGTGGGAACCAAGACTGACTGAGGGAACAGCAGCTTCATTCTCCAAACTCAGCTTTCTCTCAGGCATGTATTTAATAAGTGGAATTGCTTTCACTGTTTTTTTCTGATTGTTCGCCTAGCATGAATAGTTGAATTCATGCAAGTCAACTGCACCTAAAATGAGGGGCAACTATCTTTATCTTCTGCTTTTATTTAAAATTCATAAGAACCTATGTTGGTCCTTTATGGAAAAAAACCCCAAAGCAGAGTGATATCTTTATTAGGACCCACTAATAAACTAAAATATTGCCATCAAGCCCAACTTTGTCTCTTCGCTTAACAGTCAGACCAAACAGTGCTGGCATACTCAAGCTCTCTTTCCCTGTTAGTCCTAATAAAATTGTTGTCCTACTTTGGCTCTCTTCAGCCTAGAAAAGAGGTACGTCAGGGGGGACATGATTGAGACATACAAAATTATGCAGGGGATGGACAGAGTGGATAGAGAGATGCTCTTTACACTGTCACATAACACCAGAACCAGGGGACAGCCGCTAAAATAGAGTGTTGGGAGAGTTAGAACAGACAAAAGAAAATATTTCTTTACTCAGCATGTGGTTGGTCTGTGGAACTCCTTGCCACAGGATGTGGTGATGGCGTCTGGCCTGGGCGCCTTTAAAAGGGGACTGGACAAGTTTCTGGAGGAAAAATCCATTACGGGTTACAAGCCATGATGTGCATGTACAAGCTCCTGATTATAGAAATGGGCTATGTCAGAATGCCAGATGCAAGGGAGGGCACCAGGATGAGGTCTCTTGTTATCTGGTGTGCTCCCTGGGGCATTTGGTGGGCCGCTGTGAGATACAGGAAGCTGGACTAGATGGGCCTATGGCCTGATCCAGTGGGGCTGTTCTTATGTTCTTATGGCTGTAGATTCTTTCCATTTAAGATTGTCTTGTTTGCAGCTATTTGAATTTTCAGGCCTCTGTATTTTTACTACTTTCTTTGAAGCCAGTGGTCTCCAAACAGCAGCCATCTGTCTGGGCAAGGCACTTTCCTTTCCATGCCAATGCCTCCTTTCTTCTTGCCCAATCTTCCCAGCCTTGCACCAGGCAGCCGTTTCTGCTACTTGCCACCCCAGAAGGGTCTGTGCCTCCAGGTTCTCCAGGGGAAGTGGTTGCCCAGCGCAAGGCTGTGGGAAAATTGGGCCAGGATTTGGAGGCCCATTTTAAGCTAGTTGGTGAAGGCATTTTCAGCTTTAAAGGTTATGTGAGATGAATGGCAATATATATAGTGCAATATATACACTGGTTTTAAAAAAAAAAAAAATCTCTCCACTAAGGTTTTCACTGCATCCATATTTATAAAGGGTGTGGGCACATTTTATATCCCATATATAGAGTGGGGGAATTGGAGGGCAGGGGGAGAGAAAGAATTTGAATGCTCAAAACAGCTTACAACAATTGTAGTAAGCATCCTTGAAGGCAAAAGGAGAAGGAGACAGCAGAGGGTGAGATGGTTAGATAGTGTCATGGAGGCAATGAATATGAATTTGGGCATACTCCAGAAGTGGTAGACAGGGGGCCTGCCTGTGGTTCATGGGGGCACAAAGAGTTGGACACCACTTAACAATTGAAAAACAACAAAGTATCCTAGAAAGGGAGAGGAAACATTGGGCGGGTGTGAGCCATGAGTTTCTTCTTTAAATGAGTCTGCCAACTTGTAGACATGGCTATTTCAGAGAACAAGACTTTTTCCTGTTTGACAAAATACTCCCTTCCAACACAGCTTGCTTGTACCTCTGAATACCAAATGCTGACAGGAAGACTGCTTGCTCATAGATATTCTGAGGGGCTCCTGTTGGAAACAAGATGCTACTAAGACTTTCATGGGGTGCATTGGTCTAAAAAAATCTATGCTGTCCAAAGAGCTATTCTGTCAACCAACATTCTGACCAAACAATATTTAGAATATGGCTGTCTTTTCAGACAATGGACTGCCCTTGCCTTTTGACCACCCTTTTGGTTGCTAAGTGCCAACCAGTAACAATTCTTGCCTAATTTATCTTCCTTTTCTCTTCTAGGTAGTATCTGTCAGTCTTCACTACCTCATATTAAGTGCCCAACGTTAATAATACATGGTGAAAAAGACCCACTGGTGCCACGCTTTCACCCAGAATATCTTCACAAGCATATCATAGGCTCACAGTAAGTCCAGCACGTTTTTCCCCCCCTCTTTAAACACACACACTCACTCCCCACCACTCCCTTTTGGAATTCAAGTACATGCTCTGAAGAGATTAAGCACTCTGTGTGATCCATAAGCAGCCATCTTGTGAACTGTTTTTCACATAAAGCAATCATAGGAATGCTTCCACCTATTGATGGGTTTACAAATGCTCACAAGCAGGCATGTAAATTCTTTCTATTGTACAGTAGGAAAAAGGCAGTTCTATTTAGGGGGAATATAAGCTGCCTTATGGCAGCCAAGCATTATAAGCTGCCAAGCATTGAGCCATTAGTTTTCTACATTGACTGGCAGTAGCTATCCCAAGTTTCAACCAGGATTGCCAACACTGCACTGCCTATAGATGCCAGGCTATGTCACTGAATTAGAGAATCACTGCAGCAGCATCCATTCCTTTTCGGTTCCAGTTGCCACTACTTCTAGCAATTTGGAGTTGGCCGTATAGGATGAAACCTCTGAGTACCTTTTTCCTGTGTTGGGCACAAGCATCCAAGTTAATTTTGAAAACCTAAATGTTATGAATGTGAGCAAGTGCCATAGAGGCAAATTCTGCACTGCCCCATTTTAAATATTAAGGTTCTTACTTACCAAGTTGAGTGTTGGCATTGTATAGCATAGCCAATACATTATAATTTTCTTTGATGCTTTTTAAAATGGAATAGCCAAGCTGCTATTAGGACCAAAAATCACAATCCTGTGCAAGCTTACTAGAGAATACAAAGTCCTATTAAGATCAGCTCACTCCTATACTAGAGCTTTTTTATGCTGCTGAAGCATTATTCTTCAGTTACCAGGAAGGAAATTTAGAACTGTGGTTCCACAAAACAGTTTAATATCCAAGCAATACCCTTTGTCAAGGCCAGGATTCTTCCATAATATTTATGCACCTGTCAGTCCTGTTCAAAAGATCCCCACCACTGAAAATTAAGAGCTTTATCCTAGCATTTTCAGCACTAGACGATTAGGAGATTCTCCCACCCACTGTAGCAAGACTGCATTACAAAGAAAACAAGTAATTAGAGCTCTCCTACCTCCATGGTGAAAAAGCAGACTAAGAGGCAGTTCATCACTAATCCCAACCACACAGAACTAGTAACAATAAGACAGACTGAATCTGCAACGAGAGTGTTTGTTTAAAGACATGGTTGCCCTTAAGAGCCTCAGCAGCTCACTGGTGCTGCAGACTATTTTACTGCAAGCAAATTGGCTCTCTCTCACATGCACACACACAAAGACATTAATGCAACAGTATGGCAAGAACATCAGCCTAAATGAACAAAGGGTGGCAATGGCACACTTCCAGACGTGGAACCCTAGTGGAACAAACTGATTTCTGAGTAACCATGCAGAGGATTGCACTATTGCACATAAGCAGTTCTACATAAGCACACTTAGCCAGAGAAGTGTCACTGAACACAGCAAGACCAACTCCCAGATAAACATGCACAGGGCTGGGATATACCGCAGACACCCGCCTATAAGTCGATCTCACAGATAAGTCGAGGGCAGGTTTTGGGCCCCAAATCATGGCATTTTCTATGACCCTCGGATAAGTCAGGGGTTAAACTTGGGGGGGGGGTCTGACTATAATTTTGTCTGATTGTACCCGAGGCCAGATTCTGAAAAATAACCTTCCAGTAATTGTTACCTAAAAACTGTACAGTTTCTAATTTATTAAAAATACAATAAAAGATCATAAGATGCATTTTTGTTAACTTTTAAAATTCTGGTCTTCACAACATTTGTGTAAACACTGTCAGAGTAAGTGCCTGTAAACAACATACCAGTAGAACCATCAGTCAAATCCTTCTTTAAGGTGCCTGCTGTGTGAAGCCAGAGGCTCTACATATAACATGCAACATAAAACATGCAGTTGGGAGTGTGCAGTTCAGTTCACAGCAGGGAGACAAGCAACAAGGACTAAGCTGCACACAGTTGCAACCCTCTTTACTCGGAAGCAGACCCACTGCTTTCCATGGGTGTTATTCTTAAGTACTGGTGCACTGCAGCCTGGGACCTTGAGGGGAGGATCCCATCCTGGGCTTTAAAAACTAGACCCCTAAATGGGGGGGGGGGGTGAAATTCTTTGCAAATGACTTACCAGGAATGTTCTGAGCGGCAGGAAGAAAAGGAGGCATTTCCCTTCTTCTCCAAACTGGAAGGGAAACAAAGGGGCTTCTGGGAACTGTGGGGAGGCTTTGTGGGAGCATATGCTGCATTCCATAGCAGCAGCCATACAGACTACAGTTCCCAGAAATGCCTTCTCTTCCTGTCTGGAGAAGAGGCTAAAGTGGCTGCCTCTGAATACTGTAATTACTGGTAAAAATTCTCCTTTTTCTCCACGTACTTCCTGCTTTTCAGCCCATTTCCAGGCCCATTCCTTCACCAGACAGCTGTTGAGCTTCCATAAGCTTCCCAGAAGCTCCCAGAGGACTCTGCTCCACCCACTGCATTGACCCGGGTAGTCGACCCCAGATCGACCCAAGTCGACCCAGGATCTCAGGCTCCATTTTTTTAGGCATAAATTTTTCAACCTATAGGCGGGTATATGCGGTAAATCCATTTGCTTTTGAAAGGGATCAAAGACTGAGGATTGCAGCTCATGTCACTATGCATGGGGCTTCCTGCATTAACCAACTGCCTTTCTTGCCTGCCGTTTTGCAAAACGTCAAGGAATGTTCTTGTCCTTTTGCAAAAGATAACCTTGAAAAGTATTCATTTTAGCCTGCTCCATGACAACCGTTGCCATCCACTCCCTAGGAATAGCAACAAAGTACCTCAGACAGTGGAACAGAAGCCTTGATGGATTTTATTTCAGTTACAACAGAAATGTGTAGCCCATTGTATCATGTGAGAATGGTTTAATCATCAAGCTAACCTCAGATCACACTTGAGTAACAGTTTTGCGAGTGTGCAGGATACCCAACACCAGAAATTTATTCAGCACTTGTCTTTTCAGGTTGCATTTCATGCCCGAAGGAAAACACAATTTACATCTACGCTTTGCAGAGGAATTTAACAGAATGGTGGAAAAGTTTCTTTTATAGAATATAAAAAAGGCTTGTTCAGATACTAGCTTCTCTACTCTTCATAGTCATGAGATTGGAATGCCCATTAGTTTTACATGTTACTGGGAACTAGGTGGAGGGAGAAGAGCAATCTTTCTGTCTTTAATTTGTTTCCATGAGATATGCAACTTTCAAATGCTAGAAGTTTTGCTACTGTATAAAGCCCTTGTTTTTCACTTTGACTAAATCATTAAAATCTACCCTTGACTAATCAGGGATGTTGTGTTTAAGTAACTAGTTTAAAAGAATGTCAAAGCGACCAATTTCAATGTATACTGTGTGTCAAAATCTACCCTAAAGAAAACACAAGCCGGAAGCAGTTATTGAGAACACATGCCTTTATATAGAGTCAACATTAACACCACACAAAAGCCATCTGAATAAGTTTGATTTCATGACTGTTACAGAGATCCTTGATGAGTTTACACAATGCACAAAGAATGCCAAAACACACTGCCACGGAAAGCATGCTTCATCACAGCTATTGGGATCCATGCCTGCTCTATTAGCATTCTACTTTTAATCACTTCCCTCCCACCCCCATCAGTCTTAAGCTTTTTCATCCTCTTAGCAGGTTAGACTTAAGCTAGTACCAGTGTACATTCCTTTGTGGAATACTGGCAGCCATGACTGTGAACACAAATGTTTGAGATCTGACATCTTCCAGAAATATATTATAGCTACTGGACTAAAAGAAGCAAAGTTCCAAACAGCAAAGCCCAGTGGCATGGTTCCTTTCAGCAGATGAAATCCTAGGTCTAACTCTAAGAAGTCATCTGATTGAAGAGGTGCTCTTGGAAAAACCTGTAGGACAGGTTCTCATTTTGCAAGGTTGAAGTACCTGCATCAGTGGAGGAACCCACACCAGCAAATGCAAGTGTTCAGCATAAAAAGGTAATTAAAAACATAGGTTGCAAACACTTCTACACTGTGCATTGTCAGAACACACGATGAAGGAAAATAGCCAAAATTCACACACATCTGTGCAGTTTGAGCATAATCTATTTTTTTACATTTGCAAGAAAAGTGTTAAGGTGCAGGGGAGTTCTCTGGAAAACCCACCAAGGAGCGACAAAATGAGTTATTTTTGCCTTTGACAAAGGGCCAAAGCGACCACTTACCGCACTTGTTTATGGAGAAACAGACTTTTTACTCAGATAAACTATTAAATCACCTCTTCGACAAAGCTTTCAGGCCTGCAATACAGAATTACCGTGAACAAGCTTCTGTACCAGGAAGGTTGCAGGAACTGCAATTGCCTCCACAAAAAGCAGATGTATTCTTGGGATTAAATATTTTATTCATCGTTCAGCCCCTTCTATGCCACCAACTTATTATCTTAAGCACAGAGGCTCATTTCTGTTGCTCAGTTTTTATTATGACAATTTGTATTATGACAATTTATCTGTAAAGCTTCTTACTAAATTTTAAACTGTTTTCCCAATAAAGTATTTTTAAATATTTAAGAGTAGAGGTCATAAAACTGCCAACAGAGGCAACAGTGAAAAGCACCAAGTAAAACCAAAACATGCACCCATATAACTGATCTGCTCTCCCTAAACACTGGCCCAGTTGCACTAAACCTCCTTAAACTTAAGCCTCATCCTCCTCTCCTTCCTCTTCAAACTCCCCTTGCTCATCTGCAGTGGCATCTTGGTATTGCTGGTATTCAGAGACCAGGTCATTCATATTGCTCTCTGCTTCCGTGAACTCCATCTCATCCATGCCCTCACCAGTGTACCAGTGCAAGAAGGCCTTGCGCCGGAACATGGCCGTGAACTGCTCCGAGATTCTCTTGAACAACTCTTGGATGGCAGTGCTGTTGCCGATGAAGGTGGCGGACATTTTGAGGCCACGGGGAGGAATGTCACACACCGCCGTCTTCACATTGTTGGGGATCCATTCCACAAAGTAGCTGCTGTTTTTGTTCTGGACATTGAGCATCTGCTCATCCACTTCCTTCATGGACATTCTGCCCCGGAAAATGGCTGCCACCGTCAGATAGCGGCCATGGCGTGGGTCACAGGCCGCCATCATGTTTTTGGAATCAAACATCTGTTGGGTGAGCTCTGGCACTGTCAGGGCACGGTACTGCTGGCTGCCACGGCTTGTGAGGGGAGCAAATCCCGGCATGAAGAAGTGCAAGCGGGGAAAAGGCACCATGTTGACCGCCAGCTTGCGAAGGTCAGCATTCAGTTGCCCAGGGAAGCGGAGGCAGGTGGTCACCCCGCTCATGGTGGCAGAGACCAAATGGTTCAGATCTCCATAGGTCGGTGTTGTGAGTTTCAGTGTGCGGAAGCAGATGTCATACAAGGCCTCATTGTCAATACTGTATGTTTCATCTGTATTCTCCACCAGCTGGTGGACAGAGAGGGTGGCATTGTATGGCTCAACCACTGTGTCCGACACTTTGGGGGAAGGCATCACGCTGAATGTGTTCATGATCCTGTCTGGGTATTCCTCCCTAATCTTGCTGATGAGGAGGGTTCCCATGCCAGACCCAGTGCCACCACCCAAGGAATGGGTCAGCTGGAAGCCCTGCAAGCAGTCACAGCTCTCAGATTCCTTCCTTACCACATCCAGCACAGAGTCCACTAGCTCAGCTCCCTCTGTGTAGTGACCCTTGGCCCAGTTGTTCCCAGCACCACTCTGGCCTAGAGAAAAGCAAGGTACATATGATAAAATCAGTAAGATATAAAAAGGTTTCTCCCTCCCTGGGTAATGGCACTAAAATCGTTGCACTGGAACTATAGGCATGCCCCATACCTGTGAGCAATCCATTCCAAGGACTCTGCAGATACAGAAACTACGGATATAGGGAACCCTGTCTCTGCTCACCCCACGTGCCCATTAACATTATTTAAATGCTTACCCCAACAAAAGTGTTCTTGCTTTACAGGGTCTCTATAAGCATACAAGTTTATAGCAATGCACAGACTCCCTGCCTGAAGGCTTGAAAAGACTAGATTGAGGTTAACAGGAAGCAATTAACTTCCACTTCCTGTTAAGCTTGATCTAGTCTTTTCAAGCATTCAGGCTGCCAGTCGGGAATCTGTGCATCTCTGTAAGCTTGTGTGCTTATAACAACCCTGTAAAGCAAGAACATTTTTTATTGGGGTAAGCACTTAATGTTAATGGGCAGGTGGGCCCCTCTCCCCAGATCCACAGGTAACTGAATCTGTGCATACTGGATCCAGGGATATGGGGGCCCACCTGTACTGTCATGTGAGCCATGTCCCAACACACCTTACACATACTATACATCATTTTATCTGTCCTGTTAGCAAGTAAGGTGTTCCACCTCTACATACAATTATTGGATATAGTGCCAAGGACAAAGCAAAGCTGTTGTAGCCTTGAAACAATAGGTGGATTGAGCCAAGCAGCAATGCACATGGGGACAACCAAGATAATTGGGGTGGGGTGGGGGTCACAAAGCTGGCTCAGAGGAAATGCGATCTTTGTCTCTGATCCCTGAATACCTCTTTACTGTATGACATTTCTGCTCTCTGACAAGGGTTGAAAAACCTGGACTGCTCTTACTTCAGTGTCAATAGATGCTAACAGCCCATGTGACAAGGAAGCAACATTAATTTGACAGGATATAGAAAATGATCCCAATATAGTTGAATACAGCATAAAGAAAGGAGTGATGATTTGCTATATTTCATGCCAAGCAGCCAGATGACTAGGACATTTGGAATGGGTGGGTGTAGGTAGCAGCTGTGGGCAGTGTAGGGGGGGGATGTTCTGCAGCAGCTACTTACGATACATTTAACTCAAGGCAAGAACAAAGCTACCACAGTTTGAACAGCATTACATACCAAAGACAAAGTTGTCTGGTCTAAAGATCTGACCAAAAGGTCCAGACCTGACAGAGTCCATTGTACCAGGCTCCAAATCGACAAGGATGGCACGGGGAACATACTTGTTACCTGGAGGAAGAACAAAAGCCAGCCTTACAAACACAGCACTCTTGTTGAATCTCTGCCAACGACTATTCTTGGTTACTGCAACACCATTCATCAACAAAGTGTATTAAGTATCTTTTGATACAACAGGAAACTTTTACACCAGCTATCTCATGTCCAACAAAAATGAGATCTGTGAACAGATATTAATTGGCAACTGGAGCAAAACGAAATCAGATTTCTTAAACCAGCTTCAGAACACAGGCATCAGTCACGCTATAGCTTCTGCTGTTATCTTTGGATGGAAGAAAGAAACAGGCAACAATATTGATTTGATCCTTCCCCAGGCAGGGGTGAAGATGAGCTTCTCCTTATTCAAGTCCTCCTGCTGGAGCGAGGGGGAAGGGGCCCTCTTTGCCAAGGCTACCCAAAGCAGCCACTACAAAAGGAGGACAAGTGGACAGGAACAGCTGCTCTTTATGCAGCTTGAAATTGCAAGAGCAGGACCTGAGGCACAGGTGGGGCAGGCAGTCTTGAAGTTTGCTTGCCTCAGCAGAATTCTGACTCACCCAGATGAGTTATAGTGATGAGTGTGAACCAAAGGCCTCTCCTCTTGATAGAGGTAGCATTAGTGGTACAACCAACCAGTTCCAGGCCTAGTTTTCACAACTATGAGGAGAAAATAAGCTGCCTCTGGGCCGTACCACTGAATGCTCCTCTGTGCTAAGGAATTTCCTGCACGTAGCAAACTAGATATGATAGAGATCAGTTTAGTACAGTGATCTTCCTGCCAGGTTTCTACTGAATGAGTTTCCCTCCAAGACCACGCCATCATAAGAGCTCCTGCAGTCCAAAAGGTTATAGTTCAAAAAGCAGAGTTACCTCCTCAGTTGCTTTTTAAGAACTAGGCAGGATAGAACCAGGCAGGATTTTAGGGTACATCTAGGCAGGACAGTATCGGCAGCCAACCAAATGCAACACTGGTCATACCCATCAGAGGGCCCACCTAGGCAGCCTCTGAAACCCTAGTACCTAGTGACAGCAGTGGCCAAGGGATTGAGTGGGCCCATCATCAGCTCTTTGCTCTAGGACCCTGTCAGCCCCATTCTGGGCTCCAGATGTGTGAGCGGGGGCAGCAAGACGTGGCCATGAGCCAAACACTATAGCACTTGATGGTGGCAGTAACACTGACCACCACCTGGCCAGACAGAAGGTAGCAGCTGCACAGGGCAACAAGCTGAGCTTGACACTAGTGGCCAAAATTGTGAAAAAACTGGTACGTATGAATAAAACCATCATGTTATACATCATTAGAAAGGTAATTTAATGCAGAATGCATTGAAACAAACCTCTTTGGAATATTTGTATTCCATCAAAATTTATGGCCAATTAACCAGAAAATGAAAATACAACTGCCTTATGGAACAAAAAGTGGACAACTCAAAACTGAGTGGGTGGCAAGCTTCTGGAGCGCTGAGGCAGGTTTTCTGCCAATTTTCACATTTTTAAAAGCTCAGGTGTGACATCACTTCCAGGGCATATTTTTGAGCTCAGCACTGGGCTATACGATCATTAGCTATGCCACTGCAGTGGGGCACTAGCTCTTGGCACTCTTGCTGATGAGGGTGGTATCAGTTGATAAAGGCAGTTTAGGGGATAGTAAGAGGGAGAACAATGGGATGGTACTACCAAGAGCAACAGGATGGAGAGAATCTGAGTAGGCATGACACAAAGATGACATCAAGGAGAAGGCACAAATGGCAGGGGGAAGGAGGGGGAAAGAAAGCAAAAGACAAGGGGAAGAAGGCCAGGAAGGAGACAGCAAGGCAAGCAGCCTTCAGGAGGAAACTGGCCAAAGGGTCTCCACCACAGATGGACAGAAACCTATAGCCATCTAGAATAGTGATTTTCAACCTTTTTCATCTCGCGGCACACTGGCAAGGCACTAAAATGGTCAAGGCACACCATCAGCTCTTTGACAATTGACAAGGAACACTGTGCTGTCAATGGAGGCTCATATCCCCCAATGGTCCTATTGATAAATGACCCTCTCCCAAATTCCCGCGGCACACCTGGGAACCATTTGTGACACAACAGTGTGCCACGGCACAGTGGTTGAAAATGGCTGCTCTAGAAGAACTGGGATGGATCACAATTATCGCCTACAGAGCCAGCACTTGCTCTGTGCCACCAAAGTGGGTGGACCCAAGAGGGGATCCTGACTGGCTCCTGCAAAGGAAAGTGAACTGGGCACTTAAATACATGCACAAACCCCCACCCTGCTGGGAATGTAGAGCATCCATGTAGCCAGCAGTCACAAAAATAGTCCAGAAAAGGAAGCATAGAAGGTGAAGAAGCCTTTCAGAGCTGAGGCCCCACCCTGTTTTCTGTTGTACTGACGCCTCCATTTTCCAATTTTGAACTGCTAATAAAACACAAAGAAAGCACCACCCCTATTTCTGCATGCTCCATATGGCCTTGTGTCTCCACCATATCACACCATAATCTCTTGGAAGAAGAGCTGCCCCATGGTGTGGCAAGGAAGAATTCCCCATAGTTATATGCTCCCAGTAACTTAGCCCCAAGCACTGCATCTGCAGCATGTTCACCAAGTCATATACACCAGTTTATTACTGCTGGCTGGCTTGCAAAGGGGTGATCCACTAAAATGCAGAGTTGGAGGTAACAATTTGTACTTGTCAGGTTTGCTCTTTGGGGGCTTATAACACATGCACACATAAAACCAAGAACTGCCCACAGTAGAAATAGTTTCCAGGAGCAACTAACTCCAACCCAGTCTCTGGCTACCTTAACTGCATTCACCTGCAGTATTGTATACTGTGGACTAGGATAAAAGGCACATGTAAGATCAATACTATTTCCTTAATCCATGTAAGCTGGAATTAATGGGATGCTACACTGTCTGTTCCAAGCTAAAAAGCCCAAATATGGAGGAGGATTCCATGCATTTACTTTTCCAGTAGATAAGTGCACATTTACATCTATAAAAGCCTGGAAAAGGTGAGAAAACATTTACTGCACCAGTCTCACCAAAAAGAAAAAACCACAGTGACTTAGGGAAGAACACAGCTACAGGTACACTTGTATGGGAAGGTTCACTGTAACAAGTCTTGATAGGCTTATTTGCCTTTGGGCACAGAACTATGTCTAAATGAACTTAATCCAGAAGCAACAGTATCTACATATTCTAGTTAGGCAACAAAGAACTAGGTTAACCAAGAAGTTTTAAGTAGGGCATTTAGCCCATCAGTCACTTAAAGCGATTTCACTGATTTTAAAAGATGGCCTTCGTTACTATCAGGATTTTTTTTTTAATCTGCAATTTTTTCCCCTACACATACTGACAAAGACTGGATGGCCAGCCCCTCTTCAGAAGAGGATTCTGCCCACAGCATTCAAGAACACCTCTTCTACATGGGCCCTGATGCAATAGATGTGGATCATTAAAATGTGCTTGCTGTCCATAAGATAAAAAGCGCATATGATTTCTGTATTCATGTGCAATTCTATGACAATAAGCCAGCGAAGGTTTTATTAGTCCAGTGCCAGTATCTTTAAAGGAAACAAGTCATCTTCAGAAGCATAGGGTGTTAACATTACCAGCTGCTTCATTGTAGTAGACGTTGATTCTTTCCAGCTGCAGGTCGCTGTCTCCGTGGTAGCTGCCGGTGGGGTCAATGCCGTGCTCATCGCTGATGACCTCCCAGAACTGGAATGGGATTGTTGGAGAGCTATTAGCAACTGCCTTTCCAAAGCCAAGACAGCTGACCCCACATGCTGCTGCTGCTCCTGCCACGCCTAGCAGCCAGCCTTAGCTGCATTCAGCAGCCATGCTCCCTCCTTGCCACATGGGCCACCAGTGCAAGTTAATCCATCATTAAAATCGCATCCTACTAAAGCAAAAGAAGGCAAACAAGAGGCACCTCCTTATAAGCACTCAGCCCAACAGGTATTGTTAGTGTTACAGCAGAGGCAGTGGCCACAGGGCATCTGGGAACAACTGCAGGGGTCATTTGACAGAAGAATTAAAGCTATGCATACATGGCACACACATACACAGGGTTAAAGCCAAGAATTAAAGCCATGCATGTATAGCACACACATACACAGGGCGATTTTATTTTTAATAAGGGATTATTTGGCATAGTGATCTGTCCACCCACACACGCGCGCACACACACCCCCATCGTGCGTGCTTCTCAAGGCAGGGATACAGCCTCTGCAAAGGGGCGAGGCAACCACCGCCTGCCTTTATAGCTGGACTGCTGTCTCAGCCGGGAGGCGTGTGACGGGGTAGGGAGGAGGGAGAAGGGGGCGAAACCCACCACCGATCAGGGGGATGAAGGCTATTAAAAGGGAGCCACTCGCGTCGAGAAACGAGGCGCTTGATCTTTTCCACCAGAAGGGATTGTGAAAGGGGGGGGAGACGGGAGCCATCATGGGGAGGGAGAGATTCTCAGGTTTTGTTTCTCGAGCTCCACATTACAAGAATGGCTGCTGCTGCTGCAGCTGCCCCCCCCCGCCCTCCTCCAGCTCCACACCCAGGGGACGCCGACGATGCTCCTGGTCCCCACGCCCAGCGCCTCCATTGCAACCAAAGAGGCATCCCTCGCCTCCCCCCTTGGCGCCCCCCCAGTGTCCCCACCTTGGCTCCGATCTGGTTCCCGCACTGGCCGGCTTGGATGTGCACGATCTCACGCATGGCTGCGGCTCGACTCTGCTCCGGGCTCCCTCCCACTGACTGCCTTCAGACGGCAACCTGCCCTGCGCGCACCAGCAGCTGGAATCGCAAGGGCGCGGCTGCCCGCCCGCTCTTTTATGGGGAGATGCGCGGCTCCTCCCCCCGCCGTCCGCTCCCAGCCACTGGCAAGCCCGGCTGGCTGGCGAGGGCGGCGCCGGAGGAGCGCAGCGCTCATTGTCTCTTGCGCCGGGGGAAGGGGAAGGCAGGCAGCTCCTCCCTTCCCGCACACTTTCCCACGTGCAAAGGAGAAAGCGGGCGGTGGCAGCGCCAGGAATGGACTGGCCTCGTCTGCCAGGAAAGTCGTCGCCGTTCATGGCAGACGCTTCTGCATTTGAAGAGGCCGATCTTCCCAGGCCACCCCCGGCATCCTCTGTTCAGGGCGCGCTCCTCTCCTCTTCTGGTGGATGCGCCTGCAACAGAGACCATTTTGGTGCCTCCCCCCCCCCCCCCGACCAGCACTGGAAGGCCTTGCCCACTCAGATCACAAAGCAGCAGTAGCACTAGCTAAGCATCATCCGTAGACAGGCTCTGAGCCCAAGCCTAGGCATGTCTACTCAGAAGTAAATCCTATTGTAGTCAATGTGACTTACTCCCAGTTAAGTGTGGATAGGATTGCAACTGAACAGCCCTATCCACACTTTCCCGGGAGTAAGCCCCATTGACTGTAACGGAACTTACTTCTGAGTAGATATGCATAGGATTGGGCTGCTAGGGCCAATCTTTCCAGCACTGGTGCAACTGCAATGCAGTCACAGAGGCTATGTGATTGCCTCCCCGCCACAGGATGCAGCGCACACCCCATTGGCACGGCTGCGCGGGTACTAGGATTTGGCCTTCAGTCTCCAGATTAGCAATTTTCAACCATTTTCATCTCATCGAACACTGACCAAAATTGTCAAGGCACACCATCAGTTTTTTGGCAAAGGCACATTGTGCTGCTAGTAGGGAGCTCACATCCCCCAACTGCCCGACTAATAGTCCCTCCCCCAAACTCCCATGACACACCTGGGACCATTCATGGCACACCAATGTCCCACTGCACACTGGTTGAAAATTGCAGCTCTAGGTAGCCTCTTTTTATTCTGCTGCAAGCAGAGATCATATAAAACTTGTCTGAGGACACAAGAGGCCGTAACTATACAGCAGAGCATATACTTTGCGCGTTGGTTGGTACAATCCTTGGCAGAACAATATTGGGCAATGGTTGTACTTGGTATTGGTACAGGTCTTATTCATGTGTATTAAAACCAGCTGTAATCCTTATAACAAACGTCATGTGCTGGGTTAGGGCCCAGTCCAATTCAACTTTCCAGCACTGATGCAGCTGTGCCAACAGGGCATGTGCTGCATCCTGCATTGGGGGGGAAGCAGTCATGGAGGCCTTCAGGGAACATTTGTTCTCTTACCTTGGTGCTGTATTGAGGCTGCAATGGCGCTAGAAATTTGGACAGGACTGTGCCCTCAGTTGTGACCAATTCATCCAAAATGCCTAGCTGAAGATACTGAGGAGGGGTATTTAAAAGGTTTTGCAATGGTCATAGTCAAGGCCAACCCAGGACCTCAGCGCCTGAGGCAACATGCCAAATACTTGCTCCTGTGTACCCCTTACTGACATGCCAGCAGGCCCGTAGCCAGAATTCTAGAGGTGGGGGGGGCAACCATTTTTTCGGGGGGGGGGGGCAATTATGTCAGGTATCTATACTGGTGTGCAAAATGTGCAAAATAAGTATGGAGAAACATCAAAGACCCATATCTAACCCAAATTTCATTAGGAGGAAATATTTTGGGTTGTTTTTTTGTTGTTGCTTTTTTTGAAAAATGCATTCATTATCTATAAAGCAATCTAACAATGATCTGCATAGAATACATGTATCTCTGTATGCAATGTAAAATCTCTTTGTCTACATAGAAATAACATGCAACTTGTCCTTTCATTTTGGACACCAGTGCAATACACAGACTTGCAACACCACAAAAGTAAAACATATCACAGGTAGTATTTACTTGTATTGAAAGCCTTTCATTTGCTTAAAAGTAAATTTACTTTACCTAAAAGCAAGAGGAAAGATATTGAAGTAAAATATAGCAATACCATGGAACATTAGTTTTTTTACATTATTCATTACTTTTAAAAAGCAAGGTACAGAAGATTTGAAACTACCTAGTCGAGCTGAATTCTCCTATCTTTCTGCGAATTGAATCTTCTTAGAACCTTTTCCACACTTGGTTCTCTTTAGCTCAAAAGCTAGGTATACTAAATTAGCCATTCTTGAGTGAGACATTGATAGTCTTTGAGGTCTCTTAATTCGTGTAAGCACTGAGAAGGTCGATTCACAAACAGCTGTGCTACATGCAAAAGTTCTTACTGCCGCTAACATACTGTAACAGTCTTCAAAGGCACTCCGGTGTTTGTATATTTCACTGAAGAAATTTGGCTTTTCAATGTTGTTCTTCACAAGGAAATGTTTTACTACTCTCATTTCTTCTTTACTTGCCACAGGCAATTAAGCCTACCATTTTCATCATCTAAATTTTCTGCTGCAATTATTACCTGAAGAATCTCTTCATTGTCGTGGAATCTTCTTTTTATTTCGGCTAGCACTACATCCAGAATTTCAAAAAAAGTCAGAAGCATGCTTACTCTGGGTGTCACTACATGAGGCTCTGTTACCTGTTGTTTCAGACACCACATAATCATCAAGTAAGGAATTAAATTTCCTTTTCCTTGGCATTTTTACTTCTTCCTCTTTAGCCAGTTTTGATGTTTCCTGCAGAATTGATTTCAAAGCCTCACTGTTTCTTAAGTCTTCTAGTGAACTTTCTGTAGCTTGAATTAAGTTATAGGCCTGCTCCAAGGAAATGTCATGACTTTGGAGTCCCATCTACTGGAGAAAGAATTTCCAAAATATTTTTCATTACCACTAGACAAAATCTAAACTCTTGCTTCCGCATTATAAGATGGAGACCAGTGCTAAGAACCACATCTTCCCCAGCAAATCTTTTCCCATTATTTATTGATATTAGTTCAAGAGTTTCTGATATATGTTTGTATTCTTCAAAAATTGTCTTATACACCTGAAGATGTCCTAACCATCTCTGTTCCAGCAGATGAGAAAGAGCTTTGCCTTCATATTCAGCAGCTACTACCCCATGGGATAAAAAGTTGTATAATTCCACACATTGTCCAAAAAATTCCCTTACCATTGGCACAACTTCAACTGCTTTAACTACAACTAAATGCAGCCTATGGTTAAAACAATGGACTTATGGAATTTCTTCAGTTGTTTTTTTTTATTAATGCCTGGACACCACCTTTCTTGCCACTCATAACTGATGCTCCATCGTTACACTGGCTCAACAGATTGTTAGGATTTAAACCATACCTTTGGAACGTATCTAAAGTTGTGTTTGTAAAAGTCTCAGCATCCAAAGCAGTTGTCTCTATGGATAGCATGGATTCGTAAATTTCACCATCTTTAACGAATCTAGTAGCAATTGCTATATTTTCTCTGTGATTTTTGTCTTTTTTTCCATCCTCCAAGACAGAAAAAAATGGGACAGCTGCATTCTTTATGTCATTGGAAACTTCCTCTTGAATGAGATCAGTCATTACTTTAACTATTTCATTTTGAATTTCTGGGGTTTGGTAAGTGGTATTCTTTGGAATAATTTTATAAGATTCATCTAGTTTTGGGTCCCTTTTGAGGGTATATTTGAAAAAGTTTTTAAATAAACTTTCCTCCACCTGTTCTTCAATGTAATATATTCCCCTCATTGGAAGCTCATTAGCTACAAGAAACTGAATGATTTCAACAATGCTCGAAATGCAATACCTATGTTTTTTAAGCACATTGTTATTAATTAGAGTTGAAATAGATGTGTTTGAATCAGTTCTTAGGTTTCTTTCAGACCACATTAACATAGCCTGCACATGGGTCTCTTGCTTGCCAGACCCTTGCTTTCCTCTCCCCCCCAAAGAGAAAGGCCCTACCAGACCCAAACAGCAGAAATGGCCCATCCAAAATCTCCTGCCTGCTCACCCCCAGATGATGCCAGAGTCACTCAGCAGCAGCCTCCAGGGTCCTGCAAAGTGCCTGCACAGCCACTCAGCTCCCAGGAAGGTGATTGAAGGCACTGAGCACATTCCCTCCAGGCTTTTTCATGCCCACCTCTCTGGTGTCCTGTGACTATCAGCAGGTCGCTATGATTGGCCCCTAAGGTCAAGCATCAGCAGCCTGAGCTGATTGGATGAGTCTGCCTGCAGGGAGGGGCTGAGCTCTCAAGGAACAGGAGCTAAATTGGAGGACATTCAACCATATTTACATGACAAGTGTGGAAAAATGCCAGGGGGGCAAACTGCTGGCTCAGGGGGGCAACCCCCCCCTCCACCCCCCCTAGCTATGGCCCTGCATGCCAGCCTCTGCTCCTCCTCCCTCTCCCCAGACTAGAAAAGGAGGAGGGGAAGGGAGCAGATGAGTGATTGGCTGGTGTGAGGGGAGGAGGTGAAGTAGTGGATGGACACGAGCAGAAATGGGCAAATCCAGTGTGGCTTGACTAGAGTCAAGTCGCAAGTCTCCACAGCCTTTAACTTGACTTGAAAATGAGTCCTAATGGTCAGACTTTTCAAGTCACCCAGAACATTTTTGGGGACTTTAAAAGACCCAGGTTACAAGTCTTTTCTGTAAAAAATAGTCAGCCGCAGCTCTGCGGGAAAAAATGGAGCTGCTGCCAGGCTGTGTGTGTGTCATTCTCTTTATACACTTCCCTGATGTCCACATCCAATCCATCAATAAACAAAACCGATGCTGTTCTTCAAATGAAGGCAGATGTGCAGAATGCGTCCATCGGTTCCTTCCGTATGGTCCCCAGCTTCTACAAAACCCATCCCCCTTCACATCAAGGGTTCGGGTGGATAGTTCGGGGGACAAGAAGAAGTACATCCCTCCCCTGTGTTCTGGACATGTTTAGCACCCAGCTAGTTACTTCTGCAACTCTGCAACCCAATACCCTTAAACCCAAACAAAAAAAATACTAACCATTTCCCTCCACCCCCAGCCCTGGTCTCTGCCTCATGACTGAACATAATATACCTGCTGCTGGTTGCTGCTGCTCAAACAGATCTGAATACCGGCTTCCAGATCACTGTACAAGGTCTTTTGGGTGACATAGAAGAGACACAAGCAGAGTATGCAAGCAGCCCCCCCATGTCGTGTGTGGGCGACTCGAGTCATCCAAATCCATGGTGCTTTCTGAGTCAGTAGCCCCTCTTGAGTGTCTGCCCAAGTCGAGTCCTCACAAGTCAACGAAAAACATGTTTTCATGACTCTGACTCAAGTCACTTAACTCAAGTTCCCATTCCTGGAGGCGTGTGCCCCTCCCCCCCTGCCAATCTGCTACCTTCATGGATGAGCCAATCCTGGTCATACAGGTATGACTTGATTTATCATTTTTACTTTGTCTTATACATTATTATTGTTATTGTTGTTGTTATTGACATTTAGATACCACTTTTCAACAAAAAGTAGTTTATGAAGTAGCTAAATAAGTAAATGTTTCCCTGACCTATAAGATCTCACAGTCTTAAAAAGACACAAAATACCACCAGCAACAGCTACTAGAAAAGACACCATGCAGGACTGAAGAGAGACAGTTGTTCTCCCCTGCTAAGTACGAAGATATCACTTTTAAAGGTGCCTCTTTGCCCAGTTAGCAGGGTTATGCGGAGTAATATTTGCAGAGTTACACCTCGAAACATCCTGTGTTCAGAACTCTACAAAACATCTCATCCCCCCATTTACAAACCCTTCTCACAAACCCAATCAAAAAGACAACCAAATCAAATTTAGAGATAAATCAATCCGAGAGACAACTATCTCCCAAATAAAATGGAAATAGAAAAAGGGACTGGGGAGAAAGAGAGAGGGCAGTGATAGATTTGAGGTTTCAGGGCCTGGCTTGGCTTCTCTCATTATGTTCATTTACAAGTTTTATACAAGGCAGGAGGCCAGCACATGGGATGATCTCAGTCCTGGGCTGGTGAATAAGATGCTGCTGACTAACCTTGTCCAGTCTTTCATCCTCTGCTGCCCCCACCCCTTCTTCTCTGCCTACTGCTTGCCTCACTGGCATAACTGAGCCACATGTGTCATGTACTCACATAGGGCAGGTTTCACTTCATAGGCGGAATCCAGTGGCATGATTTGCTGCCGTCTGTCACCATTCCAAGACAGGAGGATAAATGGAATTAAGATATAAAGCATTACCAAGGATTTAATTTGGATTTGAGCTATTGCTGAGGATCCCCCTCTTGCATTCTAACATTTTAAAGCATACTCTACTAACAACTGAGAAATGATCTATATGGTAAATCAACTCATTTTGTTTTTTTGAGAAATCTACTTCCCCAAAATGAAAACAAGCAAATGCATCAACATGGTCCTCCACCAAAGGCTTCTAAAAGAAACTCCACAGTCAGGGAATTAGAGGGCAGGTCCTCTCATGGATTGAGAACTGGTCTAAGACCAGGAAACAGAGAGTGGGTGTCAATGGGCAATGTTCACAGTGGAGAGAGGTGAAAAGTGGTGTGCCCCAAGGATCTGTCCTGGTTCCGGTGCTTTTCAACTTCTTCGTAAATGACCTGGAGACAGAGTTGAGCAGTGAGGTGGCTAAGTTTGCAGATGACACCAAATTTTCCCGAGTGGTGAAAACCAGAAGTGACTGTGAGGAGCTCCAGAAGGATCTCTCCAGACTGGCAGAAAGCGCAGCAAAATGGCAGATGCGCTTCAATGTCAGTAAGTGTAAAGTCATGCACATTGGGGCAAAAAATCAAAACTTTAGATATAGGCTAATGGGTTCTGAGCTGTCTGTGACAGATCAGGAGAGAGATCTTGGGGTGGTGGTGGACAGCTCGATGAAAGTGTCGACCCAATGTGCGGGGGCAGTAAAGAAGGCCAATTCTATGCTTGGGATCATTAGAAAAGGTATTGAGAACAAAACGGCTAATATTATAATGCCATTGTACAAATCTATGGTAAGGCCACACCTGGAGTAGTGTCCAGTTCTGGTCGCCGCATCTCAAAAAAGACATAGCAGAAATTGAAAAGGTGCAAAAAAAGAGCGACTAAGATGATTACTGGGCTGGGGCACCTGTCTTATGAGGAAAGGCTATGGCATTTGGGCCTCTTCAGCCTAGAAAAGAGGCACCTGAGGGGGGACATGATTGAGACATACAAAATTATGCAGGGGATGGACAGAGTGGATAGAGAGATGCTCTTTACACTCTCACATAACACCAGAACCAGGGAACATCCACTAAAATTGAGTGTTGGGAGAATTAGACAAAAGAAAATATTTCTTTATTCAGTGTGTGGTTGGTCTGTGGAACTCCTTGCCACAGGATGTGGTGACAGCAGCTGGCCTGGACGCCTTTAAAAGGGAACTGCACATGTTTCTGGAGGAAAAATCCATTATGAGTTACAAGCCATGATGTGTATGTGCAACCTCCTGATTTTAGAAATGGGCTATGTCAGAATGTCAGGTGCAAGGGAGGGCACCAGTATGCAGGTCTCTTGTTATCTGGTGTGCTCCCTGGGGCATTTGGTGGGCTGCTGTGAGATACAGGAAGCTGGACTAGATGGGCCTATGGCCTGATCCAGTGGAGCTGTTCTTATGTTAAGTGTGGTGTGCTGAACATACAAAGGGCAATGAGATGCTTATGTGCCTCAGTAAGGGGGGGGGGGATTTGGTGGTTTACACATAACACCAAGGAGAGACATAAAAATACAAGCAGACCTGCAAGGTAGATTCCCTTGTGCAAAAGGTACTGTTGGGTGATCCCTCCAAGGAACATTTCATCTCCTGGCAATTTTAGCAAACAAAAAAGTCTAACAAATCATTAAGGGCAACAGCTCATTAAAGAGAACACTGAACACACACTTAAATAGTTTGTTTTTTAAGCACAGCCTTGGAAAAAAATTCCCGTGTGTGGTGGTGTTCTGGTGGGGGGGGGGGGTGTTGAGAGAAAAAGAATTGTAGGGCTGGGGTTTTCCTCTAGGGCAGGCAGTCCAACTGCTTGTAAGAGAGAACTTCAGTAAAGCAACTTTTGTCATGGTCAACCAGGATCATTTGGCACCTGGTGTGGCATGAAAAATGCTGCCCCTCCCTTACCTGGTGCCAGACCAGCCTCTTCCACCCATATGCCTTTTCTTTCTCCATTGTTTCTAAACGAAGAACAGAGCAGAAAAAGAAAGGTGGAGGCTCTTCAGGTCACCACTTTCCTCTCCTCCACACTTCTTTTTTCCCTGCAAGTCTAGGAGGGAGGAGAAGGGAAAGAAGTGAATAAGACAGAGGCAGGAGGCAGGCAGCGTTCACCAGTCCACCAGTTAAGCAACTGCTTCTGTTGGTTTTATGGCTGGGCCAGTCCTGACCTTGTATGGCTTACTGAGAGTAAGCCCCCTTGAACAAGATAGGACCTGAGTAGACCTGGATAGGATTGTGCCATATATCCCACACAAGCAAGTTACAGGGCAATGGCAAAATGTCCTGTTAACAATTGAGTTTTTATCACTATTATTCAGCTGCTGAAACTTCTTGATATTGGTTGGTGTGTCCTTGATATAGGTTTTATTTTGAATGTTTGAACTATTTCTTGTGTTGTTGACATTGATAAATTACCCTAAGTGTCTACCTACATAGGAAGAAGGGCAATGCACAGATCATTTCATAAATAAAATAAAAATAAAAATGCCTAGGTTCTCCCACCCAGGAGACAATCCATCTGAACCCTTAAAACAGCCATCAGTGCTGCTCTGGGGACATTTTGCAAGTGTTACAAAGAAGTACACCTTATAAATCCTTTCCAGCCTGGGGAGGGGGGGGGAAGCAGGGGCTTAGCAAGGACTGTAAAGTGGCTACTCATTTGTTGCAGTGATTTTGGCTTTGTTCCTTACAATGATGCTTTTGTCAGCTCACATTTTCTGAACATTCTGAACTTTTGTACCTTCGAGAATGTTCTTCTTCCCCCATATTACACAGACATTGCTCTGGTGACCACTACATGGGATGCAACTGGAACATTGCAGCTTCCTACTGTGTACTGCTCAGGACAGAAATGATGACAAGCAACATAGTTCTCCTTCTCTACAACTGTATGCCTTTCTATGATTTTTTTTTAAAGTACTGTACTACGATCCTTGGTAATCTTTTAGAGGCTAAGCACCCACTCACCCTAACTTCCTGTCTTGGGGAGAAGGGGAAAGTAAACATCAGTCAGATCACTCTTCAGCAATGCCTTCCTATTTTTAGGCAAGGAAGATGACTAAAAGCTCTTGGGATGTGCTCTCTCACTGAGGGGTAGTGCTGCCCTCTGCAACAGCTTTTGAAAGGTGATGTTTACTACACATGGGGCAGATGATTGTTGTCCATCAGGTTCAATGAGGAATAAATCGGTCATTTGCCACTACTATTCTTCTGCTGCATATACAAATGCAGGAGCCTCATTAGAATTTCCGAGTCTGCTCCTAAAATACAGTTTATTTGAGTGGAAGCTCTAGTCCTTCAGCTGGAACTGACTCCTCCACAAGGAGTAGATTGGTTCATCTACTTCTTCCCTTGAAATTGCTTCGATAAGCTATGATGATACTTATGCACTGCTTTTTAATTTAAAAAAAAAAAGTTCACAAAGCAAATTACAAAGACAAATCAGTAACTAAATGGCTCCCTGTCCCAAAAGAGCTCACAATAGTAGAACACCAGTGCTAGAAAAGACACTAACCTGGGCTGAAGAGGAACAGTTGCTCTCCCCCTGCTAAGAGGAGCACCACTAGGAAATATGCTCTCAAAACTGTAAGCAGCTTTTCTATTTTGTCACTCCAGATATTTTCCATACCATTTTGTATATTAATATTCCTGACTGTTCATGAAGGTACATATGTTCTGACAAACCCATTTCTGCCCAGCCCACAGGTGTACACATATGATCCCTGTTGCATCTATGAAATGACAGGCAGAAATGACTTAAGAAATTGTTATCACGGAAAATGTAACACTTCAAAAATTAGACATGTCCTCCTTTTGCAATCACAAAAATAGAGCGATGTCCTTCCCTATTTACTGCTTCAATGTAAAGGGAAAACAAGGCACAGTTGATATATGCATGCTTTTCAGACTGACACAATGAGTGAGATCACACGCTACACTAGTTCCACATGCCCACGGAGATGTTGACCTTGCATGTCTCGAATAGCTGGCCCCATGCCACAAAGCAAACCTCTTGAGGAAACAAGGTCAAAACTGGCTCCAGACATGCTCAGTTCAAGCAATATTTGTGTTCAAGTACAAACTAAAACATGAGAGAAAGTCTTCTTAAATGTATCTGGGAAGGGAGCACTAGCATCCATTATAAAACTTCCAAATCACTATCGAGCACAAAAATAAGTACTGCTGAAAAGCATTTCAGTCAATTGACTTAAATGCATTCATTGCTAACACAGAAAGCAAACTCAGCCAAATGAAGAATGTTTTAGCTTTTTAACATTTAGTACTCAATGATATGCTCTGGCCATCTGGTATCTGAAGTGGGGGGGGGGGGTAAGGAGAACATGAGCATGAGAAGCAAATGGTATTTTACTGTTAAAAGGCCATTTGGGGGAGACTTTCAGTAGGAAAAATGACACAGATGTAAGGGACAAATACACTTACAGACCAATCATAACTAAATTCCCGCACGGCAATGAAGTGGTGCTGGCATGGTCTGTGCTGCATCCTATGGGGTAATTTTGGCTGCTGGAGATCTTCTCAGAGTAAGGGGACATTTGTCCCCTTGGCCCAGGGTACGCCAAATGACAGTGGGTCAACTTGGAGCCATGCAAGCGATATTGCTGGCCCAAGTGAAAGTTGATTCAAGCACTGGTGCCACCTACCCTGCCCCCCTCCTGGGCCTGATCCAACCACCTACACCATCTTCTCCCAGTTCCACTGCCTCCCCACCATTTATCTGGTTCGGTCAACCTCCAGATGACCACTTGCATGAGTGGGAACGCTCGTCTTTTTATGACAGTGCATGCCATCAGAATGCATGTTCCGCTGATGCAGAGTTTTAGGATTGGACCATTATGTCTGTACTGCCTAGTCCAGTGTTTCTCAAACTGTGGGTCTGGACCCACTAGGTGGGTCACAAGCCAATTTCAGGTGGGTCCCCATTCATTTCAATGTGTATTTTTAATAGACTTGATGCAACCATGGTATGTGACTGCATTTGAGGAATAGTTACAAACCTGTACCTTAACAGGCAACTATCGTATGTATCTGCTTTGAACAAGATAGTCGATGGGCTTTCTTTTGGGTAAGTATAGATAGGATTGCGGCCTTTGGGATGTTTGGGGAACTTTTTTTAAAATCAGAACAGCAACAGCTTGGAAAGTGTTGGGGGTTTCTTCTTTATTTTAAATAAAAATTTTAAACTTTTATTATAAACATTTAATTTACTTAGGTAATTGATTTTATTGTTTGGGGGGTGTTAAAAACGTTCCTGCTTGATGATGTCACTTTAAGCCATGATGTCACTTGCAGGTTAATGACATTACTTCCAGTGAGGCCCGAAAGACTGTCATTTTAAAAAGTGGGTCGTGGCGCTAACAAGTTTGAGAACCACTGGCCTAAGTCATTTTAAATCATTGCTTTACATTGTTGCTACTTGTGAGCTGCTTTGTTCTATATCTATCTTATTTACTTGCTGTATTTTAAAACACTTTTCTATAAAAATGAAAGCTCTTCTAGAGTATGATATCTAGATTGTAAGCCCCTTGGGGCACAGACCTGTCCTCTCATTCTTTTGCAAAATGCTTTGTTCATGGATGGTGCATCATAATAGCAAATGCAAATCTATAGCTACATGACAATATATTTAATGCCACACATAACATTTGGACCAAACACAAATTGTGTTTTAAGATGAGTGAGGGGAAGTAGCACTTCATAAAAGAGGTAACAAGTTGAGAAGTTAGTGTCAAGAGTTGCTTGCACAGAGCCCTCCCATGGCTGCACATCAGTGCAATGGCATCTTCCTGGAATCAGGTGATGTTGTTATATCATCACCAACATCCAGTTCAACCAAGCGCCGCGTTGCTCAATGGGAACGCTATCCCATGAGCAAAATTTCTGATTCCTGTCTTTCTGGGAAACACAGCCATGGTCAAGCCAAATGTGGATTGGACACCTAGTGCAAGGGAGAGAAATTTAATCCTTGCTCCCACACCAATTCCTCTGCTTAAATCATATTCCCCAAAGCTGCTGCTGGCCCAGACTAGAAACTATGCAGGCATGAAGTATGCCCATAAAATGTTCCAGTCCACAGCTAACAGCAGCTGGAGGGGACAATTTGAATGGGGGCACAGAGAAAGGTTAAACCAACTCCTGCCACCCAGTTATTCCCCCAAGCTGTTTTTCAAAAGAGGTCAGGAGTTTAACTCACAAAACTGCCACAGCATGCTAGTTTGACCCCTCAAACACAGATGAGGATGGGGGGGGGGGAGAAGTTCACATCCAAGATTTAAATATGTTAAAGGTAAACTGAGCACTTGCAGTGCAAGTACAGAGGTTCCTTTGGTTCCCCCCCCCCTTTCAAAATTAAGAGTAAGGGAGGAAAAATTACTTTTCCCTTTTTACTAGCTGACCAACCTAACAGAAAATTGTTCTCTGTGGAAAGGGGAAATGGCAGGATGGCAATGTACTACTGTAGCCATGCCTCACTGACTGCTAGCTGCACAGGAGCAACAGCCCGAGAGAATTATTGCCTTCATTTCCTGCTTGGGAACATCCCAGAAGCATCTGGTGAGCCATTGCGGGAAATGAGAAGCTGGCTAGAAGGCCTTTGGTCTGACTTGGCCGGATACTTATGGCAGGAACTAGATTCTCTTTTCTTAACTTGGACACAACAGCCCAGCACAACATACCCACAGAAAGTGAAGATTCCAAATGCATCATGCTGCTATTACCACTTACCTCTCCCATCGAAAAGTTGATGCTTGAGGGGAAATACGACTGGGCAATTCAACCACTGAAAACCAGCTTCATTTGAACTATTTCATTATAAACGGATCAGGAAGATGACACCTTTCAAAACAGGTTGCTCATTAAGAATGTCTTTCTTTCAGACACCAATAATCCTAAAGGCCCTAAACCCTCAACAACAACTTTGTCCTTGCTAAGTTCATGTAGGAAAACTTGAATTCATTCAGCTCACCCTACAGGATAGCACCTTTGAGAATGAGCCTGTTAATCTGCATTAAGTATGTAATATCACAACTATTATCTTTGAACTGAGAGGAGTATATAGGACAGTGCAATTTTTAAAAAAATTACGTAGTTCGTATTCTATTTACTAGCTTGATGCCCAATAATATTTCAGAGAAAGAACTCACATTATCAGTCTGCAGGCCTTCTTCACCATAGCTGCAGTTCTGCTACGTAGTTTTTATTTGAGAAAGAAAACAATCCAGACACCAAAGTGAAACACAAATGCCTTTTATGTTTGAGTTCAGACATTTAGACAAGACTTTTCAGAACTCTTTTGCAACTACTGCAGCAAAGAGTAAAGTTACAAAACTGCTGACAGATGCAACAGTGAAAAGTACCAAGTATTACTGAAAAAGCATGCATTAGTACAGCTGAACAAATTCCACCCTGAATGCTTGCCCAGTTGCACTAAACCTCCTTAATCTTAAGCCTCATCCTCCTCTCCTTCCTCTTCAAACTCCCCTTGCTCATCTGCAGTGGCATCTTGATATTGCTGGTATTCAGAGACCAGGTCATTCATATTGCTCTCCGCTTCCGTGAACTCCATCTCATCCATGCCCTCACCAGTGTACCAGTGCAAGAAGGCCTTGCGCCGGAACATGGCCGTGAACTGCTCCGAGATTCTCTTGAACAACTCTTGGATGGCAGTGCTGTTGCCGATGAAGGTGGCGGACATTTTGAGGCCACGGGGAGGAATGTCACACACGGCCGTCTTCACGTTGTTGGGGATCCATTCCACAAAGTAGCTGCTGTTTTTGTTCTGGACATTGAGCATCTGCTCATCCACTTCCTTCATGGACATTCTGCCCCGGAAAATGGCTGCCACCGTCAGATAGCGGCCATGGCGTGGGTCACAGGCCGCCATCATGTTTTTGGAATCAAACATCTGTTGGGTGAGCTCTGGCACTGTCAGGGCACGGTACTGCTGGCTGCCACGGCTTGTGAGGGGAGCAAATCCCGGCATGAAGAAGTGCAAGCGGGGAAAAGGCACCATGTTGACCGCCAGCTTGCGAAGGTCAGCATTCAGTTGCCCAGGGAAGCGGAGGCAGGTGGTCACCCCGCTCATGGTGGCCGAGACCAAATGGTTCAGATCTCCATAGGTCGGTGTTGTGAGTTTCAGTGTGCGGAAACAGATGTCATACAAAGCCTCATTGTCAATACAATAGGTTTCATCTGTATTCTCCACCAGCTGGTGGACAGAGAGGGTGGCATTGTACGGCTCAACCACTGTGTCCGACACTTTGGGGGAAGGCATCACGCTGAATGTGTTCATGATCCTGTCTGGGTATTCCTCCCTAATCTTGCTGATGAGAAGGGTTCCCATGCCAGACCCAGTGCCACCACCCAAGGAATGGGTCAGCTGGAAGCCCTGCAAGCAGTCACAGCTCTCAGATTCCTTCCTTACCACATCCAGCACAGAGTCCACTAGCTCAGCTCCCTCTGTGTAGTGACCCTTGGCCCAGTTGTTCCCAGCACCACTCTGGCCTAGAGGAAGAAGCAGAATGAGAAGGGAAAAAATACTTCTAATTCAGTAATAGTTCACATAATGCAGTCAAACTCCAAAGGTGGGTTAGGATGGGGAACATTACTAGCTCTGGGTCTATCTGCAGGCAACCACGAATAGGAATACAAATGTTGGTGAAATGTCTACTATGAGAGCATTTGGGGATGTCACCATTTGTACATACCCTTACAAAGATACCGCAAACTTCTTCGGTGCATCCAGACAGAATGGGAACACTGCTGTTTATATGAAGAATGTACTTGAGGTTGAGATGAAACAGCTGTCAGGCAGATGGGTATCAATGTAGGCAATGCCAAGACACATGCAGGAGCCCATGCTTTAGTCAGCATGGAGACAGGAAGCATGTCACACATGCACTTTTGCCCATCACTTCCATCTGAAGCCATTCTCTGGGTGGTTTTGCAGGACAAAGATGCACCAGCTAGCCAAGCAAGGTGGTCTTCCTGTGTGATGTGGGTGGAGGTGGGGAAGATTCTAGAATGCCTGCGGCAATTATGAATAAGCAGCAGATGCATGGAGAGTTTGTACATCCAAGGGCTGTGGAGTCAATACCAACTTCTCCTCCGCCCCAAAATTGTTTCCAACTCCACAGTCCTGCTCAGTTAGATTCAGAGCTGTGGAGTTGGAAGGAATTTTGGGTGGAGTCAGAGTCAATACGGACTCCACAGCCCTGCAGAAGAAACAGAAAGCTCCCTTCACTCATTTCCCCTGGAATTACAGCTTCCCTGTATCTGCAAGATATGAAGTAAGAATTTACAGTAGCATCTCTTTTCCTTATCTTCCAAGTAAGTAATGGCAAAAGCCCTGAACAGGGAACAAGTTCCAACAATTCTAAGGACACCCATAAGCTAAGTCGTGAACATCTCTTGGATTCCAGTTAATAACATGATTAGGGCTATTTGCAAATTGCAGGGAACACAGGTGCCCAATAGCACTTACATATATCCCTGTGACTATACAAATTCCTAAGAGTCAACATGAAAACTGGACCTTCTAATCATGCAGAACACTACCAATGTGTGTAGTGCTACACATATGCCAGCTGTACATGCATACATATCAATAGTGTGTACATTACAGACACATTGCATGTGCACTAAACTAAATGCATGAATAGGACTTGTGGCATCCACATGCCTCCAAACTGAGGCAGGGAGAACAGTTCACATAGAGACCTGTGAGTTTTGGTTGATAGGGGTGTTTTCCCCGGGGCCTAATGACTTGCACAGGGAAAGGCCAAGGGAACGTCAAAAGCTGCAAGATATTTAAGTGACATTTTAAACAAAAAACCTCCAACAAAAGATTAAGATGAGGGATGAAGTTATTTGGTATGGGCGCCATCAAAACTGATCAGACTTTTTGCTGCAGCTCTGTCTTGAAAAAGTTGCTTCATTCTGAAGTCATGTCCTTAAATGCCTCATGTCTAGCAATAAATGTGAAATGTTTGCTAAATAACTTACAACTCGTTTTTACAGCCTCAAAACTGTAGAACTAGATTTTGCTAGTAAAAGAAAGGAATGGAGTTTTAAAGGGTATTCATCTTTACCAGATTACCTATTTTAGTGCTGATGTTTGCTTTGAATGTGTAAAAGAATGTCCATGTCTTGAAAAACTCTGGTATATGAGTAGGACGAAGAAATGTCGCTCTTTACTTGCACTATGTTCACTGTTTTGCAGGACCAACAAAATCAAATTGGTTAATCAATATTAGTCAAGATATCTTTAGTAGTATATACTTGCATAGAAACACATTCTGTGTTACAGTAAAGAGTTTATCAACCTTTCGGTCCATTTTCAGATATTTGACCCTGATTTTACTGTTGCTAAGGAATCAGTTAGTCCAAGACAATTATACATGGGAAAGATAGAGTGTCTAGAGAGATGCTCTTTTCCCTGTCACACAACACCAGAACCAGGGGACATCCATTAAAATTGAGTGTTGGGAGAGTTAGGACTGACAAAATAATATATTTCTTTACTCAGGGTATAGTTGGTCTGTGGAATTCCTTGCCATAGGATGTGGTGATGGCATCTGCCCTAGATGCATTTAAAAGGGGACTGGACAAATTTCTGGAGGAAAAATCCATCATGGGTTACAAGCCATGATGTGTATGTGCAACCTCCTGATTTTAGAAATGGGCTATGTCAGAATGCCAGATGCAAGGGACCAGGATGCAGGTCTCTTGTTGTCTTGTGTGCTCCCTGGGGCATTTGGTGAGCCACTATGAGATACAGGAAGCTGAACAAGATGGGCCCATGGCCTGATCCAGCAGGGCTGTTCTTATGTAGCATGGCTAAGGGGGATGGTTCTGAAGCCAGGGTTCCCACCATCCCAAGTCTAAGGCTGTATTCACTATTCCATGCTGTCAAGCTAGAATAACCCTATTCAGTGTCTTAGCATTTCAGTTGCAGAGACACCACATTCCAGCCCAAGAGTTATGCCAAGATACATACCAAAGACAAAGTTGTCAGGTCTAAAGATCTGACCAAAAGGGCCAGATCTGACAGAGTCCATTGTACCAGGCTCCAAGTCGACAAGGATTGCACGAGGCACAAACTTGTTACCTGTGGGAGCAACAAAAGCCAGCATCACAGACCTGCCGACAGCAGATTTTTATTTTTATTCTTTTTAAACAAGGCAGCTCCTGTGCTCTGGGCAACCTCATTACTATTCACTGGAGAGAGACAGCTACTCTCCAGACAGATGAAGGAGGGGGGAGGTGCAGATTTAAAGGGGACAGTCTCATGAAACAAGGACCTGAATTTTAAGTAGGCATTAAAGCTTTGCCAAGGATTTAAATAACCCTTTAAAGGGGCTGCCTTTTCAGTGGTTTGCCACACAGTGCTCTCAATGCCTGTACCATCTAGTGTGACTTTTTACAGAATGTTACCAGCTTGCCTCTCCTTTAAAAAAAAGTTACCAGTTGCTTCATTGTAGTAGACGTTGATTCTCTCCAGCTGCAGGTCGCTGTCTCCATGGTAGCTACCGGTGGGGTCAATGCCATGCTCATCGCTGATGACCTCCCAGAACTGGAATGGGATTGTTGGAGAGCTATTAGCAACTGCCTTTTGAATGCCATGACAGCTGACCACACATGCTGCATGCCTTTCTTAAATTCTACTTGTTCAGGAAAATTGCCTTTCTAGTGGAAAGCTGTTGTTGAAGACAGGCAGACACCTTAACAGTGCTGTCAACCTAGGTGGCTCACTCTCCCAACAGCAGCTGCAAGCACAAAGAAAGAGCCCAGCTGCAATTCAATAGTACAGAACAATAGGGGCACAGCCCAGGATGCATATTTTAAAATGCCAATTTGTGTTAAAAAATGTTTCGTATGCACTTGTTCATGCAGTGGGGGAAAGACAGCAGCAATCTTGCCTAGGTGTGGCCAGACGCATGCAGAACTGGGGAAAAGAGAAGGGGCACCACTTACAGAACATCTTCCACCCGGCAACCACTAATCCCCCAAACTGAATTAGAACCATTCTTTGGAGACTGCCATATCTGAAATGGCAGGAGAGTGCCACCTTTTCACCACCTGATTAGTGACATGACACTGCTAAGTGCCAAGAAGCCATCTATAGTCAGGTGCCCCCAACATTCTCTCAAAGGCTTTCAGAACTAGCTGAAGGCTTGACAATCCAGGGTGGGGCAGAGCTTGGGGGCATTGGCACCAACAGTATGCCCTGCAGTAGTGCAGGGCACATTTTCCATTCACCTAGGGTCAGGGGATGCCACAAAACAGCAAGCCTGCGTGTTGCCAACTCAGAACCCTTGGACTGCAATACCCAAGAGAGTTGCCTTACCTGACTGCAATCAAACTGGCCTTGAATGCTTCAAAGCCAAAGGCATGTTCCTGCCTCTTCTCCACCCCAAAGTTCACCCAATACAGCAAGCCCCCAACAGACCAGTTAAGCATAAATACAAAAATCGAGACCCACTTAACCGACTCCAGACAAAAAAAAACTTGAAATGCTACAAGACATTTACTTGGAAGTTAGTTGCTGTTAGTGAAGACTCAGCTCTGATCTGGATATCCATCAGCCTAAACACAGCCACTCCCCTGGTTTACATGGCTTGAAGGACAGCCATTTTGGACTAGCATACATAGGAGGGTGTGACTAAGAATTGAAAAGCTACCTACGTACTAACCTTACGCGATCTATTCTAAATAATTATTTAGAATATTACAATATCTCTAAATATTAAGATATTAATCAATATCTTTTAAAATATATTTCAATATTTCAAATAATAAAATAGGAAATGCCACTCCCTTCCCTTAAAGTGCATTTGGAGAATGCACTTTAAGGTTTGGTTTGGAGAATGACAGCCCGATCCTATGCATGTCTACTCAGAAGACAAAGTCCCATTATGGTTATTGGGTCTTACAAAGTCCCATTATGGATATTGGGTTATTGGGTAAGCATGGTTAGTACTGCAACCTGAGCCTGCTCTTGGGTTTGCTAGCAGGTGATGGTTAATTGACAGTACAGAAGCTGTTCTGCCAAAGGAAACGCCTTTTGCTAGATACTCACCTTGCAAAGCCCCCCCCCCCATACAAAGCCCCCCTTATAACGCTGTGTGGCTCCCACAGCCATCCCCACCCTTGCAAAGGGCCGATTAACAGAGGACGGGGTCTTTCCCTTATAGGACAGCCCTCTAGGGAAGGGGGAAGAGAAATGAAATAGTCTCTATCTAAAAGGGAATCTAATACTGCATTTACAGCCCAATCCTATGCATGTCTACTCAGAGGTCAGTCCCATTAGAGTTAATGGGGCTTACTCCCAGGAAAGTGTGGATAGGATTGGGCGGTAAGGCTGCAATCCTAGCCACACCTTCCTGAGAGTAAGCCCCATTGCGCAAAGAAGGACTTACTTCTGAGTAGACCTGGTTAGGATTGTGCCCTTAGGCTCGTGCAACACTGGGCGCTTGGATGCTGCCTCCCTTTGGCTCTGTGCCCTCGAGATGCGCTGCCAGCCCTCGCACGCCCTTTCCCCACCAGGCACCTGCAACAATAGGGGCGCCTCCTTCTGCACCCCCCTCCCCGGTACCTTGGCTCCGATCTGGTTCCCGCACTGGCCCGCCTGAATGTGCACGATCTCACGCATGGCTGCCGCTCTGCTCCAGGCTCACACCCACTGACTGGCCGCTGCTGATGCTGCCTTTGGCACGCCCGCACGCCAGGTCCCGGCCAGCAAGCTCCCTTCCCGACGACTGGCAACAGCGGGGGCGCCTCCGCGGCACCTGGCTTATAAAGGGGAGGCTCCAAGCCCCGCCCCGCCCCGCCGCCGCCGAAGCCGAGCCCCTTCCACGGACAGCCCGCTCCTCTCCACGGTGATGTAATGCGAGGAGAGGCTGGTGGGAAGGGGTGGTCAGGCTGGCGCCCCCCTTACCCGCCTGCAGGGCGAGCTCGGAGGGCGGGGGGCAGGAGCAGGACATCGAGCGAGGCAGATCGCTGCACGGGGCTGAGCTCGCTCCGAAGCCAGCGGTTCCCACCACGCCTCCCGCCAGCTGCTGTCCAGGGGCAGAGCGCACGGGGTGCCATCCTTTCCAACTAGCCTTGCTCTTCTGCCTTGAATCGCAACCTGGCGCTCTGAAGGCTGGGGGGGAGGGGTCCCCCCATCAAAGATGGAACCCTCTGACGTTCCTTTCAGACCCCACTGCTCACTGCACCTTGTGAATCCCCCCACTCATTTGAACCAACTATGATGTGGCCCGCCCACCCCCGCTTGCACGCTAGGAAAACAGTGCACCTGCTGAATCCCTGTGGCTGCAATTCCATCCACGCTTTCCTGGGAGTAAGCCCCATTGACTACAATGGGTCTTACTTCTGAGTAGACATGCCTAGGCCTGGGCTCTCAGGCTGCAATCCTAACCACACTTTCCCAGGAGTAAGCCCCATTGACTACAATGGGTCTTACTTCTGAGTAGACATGCCTAGGATTGGGCTGTATGTGTGTTAAAGTCAAAGGAAGGGCAGTGGGAATTTGGAAAGCAACCTAGGAAAAGACGTGGCCAGCCACACACACACACACACTGGGGAAAAGCATACAGGCTTTCAAGCCTTTCAAGAACGTCCTCCTTCAACGGTGACATCCCAACATCAGTTTGATTTTCTCCGGGGAGGGTGAGAGGTTTTTGTGCCTAATAGGAACTTGTAGCCACTCCTCCGGGTGCGATTCTGGTGTGTTCTCTCCAAGGGAGCCAGAGGCTGGTGGCGCCACCCCTGCAGGCGTGGCAGCCGGGGTATTTGCCCTCCTTAGGTACGCCACTGATTGCTAGAATGCGGTCCGAAGCCATCGTTTTCTCTCCCCCCCCCCTTCTCTAAGCCTTTCCATTTTTGTTTTACTGCTGGACCCCCTCGAGGAGCGAGTCCCTGGAGCTCTTTCATCCTCAACCAGAAGGCAATCCAGTGATAATCCGGGCGAGAAGGGGCAACCGATCCTTCCCCCCTCCCGTTTTCCCGGGGAGGGATTGGCTCTGTCCTTGCTGCTCCAGACAATTGGACACTTAGGACTCTGAGAGCCCAATCCTATGCCTGTCTACTCAGAAGTGAGTCCCATTGTAGCCAATAGGGCTTACTCTCAGGAAAGTGTGGTTAGGATTGGAGCCTGAAGCGCGCTTCTTCTGCCTCCAGAAGGGTAGCAAAGAAGAGCTTTGTTCTTGGCTCCCACCCGGAAGATTCTAATGAGACGGGGGAGGCAGAGAGGAAGAATCTGCTGCAGTGGGGGTCAGCACGGAGCCGCGCCCCCTGCATGGCCCGCCCCCTTTTGTTTCTGGAGCCGAGCAGCCGCCCCTTTGGCAAGCCGCAGACGCTGCAAGGTGGCACCGGGCTGGGGCGTGGCCCCTGCTGCAGTTCCTTTCTCTGCTGCTTCTTCCCACGTGCTGCTCTCCCCTGGCCAGCTCTGGCACGATCAGGTCTCCTCGAGCCTTAGTGCAGCCCCCCCCCGTCTGTGCAGGTTTACTCCGAAGTAGATCCAGCTGGGCTGGTTGGGGATGGTTTTTTCAGCTGGTGGCTTGGCCTAGAGCCCAGTCCTATGCATGTCTACTCAGAAGTAAGTCAGTGGGGCTTACTCCCAGGAAAGTGTGGCTAGGATTGTAGCCACCATATCTTTGCTGCAAACCCTTGGGTGAGGGAACAGCTCTCGCTGCGACCCGGATCAAACTGTATCTTGCGCCATCTCTAGGTCGGATTCACATTATTTGTGGTTTGGGGGGAATGCGGCTCACACAGCATGTGATCAGAATGATAGTTGAAGGTCATGGGGACGACTAGGGCTGCAATCCTAGCCACACTTGCATAGGAGTAAGCCCCATTGGTTGTAATGGCATTTACTTCTGAGTAGACATGTACAGGATTGGGCTCAAGGGAGAGGATGAAAGGACTGCAAGCCTTCCCACCTAGAGCCCATCTCTACTCAGAAGTAAATTCTATTATAGTCAGTGGGGTTTACTCCCAGGTAAGTGTGGATAGGATTGCAGCCACAATGTGGAAGCAATGACCCTGATGTTCAAGGGTGGCAGCTGAACGTTCTCACTCGTTGGATGCATTGTCTGAAGATTGTGATGGGGGAGGGATTCACCTTCGAGAAATCGGGGGGGGGGAGCTTTCCGAGTGTTCCGTTCACTGAAACGCACATTTGATCAGGGAGCTGTTTCAGGGTTCAAGCCAGCGGATCTCACACAAGTGAACCCCACTGTGTTGAGCGGGCCTTACTCCCAGGGAAGCGCACAGAGGATGAGCCTCAAACGTCCTTAGTTAAAACGAATTAAAGAGCAGAAAGGGCCTTATTTGGATCTTCTTTTCCGAGGCTGGGGGAGGGGCGTGCCTTTCTTTTAAAACCCATTTCTGCCCAGCCCACAGGTGTACACATCTGATCCCTGTTGCGTATATGCAACGTTGGGCAGAAATGGCTTTGAAAGAACTCCGCAGCCCGTTTCTAAGGCGGTTCAAAGCGTTTAGGTTGCAGTTCTGTACATGCAGAATTGAACTGAAACGAGACATCGTTCTGCTTGATGAGCTGCTCAGTCAGCTTTCCCCATTCCAGGCTGAGCTTTATCGCCGCAGCGGGGCCAACAGCTGCTTTCGAGCAATAGAAGAGGGCGTGAGTGACTCAGTGTTGGAGGCTCTTGTTGATGGTGACGGACGTCAGCCAGATCCTACTGTCTGATCATGGGGGGGGGAATGTAAGGGGAGCCTGAAGCCTGTCTTCAGTTGCAGTCTTTCTAGCGTGGAGGAGGGGAGGTGTGACCAGATGATGAGGCTTGAAATGAAGGCTCAGCTTCTTTTGACAACCCCCAGTGGAAGGGGGGGGGGGGAGAGATTCCAACCCTTTCTATCTCAAAGGCGAAGAGCTTAGCAAAGATTCCACAACAAATCTCCAGTTAGCAGCAGCCAAGTAGCAGGGAGTTCCCCAGGCTCTAGATCTGAGGTGGTGGTGTGTTTAGCACAGTCAAAAGAGGAGAAGCTGACAACACAACTTTTGTTTGCCTTCCCATTGCAGTTTCCTGTCTAGTTTTCTCTGTACCGAGACCCAGTTGAATGGAACCGACTCCCAAGTCAAAATATCTTGAATAGATGGGGTGGTTATATACTGATTTAAACTGTATCCTGTTTTTCTCTCTTACAAAAGGAGACTGAAGGCAGCTGACAATTAAAGATCAATAAGTCACCGGGCCCTGATGGCATACACCCAAGGGTTATTAAGGAATTGAAGAATGAAGTTGCAGATCTCTTGACTAAGGTATGCAACTTGTGCCTCAAAACGGCCATGGTACCAGAAGATTGGAGGATAGCAAATGTCACGCCTATTTTTAAAAAGGGAAAGAGGGGGGACCCGGGAAACTATAGGCCCGTCAGCCTAACATCTATACCGGGTAAGATGGTGGAATGCCTCATCAAAGATAGGATCTCAAAACACATAGACGAACAGGCCTTGCTGAGGGAGAGTCAGCATGGCTTCTGTAAGGGTAAGTCTTGCCTCACCAACCTTATAGAATTCTTTGAAAAGGTCAACAGGCATGTGGATGCGGGAGAACCCGTGGACATTATATATCTGGACTTTCAGAAGGCGTTTGACACGGTCCCTCACCAAAGGCTACTGAAAAAACTCCACAGTCAGGGAATTAGAGGACAGGTCCTCTCGTGGATTGAGAACTGGTTGGAGGCCAGGAAGCAGAGAGTGGGTGTCAATGGGCAATTTTCACAATGGAGAGAGGTGAAAAGCGGTGTGCCCCAAGGATCTGTCCTGGGACCGGTGCTTTTCAACCTCTTCATAAATGACCTGGAGACAGGGTTGAGCAGTGAAGTGGCTAAGTTTGCAGACGACACCAAACTTTTCCGAGTGGTAAAGACCAGAAGTGATTGTGAGGAGCTCCAGAAGGATCTCTCCAGACTGGCAGAATGGGCAGCAAAATGGCAGATGCGCTTCAATGTCAGTAAGTGTAAAGTCATGCACATTGGGGCAAAAAATCAAAACTTTAGATATAGGCTGATGGGTTCTGAGCTGTCTGTGACAGATCAGGAGAGAGATCTTGGGGTGGTGGTGGACAGGTCGATGAAAGTGTCGACACAATGTGCGGCAGCAGTGAAGAAGGCCAATTCTATGCTTGGGATCATTAGGAAGGGTATTGAGAACAAAACGGTTAGTATTATAATGCCGTTGTACAAATCTATGGTAAGGCCACACCTGGAGTATTGTGTCCAGTTCTGGTCGCCGCATCTCAAAAAAGACATAGTGGAAATGGAAAAGGTGCAAAAGAGAGCGACTAAGATGATTACGGGGCTGGGGCACCTTCCTTATGAGGAAAGGCTACGGCGTTTGGGCCTCTTCAGCCTAGAAAAGAGACGCTTGAGGGGGGACATGATTGAGACATACAAAATTATGCAGGGGATGGACAGAGTGGATAGGGAGATGCTCTTTACACTCTCACATAATACCAGAACCAGGGGACATCCACTAAAATTGAGTGTTGGGCGGGTTAGGACAGACAAAAGAAAATATTTCTTTACTCAGCGCGTGGTCGGTCTGTGGAATTCCTTGCCACAGGATGTGGTGCTGGCGTCTAGCCTAGACGCCTTTAAAAGGGGATTGGATGAGTTTCTGGAGGAAAAATCCATTATGGGGTACAAGCCATGATGTGTATGCGCAACCTCCTGATTTTAGGAATGGGTTAAGTCAGAATGCCAGATGTAGGGGAGAGCACCAGGATGAGGTCTCTTGTTATCTGGTGTGCTCCCTGGGGCATTTGGTGGGCCGCTGTGAGATACAGGAAGCTGGACTAGATGGGCCTATGGCCTGATCCAGTGGGGCTGTTCTTATGTTCTTATGTTCTTATGAGAAAACAATCCAATGGCAATCATAGAAATCTAATTGAAAATGCAAAGCATCACAATAAAAGCAGCCACCAATCACAGGTAATTATGAAAAGAAGGCCATCAGAAACAGAAAGTCTTAAAACCCTCCCACCTGAAGGCCAATACACGATGGAGATCCATAACTCTGGTGCCACTACAGAGAAGGCTCTTCCCCTTGTTGCTCCCAGCTCAGCTTCAGAAACAGAAGGTATATGTGACACAGAAACAGAAACCTCAGCCTCAGAAACTGATGGTATATGTGAGGGCCCCCCACATGCCCTAAGGAAGTAGGTTGTTTCTTGTGGAAGAAGGCAGTCCTTAAGATACCTCACCTGTAATTCACAAAGAGCTTTAAAGATCAAACCAGCACCTTGAATAGTGCTCAGAACCAATGAGCAGCCCAAGAGAGTTAAACTGCCTTGCCCTCATAAGCACAAGGGCTGCCCTGTTCTGTACCAATTGCAGGACTTCTAAGCTGTTTTTAAGGGCAGTCCCACACAGAGCACATTACAACATTAAGTCTCAATGTCATCAGTGCATGGAGAATTATGATCAGGTTTGAACAACTCAGGTATGGTTGCAGCTGGCATACAAGCCAAAAGTCCCCCTGTCCACCACTGCTTCCTGGACCTCCTGGAGCAGCAGTGAACCCAGGAGGATCCTCCAAGCTGAATTTACCCCATTCTAAATAAATATGACTAGGATCAGTCTGCCTATTGGTTATGGGGGCTGTAAAAGTGCAAGGTGACATTTTCTTGGGAGAAAGTCCCACTGAATGCAGGGGAACGGACCGTCAAGTAGACATTCATAATATTGAGTAATACCACGTGTGAAATGTTTAGCACAATCTTAGGCATGTTTTCTCAGCAGTATGTAGCACTGAGTTCAACGGGATTTATTTACAGGTAAGCGTGTATAGGACTGCCACCTTATAGTACAATCATCTGCACAAGTGTAGCTGGCACCCCCACTATGCAAGTGGGAGGTCTGAACAATGTAATATCCTATAGCCATTCAGCTGTGTGTGTTTCTGGGTTGGGGGAGTAAACATAGGATGCAACCTTGAGACCTGGTAGCAGAGAGGCCATTATTCCCACCCCCACCCCCTGCAAAGTCAGCTGAGATAAGTAACAACTAGGGTGGGAGAAGGGATTCCTATCTGTTAACATAGTAACAAGAATAATCCAATGCTTTTTACTGAACTTTTTAAGTGAGACAGAGTAACTGAAAGAGAAACATACAAGTAGAGTTGCCAACCAGCCCACCCCACCCCACCCCAGCAAGGCTCTTGTGCCTTTCCAGACAGCAAAATAGCAGGTCTCAGGAAGGTCTGGCTGCACCAATTATTCCACTGTTTTGCTATGGAGGTTTCAAAGATTCAGACACCTGTCTGAGACATCAATTAGCAGCTCCACAAAGGAGAAGCTGGAATTACATTTGTCTGCTGCTAGGCATGCTATGGGCTTCTCTTGTGGTCTGCAGGACTGGCCACGTGGAGAGTCCTGTGTCCTCCTGCCCCACTGGAAAACTGCCTGTGGGGAGCAAAGAGCTAGCAAGAAACAGACAACAACATCAATAGCACATAGTCTCTAGAATCTAGATCAATGTGCATACTCAAGTGTGTGTGTGTGTGTGTGTGTGTGTGTGTGTGTGTGTGTGTGTGTGTGTGTGTGTGTGTGTGTGTAAGAGGGGGTATGTCTGCTACCTGGGTGTTCATGCAGCAGTGTCTTGTTGGGTGGGGGTGTGTGTGAGTATACTGCCTAAGGCAGCGATTTTCAATCTTTTTCATCTCATGGCACACTGACAAGGCACTAAAATTGTCAAGGCACGCCATCAGTTTTTTCACCACTCTGATAGCAGGGGCTTGCATTTCTCAGTGGCCCTACTAACAAATGATCCTCCCCCAAACTCCCACAGCACACCTGCAGACCATCCATGGCACACCAGTGTGCCATGGCACACTGGTTGAAAATGGCTGTCCTAAGGCATTATCCTTTCCTCTCTTGTGGGGGGCTGCAGTATAATGCTTTTTATGCTTCATGTGGCAACACTGTTGCAAAAGAAAGGTATGGTTAGGCAACATAGTTTATAGCAAAGGCACATTTGACAGTATTGAGGTGAGGGGTGGACGTGGGGAGGATTCACAGCATCAACACATTACAGCATGAGATTCCTTCCCTTGCTTACTTGTGTAGGGTTCATTGTTCTTGCTCTCCATTGGACTGGATGTTCCACTTGGGTGTTTGTGTGTGTATGGAGACCTCCTGGGACAGACTACTACAATAAGAATTCTGAGAGGGCAAGTGTTAACAAAGAGATCTTGTCCTATATTTTGTGAGGGCAGCAGGCTGTTTGTGCAACTTCTCCATACTTCCCCTGAACCTGTTCTGCTGGCACACCTTTACGAAAGAGCCTTAAAGTGCTTTGTGACAGCACTTCTAGTCGGTGTGCTGGCAGGAAGGCTGAAGTCTTCTCACATGTGCCAGTGGAGAGAAGGACATCTGCTGGACCAGGTAAGACTGATACAGGGGCGGGAGGAGGGCAGGGAGGGGGCAGGTAGTGGGTGGATCGGGCCAAGGAGGGGGACTGAACCAGCAGCACCAGTGTGCACTGTATCCTATCCCCTTTCCTGGGCCCAATTTGCCTGCACAGATCAATTTGGACTTGTGCCAGTGATATCATTGGCACAGGCCTGAGTTGACCTATTGTGACTGTTGCAACTTACCCCATGGCAAGGGGACAAATGTCTCCATGCCCTGAGGAGACCTCCAGCAGCTAAAATTTCCCCAGAGGATACAGTGTAACCCACGCCAGATGGGTGTAATCCACACCAAATGCAGTAGGTTCACCCCCCTATATATACCATTGATAAAGTGACATTAAAAAGACATACAGAAGAAGACCTTTGGTTCTCTGAGGGACAATGGAGTCCCTTGCTTTAAAATACACTGGGGAGGAGGGCAATCAATTTTTCTAATATCTGTGAAATGTGAGGAAAATGTTATTTATCAGAGGAAACAACCTCTGTATATGATGTGAAGAGAACCTATCATGTTGAACAGCAATATTCCCAATGAAACACCCCATATCACTGTTCTCAATGAGACGTACTATTGGACTATTGCTGAGTCTTATTCTGCGTTCGAAACAGAGATGGCTTCTCTAATGCACAGTATAGTTAATATCCTGTTCCTTGTTGGGAAATACATAATATGTTGTTTCCCTTTCCCCATGTTGTTAACTTCTGCAGAGGTTCTCCCTCTCCACCACCCTCCATTGCAACTCTGCCCCCCTCCCGGAGGCTCAGTCTGACCACACAGTCAATGAAATTCCACCTTCAGCAGTTTCCTAGGCAACCAGCCTAGCCGGAGAAACATGCTGTGTTAAAAAAGGATTCCACGCACGCAGCTGCACCCTGTAACATTTTCCGTTTCAACAATAATATCTCATTGCTTAAAAGCCCAGAAATGCAGGGAACAGCATCTGTGTGAAGACAATGGAACTGCACCAGTGCCGATTCTGTAGCTACCGTGCCAAAAAACCCAAACGGATTCACTCCTTGAGCGTCTCCTGAGAAAAGATCCACAGACCACATGCATTCTGCTCTGCTTGCCTTGCCATTCATTTGCCTTGTCTACCATTTTCAAGTAGGGCATGGGGAGGGGTTGCCACTCCAGTGGGAAAGCACATGCTCTGCATATACAAGATCCCAGGTTCATTTCTCAGCATCTTTTCTGCCTGGGAACAATCAGTCCTTGCTGAGTTGCTCAGTCAAGATAATAACACCGGACTAGATCAATGGTACACGTACAGCCTCAAGCTGTATGGTAAGCTAATGGTAAGGCCGTATTTGATCAGTGTCTTCTGGGTGGGTCAAAATTGCCAGGCTTGACTCTTGGCCTCAGTGTTGACAACTGCAATACTAACAGACTGTAATGCTAAGAGTCCTAAACATCCAACTTACTAGGGAGGAAGTCTTAAGGAATGTATTGGGGTTTAATGATGTATCAACATGCAGGGGACCACAATGTTTGTATTCCTAAGCGCTCAAGGTCCTTCCTTTATCTTATCTCTCTAACCCAGGGGTGCCCAAACCCCGGCCCTAGGGCCACTTGTGGCCCTCGAGGACTCCCAATGCAGCTCTCAGGGAGCCCCCAGTCCCCAATGAGCCTCTGGCCCTCCGAAGATTTGTTGGAGCCACACACCAGGCAGCTCAGGGGCTAGGAGAGGGTGAAATGGAGGCAGTATTCTAACTCCCGTCCCTAGGCTGGGTAGCCCTACATGGGACTCCTGGATCTGCATCTGGTGCAGATCTCAGAAGCCCCATAGGGACAGCTGGGGCTTTACTTGGGACAAGGAAAAATGTGTCCCCTTACCCCAAGGAGACCTCCTAGGCCACACTGGATGCAGCACAGGTTGTGTGGCTGCACCAGCACAGTTTAGCATTGGGCTACCTGGTTCTTTCAGAGAAGAGAACAATGGAGACTAACACTTCTAGATTCAACCATCAGAACAGAATGAGATTACTAGCAGCAGTCTCCCTTCTGGTCTGTGAAAAAGGGTGCTGAGGGCTCCCACATCTAGTGCTGCTCCTGCCTCACACATGCACTGCCTAAAGATGATAACCTCTGTCACTTCGGATGGTAGTGATAATCTGTTAGTTGGAAAGAAGGGGAAGCAAGTACTGAGCTGAGAGCAGCCCCCCTTCCCATTTCCTGACCACATAACAGGTGATTGGCATAATGGAGACAACACATGATAATCTGTTGACCAAGTGGGCTCTGCCAGTGTAACAGCAAATGTGTTGCCTCCTGTCATGTTCCTGAGTCTCTGGGTTGAAGACAAAAGTGTTTATGCAATAAAACCTATTTCCAAGAATACTCTTGTAGTAATTCAGTAGCAATAAGGCAGATAATGTCTGAATGCAGAACTGTTCTAAGTTCCCCACATCCAGCAAAGAAAGCTAGGTTGCTCCTCATCTAGATTTTCTTTCAATCAACTAAAATCTAATTCATATTATCTATTAAAATCTACTTTTACTTCTCTATTCCCCACTTCTGAGTCATGAAATGTTTCAGGGTCAGAGCTACAGGGCTTGGTTCCCTTTGGATGAGAGAACAGTGCTTTATTTAGCAAGTGTCCAAGACTGCAGGAGAAACAAATAGATACTACCAGAGTGGATATCCAGATAGAGACGTGTATTTCCCACATGGCTGCACCCCAGTTCCACCTCTCCAGCCATAAAATCTTTTATTTCTCTTTAGTCATTCAAACTGTTTCTTGTTTTTTCTCTTCTGTTTCCAGTCAGGTATAAAGATCACATTCTTCAAGTTCCGATGGGTATCACGTTCCAGGAACTTGATGCTTCCAGTATTGCTGGTCCTAGGTTGCTGGGGACCCTGCAGTAAAGCCCTGCACTGGGACCCCCATGGTACCTCCCCTCATGTACCTGATGGTATCTTGGCTGCTACTACTATCACCAGTTTGGAAAGGGCAGAGACTGGTCTTGCCAGATGGACCCTTTGATGGGCACAGGCTCTTGTCCAGTGCCCAACATGGGCTTATCCCTGATGCCACTCCTTCTCCCAGCTATCAGAAGACCACCTTCCACCATTAGATTACAGGGTGCCCAAACCCCGGCCCAGGGGCCACTTGTGGCCCTCAAGGGCTCCCAATCCGGCCCGCGGGGAGCCCCCAGTCTCCAATGAGCCTCTGGCCCTCCAGAGACTTACTGGAATCCATGCTGGCCAATGCAACTGCTCTCAGCGTGAGGATGACTGTTCAACCTCTCACCTGAGCTGTGGGACGAGGGCTCCCTCTACTACTTGCTATTTCACGTCTGTGATGCAGCAGTGGAAGCAAAGGAAAGGCCGGCCTTGCTTTGTGCAAGGCCTTTATAGGCCTCAAGCTACTGCAAAACCTTCATTCATTCATATAAGTTGCATCTCTAAAATATTCATTTATGTAAATTTATTCAAATTTTAAATGTAATTTAATTCTTTTTTTCCCCTGCGCCCCCCCCCCACACACAGTGTCAGAAAGATTATGTGGCCCTCCTGCCAAAATGTTTGGACACCCCTGCATTACACTGATGAAACATCAAACAGCCATTGATAATGCACTTAAGTGAGGTGAACTATCAACCAACTTGAGTGGGCGCCCATCAAGCCATCGGGTCATACCTTGTTCCTGAGTGATTCCCCCTCCTCCTTGGAACAATTCACACATGCAAGTTCTGCTTGATTTCTCCATGCAGATGTATTTGACCATAGGAAGGTGCTACACAGATCTTTGCAATTCCTATTATCTCATCTAGAGAGTGGCTGATATTGCAGGAATGAAATGGGTCATTTCCAAGTATTGCTTACATTACATTCACATTATTATTTCTCTAAGTGGATTTTCAACATTCACATTCTCCCTTTAAATTCAGCACACTTTGTCCTTAGGACTAGAGTGAGAGCTGAATCAGCAATTCACAGGTATTGACACAGAAGACCTCATTAACATTTACAACAGCCAGACACTCCAGAAAGGAATGAGGGAGTTCCTCCATCTAGTGGGCAGATGAAACACTTTGCCTCTAGGTCTCTTATCAAACACTTTCACCTGGGATGCTTCATAGCAACAATGGATTTTTCTTAGCTAAAAAAAATAGAAGGTCTTGAAAGTTATGCCAGTAACTAGGCAGCTATCAGCACACATCACCCGCATTGACTTTTTTTGGTGGCCCTTTCAGACACACAAGCAAGCCTTTGCCAACCCTATCATGGCAGCAGGAGGGCTAAGAATAGCATTTTCTGAGACACACACACACACACGTCCACTGACACCATAAAGATTTTCAGTCTTTTTTGTCTCATGGCACACTGACAAGGTACTAAAATTGTCAAGGCACACCATACTGTTGGTGGGTAGCTCACATCCCCCAATGGCCCTACTAATAAATGACCCTCCTCCAAATTCCTGTGGCACACCAGTATGCCACACAGCACAATGGTTAAAAATGGCTTCCCTAAACAGCAGAACTGTGTTCTCCAATAATGTGAAAGACATGAATCTATTTTGGAGTTCTTGTAAATAGGGTTACCAGATAAAAACAGGGACAGCGTGCTTCTACCTTTAACCACTGTATAGAAGAGGGAATTTGGGCAGGTGCAGTTCAACATGGAAGGTTTAAAAAGCTGCACCTGCCCAAATTCCCTCTTCTATGCAATGCTTAAAAGTAGAGGCACTCCATCCCCCTTTGTATCTGATAGCCAGGACTGTATTAATCCATGGCTGGACCCCTAGGCTTTCAAGTAATTTGGGCCCCCTCTGCCACTTCAGTGTTGCACTCAGCTGACAGCCTGACCCTGGTATGGTAGTTACTAGACCACAGTACATAGCTGCATATCTATTTTGAGGGACTCCTGATGAATTATGTTTGCATATAGCTGCACAAAAAAGAATCTTAGGGATTCTATAACATTCCACAAGTAAGTGGAGATGTTTAAAACAATAAACATTTCATAGAAATTGATTAAAATAGGTGAAAGAGTATATATGAACTGCAACAAAGCATCTCCCACCTTTGAGTACTCTTGCCTGAATATTGGAGTAGAGATTCAGACAAAAAAGGAACCAGTAAGCAATATCCCCTGGGGGCTGGGGCTAAGAATAGGCCCTCAGTTTGGCTGTACTTGTCGTAAGAGGCGACTAAACAGCCACCGGGTAGTAAGAGGCGACTAAACAGCCACCGGGTAGATGGGACTCGTCAGCCTGGGAAGGCAGCTCATCTGAGAGAAGGAAAACTCTGATCCCAAACCTCCACTGCCTTGTGGCTACATCCAGTTATGGAAAAGGCTTCAGGAGTCAACCTCGAGGCAAAATCCAGAGCCGGAGTCCCTGAGGCAGTTCATGGCTGAGCACAGTCACGTTCTGGCAACTCCTGCGACGCCGCTGGAACCAACCGTATTGGCCTCTGCCTTTCCATTGGACCATTTCAGCGACGTGGAGAGGGGGGATTTGCTGCATCGGTAACAGCCTATCCTTCATACCTACTTTACCCAGGCTTCGCGCACTGGAGAGGACACTCTGTTCCAGAACCACCATTCAGAGCGTGACACCATAGTCTTCCGAGACTGAAGGATGCCAACAAGCAATATGGCATTAAAGCAGTGGTTCCCAAACTTCTTAGCACCAGTACCCACTTTCTATCGGGACCCACCTAGGTTCACGAGTCTTTTAAAAAAAGATCTAGAAATATTTTTCTTTCTAATAGCCAGAAAGACCACAAACATTTTATCTCCCTACATTTACACATGTTGCAAACTGCAGGAGCTCAGCTCTTTGCAGGGTAATTAGAAGCTACAGTATCTGATCTTTGAATAGCCTCAGAACTTGAGGCATCTGATCTTGAGTTATCTGATCTTTCTATCACTTTTTAGTGACCCACCAAAAATCAGGTTGCAACCCACCAGTGGGTTCTGACCCACTGTTTAGGAAGTATTGTGTTAAAGTTGTGTGTGTGTGTGTGCTTATGAGAGTATATATGGATAAATATATATGTACATCTATTGTTACGGTGTGGAGTGCAAAATGCCTTTAATCATTGAAGCCCTAGGCTACAGGTAACAGTGCCGCAGTGAAAAAGGAAAAAAAAAATGATGGGCCCCTAGGTTTCAGCCTAGTCAGCCTTATGAACAGGCCAGAACAGAGGGGGGCCAGTTGGCATGGGCCTACAGTTTTGAAGGGCCTACTCTAAGAGAGAAGGGGCATCTTAGGTCTAAATATTAAAATTTGAAAGATTAATACAGATAAAAATAAAAATAAATAAATGCAGATAACTGAAACCAACTCTGTGCTAAATTTCAGTGACAATTCATGGAAAACAAGGAAGTAGACAAAAATTTTGATGAGATGTTTGGCTGATTCTGCCTTTGATGATGTTTATGAATTGCAAAGTTGGACAATCAGAAAGTCCTTAGGGGGTGGAGATTCCCACAGTATTAAGATGAGTAGATGAGTTTAATACTGGTTAACCACTTGTTGAAATATAATATTTAGAAATAATAGACAACCCAGTTTCCCATCTGGTCCTGGGGTCTATATCCAGCGCTACACGCCCCTGCTTATGAATAATAGGACCTTGCTAGTAACCCTACTCAGGGCCCAATCCTATCCAATTTTCCTGGGTGAGTGCAGCCATGCCAGTGGGGTGTGTGCTGCATCCTTTGGTGGGGAGGCAGTCACAGAGGCCTTCTCAATGTTAGTGAACATTTGTTCCCTTACCTCCAGGCTGCATTGTGGCTGCACCAGTACTGGAAAGTTGGATAGGATTGGGCCCTCAGGCTGCAAAGCTATGCACACTTTCCTGGGAGTAACTCAGTGGGACTTTCTTCTGAGTAGACATGCATAGGATTGGGCTGTTATAAAGGCTTGCAAGAAGTTCCCCCATAGCTGGGAGCAGATAGAGCGGCTAGTGACAATCACAAGTAAAACCTACTGCTGAAAAACCGGGTAGGGGGGGGGGCGGGCGGGAAGCAGGCTTGTGACCTGCAGCAGATGACAAAGGGCAGGAAATGCCCGGGATCAGATAAGCAGCCTCTTGAAATACTGGCTGGCAAGCAGCATTGTGTAACTGATGTCTCTGTTTTTGCAGCGCATGATGCACCTCCTCTGACTTCACGGATCGGAACAGGTCTTTGCAGGAGCGCCTCTGACAGTGACTCACAACCCATCTACTCAGAAGTAAGTCCCATCAGAGTCAATGGGGCTTACTCCCAGGAAAGCATGCATAGGGGTCAAGGGGGTGAGACTGGGAAGCACACCCTGGACCTCTCCCACCCTCCATTGTCTCAGGCAGTGCATAGGCGGGGAGTGCAATGCAATGCAGGGCGGGGAGGGAGGAAGAGGAGGAGGGAGCATTGCCGGGCCTGCAGTCCCGCCTCTTGCAAACTGAAAGCGAAAAGCCTCTGCGCACGCCTGCCGCGCTCGGGGATCGTTTGCTCTCGGCTGCCCTGCGCTTGGAGGGGAGGCCCGCTGGCTGAAGGCCGGCCATGGAGCTGCCTCCGCAGCAGCAGGACGCCGGCGCCGGAGAGCGCATCTCCTTGCACAACTTCTGCGGGTGCCTGGCGGAGCAGCTGGTGCACTTCCACAGCATGCGCCTGCGCGACTCGCTCTTCCTGTGGGTCGGAGGGGACGGCCCCCAGCTGCGCAACCTGGCCGTGGCCATGTGCACCCCGCGCGTGAGTGCCCGCAGCAGCAGCGCCTCCTTTGGTACCGCGAGGTACCTGCTGCCTGAGTCAGCCTGCCTGCTGCTGAGCCCCTCCCCTGGGGTGCTGCCAGCCTCTGCTTCTTAGGGCTGCCAAGAACAGTCTCTGCAGATCGGGGCCAATTTGAGCTACAAAGGGAGCGTGGTGCCCCCCAGGCTTGTCCTTTTAGCCAGGAGTAAGCCCCTTGGAGTTTCAATGGCCACTGAACATTCCTGTCACCCTTCAGTGTGTTGCTGAGGCCATTTGGAAGGAACCAGTGAATGTCAGTGGCCCCCCTCTCCCAGCATGGCTAGTCACAGATCCTTCTGGCCATCTGTCTTGCCTCACTTCCTTGTTTGGTGTTCCTGAGTCTGTTTGGTGAACTGCCTCTAGGGCAGCCATTCTCAACCACTGTGCACACTGGTATGCCGCGAATGGTCTACAGGTGTGCTGCAGGAGTTTGGGGGAGGGTCATTTATGAGTAGGGCATTGAGGGATGTGAGCACCCCACCAACAGCATGGTGTGCCTTGTCAATTGTCAAAAAACCGATGGTGCATCTTGACAATTTTAGTACCTTGTCAGTGTGCCCTGAGATTAAAAAGGTTGAAAATCACTGCTCTAGGGGCTCTGGGGCTGTGCCCTTTCAGATGATCCAGAGGCTTTTGTGGCTAGTGTCTAACATAAATTTGTGTGCTAAGTGCTTTACAGAACACAAATGTGATGTTCCTTGCCCAGAAGGGATATTGTGGCAATCATCACATTTTATGTCAGTCTAACTAGACTCAGTGGAACTAACTCTGGGAAAAGTGTACAATGCTTACTGGTGGATGGCAAGTGACTTTGTGTGGTTGAGAAATGGACACACCCTCACCATGCAGATAATAGTTCTTTAAGCGGAAAAGAGATTCTGTGCAACTGGGAATCTGCATCTGTGCAGTGGAAGGGAGGGGGACATCTCTGTTCTTCCACATGTCTCAGCTGGTCCTATGGTGATGGCTGTTCTATTTTTTTCTTACTAGATTTATTCTTCTTGAACCCATTCCCCATCCAAAGCCCTAACCAAGTCCAGTACTAGTGTAGTTAAGCCATTTCTGCCCAACATTTCATATACACAACGGGGAATCAAATATGCACACCTGTGGGCTTGTCTGAAATAGGTTAAGTAATGCTGCAGTATATGACTCTCTCAAACCATTCATTGAATCTATGCTAAGTAGGAATTCCCTGATTTGATCCCTGGCATGTTTAACTTTGTAGTAAAAATTACCTATACTCAGCATTCAGTGCAGGAGAGCCTGTATTGTTCAGTATGCTAGGGACAGCAGAAATTAGCTGCTGAGGCTCACTTTCTGCATTCCATGCCGCTCATATATAATTTTAGGGGGAATCTTTGCTCATCAAATCTTACCTTTATTTCCAGGACTCCATTCCAGCATCTACCTTACTCTTTGGCGACACCTCTGACAGCACCTCAAATTCTTTAGCCCAAAGATTAGGTAGGTTCCATTAGGTGTATATGTTGCTGTGTGTGTGTGTTTTAAACCCAGATAAAAACAACCTGACAATTGGGTCTTCTTTAATTATGGGCCCTTAGAGCACTGTGTGAATAGTATGCCTTGGACTTACCCATTCCCATTCTCCTTGCCTGTATGCACCTGCTTCTCTTAGTTTTGATTAACCATGTTGGGCTTTTATCTCATTACCTATTTATTTAAAAACATTTGTATCCCCCCTTCCACTTTGCATTCAAGGTGCCCAGGATGGCTTATGGTACAGTATTTAAAACAATACGTTCAATCACTGCTGTACATCAACTCTTTAACTTCTGCCATGTCTTTCCTAGAAAGTGATGGATTGTTTTTGTTTTATGTTATAGCCAGCAAGACTAAAAAACAGATTTTTGTCAGCTATAATATTCAGAATACAGACAGCAGCTTCATACTACTCGTCGAAAACCGAATCAAGGAAGAAATGGCAGCTTTTCCTGAAAAGTTTTAGCTTGGTATCACTGTAAGCAGACGTGTGTTTTTTCTTTAAAAAAAAAAAAAGGATGGATGTTGTGCTTTGTCTTTCATTGAGTGACATATTTTGGAGATCAAGAGGCATTCAGTTCATTTTAACTTATTTGACACTGTCCAACACGCTGTACAACCGGTTTAGTATCATGGAACCTGGAAAAACCATGCTTGGCCAAGATTGCCACCTATTGGATGTGCTCTATACTGCAATTACAGAACTTTTGTCTTTCTCTGTACACCACTTACACCTGCTTTCTCACAACCAGGAAATGAGGCAAACCTGTTACAGGATTGTACCACTTCAGACTGCAAATGGAGTGTAGGATGAATTACAGCTCCTCTATCCAAAAAGAGTCCTTTCCTGCCCACAGAAAATCACATGACAGCCTAGACTAGATGCTGACACGCCAGTTCCCTATGAAGGATTTTTAAAAAATTATTTTAAATAAAATATAATTTAATCATATGAGCCTCCTCTGTAGTCTGAAATTGTACAGTTTGCAAACATGTTTACATCTGCCTAGTCTGAAAACTAGGCCTGAGATTTTCAATCCTGAACTTTTCCTCTTCTATGTAAAAAAAATGATCTGCAAGAGCAAGAGTGTGCAGACCAATCCAATGCTAGAGCCCAGTGGAGTCAACAGCAGTTCTCCTTGCTCTGTTTCTTTTTGTCAGGGGTTGAGCCCTTGTCCAACCCCTGCCTTACCTGGGTGCAGGCCAGGGGCAGAACTGCCTGGTCACAGAGCCACCACTGTCTCTCCAGCTGACCAGGCAAGATGCAGGGCAGCTGGGTGGGAGAGACTGCCCCCCCCCCCCAGAGCTCACCTGACCAGAGCAGTGAGCAGGGCTGGGTCACCATTAACCACCAAAGAGGAGGGAAGCAGGCTAGGGTCAGGGCCCCTTTAAGTCTAGAGAGGGAGGAAGGGGAGGAGCTGAGGGTGTGGCTAGGGAGGATAAAAGCAGGGAAGGCAGGAGGGTGGAGATGTAGCCCCAGCCCAAAGACCAAGGGCCTTAGGTCCTGCCTCCAGGGAGGAGGACAAGGGTGTCATGAACCCCCTCCCCCTGGCTTGGTCTGAGGCTTCCCCTGCAAGGAACCCCAGGGAGGTGGACACCCCACCCAGGGGTCCCAAGAGGCCATCTAGCTGACCCTTGGCACCCCACCGGGTGACCCCCAGAGACCTCCCCTTTTGGAGCACCCCTCCCACTTTTTAAAGTACAACTTTCCAATTATTAGATAATTAGAAATGGGTGAAGGGAGTTGCTGTAGGCTTGCTCCAAGAATAGCACTAATAATTTTTAGTGTATTGTAGAACAGCCTGACCCTCTATGGTTTTTTGATAGGTGTGAAGCCAGCCTAGGTTGTAAGAATAAATCTTCAGCATTATTCAGTGGTGTGTTTGGCAAGATACCTTTTTAAAATGAATGCAATAGTTGCAATCTATCCAGAAGGCCTTTGGCTGAAGGCCCACTGGAATGAATGGGAGCAGTACAAGAGCACTATTATTCACACCAGTATGACTTGTGTGGAAAAAATCTGCAGTGTGCCATGTGTTTCCCATTTCTCACATTTTGTTTTTCTATCACAGCTGATAAACTGCACAGTGATTTCTGCATTTCTATTTTGCATTTCTTTGTCTGGAAGGGATTGAAGTTGCTTCTAGGCTATGGTTTGTTTTCTCAGTTAATCGTGACCAAGGATGTTGAGTCAACGGTCCACTGAAATCAGTGGGTCTTAGTCATCACTTCACTCCCTTAATCAAGACTACAAGCCCTTAATTCTGCAATGGATGGTGAATTAACCTTTCAGTTTTTCCTGGGTATCTAGTGACACAAGTGCATTCTATAGGTACATAAGCAGATGTGCACTGTGACATCAGAAACATCCTGCAATGGGACATGCCCATTTTTTTTGGTATTTGCTCACCTATCCTGGCCTGCTTTAGCTCCATCATATTTAGCCTCTATATTAACAACAATTCCATTCCACATAAGAAAACTCTCTTTTTTTGTTTCCTTTCCCCCGATTTACTTGGTTTTCCAGAATATAATTAAAGGTAGTCCCCTACTTAAACCATTTCTGCCCAACGTTGCATATACGCAACAGGGATCAACTGTGCACACCTGTGGGCTGGGCAGAAATGGGTTAAATACAGGTTAGATTCCAGAAGTCTGTACTTAAGTTGAAACATTATTTAATGTATTATGTGACAAACAAAATTGTGAAATTTCTGTAGTGGTTGAAAAACGGTGTAGAAATATCTTGACAGGGCACAGCAAAGCTTTGGTTTGCTGCCAGTTCAGCAGTGCAAAGTGAAAATGGAACACAAAGTACAACCAGGTAAAGGAGCAGGAGGGGTGTGTGTGTGTGTGTTAATGGATGGCAGAGCAAAGCTGAGATGCTTTTGCAACCTTGATCACAAACGGAAGCCTAGTACAGGAAGTTAGATTGTATGTACATCTTTATGTCAAACTGAGCCCAAGGACAAAAGGCAGCGGCAAAAAATTGTGTACTTTGCCTCTGCGTGGAGATAACTGGAGGAGGGGTTTACAATCATGGCAGTGGCATTCTACAGGGACCTGAAGTGTCTTGTTTCAGCACAGACATGAACTGACAGCATATTTCTGGTGCGATGTGGTCTTGTGTAGTGGGCCTAAAGAAGCTGGGCAAGTGTCAATTCACGCACAGTTGCAACAGTGTGCCACAGGCAAGAAAGACATGCAAGGAACTGGGTGCTAATGGGGCAATGTCTTTTTATTTCTGTACATTTACATACAAAGTTGTTCAGTAGGTACAACAGATGTAACATCATGCAGACATTTAGCTTTTTTTGTTTGTTTTTAAAGACTGTTCTTCAGTAGCTGATTTTTTTTTTAAGCTTGTGCTATGGAGAAGCACCAAACTACTCACCATACAGTAACAACGATTAGTCAAGAAAACTTCATCAGAAACCGAGGGAAGGGGAGGGAACTCTCAACCACTACAGACATAGCACACTACTCCTTTCCAAAAAACGTTTTTACACAATACATTTAAAAATGAGGTTTTGTTTATTCCTTTATTTTTTAATTAAGTGCAGAAGATTCACCACACTTAATCAGTGTCTTTCTGTCCCAGCTACAGATGCAACTTGATAAGACATTCACAGTTCATTTTTAATGGCACTTCTGAATTTGGTGATTTTTTTTTTCTTTTGGGTTTTTTGTCTCATTTTTTGGAACCAGCAACATAAAAGAAATACATCAATTAAAAAAAAAATAGCCAGCAACTAAGAAGAAATGCACCATCACCAAAAATCGGAGCTGATTCCTGCAAGCATCAATACATTTTTACCCCATCTTCATAGTATTTTCGAAACAGAAATGGTTACAGAACACTTAAGAAAAAAGTTCAATCCCAATTTGTCATGATGTAAAAAAAACTAAGAAAATATTTTTCATTCTAAATTAAAAATGAACTAGATAAGCAAATTGGCTTATCTTGGCTCATAGAAAACATTATTCTTTACCAAGGCTGTCCTTTCAGATGAACTTGAGGGCTTGTTTACAATGTTATACTTTTCCAGGATTGACAACCATCTCAGAACCCCCAATTGCAATTATTGGTTGTTTTGGTTCTTCAGCTCCACTCTTGGATTTTTATGGAGGCTGCCATATGTTATGTGACATCTGTCTCAGAGTTATCGAGTAGTGACCAAGACCTCGGGCTCATTCCCACTTCCCCAACTTGTGGCAGCCATTGTTTTCAATCAGCCTGTGCTCAGTTGGTCTTGAAACTGAACTACCTTAATCGAAATTGGCTTCTGACACACATTTAGGGTGGACTCCACCCTGGCCAAGGTTAAGCACAGGGCACGAGCTTGCACACAACTCTCTCGCCATAGCCTGCTATGGCTAAAGGGAGGCACAGATGGCTGTAAACTGTGACTGCCATGGGGTGGAGGCAGTAGTGAGAATGACCATCATTGCCCCACTAAAGAACAACCACTGATCATTTGGGGAGGGGGGATTGGCACTGAATATCTGGTCAATGCCAGTACCAAACTGTTCTTAAACAGAAAAAAGTGAATGCTATTGAAGGGATGAGTTATCCAAACTGGAGAGCAGGCAATACTTTTTCACAGAGCTGAAGGAGACATTGCAGAAGATTGCTGCCTGCAGTATTCGCTTATATCTTTTGTCCCATTGTCATCTCGGGTCAAACTCCTGAAATCCACAGAGCCTGTTTTGTCAGTGAAAATAGGGCATTTCAGAGAGCTTTCTTGTACTGCCAGCTAGTCGTTGCTTTTCTGCATGTAGTCACCTGTAGAACTGCAATATTCCTTTCCTACCATGGCAGATACAGATACACCATGGCATTATGGTGGATGTGTGTGCTTTTCAGAGACAGTAGCCTGACCCTTTCCCCTTATCCCTCTTTTTGCTGTTATATTCTGTTGAATTTGGGCATACATCTCTCAAAAAAAAGATGCAAAAGTAGCCCTGACAACAGCCCAGACTTGGGATCACTGCACTGCTGTACCGCTGATCTCAAAAAAGTCAAGTTTTCTCCATTAAGAAATGTGACAGTTTAAGGCTGGGGGAAATATGGGATGGACAATGGATAGATGGCAATGTCATGAGAACCCATGTAAAGAATGAGTAATCAGAAGGTTTCTAGACAGGTCCAAGGATGAATGTCTAGAAACGTCCAAGGATGAATGTGAACATTCATGACAATGTGAACATGTGACAATGCTGCTATCACAGCACTTACACACTCTGAAATAAATCAAGTGTTTGACTCCACTCCCAGTTTTACTCGTACATTTATGGAGCCTTAGAATAATAAACCTCGCAGAGTGTGGTACCAGCAAGTCCTGTGTGTTATTCTGATAGCAAGCTAGCTGAACTTGCAGTCACCACACTCCATGTGCTTGTCGGTTGCGTACCACAGCCTACTAGGTTCCAGTTACACCTGTGAGCTGCCTGGAGATGTGAACACAGAAGTTTCCAATCAAACAGCTGGCAAGCTGCGATACATGGCTGACAGACCACCAAACACCTAGGGGACAAAAGTCTGACAGGCCTGAGGCATTATAATTATTATTTATTTGATTTGTAGTCCACCATTCTCCCTGAAGGGCACCCAAGGTAGAGTTCAAACTTGGTCTGCCTGGGAGTACAAGTATTGGTACTTGGCAGGCCTCAGTATATTGTGGTGGTTCAGGAGTTGTGCTGGATCGCACATTCAGTAGTGTTCTCCTGCAGAGTGGGTAATGTAATGCCTGTTTCATCCCTTTACTGAAAGCCGTCTTGAATCAGGAATACAACAAGAGGTATTAGACAAGTACTGAGGTAATTTGTTTTTAATAGCCTCAGCAAAAGGACTATTGGGATGGAGAACGACTGATGTTTTTGAACCAAACAACCCATAAGACACACTGAGCATTAATTATCAAGTACTAAATTTCAAAAGTCACTATTTCAGACAATAATTAAAAAAAAATAAAGATAAATTTTATAAAAATTATGTTTTAAAAAAATCACCAAATGCTCCTATCACCTTACATGGTTCTATAAATATGTTGGAACAAATCTCTCTCTCTCTCTCTCTTTTTTTTTTTTTGCTAATTTTGTAGTTTAGGAGCATTGCACCAGAACAGGAGACCAGAAAGCACGGCAGGTGACACAAATGAGCACAACATGGACTTTCATCAGTGTTAAAATGCAATTAGCTCCATAGGCTGGCGAGTGGTCAACATGACTTGTTCTAAGAATATATGCACAGAGAAGGGGAATTAAAAAGCTGTTCCGTAACACACGGATTGCAAAAGTGCTGTGTATTAGCTTGGAGCCTGCGCATGACCTTAACCAATTCTTCTCTCTCTCTCTCTCGAATGCTTTTCTAGGCCCCACTTCATTTAGAAATAAATAAAATTCATACTTCATAGATTTCACTAGAAACCCACCGTTCCTGATATTTAGCTTGTATCAAGCATTATATAAAAGGCAAAAGGCATCACATAAATTTGGCACATGAATACTGCACAATTCAAAAGGCCTTGTTTTTCCAATGTGAGTGGAAGGTTGTAGTCATCTGGACACAAAGAAGAATGGCAGAGAGAGGTGGCCATTTTGATGTCAGGTGGAAAGCCTGACAGGTTACTGGAGAGTGGAAGAAGGATTGAGCTAGCACTTTTTTCAGCAAGTCCCGCTGTAGTGAACACAGCTGTGACACTTCGGGGGGGGGGGGGGGAAACTGTGTATATTTTTATCACTGAACAATCCAGTGTAATGTTTTTTTTTAATCCTTAACGGGGCTTGAGAAAGATTCCCCCAAGCATCTCATTCGCTGTATGGAAATCAGCAGCTTCACAACAGTGTTACTCTTCTCAAGTACATAAACTCTTCTGAAGGCCATTTTGCCCCCTAGCAAGTGGCCAGCATTGAAGGCTGTGCTATTTGCCATATATAGGCTAGCTGCCTTAATGGCTTTGTGCAGATCATAGGAATGCAAGAAGCAACCTGACAGAGGAAGTAAGAAGGAATACAGATAAGTCAAGTCAATAGACAATATATAGAGCATAGAAGGGACACGGCAGGAAGGAAAGCACATAGCCTTTTCCTTTGCCTACTAATGCAAGATGCACATCAAACAGAGTGACAGTCAAATGGGATGGCTCTACACATCACCACATATTTGACTGCTGTGTTCATTTAAATGGTTGCACCACTGGGCAATCACAAATGCATGGTCTGAGTGGAGGGGTAGGGAGTGGGGCAATTCACTATATGCAAAAGACCCATATGAAAGAGTTCAGAAGTTTCTCGTATTAAGCTGGCTCTGTGTGACTCTTGCAAAAGAATCGAAGTTTAAAGAAGCCAATGCTTGCGTAAAGATGGTTTAAATAGCCAGCACAAGGGATTGCTGGTCTCTGGGGAAGAGGAAAGAAGAGCAAAAAGGATTTGTTCCTTGCTTCATTAACACTTCATTAACCCAAACACATTTTAGGCTGAAGCAAGTGCCACTGGGAGTCAGTGGAAGTGACTTTCAAGTGCATTCAGGATCAGGGGGTAAAGTGTCCATTTCAGTCAAATGATCTTCTGGGAAAAATGGGGGGAAATGATAAATCCTACAAAAGCACTTGGGATTTTATTTTGGTGCACTTATGGTAGCCATTTCCTAAAAAATGTTCATGCTGGAAATGGCTGACAATTGCAAACTTGTCCATAAGAAACAGTTTTACAATTGCTCACTAATCTCATAGGGGCATCAATCTGTGGCTTCCACTTGAACATCCAAAGAGCCCATTCATGTGCTTCTTCCCAGTCTCCCTCCTCTTCTCCCTCTAATCTAAGCATTTACTTATTCTGCCAGTTCATTTACATCTTATCACTCCAACATCCACCCATCCAACAGTCTTGAGGGTAGCAAGGGCACAAAGTAGAGCCAACATTGGGATAGTCAGAGTTCCAGCTGAATTGCTTCTGGAACATTTTCATGTTCCAAACCCTTCATTTCCACCTCCCAACTTGAAAATATTTGTCTAGAAAACACTACCTAATAGTTGCTAGAACTCTTTTTAGGTTAAAACCAGTCTTGGTAAAGCCTGAAAGCTTACTGCTGAGTAACATGGTTGACAATCTTTTTTTTCTGTTATTATTAATAAACACTTGCAATTAATTCTCAATAAAGAGACACATTCCTTATTTAATCCACATGACTGCTCTCAACTGGAAACATTTTGCTTGTATTCGTAGTGGTTTGTCTTCGGTTTTGAACTGCAAGTCATATGTAGACTCCTCTACCTTAAAATTTAGAAAACCGCTTTTAAAAAATACACATGGGCTTACTAGCCAAACTCTATTTCTGCTGCCTTGAATGCAGTTACAATTGTGTCAGAGCTTTGTATGCACACTTATACAGTAGATAAACCTGGGGTGAGGTGGTGGGGAGGACTGGATAATCTGGAGAGCCAAAACAATTTGTTGAAGCTAAAAGTGTCAGTAGTCAAAGAATTCATTGTTGCAGCAAGAGAGGCCTCGTTCCTCCGACAAACACAAAGAGACGGTAAAAACAAAACAAAGAGCATGATTTCTGTCTTGGAATGGCTGCACTTCTTGAGAACAACATGGCTTCATGTTTGTGGTCAACGAGAGGAACAGGGAATAAAGTGCTTCTTGGAAAAAAAATCATCAAAATAAATAAAAACGTTTCATGACAGGAAAAAAAAGTTTTGATGGGTGGTGATTTCCAGTCAGTTTGCTTTGAAGATACATTTTCCCCCATAACCATTTCCAAAGCAAATTTCACCCCAATCAACGATTCTGACTAGAAGTGGCCTTAGCAGCAGTCCAATTCCCCTGTGTATCCATCCCTTCTTGCACTGCTGTGTAAACCATATGTGGAAAGTGCTTCCACGCCCAATGCTCGTCCTACATAGCCTTCATCCCATTGGCAGTGACATTCTCACCCACCCCATCGTTCACAGCTGCTGAATCGTGGAGGCCAGAGTAATCCTTGAGTTCAGAGTTCGTCAACAGCAGAGGCTGCTCACCCTTCTTGTGTGGCAGGAGGGGCTGCCTGGTGTAATGTTCTCCATCTGGAATATTCTCTGGCAGGTTCTGGTTTTTGCTCTCTGGCAAGAGGAGGATGCAGATGATGCAGATGAGTGTACAGCAGGCGAAGATCACATGGTGAAGAAAGTAGCCTTTCTGGTTATGAAGCTCCATGATGGGTGCTGTCAACATACCAAAGCCAGCGCTGGCCTGGACAAGTCCAAGTCCGCCGCCCCTGTGGAAAAAAGCACATTCTTACCACTAACTGAGGTGGATCACCAGTGTGTATGAGCTCCATTTGGTTAATATTATCTATTTAATTTCATCACCACACTCCAAGGAGCTCAGGCCTGTGTACACTGTTTCCTGCTCCTGTATCTTGGAGAAGCCTGTGACTTGGGGGTTTTACCCTAAAAATGAAAAGACTCAAATGGACCTGAGTCAAAATGACTTGAAAAATGGTTCTGGATGAGTCAGAACGGCCACCATTATGACTTGTGGACAATGCAAGTTAAGGGGGGGGGGGTGGAGACTTGGAACTCGACTAGTCTCAGTACTGTGGCTCCAGCACATCCTTGCTAGTCACTACATGGCACTGATTTTCCATATTATAGTGCAATCCTATATATTTTCCTATGTATGCTCAGAAGTAAGCGCCATTGTGTTAAATAGGGCATACTTGCAGGTAACTGTGTATAGGGTTGAAGGCTCTTTCATTCTGGAATATGAATAATATCCACACATGGTACAGTCCTCAACACAACACAACACAATCCACACATGGTACAGTCCACAACACAACAGTCCTCAACACAACAATATAGACTACCTTTCATTTGACAAAAACAACAAAAACACACACACACACACAACTTAGTTTACAACTATCCTGATTCAGAATTCAGCTGAACATTTGAAGCTTGTTTACTTATCCAGTGAAATTTGTACCAATCACTATTACACATGACCAAGACAACAGGCTCATTAATGAGTCTTGCTATCATGGGTGAGATCTTTTCTATGTAGCTTAGGTAGTGCGAGTACTTAGGTGTGTGAAATTCTCTGTTGTTATCACTAGGGAGCAGGCTTTCCTCAAATTTATAAAATGAAGCCATACAACTATTTTAAAACAGCAAGGAGCTACAAATGTTGAGAAAGGCATTCTACATATACTACTTCAAAATATAAATTGTGCCTCTCTCTATATTCCTATTTCTCCTCCTCACAGGTATTCAGCCACCATTCAGTCATAAGTTGTTGGTTGGCAACCTTCAGTCTTGAAAGACTATGGTATAAGCCTACAGCACCCGGTATTCCCAAGCGGTCTCCCATCCAAGTACTAACCAGGCCTGACCCTGCTTAGCTTCCAAGATCAGACGAGATTGGGCATGTGCAGGGTAACAAGTAGAGGTATTTGTTTCAGGTAAACAGGATAGGTTTACAGCTTACTGTTTACTGAACGCTTTTGAGTAAGGTAAATAACACCATTTTCAAACACCTCTGGTCATGAGGGTTGCTACCCAATCAAAGAAATCTTCATCAACTAGTCCTATGAGTTTACTGATTTAATCTGAATAAATTTTTATATGAAATGAAAACCACATTTCTGGATTAAAAAACAGCAAACCAGGCTCACTTTGTTTTCTGAAAATGCAAGTACCTTTCTGTCCACCAGAAGCATTGTGCCCTGTGTGTGTGAGAGAAAGGGATGCCCCTTTCTAAGATGTCATTTGCACTACCCTCCCATCTTTGTAAATACTTGTTTTAAAAATAATTTAACATGTTTCAAAGGACTCTGCCCACTTAATCCAAGAGCTGATGTGGTCATAGTAGCCAAGGAACTAACTACAAAATATTGACCTACCTTCTAGGGCAGTTTTGTTTCTCTTGTTCTATGTACTGGTATGTGAAGTACTTTAAAACTCTAAAGCCCTGTATAGATGTTATGTCTAATTATTACTGTTGTTATTGTTAATTAGGGCACTTTTGAATTTATCCAAATAGTTCTAATTCATTTATCTGATCAATTGACTAAATATTGCAGCCATCTCAATTAAAAACATTAACAGCCCAATCTTATGTGGTATTGCCACTGATGGAATGCAGTTTACGGTGCCACAAATAGTGGGGGGGGGGCATGTGTGGAGGCAGGGAGAAGAAGGCCCATCAAACTCATCAAGATGGTGGAGTGGGAGTAAAGGGGAGGAGGGTTGGCAGAATTGGGTGAACAAGTGGAATATGTGTTAGAGGTGGGAGGGGTGGCACATGGTGCGGGCAACTTGTGCCAGATGCTATCCTCTCCAGAGTGAGCCAACGCACCCCCTTTGTCTCTTCTGACTTGCACTTGCACATATTGATGGTCATGGGCTTACAAGGGGGTAATTGAAAATATTTTCTTTCCCCTCCCAAGCAGCCCAATCAGCCCCCCATCACAGCACGTAGCACAGCCAATATTATTGTTGTTCTTTCTATAGTGCCATCAGTGCATATGTAGAGTGCATTGAGTGAAACAGATACCTGCTTCAAAGGCCTTACTGTCTAGAAAGTGACACCAGGGAAACAACAGAGGGAGGAACAGAGGGGTAAATTGGAGAAGCACATGTGATTCTTTCAGCTTTACGTATTTTTACAAAGTCTTTTGGTTTTACTCTAAGTTACAGGAGGGATTGTGGACTAAATAATAATAACTCGGTAGTTATATACCGCCTTTCTGGTCATCAGATTACTCCTCTGAGTATCCGCCTTTATTTAATCCACCTTTATTCAAGGCAGTTTACATAGGTAGGCGTTTCTAAATCCCTCAAGGGGATTTTTACAATCATAGAGGTTGTCTCTTTCAAGAACCAACAACATTTCAGATGGATCTTCCTGGTTTGGTCTCACTTCTGGCCTCCAGTTCTCCCACACAGGCAGACAAGCAGCTCCATCTCTCACATGGAGGGCAGCCAAGACGCTTCTTCTCGCACCAAGAGTAGGTGGAATCACTCAACTGGGCTTGTCAGCTGCTTCAAGGTCTCGCCATTCTCAGCCGTTCAGGGAACTGCCAGTGTCCTCGAACTGGTGACCTTCTGATGTTATCTCCGGGCTAACGGAGGCTCTACCCTCTAGACCAGACCTCCTGCCCAAAGTGTGGTGCAAAAAAATTTCATTTGCTAGCCTCATAAGACTGTTAGTATGGGCTACTAGCTTCACTGCAAATCAATTAAGACAGTAACTGGTACAGGTTGTAGCAGCACTAACACAGATGGATGTGCCAATGCTCCATGAATAGGGTCCATTCCAGTTCCTCAGTCACTGTAGCATTTGGATCCATGAAAAATGAATGATGAGTTCATATAGCTTCCATCCCTTAGCCATCAGTTCATGGTGAAGTGCACCATGCCCCGAAATCCAGTGGTTGATTTTCTGATAAATTCTTCCTTCAGTACTTATTTTTAGAAAAAGTGAATTTTTTCTCAAGGGTCTCTTGGCTCACTCATAAGTCCCTCTATTTTTTAATGGAACTCTGAATGTCACTTATCAAGTCATTTTCTGCTAATGTTCATAGAACCATTTCTTAGGAGGCATGTGAAAGGTGAGTCAAAATGCTTTGTTATTCCTGGGATTTGCCAATTCTCCTTAAACTTCCTTCAGCAGTTCTGATTCACCCCTTGAATAGGTAAGAGGCCAAAGTGAATTCAGGGGTTATTACTACCCTTTTTGTTTGTTGCCTTTTGTTCACCACTGCTAATCTTCTGCAAGTAGACAGTGGGAGGGGCGGTGCCCCAAAGTATGACATAAATGATACCTTCTTCCCCTTTTCCCAGATTAACTTGTTCTATGCATTTTCTTATCCTGTTTAGAATTACACATACACACAGTTGTTATGTCAATGAGTTTACTGCAGGGGGGAATTATATGTTTCATTTAAGGAATTAGAATTATTCCATGTTGCCTGAGCACCTGGCAGCAAAGGATTCACCAGAACAAAGTGATCAGCATACTCAAGATCTCAACAACTAATGTTCTAGCACAGAGTCCCCACTCTACCGTCCTCACGCTACACTCGGGAAACAAAATGGCACTGTGCGCTGAAGGCTGAAGATGTCCATCACCATCTGGCAAGTTTGCCTGGGCACAGTCCAAAGAGGAGGCTTAATGGACAGTACTGAGAAGTAGCAACAGTGGTAGATATTTTTCCACTCCTTCGGGGTCAAGTGAGGTGAGCCCTCGGTAAGAGCCTGATCTAGTCGACCTCTCGCACTAGCTCTGTTGCGGACCAGTGGATTTCAAAGTGTGAGGGAGACAAGTTCTCTTTAAGATCAGTATCCTTTAAGGACAGCCATGACTTCTCAAAATATGCAGCCTGACTGAAGTCTGAAGTCTTGTGCAGATTTTATCAAATCAAGGCAACATGTAGTTGGGGAGGCAATAAGAATATAATGGCAATCTCTGCTCTCTGTTGCAAAGTTTCATCATCCCGCCCCCTGTACAGTGTGGGTCTGGAAAGACAAATGCTGTATGTGGGGAGAGATCCTCCCTGTGATCAGGGATACTGATCAAAGTTCCTAATTCCAGTGAGGATCTTCCCCAGATTGAAGAATTTGTTGCTGCTGGCCAGTTAGCCTCATCACCTCCCTGCAGTCCCTCCCTGATCCTGATATCCCTCCCTGATACTGCAGTCAGGAAAGTGAGGTGCTGATTGGAGTACTGTGGTACCAGTGAACTGCCTTTTGTGAAAATAAAGAACTGCAGAATGTCTCCTCTCCAAAAAGGCAAGCTTTTCATGTTTGTACCTTATTACTGTTGGTGTGATTTCTGCACAGAAGAACACACTTAGACTTCCAACTGCATGTGATGAAAACATCCCTACGATGGAAAACGCAGTAGAGAATTTGTCCTTGACGCTGTCACTCATACCTGGAAGACACAAACAGAAACCTTTGTCTCTATGCCACTAATATTAACTCAACAGAGGCTTGTTTTTGAAACTCTTAACAAATACATTACATTCCTTCTTCACACACTTTTAATTGCCCTTTTGTACAGAATGGCTAACAGGACACTAAAAAGGACTGATATTTTCCCACCATTTAAAATCGTGCTTGTGAGTGAAGGTGATTCATATCTGTCAACGGAAGTTCCCAACGTTCCACTGCACTCTGGTGTGACCAGGATGTGATTATGCAAGTGATGAGGTGGAGCTATTCAGGTCACAGCAGTCTGGATTCTTAGCCAGAGGGCAAAGAACAGGTTTAGTCCTTTCTTCAATGACTTCCTCAAGTGCAACTCCACTTCCTCGTAGATGAATGCTTTCCTTCACTTCTACGGGGAAAAGTGCTATACTTGAGGACACTGGTTGTCTGACGGTTGTAAAGGACACTGGTTGTAATGAGAGGAAAGCTTGTCCGACATCCTTAGTGCCAGATGGTCTCTAGGGTTCCCTCATGGCACACACAATGATAAACCAATGAACAGGGCAGGTGTAATGTCTGAACACCCCTCCTTGGACAACTCCAAAGCACTGCTGTAGACAAGGAGGAACAGCAGCAAGTCATTCTAAAATAGCATTCATGCCCCAATGAGAATAGTCAGTCAGAAAAAATATGGTGATTTGACATCTCCTCTTTGTCTTTTCAAGTTGGAAAATTCTCCCAGCACTGTCACTAAGGAATTTCTCGTGAACAGCATCTAACTTGACAATACAAGAGTCTTACTCATCGGGTACAGACAGAAGGTGATATATTTGTGATTCTTGGATACGAGCACAGAAGGGTAATAATTTTTAAAACACCCCAGACTTTTATCTTAGAATAACTCTGTTCATATTATATTCGGTTTTTCATACCCAGGATCAGCATAAGAAGAACAATACTACAGTACACAGTTGTGTTGGTGGCTGGTTCACACAAGTATGGTGACTTGAGGGCTGTGGTGTCAGCTTGTGGCTTATGCAAGAGAAGACAAAACTTTGACATCATGTTACATCTCTTCAAAACAGAACGTGTTCCAATGGAGCCTATTCACACATTCAGCTGCGGGTTACCAGGTGAAGGGAAATCTAGTAAGGCAGAGTTTCTCAAACTGTGGGTCGGGACCCACTCGGTGGGTCACGAGCCAATTTCAGGTGGGTCCCCATTCATTTCAGTATTTTATTTTTAATATATTAGACTTGATGCGACCATGGTACATGGCTGCATCTAGGGAAATGTTACAGTTTTCTACTTTTAACAGGTTATTATGCATATGCTTTTAACCATGATAGTAAATGGGACTTACTCCTGGTTAAGTGTGGGTAGGATTGTTAAAAATTTACCTGCTTGATGATATCACTTCCAGTCATGACATCACTTCCCAGTGGTAAACATCTGAGAACCACTGTAGTAAGGTATATGTTTGTGTTTATGCCAATAAAGGTCTTACTGAACTGAACTATATGTTTGTGTGAACTAGCCTCAAGTGGAAAATTCCAGACAACTGCTCCACATACACCCAACACCAAATAAGGGCCCAATTCAATGGGCCTCCACCACCAGCACTGAATGTCATGAACGTGCTGTAATGCACATTTATGGCACTCTGTGAGGAAGGAGTCCTGGCGCTGGGCCCGGGAGGAAGATCCTATCCTCCATGCCAGGTTAAAAAGCCCAACATGGAAGTCTTCTCATCTGTGCGGCAAAATAGTTGGTGCAAACTTGAGAAACCCCACTGTGGGGCCTGGGGCTTTCCTCAGGAGAAGGGGATTAAAGTCTCCTTCCCCTGAGGAGACTTCTGGTGGCTTCAGTGGGGCCGCTGGATAGAGCAGCTACCATTTTGGTGCTGCTCCACCTAGCGTTCTTACAGGTTATTCAGGCTTTATTTCAAACAGTTTCAATACCCAGAGTTAGAGAAAATGGAAGATAGAGAAGGGTGGACGTGACGGGGGGAGGAAGGAAGCACACGAACCTGTGGCCTGCTCCCAATCTTGCCACCTATGGAGAGAAGTAATAGGAAAACCATGTGGCTTGTTAAAAATCTGTACCTGAGTCTGGAAGTTGACTGTATTTCCCAATAACTTGATTCAGGACCATAAAAACATGAGAGAAAGAAAATGAACATGTAAGAAAGTATAGCGAGAAATGCAGCAATTCAACACCAATTATTTAAAAAAAATAACTTTCAATAACACAACAAAACGGTCCCCTTTACCCTCCTGATACATTTCCCTGTTCACTGCTACAGTGGAGTGAACGCATTTTCTCTCACCAAACTGCCTGACAGGGCATGCAATTTTCTGCCCTATTCCCAATGGAAGGATAGAATTCTAATGAGACGATGACAATAAAACACACACTGGTGAAGCATTCTAGACCTAGAATTAGTGCAGATACTAAACAAAGGCCTTTATGCTGGTAATGAAGGGAGAACAGTCATGATTAGCCGCAATACCCAGGGGCCAAAGCCAGGATGAGTTTGTTAGAAAGCACAACCCTGAGATTTTTTAATCCTTGCATTGATCTTTGCCAAAACTGAGAGAGCAGACTGAAAAATGATTCACAAGCTGCTTACGAACAATGCATTAAAAAAAAAATTATCCTCCATATGAACAATGACCTGGACAGCCATTCTTACACAGACCCTGCACTTAGGAACCCTGATTAGTATAAAACATTTTTACTTGACAAAGTTTCAGAAATTCCCACTTGAAGAAGAATGGCCTATTGTAAGTTTCAGAACTTGTACCTTGTGATTGTCATAAAGTGGGTTCCTCTTCCCATTTTTTTCTCATCAGTTTTTTCCCACACATTTGTGTACATTCAAGGTATATATAAAAGCAGACCTAACACTTTAAGAGGTGCTTTCTGGGAGATGTTTTCTGCTTCCACCTGTATTTTGCAAAGTAAATATGTCATGTGTCACTCTTAAATATTTTAACACAGATATGCATTGCAGAGACTTTGTCTTGACACAGCTCCATGCAGCATGTAGCCATCCTGGAATCCTTGGGCCATTCAGGGAATCATGTGATCAGACTTCACTTTAAATAGGCATCAAGACATGGAGAGAACTGCCTTGAGATACAGCTGGTCCCAGGGCTGGCCCAAGATCTCCTGAAACCTGAGGTGGCATGTCAAATGCTTCCCTTCCCCAATCCAATGTTGTACCAGTCTCTCCTCCTCCCACTCTCCAATGTATTTGCTCAGCACTCTCTTCCTCTTTATATTTCCGCTTCCAATCTAGGGAGTGGAAGGAGAAGGAGAAGCAGTGGAGGCAAGCTAGTGGACAGAGATGGGCACCGCCACCAAAATGCTGACTGAAGCAACAGTTTCAGTTGGCTTCATGAATGGACTGACCCTGACTGATCCACCATAAGTGGACCAGAATTGCTATACATTCCATGGAATTGTGGCAATGCAGAAACTCCCTGAAATCTATACCTGCAATAAAATCTTTAAGAGTGACACATGACATGTTTATCTCACACAAACCAGATGAAGGATTAAAACATCTCCCGGAAAGGACTCCTTACAGTCTTGGGTTTGCTTTTAAATATTCATGGAATGAAAGCATCTTTGAACTTTTGGAAAAAGGGGTAGAAGGCACCACTGGACTAAAAGCAGAGAGGAAAGCAGAATCAGGACTGGATTAAAGTTGTCCTTGGTGGGTTTTTGATTTATTGCATCCTAGGCATATATCCCCAACACCTGCTCTTTGTGGCTAGGTTCAAATTAACACAGCTGTCACCCCACAACAGCTGATTGGTGATACCTCCACAAAAAGCAGCAGGACTCCTGGGACACAGAAGTGTTCTCTTTGTATCACGGAAGGAAGTCAAACATCAGCCCCAATTCTCTTCTCTATGCAACTCTGCACTTCACTGAATTGGCCAAGCCAGAGTGTGCAGACTTGTGCTAAAACATAAATAAACCTTATAGAGTCAAACTCTGAAGATTCCCCCCCCCCCATTATTATCGGTATAGCATTGTCTAGACTGAGTGACATATGCTATATGCAAGGAGAAATTTTCCCTGTGATCAGATTATAAGTTCTGAATCAAGGGGAACCCGTCACAAGAAGCTTGGCAGTAGCTCATCAATATTGACAGGTGGCCCAATTGTAGTCTGTAATTTTTCTCAGAATGGCTGCTAAGCCCTGGTCTTTGCCACTGAGAAGGTTTGCACAGAATGCAAGCAGAGAAAATGGGAGAATACTAAGAGGAACCATTAGTTTTGTCATCACAGCACCCAGTCTGTACAACATCTGCTCCTCTGAGAGGTGGATTTTCCATCCTTCTGTTGTAAAACCTAGTGCCAATTACTGCATAACTCCTTCCTATCATTTAGATAATTTCTTCAGTGGGACCAGCTATTCTGTCAGGGTTCTGGGACTGATGGGGAAATTCTACGTGCAATGAGGGAACAGGAAAGTCACATGGCAATCAGAGATATAAGTCGAAGTGGAGAGGTGGACAATTAGCTAAACTGAAGTGGCCATGATGTGGACAAAGTAATGTGCAAACTGATCATAAGAAAGAAAAGAATAAAGGGTTAAGATTTATAAATATTTTTTTAAAAAATCATCAGGACTTTATTCTCTTTGAATAAGACCAAAACTGATATTTTTTTCTGGTTCTCTGCAACAGCTGTTTACTACTCAGAGCAGGAAGCAGCAGCTGTTTTGAAGCTTTGTGCAAATCCGAAAGACAGCGCTCTGTGAAGGGCTCACAAGTTAAGACAGTTCAAGGTCCTCACTCACAGTTGAGAAGGCCGAGTTGTAAAAGTGATGCCAAGGCGGTGAGAATCATGAAGAGCAGTAGCCCTCCTCGTCGTCCAAGGAATCCAACCACTGGGCACATGGCCAGACAGGATGCCAGAGTAATCCCTGCCATGGTGTAGTAGTCCGCATAGAAATTGTTGGTGAGTGACTTCTTAACTTCATGACCCATCATGCTCTTGGCAAAGCAATGGTGAATCCCATATCCAGTCAGCCTGTGGGAGGCACACAAATGCACCGTTACTGAGTAGCCAGGTATGCAAGGAGATATAATCCAAGGTTAGAAGACAGGAAAAATGTCACCTAGTCTAGCCACAGGTGACTCACCCTTATGAAAGAGAAATAAAAGTCTGGATTGGACACCAGTGTCTTTCTCCCACTTGTTCCAGATGTCAGGGATAGATTCTAGGACATTCTTCATATAACCATATCCCTGTGCCAGGCCACTTGTAATGAGTGACTCTCACCGCTCTGTTGTAAGGTCTAGTAACTTGCTACGTGGTTTATCCCAACTACATGAGAGCTTCCACGCAAGTAACAAATGCCTTCAAGAACAGTGTAGTGCTGGTAAAGAGATTTTTCATGTAATGTAAAGGATTCCTGTGGTAAATAATGCTGGGGAAAGGACTCACACCACGCTCAGGCACTTTGCCCCAAGAAATGCAACAGGGTCAAATCTGATACAACATTGAGTGTGCATTCATCTAGTTTGTGGATTATTTCACTATGACCAACCATGCAGCAAGGAACTGAACTGGACTGAGATCACACCATGGATATAGTGGCATTTAACCCTGATCTCTCTACACTGTTTTCCTGCCATAAATCTGTCCCAAAGCTGCCATGAAATCCCAAAGGTGCCACTATAGCAAGTGGTACACATGGAGTTAAATAACTGCTACATCAAAGGTAAAAAAATGGTACAACGAAGACAGCCTCAGTCATGGGCATTCTTCCTCTCCCCAAATAAACAAGTGCCCAGGCTTTTAAAATGACACACTAAAAAGTCATTTATTGCTATAAATATTTAGAAATGATGACAGAGCATACGGTTAGTTTTATGGCCTATCTACTAGTGATGATGCACTGTCCCATGGAAATTTTAATTTGTTATTTTATAGAAGGTGAAGTATTTCTTTGCTTTCCTTCCAAAAGCATCTGTTTCATGGAAGAACTTAAAATGGAATAAGTTACTTTATCATAGTTTACAGGTGACAAGGAGTTTTGGCAAATGTGAATGCTTATAGTCAAAGAGAACATTTTCCCACAGAAGTATCCACTTTGACAGAAGCATTTTATACTCCCTCCCTGTACAAAAGCAAGCACATTGTACAGAGGAGTGCCCCCAAGTTCTGCACTGTGCCCAGCTGGCTTTACAGTATCACTTATTAAATACTTTCAAGGAGGTTTAATACATGGTGCTTGCTAGCAAGGTCAAGTTATCAGACAACATGTCTGGAAAAAGCCTTGGAGCAGAACAAAATTATGCCTGTGATGCTTGTAAGAAGAACTTTTTTCTTGCTGCACCTTTTTTCATTATGCAGAGGCAAGGGGAGGGATAATCTGCAGGGGGAGGGGAGCTGCTGGGTTTATTTAAGCAGTACCTTCAAAACCACTTTGCCACAACCACATCTGTAATTCCACTGCAAGCATGGAGTTGGAATCCCAGTTGGGAAAAAGCAGCTGTGTGATTGGGGAGCAAGGGAGAGCTGAAAGGGAAAAGTGGAAGGTACAGAAGGGTTAAAGCACCCTTCTGCCTGTCTGCCACAAGTGACTCTTTTACAGTGAAGAGGTGGGTGCAGAGTCTCCCTGCTCATACTGTGAGTGCAACATTAGCTTCCACTCTGAGTTTGATACAGGGCAACTAGTCCACTTCGGAGGATGGAGAGCAGTCAGATTTCCTATTTACTTACAGAACTTGCATTTAACTAATTGGGTTCCCAATGCTGACAGACGTGCATTCCAATCCTAATTTGAGCTGGAACAGGCAGGCCAAGTGGCCTGTGCTATATCCAGTGCAGGTTAGGCCCTGATTTTGGCACAACTCGGGGTAAGGGTATATTTATCCCCTTACCCGAAGTAATGCCCCAGCCACCCCATGGAACTACTTCGATCTGCGCAAATCAAATTGCTGGTGCAAATCTGAGAGGCCCTGAGGGCTGGGGCCAGGGGTTAGGATATGGTCTACATTCCATTCACCACCCTCTTAGGCCCAGTCAGCATACTGACCCACTTTCCCTCACCCCAAATGCCCCTGATCCACCCTCCCACACCCTCTTCAACCCCCTGTTCCAGTCATCCTTGGATGGCACAAATTTACTCCTGCTGGGCCAAAATCTGGCATGTGAAGGCCAGCGCACATCCTTGCACTGACCTCCTTGACTCCAGAGTAGTTGCGAACATGCTTTATGGCACATTTTTGACACTCCCAGGCTACCAGCATTGCGCTCTAAACCTTCTCCAGTTTCTCATTGTTGGCTATGGATAGCAATACTTAACACACTGGATAGAAGCAACAGCTATACTTACGAATTTATACACAGTACAACAATGTTTTTCCACAAGTTCCTGGTTCCAACCACTTTAACAATGCAGACCTTCTTTGGCCTTCTAGCAAGTTCTTTCTCCAGTTCTGAAATTAAAAAAACAACATTTCCCTTCTGAAAAAGAAACTTATTTGAGAAACCAGAACAGGTAAACAGGTAACATGGATGTTCTAATCTAAACAGAGTCAAGGACTTCTCTGTCCCTTCTTCCAAGGTTCTGTAACACAATGAACTCTGTCCCAAACATAAAGACTCCTAAGGTCTGTTTGCTGTGCAATATAAGAGTTCAATATACCTTCCTTAATCTTGAATCCTTGTATTTCCACTTAATTACATCCTGTTAACCTTCAAGTCTCCCTGGCCACATTCCTTTAGAGCTGGAGATTAGATGTTTCATCTCCTTTCAGTATAGCTACATTGTTTTAGAAATTCATGTGGGTATTGGGAATTTAGCAATGGGCATGGAACTAAGAGCAGCACAGGTTTGCAAACAGTTATTTGGTGAGCAGAACTGCCTTCAAAAAATCATGCAGCAGAGAGTTGGTTGGTTGGCTGGTTCCTTCTTCCTAGATTTCAGTATGGGAAACATCACTAGCCTTGCAGGTTAAACCCACCTGCCCATGCATGTTAAACTAGGATCCTGTTTTTACACAACTGTTGTATGAGATTGCTTAAAACTAACAGTAGTTTTGAAGATGCCCATATGAGTGTCTCTGTTTCTTGCTTATGGAGCAGACAACTCTCCAGGAGCAAGGGAGCACTGAATGGCAAATCGACTATGGCCCTGAATACTTTTTGATAGCTTGGGAGTTTCAGATCCACTGTTTGAAAAGAGGAGGACACAGATGGACATAAGGGCATAGCTCTGTTTGAAGGTGCATGAACTCCAATATCGCCACCAAGATGAAAAGCGCACCCAAAATGCATAAAGAAGGAACATTCATCCCAGGAGATATAGCTAGGACATCACCAGAAGTAGTGCAGCCCTTGCCCCTTCTAGAGACTGCTGAAGGTAAAAACTAGCACAGCCTGATGGGCACTAAGTTATCTACTCAGAACCTAGCAAGATAGGGAGATAAAAAGTTTTATTGATTTTTTTTTACATTTTTGTAATTCCATAACATTACATTCTACTAACTGTCCCAGCATGCCCTTGTATCACTGTGCTCTGCACAGTTCTAATTAATTCACAAGGGCTTTCACCATTTCCATCTAAAGACTGAAGCAAACTACAGGCTGGGTTTAACACCATGTTGTCTCCAAGAAACTCACTTTTCCCATTTATTATTATTTCTTTCTTCCCCAACTATCATCCTGTAGGAAAGCTCTGTGTAAGGTGAAAGCTGGAATGGCTGCACTGTAAATTTTACTAGCCCTGATAAAGATATTGCTTTGTGCCCTTACACATTTTGTACCCTGATCTTTGTGACATTTGGAAACATGAGCTTTCCTTGAGCTCTGAAGTGGCCAAATTCCACCAAACACACCCTGCAAACACAGGACATTCCATGTGTCATTTACCCTTGAAGCAACATGAAAAGTCCAAAAGGAAAAAAAAATGTTTCACTTGTTTCCTTGCACACTTTATTACAGGTTTCCTGTACACCGCAGGCATCATTATTTGTCCTGCCAAACACTCATATACACTGGAGAGAGGGTAAACAGAGGCGCGTATTCTAAAGCAAGCAAATGTACTGAAGCCCAGAGCATGAAACAATGGCAGACACGGTGAAAAATAAAAATAGTTAGGAATTTCTATTTATTTCTATTTATGTCACCTTTGCTTGTACAGTGCAGCTCTCTATCACAAATGTGCATTCCCTAATTGGCTAGTGTAGCTCACCATTTTTCCTTCTGCTGCTTCTTAAAGCAGGGCACTTTTACATAAAAGTTGAATGGGGGAATAGGCTTGGCCTTAGGGCAAATCCCTTGCAGTCAAGACAAAAATGACTTTCTTGAGATTTCATTGGCGACAGCAAGGGCAGTATATCTCCAAGTGCCAGAAGGTACAGACTAAGAAACACGGGAGTGCTGTTGCCCATTTGGAGCTTTCCAAAGATGCTTGGCTGACTGCTGATGAGGCCAGAAAGATGGCCAGCATGGTCTTTTAGTCTGGTGTAGCAGGACTCATTTCAAGGTACATATAAAGTATATTCATTCTGCACAGCCCTGAACCTCTCTGCCTTCCTATCTTCTCTCATCCTTTGAGATGATCTTAGCGGGATCTCTCTGCAGATGATTTCCCCAAAGATGGTATCTCTGCCTGACTGGGCCACCTGGGTTTTGCTGATCTCATCAGCCTTCTCTGTGCTACCTCGCTCAGCCCCGAGTCCACATCTCTCCTTTTCAGTGCTCCGTCAATCTGGCCTTCTCAGGTAAATGAGTGACCTGCAAGTTAGCTGAGTGCAGCTCACCTCCCACCTACTCCCTGCCGTTCCCATGACCCCCCAGACCTTCATGCCAGCTGAGCTCGGCCAACACAACTCATTTGTCTCTAGGGCCCACATCGACACATGGAGGCTGGCACATGACTGTGCACCAGCCTAACTCCTCTTATGACTGTGTGAAAGCACTTTACGGCTCTTTTGCGACAACAATGGGCCAGTGCAAGGAACTTGCGTCGGCCCATCTGCCCCTCAGGACTGTGCCCTCATTTCTTTATCTGTACTCAGCCATGCTGTTGCCTATCCCATCCCAACTATCTTTCTTTTTAAAGTTAGTATACACTTCATTAGCTTTTCTGAAGATTGCTCTGATTCTGATACTGTTCAGTAAGTATTTCCAGTCAGCATCCAGAATGTTGAGAGTGTTTTGCCAGATCAGGTTTTTGTGTGGAGATAAGAACGAACTGACATTGTAAGATCCAACAAGCAAAGAATTTCTATAATGCATCTGTTACTATACACAAACAACAACATGGGTAAGGTGAGTTTCCATGGATGGAAGATTGTCTGAGACTCAGATAACTGCAACGCAAGAGGCATTTCAGGGAACGCAGGTGATAGGGATCTTAAGAGAGGTTACCAAAAGGGAGGCACAGAAGCAAGGTTGTTTTAAAAGTTGACTCTTCCAAACCTTCTGGTGTGTCCAGGACATCAGTATATTAGGCAATTCAGCCACACAGAATGTTGAGATACAAGGGCAGAGGTTTCTATGCGCTTTTACACCTTGTGAGCCAAGCCACAAGATCAGCAACCTCACATGATTTTCTAGAGCTGTGTACACACACACAGCTTCCACCACCCTCATGCATTAGCATGTCAAAAAGGCTTCTGCCTAGCATTAACCCCAACATACTACCAGTAGGTTTAAAATGAATAAACAGATAAATTTGCATTAATTTCTCTTTGTATATGCAGGAAGTTTTGCTCTGTTTTGAAATAGGGAGTATTCAAATATTTGCTTCCCACTGGAATGCCTTCTGAAGTTGTGCCGCCTGTCAACAGATGTGGCAAGTAAGGCCGTTGATCAGGAAGCCTGGCTGAGACTGTGTCAAGCTTTTCTGGAACTTCTGCCTGCTGTAGCCTGGAGGAAATGTGTTTTTGCATTACCTCCAGCCTGACTGCTTGCCTCATTTCCCATCTGGAACTCACTGACAGCAAAGAGATTAGAGTTCTGGAACGGGTCGCTCTTTTCCTCACTTCCTGGCAGAGCTGTGGGGAACCACCTGTGGCCTGTGACAGAAAGCCAAACAGGTAAATGACACTTGACAGATCAACCAGGGGCTAGCTTTCAGGAAAGTGAAGCAATGTTGCCCTACTAGACTTACAGCACACTCCTAGGCATCTCTACTCAGAAGCAAGCCCTACTGAGTTCAACGGGATTTACTCCCAGGTAACAGTGAACAGGATTACAGTTTGTCAGCCCAATCTCACAAGCATGCTATGTGAGCTAGTGAACCACGGCGGAGGGGTAGTATGCCCTAGGTACCAGCCTTGGAGGGCTGACACCACAAGTGACCAAAATAGCTAAAATTGGGTTTTTTAGGAATAATATGAACATGTTATATACCATTCATTGTGGAATTTACAGCAGAATGCAATGAAAAAAGCAGAGCAAAAGGTATGGCCAAAAAAAAAAAAAACAGAAAACAAAAATGCATGGAGCCTTATCACGTGTTTACTCAAGAGTAGGCAAACTTGCCTTAGTCAATCGGAAAGAGCAGGCTGAGAGGAACCCAACAACACCAGAATGGTCCTGATCCAATGAATGCAGCCTCCCAAAATCACCCGAGAAGGAAATCCCCACCTTCCAAGCTGAGCCCTATGGAAAGCAAAACTAAGCCATATGGTCATGTTTGTTCATGAGTAAGCAAATGTGCCTTGGCTCATGATCAGGTCAGGCAAACAGAAATGTGAGGCCACCAGAATGGTCCTGATCTGATGAAAGTGGAGCTATCAAAGGCTCCAGAAGGCAGCCCCCCCCCCCTAAAAAGAATAAAACAGGATTGAGCTGGTAAGGTGAATCTTTCTATTTCAGATTTGTAAGGATAGGTGGTTCCTGATAGTGATTTGCTTGAAATATACGAAACTGAACTGGGCACTGCGTAGAGCTGAAAATCTTACTGATTTGTGAGTTGGGGGGGGGGGCGCTGTTATTACAGGCAGGTTACAGAGAAAAATCCACTTGATGGAACAGGGTTGGCTTTCCCTTATTTAATTATTTGTTTTTCTTTAATTCACTTGTAATTTTAATTTGCTTGATTATGTAACTTCCAGCCATGACATTACTTCTGGTGAGTCCTGGACAGATTGTCATTCTAAAAAGTAGATCCTGGTGCTGAAAGTTTGAGAACCACTGCCTTAACTCAAAACAGACCAATGAGACAACCTCAGGGGGTGGGGTGACACCCTAATGACCAAAATTGTGGAAATTGTGGCTTTTAGGAATAATACTATCATGCTATATACCATCTGATGCAGAATTTAATCCTTTGCTTGCAGGGCAATATTCACTGCATTTATCTTCTGGCCATTATTATTATTCATTTCATGTCATGACTATTACTATCTCTCAGTCTCACCTACCTCACAGGGTTGTTGTGAGGACAAAATAAGGGGAGGAACCATGCACCACCCTTAGCTCCTTAGAGGAAGGGAGGTATAAAGATGTAAAAAATTAATTATGTCGTATGGGGGATGACAAAAATGTCAAATGGGCGCTGGGCGTCAAATGACCTAGCTATGCCACTGGGGTACCCATCCCTTGCAAGGCACAAGGCATCCATGTTTAATCTATACTGACTACCTGGTAATGCTTAGTTTGCAAGCTGAGGCCACCCTTACCTTATTTCCTTTCTCCAAGCATATCCATTTTGGACCTCTCAACAATATTAATGACTAGCAAAATGCCTGTCATAGCAATGGGTGGGATATATATGACTAGTGTGAACGCCTGTGGGAACAGGGAGAAATGTGCACACACCTTTCACACTCCACACCCCCATGGAATCCCTATCAATGAGTCTATCAAGCATTAGGCCAGGAAGGTATGTTTTTCCATTGAGTGTTCCCAGCTGCAATACTAAACTTTTTTTTCCCTAGTAGTGAATTCATTAACACAAGATAAAGTAATGGGGTACCACTGGGAACACCACTGGACACCACTGGACTGGGGACTCTAACAAAAACCCTTGACTTCTGACAGGCGGACTTCCCTCAAATGAGGAGGCTGGTTAGAAGGAGGTTGAAAGGGAGGGTAAAAAGAGTCCAATCTCTCCAGAGTGCATGGAGGCTGCTTAAAACAACAGTAATAGAGGCCCAGCAGAGGTGTATACCGCAAAGAAAGAAGGGTTCCACTAAATCCAGGAGGGTGCCCGCATGGCTAACCAGCCAAGTTAGAGAGGCTGTGAAGGGCAAGGAAGCTTCCTTCCGTAAATGGAAGTCTTGCCCTAATGAGGAGAATAAAAAGGAACATAAACTGTGGCAAAAGAAATGTAAGAAGGTGATATGGGAGGCCAAGCGAGACTATGAGGAACGCATGGCCAGCAACATTAAGGGGAATAATAAAAGCTTCTTCAAGTATGTTAGAAGCAGGAAACCTGCCAGAGAAGCGGTTGGCCCTCTGGATGGTGAGGGAGGGAAAGGGGAGATAAAAGGAGACTTAGAGATGGCAGAGAAATTAAATGAGTTCTTTGCATCTGTCTTCACGGCAGAAGACCTCGGGCAGATACTGCTGCCCGAATGGCCCCTCCTAACCGAGGAGTTAAGTCAGATAGAGGTTAAAAGAGAAGATGTTTCAGACCTCATTGATAAATTAAAGATCAATAAGTCACCGGGCCCTGATGGCATCCACCCAAGGGTTATTAAGGAATTGAAGAATGAAGTTGCAGATCTCTTGACTAAGGTATGCAACTTGTCCCTCAAAACGGCCACGGTGCCAGAAGATTGGAGGATAGCAAATGTCACGCCTATTTTTAAAAAGGGAAAGAGGGGGGACCCGGGAAACTATAGGCCGGTCAGCCTAACATCCATACCGGGTAAGATGGTGGAATGCCTCATCAAAGATAGGATCTCAAAACACATAGACGAACAGGCCTTGCTGAGGGAGAGTCAGCATGGCTTCTGTAAGGGTAAGTCTTGCCTCACGAACCTTATAGAATTCTTTGAAAAGGTCAACAGGCATGTGAATTTGGGAGAACCCGTGGACATTATATATCTGGACTTTCAGAAGGCGTTTGACACGGTCCCTCACCAAAGGCTACTGAAAAAACTCCACAGTCAGGGAATTAGAGGACAGGTCCTGTCGTGGATTGAGAACTGGTTGGAGGCCAGGAAGCAGAGAGTGGGTGTCAATGGGCAATTTTCACAATGGAGAGAGGTGAAAAGCGGTGTGCCCCAAGGATCTGTCCTGGGACCGGTGCTTTTCAACCTCTTCATAAATGACCTGGAGACAGGGTTGAGCAGTGAAGCGGCTAAGTTTGCAGATGACACCAAACTTTTCCGAGTGGTAAAGACCAGAAGTGATTGTGTGGAGCTCCAGAAGGATCTCTCCAGACTGGCAGAATGGGCAGCAAAATGGCAGATGCGCTTCAATGTCAGTAAGTGTAAAGTCATGCACATTGGGGCAAAAAATCAAAACTTTAGATATAGGCTGATGGGTTCTGAGCTGTCTGTGACAGATCAGGAGAGAGATCTTGGGGTGGTGGTAGACAGGTCGATGAAAGTGTCGACCCAATGTGCGGCGGCAGTGAAGAAGGCCAATTCTATGCTTGGGATCATTAGGAAGGGTATTGAGAACAAAACGGCTAGTATTATAATGCCATTGTACAAATCTATGGTAAGGCCACACCTGGAGTATTGTGTCCAGTTCTGGTCGCCGCATCTCAAAAAAGACATAGTGGAAATGGAAAAGGTGCAAAAGAGAGTGACTAAGATGATTACGGGGCTGGGCCACCTTCCTTATGAGGAAAGGCTACGGCGTTTGGGCCTCTTCAGCCTAGAAAAGAGACGCTTGAGGGGGGACATGATTGAGACATACAAAATTATGCAGGGAATGGACAGAGTGGATAGGGAGATGCTCTTTACACTCTCACATAATACCAGAACCAGGGGACATCCACTAAAATTGAGTGTTGGGCGGGTTAGGACAGACAAAAGAAAATATTTCTTTACTCAGCGTGTGGTCGGTCTGTGGAACTCCTTGCCACAGGATGTGGTGCTGGCGTCTAGCCTAGACGCCTTTAAAAGGGGATTGGACAAGTTTCTGGAGGAAAAATCCATTATGGGTTACAAGCCATGATGTGTATGCACAACCTCCTGATTTTAGGAATGGGTTAAGTCAGAATGCCAGATGTAGGGGAGGGCACCAGGATGAGGACTCTTGTTATCTGGTGTGCTCCCTGGGGCATTTGGTGGGCCGCTGTGAGATACAGGAAGCTGGACTAGATGGGCCTATGGCCTGATCCAGTGGGGCTGTTCTTATGTTCTTATGTTGGGACTAAACCTTGTCCCTGATCCTGGAGGCCCTGACCACAGAGAGATCAAACCTATCTTGCTCCTATTTGCATAACCCCATTCTGCTTTTTTGGTCATACTGTGATGGAATGCTGAAACCTGGTTTTTATATACATAGAGCACTCTTATTGGTATTCCTCATGGTAGACTGGAGGGACAGTGGGGTCACAGCAGCATTAATGGATTCACCTGCATGAGAGTTTGGAGTCAGCAGGCCAGGAATCCAAGAAGTCCCTGAATGCATTCGACATCTTAATTTGAACAGCCATCAGACTGTGGGGTGCAAGTCTCCAACCAAAAAATGTTATTTTTCCTGAGCTGGTAGAATACATTGCTGTGACTTGCTTGACATTTCTGTGACCAGTAAAGGCTAGGTGCATATTCAAAATAGTCCAGATTCTCAGGATTTTAAGCAAACACTTATAGACCCAGAGAATTACGCAAATGCATGAGATATGTTTCCTCCTCTGGAGCAAAACAGGTCAGAGGAGGGGCAGTACTTGAATAGGGGATCACCTGCAAATCTCATACATACATGTCGTGTTGAGCTCTTCAGAAGGAAGTGCAGGATAATATTTAATCAAAGCAAAATGCAACAAATCTGTGCTCTAAGGGAATACTGTAAATGTGTTACCCAACTCTGCCATCAGTCTAATGGCTTAGTTGCATCACGTAAGTTTATCATAGCATATCATAAACTCACATAATCCCTTTAAGCAAGATGAATTGTGGATAAGTTCTTACTGATTCTTATTAAAAGTCAGCCCATGGTATTTTGGTTGCAAGGTGACTTCCGCATACACCAAGATAGCAACGTACTTCATACGTGGCATTCCATCACCAATCTATTCCATGGTGGTGTAGAAAACATGTAGCGAGCTGCAATGGGGGCAAGCAGGAAAGGATGCACACCTCACCATGACTACGTCACTATGGCTAAACTGTGATGCAGCTGAAGTCAACCCACATTTCATCACAACTAAGAGGGCAGTATGAATTGGATCTATGCTTCACAGTGTGCCAAGTACAGCTTGGGATGGGGTGGGTTGGCTGCTTTTTAGGAGTTACAAGGTCCATGTTTCTCTTTTGAATTGAATGATATTTGATTTATGAAAATGCATTTTCACCTTTCAGGGAAAACCCAATACTGATTTACTGAACTTGCTTTTAAAATTCTACCATTAAAAAAAAACAAAACCCAAAAGAAGTCATTATCTCAGGGCAATCAATTGCTAACATTATGTTTTCATTTTGCATGTTGAGGTATAATAACTTTTAACGCAGTTTAACGTGCCTGCCTTCCTTAGGGTCAATCCAGTATTTTTTTCATTCATTCCAGAAATTGAGTTACCTTGGAACGAGGCAGTATACGCCCCTTATTTAGAAATGATACCTTATCTCTGAAGCAAAACATTGTATCTTTGTATTTATTGTGCAAACAGTCCAAAGGCAAATTGCAGACAACCATGCATTTCCGATAAAATCATGAAAAGGTAGCCATAAGCTGGAAAAAAAAAAACTGATTATCTTCCCCAAAGCAAAGAAAGCTGCAGAATGCCATTTTTGTACCAGCAATGATTTGAGTTCTAACATGAAAACAACTCATACACCTGTATTTTCACAGCATATCACAAACACTCACCAGGCATCACTCCTTTGATATCACACTCTGTGTTTGTTCTGTTCCTGTGAGTTAAGTGAAGGATGAGCTTCTTTGCAGCCTCAAACTGTTGTGTGGCCATCAGCCACCGAAGAGATTCTGGGAAAATACTTCAAAAATGAAGGACATATTAGTGGAGACTTCCAAAGATCTGCCAGCAGGAACTAAAGTATGTATAACTACTGTGGTCTCAGATAGCAAAGGAACAAAGATGATATGTATGCTTTCTGCATGAATCAGGTGTTCTCAGAGAAGCTTACAATACTGCATTTCAAGTCAAGGAACCAGTATTTGAACTTTAGTAAATGTATTATTATTATTATTATTATTATTATTATTTAGATGTAAGATGTTTTTTTAACATGGACTTTTTTTGGTATTATTGAAATGGAAGAATGTACATGAAAGATAGTGCAACAGAAAAATTGAGAATCCCTGGGGATTTTTCGGGGGGGGGGGGAGAGAAATATTGATGAAAAGAATGCTCATCTTCAGACCAGCTCAGGGCATATCTACACTACAGACAAACTGATACTAGGTATCCCCTATCCCCAGGGAATCTTGGGAACTACAGTTTTGTGAAAAGGGCTAGAGCAGTGTTTCTCAACCAGTGGTACGGATACTACCAATGGTACTTGAGGTGGTGTCTGGTGGTAACCCCTGGACATCTGCTGCCTGGCAGTGAGACCAGGAAAGTGACACAACAGAGATAGGAGAATTGGCTTGGTGGGTAGAACTCCAAAGTATGCATTACCGCACTTGAAAAAAGCCCTCCCGTCCATCCTGAGCCTTCTACTGGTGTTTGTTGTGTCACATTTGGCCTCCCAACCCAGAAGTAACTGGTGGTGATGTCAGCACCAGTTACTTGCAGTGGTACTTCAAACAGGTGAACCATGTGAAAGTGGTAAGATGGACGACAAACATTGAGAAACATTGGTCTAGAGATCGCTAACAAAAAATTCTCAGCATCACACCTTCACGAAACTACCATTTCTTGGATTCTTCTGGGGACGTTACAACAATAAATGTATATAAAACTAATATATGTTTGCAGGTTTGCCTAAAGCAGTGGTTCTCACAGTGGCAGGTCACGACCCACCATGGGAACCAGAAGTGAGCCATTCCCCTTTAAGGGGAGTGGCCCAGGAATGGGTGCACCAATGACACTGCAGTAATCATTGCTCCATGGGGACCCAGGGGGCTGCAAACATACCTGGAGGGTTGTGCAGCCTCCTGGAGGATCCTGGAGTTTCACAAAGAGGGCTGTGAGCCTTCAGGACCCTCCGGGAGGCTGTATAACCCCCCAGGTATGTTTACATCCCCTTGGGTCCCTGTGGCGCCACAACTGCTGCAGCACTATCCAGGCACACACCCCTTTTCCTGCCCCACTCCCACCACCACTTACAGAGTTCCCAACTCCCTTGGAGGAGATTGGGAACCACTGGCCTAAATTGTATTTCAAAAATCTCCCCATTTATTTCCAGCGCTAAATCTCCATAGCTGAGAAGAAATTCATGTGGTTTGCAGTGGGGTGGCCAAATATCCATACCCAGGTGTCCAAGGATCCACCCTGACTTAACCAACCTTTTGGAATTTCATCACTGATTTAGTGGAGTGGTCGTATGATTGGGGGAAACTGCTGTACACATAACCTCATGAGTTCTAGCACCGTCCCAAATATTCACTGAAAAGGGAAGTAAGAAATACCTTCTTTCTGCTTTCAGATCAGCAGCATCAAGAGGTGAAACTAGAAACCAAATAGAGTGCTGACTTGGCATAAACAATAGGAAAAATTGAATGAAGATATAGCACACAATGGGAGAAAGATAAGGGAACTGGCAACTGCCTGAACAGAACAGGAATGAGTTTTGAATATACTAGAGCAGGGGTGTCAAACTCATTTCATACGGAGGGCCACACAGCATACATGAAGCCTGCTGAGGGCCGGAAGTGATGTCATTAGTCAAGAAGTGATGTCATTAAACAGGTCATAACCAAAAATAAACACTTTTTTCTCACTTAGGAACTCATTAGCTTCAAATAACAAAAGAGAATATATACAAATCTTGATCATATTGCAAGATATGGGAGAGCTCAATTCTCATGTGGGCTGCCTTTTAGGAGTAACAACTTAGCACTACTCAGCTGCTGAAAGCCAGAGTGCCGTATGAAAAGCTTCCACGGGCCGCATCCAGTCCCTGGGACTTATGTTTGACACCCCTGTGCTAGAGTTTGCAATGATGCATGATCGCTGGGTAATTCCATTTTAAAAAATAGCTAGCTTATACCAGCCAAAAATTACCTTGTATTTGTTCTCATTCCTTTTCCTGGGAACACAGAGTGACTTCGAGCATAATCCTAACCAACTTTCCAGCACTGACATAGACGCAATGCAGCCCCAAGGTTGCATGCCCTTACCTTGAGGAGGCCCCCTTGACTGCCTTCCCACTGCAGGATGCAGTGCACACCACATTGGCACAGCTATGCCAGTGCTGGAAAGTTGGTTAGGATTGCGCCCTTTCTTACAGTCTTAACTGACAGGACATAATAACCGTAGCTTTCAGGTGCCATTTGCAATGCTACCAAGAGTACCACATCTCTAAGGGCAAAAAATGTTGGTTCCCAAAAAGAAAGACTGATGGGAGAGGGGATAATCAGAAGACTGATAAATATGGGTGAAGGGGGGGGGGAGGACAGTCTCCACGTACCACATTAGAGTTGAAGGGAAATAAAATCTCAATGGGCGATTGGCAAATTAGCAAAAAAACATTGTGTTAAGATTTTTCTCTCTCAAAAAGATATAAATGCATGTCAATGCAGGTTTCCCAGCTCTTTCTAACAAATGTGCTAGCCGTTAACTAGCTGCATATATGAATTCTTTTAAGTACACACACCCTCATTCTAAAGCAAATATCTGTGTTCCCTACACAACAAAGCTTTATACTAGTTTTATACTAATTCAGTTTTATACGAGTTCAGTTGTCATGAATCTGTGGACTGTAGTTGGTAAGGCTGCTGAGATGCCCCTATCAGTGATCCCTCTAGCTCCCTAGCTCACCCCACCACTATGCTCGTCACCACCACTACTAATGCTGCTATCGTTAGGCCAACGAGGCAGTGGCCTAGGGTGCAGACCTCAGAAGAGCACAGTACTGATCTTTGAGGCCACAGGCTGTGAGGGCTGGAAGGATCATGGTCGTGCAAGTAGTTAGCCCTGACTAGGGTGCAAAATAGCCTGGCACCAGCACTGCCCCTCACAGAACTACAGTTCCCATGTTCTCTGAGAGAGAGAATGACCAATAAGTTGAAGACTAGAATTGAAAGCAGTGGCAGCACCAGCTTTTGGGGAGTCCTGAGGCTAAAGCCCTACAGCAGTGATTCTCACACATTTAGCACCGGGACCCACTTTTTAGAATGAGAATCTGTCAGGACCCACCTGAAGTGATGTCATGATCGGAAGTGACATCATCAAGTAGGAAAATTTTTAACAATCCTAGGCTGCAATTCTACTCACACCTACCCAGGAGTAAGTCCCATTGACTATCATTGTTAAAGCATATACATAGTAGCCTGTTAAAAGTACAGATCTGTAACATTCCCCCAAATGCAGTCAAATAACATGGTAGCATCAAGCCTAACAGATTAAAAATAAAATATTGAAATGAATGGGGACCCACCTGAAATTGGCTCGCAACCCACCTAGTGGTTCCCAGAAACACTGCCCTACAGGAATTCCTAATGGAACAGCGACTGCAACATGGTGACCAGGAACTAGGCCACAGATCAGGGCTCTTCAAACCCCAGCCTGCGAGCCGGAACCACCCTTCCCCCCCATGGGTGGTGCTTACTGTTCTGCATCCCTGTGCCCAGATCAGCTTGAAAGAAATGCAGCGCCATGGCAGAACGGTAAGCGCCACTCCGGATGGGGACGGCTTTTTCAGGACACAGCCGTTTCCAGTTTGGGGACCACTGCTGTAGGCAGATGGGAGTCTGTCATGCCACCACCCACAGCTAGAGGGGAACTCACGTGCTGCCCAGTTCTCAGCTTTACTGGCTGAATAGGATGTTTGGGGACGTTTACCCAGTTGGGAGCAGAAATTAGTATTGGGTTATCCTTCTTCCTGCAGCACTGTTTAAATGATTTCTGGGTACCCCAGTCTCTGACATAGCATAAAGGCACAGGAAATGGAGAAAGAAGGAGATAGTCCACTGTTGCTACAGCTTCCCCCCAGTTCACCACTGAACCCCTGAATGGTGATGTGAAGCAGTAGTAACAGCAGATTGACTGTTCCTCTCCCAAGATACATTTACATGGATGTGGACCCTTGGGTATACATGGGCCCTCCCAGCACACGTCCCTGGAGCCCCACCTCTGCAGTCATGCCCGGGTGTAGATAGTTATGCTCTAGTGGAAAAGAAAGTTACAGTCTAGATGTCAGTCTAAAACTGGGATCAGTGAGCTATATTATGCGGGTTTAGCATTTTACTTTGACACTCGTATCAGCATTGTATCTTTATGATTCCCAATTCAAGAAAGAAAAAAGAAAGCTTGTGTTTCAGGCAGAGCACCTTGGGGGCCAAACTAAATATTATCATGGCAAACATATGGTTCCCATCCAATGTTTGCAGAGATAAAGAGAAATAAAGAGAAATGCAGGAACACTGGAGGGCAATCAGTATGCATGTGAGATAAAACCTCTGTTGTTCCTGATGATTCTCCCTGAAAATACCTCCCCTGCCAGTATGTTTTCCCCCCAGTACGTCTAACTTTCTGACCTGATTTTGAAGCTCGGCTGGAAAACAAACAAAAAACAAAAAGAATGGAGGGAGGTTTGCGGGGGAGGCCTAGCAGATGAGAGGAAGGTTAAATGCCTTTTCCCTGACCACTGACTCTCCCCACATTAGCAGTACAAGGAAAACATAATGTTGGGAGCTCTGTGCTTCCACTGTAACATCCAGTTTGGCCCAAAGTGCTCAGGCATACTAGTCAGCACTTTTGAAAAGCACAACTAGCAGATACTTACAACCAGTACAGTAACATCAGCAGGAAAGGACAGATGATGACTGCTTGAAGAATCTGCCAGTCTTTGCAGAGGGCAGCCAAGCCTGGCATTAGGAATTGCCCCGCCATTGCTACAAAGCTTGCCACCATTGTTATCATGAAGCGATGATCAGGAGGGCAGAGTTCTATCCCTGGAAAGTTAAAAGATGAAAATCACCATTATAAGTTTAGGCAGAATAATCTAATAGGAAATATTCTACACATCTGAGTTATAGTTTGAATGAATGCTTCACTCTGCCCCTTACTCAGTGTTTGCAGAATGAGAGCAAGAGACAGATGTCAGTAATCTACTGTAAGTAATTTCTTGTCTTGGCCACAGGCTTCTTGGACAAGGAGCAATAGATACAATTTTTTTAAAAGGTTATACAAGTTGAGTATGCTTGATCCGGAATGCTTGGGACTGGAAGTGTTCCAGATTTGTATGCATACTGGAATATTTGCAAAGGGGAAATGAGATATTTTGGGGATGAGACCCAAGTTTACACGTGAAATTTATTTATGTTTCTTATACAGTGATATATGAAACATAAATGAATTTTCACAGATATCAAAATGTGGTGGTTAATTAAATCTGCAGGGTGGTGTGTGTGTGCACCGGCAACTGGAAGTGGCTCTCTGAAGCATCTGGGAGGCCTTCTGAGGTGCGGGGAGGTCGCACATGACCTCCTGGATGCGCCTCCTGGATGCTTCAGAGAGCCACTTCCAGTTTTCTCAAAAAAGTGCCTCGTCAAAGTGTCCAGGAAGTGTTCTAAGGCATGGGGAGGCCACATGCAACCTTTCCATGCCTCAGAAGACCTCCCAGATGCAACCAATTGCGTCCAGGAGTTCCTTGAGACCCTCCAGATGTGGGCTTGGCATCTACATTGAGTCAAATCTGCAGTTGCCAAATCCACAGATAATGAGGGCTCACTGTATACCTTGTACACATCCCCTGAAGGTAATTCTACACAATATTTTCAATAATTTTGTGCATGAAACACACAGTTGGTATACATTGAATCATGATTCTCATTCAGTTATGAGATCACATTATGTCATGTTGGCGCTCAAAGAAGTTCTGGATTTCAGCATTCTGGTGTTTGGAATTCCACAAACGGGTAATCAACCCATACCATTAGAATATATAGTTCATAAGCAAAAGGTAAAAAATATATCATCCATATATCATCAATAAAAAGAAATCAAGAAAGAAAACACAATGACATTCTCACTTAACTTTATGACAATCTACTGCCTGCATTTCTAGGTAAGACTGACATGGTTTTGCTGTCACAAAAGCAAACAGAAGCAGGAAAGACCAAACAACCTTGTATTTAGCTTGAAGGACTAGCATAGTTTTCAAAGAGAATTTTGTTCAATTCTATGCTTTCAAAAAGGTTTCTTTGTGTATTGGGACATAAAATACCAAGGCAGGTTTTTGCTTAGACCCTAACAACTTCTGAATTTCTACTAATCTAACAGAAACATTCTTTGAGAAACTTGTAAGGTAGGAAAGGCAGCAGCCCCAGACTCTTCCTTGGAACTATCTATGCCCTAATGCTAGAGGCAGCAGTAGAAGAGTAACTACCATACAAAATGGAGTACCCCTGATCCCTTCCTCCATATCTCTGGTTTCGGAAAGAAGTATTTTTTTTTAACTCTTCCCCCCACCCCATCTCATTGATGTGAATTGCTCCTGATATGGAACTCTATTTTCTGTTCAATTTTGCTGCTACTGCCACTCTTCCAAATCATTAATGGTGCTTTTATCCATTTTTGTATAGGGAAGAGAGTGCATCACTGTTGGGAGTACAGTTCTTTGCTTGTTAGAAACATTTTGTCCAAGGAAAATATTTCAGAGCAATCGGACCAGATTTCCAGAATAACTAAGAGTCAGATGCTCAGTCAAGACTGGTTTTTGTTCACAAAGCAAGTTACATTGTAAAGCATGTTATCTCAGAGGACTATGAACACCATTGTCTTGTTTCACAGACAGCAATTCAGTCATGCACAATACAGCTGGAGCTTGGTTCATTAATTGTTTTCTGAACAAAGCAGAACTATTTATACATAATTGTAGGAAGTTAGAGTTAGAAGGGGCCTTGGAGATCATTTAATCTACCCTCCTTCTTAGTGTAGGCATATCAAACTAGTTTTTCCATATAACAGACTTTAGGATTCTCCTCAAGGACTGATTCATATGTTATGTAAAACCATCAAACTTGTATATGCTCCCATGTTCATCATGAGCCTTTGACTGGCAAGCTCTCCCCTTGCCTTTGCACCCGAGGGAAGGGGGTTTTCTTAGAAAAGTTATTGATAAGGTTTGCCCATTTTTTAAAGGTCTTGTTTTGCCTTCATTTCAAGTGACTGACCAAATTTCAAGTAGTCCTGCCATCAATTTTCAGAAATATCTATTTGAGGGAAAGAGCCCACCTAGAGTCAGCAAAAAGTTACAACTATAGCTGGAAAAAAAAATCAAATCCCTAATAAAGAAAGTGGTTTTGAAAACATATATATTGCAAAGTAGTGTTACTTTATCTGTGGTGCCCACTCTCAACATTAAAACAACTAGGTAGGATAAGGAGGGGCTATAGCAGTAACTAGTTTCAACCTCCATATTTAATAGATGAAATAATGGAAACTGATGTGATTAATTGCTCATGACTGCAAAAATAAGGTCTTTGATGTTCTCCTCATTTTGCCCCACTGACACAGTGAGTGGTTGAATGATCCATAATTTGCCAGGTTAAAAGGTGGCAACTTCATTAACACCAACACTATAAAACAAGGTTGCAAACATGTGGCTGTGCACAGATACAGAATGAGGCAGTTGCTATGGCGGTTATCACTCAGACTCTGTTGCTTCCACTTCTCAGTATTGCATGCATACAAAGAGCACGACTGTGATTCAGTTTAGTTCACTTTATCCCTGGCTGTGTTTAGGAAAAGAATGCACTTGTGTGGTTGTCTCTGCTACCAGCATGGGCCAAAAAGGAAGCATGGCATTGTCCAGTCTGCTTAGTACAGACGGATATATAAACAGGCTTGTGGAAAAGATTACTCACGCATGCCACAATGTACAACCCACCAGTTTATCTAAAACAAAGAACTGCAAAGGAGACAGAAGAAATCCTACTCCCTGACCAAACACACCAACCAAACCTTTTAGTGGCTGCATACTGTATACATACATCAGCTACAGACCAAACATTATTGTGTAAGTGACATAAAATTGGTTTCACTCCTAGTGCCCTATGACAACACAGGAGAAATGAGATTCACATATGCAGTCAGATCTGACCACAGGGCCTGCTGTGCTAACAATGCAATAGTGGTAGTGTTTTATGAAGGAAGCATTTTTAAAAATCACTAATACAGGTTTCCTTGGCACAGGTTTCGGCAAATCTCAGAAATGATAGATTAAAGATGAATAAGTTCTAGCCTGCTTTGTATCATGAACACTAACAAATAGTAAGTTGATGGCATATGCTCACATCTAATCTCAACATCATGAAGTTCCAATTTCCTCCCCATCCACTTTTCAGCTGCCATAACATCTCCCTGATATACCTGAACATCTTTAACAAAAAAAGAAGGGTTTGGGGGCCCCCAAACATTTACCTTCCACATGCATATTTGCTGTCCCTCTTGCCAGGTAGGTGACCTTATTTATTTTTTTTAAAGCTTTTGCAGCTGAAAATCATGTAACAGTCATGCTAGTGAGAACCATGCTTCCTCCCCTCACTCTTCATCACAATGCTATAGTTAATCTGTTAGGTACATCACAAAGACATTCCAAAGCTAGAGGAGGAAGCACTGCTTTCACTCTGAATGGGTGCCAGAGAGGAAAAGGATGGTGGGTTCTTGAGCTATGGCTAGGACTGTTACTATCAGTAAAGTGGTCTTTGTTAAGAGGAGCCAGAGGTGCAGAGAAGGTTGGGTAGTCTTGGAGAAACCTGAACTGCCACTACTTTCTGCGATTCTCTTTCAGCCTGGGTTCCCTTCTTCACCGGTCCATTTTAAACAAATGATTTCTTGCAACTCCCATGTCACATTAGCAATTAAGACCCATAACTACATAACAGAAAAGAAACAAAGATCACTGAATTGTTTGTCACAAAATTAACTAGATAACATTCAAGTCTCTAAAAGACAAAGCAAGGTAATTATAATAAAAAGTGCTTCAAAATAGACTAATGTATCAACACAAGTATTAATTTCTCACTGCAATTTCCCCTTGAATGCTCTATGTTCCATTTCTAGCCTCTCTTGCATTCTTACAACAGTGCCTCTTATTTTTAGCAAGAAGCAAGGGGAAAAAAAAACCACCAAGTAAATTATCTAAGACACCTTAATCATATCCTTCTGGAACTGCCTTGTTTTAAGAGGAAATGTTACAAGGCACCTACTTTGCAAAACTCTAAAGGTGGCACTATCTATTTACGCAAGAAAAGTAAGTGTGTGTGTGTGTGTGTGTGTGTGTGCGCGCGCGCGTGTGTAAAAGTCCTTAGATATGGAGGTCACACTAACTCTGAAATTTGTACTGCAATTTTTGGTTTCCTTAACAATAAGTGCCACTTCCAATCAGTCCTTGGTGGATTTCATCACTGTCACCTTTTGCTCCAGTGAACTGCACAAGAAAGAAAAGAGAAAGAGACACATGTGCCTGCAGCCAGCTGGCATGTTTTTACCATCATCACCAGCCTGTTTCAGGTCTGTTAAGCATTTCCAAGCTAGGTAGGAAATCAGATCACAAACACAGACAGTTGCACACTCAGTGGTGGGATTTCTAAGCTACCCTCCCAAAATAGCCTACGGGTTAAAAAAAATTTTCAATCTATTTTCATTTACCTAAATAAAGATTCATTTTCAAATTCTAAGCAACAATCATGAAGTCTAGATCCTATCCCTTTAGGTGGTTAACTCCGACTACAGAAGCCATAGTGATTATATTTTCATTTAGTTGAAAAATATTTCCATCATTTTTGGGTTCAAACATTTGCTTTTTCAGTAGTAAGCAAATGCACATGCTGGCATCAAGAAGACTTAACCCTACCTTAAGAAACAGTGATAAACATGGTTGGTGTTTACATGGGTATGTTCTAGAGCAGGGGTCTCCAAACCCAGGCCCGGGGGCCAGATGCAGCCTGCGGACAGCTTCTGTCCGGCCCTCGGCCAGCCTCTGATCCCGAGAGCCTCTGGCCCACTTGACCAAACACAAACAGAGTTGTGCTTGTGGGGTGGGAAAATGGGGGGTCCATTTAAGCGTGTGTGCTTTATTTCTTGGGCTTTGTTGGTGCTTGGAGAAATCCTGGACATTTGAGCCCATTCATTCATTCATTTCAGTCATTAATCTAAGTTCCATCTCTAATGTATTTATTTAAATTTTATATTTAATTTTTTTTCCTGCCCTTGACACCGCACCAGATATTTGATGTGGCCCTTCAGACAAAAAGTTTAGAGACCCATGTTCTAGAGCATGAGTTTAAACATAAGGGCCGTGGGCTGGATATGGCACCAGGAAGCTTTTCATCTGATAATGGGGCTCTCCCACCACCACTACTACTATCAGCTGCTTTCAGTAGCTGAGCTGCAGTGACACCTTGGGAGAAGCGGTGCTGCTGAAAGCGCAAGCCCACATGATAATTGGGCTGTCCCATAGCTTGAAAATATGAACAAGATTTGTATATTTTGCCTTCTCTCATTTGCAGATAATTAATCTCTAGGTGAGAAAAAAGTACTTATTTCTGACCATCATCTTAATTATGTCAATTAAGCAATTCCTGCTTAATGACATCACTTCCGGCCCGTTAATACTATCTGACCTGCTGTATGAAACAGATTTGGCACCCCTGTTCTAGAGCAGGGCTGTCCAAATTTTTTGGCAGGAGGGCCACATCATCTCTCTGACACTATGTCAGGGGCCTGGAAAAAAAGAATTTACATTTGAATAAATTTACATAAATGAATATATTAGAGATGGAACTTATATGAATTAATGAATGACGGTCTTGCAATAGCTCAGGGCCTATAAATGGCCTTCCACAAAGCAAAGCTGGCTTTTCCTTTGCTGCCACTGCTGCATCACAGACGTGAAGCAGCAAGTAGTGGAGGGAGCCCCTGGCCTGCAGCTCATGAGAGAGGTCAAACAGTTGGCCATCACACTGAGAGCAGTTGTGTCGGTCCAGCACAGGCTCTAGCAGTCTCTGGAGGGCCAGAGGCTCATTGGAAACGGGGGACTCCCTGTGGGCCGGATTGGGAGTCTCCGAGAGACGCAAGTGGTCCCCAGGCCGGGGTTTGGGCACCCCTGTTCTAGAGCATACCTGATTCAACATCTCACAGATCGAAGTAAAGATGATTCTATGCTTGGAACATCCCTGTGTGTGTGTGTGTGTGTGTGTGTGTGTGTGTGTGTGTGTGTGTGTGTGTGTGTGTGTGTGTGTGTGTGTGTGTGTGTGTGTGTGTGTGTGTGTGTGTGTGTGGTTTAATTTGAGCATGGTAAACTGGCCATGAAAACTGATATCATTTTCTAGTGTAAACTTGAAACAATCAAAAATAAAGTGCTGAACAGCTCTAAACGCTACTGTTTGAAAGAAGCTCACATGCAGTGAAATCTTCTGTACAACTCAATGGGACTTGCTGTCATGTACGCGTGTATTTTGCAACCTAAAGCTGCAATTCTATATAGACTTACTGGGAGTAGGCCCCACTGACATCCGTGGGGCTTACTTTTGAGTAGACATGCATGACATTGCAATTTTGTCCATTCGGCAAGAATGGAAAGTTTTAAAATATTCAGTGCTGTGTTCTGTTTTCTGAGAAAGAAACTGAAAGCTCTATTGATTGCAGGCTAACTTTATGGCTTGATGCACTAGCAAGAAATACCCGGGATGAGGCATATGACCGATGCCAGCACTGCTCACCTATCAAGACATAAGAACTGCTAAGGCAGATACATTCCAGTGCAATGGAGGTGAACAAGCAGCAGATGTATTAATAAACGTTTAGCAACCTTGAGTCAAAAACGAGCGCACATTTGACCGCCTCTCATGTGCCGTGGTTTCTGAGAAGGTCCCTGAGTGTGTCAGAATAGGCGTGTCCTAAAAGATAAGGAGCCTTGAACACAGGGATCCTGACAGCATAAATATTGCCTGGCATGGGCATTCACCTTTGTTCTGCCACTGTCAGTTTGCATCAACGCTAAGAGACACCTGCAAGCGCAGACTAAAATACCACAGCTATGTAAAGTTCACACTGAAGTCTTTACACTACATGGGTGAAAGCCTCACAGCCCTGTAAAATAAATTGGTACAAAGGTGTCAGGCTTTGTTGGGATCTGCAGGAAAGGTTTGATTTGCTGACAACTGGACAAGGGTGGTGGCAGCACCTGAACGATGACTAAAGGATGAGTCACACACCGTGTATAATGGCTATAGAAAGGCAATTAAAATATAATAAAATGAATACATGATTCAGGAAGCAATTGCTTTTCCTCACTACTGAGTTACTTATTCCAGAAACATCATGGTAGCAAGGCTAGAGACATAGCACCTCTGTTGAGGACTCTCTGGCTACATTTCTCAGGATTTTCTCGCCCATGGCCTCTTGGCCACAGGCCTTGGTCACACACTGATCTTTGCCATTTCGTGGTTGCAACATCAGAGTCAACAGCAACCTCACGGGATAGCTTGTATGAGTTTGAATGGATCATCACTGATTAAACATTACAGAAAGAACTTTCAAACACAAAGTGATAATTCAGACCAAAAGCAAAACCAGAAACTGTGGCTTGGAGTTTGAGAACAAGCAGCATTTGTGATCGCTCCTCTCCTCCTGCTATGTGCAAGGGAAAGAGATCCATTTCATTCAAATGCTGGCTTAGAATTCTAATTTGAAGGCAAACTATGGGGCAATTCCAGCAGATCAAAGGGAAGATTCGTTGGAGGATTCCCTCCAACCCCAAACTGCAGGACCTAATTCAGGCACAGTTGAGATGTTGTTTACTCAAATCAGTTATCCCAAGACACCAGCTCTTTCACTTACTTCAGTCTCTCATTTGTTTATGCATTCATAGTGTTGATCAAGAGAGAGCTGAAAGCAATAGGAGTAATCAGAACAATTAGGGACTCTGAGGTTGGCTTTGTTTTGTCTCCATATAAGCAGCTGTGGAAACAGCAGTAGAGTCATTTCTCAGAGATGCAGAGTAGGTGCAGTTGAAATTGGAATACTGTACCAAGTAGTCATGTACAGACACCATTTACCTATAGACTGAACACACAGGATGGGGGGAAATGGGACTTTTCCTATTGGCCATGCTCTTAGTACCCACATGTTCAGCATTCAAGTGTAAGGGGCTGCACAAATGTAGGGCTTATTCAAGCAACTGGGCATCTTGATTGCCCAGGGTTCACAAGGGTATGAAGGAGCCCTATGCACATAAGTTGTACAAGTATGGATTTCCTTTCATACAAGTCCTGAATGTGCAGATAACAGAGGTATGGCCAGTATACACATTGGCACTGGGGATATGCAAGCAGACATTGTCCTGCTTCCTCCCACACTTTCAGTATGTGTACGTGGGGGGGGGGGGAATATCAGTATAGAACTCAAGACTTGCAAGATGCTTAGGAAAGGGCATGATGAAAATAAAGAGAATGCACTCCTGCTTTGTTTACTGTTTTCTTAGCAGTGGCACAAAAAAGTCCACTAAGAAGCACCACCAAGAAGACAAGCATGGTTCAGCTGAATAGGACAACATGCTTCCCACTATCACTCATCTTTCCCTGAAATGTGCAACCACATTTGGGTGAGTGTTAGGTATGTTCACAACAGGTAAATGTTAGGAATGTTCAAACTAGAGCACACTATACATTTACACAGGGTTATGGGAAATGCTTTGATGGGAGAACTACATAGTTAGATAAATTACTGACAAGAGGGCAGGCCTGGGTTATGAGGTTCAATCCGTATCACACACAAACAAAAGGCGTGGAGTGCTGTCAAAAGGGAGAAGATAAAGATGATGGAGAGAAAATGGTAGCAAAACAGAGAAACATATTCAGTAGCAACTTCTGAAGCAAACTCTAAAGGCATCTGCAGATAGTTAACTTTCTGTCCCTTAAATCCAAAGTGACAAGGTCTCATATAACAAGACAACCCCCCACACGCATACTCTGTCACCCATCTCCTACTCCCTTTCCCCACACATACTTTTCTTGGACTGTCTCCACCACGCCCTATTACATTCAGAGCAAGGTGTACAGAATGTGTGGGTGTTGCCTCCTTGAGGTATTTGCCTTCAGGGAGTACAAAGAACAGTGGACAAATGTTTTTTTCATTTAAGGGACCATTTCTTATTTCAGTCTATGGCTCTATGCAATGTCTTAGCCCCATCAACTCCTATGGTTGTATTTAGACAAGTTGATACAAGAACAAGTCACGGTGAACCCTGAGCTCACATCTGCCATCTCCACTCCATTACTCATGAGAAGTGGAGATTAGTTTACTGCAAATCATAGCTTTCTGTTTCTGTTCTGTTGCACGTAAATGTAGTAAACTCTGATTTGTGCAGTAAACTCTGATTTGGTTTTTCCTCAAACCAAAAATCTAAATCATTATTTAACCCTGGTTTCCAAAACCTGGTTTGAAGACAAATGGCTTTACAAACCATATTTTACTGTGTTCATCAGAAGCATCTAATCTTGTATCCTCATGAACAATGGAAAGGATGAAAGGGAGAAGGGAACACACAAGTTCAAAGTTCACCGAAGTTCATTTTCTTAACAATCTATTGACTATTGCATCCTATCCTATTCATGTTTACACAGAAGTAAGCCCTACTGAGTATAATGGAACTTATTTCGAATTTGATTTCACGTGTACAATCATACCAGAATAACCCCTTAAAAAAGAAAGGAAACCTTGATACAAGGAGTCTAATTTTAAGCACCTAGGTTGGTGTAAAATCTGTGTTTGCATCAAGAATAGAGGAATTTACTGCAGAAAAAACTTAACGTCTCCACAAATAGAGATGTGATGTTCCATGCATATGAATAAAATACAACAAGAAACAAAGCCATCTGGTTCACCATTTAGTTTGCCTTTCTATCTATTTCAAAGTCAGTTTGGTTTTGGTGCCTTGTCCATCTGTGCAGGATTCCTCTGTCATCTAAAAGAAAAGCTCCTAAGAAAAACCTGTAGCTACTTAACATTAATCAAGTTTCTCATACTGTGGGACAGGATTCCAAGCAGCATGAAATACCTGGATGGGGAGAGAGTTAAGGGTGGGGTAGGGGGAGATCTCGTGGTAGACAGAATATCTCTTTCCACTTCCCCACCAGATAAGTAGAGTAAATACTCCCTTATTAAGCTCCCATCACTGCCCCCATCAACTCACCCTGTTCTGGAATGAAGAACGCTCCATAAAAGAAGTCATTAGGGGACTGGATAGGATCCTGGAGGACAGGTCTAGCCATGGTTTTTAGCAGGGATGGGCAAATTGAGTCGAGTCATGAGCCCCCCCCCCTTGCTTGACTCCAGCAAGTCAACTTGAAAACAAGTCATAACGGGGACACTTTCCAAGTTGCCTTTTTGCAACTCTAAAAGACTTGAGTCTCGAGTCATTCCCTTTAAAAAGCCGCCATGAAAAAAATGGGGCTGCCGCCAAGGGTGTGTGTGTGTGTGTGTGTGTGTCGGAGTTCAATTTAAACACTCCCTTGATGTCCCCGTCCATCTGTAAACAAGACGGGAGGGGATGGGGCAGACTGCGTGGAAGTGGGGACAGAAGTGGCAAGAGGGAGGAGGGTCACAGGCAGCAGCTGCAAAGCATACCAGGGCCACCCAATCCTTTGCAGCTCTAGTCAGAAGTAGTACCATTTGCGCCAGTCATTCAGTGAGGCTCCCTCCTCCCAAGTAACAACGGAGCCTTGTGTTGGAAAGCGTGATTGCTACGAACTGCCCCCCCCCGTTTCCCTGCCTCTTTTCCCTCCCTGGGCTTCTCTAGCCAATCGAAAGGCAAGAACCCCCTTGGGCTCCTCCTCCTGCCTATCTCAGTCAAAGAAAATATCAAACCTCCCATCGTTAGTCCAATGATCATCGAAGAAAAAGAGAGCCCGCTCCTGCTGCCCCCCTCCTGCTCAGAAGCAAAAGCAAGCATTAACCCTTCCCTCCTCCTGGCTCGAACTTCCCTACTGCACACCAGGTCTGAATGATGGCCCCACAAGGTTTTTCACACCATAAAAACAGTAAGCAAGCACATCCAGACACAAACATACTCAAGCCTGCACGCATGGGGACAAGTGCCGAGTCAAGGTGCCCTTCTGAGTCTTCCATGCGTGTGACTCGAGTGTAAGCAAAAAACGCTGATTTTTGTGACTTGAACTCAAAAGACCTGAGTCGAGTTCCCATCCCTGATTTCCAGTCATGATATGTGCCTCCGAATTGCATGGGAGCAATGGTGGAGAGAAGTATGCCTTATCTCCTCTTTGTGGTTGGCTTCCCAGAGGCAGCTGGTGGGACAGGGTGAGAAACATGGTGATGGGCCTTTGGTCTGAAGTAGCAGGGTTTTTCTTATATTTTATTTTTCTCTAATGGTGTAACCCTATGCATAATTTTAGGAGGGAGCCAGATATGTCTCATTCTGTGCGTGAATTCTCCGTGTGATAATGCAATAGAACAGAAGGTTGTTGCTGGGTTGGGGGCTGAAGGTAGGTTTTTGGGGGTTTGTTTATTTTTTTAAATCGTTCTATAGCAGTGATTCTAAAACCTACTATTCTGAGCCTCCTCAATCAAAAATAACAATGGAAACAGAATACAAATCTTGAAATGGAACTAGCGTAAACAAAGCAGCAGTTCAGCTTATAGAAGTTGATCTTGTCCCAGCCTGAGTGCAGGACAACTCAAAGAGGAAGGAAAACTCCAGCAGCTGCAAATTCTTTCAGAAGGGTAGCAGGACATCCACAATCCAAGTCTCACCCTGGTCACAAGTCTCACCAACTCAGCAGTTGGTCTTAAGGAAGTCCACTCCTTAAGGAATTTCTCACTCCAAACCCAAATTACCCAAATGAATACTGACTTACCTTACAGGGTTTTAGAAGGATTACTGAGCTAATGTGAAGTACACAAAACACCCTAAAGCACTATATAAATGGCAAGTTTTGTTATTATTTATTATTCTGTATTTTTCCAATTAATTTGAATCTAGCATCTCTAAGTTGGAGAAATGCTCATATCTCAGCAAGTGGGTTAATTGCAGAAGAAAAATGTTAACACATTTGCAAACTACAATTCCCAGGATTCCTTGGGGAAAGCCATGCTTACTTTATTTGCTTCAACCAGTTTTAGAACAAACCAGTTCGCCAAGTTCTTACATAATGGAAAACTTGTATGAGAGGGAAATGTGAAGCACACAAGTCTGAGTTTGCAATGGCTTGTTCACTATCATCTAAACCAGGGCTGTAAAACTCGTTTCATATAGTGGACTGAATAACACCCACAGTGCCTGCTAAGGGCCAAAAGTGGCATCATTAAGTAGGAAGTGATGTCATTAAGCAGATGGCCAGAGATATGCACTTTGTTCTTAGGTAGGAACTCATTAGTTGCAAACGACAGAAGAGAAAGATGCAAAACTTGATCATATTTTCAAGATATGGGAGAGCACAATTATCATTCAGACCACCCTTTCAACCACGCTGCTTCTACGGAAGCATCACATCTCAGGTATTCTGCATAGCGATGCCTCTGCTGAAGTGAAGCTGCTGAAAGGGTGGACCACATGAGAGTTGGCCTCTCCCAGGACTTTGGCAACCTTTCTCTCTCACACTCCTTTTGGTCTGCCCTTTCCCTCCCCCCTTTGCTCCTTACCTTTTGTCTCTCCCTCCCAGAGCCTCGGACAGAGAGCCAGCTGCTGCGAGGGCAGTGTTGGAAGAGCTAAATTATCATGTGGGCCAGGTATGGCCCATGGGCCTTACATCTGACACTCCTGATCTAACCTAACCATTGCTACTACAGAAAAATTGTACAGAATTGTGAACAATTCAAAGAGGCAAAGATTTTACTATGGTTTCTATTTAAGAAAAGTGTGCCAAAAAAAATGGGTTGATGTAATCTGCGCAGATATTAGTAATTCAATTATCACAAGATGGTGTAAGCCTTTTTTTTTTTTTGCATTTTGGTGACCATCTTGGATTTGGTCTCTTAGTGGCAAATTTCTATACCTTTGCAAAATGACCCCAGCTCAAGCCTTTTTTCATGCTTTTCTAATGCAGAAGCCACAACCATACCTTCCCTGTTAACAGGTCTGTATACTTTTATCTTCCTAAGAGATGATCTTTTGAACAGGACCATTAGAGACTTCATTTATGTGAGGGAAACTAAATGAACAGGTGGTTCTTGAACTAAGATAAAATTATATTGTAAAAAAAGAGAATGCTATTGAAGTGAAGGCATAATGAGAAGATAATATGCATGCAGTATTTTATATGGCATTTCTACATACTTTGTCATTTTTGACTGTAACTAAAATGTTATTTAATTTGTTAATGTGTTTTTCCATTCAGTGCCCACCTGTAAAGGTTTATAGTACATATCATAGCTGAAGGAAAAATATGCATGAAAGAACTATATAAATTTTCCCAAGATGTGAATTTTGATAAAACATGCAAATGGATTTAGACTGAATCCTTCTCCAACATGCCTTGTTATTCCACAGTCATTTTGACTGCAGTCTCCCTGAGATGGGAGCTGTCAGTTTACTCTCCTTCCACACCATCTGCTATAATTATGCTTAACCTGCTCAAGACCCCTCTCTCTTGACTAATTCTGTACACATGGTGAATCATAATAGGAACGAGAAGCTCAGCTTACAGCCAGCGCTCAGATTCCTGGCAGCAGCAGCTGGAAATGCAGAATTAAGCACAATCAAACTGTATCAATGAACAACACGGTTAGGCTTTCTTTTGAAAAAGTGTCCACTGCTATGCAGTGGACTGGGATTATTAATGAAACCAGGTTCTTCCCAGCTCCATTCCTTGAAAGAGAAGAGCAAATAGATCTGGAACTTACTTCCGAACAAACATATTTGGATCAAAACCAACAGCATCGTACAGCAATGAAAGCATAGGACAAAGTTACATTTTTATTCTTATCGCAAGATATTGTATACTAAAACATAGTTATTCTAGTATAGAACTCAGTATGCACACACATGCACACAGAGTGCTCCAAGTACAAAAAGTGCACCTATGTATAAATTGCAACTTTCTCCTTCAAATATAATAAGAACCCTGCTGGATCAGGTCAAAGATTATAGTAATCAAATTCAGCATTCTGCACTTCACAACAGTCAAGTAGATGCCCCTGGGAAGCCCACAAGTAGGGCGTGAAAGCAATCACTCTTTCTTGCAGTTACTCCTCCAGCAACTGGTATTCAGGGACAAGGCAGCTCCACATAGCCACCATGGCCAATATCAGTGATAAACCTTTCCATACATTTGTGTAATTCCTTTTAAAAGCCATCTAAGCTGGTGGCTCACCACATCCCGTGGCAGCCAATTCCATAAACTGAAGAAGGGCTTTCTCCTGTGTGTTCTGAATCTCTTGACAGTCAATTGCATGCAGTGATCCTGAATTCTGCTATAATGAGAAAACATTTAGTTTTTCTTCTCCAAATTGACCCAGGGTGGCTTATAAGAAAAACAACGAATACAAAACAACAATAAAATATAACTAAAACAGCAACCAACCAGCAAAAAAATCAGCATGTTATGCCAATCAAAATGCAGTCTCAATATGTTAATGTCACCCAGCTCCAAAGGCCTTCTTGATTAGCCCCATCTTTGCCAAGCACCTGAAGGCATATAGGGCTGCTACCTGTCTGACCTGCAAAGGAAGCTGTTCCACAAGATGATCTACTTCTTGTGGATGACCACATAGCTTCTGACAGCCCAGGATCCTGAAATGGGATCCCAGATTATGGTGGTCCCTTCAATTATGCTTGTCCCCAGCACTTTAAAGGCTAAAACCTGCACTTTGAATTGAGCCCAGAAGCATGAAAGTTTTTCTCTGCCCACTTTCATCATGCCATGTAAAATATAATAAACCTCTATCATTTCATACTTCCTTTCTTTAATGATACATGCACCCTACAACCCTGAGTCAAAACCCACGTATTTTGTAATTAAGCATTTCAGCCTGATTAAATCTTAAGAAGCAGTTCAATGTCTTCAAGATGGGCTTGACTTTGGATTAAAGTTTGTGTGCATGTATGTTTGATATACAAGTACTGTCACAGGGCTGTGCAGATGCAGCAGGAGACTACCCCCCAAAAAGTTTTTAATCTAACTCCTGCCCTTTTCGAATGTACTGGATTATTCGCCTCCACTGTTGTTAGCCAGTGAATTAAACTAACTTTAAAATACCTGATCCTTTCACTAACCCAGGGCTCAACAAATCTGCTTTGAATTTAGAAACCAGTCCAAAAATGGAGGAACCCTCTGCTTACCACCCCGTTTCACACAGGCAATCCCCTGCCACAAGCTAAAGAGAACCAAAATGGAAGGACAAAGAGAAGTGAAAGTATTTAAGATTACGCAAAATGAACAGCACTACTGCTAGCCTCCAGGAGCAAAGATATACCTCCATTTATTATTTGGAAGCCTAAAAAAATCACACTGTTGGGATTCATCTGAGCCTATCACAGCATTAGCAGCCCAATCCTGCGCTCCTGTGGTGCGTGGCTGCAGTGGCACCGAAAATGCATCCTGCATACCCACGGCAGCCATAGGCGGCACCTAAGGAGAAGGGGACTTTTGTCCCCTTCTCCCAGGTAAGGGAAGTATAATGGGGCTACTCGATTCACCACCAACCGAAAGGTCAGCGGTAAGGGAAGAGCATTTGTGTAGGGCACCGAGCCCCACACAAACGCTCTGGATTGGTAGAGTTCCCGCTCCCTCCCCTGGCACCTCCTCCTCACCTTCTTCCTGTCTCCCTGGAAGGATGCCTCCCCGTACCCCCGCTTACCTTACCGCGGCTCAGTAGTTCATGTGACTGCTGAGTGGCGGAGGCCAGGCACCTGCCCGGTACTAGCCCAACGCTGGGTTAGCACAGATGCTTGCCTGGTGGTGAGCCTCGCAAACGTGCTTTACGGCATGTTTGTGAGAGTGCGCGGCGATGTCGGTGCATCGAGCCCAGGACTGAACTCTAAGCCATTTCTGCCCAGCATTGCATATATGTAATAGGGATCAAATGGGTACACTTGTGGGCTGGGCAGAAATGGGTTAATCCAATTTGTCTGAGTTTTATTTAACTAAGCAGCTCTCCCTGCGAGAGGGAATCCTAAGCCACAAGGTGCCACTGCCCAAGAAAAACCTAAGACACTACATTCAATTTATATATAGAGATCCAACTTGAAGTTGCTTTTCTGATGCTGGAGGAGAAATCTGGCATGGGGAGGGGAGGATGAGGGCGAAGGCCAAGTAGAAAGGGGGTAGCAGCTAGATTTCCACCTTTCAGACCTCAGAGTGCACTTTAGCCTGAATCTACCATTTTGTCCACAGTACAAACAGGCTTCATTCAGTTTGCAGTCTCTGCTGGGAATCCTGAATGTTCTCCATCTAGTAAGCCCTACCTTCACCAGCACAGTGAGTCATAGCCAAATGATGCCAGCTAAACACATATTTGAAAAGCAACAACCACCTCACATTGACAGACTAGCAAAACATGCTCATAAATGCCTTCAGCTGGATAGAAAATTATAAGTGTTTAATACTGTCGTACCTCTGCCCAGAAGGGCAGCGCCAGTTCAGTAGACAGGTGTGTAGGTTCTGTCCAGTGCCGCTGAGGCCAAATAAGCAGACACTGAAAGGTGGAAGGCTTTGAAGGTTCTTTGTTGTTCAACAGACATGTCTGTGACCCTTGAGAGTTTGCACACTCAGATTCAAAGGCAATTCTTTGGGCTTTTGATGCCCCTTTTATACATTTCAGTTGTCATTCAAAACACAGTCCCCCCAAAAAAGGGTGTTAACCTTCCCTGGTAATGTTCTACTGACCTTCTTATGCCCTCGGCTCCCCGCCCCTCTTCACTGTCCTTTTCATGCACCTGCCCTCACTTTCTTAAAGGGAAGTAGTCTGGTTTCGATCTGCCTGTTGAACAAGTCCTGCTATTTCTGTTTTTAGCTATGATGATACTATTGTTTGCGGTTTTCTGTTAGCTGTTAGCAAAGGGTCAGCAAAAGGGTCTGTTAATAATAGAATTTGCAAGGCAGCAAATCTGGAGCAAAATTAGCAAGGCAGCCTTCGTACTTTAAGTTCATACTTTGCCTGTCTTTATTCTGCACCCCCTCCCTCTGTCCTGTATTGATGGCTGTTACAGGTTGCTTTTAGGACACAAGGGGTCCAAGACAGGTAAATAGGCATCAGTTTCATCCAAAGTATAGATCTTGATAAGCCTCCTTGGAGGGGAGAGGGGGTAAAACACTCTTTCCGAAAACTCTGCACGTCTTGCATTTCATTTCAGCTGTTCTTCAGAAGTGGTGACCACTCCTTTGTGTTCTCAAACCACCCTGCATTACTTTATAAAAGCTGATGGCAGGATCAAAGGTCAGAAATGTTTGTGTCCAGAATGTTGAATCAACCAGTCCTCTTAACAGCAAAGGAAAGATTCCTTCTCTTAAACAAGCATTAATAATGTGTTAGCTGTATGACACCTATCTCCTTCAACAAGCATGGATCAAGCAGGCACAGATATTGTAGCTTCAAAGTACCAGAATTATATTTATTTAGATGCCTTATCAAAAGTAAGTATTTGAAATTCCAGAAGTCAGTCAGAACAATAGCAGTGCTGATCCATCCATAATCAATCTCAATCTCATTCTGAAAACTCACCTGGTTCAGATTTAACATTCACATAGACTCTGTTCATGTGATGGAGGATGAAGGGCAAGAGAGAGCCCACAGATTGCCCAGCATTCTTAATCAAAGGGGGGAAGTCTCAAATATTGTATGAATAGGACTTTGGAAGTGCATCAATGTGGGGGAATGCCACCTGATCACATGGACAACATACGTGCAAATATTAAGTATGAATAGAGCTTGAGTCCCTCACTACTACATGTATTACCAGCAGTGTACATGTACAAAGATATATCACATTTGGTACAAGGTCATTTGTTATATCTGGGCATAGGAGATGGCAGGTTCTGAGTTTGAGTTGTCTCTTATCACCTTTCCAAGCCTTGAATGCCTTCACCATTCTAGAAAGAAGACAAGATATACAAGAGATACAGATACAAGAGTATTTGGCACCTAGCTCAGAGAGCAATCAGATCAGCTGATCTCTGACTCTTGTCAATAGTAAAGAACCAACCAGTATGTATTTCTGGGAAGAGTTGGTTAGAAGTTGGAAGAAGTCAGAGATACAAGACCTCTTCATGTTCTATTAGTCCTGGTTGCCGAATTTTAGTTATTGTCTTCAGACATTAAGCTAGATGCTACTGTCCTCTTTCCTAGTCTTAGTCTTTGCTAAAGATCAGCTGCAAACCTTTTCTTCTTTCATTGTATTGAAATGGAATCACCTGCCAATTTAATCCTCAACTCCGCTGTACTCCATGAGTGAGAAGATACCTTTGCCTATTCTGGCTAGGGTCATAAACTATAAAGGTGGACAAGATAAGATTGGTCTCCGCAAGAGGTGCTCTTGAAATTGTACTGTGTCAAGGGTCCAAATCTGACAGGAGTCTTGGTCTATTGCAAATTTAGCTTAACCCATTTTTGCCCAATCCACAGGTGTACACATTTGGTCCCTGTTGTGTATATGCAATGTTGGGCAGAAATGGCTCAATCCATGTTGGTACCAACAATCCACACATCTTATTCCTTTATATGCAGGTGTACTAAAGAGCATTAGCAAAGCTACAGTATAGTACCATTATGTCCATGAGAATTTATTTATTACCCTTTTCAGGCTGAACACTTCTGTGCACACTAACCTTGAAGTAAGCTCCAACAGATACAATGGTACTTCCAAACAAACTTGTATAAGATTGTACTGTTGGCCTCTCTGCCTCAACTCCACATTTCATTTTATAGTTTTCTTCTGTGTACAGGAAGTTTATATCTACAATGCATTTTACAAGATTACAAGCACATATGGGGAGAAGAGAAAACGGAAAACACTAACAGACAAAGAAACTGCAGACAGCTGAGATTGGTTGGATTAAGGAAGACGCATTAAATGGATGCTGGCACCAAGAAAGTCCGGGCATTGCCATTGCAAACAAAACCTAAATAGATACAACAAATTAACAACATTTAAACACTGCTTAGATAATTGAAATTGCTGGACAACAATACAACTAGATTGTATTGCAGGCTTCAGATCTCTCAGCACTTTGTCCATTTATTAATATTGGATGAAGAACTACTTATGCAGCATAAGGGCATACATTGAGACTCAAAAATCAATTGCATTCTACTAGAGCTGAACTGAATATTCTCCAGTGAATATTTCTGGTGCAAAAGGGAGGCACCTGGGAGGCCAAACTGTTCCCTGAAATCCCCTATCTATATCTATCTATCTATCTATATAATTTTACACCTATTTTCTAATATCCATAGCCCTTTCAGCTGCTGTGTCATTACATGCTTTTTATTTTTTTTAATTTTCCTTTTAAGAGCCTGTTCCTGTTCTCCAGTTATATGTTCTCCAGTTATATGTGATCCTAGTCAACTGGGGATCACATCTAGTTGATGGGATGATGTTACAATGCCACCTAGCCAAATCTGGTTACATGACTGCAACATCACACCTTTGGTGACCAAAACCATTAAGTCAATGAAATCTCGTTACATGATGACAACACAAAGTCAATTCAGAGTAAGGACAAGAAGTATTCTCCTCACTTTGATAGGCTGCTGCAAACACTTTTATCCTTATTAGCAAACTTCCCCAAAAGTAAGGCTTGCAAGGGAATAAAAACCTTCATGAAGCACCCCTGCTGTTTCAACTCAAATGGCTCTATACAGCGGCAAAGAAAGAGGCAAGAAAATACAAGCACAAATCAATTAAATGTTTGTTCTTCAGGCCCTTGGCTGCTATCCAGTTTGCTTTAGTGACGGTGCTAGTCTCCACCTTTAAGAAAAGTTGGGAAACAGAAGTGTAGGAAACTTTGTTCCTCTGTTTACACAATTAAACTTTGTATTTATTCATTCATTTTAGTTCAATAGGCACTGCCATGCTGGACTCAGAGCAATGAGAAAAAATAGAAAATTAAATAACCGATTCTATTGCAAAACAAAATTTGTTATAATTTCCTCCTTTACACAGAAGCAACAATGTTTTAAATGGGATACGATTTGTATTATGATGTTTAGACACCGGGCACATTTCTATGTTATTCATGCCAAGTGACCTACAGTGTGATTGTTTAGCTGTTGTCCATAGGGGAGGAGGAAATGACACCCTTCCTCATAACTTAACAAAACAACACAACAAGGATGGCAGTTACTACATTAGAGGAAAGAATCATCTTTCAACAACAAGAAGTGGAAAGATTTTTTAAAAAATCCTGCTTTGTCATTTGGGATTGAAACAAGACAGATTAGTCAACTCAATCTATTCTTCAGTCATTAAACAATGATTTATCCTTGTTTCATCATTATTTTGCCACTGGCCATTAGAATGTGACTGAAAACAACTGATCTATGACAAGACATTCAGTTTACAGATGCAATAAACAGCAGAAGGAGCTAATATCAACAACTGACGTTCATCATAAAAATTACTGTAAGTTTAAAATTCCATAATCCCAAATAAAAATGTACTAATCAGGGCATTGGTATTGGAAGCCAGAAGATCAAATGTAATATCTATTAGCAGAATGGAGGATTAAAGGAATCCCAAAGACAGCAAACTGACTTTTGTTAAGAACTTTACTGGAACAAAGAAAGAATTGCAGCCCTGTTAGACACAGGCAGAAACAAGTTGACAAGAAGCAGCCAAAAAGAAGTCTCATAAAAGTAGGAGAGAGTAACCTACAAGCCTATAACAAGATGGTTTACAGCCTCTCTACTGGTGTTGGTCAGCATTTACATCCTTTCTGTTTTTATATACAGTGGCTATACTCACTTGCTGCCTCTCTTCCAACAATATCAGTAACTGACAAAACATACCACTACCTTGTTAGCATCAAACCATAGATACAACTTCCTCAAATCAAATTTCACCCAGGTTTTTCTGCCACTGCAGCATATAAACCATACTCTCCCACAGAATGTCTGCTTGGTGTCTATACTCTTATCAACAAGGCATCGTGTGGAAGATTGACTGAGTTTAAGATGGTTTCATTGTTGATTACACAGGCCTACAAAATTGAGGGTGAGAAAGGTTTTTCCCAAACTTTATGGTGGTTTGATATGAATTTGGGGTGCCGATTCAAAAAATGGCATCCATTTTGCCCTATCGTGTAGTTTTGGAAATATAGTATAGCCTCATTAGTGAATGGTTCAAGCAGCTTCCTCATGAGGAAGCTGCTTGAACCATTCAGTAAAGAGGCTATGCCGTGTCTCTAATTTTCTCAGATGGCAGAGTTTCCCAGTTTGCTAATTAAATACAGCAGTCTGAACTTCCAAAATTTCCTCATGTGAGAGTGCAATAAGGCAAATGAGGGGATCATCTGCAAAGACTCCTGCAGAGTTCAAGCTTCAAATGCATCTCACGCAACAATGGCATTTGGGTTATACCACTGAAAAAGAAGAGTAATATTAGCAAGCAGCTGACATCATCTATGTGGAGAATGGGCTGACCTGAACTGAACTCGTTCAAAATGATGAGCTAATTAAAGTTTTGCGGTCTTTTCCAGTAACTGGAGATCATTTTTAGATCATTACAGGCTAACATGGGGAGCTCCAGATATGCTGTTCTATGCGCATGTTTCTAATATTCTGAAACGTAATGCAACTCGGGCAGCAATCCTATGTACACTTACAAGAGAGCAAGTCCCACTGAAGTCAGAAGGACTTACTTCTGAGTAAACATGCATAGGATTGTGGTGTTTGTTGTGGTATTTTGACCTTTTCCAAAAGTTGACTTCTAGCAAACAGCAATTTTGCTTTTTAAAAAAACAAACTTCTAAGTCAAGGTTGTCCAACTAGTTTCGTACAGAGGGCCAAACAGCACTCATGGTGCCTGATGAGGGCTGAAAGAGATGAGATTAAGCAGATGATGACCACAAATAAGTACTTTGTTCTCATGTAGGAAGTCATTAGCTGCAAATGACAGAAGAGAAAATATGCAAATCCTGATCATATTATCAAGATATGGAAGAGCCCAATTATCAAGTTGAGAGAGCCTAATTATTGTGTGGCTGCCCTTTCAGCAGCACTGTTTTTGATGAAGCATTACTTTGCAGTTCAGCAGCTGAGGGGTACCCTGAGAAACGCCTCAGCAGAAGTGGTACTGAAAGGGCAGCCTGTGTGATAAGTGGGCTCTCCCAGAGCCTCGGTGGTATCACCCTCCCTCACCCCTCTTGGTCTGCTCTTTCCCTCACAGCATTCCTTGCCTTCTGAGGCCTTCTTCCATCTCTCCCTCTCAGAGCCTTGGCAGAACCAGTGCTGCTGAAAGAGCAGTGCTGGGATAAGCCCAGTCATCACGGATGGATAAAGATCTTCTGCAGCTTCTTCTTACATTATGCTGCCAGATGACTGTAGATGGATTTGCCAGGGAGAAGCTTATGAAAGAAAAACATAAGCTTTAAAAATCATTTTTTTAAAAAAGTTTCTTGCTTTAAAACTTTACTTGCAAACTTTGAGAAGCTAAAAAATGGGATGTAAATATTGTAAACCATAAACGTGTATTACGAATTAAGGATTTCACGATTTTGAATCTGAAGGCAGAATGAGACCTTGCAAGTGACATGGAGCTGCCCACACTTTAGAGCACGTGCCTCTGCCACTGTGGCCTTTGTTCTAAGACAATGCATGAGGTGATGCCATTGTGCTATATATTCCTCTGCCCCTCCATCAATGGCCAATGATCCGAGGTGACGGCAAGCAAGCACTCAGGGCAACAACATTATATCCTGACTGGCATTATACTAGAAAGACACTCCATGACTCTTGTTTGTCCAGGTTCCATACATGAATTATTTTTTAATTCAGTACACACAAGCTACAGCCAAAAATGCCAAATGTGACTGTGGAAAATGCAAAAAAAAAACTGTGAAAAAAGTCTATTATGAGGAAAGACTTGTCAGGGAGCTAATACTGGCTACTGCTGAGTATATACACTGTGGGAAAAGTCACTTTGTCCTGCATAATGTAAGAAATGGCCCTGAGTCACATTTGCACATGTGTGCATTTATTCAAGAGGTGCAAACAGACTGGAAGCAATCATACTTTCCTGGTTCTTTGCAGCCACCATAAAATTTTCTTCATTGGATGAAGCCGTGTTGCTTTTGCTGTCCTCCGCTGCTACCTTAGGCCTTGGGCTATATCACTTTGATGAGGAAGAAAGGAGTGCAAGTGGATGAACTTTCAAGAAGTACACACTTCTCTCAAGCAATTAATTAGCAACATACTTCAAATAAGCAGTCACCAACCTAGTTTGATCTCAAGAATACAAGAGATAAAGGTACAAAATAAAAGAGCTGGCACCGAGGAAATAACTCAGAGGTGGCATCAGGCTGGTGCAACCTAAAAGGCTTGATAGTTCTAAGAAATACACAAAACTCCTATTATGAGTGAATGGGGGAAGTGGAGCCAGCACCACATGTGTTCCTTCATTATGAATGCCATCCTCATTTCTAATATTTATCTGCAATGAGTATATTCCATGCCACAGGGATAAATGTCAAAACCAAGGCACATGAGACAAACAGTTCTGATACTGCCCATGAGGCCAAGGCTTCCTAGTCAGCATCAATGCTCTCTTTTTCTCCCCCTAAAATCAATTTTAAACTATTCAAATGACTGAGTTGGTGCACCAGTTATCTTCAGACTCTGGTGGCACCACCAACGAGACACTAAGGCACTAGTGATAAGATACCCAGCAATAAAGCTGATAAAGCCCACCACTGCAAACCATGATTTGGAGAGAGGTGATCAGTCTATACCAATTCTTGCTCACTTCTTCCGTACACAACACATTAAGCAATCCCTTTCTGTTGAATTTTCCTGGTTCTGAGGAGTCTCTCTTTTCCCCTAACCTGCTACCATTCGTTATATTGTCCCACTGCTGCTTGTTTATCCGGACCCTCCACAGAGTTGTAATAGCCTCACAGCATTAACAAGTTGTTTCATAATTCAGGGCCACCCTGCTCTGAAAACCAGAGAGCAGGACTATGCTGTTGCTGTTCCAGTCTGACAGTGCCTCAAATTCAGACACAACAGCTGTTACATGAGCCAGAGTGCATAAACAGCACTCAGGAATTATAAAAGCTCTGGGGAACTACTGGTTGGTCCTAAAGCAGAGGAGGGAATATGCTGAAGGAGGGCCTAGAGACACACAGGGAGACAATCCACCCAAGTGCAAAACAGAGCTCAAAAAGACTTGCTGACATCCTGCTGGAGAGCAATTCCCTAACTGTAGTGCCAGGGAGCTGAAGAGTGCCTTGACAAGTTGACACTGTATTGAATGCATCCACTTCTTCATGTCCCTGATAGTGGAGAGGTTCCCAGTGGAACTCTCCCACCTTTGACCAATATATTGGTAGTGATATCATCATGAACGATTGCACAAGGATCCACAGCAAAGCATAGGTGTAATCCCTGCTACAGCTTAAAGGCACAACAGAAGAAGTATTATCATCACTCAAAAAGCAGAACCCCTTGCCTGAGCTGCAGCAGAAAGGCTGCCTCTGCCCTGTTGGGGAATAACAACACTGAGTAGTGGTTATCAGTTGAGTATTTAGTTCTTTAAAATTGAAATTCTATGTGGTCCCTTTAATGGTCTTTTTAAAGGGTGTGTTCCCTTGCTGATTCCTCCTTATGTATATATAGCTTCTTGTTTGCTGACGTTGGTAGAACAGGAGAGTGTATTTTAATCTCTGTTTTTAACTATTGTTTTATTATACTTGCATGCATCCAGGGGCAGCTTTTTAGGGCTCCTGGTCTTCTAGTTTTAAGAACCTTGATGTGAGAAATGTTTGTATAAGTCTGCATCAGATTGTAAGTAAACTGCCTTTGGTCTTAACTTTTGGATCTGAGTTTTTGTGCCTTGGTTTGCAAGCAGCCTGGGTAGAAGACTTTAAAAGTTTTTGCCTGAACCAACATCAGATTCAGACTCAGACAACTTTATTAGGCATTATTAAGCATACAAAAAAAAAACATACAGAAGTGCACAAACATAACATAGCAAACTACAAATAACCAAACACTTCAGAGAGTAGGGACACGCTTCAGATTAGTCGCCACGATTTGTGAGATAAATTTAGCTATCTGAGAGACAATGTCAAAATCAGTAGAGGTTAATAAAAATTGCAATCTAGCAAAATCCTCAGCAAGGGCGTTAAGGTGAAATTGAAGGGCCAGACATTTCCTTCTGGCCTCATTGTGAAGCGGACAATGAAGAAGAAAGTGGTCTAACATTTCTACAGCCCGCTGAGGACAGGGACAAATTCTTTCCTGAAAAGGAATGCTATTAAATCTACCCCCAAAGAACAGAAGATGGAATAGAATTACAACGGGCCATAGAAAAGGCCCTTCACCTGAACCAACATGCCCATAGCTCTGAGAGCCCATGAGAAAATTTGCAGTTATCTTTTCAAATGAAATCTGCTCACAACTTTAATTCAACAAATAACTCTGATATCAGATACTAAAGACACAAAGACAAAAGGCACTAACACTGGTGCTGGATGCTACGCAGTGTGAGCTGAAGTGTGATGCAGTAGAACTTCCCTGTGCTGTCCTCAGGACAGTGTCAGATCTCATCCCCTCTTTTCAAAACCTCCTTGCGCCTCCAAATTGGATGGCATATGTCCGAGGAGACCCACTGGAGATCAGGCAGCTTACCAGGAGGTAAGCGTAAAATGTTTTCACTCACCATCTGCAAGCTATCCGATTGCCCCTACTCCACCATAGGGTGCAATAGTAGTGTAGCTAGGGGGGTGCAGGGGGTAGCAGGTACCCAGGCTACAGGGTGGGTGGGGGCAACAACTTGCAGGCAACAGCACCTGTGTGCAACAATTGGGCTGCTGCCGGCAGCCCTGCCAGTGCCAGGCACTCCGGAGGGAGAGGGGTGAAACTGCATGTTGCTCCTCCCTACAGCCGAGATGGAAGGTAGTCTAACTCATGGCTTCCGGCAGAGCTCAAGAACCACAGGTCTCGGCAGGCACAAGGAGCTGGCCCTCTCCCACTCCCACAGCTGAGATGCTGGCAGGGACCAGACCTCCTCAGAGTCTTCCTTTCATGCACCTGCCAGCCCTCATTCCCTCCGTGATTTCCTCCACCTGTCCTGCTCAACATGCTGCTCCCTAAAGCCCTATTTGGCTTAAATGGCAAGAGAGGCGTGTGAGGAGTGGAGCAGAATGCTTTTTTTGTGTTTAGAGAGGGAGGAAGAAGTGTGTTGGTGAGGGGGGGGCTGTTGGATGCTGATCAGGACACTGTGTGTGTGTGTGTGTGTGTGTGTGTGAGTGAGTGAGTGAGTGAGAGAGAGAGAGAGAGAGAGAGATGGAGCCTCCGATAGGCAGGCATAGCCCCCAGAAACCCTTGCTGAGCCAGCCTGGACTGAGGAGGGGTTTCCCCTTGTGCAGCGGGACCAGTAGCTCACCACTCCCCTGCCCTGCATAGCCTACTCTCCTCTCCTCCTCACAGTCCTCTCTCTACTTGCCTGCCCCCTTATCCTCCTCTCTCCTCCTGGCAAGGCTGCAGCAGCCCAATTGTCTCCAAAATCTAAGCCTGTAGGGCTTGCTCCTGAGTAGACATGCAGGAGATTGGGCTCTGAGGCTGCATCCCTATCCACACTCTCCTGGGAGTAAGCCCCATTGACTATAATGGGCTTGCTTCCAAGCAGACAGGCAGAGAATTGGGCTCCAAGGCTGCAATCCTCTCCCCACTTTCCTGGGAGTAAGCCCCATTGACTAGACTGGGCTTGCTTCCAAGTAGGCAGGCAGAGGATTGGGCTCCAAGGCTGCAATCCTCTCCCCATTTTCCTGGGAGTAAGCCCCATTGACTAGACTGGGCTTGCTTCCAAGTAGACAGGCAGAGAATTGGGCTCTGAGCTGGCTGACTGTGATAGGTTACCTGCGCATGTGCAGGAACCTGAAGAGGGTAGAAAGCAAGGCACAGCAACCTGGGAGGCAAGTTGTAGCAGGAGCACTGAGCAGCAGGTGGTTTGGCCTCATCATTTATTCACATAATTCCTCAATTCCACTTCCTCAAGGTCAGCTGCTGGCTCTTATGATTGTCTCCAGTCTCCTCCTGCACATCTCAAACTGTGTAAGGCTGCAATCCTACCTTACTTCACTTACCAGGGAGTAAGCCCCATTGAACACAATGGGACTTACTTTTGAGTAGACATGAATAGACTGCGCTGTAAAAGTGCAACCAGTACTTTCAACAAGTGTTTGTTATTTTAAAATATTAGCTAACATTTCTCACTCACTTTAAAAAATAAAAAGACCCAATGTAATTAATTAAATTTGATGTCATTGCAGCAGAATTTAATTTTTGCAGAATTACAGGGCTACAGAATTTTGTTTTTGCACTGGGCAGCAACTTGGTTAGCTACGCCACTGGGGTGCAGTATGCTTATTTTTGGCACAGCTGCATCAGCGCCAGTGGGGGAAGATAGGATTGGCCAGTTACTCTGTTAATTTCATTTCCATGTTTAAGGACTCAAAGACAACACGAGTCACTTTAATGGGAATTAGTTATGGCATCAAAATAAAGTCCTCCCACAATGTGATGCCCCAAATGCATAACACTGATAGATCTGAAGCAACTAAAATTTCTCAGTGTTGGAAAACACACAGAAAATGGAACAATCTTCATTAGCCAAGCATAAGCTTGCATGAAGACATCTGGGGGCCAAAGAAGACAGGCAGCAAACTTCTCTTCCCCTTGGTATAGATGGAATTGTAGCAGTTCAATCACTTTTTACTTAGGCTGGCAAACTCTATGTTGTCCAGTTCAGGGAGAAATAGCAAGGTCATCACCACTCACTTTAAACGGAAAGGGCACAACAGCTGTCAATGGGTAAGAGAAGAGGGAATGTAGAAGCAAAATAAGAAGGTTCTCCTTTTTGCCCTGCCCCCTCCCTCATGCAAGCTCTTTTGCAGCTTTCCACTTCTAGAAATAATATTCTGCATTTCCATAGCACTTCAGAGTTCAAATATCTGTGTTCCTAAACTGTTTGGGTGCAGATGTGCACAGTAACTAATTCATGTGCCAGTAGTTTCCACCATCTCAGAACATACATGCACCAATGCAGAATTTGCTGTGTGGCATTACTTGTAAGGGAGTGACCCCAATCCCACTTGTGGTTGATACTGGGTTAGCAAACACTGGTGCAGCTACACAGTGCTCACACATCTTACATAGGAAACTAGTTTATACTGAGTTAGACCACTGGTCCATTTAGCTTTATATTGTTTACATATATCTATCTATATCTATATCTATATCTATATCTATATCTATATCTATATCTATATCTATATAAAAGAGATGGCTAGGGCATAGGAAAAGCTAAAGTGAATACCAGCTCTCAATAACAATCTTACAAAAGGTAATAGATCAATCATGGCAAAAAATAAAATAAAAAAAATAGGCTGCCTTCATGCAAATAGGTCTGCTTTGCCTTGTCAGATTGTCATCAGACATCCATTTCTTTTTTAATGGATCAGAACATCAAAAACCAATTCAAATATTCATCATTTGAGTGTCTGTCTCTCTTTTTATAAAACACCCACATAACCAGTTCCCAAGGAAATAGGGGTAAACATGAGAGAAAACACAGAGCACACATCCTGAAGGGAACTGCCAGGTTCTCTGTTTATTTTCAGTCTATTTTCAATTAGATCCTCCTTCCGTTTGGAGCATCTTCATCTTTAGGCTGTGATGCTGCCAGACGAGATGGCAAACGTGATGGTGCGGCCACCATTGGGAGAAGCAGTTTTCAGCTTGCCCTTGGACTGATAAGGTGTGCTGCACTGCTCTGCCAACCCTCTACAAGAGAGGGGCAGAAAAGAGGAGCAGAGTGTCCAGACTGTGGTAAAGATTATTCTTCCAGATTATGCACCCCCTTACAACTGCCAGTTGGCACATATCACAATGCACATAAATGGCCCCCTAGACTGCTTTCTAGCGTGGCCAAACTAGGACATTATCTCCTGTTGACCAATGAGCCTATCCCACAGCAGGTGTATGTATGAGTAAGTATAAAAGAAGCCTTTGGGAAACTTGCACCACTGACTTTTCTTGTTTGTACCTCTGCAAATTAAATGGGACACTGAACCTGATGGGTCATAATCTGGGAAAAGTAATATTCCGGTGTTGCAGTGCTGGATACATAGAAGGGCTTTTAAAACTGCAATTCTACACACACTTACATGGGGGAACAAAGCCCACTGAACTGTGGGGTTTACCTTTGAGTAGACAAGCTCAGAATTGTGGGGTAAAGAACATTCCTTCCTGCAATTTATGGAAAGAGAAGAGGAAATATATTTCTATTTTCTTTTGGAGCTAATTGATTTAGGCCAGTGATTGTCAAACTGGGACAACCGATGCCCCAGTCTGAGATCCTGGTCACTGCCCCCTTAAGGGACAGGTAAGGGGGAATGGAATGCTGTGATGGCAAACTGGAAGTGGGTCATGATTATTATTTTGACTGTCTCCGCAAGTTGGGGAGCCCTGTGGAGGCTGGCACGAGACTCCCCGCACCCCCAGGAGCCTCCTGTAAGCTATGGTAAGTGGAAGCAAGTCCCTGCACCCCACCAAGTGTGATCATGGCAATCTCATCACTCCATCCCCCCTCCCCTGCAAGAATTTACAGCAGGGCTCAAACTCCCAGAGAGTTTGAAAACTGCTGATTTAGGCTGCAATCCTATACACACTTACCGGATAGTAAGTCCCATTGATCACAGTGGGACTCACTGCTAAGTAAACACGTCAAAGATTGCACTGTTTAGTAAACAGATCTCACAGCACAATCCTACCAAACTTCCCATGCGACAATGCAGTACTGCCACTGCAGTGTCCACTGCATTCTGCAGGGAGGTTTCAGCATCTAGAGACCTTGGGGAAAGGGAACATTTGTTACCATTCCCCAGAAAAGCCTCCACCACTCCCATGAGTCAACTTGAACCTGCAGCAGCAATATTGCAGGTGCAAGTCTGTGTGGACCTGTGAAGACAGATCAGGCCTAAGAATGGTCTGCTGCCGTCCCCGTCCCCATCCCCTTTCCAGGGCCAATTCATCATCCTCTCCACCCCATTGCCTCCCATTCCACCCTTCCCCACCTGCCTCCCTTCCACCCCCTATATGGAGAAGTGGGTGTTCCTGGCCACTGGCTACAGGCTGAGACTAATTATTCACATGGGTTCCTTTCCAAGCACTCAAGTGGATGGCAAAAAAAACCCCGAACTATAGCAAATCAATTTAAAAAATACAGTTTCTTTGCTCCAGTGATTTAAAAACAGACTTGCTGACCTTTGTGATGTTAAGATAGTCATTAAGATGACAATCCAACAATCACTCTCTCAAGGTGCTTAGAAATGCTTCACTCTGACCCCTCCATTCACCAATGCAAATTATCTTTCTTTCACTTGCTCAGGGGGAAGGGAGGGGTCCGCTGGAGAGAGAAGGGTTGATGGATTGTCAGCCAGCTGCCCTCTCTCTCTCATTATTGTTGTTAAAAGACTATTGTTAAAGGACTGTTCAGTTTTTTAAACTAATTTTACAGGGGTGCATTTTTCCCCTTCTCTAGGAATCAGCACATTCCTTCTCATTTGCAGTGTTGAGTCAAATCTGTGTATAAAAAATCCATGTATAAATAGGCTGGACCTGTACTTTCAGTGGCAATCAGGCTGCACTCTCGAACACTGTCATGCTTGTGACAGCTCCAAAGCACATGATTTTTATTTTATTTACAGAATTTATATCCCACCTTTCCCCCATACTAAAGTAGATTCAAGGCAGCTGACAACATAAAACCAATACAATTCCATTAGAGCAATACTAAAAACATAAAGCATAAAAATGATTGAAACAAAACGAACAAGGGAACAACCCGGATCACACAACTATTAAAATCCATCTCATTATGCTACCAGAACATGTATTCCAGTGATGCAACAGCCAGATATGGTTTGGCCATAAATTAATGATTGGAAGAATTTGACTTTAAAAAAAAAAATACTGTTGTAGATCTCTTATTGAAAAACTGTGTAATCAAATGAACTGTGAATTCATAGATACGCTGATTTGATTTTTGCATGAGTATTAGTCAGAAACAATATTGATGAATTTTGTGGACTGTGCTAATTCTAGGAAGATAAAGAATAATCAGTTAATTACAACTATTACCACAGTACCCCATGGGGAATTGTAGAAAAAAGATAAACAATGCTGCATATGAAAATGTCAGTCAGGTTTCCCCCAGGGTAGCCAGTTAAAGGGCAATGTAAGAAGACATATGAATACAATAAAGATTTAGAAAAAAGACAAAGATGATATATTGACTTTTAGCAGATGCAGAGGAAGTTCTTAATAGAGCAGAGTGGCAATTTATGAAGCAATTTTAACAGTTATGTGTGTTTGGTGGGTGTAAGGGAAGAAAAAAAGCTGACCAAGATATAACACCTCAGCAGATAGCTCACAGCCCCTCTCTATGCTTCTCTCCCTTTATTGAGCAGACTGGCGGAAGCAAAGGATCACTGGATAAATCAGCAATCCTCCTCAGGATGTGAGACACCCCAAATTTCTAAAGGTCAAAAATTAGATGGAAAAACAGATGGAAACCAGGGGCTTTCACCACAGTGGGATAAGCAATATCTGGACCAGGCTTGGTAAATACAAGAAGTTAATATAGATATATATCTATGAGAATGGATTGTGAAGACTAAATTAGATATGATGAAGTGTGTGCAAGGGACTTTTATGATAAGAAAGTTGATTGAAGAGATGGGAGATAATGTGTTAAATCATGTGTTAGCACTAGTGTGTTAATACTGGGGCAACGTTTGACATCTTCCTTTCTGTACCATAAAAACTTTGAAATTGCAAAGAGGGTATCTGATTTCTCAAACAGGGAAAATGCAAACTGTGTTAGGTAGCAATCCTAACCACACTTTCCTGAAAGTAAGCCCTATTGAACAAAATAGGACTTCTGAGTAGACCAGGTTAGGATTGTGCCCTTAGTTATGTAACTATATGCTGAGAAGGTTGAATATCGAGTTTTAATGGGTGGAAACAAAAAATTACAGCCCTAGATTGGTTTCAATATATTTAGCGACCAGGTTGATGAGTAACAACAGTATGGCAAGAAAGACGACTGAATTGGAAACAGGCATACAGGATCCTGGGTTAGAATGACATACATGTTTATATGTTGTTACCCATGTGAACATTTGATTAAATTAAGCAGAAAAACAGGCCCATCTTTGCAGTCTTCAGTACAATGCACCTCAGTTCTAAGAAAGAAGTCAAACATTAAACTATATTCTTGCTTTTTAGAATATTATTGCTCATAGAATATTATAGATTTAGACTAGAATAATGTTATAGATTATTATTTGAAGGACACTCTAAATGTTTAGTTATTTTTATATCTTCTCATAAGGGTAATTGATTATATTTACTTGAAACTTGTGCAGTGAAATTTGAAACTTGTGCAGTGTTGTGCTCTGATGTTAAATCCCAGATTCAATTGCTCTCTTGCCTGTGAAGCTCACTGGATGAGACTTGATCTATTCACCAGCTCTCAGCCTAACTAACCTTGTTACATTGTTGTGAGTTAGTGCATTGTTTCTCAAATTTAGAAACAAATTATACATTTGCATCAAGTTATACTCCATACCTTGCAAGGTTCACTAATGTCCTGGTAAATCACCAGGTGGATATATGGAAAGTAGAAGACATATTTACAGTGCAATTTTACATATGTCAATCAGATGTCAGCCCCACTTAGTTCTGTAGTATAGTCAAGTACAGAGAAGGGAGGCATGCAGGCTCTAAATTGCCTGTCCCTGCCTACTTGGGTGCTTCACAAGCAACAACAAAGTAGGAAGAAGCAATTTGGAGCCACAGCAGTTTCTCTCCCTCCTCCTTCCACCAGCCGCACTGGAGGAAGAAGGTTGTCACTTTTGCAATTCTCTTCTAGTTTGCTTCTAGCAATCTGCACATCCAGTGGAGGGGCAGGCTGGAGAGGGCAGCAGAGAAATGGGAGGGAAGTGGGTCCTTTCACCATTCCTCCAAGGATGCTGCTTCACATTAACATTTCAGGTGGCCTCATGGTCAGGCCACACCCTGCTTCTCAAGATGTTTCTGTTCTGCATCAGGCAAGACTGGAATAATCAAATTTACCAAACTAATCTTCCTCTTCTGGCAGGTCTACCTCCACGTTTGCTGCGAATATGGAAGTATTGGTGGACATGAACGGCTTGACCTCTACTATGTCACCCCAATGTCTTGAGGCATGTCACTGACACCAACTTGAAAAAGATACAATTTCAGGTATATATGATCACATTTCACAGCTAAGGAAACTGGGGTTAAGAAAGGTTAGTCACATCCGTTTTAAATTTCCTCACCCATCAATCCATTCATCTGCACTTGGGATAAAGAAGCTCTGAGACTTGCCCAAGGTAATAAGGGACTATCAACAGCAATGGAAAATATACAAACAAATCTCATCTACCAGGTATTTTGGAAAATACATCTTCTGACCTCCAGTGAACATTATCCAAGGACATACACAACTCTCCACCATGAATTCTAAGACGACATGAACTGCTATGAGGGGATAACCAGGCCACATTGGTAGGGTTGGTAAGCAAAATAATGTAATGTAAATACTGAGATTTATTTTTTGCACCACAAAAGCAAACTTGCTTCTCTAACCATGGAGACTTAAGCTGCAATCCTATATACACTTCACTGGGAATATAGCCAAAAACACACTTACAGTGACTAAAGCCATGGTAGACAATGGGACTTACTTTTGAGTAGACATACCTAGCAGTGCACTGTCCCAATCATATCAGGGCTTTATGCTGATGAAGCTTGTGACCCACCAGCATAAAGCTGGACCTTCCATCGCATGAGCCACTCCAACAGGGGTGCAGAAGCTGGGTTGCGGAACCTCTGCTGGAGCAGGAATGTCAGCAGAGGGGGTAGTTCAGGGGAGGATCAGGGCAGGGGCTGATTTTAGCAACAGGAGCATCTGCACAATTTTATGCCCCTTGGCCTTGCCAGATTTATGCAAGCAAAATAGACTCATGGACCTGAATAGGCCCATTGGAATAATAATAATAATAATAATACAGGTATTTATATACCGCCTTTCTTGGTCTTTATTCAAGACTTTATTCAAGGCGGTTTACATAGGCAGGCTTATTTAAATCCCCATAGGGATTTTTACAATTGAAAGAAGGCTCTATCTTTCAATTGCCACAACAATTCAGATGTTTTGTTCTGATCTGGCCTCCATCCTCCTACGCTCAGAGCAGATGGAATAGCTAGGCTTCAGTTTGTCAGCTGCTTCAAGGTCGCACGGTGCCGCTTGCCTCGAACTGGCGACCTTGTGGATGTTATCTTCAGGCAAATGGAGGCTCTACCCTCTAGACCAGACCTCCTGCCCTCTAGACCAGGAGATGCAGGAAGTAGGTAAGTAAAAAATGTCCTTACTTATGTCTCTACCAGGGGCCCAGCCCATGCAGAAGCTGTTTTAGTTGCATCTTGTAGGCAAGTCCGGGATAGAATTGGACTTCCTTGAACTCAGTAGGGGCCCGTTAAAGCATGAGTTTACATGCTTATGATTGCACAGCCAGAAAAAAGACTTGCCAAAACTGAGGGACAGCAATACAAAGGCGATCTCATAAAAACATAGGAGGCTACCTTTTGTTATAGGCCTGTGTATCCCAAGGGCACAATCCAGCCCCGGATTTACGCAGGATACCAACCCCCATTCCCAAGCAGTGTGGAGTGGCCCAAACTGCTGTGCACTCGAACTTATGCCACCTCCAGTCCGAGGAGACGCACTGGGTCTGCAGTGGCTTACCTGGGGGTAAGGGGTAGAGTTTCCCCTTACCTCTGGTTGAGCCACTTTGGGCACCTATCTTGCCCTGGACACAACGCAGGCCTCCTGGCCTGCCTGTTCCAGTGCAAGATAGGATTGCGCTGTGCATCTGTTAACAGTGACAGGCAGCAGATCTCCAAGGTCTCTTTCTGGGCTCTGTTATTGAATTAGAGACACTAGAATGGAATCTGGATGGGACTTTCTGCATGTGAATTATGCTTTGTCACTGTGACAGCTCCTCTCCAAGGAAAAAGGAAAAGAGAAACAAAGATGGCAAGGAACAACAAGCACAAAAGGCCTAGCTATGCTACAGAATTAGATTTATAAAAAAGCCTGAGCTACAGTACATGATCTTTAGCAATGAGAGAGAGAGAGAGAGAGAGAGAGAGAGAGAGAGATTTGTAACAGAGACATCTCAGCACCTCATCAATGTACAATTCCCCAAATTCATTGAACTGTCACTAGGACCCTTTTCTACTGAAAAGCTGTGCTGCAGATTATGCGCTAGTGAAGACCCCAAGCACCCTGACTAGGAATTTCAGATCTGGTGCTGAGTGAAAAAGAGCCACAGCTGGCTGCTTACTAGCCTTCCTCCTGAGCCCAACACTCATCTGGGAGGCTTGTGAAAGCAGCAGCTGAACCTGCAGCTTCGAAGTCTGACGTTTGTGTTCCCGAATAAGGATTTCTATAGACTCAAACTGTAAATATTAGCTCTGTGCTTAGCTCTAATTACACTTCAGCGAAGGTCAGATGGGGTTTTGTATTTACTGGCCCTTAAATCCCAAGGTTTTTCATGCCAAAGCTAGACCTGCCTCCCTCACATCTCTAGGCTGGTTCATACAGGCCAGTTGCCTCTACTCGATCCCTGCCAATTGCTGCTGGGTTCATGTATAGGGTCATGAATAATGATGTATATCATGTATAAACAGGCATTTCATGGATATTCATGCTACAGTGTTCATTGTTGGAAAAGCACATTTTGCAGCTTTTCCAGTTATGCAAATTACTGTGTCCATGGAACACTGGCACAAAGTTCATGTTGATAAATCAAAGTGGGAATAGTCAGGACAGAAGACCATATATTTGAGTGAACCAGCTCCATGAGTTACACTTTTTTCTGTTACTCTGTTAAAGCAACTGTCTATATTTTAACATGCGTGTGTGCGTGCATGCATGTGTCTTCAGATCTGCTGTCCATGTTGTATATATATACTCTCATTTCCAAATGGCTTGGGAGTCATGCAAAGTAAGTAGTTGCATAGCCAGCCAGTGGCGTAGCTAATGATCGCATAGCCAGGTGCCAAGCTCAAAATGTTGCCCCGGAAGTGGTGTCACACCCGGGCTTTTTAAAAAGTGAAAACTGGAACCCACCTGCTCCCCCCAGCAGCTCACCACCCACTTATTCTGTTGCCTCTCCCCCATCAGTGGCATAGCAAAGGCATCTATCTGCTGCCTGGGGTCAAAGAAGACGTTGTAGCTTGCCCTCCATGACAAAAATCAAATTTAATTAAGTAAATAAATAAAAAGTTATTGGTTCCATGCTGTATCAGAATAACATCTCATTGGCACTCAGAACTATCAGTCTCACAGGTCGGTTTTGAGTTAAGCAAATCTACTTTTTGTTCCATAAGGCAATTGTGTTTTCATTTTCTGGTTAATTGGCCATAACTTTTGATAGAATACAAATATTCCAATGCAGTTTGTTGCATTGCATTCTGCATTAAATTACCTTTCCAATGATATATAACATGATGGTATTATTCATACATACCAAGATTTTCACAATTTTGTTCAGTAGTGTCAAGCTCAGCTTGTTGCCCCCCTAAAGCTTGATGCCCAGTGCAACTGCTATCCCCTGCACCGCCTCAGCTATGCCACTATAGCCAGCCATTCAGATAAAAACAAGTGCTATTTAAAATGATTAGCACAGGTTATACATTCAATTCATTGTGGAGAACTGGAACTCAAGAAGCAGAAAGTAGGTTTACAAATACAATTTTTGAAAAGATGGTAATCTTGCTGCTTCCAGGCTCCTACAGAAGCTTCCTTTTGTCCATAAAACTTTTGTTACAGGGAACACTGGTTGAAGGCTCTAAGAGGGATGATCTAGTGCTTCCTGGGGCATTAAGACTTATTGTACACTGCTCAGTTCCAAGTTCCTAATCTTAGGAATGGACAGGATATTCAGCATGGAAATGAGACATTCTTGTGAATTCACTGCTTCCTTCAGAAAGATGTCGTTTTGGATTTGTAATTAATCATTTCTTCTGTCCCATTCAGGGAAACCATCTCAGCAGAAACTAATTGTTTTGTGCGTATTGTCCTGCAAGGAATATTACTCAGACTATGAAAACACATATTTATAGTAGACTGATATACAGTACTTATGCTTGTTCCTAAAAGCCATCAATAGTTCTTTTCAATCTTTAGTAGCCTTAAGGATCAGGTCATTATGTCCTTAGAGAGCAGACATTCTCCACTGAGAATTTGTTGTGTTCTATTCATAAGTCTGGTTTCTCCTAAGCCCAATTGCGCCAGAGGTAGCTGGAAACTATTGAGTAGAATGAGAAGCATGCTTGGTTTATTTGGATCCACGTGTCACAAATGTGGCATACACCAATTGGTTCTGAGAACTGGTAAACAGGAGTGAAGAGTTTCCCTTCCCCTTTTCACTACTGGGCGTTGAGAAAACCTCATGGGGATGGGGATAACCAGGGTTGGACTATTTATTGCAGAAGTCTTCCACTGACTGAGGAATTTGTAACCAGGACACCACACAGCTTTTGTTTGGTAGAAGGTCCTAGGAGGAGGGTCTGCAGATTACTGGTAGGAATGCAATCTAGGAAATGCATATGGCAATGTAGCCAATCTAGTATAAATCTAGTATAAATTGGTAGCAAGTAAAATCAGAAACAAGACGTATAGGAGTGATTTGGTTGGTATACTGACCAACTAATCACATGGGGAGGAGAGCGGGTACACACCTCTGCCTTGGTTTACTATTCCATTAGGATTTAATCCAGCGGTTTTCAACCGCTGTGCTGCGGTACAGTGGTGTGCCGCGAGGCTGCGGGATCAGAAGAGGGAAGCGGCAGCAGCATGCTCACCTGCTGGAGAAGCAGCTGCTTTGAGCCTCATGTGGCAGGCAGCACAAGGAAGGGAGCAGCCAGTGAAGGGGCTGGTGGTGGCTTTTTTTGCATCCCACACAGCAGCTGAGGAGTCCACTTAGAGCTTGCTCCTGCTACTGCGCACGATTCAGGCTGCAACCTTACCCTCACTTTCCTGGGAGTACGCCCCATTGGCTATTATGGAGCTTACTTCTGAGTAGACATGCATAGGGTTGGGCAGAAGGTGGTTGTTGCCTGCATGCATGCTGATTGGGCAACCAGAGAAGACTGGAGGAACCAGGAGGTGGGAGCTGCTGAGTGAGTGAGAAGAGGAAGCCAGAAGCGGGCAAGTGGGTGAGTCTGCTGAGGCCCCGAACCTAAGGACTGGCTGGCTGCACTTTGGGGCTTTTAGAGGAAGGGTGCTGGGCCACAATCCTATCCACACTTTCCTGGGAGTAAGCCCCATTGACTATAATGGGGCTTACTTCTGAGTAGGCATGCATAGGATTAGGTTTGTGGTTGCACACTTTTTTTTCAAATACACAAGCAGGCAGTTGGTACCTCTCTCTCCTCTTCTCAACATTTTTCAATGTTTTCAATTACTTCAAAACGTTTTTTCCTCCTTTTCAGAAACCACATATACTTCCCTTTCCTAGCTTCTTGTGAATTTTTTTGTCATGTAATGATTTAATTGTATTAATTGTAGATTAATTGTAATGTAGTAATTTAATGTAAGTAAAAAACTGTAGCGTGCCTTGTCAGTGTGCCATGAGCTGAAAAAGGTTGAAAATGGCTGATTTAATCACACACAGGACAGTTCATCCAAAATGCCCTTCAAAGTATACTTACTCTACACGTGATTAAGCAAAGGCAGGGCAGTACCTGGGGGTGAGGCAGATGTACATGTCCATACTTCTCCTGCACATTATAGGAGCCTTATCTGCAATTTGTGAGATGCACACAACTGTTTCCCTCTGGTTCTTGTCCTATATATATCCCAATGGATCATATTCAGCACTTAAGAGGTTGATGGACCTGGCACTGTGACAGTTACTATTTATCCCAGATGCCACATTATTTGGATTTGTTTTCTGTCAGCACTTCAAATAATGGTCTTTTACACAGTCATTTTTTAATATATAATTCTTAGCATGATGAATAAAAACTATATCAAATGATACAATTGTCCCACCAATACAATCTCAATATGTGATTATCTTCACTATCCTAACACCGGACAAAAGATGTACATGGGTCCCATCACTCAATGATCAAGCAAGTGCTTTTATCCTAATAAGCTTGGGAGTTACATTCACACAGGCCATGCCTCCTCAGTGGGCTCACCTCATCTGGAGAGCTTTCATAACATTTTTAAATATAGGGGGAAGTGTCAGTTGTCTTAGAGAAGATAAGCCATCTTCTCTGCTCTACCACAGAAAGACATTGGCAATCCGCAGCTCTCCTCTGTTGAGTGCTTCTGAGGCACATGAAATTCAGAGTGTTGCACAAACGGCCTGTCAGTGACTTCTTCCTACATCAAAGCTCAAGGGATTTAGCAGAGGGCAGAAATCAATTGTGCAAACCAAATGCAGGTCTGAAAACACTGACCTTGTCTCTAGATAGAAAGGCAGCACTGTAGGAGCTTAAATGTTTATTCCACACTAGCTAAATGTCTGTCAGGCCAGGAGAGGAGGGAGGGATAAAGACTTCTGATCTCTTCCCCAATCCACAAACCTACTCCCCAAGAACCTAAGAGGAGACCTGCAGGATCAGACCAAAAGTCCACCAAGTCTAGCATGCTCTTTCCCACTGTCGACAGACCGGTGCCTCTGGGAAACTCACAAACAGGATAGGAAGGTAATACCCTCTCTAGCTGTTGTTATACAGTGGCTGGTATTCAGAGATATACTGCATCTGTACTTGGATGTACTTGGATGTGATACAAGGACATCTGCAAGAGGGATCTGAAGGCCTTAGGAGTGGACCTCAACAAGTGGGAAACCCTGGCCTCTGAGCAGCCCGCTTGGAGGCAGTCTGTGCAGCATGGCCTTTCCCAGTTTGAAGAGACACTTGGCCAACAGACTGAGGCAAAGAGGCAAAGAAGGAAGGCCCATAGCCAGGGAGACAGACCAGGGACAGACTGCACTTGCTCCCAGTGTGGAAGGGATTGTCACTCCCGAATTGGCCTTTTCAGCCACACTAGACGCTGTTCCAGAACCACCATTCAGAGTGCGATACCATAGTCTTTCGAGACTGAAGGTTGCCGACATATACTTGAATGTAATATATAGTACCGAGTCATATAGTTGTGTGAATCTGTCCCACATGCAGAAAGTTGTGTGAATCTGTCCCACAGGCTGCACATAAGAACAGCCCCACTGGATCAGGCCATAGGTCCATCCAGTCCAGCTTCCTGTATCTCACAGCCGCCCACCAAATGCCCCAGGGAACACCAGATAACAAGAGAACTCATCCTGGTGCCCTCCCTTGCATCTGGCCTTCTGACATAGCCCATTTCTAAAATCAGAAGGTTGCGCATACACATCATGGCTTGTACCCCGTAATGGATTTTTCCTCCAGAAACTTGTCCAATCCCCTTTTAAAGGCGTCCAGGCCAGATGCAGTCACCACATCCTGTGGCAAGGAGCTTCACAGACCAACCACACGCTGAGTAAAGAAATATTTTCTCTTGTCTGTTCTAACTCTCCCAACACTCAATTTTAGTGGATGTCCCCTGGTTCTGGTGTTATGTGAGAGTGTAAAGAGCATCTCCCTATCCACTCTGTCCATCCCCTGCACAATTTTGTATGTCTCAATCATGTCCCCTCTCAGGCGTCTATTTTCTAGGCCAGGGGTGTCCAAAGTTTTTGGCAGGAGGGCCACATCGTCTCTCTGACACTGTGTCAGGGGCCGGGGGAGGGGGAAGTATTAATTTACATTTAAAATTTGAATAAATTTACGTAGGTTTACATAAATGAATACATTAAAGATGAACTTATATGAATGAATGAAGGTCTTGCAATAGCTCAAGGCCTATAAAAGGCCTTGCACAAAGCAAGGCTGGCCTTTCCTTTGCTGCTGCTACTGCATCACAGACGTGAAACAGTCTGAAGGGATGAAACCCTCATCCCACAGCTCATGCGAGAGATCAAACAGTCACCCTCACGCTGGAAGCAGTTGTGTCGGGCCAGTGTGGGCTCCAACAAATCTTCAGAGGGCCAGAGGCTCATTGGAGACTTGGGGCTCCCTGAGGGCCACATTGAGGGGCCTTGAGGGCCGCAAGTGGCCCCAGGGCCGGGGTTTGGGCACCCCTGTTCTAGGCTGAAGAGGCCCAAACGCCATAGCCTTTCCTCATAAGGAAGGTGCCCCAGCCCCGTAATCATCTTAGTCACTCTCTTTTGCACCTTTTCCATTTCCACTATGTCTTTTTTGAGATGCGGCGACCAGAACAGGACGCAATACTCCAGGTGTGGCCTTACCATAGATTTGTACAATGGCATTATAATACTAGCCGTTTTGTTCTCAATACCTTTCCTAATGATCCCAAGCATAGAATTGGCCTTCTTAACTGCCGCCGCACATTGGGTCGACACTTTCATCGACGTGTCCACCACCACCCCAAGATCTCTCTCCTGATCTGTCACAGACAGCTCAGAACCCATTAGCCTATATCTAAAGTTTTGATTTTTTGCCCCAATGTGCATGACCTTACACTTACTGACACTCAAGCGCATCTGCCATTTTGTTGCCCATTCTGCCAGTCTGGAGAGATCCTTCTGGAGCTCCTCACAATCACTTCTGGTCTTCACCACTCGGAAAAGTTTGGTGTCGTCTCCAAACTTTGCAACCTCACTGCTCAACCCTGTCTCCAGGTCATTTATGAAGAGGTTGAAAAGTACCGGTCCCAGGACAGATCCTTGGGGCACACCGCTTTTCACCTCTCTCCATTGTGAAAATTGCCCATTGACACCCACTCTCTGCTTCCTGGCCTCCAACCAGTTCTCAATCCATGAGAGGACCTGTCCTCTAATTCCCTGACTGTGGAGTTTTTTCAGTAGCCTTTAGTGAGGGGCCGTGTCGAACGCCTTCTGAAAGTCCAAATATATAATGTCCGTGGGTTCTCCCGCATCCACATGCCTGTTGACCTTTTCAAAGAATTCTATAAGGTTTGTGAGGCAAGACTTACCCTTACAGAAGCCATGCTGATTCTCCCTCAGCAAGGCCTGTTCATCTATGTGTTTTGAGATACTATCTTTGAAGAGGCATCATCATCCTATCTTTGATGTGGCACACATCCCTGGGAGTAAGCACCATTGACCACAATGGAACATACATCTAGGTAGACCTGCATAGGACTGTGCTCTTAGTCATCACTATATTCTGAGTGAGAGAAACAGGATAGGCAATGTCTCTGAACCAGGAAGCTCCTAAGTAACTAATTAGAGTTGGCTGCCACCCCCACACATCAGCTGGAGTAGTTTGCTCAGTAAACTACTCAGCATAATGGGGAAGCTTCTACCGCAACTGAAATAGAGGTCTCTTGTTCGGCATTCTTCCTTCAAGCCCATTTCTAAGAACAGAGAGAGAAGCTTCCTTGCACTGATAAGCAGAGGCCGATATTTCACTACAACAAAACTATTTTCAGAGCCCAGTTGCCTGCTTATTCCAGTCTATGCTTCCTAATTTTGCAAGGTAATTTTTAGGTCAGCCACCCATGAAATTACTGAACACTCTGCAATTGTGTGCAAATCTGCGCCCTTGCTTAAAGGCTGCCATGCACTGAGGTTAAAGTCATTATCGAGATGGAACACAGCCTCTTAACTGGATAGGTGTTAAAACTGACAGTAACATCTCCCTGAAAAATGAAAAATTCTTTCCACTCGCATAGTTTTCTATTACTTCACCTTCTCACTAACAACTACCGCTACCCTTAGGTTATCCTATTATTTAAAAACCTGCAAAGGAAATGGAAGAAAGCCCATTCTCTTGTAGGAAGCCAATTTAAGTTCTAAAAATTTAAGTTCTGAAGACTTCCTATAATAAACCTTGTCCTGCTATTGCAAGTCCTGTCCTTAAGCCCCAAGTGTGTGGAAATTGGTTGCTGTTAATGGTGGATATGCATCCTACATATGCTTGGAGTAACTCTCAATGAGAACCTCACTCAGAGAGCCTTTCCCTAAAGGAAGTCCTGCCCAGGGAACTGCACTTGACTGACAGTTCTAAGGTCCTATGAGGCAGCTCCCTAGTGTTCACTAGCTTCCTGGGTGTTATTAGAATCCAAAAATGGCCACAGGATGACAAGACTCTCTGAATACATTTTTGCTGAAGATACTCAAGCCCTTTTTTTTTCTTGACAAGAGCTGGTTTGTGCAACCATACCTGGTTTACACAACCAAACTGGAGGCCACCATACTCCACCATGTACCAATACATCTCAAGAGACGGAAGTGGCAGCTCAGGGGCGAGCCTTCCCTGTAATGGAACCACTATTATCAAATTTCCTTCTAGGTGAATTACGAACTACTCCCTCTCTCATGGCTTTTTGGCAAGGGCTCAAAACATACCTGTTTCGTCTGGCATTTGGCTGATGGGTGGATGTGTGCCCTTTGCACCTCTACAATAGTGCTGGGGCTTGACTACTTCCCTGGATTATTTCATGTCCCGTTCTCCCCCCCAATGGTTTGACAGTGTGTGTTGGGTTTTTGCTTTGTTTTTATGTTTTAGTGTTTAATGTTCAAACTAATGTTATGTTTTGTTTTGATGTTTTCTATTTATTGTTGTGATACGTTGAACATTTATTATAGAGTTCTGTAAACCGACTTGGGCATTTGCTTTGACATGGGAAAGACGGGATAAAAATTTTTCAGATAAATAAAAAAATACATACAACTTAAGGCTTTGCCTAAACTGAGCGGACTGCAAATTACAGATGCTAGCTGTGCTCCTCTATCACTTTCAATATATATAAAACTACAAGGACAAGATCCAAACAGTACAATACTGTCAACGTTTATGACCCATACCATGGCCTATTCGATTTAATCTGAGGATTTTCTGTCTATTTGCGTTAAATATATTCAAATATTATTTTCTCTCCACTCTCATGACTGTTAGGCATCTACGGAATGAAGCATGTTCAGCAACCATATGACTAATAGTCTGGGGGAGGCGCCAAGGAAAATGTATTTACAGCAGCAGAGACAGCTTGGCGAAATTTACAGAGCCAGTTTAGACAGCGACTGACCCTAATTCTGACAAGAGGGTATTCATCAACATTCAAAAAGCCAGTAGGGACCCTATAAGAACATAAGAAAAGTCCTGCTGGATCAGGTCAAGCACCCAACTAGACCAGCATTCTGCTTCCCACTTTGGATCATCAGCTGCCTCTGCAAAGCCCACAAGAAGAAGCTAAAGTTTCCTTCCCACCATTGGTCCTCTGCAACTGGTATTCAGAGATAAGTTGCTGCTGACCCCAGAGGCGTCAAATAGCCATTGTGATTAGTAGACCTTTCTTCTATGAATTTGGCCAATCCCCTTTTAATGCCAACCATTATGCAACAAATTCCACAGATTAGCTGGGTGCTATGTGAAGAAGTGCATGCACTGTCCATCCTGAATCTCCCAGCAATCAGTTTCATTGGATGACTACAAGCTCTACTATTGAAAGAGAGAAAACCTTCTCTTTTTCCACATCACACACAGCTCTGTCTCAATCATGTCTCTCCTTTAACTCTCTTTTTGCCAGGCTAAAAAGCCCTCAGAGCTGTAACCTTTCCTCATAAGAACAGTGCTCCAATCCTGTGTCCTCTTTTGCACTTTTTCCAGTTCTACAACATCCTTCTTGAGAAACAGCAACCAGAACAGTAGACATTATTCCACATGTGGCTGCACCACAGATCTCAAAGCCCTAAACCCTCCCCACCCCATGCCACACAGCATCCACCATATAGCAATGCAAAATAAATCCAAAGGCAGTGAAGGTTAGTTTAGTAGACAGGGAAGATGCTGTCATTGTGTTTGTGTCATTTCTATGGTCTGCGGTGTGCTAGCATAGTAAATATTTCTAGTATTAACAGGAACTAATGTCTTCCAACTCTGCCATCCTCTGAAACTTGTAGGAAGAGAGAAGTTGAACAGATGGGAAAAGATCTAACCCAAGAAAAAGCCCTGTGGGTCCTTGCTTAGTATTTCCTCTCATTCTCATACACATTCATTAAGGAACAATTCATCTGAAACCCAATTACACACATCTGTAGCCAGATATACTGTGGCCTATGCAGACAAGAAATTGCCAGAGAGACAGAAAATACATGTAGGTAGTCTAATATGCTTAAAATTAATTTAGTACACAATCCTAACCCCTTATGTCTGTGCTTTCCAGTACTGACTCCAAGGTAAGGGAAGCTCCAAGGTAAGGGAAGAAACATTCCACTACTTTGAGGCCTCCGTGAGTGACACCCAACTGCAGGATGCAGCACATGTCCCATTGGCACCACTATGCCAGTGCTGGAAAGCACTGACATAAGGGGTTAGGATTGCACCCTTAATTGCATGACTTTTTAGAGAATAATTGGGACAATAAAGCCTGGATGCTTTTTCTTATAAAAGGGCTAGAGACTCTAAAAAACAGAAAACAAGGGGACTTAAATATTTTTAGAGAAGGCTTCCTTTTTTAGATAAGGACCTGGAATATCCCTAAAGGATACAAGCTCCACAGCCAACCACTATCCAGGTCTACAGCCCGAACTGTAGTGTGGATGAGATTTAAGACATGTCTCATATAGTATTCTCATTCAGAAGCTGGAATTGGTAGAGGTTTTTTGGGGATTGTGCAGACCTGGGCTTATTGCCACGTAACGTGTGAAATGGCTCTCAGGGTCTTCATTCAAAGATCAATAAAGGGACACTATTTTTGTTTGTATCCAAGTATATAGCATTTAACCAGTCCACTGTGAATTTTCAAATGCAGCTATTTTAGAAGTGACTGAAGCATTATGGTTAGTTTCAGTTTGAGTTAGTGTATGCTTAGAAATAATCTCTTGGACCTAAATTCCACTAAACTGAAGGAGACCCATTCCCAGGCAAGTATGCATGAGATTGCAGGCTAGATGTCACAGAGACCCCATATCATCTTGCACACGTACGGTTTCATTTTTCACTGTTCAGTTAACTAGGGTCTACCGGATTCCAGTGTCATTTGACTGATAACCTCAGATTAAAAAATGATATGTAATGGTGTTTGAATGAGCATTCAATGTATCATTGAACAAGTATGAAGAGATACACATGCAGATATTTTAACTTTATACCCCTTTGGGGAGCCGGTCATGATCCCCACACTCTAGAAGGATAAAAACAACAAACAAAAAACACATGCAAATTCCAGCTACAGGTGAGACTAATTATTTATGTGGGTTCCATTCCAAGCACTTTTGGATGGCAAAAAAAAAACAAAAAAAACAACACACTATAGCAAATCAATTTAAAAAAAGAAGTTTCTTTGCTCTGGTGATTTAAAAACAGCCTTGCTGACCATTATGATGTAAGATAAGAGTCATTAAGAAGACAATCCATCAATCACTCATCATCCAAGGGCTTACAAAGGTGCTTCACTCAGCCCCTCCCTTCACCAATGCAAAATGATCACCTTTCTTTCACATGCTCAAGGGGAAGGGAGGGGTCCACTGGAGAGAGAAGGATTGATGAATTGTCAGCCAGCTGCCAGCCTCTCTCTCTCATTAAGGAGGCTATTGTTAAACGACTGTTCCGTTTTTTAAACTGATTTTAAAGGGATGCATTTTCCCCTTCTTCAGGGATCAGCACATTCCTTCTCATTTGCAGGAGGCCATTAGTGGAGTCAAATCCGTGTATTAAAAATCCATGTATAAATAGGCTGGACCTGTATATTGAGTTGGACCCAAAGTGCTTTGGCATGAGTGAAAGGTATTTTGGTTTCTGCAAGATGCCTCTGCTTTCTGCTGGTTCCCCCCCCCCTCCTTTTTGCAGACCCCTACACTGCATCCTACACTGTTCCAGTCTTCCAACCCTCAAGAGTAACTTTTAGGGGACCCAGTGGACTGCAGTGGAGAGAAAGGGACAGGAAAGCTTCACTGTACAATGAAGGATCCATGCCAATAAGTTTTTGTATAGTGGGCCAACTTAAACAAATCAATAGCTTAAGTAGCATTTTAAAAGAATGGTATGAGACAAATTCACAGAAGATGTATCCTGGAAGATCACCCCTTGATCAGACTTTGGTGCTGCAATTCCTTGTCGAGAAACATCTGGCCACTAGGGGCTCTAGACTTTTTGCAGCCTTTGTTGATTTTAAGGCTGCTTTTGACCTAATCCCTAGATCAAGGCTATGGGATAAGTTTGCAGCTTCATCTATTGATCGTCGGTTATTGTTGCTTATGGTTAGCTTATATAGCAACTCGGGCATAAGGATTAGGTGTTCATCTAGAGGTCATTTAACGAAACCAATTTTTGTTAATAAAGGGGTCAGACAGGGCTGTGTTCTTGCCCCCCTTTTATTTAATTTTTATATAAATTCACTGATTACCTCCTTTGATGATCTGGCTTTACATCCTCCAAAGCTTGCTGATCGTCACGTCCCTGTTCTGGCATATGCTGACGATGTACTTATATTATCGAGAACACAGGTTGGCATGAGGAGGGCCCTTCGCCATTTAGCCCTGATTAGCTCACAGGAGAAATTGATCATTAATTCTGATAAAACAAAGGTGTTGGTTTTTGCCAGACACTATAAGGCCCATCGATGGCTCCTAAATGGGAAACCCATCGAGCAGGTTAAATTAATAAAATACCTGGGGGTGATTTTTCACTATCAAGGTGGCCGTTTGGCCCATAAAAACTATGTCGGTCAATCAGCACAGAAAACATCTGGTGCCATTTATCGTTTTTATTCATCCAAAGGCGCCAAATTTCTCCCTGCGGCTCTAAGGCTGCATAATGCTAAAACTAGGGCTCAATTGCTTTATGGTTCTGAGATCGCCCCATATTTAAACACCAGGTCTTTAGAGGTGATCCAGACCAAATTTTTGCGTCAACTGATGTATGTCCCCCGATGTGTGCCGAATACCATGGTTAGGCTGGAATCTGGTACCCCAAGTATAGAGATGTCGATGTGGCTAAATGCCTTGCATTATTTCTTGAAGATTCTCTCAAGACAGTGTAATTTTACTCATTTGATCTTTTTGGATCCCTTTATAGGCTCCTGGGAAAAGAGGTGCCTGGATTACTTTAATTTTTGCAATCTTTCCCCTGAGCCTTTAACAATGATGAGCCTGGGAGACGCAAAAGAAATTTTGCGTCAGAGGTTGGTGGATCTTGAAATGAGATCTGCGAGAGCCAGACTTTCTACATATGTTTTTCTTGGAGATCAAGCTCTTATGCTTTCTCCTGCCAGTTATTTTTATAACATCGTTATTCCAAAATTCAGAATTGCTTTTACTCAAGCCAGGTGCAATGCACTCCTATCAGCAGTTCTTTTGGGGCGTTACACAAAGCGTCCTTATTCAGAGAGACTGTGCCCCTGCCATAATAATGTGGTGGAGACAACTGCCCACATTATTCTGCAATGTCCAAATTATGATGATTTGCGATATAAATTTATTTCCCCGGTTTTTGGCGCTGTAACGGGAATGCAGGTGGAGGAGCAGCTTGCCTTTCTGCTGTCTGATGTAAATCCTGATATATCGCTCAGGGTGGCCCATTTCTGTCATGCTGCACAGTTGATAAGAAAGAAAATTGAGAGTATAAATTGATGATTTTATGATTTTATATATGCGTAAAGGGATGTTGGTTTTAATTTTGTGTATTTTGTTGTGTTGTTTTGTGACTAGCTGGTCGGATGACCGTTAATAAAGTATCTATCTATCTAAAGAAGATGTATCTCACCACGGATAGTTGCCCTGACAAGTCAATAAAGCTTCTAAGCAATACCACAGATTTACTGGATGATGGGACAAACCATCATAAGCGGTCTTCTGAGCTTCTCAAAACACCTGGCTAGCCATGATGGGGAGACAGAATGCCGGATAACATGGCCTCTGGGTCTGACCCAATCAGCCAATCTTCTCATACAGATCCCCAAAACAATACACTGGATCACTCCTACTTCAGTACATCAGCTGCACAGACCAGTTTGACTAGTATTTCCAGTGTCGTGACTCAAGAATGCACTGAATAATTAAATGTATGCACAGTTAGCAGTTAATGCTTTTTTTTCACACCAAAATATATTAATAATAATAATAAACTTTATTTATATCCCACCCTTAAGAACATAAGAACAGCCCCACTGGATCAGGCCATAGGCCCATCTAGTCCAGCTTCCTGTATCTCACAGTGGCCCACCAAATGCCCCAGGGAGCACACCAGATAACAAGAGACCTCATCCTGGTGCCCTCCCTTGCATCTGGCATTCTGACTTAACCCATTTCCAAAATCAGGAGGTTGCTCATACTCATCATTGCTTGTAACCCATAATGGATTTTTCCTCCAGAAACTTGTCCAATCCCCTTTTAAAGGCGTCTAGGCTAGACACCAGCACCACATCCTGTGGCAAGGAGTTCCACAGACCAACCACACGCTGAGTAAAGAAATATTTTCTTTCGTCTGTCCTAACCCGCCCAACGCTCAATTTTAGTGGATGTCCCCTGGTTCTGGTATTATGTGAGAGTGTAAAGAGCATCTCCCTATCCACTCTGTCCATTCCCTGCATAATTTTGTATGTCTCAATCATGTCCCCCCTCAAGCGTCTCTTTTCTAGGCTGAAGAGGCCCAAACGCCGTAGCCTTTCCTCATAAGGAAGGTGCCCCAGCCCCGTAATCATCTTAGTCGCTCTCTTTTTGCACCTTTTCCATTTCCACTATGTCTTTTTTGAGATGCAGCGACCAGAACTGGACACAATACTCCAGGTGTGGCCTTACCATAGATTTGTACAATGGCATTATAATACTAGCCGTTTTGTTCTCAATACCTTTCCTAATGATCCCAAGCATAGAATTGGCCTTCTTCACTGCCGCCGCACATTGGGTTGACACTTTCATCAACCTGTCCACCACCACCCCAAGATCTCTCTCCTGATCTGTCACAGACAGCTCAGAACCCATCAGCCTATATCTAAAGTTTTGATTTTTTGCCCCAATGTGCATGACCTTACACTTACTGACACTGAAGCGCATCTGCCATTTTGCTGCCCATTCTGCCAGTCTGGAGAGATCCTTCTGGAGCTCCTCACAATCACTTCTGGTCTTTACCACTCGGAAAAGTTTGGTGTTGTCTGCAAACTTAGCCACTTCACTGCTCAACCCTGTCTCCAGGTCATTTATGAAGAGGTTGAAAAGCACCGGTCCCAGGATAGATCCTTGGGGCACACCGCTTTTCACCTCTCTCCATTGTGAAAATTGCCCATTGACACCCACTCTCTGCTTCCTGGCCTCCAACCAGTTCTCAATCCACTAGAGGACCTGTCCTCTAATTCCCTGACTGTGGAGTTTTTTCAGTAGCCTTTGGTGAGGGACCGTGTCAAACGCCTTCTGAAAGTCCAGATATATAATGTCCACGGGTTCTCCCGCATCCACATGCCTGTTGACCTTTTCAAAGAATTCTATAAGGTTCGTGAGGCAAGACTTACCCTTACAGAAGCCATGCTGACTCTCCCTCAGCAAGGCCTGTTCGTCTATGTGTTTTGAGATCCTATCTTTGATGAGGCATTCCACCATCTTACCCGGTATGGATGTTAGGCTGACCGGCCTATAGTTTCCCGGGTCCCCCCTCTTTCCCTTTTTAAAAATAGGCGTGACATTTGCTATCCTCCAATCTTCTGGCACCGTGGCCGTTTTGAGGGACAATTTGCATACCTTAGTCAAGAGATCTGCAACTTCATTCTTCAATTCCTTGATAACCCTTGGGTGGATGCCATCAGGGCCCGGTGACTTATTGATCTTTAATTTATCAATGAGGTCTGAAACATCTTCTCTTTTAACCTCTATCTGACTTAACTCCTCGGTTAGGAGGGGCCGATCGGGCAGTGGTATCTGCCCGAGGTCTTCTGCCGTGAAGACAGATGCAAAGAACTCATTTAATTTCTCTGCCATCTCTAAGTCTCCTTTTATCTCCCCTTTCCCTCCCTCACCATCCAGAGGGCCAACCGCTTCTCTGGCGGGTTTCCTGCTTCTAACATATTTGAAGAAGCTTTTATTATTCCCCTTAATGTTGCTGGCCATGCGTTCCTCATAGTCTCTCTTGGCCTCCCATATCACCTTCTTACATTTCTTTTGCCACAGTTTATGTTCCTTTTTATTCTCCTCATTAGGGCAAGACTTCCATTTACGGAAGGAAGCTTCCTTGCCCTTCACAGCCTCTCTAACTTGGCTGGTTAGCCATGCGGGCACCCTCCTGGATTTAGTGGAACCCTTCTTTCTTTGCGGTATACACCTCTCCCCAAAGGGACCCAGGGCGGCTTACAACATGTTAAAAACAGATTAAAAACATAATTTAACAACAAATAAAAATGTATTAAAACACATTAACAGATACCATAAAAACAGTAGTCAGATAAAAAGTCAGATAAAAAGAGCAAAACGCAGCAAATCATAGAGGAATCAGGCCTGTAAAAATACTAAAAGATATATTACATTACAAATCAAGGCACTTTTAAAGGAAGTGCCTAGGATGTATTACGTCGGCAATACTCACTCAGTGCGTACAATGAAAGGATTATTCCAGCCAGGCAAAATCCTTCAAAAAACCTGAGTGTGCTGAACATCGTCACATTCACGGAAAGGGCCACAGTCAGTCCAAATATCAAAATGAAAAGGACAGAGAAGAGCAGCACTGGCCGACGACCAACCCTACAAAAAAATAAAAGGGAAACAAAGCCATATGTGTATTATTCTATGCTCAATATAATATTTTGCAAGTTAGAATTCCCATCAGCTTTTGAATCCATTTTTTAAATGTACTCTCAAGACATTCACATTTTTATAGTAGCTTCACCTCTGCTCTGTCTCAATTCTTAGATCACAAAAAAGACACAACTACAGAGAAAACAACAAGAAATGCTCTCCAAAGAAGCTACTGTATACCTGGCTCTTAAACAGTCTGCTGTGCAAGGGAGGGGCTTAATCTCAGCTGGAGCTGATGACAATTAGTTGACAGATTGCAGCCATTATCCAGATAAGATCAAAGTCCCAACATCTAATCTAGTCTCAAGTACCTAACATGTTTAATAAACCGTAGTTCTAGACTCTGCTGGTTGCCAAGCAACAGTAAGATTTCCTGCATGCTCATCTTTGTTCACGCTATTTAAATGTAAGGAAGACAAGCTTTGGTTGAAGGAAGGAAGAAATCAGGAAAGGTCAATTTTGCGTAATCACTATTTTTTAACCTTTAGAGATGGGGGGGATTTCAAGCTAACTTTTTGATTGTGCAAAGATTACAGTGATGTCTCTCTCTTTCTCCACAGAAGCATACTCACCAATGCTGCAACCCTACCTAAGAGTAAGCACCACTGAAGATCAAAGGACTTACTTCTGAATAAACATGCACAGAATTGGATTGCACAAAGAATAGAATGTGCATCAGAACGTGCATATATTTGAACCCGCATTGCTTTTCAATGGGATACACATACAAACGTGTATCTCTCACACAGCTAATCACATATTAAAAGTACAACTAAAATTTGAGCAGTGTGTAAGAATTAAGTTACTAAATTAAGGGCGCAATCCTAACCCCTTACGCCAGTGCTTTCCAGTGTTTAGGGATTGTGCACTAAGCTACTTAAGAATTGTTCCATGAAGCCTTTTGTAGAACTTCTCGGGTCCCCATTCTCTACTGAAACTAAACTTAAGTTCAGCCAAGTGAAAAAACTACATTTTCTTCCTCTGCTCACCCCCGGCCTTCATTTCCATCTCCATTCTCTGCTGTCTCTCTTGTGCTAATATATAAAGGGTGAGCCTCTCAGGGCAGGAACCTGACCTCTCATTCTGTATGTCCCATGCACATGGATGGTACTAAACAATAAATAAGTTACTCTTCTCCAAAAGTATGATTTGCTGAAAAAGTAAATGAAAATCTTCTGTTTTTTATTATTAGAAGTAGCAACATTTTCCACCTGGTTTTCGGATCTATACTGTATATCATTTGTCAAACTTCTGTTTTCTTATAGATGGTGGATCCCTAGAGTAAAATGGAGTGAGAATTCATGTGCTTATGAGAGTGTAACTGCCCAATCTGCCCAACTGAGGAAAGGCTACGGCGTTTGGGCCTCTTCAGCCTAGAAAAGAGGCACCTGAGGGGGGACATGATCGAGACATACAAAATTATGCAGGGGATGGACAGACTGGATAGAGAGATGCTCTTTATACTCTCACATAACACCAGAACCAGGGGACATCCACTAAAATTGAGTATTGGGAGAGTTAGGACAAAAGGAAATATTTCTTTACTCAGCACGTGGTTGGTCTGTGGAACTCCTTGCCACAGGATGCGGTGATGGCGTCTGGCCTGGACGCCTTTAAAAGGGGATTGGACAAGTTTCTGGAGGAAAAATCCATTACGGGTTACAAGCCATGATGTGCATGTGCAACCTCCTGATTTTAGAAATGGGCTATGTCAGAATGCCAGATGCAAGGGAGGGCACCAGAATGAGGTCTCTTGTTATCTGGTGTGCTCCCTGAGGCATTTGGTGGGCCGCTGTGAGATACAGGAAGCTGGACTAGATGGGCCTATGGCCTGATCCAGTAGGGCTGTTCTTATGTTCTTAACTACAATTCCCAGGAAGCCTTGCAGGTCTCTTGTTATCAGGTGTGCTCCCTGGGGCATTTGGTGGGCCGCTGTGATATACAGGAAGCTGGACTAGATGGGCCTATGGCCTGATCCAATGGGGCAGTTCTTATGTTCTAATCATATCCCCTACCATTACCAAGAATGCAGCCATGCTGACAGAGCATGTGCTGCATGCTATAGTGTGGAAGGGGATCCGGTAAGTAAAAAATATTTTCTACTTATCTCTGCAGAGGCCTCCTGGTGGCCTATGGGTCTCCTCAGAACCATAGCAGCTATATAGCTGGAATAATCCTGAGCAAAGAAAAGAGGCAGGGAGGGTTGGGAAAGAGGGGATAGGATGCTAACATATGCTGGTGATGCTGAGATCCATCCCTCCCCTTCCCGGCCCACAACCTGTGCCTACCACCAACTTACTGGCACCAGTTGAGCCCCTGGGAGTTATTGCAGCACACATCGTGCCTGTCACCATTTGCAGCAGTGAGAGGAAGCACACAATATTGGTCTAGCTTTCATGTGCTTCCTCCCACATAAGGGGCCATGCGCTGCCAGAACAGGAGTTCAAGAAGTGCAAGGCCTAGATAGGACAATAGTTGGCATCCTTCAGTCTCGGGAAAGAACAGCATTTCAAGTAAGCTTTCATTTTTCCCACTCTGTCTACCTACCTCCATTTAAAAACAAAAAATAACTCTCTTTATGTTACATCTTGGCAGAGAGCATGGCTAGGCATTTCTGTCTCCACTGCAAAGCCATTACAGCTTAATAAAAATGGGCTGATGGCCAACTCTAGTGCAAGAAGCCCAACTTAAGCAATCTGTTATCTCCAATGTCTTCTTTAAAAATTTAGAATTACTTCATTCTGCACAACAACATAATCCATTAATGACAAGTCATCTGTAAAATATTTTTGCCATCATGATACAAGCACTGAAGAGGAATGCTATGAGAGAGGCAAGAGCCAAACCACTGAAGAAAAAGAAGAAGAAATTTATTTGTAATTAGTAATTTAATGACACTTTTAGGTTGAGAAATTTATCCCCTTTAATCTGGGTATGAACTCTCACTTACCAGTCAGCTATACATCCTGTTATTAGGTAGCCAAAGATTAACCCTACAAGCAGAGAGAATTTTGCAATGTGGACTTTCCAGGCAGACTCGCAAACAAGGTTCCACTAGAAAAAGAATGAGAGAAAGATATTCAAGATGTGCATCCTTATTCTCATATAATTCGCATGAAACACAACTACATACAGTCACAGCTAAAGCCTTCCACAGTTATATTAAACTGACGGTTACTGGGTATCAATATGTTGACTCTCATACAAGGCTCATAATTTAAGTGTCTTGGTGGACCAGACCATGAACGATCCAGCCTGGCATTCTGCTCTCAAATGCCTGTGGCAGCACACAAACACAGTATAACATTTATTGTTCACATTTACACATTGTCTTTATTTACACATTTACTTAGTGCAAGGAGCTCAGAGCACTCCAAGTGCCTCTTCCTTTTATCCTTACAACAAGCTAGTGAAGTATGATAGGCTAAGGGAGAGTAACTTGCCCAAGGTCACTCAGACAACTGTCACAGCTGAAAAGAGATTAGATCCCAGATCATCCAGTCCAAGTCCAACACATTGACCACAGCACTACACCAACTCTCAATGATAGTCACCCATGTTGCTTGTTCCCAGCATCTGGTTTCAGAACTATGCTGTTTCTGTACAGGGAGGCTACCATGGGCAGTATGTTCAATAAATGTATCATTCATTCATTCAAATCTAGTGACTATTGCCATGTCTTGTGGTATGAAATTCCACAGGTTTGTACTTCCTTTTGCCTGTCTTGAAATTATTACTAAGCAAGGTCATTGTTTGATCCTGAGTTCTAGAATTACCATTAAAAAAAAATCTTCTCTACATTCTTTCTCCCAGATACTACAATTTCGAAACCTCCTTATAGGTGTGTCTCTTAACTTTGTACATATTTGCCATAACCCAGTCATCTTTAATAAAAGAAGAAGAAAAAAAGAGCACCGAACTCATTAGCTTTTTCCTGTAACAAAAGTTTCCCTTGCTTTGGAAATTTGAGTTGCTCTTAAACAGCTACAAATATACCAAATAAGTGTTCAAGACAGCTTCCAAGAGCAGTGGTTTTCAAACTTTTTAGCACCAGGAGTCCAGGACCCACTTTAGAATGACAGTCTGTTGGGACGCACTGGAAGTGATGTCATTAACATAGAAGTGATGTCATGGCCAGAAGTGACATCATCAATTTAGGTTTCAAACCTAAGTTGTAATCAGCCAATAGTCCCATTACACAGCATGCCCGTGCTGTTATTTTGTATAGCTCGGAAATCAAACATTCTAGCTCAGAAGACAAAACAGAAAGGAGACTTGAATCCTTCTCCAAGCACACAGTCCTTCCCCCTTTCCTGCATCCCATCTTCCCATCACTTCAGGGCAAAGCACCATGCCTCTCTCTAGCAAGAGCCTGCCCTGTCCAGCAGTTCTGTACCCTGTACTCTCAATGGCAGCTGAGTAAGGTGCTATGTGACCCATCTGAAATTAGCTCATTACCAACCTAGTGGGTCCTGAACTACACTTTGAGAAACACTGTCCTAGAGAATTCTTTTTGTTCTGTAGAGTGGATATCAGTTCAAAAGAGACATACCACCCAGTAAGTATGAAAATATGAGTTTGGGAAGTTTGCACACTTCTCCTTTATTACAAGCTGATCCAATACATTGCATCACCTTTCTAGATTCATGTCACGTGGTCAACAGGGTGAATCCTGAAGAGACATTTGGACTAGACCTGTCAACCCATTAAGGAAATAAGGAATCTTTGTGGTGAAATAAAAATTAGAGTATCTCAACAGAAGCAACAGTTTGAGGACTATTTAACTGAAGATTTAACACAGACTAATCACTCACTGTAAAGTAGCTTAATTGCATCAATCCTGTTACTACTGAAAGTCCTTTCAGAGTGGGCAATTAAGTCTAAAAAGTTGCAAGTTTTAACCTGAAGGAAAAGAGCTGATTGATTCATCATATTTTGTTATCAACTAATACCTGTACTTTGCCTAAGAAATAAGCCAACTCCTGCTTCCCATTCTTCTATAAAATGGGGGAAGTCAGAGTTAGGACTGACCTAAGGGAGGCAGCATTAAAATGCACAAGCAATGAAGGAAAGTAATATTTGAGACCATCCTATATAAAGCATCTTCAGCATACCATCTTGCTATTCCAGAAAGGTTTCCAACTGATGCAGGATAATAAGAAAGCATGAGTGAAATTTTGTCCCATTAAGCCAAACATGCTCAACAAGCTGTTAAGAGAACTTTTGCAAGAGAGAGAACAAGCAGAAGGGAATATAAAACATGGCACCAGAGTGTCTGATTCTCGACCGCCTTCATATAGCTGGGGATAATGTTTCCCAGGCTTACACACCAGCTGGAAAGCATGTGGAACTCACAGTCCATATCACAAGGCAGCAAGGCTAAACCACATTAACAGGATTCCCCCAGATTTCTCCACAAAGCCTCTTTTCATGATAGAAACTTGGTCTCACCACCGCTTTTTGCATAAGGAAATTTGTAAACATCCTCTGTATATACAGTTAAGCTACATAAAAAAATATGAGTTTTCCTATAGGCTAAGCCAAACACTATGTAAAATTTAAACTTCTACCAGTCTGTTGACTTATACAACATAAGGAAAAAGACATCTGTTGTATGAATATGTTTTTGTCCTGCAGTACCGCAGCACCAACACATAGACACTCTTGCAACACCACCCAATTACCAGCAGTAAAAAAGTGTGACTACAGTTACAGTGGTTAAGTTCTGAGTTTCTGGAGGCAAGCAGATTTACAGATGAATTAGTTTTACTTGCCATGTGTTACTTTACAATTTTCAAAAACCCGAGTCCATAGCTGTTATGTGAGATATGGGATCTTTGCCTGCAAGTGTTGAAAGAAACTATTCAGTGTTCTATTTAAGCATTTTTATTGTGCCTGATTTTATCAAAATTTTAGGCCATTATTATCTTTAACTGGAGTTTTCAAAATAACTTTAAAATCACTTACAGCCCAATATTATCCACATGCTCCACTGCTGCAACTAGCATTCTGGTGACGGAGAGCACTTTATGGCACCCACGTGCCATTCTAGCCATGCACTTCTGGGCCACTGCCACCACAGACAGTAGGGAGAACCCTGCATGCAGTGGCAGTGAGGAAAGGCCCTGCTGACATTGGTAAGTTAGCAGAGTGGGCGGAACAGTACAGGGGGGTGGGATGTTCAGGGGGAGGGATGGGGGCATGTTGAAGGTAACCTGACCCAAACAACTTGCATCAGATGCTATCCCCTTCAGAACCTGCCAACACACTCCCCCTTTGTCTCCTCAGACTGACATCCCTTAGAAAGCTGGTACAGATCCAAGGAGATCCATTGGCAATCACCACAGTATGATTGGTGATTGCCTTTAAAAGGGAAATGGACAGATTTCTGGAGGAGAACTCCATCACAGGCTACAAGCCAATTAGCTGGTCACTCATTATGAGGGCTGGGTAGGAATTTTTTTCTGTCATCCGAATTGGTCGTGGATGGCAGTTTTTTCGCCTACCCTAGACTGGCGAGGGAGGGAAGGTATATTCAGTAGATTTCAGGCATTAAAAATTGGTCACTGTGTTTAATAAAGTAACATAAGTTCAACTCAAATACAATCTGGTGTCTTGGCTGGGGGGCTGTGAGGGTAAATAGAATGCTAGATGCAGGGAGGTGGCAGCAAGATGCAAGTATCTTGGGGTCTTGTGTGTGCTCCCTGAGGCATCTAGTGGACTGCTGTGAGATACAGGAAGCTGGACTAGATGGGCCCTGGGCCTGATCCAGAAGAGCAGGGCTCTTCTTATGTTCTTATGAGGGCCTCATGGAGGAATAAGGAAAAATATTTTCCCTTCCTTCTCCCAAGCCTCCTAACTGCCCACCACCACCACAGCATGCAGCACGGATTGTTTTGGTGAGGCTGCATGCTACGGTGGGGAAATCAATAGGATTAGGTTGTTAATAATTCCAGCTTCTCTCTTATTCCCAATCTCTCCCTCCACTTGTAAGGTACTCCCTGCCATCCATACCTTTTAGCACTACAAAACAAAACTCTTGCCAGCCAACCCTTCCCCCCTTCCACACACAAAATCTCAGACAGGATAGCAATTATTATGAAACTATGGAAACATAAGACAATCACTAGGCGGCAATCATTTTTGAAATTATCTAAACAGTGGATCTAAAACCAGAACTTGACAAACCTGAACAAAAATGGTATACATCATTTTTCAGAGCCACTGCAAGAGCTGGACTGTGGCAGATCTCTACAAAGAGCTGATTCTACAGTGAAAAGCACTAAAGAGAAGGTCCGATTTCCCAAAGTCTTTACTTCATCCACCAATGGAACTTTCAGCAAGATCCCTCCCGATATTTTAAGAGGCAGGAGGGCTCATTTTGAGATTGGCATTCCTTATATAGTTCAAGCACCTAAGCCCTTCTGGTGGGTTGTGTCAAATGACTGTGTCAGCACTTTGCAAGCGATACTATCAGATTTGTATTACAGCAGCAGTAGATCAGCACCTGAGACCCAAATGCAGAGGGTCCCAAAGTGAGCACTGCGATGCCCAGGGCATCATGAGGCACTCAGCGAGGTGTCACCAGACGCCTATCACCTGGCAATGAGACTGTGACATGAGCCTCCAAACAGTGGCAGGGGGCTTAGCATGGTGGGCAGAGCTGCAGCACGTGAAAACCATGTGCTGGGAAAAGTTCTCCCATCCACCTTGCCCCTCTTACTGCTATTTTGAAGCCTGCATTTGGTCTCGGAACCAGGAAGTAAATGGCGGTGATGTCATTGCACAACATGTTTAGCATCAGTGCAACTTACTTCCTGAGGGCTTCGAAGCAGCATCGCAGGACCTACCTACCCACTGCCATACTGACTGGGTAAACATGGAAGTTTGGGCTTACCTGTGAATTCCCCTTCTCATCACTTCCCGAATGGCTCAGTCTTAGCATACTGACTAGGTAAAGAAGGACCTTTGCCAGGGGAAAAGCAACTATCTCGAGAGACCTCAACAACTGCCACCCATAGGACACAGCCAAAGCCATTTTGGCACTGCTGCATCGGGGGGGGGGGGGGTGAAGAATGGATAAGATTGAGAATCTTTCCTTCTTTACACATATCCCAATCAAAGTCACTAAAATGAGAATTAGTTTCTTGAAAGCAATTGGAAGATTATCATTAAGCCTACTTACCCATCCTCTCAGTTCCTTTGGCATAGGCAGTACGTGATTGCCTTTAGACATGCAAACACTGTCCCATTCTCAGTCAGGGCTGGCCCAAGACCAAGACAGCATACCAAATGCTGCCCCCTTACCTGATGATGTACCAGTTTCTGCTCCTTCCACTCTCCAAGGTTCTAGCTAAGAACTCTTCCTCTTTTCACATTTCCTCTGTTCCCTTCCTCTTTTTCCAATCCAGGGAGTGTAAGAAAGAGAAACAGCGGAGGCAGGTAGACATGGGTACTCTGCACCAATGTGCTGGCTGAGGTGACCTTTTCAGTTGGGCTCATGGATGGGCCAGCTCTGCTCAGACTAGTTATTATCACTCTCAAATGCCTGTGGGAAGTCTGTGTTAACTCCTACATTAACTAACTTCTAGGACAGTGGCCCAGCTAAATTGGTGCCTGTAATAGAGTGAAATGCATGCAAACACATTGTACTCTTAGAGTAAAGCTGTTTCCCTCTCTATCTCCATTGTGGTTAGACACAGAGGAGAAAGGAATGCTGCAGCCCCAGGCCATGTATTGATTTCATGGTTTCTTGGTAATTGATTTATTCTACTGCTTTTGATCTTGTGGTCTGATTCTCAACTATAATTCTATTCTAAATATGGTGCTTAAGTTCTGCCTTAAATGGAGAGGGGACACACACCAGAAAACAGAATCACACTGGCAGCTCTTCAGTACATCCAATCCTAACACATTCTATAAAATCATCCAGTGCGTAATCTATACACCTTCAATTAAAATTAAATTATTTTTAACAAAAAGGAGCTAGAAGTTCTACAAATTACTATATTTTTTAAATCTAACAGTCAGTAGTTAACAGCAACATTAAGGGCCCAATCCTATCCAACTTTCCAGTGCAAATGGAAATCGCAGTGCAGCCCAAGCGAACAAGGGCGTAACCCTAACCATGTGTTAGTCCGGCGCAAGTCTCTTGCTGTAAATGTGTCACAAAGCACATTTGCACCTCCTTCTGTGTCAGCTGGGCCAGCGCAGGGACACGAGCCAGCCCACAGAGGCTGCATTCAGCCTCCGTGCCAACCTGGGGAGGGAAGCTTGCGTCGACCAAGTTTGGCCACCGCAGGGGACTGGGGAGGGTGGGGAGGAGGTGGGAGAGAAGCACTCCTGGACAGGGGAAGGCAGGCGGAGGGTGTTCCAGGGGGTAGGTGGGTGGTGAGCTGGAGGAGGGGCTGGGGCCCGGCAGTTATGCCAGATCCCAACCCCATTCCCTGAGCAGCGCAGAGTAGCTCCAAGCTGCTCCATTCTCCTCATTCTTGTGTCACCTTCTATGGTGGTGAAGGTCCAAGGAGACCCACTGGGGCTGTGGTGGCTTACCTAGGGTAAGGGGAAGAGTTTCCCCTTGCATCTGGCTGAGCCACTTCTGACCCCAATCTTGTGCTGGATACAGTGCAGGCCTCCCGCCTGTTCCAGCACAAGATAGGATTGCGCTGAACATGTTCCCTTAACTCCATGACTGCCTGACCACTGACGAATACAGTGGATGCCTCATTGGCATGGCTGCATCAGTGCTGGAATGTTGGTTAGGATTTGGCTGTAAGAGAACTGGTCTGACTGCAAACCTGAAAGACTTCAGTGGGGCCATACAAGTTGCAACACCAGTCAGCTGAACCAAAGGCCAGTCCCAGTAACCCAAGCCCTATAAAGCCTGAGCCTCAGAGCTAGCTCCTCAGTCTGCTGGTTTTGTTACCTCTAACTACATAGCTGCTTCTGGTCCCTTTTCCTAGAACATGACCTTCTCTGTTTTGGATCATGACCCAGCTTCCAACCCCTGGGTGTCTAGCTAGCTCTCCCTGGGTCTCAATAGCCTGGGACAGAAAATTTGCCTCAATTGTGTACAAATCAGGGATCAGAGAGCAATGTTTCAGGATAAATTCTCCACCTATGTACTATTCACCCTGCTGTAGTACTACTTCTCCCAGGCGAGTTCAACTTCAGGTATTAGTACCTGAGCAAGGAGAAAGATGCCCAAGGACGGACTGAAGGGACATAAGTCATGGATAGGGGGGAGGTTTAGTATCCTTTATCTCTAAGAACTGGGACTCCCAATGGTGACTGGAGGAAACTCAGGTGTCCGATCTGTCTGAATTATGTCAAGTCTGTTCCTTTGGAGGGTATCACAGAATGCCTAAAAATTCTGTGCCAGCAGAAAAGCTGTTGTGTCTCCCTCTGGAAGCAATAGGAATCTAATCTTTTTGTATAATGTTCTATTTGCCTTTTTACTGTATACTTTTTAAAGCCTCTAAAATAGAGGCCCACAACTCAATCTGGGTGACATTTGGCATGAATGATGCCTTGGGTAAGTAATAAAATAACTGAAAAGATTGTGGGTCCAATCCTATCCAATTTTCCAGCACTGATGCAGTCATGTCAAAGTGAGTGGGCTGCTGTACTGATACTGATCTTTCTAGAACACCTGACAGAGTAAACAGTGACGGGATAGGGGGAAAGCAAGCAAGCACACACACACAAAACAGAGTTGCAAGCACACACAAAAGGTAGTCTTGACTCAAATCTTTTCATTTTTAGGGTTAAACCCCCTATTCACGAGTCATTTCTGAGTTCAAAGACATATGTAACTTGAGTCAGTACAAGCCAAGAGTCATCTGTATCTCGACCCATCTCTGTTTAATGCCTCCCAGTTCTTTACACTTTTTCACACAGATCAAATTCACAGCCTTACCAGCTGATATGCTGCAACAGAAATCCCCTCAGGTAGCCCAGTTCATACAATACAACAATTTGTGAACAAATAAAGGACAGAGTGATGAGCCCACACACTGGCTCCCTCTCCTGCCCTGCTAATGTCAAAGAAAACTGTGGTAAAAAAAAATTAAAATTAAAAAAGTGGTTTTGAATTAAGCTGGGCACCCACGATGGGAGGATGAAACACAAGGAGAAAACCTGTTACTCCTTCCTTGTTCATTCACCATTCAACAAACAACCATTTGCTGGATTGTCTGAAACGGACCAAAAACTCATACGTACACCATCATTAAAAAAGAGTGTGAAAAATCACATATATTTCCTAACAGTGCCAGGTGCCATCGCCACCACTACACAGCACATTGCTCATTTTCCCCTAGGCTACTACACTGAATAATATTTTAAAATGCAAAGCTATGCAGCAAGCCTGTTCCCCCCTCTTTTTTTACAAAACAGGTTTGTGACCAGATGCTGTCTTATGTTTGAAATTTTCAAAGCATGCACCACTACCTACATATGACAATGACATAAGAACATAAGAACAGCCCCACTGGATCAGGCCATAGGCCCATCTAGTCCAGCTTCCTGTATCTCACAGCGGCCCACCAAATGCCCCAGGGAGCACACTAGATAACAAGATACCTTATCCTGGTGCCCTCACTTGCATCTGGCATTCTGACATAACCAATTTCTAAAATCAGGAGGTTGCGCATACACATCATTGCTTGTACCCCATAATGGATTTTTCCTCCAGAAACTTGTCCAGTCCCCTTTTAAAGGCGTCTAGGCTAGACGCCAGCACCACATCCTGTGGCAAGGAGTTCCACAGACCAACCACACGCTGAGTAAAGAAATATTTTCTTTTGTCTGTCCTAACCCGCCCAACACTCAATTTTAGTGGATGTCCCCTGGTTCTGGTATTATGTGAGAGTGTAAAGAGCATCTCCCTATCCACTTTGTCCATCCCCTGCATAATTTTGTATGTCTCAATCATGTCCCCCCTCAGGTGTCTCTTTTCTAGGCTGAAGAGGCCCAAACGCCGTAGCCTTTCCTCATAAGGAAGGTGCCCCAGCCCCGTAATCATCTTAGTCGCTCTCTTTTCCACCTTTTCCATTTCCACTATGTCTTTTTTGAGATGCGGCGACCAGAACTGGACACAATACTCCAGGTGCGGCCTTACCATAGATTTGTACAACGGCATTATAATACTAGCCGTTTTGTTCTCAATACCCTTCCTAATGATCCCAAGCATAGAATTGGCCTTCTTCACTGCCGCCGCACATTGGGTCGATACTTTCATCAACCTGTCCACCACCACCCCAAGATCACTCTCCTGATCTGTCACAGACAGCTCAGAACCCTTTGAAAAAGACATTTGAAAAAGACCCTTTGAAAAAGATATTTGAAAAAGACAAATATCTTTTTCTCCACTAATTATTTTTTTGTTATGCCTAGATGATCCTCAACTGAAACAAAGCTTAATTACACTCAATTGCAGTTGTTCAGATTCACCCTAAGCTACTCTTGCCTTTCCATTTCCTTCAAATTGCTCTACCTGACCCTTTAAGTCTGTAGACTTGGATGAGGAATCTACTAGTCTTTAGCTTGCCAGTCCCACTGGATCCCAGTCCAGCTTGGAGTTTACAGGCAGCTGGCTCCTAAAGGCTGCAGTTATGACTCATCCATCGCAATTTATTCAGAAGCTCTCTCTGTCTCAAGCGTAAGGCCTCCTTAGCATGCATATTTCCATATCTCCCTAACTTTGAAACTTAAGGCCTGCAACTCACATTTGACAAAATCCACCTGCACAGGGTGATCATGATTCAGGCTATGAAGTAACTGTAAACAAGGCTAAGTTATTATAAACCTATGACTGACTTTATCAAGACTCCATTGTGAAAAACTGTATTTAAGCTGTGTATTCTGGTAGTTCCTGGAAATGCATGTCCTTTCTGTAAAGCAAGGGCTGCAAACTCTAACACTCCCTTGGCCAGGGCATCCACTATGCAGTTAACAACGGATACTGAGCTGAAATCACACATCATACCCTACCCAGGATTCTGTTTCTAATAAGCCCATTTCCAGTATCTCAGGGCTGAACTCTGACATGCGGTACTAGAAGCTAGGTTTCAAGGTTATGGAATGGTGAAGCTGTGTGTTTCACGTTCATTAAAGGACCTAGAGTAGCGATTTTCAACCAGTGTGCCATGGCACACTGGTGTGCCATGAAAGGTCCACAGGTGTGCAGTGGGAGTTTGGAGCATAGCAGTTGAAAGTTACTGAAAACTCTTTCTGGTTCTGTGGCTTCCTCCACAGAGCTGGCATAGGAAGAGGGACAGACAATCTGTTACTACAGACAGTTGCCCTAGAAACAGAGCCAGAGAACCCGGAAGAGTCTTCCAGAAACTGGAAGTAATGTCACAAGAGACAAAGACCATAGAGGTCAGTGTGCCGCGAGACAAAAAATGTTGAAAATTGCTGACCCAGAGGGACTACTTCAATAGTACTGATAACACTTCCAGTCCCATCACAAAACCAGCACTGTGGAACTTTTGATGCCTTTCCCAGACTTAAAGACTCAGCAGAGTGGCCATGATAGCATCCTAGTGTTCTTTGCTTACATGACCAGGGGATCGGTGGCGGAGGGGAAAGAGAAGCAATGAGAAACAGGTGGAAAAAGAGGAGAGATGAAGATCGCAACATCTATTCATTTGGTTTCCTTCTGTCCCTGCTTGACCACTTCACTGCATTTTCTGTTCTCTTAATGGTGCCATGACTCAATATAGTTGTATTGGGCAAATCCTGAAAACCCAAACCTGGATCTGTATGAGCATAAGGGATTCAATAATATTGCATGCACAGAACCCATTCAAAAATACTTCATATTCATAAAATCCAGCGAGGCAATATGCACAAAGCAGACACCAGAGCATCATGGAAGTGCTTAAGAGCCCAGGTCTAAAGAAGTGGGAACAGATATTCAGCTATCACAGAATGCTATTAAAAAAAGACATTGAATCCTTTAAAAGGCATGGATTTCAGCAGGCTTTTGTCGTGATCAGATAGCTTTTTAGACTCTGAGAAGAAATATGTGCAAAAGCAGGGATGCCATTATAGCAACAACATTTAATTACTTGATTTCCCCTCCCTCCAAAATGTCTATTCCTGGACATTTTAAACATAGTTTGTTCATTTGACAATTTTGCTAGTGGATATAAACAGGCACAGCAGAAATTTCAAGTCATTTGCCATTTCAATTTACTTGTTTACTTAGTGCAGCAGAGAAATGTGCAGACTAATTTAATGAGTTAACCTGCCCCTTTGACATTCTGTCAGCCCTAATAATATTACTTGTTGTTAGAGTTCATAACATTACATTTGATGGAATTTCCTCCTGGCCACAAGGTCCAGCATAAACTCCACGCAGACCATTTAAACCAGATTTTGAGAGCCGAACGCACACTGGGGTGGCACACGTTTCCTCAGTTGGGCCTTAGCACACATACCAGGCTTGACCATTTGCAATATAGTACAGTTCCCAGTTCCATTTTTTAAAAAAATGGTTTTGCTCCTGTATTTGGCAATATAAGGAAGTGACAACAGAAAGCAGGAACATGGCAGGTTCCAGCCTTCTCATCAGAAGCAAAAAGGCTGAGTTGCTATGATACCCGCTACCCTGCCCAGTAAGCATCCCTATAGAGCTGTAAAGTTCTATCCACACAGCTGATTAGCCTGCTCTGCCTATAGTCAGAGCTTCAGACCCCCCCCCTCCCAAAATCTACTGCCACAGTTAAAGTGACACACTCATATTTAATGTGGGGAGAGCAACTGTTCCTCTTCTAGTGGCTGTTGCTGGTGTCTTCTGCATCTTTTTCTTTTTTTAAAAAAGATTGTGAGGCCTCTGGGAACCATCTATTTTAATACATAAACCACTTTGTGAACTATTTTTTGTTGGAAAGAGGTATACAAATATTCTTAATAATTCTTATAATAAAGTACATGTGAAGCCCTGGCCCACATGACTGGTGTTTGCCTGCAACCACAAACGCTGATTACAAGGAAAATCTTCCCCATTACTATTACCCCAGAATGTTTCAGAGGTAGCAATCATAAGGAAGATCTCTTCTTGTGATCAGTATTTGTTGCTGCACCCAAACACCAATCACAGAGGGTGGAGGGCTTCACACATCACTGGTGGGGGCAGGGTGTGCCACTGCAATCAGCCAGTCCCTTCCTATACACCCTCCCCACTCATACAGGAATACATGAAAAAATTATATGTGAAGAAGGTCCTAGGTGGGATGCGGGGAGTTTGCTACAATCGGTGAGTGCTCTGCTCTGCAATAGTAGCACTCAGTCTTTAAAGAAGAATTGACAATAAAGCATAAATGTTCCTAAATGGCAATGGGTGTGTTTTATCTCTGTCACTAGCAATCTCTCAGATACTACCCAGGGATGACCCAACAGTGGAGGCAAGGGAAGAAGCTGTTCAGGCAGTAGATGGCAGGGGCACCCACCTTTGTCACTCACTTGTCTCCACTGATCCTCCTTCCTCATCCTCACACAAGAAGAGCCCTGCCGGAGCAGGCTAAAGGTCCATCCAGTACAACCTCCTGTATCTCACAGTGACCTACCAGATGTCTTAGGGAGCACACAAGACAACAAGATACCTGTATACTCTCTTGCATCTGGTATTCTGAGGTAGCCTACTTCTCATGGCTTGTAATCTGTGATGGACTTTTCATCCATAAATCTGTCCAATCCCCTTTTAAAGGCATCTAGACCACATCATCATCATCCACTCCAAGGATAAGAAATGGAAAAAAGGACAGAAAAGAAGTGTGGAGAGGAGAGCAGTGAGATAGTGTTGCAGGAGCAGAAGCTAACATACAATAGTAAAGAGGCAGCATTTGGCCCTGACTGGACCACTGTGTCCTCAACAACTGTGTCCTAATCAAACAAGTCCCAGCATTGGGCATTTGCATCCTTTTTTGTATGTCCCAAACATCTGTGCTCCAATACAGGTGGTGTGCCACTTAATGACAGGGATACATTCCCCAGTCAGGTTAGGTTATATGCAGTTAGGTTGTTAAGTGAACATTCAGCCCAATCTAGTGCCTTTGTTGTATAGATACTCCCTGCCAGACACTAGCTGGCAGCACGGGCTACTGGAGATAGATTGCCTCTTCTTTACATTAAATGCCTCTTTTTTGTGTTAACACACACTCTGCTGCAGGCTATGGGAGACCTGACTGTCTCATTAAGAGCCTCTTTGTTGTGCTTTGGTATATATACACGTGGTCCATCCTGGAAAGTCATTAAGCAGTGCACACCTGTTTATATATATTTATATTAGATGTACTTTTTATTTTTAAAGAGCAAAGGTAGTATTAGGGTTAGGCAAGTCTGGGATAAGAAGCTTAGAATATACAACATGGGGTTTGTGGCCCAGTTATAGTGGGAAGCAAATGACCAGTACACAAAAGAAACCAGATGCAAATGTCCTGGGACCAAGACACAATTGTCCAGGATGCAAATACCCTAGTATACAACTCACAGTCCTCAGAATCACCATTAGATGCACAAGCTGAGAGAGAGGGTAAAATTTTCCCATCAACAAAATGTAACTCTCTTGAATTCTGGAAAAGAGATAATATCCAAAACAGAAATACTACAATGAAAGAGACCAGCATTCCTCAACATTTGTCCCCTGCCCTACCACTTTGCTTGGTTCATCTATTGGAAGTACTACCGGAAATAACTGGTGATAATGCCATCACCAGTCATTTCTGGGTTGACAGGTCAGATATGATGTGACAAACACTAGTAAGAGGCTCAGGGTGGATAGAAGGGATTTTTCGAGCATGCGAAAAAGCATGCTTTGGAGCTCTACCCACCAAGCCTCCTACCACTGTTTGTTGCATCACATCACTGTTCTTGCTGCTGGGAAGTAGGTGACCGAGGATCCCACAAGTAACACCAGACACCACCTCAAGTATCACCGGTGTTACCTGTACCACTAGTTGAGAAACAATGAAGTAGACTATCTGGATCATCTGTGAGTAATTGGTATCCATTTTTTACATACAGCATAAAAAAGCTCAACCTATTGTTTTGAAAGGTCATAACTAAGTAATCAGACATAAGTATAAAGGATATGCTGAAGACAAAGGAACTGCATTGCTTCAGCATTTTCTAAATTTAGTTCCTCTTTAGGAGTGTTTTACAAGATATAAATGGCTGTCTTTCCTCAAAACCTTCATACAGAGCACAAACCATAATGTAAAAGGCTACTTTAAAAGGAGCTAATTGCAGTACGGCAATCCAACAAACCTGAAATACTAATGCACTACATGTAAAATCTGACCCCATTAAGAAAAAAAAAATATGACTAATCACAGAATTACAACAAAATTAAATGTAACCATCTGTTAACAATTTAGAAACCAAGTCATGCGAGTATGTGATCGGATGAAATATTTTTATCCTGATAAACAATGATAGTTAACACTATCCCTTTAAAGAGACTGCATAAGGAGTGCAGCAATGGAACTCGCTTCTGTTTAAAAAAAACAAAAAACAACGCAAGCTGCTCTGCTATCCCATCCTCTCATTCCTTACCGGCACAATCCCTTTAACCAGCTGGCACCAAACCTTGGCCCGCAGCCTGGATCCAGCAACTGGACAATTCCTTTCCCGTTGTACGTGGCCCTTACTGTTTTGTGCGACTGCTTCTTATCATGCAAGTCAATCTTATCAAAGCCCTGCTGGGCAGCCACTTCCACTGCACATCACCCCAGCAGGCCCAGCAGTGCCCAATTTTGTAGTGGAAGCGGTTACCTGGAGCGACTTTCTGATGAGATCAGCTAGCAAGATAAAGAGCAGTCATGTGAAACAGTAAGCGCAGCATGTCACAGAGAAGACTTTCTAGTAATGCAGTGGTCCCGCAGTTTGAAGACCACTGCTTTAAACTTAAGGGACTGCATAAGGAAGAAGCAAGGGGAAGTATCCATTTACCTAGTTCCTTCCTTACCATTTCTTTCGGTAAAACTGAAAGTATGGTGTTGTCAAGAGGGTTACATGGAGAGGGCGGTGATGTAAGTAGCTGCATTTTTTTTTCCTCAGTTGGGGCAGCATAAGGCAAGCTCAGGCAGCAGCATTGGTTTGTCTGTCCTTGGACCACACCTATCAGCCCAGCAGCCACCTTCATTTCTCCTTCAGTTCTTCCCTGTCACTCTGCCACTCTATAGTTTGAAACAGAGTGTGGTGGAAGAAAACAGGCAGAAGTACCAACTCACTTCTGGGTCTCCAGGCTTCCTTGTTCCACTTTGCCATGGTATTTTAAAAGACAGTCGAAGAGCAAGGAGGAAGCAGGTACGCTGTGGGAAGGGGGCATAGACCTATAGTTGTGATGGAGATGATCCTGATCAGGATAAAGGACCACTGTCATTGTCTTCTCCTATTCTCCTTGCTCACAGTAGAGTGGCTGAGCAACAGCTGGGTAGGCTAAGGCCATCATCATCTCATTAGAAGTGGGGGGTTTGTGCATGCCCCCTTGTGCAGTAGCAGCAGTAGCAAAGGGGTGGAACATTATGGATGGAGAGTGGTTTCAGGAAGCATTTCCTCTTGGGCTGGCCTGCCCACTTTGTCTGAACCAAGAAGGGTCATGAATTCGCAGCAACCCTGATGAGTTCTGAAGCAAAGGCATATTTCTTCTAGCAAAGGCGCAGTTTACCAAGCAGACAAACGCAGGTGGGAAGACAGGAAGTTTGAAAAACACTGCATTAAAGTAGTGTTACTTGAACATATACTTGACATTTAATAAATCACGCAAGCACATGTGTCCAAGATACAGCTGTAAATTTGTTTAAATCTTAGGACTTTGGTTCAATTGTGGATTGGGCTGCTGGAATGTGTGCTATGAAGAGCATGACACATATTTTAACTCACAGCAATGAGCAATTGGTCCTTTAAGAGTTAGTGCTGAATCTCCAAGTACTCTTGAGATAAAATGAACCTTGATTTATTTTTTCCACTGTCAGTTTGATTTAAATGAGTTAAAAATCAAAATGTCAGGAGTGCCTTAGTGGGAAGTTCATGTCTTCAGAGCTATATATTTCATTGCAATTTAATAATAACCATTTGCCAGTTCAATGTAACAATGGGGAGTGTTTAAGTGTGTATGTGTTTAGGCCTATTTTTTAATGTGTAGAGTATGGACCTCTTATTATTCTCCTGTCCATTTGCCATTCCTTAAATTTAAACTTATCCTGCTTTGGGGTGAATTAATTCCGATTATACAGTCATAGATACATCAAAATGACTGTTAATAGCAAAGTGCCAAAGAGTGTCAGTTGGATTCACCTGACAGAGTTACTAGTTAGGCCTCTGTGAATGTAGTTGCTCCCTGTATTTATATGGTAAAAGACACTCAAAAGGTCACAAGGTCAATATTTGATCATTTCAGATTGGTTAATGTCTGAACATACTGTCTAATTTAATTGGTTAATAGTCAATCAGCTTTAGGTATGGGTGGTGGCAAAGCTGTTGGGTTAAGAGATTAAAACCTAACACTATATAACAGTGGTTCCCAAACTTTTTAGCACCAGGACCCACTTTTTTAAAGGATGCTCTATTGGGACCCACCTAGGTTTACCAAACTTTTTAAATAAGGATATCTGGAAAAAAATTTATTTATTTAAAGTAGTAATAACCAGAAAAAGACCCTCAAACACTTATCTTTCTATAGTTACACATGCTTGCAAACTGTAGGAGCTGAGCTCTTTGCAGGATAATTAGCAGCTACAGTATCTGACTTTTGAATAGTCCCAATCCTTTAGGCAGTTATCTGATCTTTCCATCAACCTTTGGTGACTCACCAAAAATCAGGTCGCGACCCACCAGTGGGTTCTGACCCACAGTTTGGGAACCACTGCTATATAAAGTTATGCACAGCCTGTTTAGGAGGGCTTCTTGCATATGTTTCGATGCCATGTGGAGCTTGTATTGGGGAGTACATGCTTCAGTAAACCTGCTGAAGATCTTGCTGTTGTTGTCTTTCTCACAGACCGAGGGAGGGGGACTTTGATTCCCCTGGGAACAATTCTGAATTCTTATTTCACCCCAAAACATCTGAGGAGGGGGGACAAAATAGAAGAGGAATTCTTTCACATCCTGAATGGCAAGCATGACAGGGTGACTCAAAGGTGACAGGGAAAACTACAGTATGTGAACTGATATTGTGTGCACTGACCAAAGGACTAAATGGCAATGCACCATTCTCAGCGCAAGACCTACTTTTCAAAATGGTGGTGGACAACTGTTTCTATATTCCCAACATAGCATCTCTCCAGCAGCTGGTGCCTCCCTTGTATTTCTTCTTAGATAGTGACCACTCTGGGAAAGGGAACCATTGTTTTCAGTGTTCTGCTACATAAACCACTTTAATAACTTTTTTGCTGGAAAGCAGTATGCAAATATTCTAAACAGCAACAGATACACAGTGGGTCTCAATCTTGTAAAAAATATCCTGGTAAATTGGATTTAGGTTCACTAGACTTAAGAAGCTGAACAACCTGTTTTGTTAACTTTTTCTCTCCAATTACGTTTTCTGTGCAGTTCTATTTCTCACTTAATTAAGAAATAATAACTTCTTTTTCCTCTACATGGTGGAAAGATGTAAAATTCTAACCAATGATCTTTTAAAACTTCCTGTACAAGCCAGCCAGAGCTAATTAATGCACAGTGGGGATTTCAGAGTTTTGTCCACAGAAGACATATATCATTAAAAACACCCAGTACCTTAAATGCCCCATCAACACTATACAGCTGCCAAGAATAAATACTGAAGAATTAGATTAAATTAAATTCTAAATGCAATCAGATGTCTCTTTAAAGAAAAATACCATCAGATAAATCTAGAGCAAGAGATTTACTGAAGGAGCAAGTTACAGACCATGAGTTATGACTGAACTCAGGACCTGCGATTAAACAGACCCACTGACAGTTTGAAATGGCAACATCTGCTCTTTTTCAGTGCTTTAATGCAAGTTGCATAAAATACCATGTTCTGTATTAACATTGTTCAGTGATTGCAGGTCACAGTTGAATTTGAAGGTGGGTCCAATCAACACAGATTGTGATTTGAATGACAGGGCTCAACCTTAGCACATGGGTGAGTAATAAAGGAGACAGTACTCTCACCACTGAGCTAGAATTATAAGCCACTTATTTAGAATTAGGATGGAAGGATCTGGGCCGCTGTGAGATACAGGAAGCTGGACTAGATGGGCCTATGGCCTGATCCAGTGGGGCTGTTCTTATGTTCTTATGTTCTTATGAAGCAGCGTTTCTAGACCAGACAAAGCAGCTTGTAAAAAGGCTCATATTTTGGCATGCCACTTTCATCAGACAGCCAATCCATGAAACTAGCGGTGAAACTAGTGAAACTAGTGGTGAAACTAGCGGTGACAGGTGTGGAGGAAGGTAAATTGGAACTGGAAAGGGGGCAGGTTCAGTGGCATTGGCATCTGCTGAATCCAAACATCTGATTTGGGTCCGTGCAACTTATACCAGCGATTTCACTGGTGCAGGACTGAATAGACCTATCCAGGCCTCTGAGGTTTACCTCCAGGGTGAACAAATGTTCCCTTAACCAAGAGGAAACCTGCAGAACTGCCCCTCCACAGAATGCAGCACATGCTCCAGTGGCATGGCTGCATTAGTGGGGTAGGAAGGGATAGGATTGGGCCATTAGAATGCTACAGGTGATTGAAAAGGAATACTGCACATATCTTGGGATTCATCTGCTGTACCTGTCCACCAATATTTATCTGAGGTGCTTTTAGTGTCATTGAGGATCCCATTTGCAAGTAAGGAAAAGTTCTTCCTCATGCTGATGCAACACAAAGACCGAACAACATTTAAAAGCTTCTTTTGGTACGAGAAAACCCCACTAAACTAATCCCTGAAGACATGAAAATGCTGTACAAGCCCAAGACTTTGGTATGGATTTTTTGGTTGAACATTAAGGGCCCAATCCTATTCATATTTTCAGTGCCAATGCAGCCTCACTGCAAACTTGAGATAAGGCAACAAATGTTCCTTTACCTTGAGGAGGCCTCCATGACTGCCCCCATCACCAAAGGATACGGCGCATGCCCACTGACGCAGCTGCATCAGCGCCAGAAAGTTGGATAGGATTGGGCCCCAATAGTTCCCATGTCAAATGGCAGCACTAGTAAGAGATCTTCCACAGTCTGCATGTTCTTAACCAGTTCAAATGCAAAACTGTAAAAGTGATCTTTATTGAACCAACTTCTGTTGGCGCAGGAGTACACAGCCTTAGCCTCAAGTTACACCAACTGATAGCAACGACAGATGAATAGCGTGCTGCTGAACTTTCCTCACTGTAATGTAACAGAAGAGGCTCCATGTAACTATTGCATGGCTGAGAAATGGTTCTGTGTACATTTCAGAGATTGATGTTGTTCATCAGCTTTCCCACCCCCTCCGATATGCTCTTTCTAATGACCCTGGGTCAAGGGGAGAATGTCTTTATTATAATTTCTTTTTGTCTCACCCATCCTCCTTGGAGCACTATACTTGGGGCTATCCCATGCTATCATTAAAATCCCTTTGATGTCAGTGGCGTTCCTTGCTATTGTGCTGCCCAGAGATACTCCTCCAGGGGTGCCGCCTCCACCTGGAGGTGCCTCCCCCCAGGCATTCTGGGGCCTCACATGGGGCAGCCTTCAGATCAGCAAGCTGATACTATCAGTGACTGACTGCATGCCGTGGAGAGGGTGCTGCGGGGGGAATGGATGGGGGAACAGTAGCACCACCACAAGCCTGGCACCCAGGGAATTTGCATCCTTTGCTCCCCCAGTACACCACTCATTTGATGTAGGTTAGGTTGAGAGACTGCTCCAAGATTATTCAGTGAGCTTCATGACAGAGCAGGGATTTAAATTTAAGTCTGCCAAGTCCATCACTCTACACCAGGGATGCCCAAACCCCGGCCCTGGGGCCACATGCGGCCCTCGAGGCCTCTCAATGCGGCCCTCAAGGAGCCCCCAGTCTCCAATGAGCCTCTGGCCCTCCGGAGATTTGCTGAAGCCCACACTGGCCCGACACAACTGCTCTCGGCATGAGACCTCTTGTGTGAGCTGTGGGATGAGGGCTTCCTCCACTGCTTGCTATTTCACGTCTGTGATGCAGCAGCGGCAGCAAGGGAAAGGCCAGCCTTGCTTTGTGCAAGGCCTTTTATAGGCCTTGAGCTATTGCAAGACCTTCATTCATTCATACAAGTTCATCTTTAATATAATCATTTATGTAAACTTATGTAAATTCAAATTTTAAATGTAAATTAATTCTTTTTTCCCTGCCCCCCCGACACAGTGTCAGAGAGATGATGTGGCCCTCCTGCCAAAAACTTTGGACACCCCTGCTCTACACAGCCAAAATGGGGGAAGAGAAGTGAGCATTAGGGGACAGCACTAGACAGGACAGGGTATGAATCTCTCCAAGCTCATTCGCTCAACAAGTCACTTAAGCTGTGACTTCAAGATGAGATTCCCTCAGCCCTTACAATGTAAGCAGTCACAGAAAGAACTGGTCTCAGAAAACACACTTCTTTTGAGGCCAATATCCCAACTGACATTTCCACTAGGACCCACCAAAACTCCCTGTAAGATGTCCATGCCACTGCATGGATCCCCTTGCTTGCTGCCTGGTGGGGCAAAGTATCTTCCAGCATTCAGTAATGACGTCAGAAGTCGGCAATCTCAGAGCTGGACAGAGATCAGGTTTGAGCTGTGTGGCCACGCAGCTTAGCAGGAACAATGTCCCCCACTTGTTAAGAATGTTTAGCATCAATCCCCAGCTGTACTACTACTCTATGGGTTAATGCTGCAAAGAGGAATGGGAAAATTCATGTCTGGAGAAGAGAGGAGAAGGGAGCATGAGCCCAGAGTCTGTTCTCAATCTTTTAACCACAGTTAAAAGACCAGGCATATTGCATTTGTGGACTAATATGGGCACTACTGTGGTTGTGAAGTGCTCAAGATGTCTTGCTTAGCATATCTTTACTAACTTTTATCTTAAAGTAAAGCATGATGATGATGGATCCCCCACACGCATGAAAGAAAATGAAATAATTCTTCCATAAATCGCCACAAGCAAGCATAGGTGGCAAGATCAAGCAAGTATGTAGTCACTTGATTATTACATGGCTAGCTAACACCATAATTCATCCAAACACACAGTTCCCAGGAGGAATGAGTTTTGCTGAGCTTTGGGTTTTGGGACTAAGGGAACTACAATCATGATGTAACAGTTTCATTTTACATTACAGTTGTTTACTAGAGTAATGTTGGAAAGGCAGTAGGTACAAAATTGTCCTTCAGTCTATCATTAGGGTAAATGATTGTTCCAAGTCATTGGCAAAGACAAAATGTGAGCTCGTATGTGCACTAATTAGAAAATCTGGAAACTATGCAGCTGATAACTGTAGGTTACTCACCTGAGAGTCCTTTTCACGCACAAAGGGACTGAGGGCCCAATCCTATCTAACTGTCCAGCACTGATGCAGCCACAATGAAGCTCCTTACCTTGAGGAGGCTTTTGTAAGTGCCCCACCCCACCATAGGGTACAGCTGTCCCAATGGGGCACGTGCTGTATCAGTGCTGAATAGATGGATAGGACTGGGCCATGAGGCTGCAATCCTATGCATAGTTACATGGGGGTTCCACTTAACACAACAAGACTTGCTAACTACACATGCACAGGATCATGCTATATGTGCATTTTTTGTGCACAGAATGATTCACCCATTTTCACATACCTGTGCAAGTGATAGATGATAGTTTTTTAGAGAGTTGGAAAGTTCAAAACAGGGGTCAGTATTTGTGGTGTTTCCCACTTTCACCCTCCGTAAACAAATTTTTGTATTGTTTTTAAAAACCTACAAAACCCAGTGGTGTTCCTGGGGAGGGGGGCACAATGAAGTTCTGCACCCTACAAGTTTCCCCTTCTCCCCATCACTGGAGCCATTCTTGGAAGCAAAAGCAATGCTCCGCCCCCTATCAATGTTGTACTGACAAATCCCCACCTCCTGTCCTAATAAGCAGGCTTTCTCTGCAGCAACCAACTGCACATAGGGAAGAGTTTCTCCTTTCGATTAGAAATGTTTCTGAACAATAGAGGTGTGTTTCCAGGCTACCTAATGCATACAAAAGTTAGCCCTACTTTTGTATATTTCTGGTATCACCATCATTCAAGGGTGATCAGACTCCAACATACCCACTGGACATGAGTGTTATGTGAAAAATCCCCCATTTTTGCCTTTTAGCTTTGATTTTCTCTTTTTATACCTGGTTATGCTCTATTATGGACTCTAATATCATGAAAGTTAAACTATTCTCCCAGCATACAGGCCACATTTCCAGGGCTCTGATCAAACCACAAGCTCATTGCTACACACCAGCCGCCGCCGCCCCCCCCCTCACATTCTGGGAGGAATTCTTGTGTCTTAATTAAATCACCATTTAAGCATCTCCTACAATACTGTATGCAAACTTGAAATGCCTTCCATGTAGTTGTAGTTGGCAGCCTTCAGTCTCGAAAGACTATGGTATCGCGCTCTGAAAGGTGGTTCTGGAACAGCGTCTAGTGTGGCTGAAAAGGCCGATTTGGGAGTGACAATCCCTTCCACACTGGGAGCAAGTGCAGTCTGTCCCTGGCCTGTCTCCCTGGCTATGAGCCTTCTTTCTTTGCCTCTTTGCCTCAGTCTGTTGGCCAAGTGTCTCTTCAAACTGGGAAAGGCCATGTTGCACAGCCTGCCTCCAAGCGGGCCGCTCAGAGGCCAGGGTTTCCCACTTGTTGAGGTCCACTCCTAAGGCCTTCAGATCCCTCTTGCAGATGTCCTTGTATCGCAGCTGTGGTCTACCTGTAGGGAGCTTTCCTTGCATGAGTACTCCATAGAGGAGATCCTTTGGGATCCGGCCATCATCCATTCTCACGACATGACCAAGCCAACGCAGGCGTCTCTGTTTCAGCAGTGCATACATGCTAGGGATTCCAGCACGTTCCAGGACTGTGTTGTTTGGAACTTTGTCCTGCCAGGTGATGCCGAGAATGTGTCGGAGGCAGCGCATGTGGAAAGCATTCAGTTTCCTCTCCTGTTGTGAGTGAAGAGTCCATGACTCGCTGCAGTACAGAAGTGTACTCAGGAAGCAAGCTCTGTAGACCTGGATCTTGGTATGCGGAACATGCCTTCCATGAACTCCCTGTATTTAGTGTTGAAATGTCTGTTCCTGATTCATTGTATTGTACCTACATCCTGTATTATTTCCACACAATCTTTGTTAAGTTCCCCTTTTTAGGAAGCCAGTCATCGACCTCCCCCCCCCCCCAATTGACATTTGCTGATAACTGCTACCTTCATCCTGATCCCCATTCAGACTTCAGGGATTCTTGTACATATGAAAGCAGTACTCCAAGCACGCAGCATTTAGTTAAGCACCCAGTCATCATGCAGCAATCAAGCTACCTTGCAGTTCAATACATAGGCACTATTTCCCAGCCCTTATAACAGAGGTCTTCCACTCTCTCTCTCCCTCCAACAGGCTTGTGTCCTCCTCTACCCACAAGTTCTTCTGGAAAACTACTGTTCTACATAGCCCAGGTATTCTGCACTGGAAACCCTTTTCTATCCCCTCCCACTCCTTCCCATTCTCTTTGTGTTTAGAGGCTAAGGGCTGGGGTAGAAAGGCAGGGACCCCTAAAATCCTTCCCTACAACCCCCTTCCTTTTTCTGATTTCTTCAGATGCACCAAATGCACTTCACATGCAACCACCATGATAGCTAGATACACTGTATTAAATTATTAGGAGGACCAAGAAACATACCCCTATCATTTCGTCATGTGCATTATTTTTACCTTTGTTCTTTTGTAATAAAATCATAATCTTTTACTGGAAGTTCTCAACTCAACTCAACAATCCTTTATTAGGCATAGAACTGGAAGTTATCTTTCTCTCAGTCTCCTCTTTAAGCAAAAGGGAATTTCTCGGCATTATGCTGTTATCCAGCCCGAGTTCCTAATGTTCCAATTGGACTGTGTGAATAATTCCCCTAAACAAGAACAGCCCTTTTTGGTAACATGAGTGGATATCAAAAAAACCTCAGCCAGAGCCAACAGCTGCCGAAGAAGATCTCATAAGATCTCATATGCTTCTCATATGGTCCTGTTGTTAAGACAATGGGAAGGACAGATCTGGGCCATTCACAGGAAGAATGGAAGCAGCAACAGAGCACGCACACCATGTTGTGCAAGGGTTAAAACACTCAGTCAAAGCTCCAATGAGGAGACTATGGGCTGCCAGTTGAGAGTTTCATGGGGTATTGACAAGGTGAAGGTGAGAAGCCAGTCAAGTAGAGGAAAGGGTTCAAGGAAAAGCCAGTCAAACCCTCTTATTGATCAGTCTGAAGTACAAGGAGAAAGGGTGGTGGGGATCTTCACTGATTCTTTCATTGGTCAATGAAACCCAACCTGCATCCATGCCACCTGACTGACACATTGCAGACACATTGTGAACACACCCACAGTAAAAGAAAAAACTGTGCTGGTACATGGCAAGCATTTCAAGGCAGTATATTTACCTGATTTAACATAATCATTGGTGTGATAAATGAACAAAGACACTGACACTTATTAGCAAAATATAAGCATGCAAAACAAGTGGTTTGACAGCAAGTTAAATGATGAACACCAAAAGCAACACCACTGCTGGAGGAGACAGATTTATCCAATAATAGCGTAAGTGGCAAAGAGAGAGATCCAAGATGATTTCACATGAAGTTCTTTCTACATGGAGATCATCTCGTGTAGAAAAAACAATCAGGTACAGAATCACTTGTGAAACATGTGCAACATGTGAAACATGATGCAACAGATATATAGCCAGTGCCACAAAATTTAGGTAGTCTTCCTATACACATTTCCCAATTCATCAAACATTAACAAAGTTAAGCCATTCCTGCCCACATATGCAACAGGGACCAAATGTGTACACCTGTGGGCCAGGCAAAAATGGGTTAATGTTTTGTCCATTAATGAAGCTATCCTGAGGGAAAATTCATGTGTTTCTCATCTCTGCAATTGGAAGGGCAGCAAAACCTGAGATCTGACCAAGATCTAAGGCAAAACTCTTGAGATCTGCCATGCTCAAGAGCAGGGGTGCCCAAACCCCGGCCCGGGGGCCACTTGTGGCCCTCAGGGGCTCCCAATCTGGCCCTCAGGGAGTCCCTAGTCTCCAATGAACCTCTGGCCCTCCGGAGACTTGCTGGAGCACGTGCTGGCCCGACGCAACTACTCTCAGCATAACGACTGTTTGACTTCTCACTTGAGTTGTGGGATGAGGGCTCTCTCCACTACTTGCTGTTTCACATCTGTGATGCTGCAGTGGCAGCAAAGGAAAGGCTGGCCTTGCTTTGTGCAAAGCCTTTTATAGACCTTGAGCTACTGCAAGACCTTCATTCATTCATATAAGTTCCATCTCTAATAAATTAATTTATGTAAATTTATTCAAAATTGAAATGTAAATTAATTCTTTTTTTTTCCCCTGGCCCCTGACACAGTGTCAGAGAGATGATGTGGCCCTCCGGCCAAAATGTTTGGACACCCCTGCTCAAGAGTATCTTAGATTTTTATTTATTTATTTTTCACATTTTTATACCGTCCTTCCTCTAAAGAGCTCAGGGCGGGGTACACAGCTGCTCCCTTCCTTTTGTCCTCACAACAACCCTGTGAGATAGGTGAGACTGAGAGAAAGTGACTGGCCCAAGGTCACCCAGGAAGCTTCATAACTGAGGGGGGATTTTGAACCTGGATCTTCAAATCCCTACACCATCCTGGCTTTGAAGACACTTGTTGCCCTTCTTCCTTGGCAAGCAGCCAGAAACCTACTATGACTCCTGCCTGAGATACTAGGCCCTAACTTGATACTCCACTATCAAATCATTCAGCAAGACAAGACTGGACAAACTCCCATCCTAGCTCCCTTTAAGATGCGACTTAAACCTGGGTTTCCCTCATCTCCTACAATTTAAAGGGATAGAGAAAGAAAGAACTGGACTCAGACAAGACACTTCTGAGGCCAATTTCCCAACTGATATTTTCACAGGTCTCCACCAATATTTCCAAAATTTGCTTGCTGCATGGTGGGGCAGGCTTCTTCCATACTATAATGTGCCCTGCAGGTCTCATTTGGAAAAAGCTAAATCTAGGATCCAATTAGTAAGACACCAAGTTTCCCTCCAGGCTAAAGAGCCACAAACTGAACACATCAACTCAGGATAAGTTCACAGAGCCAGTTAACCTCTACATATTTTAAGTTCATCATTGACATCACACCTCCCGTTGACAAATACTCCAGTTACATAACTGGAGAAGGTTATAACAGGGGGTGGCCAAACTTGCTTAACATAAGAGCAAGTTTATGTGATAAACTTCAGATGTTTGAGATACGCAAGAGAGATGTTTGAGAACTGCAATATTTAAGAAACATTTAAATTCTTAAAGATATTTACTTTTCATAAACATTAAAATTATGTTTTAATCCCATAGACTCTCAGTTTATACCTGATAAATAATTATAAAGCTTGAAAATTTCTTATTTACCTTTCATATTGTGATACAAAAAGGAGCTCAGCCAACATATTTCTGAGAGCTGCACATGACATTTCAGGTGGCCTCATGTGGTTCATGAACTATGGTTTGGATACCACTAGTCTATAAATGTTTTTAAAGAATCTTGTGGACCTAAAAGACATTTATTGCTTCATAAACTTTCATGGCCACTTCATCAGATGAATCATCATGCATGAAAGCTTAGGTTGAAATAAATTTGTAAGTTGTTATGGTTCCACAATGTAGTGTTGTTTTTGTGGCTACAGACCAATACCACTAATCCACTGGAAGTATCTATAATAGCTCACTCCCTATTGAAGGATGACACACATAAGCAATATTTACAGCTGCTAGTTGAGAAACACCCACTGGAATCCACACCTGCAGGAATCCTGAAACATACATTCAGGAAACAGATAAGCTTTTAGCAATGTGCAATATAGGCAGAGCAGGTAGGTCCACCAGAAGATTGGCATTTCCTGACCCCTTGCATTAAGATTCCAAACTGGACCACACAGAGTTGAAAATGGGCCATTAAAGCAGAGGCTGCTATATTCCTACCAGAACCATGCAAAGGCCTTCAAGACAATAAAGAGGAAGCTACTTCCTCTCCACAAAGTACAGTTGAGAGCATTCCTGAGATATCCTTGCATGACATCACTGACACAGACATTCTTGTAAGGAAAAAGGGAGATGATACTCCTAAACCAGTGGTTCCCAAACTGTGATCCATGGCTTACAGGGGGGGGGGGGGAAGCTACAGAAACAAGCCAGGAGAGCCGCAGAACCCTCATGAAAAACCCACTGCCCTGTACAATATATAAGATTGTAGATATAATGGAGAGCCACGGCCAATGGCTCAGTAGGTCAAGGGAGCCGCCAGTCAAAAATGTCTTGGAACCCCTGTACTATACTGTTTAGGTATGCATAATGTACACAAAAACACACACACTCTCCAGAATAAAAAGAATTAGCAAATATAGCTTAATTTGTTCATTTGAACCCCTTTGTTTGGAATCCACTTGGAAGAAGCAACTCTTGACTTTCAAATCATCTTTCAGCACCCATGGAGCCCCTAATCCTAAATGCAAGAAAAGGAGTTGTGGCATGAGAAAGCCGCCCACGTATGGTCAGATGTATTCTGAGGCATTCCAGAACCAGCATCAACAAAAGGGTCAAAACCACCACACTGATGCTACCCAAACACTTCCCTTCTCTGTCCACACAAGGAATGCAATGTTCAGAAGTCCCCTCAGGCAGATGCAACGCACAACCGCATGAAAAGCCCACATGTACCATTGCAGGTATGTGTGCGTGCATATATACATATATGCGCACGCACACCTGTGGAGGTTTTGAAGGCATCTCGCACTGTTCATCGACCAAATGTGATCCTTTCCATATGGATTGCTTGTTACCATGTGGAAGAGGTTTCTGATGGTCCTACTATAGAAGTTACTCCTCAGACCTTGTACCAAAAACCAGTTCAGGACCTGAGCCTTGGCACAAATTAGGCCCTGCACCACTGGGGGAAAACCAAAATTAGGTGACCTCTCCTTTGGAGATCTACAACTAAAACTGGAATGTCCGACGCATCCCACAACCACCGTAGAGTACAACGCTTTGTGTGCAAAAAGTCCATGGTTTGAGCCCTAGTTAAAGGATCTCAAATGGCAGGGATAGCAAAGGCCACTGAGAGCCACAGTGGCACTGTAGGTGAGATGGGCCAACACAGGTGAAGTGGGCCAACAGTCTACCTCAAGGTAAGGCAGATCTACACATGCACATACAGTAGGTACTCAGAGCCCTCCTTACCTTGCTCACTACATTCTGTTCAAGGCCACCAGTGATCTTGTAGTGCCACTGCCTACACTGGCAGTCACTGGCATTCTTTGTCTCTGGAGTGGGCAGTTCTGGGGCTGCCAGCATCCCTCTGCTATAGACGGCTGTGGTGTTGTGGGTGTAGATGGGGCCGGTCCCGGGGCCTCTGGCAGGCAGGTGAGGGTGCCCCGCTGTCCAGTTGCCCTGCGGCCCATCAGTGCCTTGGCACCAGTAGTCCAAGAGAAAGTTGTCCGAGAACTGACTGAACCCGATGAAGAGGGCCGGGATCCAGGTGAGCAGAATGAGGGTCTTCTGGTGCCGGCCGCCCAGACCCCCGAGGAGGGGCACGACGGAGCCATCGTAATCCAAAAGCAGGGGGCTGCAGGACCCGGAGGGAGGCGGAGGCGGAGGAAGAGGCAGGCTCTGGATCTCCGCCGCCAGACCCCCTGCAGGGGGTGCGGCTGTCGCTGCAGCCGCAGGGTCCGCCTCTCCTGCAGGCACGGAGCCGTTCTCCTCGGGCAGCTGCCGGCCTCCGCCACCCTCCTCTCGTCGCCGGTCTATCGCCATCCGGCAGGAGGAGGAGGAGGCAGCCGGACAGCCTCACATAGAGGGGGCTGGGGGTGGCGGCGGCGCGATCCCGGCTCTTGCAAGCCTGGCGCGACCCAGCCGGCTGTCGGGGGGCTCGGAGGAGGCTTTCCCTGCGGAACTCTCCACCGACGCACACATATGGAGACGCCTGGAGACGGGGGTCTCTGTGTGGGCGCCGCGCGGGCGGGGGTCTCTCGCCCCGAGCCTCAAGGCGCGCCCATCCTCCGCCCTCTTTTCTCCCCACCCCCCAAAACCTTCCTGCGGCTTCTCCTCGCACAGCGCCCGGGCGCAGCGCTTGTCGGAGGCGATCGGTGTTCCAAAGGGTCCCTTTGTGGTCAGTCACCGGCTCAGGCGCGCGCTCGAGGAATCCGGCCGCCAGCAGCAGCTCCTGCCCGGGGTCTCGCGACTGCCCGCATCAGGGTGGGCCGGGGGGCGAGCTCTCCTCGCCGGGGCAGGAGCCGCATTCGCTGCGCCCAGGCGAGGCTGGCTCCAGTGCGCGCTCGCCGTCTCCGAGCTCCTGCCTCGCCTCGCCTCGCCTCGCCTGCGAGTGGAGAGCGCCCGGGCTCTCCGCAAGGGGAGGCTTCCCAATCGGGAAGGGGGTGGGGTGGGAAGGCTCCTCCGCTGCGCCTCTCCTGCCTTCTCCCGCTGTTTCTCCAGAGCCTCAGCTCTGCTCTCAACCTGCAAGCCCGGCCCCCTGACCCATCGCCCGCCTCCCTCTCCTCCTCTCCCGGAGGTAAAGGTAACAACGCCGGCCGCAGCACCTGCCCCGCCTCCACCTCCTCCTGCTCTTGCGGCCGCACTGAAACTCCGCGCCCGCCTGCTCCCCCTACAGGGAACAGCCAGAAACGCCCTCGAGGACGAGCTGCAGGAGGCTTCCCAACAAAGGAGACCCCGCCAGAGGACAGGGACCTCGGCTGGCCTTCCGAGGAGACGTCCCACGAGGAAGTCGTGCAGCCACACCCGGACAGCCCGGAGGTGTCCACGCGTGTGTGCTCAGAAGGCAGCCCCTCTGAGATCAGTGGGGCTTCCTCTCAGGGAAGGCAAGAGAGAAGTGATTTTCAACCTTTTCCATCTCAGGGCACACTGACAAGGCACTAAAATAGTCAAGGCACACCATCAGGTTTCTGACAATTGACAAGGCACACCATGCTGCCAGTGGGGGGGGGGGCTCACATCTCCCATTGGCCCTACTAATAAATGACCCTCCCCCAAATTCCTGTGGCACACCTGTGGACCAGGCACAGTGTGCCATGGCACAGTGGTTGAAAATAGCTGCAAAAGAGGATAGAGGTAGCCTGACGTCTCAGCTACCACTTTCCAAGGTCACATTCTGCACCCTTATCTCTCTGTACGTGTGAACCCACTGTGTGGTTCACTGTTCATAGGATTGCTGCTTCAGCCAGGTGTAGGACCAACTGAAATATCAGGCAGTTGTGAGCAAGCATTCCTGTTATCCAGAACTCTTCTGCAAGTCAGATGTAGAACAGAGCTGGTGGTGAGGAGAGAGGCATGACTGGGCATGATGGAAAAAAACCCCTAAGTTTGCAGTTTGTTTAAAGAGTGTTGGAGGCTTTGTACAGATTTAACGAGATGATCCTCTGCTAGGTGCAAGACTGGTTTTACTTTGCACCAAGGGCTTCCAGAACAAAGAAACAAAAACAATCCCCTCCCACCAAAGTTTTGCAAATCTAACATCTAGCTGCTAGATTTTAGCAGGTATAGGTGTGCCCCAGTATCCGCTGGGATTCTGTTCCAGACTCCCCTGTGGATACATGAAACTGTGGATACTGGAGACACCTTTTAAAAGAAGGGAAAGTTTTTAAAATCTTGGTAAAACAAGATTTTTAAAAAATATTCCCCTATCTTTTTAAGAGGTGTCCCTGGTATCCAAGGTATCCAAAGATAACAGAAACTGTGGATACTGGATCCATGGATACTGGGGCATGCCTATACTCAGATCTGTCAACCCCGCTGATTTCCATTGTGGTGACAAGGGGGACCTTGCAAGGCAGAGAGATTATGGTAGCCTACTGTACTCCATACCACATACATCCCATCCCATCAATGAGCAATATTTTCTGCTTCTGCTGGGGTAAATATTTTAAATAAAATGGATGCTAAGGAGTATCAGTGCCCTTCTGGCTATCTTTGCCTGGCACCTTACACCTAAACGCTTGCACCAGCATCTCTTTCCACAATGCCAACATGATGGTACTGTAGTACCAATATAATAAGGTGAGTGCTGCTGTGTTGGTATCTAAAGCATTTTTCTGTGAGTTGGAGAATTGGGCTGTAGATTGGATTTAAGCCATTTCTGCCCAGCATTGCATAGACAAAACAGGGACCAAATGTGTACACCTATGGCAGGGCAAATATTGGTTAAAGAAAAACTCATTGGAAACAGCATTGCACTGATGTGGTTTCTGTCATATTTTCAAGATGCAGTTCTGTTCACACTTACTTGAGAGTAAGTCCCACTGAGATTTGTAGGGTTTGGCTCAACATACCTCTAGTTTTAGGAGAATATCTCAGAGTATCTCACCGCCATAGAACAGGGATGTCAAACCTAAGGCCCAGGGGCCAGATGCAGCCTGCTTTTTATCAGGCCCTCAGGCTCTCAGCTGCTGAACAGTGCTGAGGTGTTACTGCTGAAAGGGCAACCCACATGAAAACTGGGCTCTCCCATATCTTGAAATATGATCAAGATTTGAATATTTTCTCTTTGTCATTTGCAGCTAATGAGTTCCTATGTTAGAAAAAGTGCTTATTTTTGGTTATGACCTGTTTAAAGACATTACTTCCGGCCCTCAGCAGACATCATGAATGCTATTTGGCCCTTGCTATGAAATGAGTTTGACACCCCTGCCATAGAATATGGGAGTATGCCTTATTTTAAAACATGATCTGGGAGCCATAGAACCAAAAGCAGTGTGCTGCTAGCCCTCTCCTCACCCATCCTTCAGCAGCCCAGAGATTTTTGGGAAAGCCAGGAATCCCAGAAGGGAAAAACAATTGCCAGTGATGTAAACTGCAATCCCATGTATGCCAACCTGGAAGTAAACTCCATTGACCTTAATGGGATTTACTTCCCAATAATCCTGCATAGGATTATGCTGCACACATCCTTTTGCAGCTGGTCTTTGAAAAACCAACCAAGTGGCTGCACCTCCCCCACCTCCAGCCCAGCGTTAATTAGCAAAACTGGTTTTGCCAGTTTTTCATAGGTTGACTGATCTCCTATCTCTTGCAGGGCAGTGCCAATCCTAGGTCTGTGCTATAAAAGATACCCCTTCACCCATTGTGGAAATGACCCCACATATTAAAGCAGATCTTGCAGTACTTCACAGGTGAAAATATGCCATGCCTCCTTGGAATACTCTGGTCACAGCAGGGATCACTTCCTCAGCCACCCTCAACCTTGCATATTGCTGCAGGCTCTTCTTTAGCTGCTGTACATGAAATTGACAATTACACTTTTTAAAGAAGGCTGTTGAATCTCACAATGTAATGCAACCTGAACAAGCTTAACACCATCTGGTTAGAAGGAGGTTGAAAGGGAAGGTAAAAAGAGTCCATTCTCTCCAGAGTGCATGGAGGCTGCTTAAAACAACAGTAATAGAGGCCCAGCAGAGGTGTATACCGCAAAGAAAGAAGGGTTCCACTAAATCCAGGAGGGTGCCCGCATGGCTAACCAGCCAAGTTAGAGAGGCTGTGAAGGGCAAGGAAGCTTCCTTCCGTAAATGGAAGTCTTGCCCTAATGAGAAGAATAAAAAGGAACATAAACTGTAGCAAAAGAAATGTAAGAAGGTGATACGGGAGGCCAAGCAAGACTATGAGGAACGCATGGCCAGCAACATTAAGGGGAATAATAAAAGCTTCTTCAAATATGTTAGAAGCAGGAAACCCGCCAGAAAAGCGGTTGGCCATCTGGATGGTGAGGGAGGGAAAGGGGAGATAAAAGGAGACTTAGAGATGGCAGAGAAATTAAATGAGTTCCTTGCATCTGTCTTCACGGCAGAAGACCTCAGGCAGATACCGCTGCCCGAACGGCCCCTCCTAATCGAGGAGTTAAGTCAGATAGAGGTTAAAAGAGAAGATGTTTCAGACCTCATTGATAAATTAAAGATCAATAAGTCACCGGGCCCTGATGGCATCCACCCAAGAGTTATTAAGGAATTAAAGAATGAAGTTGCTGATATCTTGACTAAGATATGGAACTTGTCCCTCAAAACGGCCACGGTGCCAGAAGATTGGAGGATAGCAAATGTCACGCCTATCTTTAAAAAGGGAAAGAGGGGGGACCCGGGAAACTATAGGCCGGTCAGCCTAACATCTATACCGGGTAAGATGGTGGAATGCCTCATCAAAGATAGGATCTCAAAACACATAGATGAATAGACCTTGCTGAGGGACAATCAGCATGGCTTCTGTAAGGGTAAGTCTTGCCTCACAAACCTTATAGAATTCTTTGAAAAGGTCAACAGGCACGTGGATGTGGTAGAACCCATGGACATTATATATCTGGACTTTCAGAAGGCGTTCGACACGGTCCCTCACCAAAGGCTACTGAAAAAACTCCACAGTCAGGGAATTAGAGGACAGGTCCTCTCATGGATTGGAAACTGGTTGAAGGCCAGGAAACAGAGAGTGGGTGTCAATGGGCAATTTTCACAATGGAGAGAAGTGAAAAGCGGTGTGCCCCAAGGATCTGTCCTGGGACCGGTGCTTTTTCAACCTCTTCATAAATGATCTGGAGACAGGGTTGAGCAGTGAGGTTGCAAAGTTTGTGGATGACACCAAACTTTTCCGAGTGGTGAAGACCAGAAGTGATTGTGAGGAGCTCCAGAAGGATCTCTCCAGACTGGCCGAATGGGCAGCAAAATGGCAGATGCGCTTCAATGTCAGTAAGTGTAAAGTCATGCACATTGGGGCAAAAAATCAAAACTTTAGATATAGGCTGATGGGTTCTGTGCTGTCTGTGACAGATCAGGAGAGAGATCTTGGGGTGGTGGTGGACAGGTCGATGAAAGTGTCGACCTAATGTGTGGCGGCAGTGAAGAAGGCCAATTCTATGCTTGGGATCATTAGGAAGGGTATTGAGAACAAAACGGCTAATATTATAATGCTATTGTACAAATCTATAGTAAGGCCACACCTGGAGTATTGTGTCCAGTTTTGGTCGACGCATCTCAAAAAAGACATAGTGGAAATGGAAAAGGTGGAAAAGAGAGCGACTAAGATGATCACGGGGCTGGGGCACCTTCCTTATGAGGAAAGGCTACGGCGTTTGGGCCTCTTCAGCCTAGCAAAAAGACACCTGAGGGGGGACATGATTGAGACATACAAAATTATGCAGGGGATGGACAGAGTGGATAGGGAGATGCTCTTTACACTCTCACATAACACCAGAACCAGGGGACATCCACTAAAATTGAATGTTGGGAGAGTTAGAACAGAGAAAAGAAAATATTTCTTTACTCAGCGTGTGGTTGGTCTGTGGAACTCCTTGCCACAGGATGTGGTGATGGCATCTAGCCTAGACGCCTTTAAAAGGGGATTGGACAAGTTTCTGGAGGAAAAATCCATTACGGGGTACAAGCCATGATGTGCATGTACAACCTCCTGATTATAGAAATGGGTTATGTCAGAATGCCAATGCAAGGGAGGGCACCAGGATGAGGTCTCTTGTTATCGGGTGTGCTCCCTGGGGCATTTGGTGGGCCGCTGTGAGATACAGGAAGCTGGACTAGATGGGCCTATGGCCTGATCCAGTGGGGCTGTTCTTATGTTCTTATGCTGTGCTTACTTTTCTGGTTTGTTGGTTGTATTTAATACAATGTAATACAATACAATAAATACAATATTTAAAACTGGTTAAAGCTTCACTTTCTAAATTGCTTGGAGTCTGGCAATTATTAAAAAGGACACAAAAAGGACAAACTTGAACTTCGCAAATGGGTGCCCTTGGGAGTCGCCTTTTATGCCCTTCGCGGAGAAAGGCGGAGTATAAATCAAATAAATAAATAAAATAAAATGTCAAAGGCAGTTCAAGATTTTAAAAAGAAGCAAATTTGTGTGTGCAGGAAGGACAGTGCTGGCCACTCTGAGACAAAGCCCTGTACTAGATGCCCCTGCCTATTCCCTAATGGTGCATTTGGGATTTACCACTCCTGTTGGCATTGAGGGCTAAGTAACCCCTCTGATGAGTGTGGGCCCTCAGCCACTGCTCAGCTTGAATGACCTTGGATACCACCCCAATGAAAGACACAGTAATGACTGATATAATGGATCCTGCATGCCCACTCGTCAGAGGTCACTTTGTAACCTACAGCTGCCTGCAATCCTTTCCTTACAGTGACAGCTCCAAGCGGGAGTCATGGTATTTAGGAAAGGCTCACCATATCAATCATCTCAGTGATTGGCCCTATGAAGACTTTAGTATGTGGTTCAGGCACATTATGCTGCTCTACAGTGGAAGCTAAGCAGGTCCACCTGCTGCCATGTGAGCTGCCTGGAAGCATGACAGCTGCACTGAGCTCTTTGGAGGAAAAGAGGGGCACAAGTGATTCATAACAGGCATAGATTTAGGAACACTGACAACTCCACTAAATTCCATTATGATCAATTTAAGCCCAAAGCAGCATTTGTTGTTGTTTCATGCAATACATTTAAAATGTAAACAACCAAAGATGGCAATACTAGAATCAATACAAGCCAACAATATTGAATGTCCTGTTTTCTTTTACAGAAAATTAGTAGCCCATAACAGTCAGTATCACGACCACATGATTAAGATCCAGTGCTGAGAAATATACAAATAGGCAGTGAACAATGTAGTAAAACCATAGCTCAACCTTAAAGGAACACCATGTAGATACTTTAGATGATATACTGTACAAACCAGAAGTGTGACGCAGGTAACAATGACCCTCTCTATGACTCAGCAGTCCCAATCATACTGCACATCTCACAGGTCATGGTGAAGAATGGGATGGAAACAGAGTCAACACTCCTGAAAATGACTAGAACTGTGTCTGATGTAATCAGTACAGTGGTTGTGACAAAAGTCAAATCTATTCCCAATTAATGTAAATCTGCAGTGGCCAATATTCGTGTAGGGATTGCAGTTTCTATTTTAAACAGCAGTGTTTAGCTCAGATCCTTGGATGAAGACTGATTTCTTGATGTTGGTTTCTAACCAAGTGCTCCAGTTTAACTGGTTACTGGATTGGGTAACATTTTATAAAAGCATTGAGTAATGTAGCATGGACAGTTGTGAGGAAGCCTGTCAGGAAACCTCAGAATTTATTCTAGAATGGATGAATCAAAGAAAAGTGAAAAAGTTGCAAGGTTTAACTCAGGCTGCAATCCATGCACTTACTTAGGGTGTAAGCCCCACTGAACACAGTGGGACTTCTAAATTAACTTGAAAAGGTTCTCCTTCTAAGACTGACATGAGTGTAAAGCTTTCTTATATTGTTACTAACTGTGTAACACTCTGTTTGGCAGATTAGATCACGGGTGTCAAACATAAGGCCTGGGTGCCGAAGTTTTTTATCTGGCCCTCAGCTACTGAGTAGTGCTGAGGTGTTACTGCTATAAGGACAGCCCACATGAAAATTGGGCTCTCCCATAACTTGAAATATGATCAAGATTTGTGTATTTTCTCTTCTGTCATTTGTAGCTAATGAGTTTCTAAGTGAAAAAAGTGTTTATTTTTTTTTTAATGACCTGATTAATGACATCATTTCCTGCCTACTGACATCACTTCCGGCCCTCAGCAGGCACCATGAATGCTGTTCGGCCCTTGGTATGAAATGAGTTTGACAGCCCTGGATTAGATCATGGAACATAATATAGATGCTTGTGACCTAGCACTGCCACTGCAATTGGTCACATTTCTTTTAAATACCTTTCCTTTTGCCAAGGACAAATAACTCTCCAGAATCTTCTGCAAGTCTCTGTTACCACTTGATGGAGAACAAAACTTTGCAGAATCTTACATAAGAAAATGAGGAAATAGAGAAAAGACCGTGGCTGCTGCTACAATGTGGGTCGCCCTGACATTAGGCTCCATGCCTTCTGCAGTTAGTTCCCAAATCACAATAATACTCATTTGCCATCTTCATGTTTCTTATTAGGATGTGTGCAGCAAGTGAATAGGTTAGATAAGGAAAAGCAATGTTGTTAGTGCCTGTCAAATCAAAGACACAATGGAAGTTGTGCTTGCAGAAAAGGGGGGGAAAAGTTTGCAGGTTGTGCAGAAATTAGGGGATATTCAATAGGTAAAGCTTTTCCCAGCCTGTTATGTAAGTAAGTTATGCAGGATCGAAATCCTGCATAACTGATCGGCCCAGACTTATGGCTGGCCAATTGGGTGATGGATCAAAATCCTACCACCTGATTGGCCCTCTAGTTAAAGTTTCAATTGCACCAATCACGGGAAGTCTGGGCAGAGTTAAAGGCTATAAAAAACCAGGGGTTTGCCTTGTTTTTTGCTAGGTTCTGTTCTGAAGATGGAATAAGCATATTGAGCTGTTATCACTATGCCTTCCTTGATTCTCATGGACCCACTATATAACACAGCCTTCAGCTGCAATGTAGACACAGAAGCTTACCAAGAAAACACAAAAGTTCTGTAATGCACAAACAGATGTATAAAAGTGTCGCAGCTCTCTCTTCTTCGGTTCATGACAATCACAAGACGTTAGAAGCAGGTCGGTTTTGAGTCTTCACTGCATCTTCAAACTGGGAGAAGCTCAGACTGTTGAATATCAGGTAGTGGTGAACTTGATGGGGGCAACTTGATGGGGGCAAGTGGTGAACTTGATGGGGGCAAGTGGTAGCTTGATGGGGGCAAGAAAGGGGGCAACCTGTCTGCTTTCATTCATTGTATCCTCACACCACATTTCAGAGAAACCTGTGCCAGAAACCTGTGAAAAGCATTGAAACAATAGCTACTATCTCAGGCATAAACCGGTTTTGCCTACAAGCTGGTATGCAAACTCATGGATGCAATTAAATTAGGAAGTTTACTCAGGCTGTCTGACAAGAGCAAATATCCCAGTTTAGCTTCTGTTATAATACTTTACTGTACATACAATTACCTTAATGGATTATAATGTGTGCAAGGATTCCAATCTAATACTGTGGTTATGCCTACAGTTTCTGTCATTTGACCTGGCCCTTATCCTGTATCTTTAACCCAGAAATGAAAAATGTAAACCTTTTCCTGGCACGGAGGAATCAAAAGAAACCAACTTTTCAGGTTTCTGGGTGTCATGCTGCTGTTGACAGAACAAGAGCAGGGCCAGGAAAAGTGCAACCCTATCCTTTTAACTGCACCTGCTTCTTTGTAATGATGCAACATGTTATTTAACCCTGTTTAATTAAAGCCTGTGGTCACAACCCATCACACAGTTAAGCATGCAGAGGGCCAAAACAGGCAAGTTGCAAGAGGCCTGTGATTGGATCTTCATTTTGATACTCTAATTTTTAATCTAAAAGCAGCCATGGGGGCTTCAGTTTTGATTGGAACAGCAGAGCTGACAGAGACAGATTCAACCTTTCCTCTCATGTCACTTCTCCAGTCTAAATTCTTCCAGCTGCTACTTACCCCACTAGTTGTTGTTGCAACCTCATTTTGACCCTCAATTTTCATTGAAATCTGTGGGATTTAATTATGGGTAATTGTCTGCCAGATTGTGGCATGACAGGGTGGGGGTGTCTGTTTAAAGATACTGCAAGTCCAGGGTTTTGTGTTTTTTTAAATTCTTTTGTCAGCAGATGTGGCTCTCATCCTACAAGCATCATTCTAGCCCCAGTGAACTTGCTGCAAAGGCTATTTGAGAGATTTGCCAAGCTTTGCAGATGCAATTTCTAAAAGTCAATTATTCCCTCCTGGAGAGCCCAATTTTCAAAGGCAGGCTGGCTGCTATCCTGTGATAAGCAGGAAGCCCAAAATAAACTAGGACCCTAACCCATGACACTAAGGAAATTGAATCAGGTTAATTTTGGCTTCAAACAAACAAACAAACAAACAAACATAAAAATCCCATGTTGGCCACCTGCTGTAGTGCTAACAAGCTCCCATTTTCTCTCTCCTGTTGTTCATTCATGTATGTTCGTCTCAATTTATAAGTACAGCTCCTTGAGCAGCATCTCAGCAGCTTATGACAAGCAGAATTTCAGCAGATGATGTATTTGCTGTCATAGGATCAGTATCTTGTCCCATCAGAATTTCTGCTTGTTATTCAGCTTTTAAAGGTGCAGGAGCCTTGCTTGCATCTGCTTGCTTGCAACCTTAGCCTGAGTTGCCAACTGACCAGGAAAAAAGTGTCTAACCTGTTTCTGTGCTTTTTAGCAGGAACACAGAAATCAGGAGGTGATGCTTATCAGAGCTGACCATTATCAACAGTTAATTTCTACAGATCACAGTTGCAATTAAAGGGATTGCTACAACCGACTGGCTGAAAAGTTAGCAACCCTGGCTGTGGTGAGCTGACAGCTTATCTTTGAGTACAGCTGTCCCTGCTATTGCTTTTTAACTGACTACCTAAAGGTCACTGCATATCAACTGGCTATGCTTCCTTATTTCAGTAAGCACTCTGACTTTGCAGTATTTCCAGTTCTTGCCTTCTGGAATTGGTACCGTTTCACAGATTGGTGCCCTTACCAAGCTGCAGAACTAGCAGAAACCAATGGGCAAAGCTTTTTCCTGGCAGAGGAATATAGCGATGAAAAAAAAAAAGCATCACCCTTTTATTTCTGCCACTGTTAAAAACCTTCTGAATTTAGCAGCTTGAGAAGTCATACTAGGATCGTGAGCTCCTTCTGCAATTCTAGCTGGAGATAGATCCCCCCATTCCAAACTCCCTTTCACTTCCCCTGTGTCACTGCACATTATCAAACATTCCACAAATGTTAGCAACTTCTACTTTTAAGTCCCCTGAGACTACTGCAAAAATCAAGTGTTTCTCTTTTTAAAAAGATATGCATTTCATTTTTTTTTAAATCCTCAGATATTTTTCAATTTGTAGGAAGATGGAAAGGCATCTCAAGTCTTCGATGAATGAGAAAGCTCTGCAGTCTAACCTCTTTTATGACAGTCAGAAACATACTGCTCTATTTTTCTGGTGGTCCAAATTATTCTGCCTTTGAATGGTTAGTGCTACCCAGCAACCCAGGAGAGGAGCACCTTCTGATTGGCTGCAGCCCGAAGAACTCTGCTTTGTGCTTGTGTGTGCACAAGCCGAGCCTCAGCTCAGAATTCTAATCGGTATGAGAAGAGAACTGCAACACTCATTCACTTCCCTTACAACCTTCCTAAATCACCCATCAAGCATGGCTAGCTTCCACTGAGCCCCACTGTGCAGAAAGCAGCGAACGTGCCATGCACATAATTTCTTACCTGTGTTGTGCCCTGAATGCATTATGAGCCACTACCACCTCTTCCTGTGGCAGTTTTGAAGCTGTGCACAGCAGTTCAGTGTATATTAAGACACTGCTCTTTCACACTGCAGTTAAGTATGCCAACATTATGGGACTGGGATTCCCAGGACAGCTGATAAACTGTAATGAAACACAACAGAAGAGATGGTTTCCGGGCTCGCTGTCTGCAGGCTTGGCTATACTTGGCCTCTAGCCCAGAAGGATGAAAAACTTTGTACAAATCAAAAGGCCCATTGCCTGGCCCAAGTGTCAGCAACTAAGAGCCCTGTTGGGTGCCATTTGGCCCCCTGATTGCCAACCCCAAAAGTACAGTGGATGAGTTGCAGCTGTGCCAGTGGAATATAGCAGATGGTCCCTTTTGGAATGAAGGCTTCTACCCTCTTCTTAGAGTGGCCCACCAACAACATCAGTTGCTAACCTCATTTTAAGCTGGGCCAGAGGAATCCACAATGCCACAGACCGAGAAACAGATGCCCCAATAAAGCTGCCAGCTATTTTTCTGGCAGGGCTCCCATGCCTTTAACACTGCAATGACAGGCAAAAATAGAATACAGTGAAACTTTCCCCATCCATTTCAACTCCAAGAAAAGCTTCAGCTGCTACATTTCTCCCACACAAGCAGCTGTTAAAGGCACAGGAGGAGATCCACCACAGAACAGTTGGCAATTCTATACTGAGCATGTGGATATTCCCCACAATGTGATTTCTGCAGGGGGGGGGGGGGAGAGGTCACAAACACAGTGAAAGTGTACTAACACTTCTGGTTCCCAACTGAATGTGTGGGAAAGCTAATACAAAATAAGAAGATAGAGGACACCATAGGTATTTGCTCTAGGGAAGTGTGAGGCAGGTTACAGGGGAGTTTGGGTAACATTAAAGGCTTGCAAGTTGTCAATTATTTTTCATGTATATTTAATATAATTGGGCGTAACTGTTGGGATATTCTGCTTCAGGAACCCAAATGCCTTGAGCTTTCTGGGATCATCTTTCCTATTTTGTTCTATGCTTCACCCTGCCTATGGCAGCATTCAGCTGGAACCTGGACATGAGGCCGTCCGTGTATAATGTGGTTGTCATTTTTTCTGTCTCAGTGCACAGGAATGGTTAGCTCATTTTCTCTGGTGCTGTACCATTTTTACCAGGTGATGCCCTGATGGACAAGGAGCAGTCCTGGCTCTCTTACTTCCATAGTAATTAGTGGATTAACCTAGTTGAAGAATGAGGTACAAATAACTGTGCTGTGGCCTGCTGACCTAGGAAGGTCTATACAGTGAGAAGATCTCTCAGGACATCTACTCTACTGACAAGACAGAGCTGAATCATCCCCAAGAGATGCTCTTGTTGTCACTCCTTAACAACATCTTGGGCAGCAATTTTCAACCTTTTTCATCTCACGGCACGTTGACAAGGCACTAAAATTGTCAAGGCACACCATCTGTTTTTTACCATTGACAAGGCACACTATGCTGCTGGTAGGGGCTCAAATCCCTCAATTGCCCTATTAATAAATGACCCTCCCCAAAGTCCCACAGCACACCTGTGGACCATCTGCAGCACACCAGTGTGTCATGGCACAGTGGTTGAAAATAGCTCCTCTAGGGGGAAAAACTCCTTGGTGGTATGTTCCATTGCTTGATTATTCCTGAAATTTCACTACATTTTGTCTACTGCAGCAGAAGCAAGTTCCTCTCTCTGTCTTAACCATGGTGGGTTAGTAACAATGGAAGTGAAGGCAGGAAAGCTCATGAAAAACTCTACTAAGGAAGCAAGGTTTGAGGAGGAAATTAAAACAAGAAATAGCATTATTCTCTCTCTCTCTCTCTCTCTCTGCAAGCCTGTAAAGTTTACAACTCAATGCAGTGATTGCCACATTTTTAAGACTCCCGTACTTTTATTGGTGCATATGTGACAGAGTTTTGACCGTTGTGGCTTGTCACGCAACCTTGCAGGGTGAGGAAAACCACAATAGAAGGGTTTGTATCCTCTTTCAAACCACCAACTGGTACCGTAACTATATCCTAAAACTTTCATAGCAGTGTTAGCTCCAGCTAAAGGCTCTGCAGGCTAGATTGGAGGGAGCTGGGTAATGCAATTTCTCACTGGGATCATTTCTCTGGAGTGGGGTGGGTTGCTTAGCAACCATCCTAGCCAACCATGCTATCAAGCATGTGCAGAGTATGTTCACAGCTAGAACAGTTAAATGTTCTTGCATTCTAACTAAGGGCCCAATAGTATCTGGTTTTTCTGCACTGACGTAGCTGTGCCAACAAGGTGTGTGCTGCATCCTGCAGAACGAGGGCAGTCACAAAGGCCTCTTCAAGGTAAGAGAATGTTTATTCCCTTATCTCAGGGCCGCATTGTGACTGCATCAGTGCTAGAAAGTTGGAAAGGATTGGGCCCTAAGTGGAGGAACATTTGAAGATACCTTGCACTAAGCCAGAGTCCAATCTTGAGCTCCCATGGTGTGCGGCTGTGGCGGCACCAAAAGCAGCTGCCGACACATCCTGCACTCCCGTGGCAGCTGTGGGCGGCACCTCAAGAGAAGGGGACTTGAGGACCCGCAATGGGGCTACTCGATTCACTGCTGACCAAAAGGTTGGCAGTGAGGGAAGAGCCTTTGTGTCAGGCGATGAGCCCCACATGAAGTCTCAGGATCTGGTGGAGCAGAGCTCCACTGGTTCTGCCTCCCTGCTCCCTTCCCCTGGCACACCTCCCTCTGCCTCCTCCCCGCCCACCACTCACCTCCTTCCCGTCTCCCCCTACACCTCCGCTTACCTTACTGCGGCTCCACGGTTCATGTGACTGCCAAGTGGCGGGGCTCGGGTGCCCACCCACACTAACCCAGCACTGGGAGGCACTGGGCTACCACCAGAACTCGCCTGGCAGTAAGCCTTGCAAACATGCTGTAATGCGCACTGAGCCCAGGATTGGGCTTCCAGTCCATTCAGATCAGTATTTTCTGTGCTACCCAAGAGCAACTTATTCCCAGCTGTTCCTAGAGATACCCAGGATTGAACCTCGGCTCTTTTATTGATGAAGGAGGTACTCTATCACTGATCTATTGAACCATCTCTGAGTAGGTGGATTTCTCCTATCATTATGAAAATCCAACATTTCCAGGAAGGAAAAATACAAAGTTCACTTTGCTGGGTTAAAATAGTAGGTACAGTGTATATGTGCAGCTTATGTGAGTGGGTGGAACTCAGCAAACAGTGAAAGCAAACCAAGGAAATATTCCATAGCAAGGAAGCTTATGCTACCTCTAAGGTAGGCTGAGGTGGCAGAACATAAGAAAAGCCCTGCTGGATCAGGCCAAGGGCCCATCTAGTCCAGCTTCCTGTATCTCACGGTGGCCCACCAAATGCCCCAGGGAGCAAACAAGACAACAGACACAACCTGCATCCTGGTGCCCTCCCCTGCATCTGGCAATCAGAGGCACCTGCCTCTAAAACCAAGAGGTTGTACATACCTACTATGACTTGTAACCCATAATGAACTTTTCCTCCAGAAATTTGTCCAATCCTCTCTTAAAGGCATCCAGGCAAGATGTCATCACTACTTCCTGTGGCAAAGAGTTCCACAAACTAATTACACACTGGGTAATTCTGGGTAATTTCTTCTGTCTGTCCTAACTCTCCCAACACTCAGCTTTCATGGATGTCCCCTGGTTCTGGTGTTATGTGAGAGGGAAAAGAAAGTCTATCTACTCTGTCCATCCCCTGCATGATTTTGGATGTCTCAATCATGTCCCCCCTCAGGTGCCTCTTTTCTAGACTGAATTGGCCCAAACGCTGTAGCCTTTCCTCATAGGGAAGGTACCTTAGCCCAGTAATCATTCTGGTTGCTCTCTTTTGCACCTTTTCCATTTCCACTATGTCCTTTTTGAGATATGGCAACCAGAACTGGATGCAGTACTCCAGGTGTACATCAATTTGTACAATGGCATTACAATATTAGCTGTCTTATTCTCAATACCTTTCCTAATGATCCAAAGCATGAAACTAGCCCTCTTCATTGCTGCTGCACATTGGGTCAACACTTTCATCGACCTGTCCACCACCACCCCAAGCTCTTCCTCCTGATCTGTCTCAGACAACTCAGAACCCATTAGCCTATATGTAAAGTTTTGATTCTTTGCCCCAAAGTGCATGACTTTACACTTACTTACACTGAAACTCATCTGCCATTTTGCTTGCCCATTTTGCTATAAAGCAGCAGCAAACACAGGTATTGGCAGTGAGAGGAGGAAATAAGTGAGTGCCTACTGTTGGGCCTGGGCAATACAGTGTTTTACACCTGTGTAGGATACTAATATATCATGATCTACTACTTACATGTGATTAGGAGCAACCAGAGCCATCTGAATTGGGGCAGATCAACTTGCCCTTGCTAGTATTCACCACTGTTAAAAATACCTTGTGCATGCATTAGTGCACATGTACCCCATTTCTGCTGTTGTGCCACTGTTGCTGCCTTCTTGTTCACCAGGTGAGACAGAGCTAGCATCATTACTTTAAGTAAAGATTCAGTTGGCATCCTTCAGTCTCAGAAGACTATGTTATCGTGCTCTGAATGGTGGTGCTGGAACAGAGTGTCCTCTCCAGTGCGCAAAGCCTGGGTAAAGTAGGTATGGGGGATAGGCTGTTACCCATGCAGCAATTCCCCCCTCTCCACGTCGCTGAAATGGTCCAATGGAAAGGCAGAAGCCAATACTGTTGGTTCCAGCGATGTCGCAGGAGTTGCCAGAACGTGACTGTGTTCAGCCATGAAGTGCCTCAGGGACTCCGGCTCTGGATTTTGCCTCGAGGTTGACTCCTGAAGCCTTTTCCATAACTGGATGTAGCCACAAGGCAGTGCAGGTTTGGGATCAGAGTTTTCCTTCTCTCAGATGAGCTGCCTTCCCAGGCTGACGAGTCCCATCTACCCGGTGGCTGTTTCGTCGCCTCTTACGACAAGTACAGCCAAACTGAGGGCCTATTCTTAGCCCCCAGCCCCCAGGGGTTGTAACAAGATTGGCTGAGAGTCATTAGCATGGTCCACGTATCTCGTTTATGTCAAACAGGACTGGGTGGAACAAAAGAAAGAAGGTGGTACTGGGCGGGGGGGGGGGAAGGTAAGGGGGGCTGGTTCCATCTCATCTTAACTTTCCTTTCCCACCCAGCTGCTTTCCTAAACAGCTAGGTGGGTGAGGAGACAGAGAAGGCAGGGGCAGCAACAACATAAGGTTTGTTTTCTTTTTCTAGTGAGGCTTTCCAGTGAGTGGGAAGAGAGTCAGAGAGCGAGCTGAAGTGGTCCTGCTTGTGATGGGCCAGAAAGGCATGGTGGGGAAAGGTAAGAAGCAGTAGGGGACTCCATGTCAGTTTGTTTCCATCTCCAACTTGCTGTTCAAATCAGCCACCTCAGTCAGCCTCATGCCTGGACCAGTCCTGGATATAACTGCAGCTTCTCTGGGCCTTTTTCCACAAGCAGGAATGCAGGTTATAAATATTTTTATTAATGAAAATGATGCTACAATTAATATGAATGTTTCTTTCAGGTAGATGTAATGTATGAAATGTGTGAAAAAGCCTTTGATTCATTGTGTGAACTGGGAGAATGGTGTGATGTGTTTATATAGGGGTCCTATGTACAGAAGCTCCCTTACTGCAAGGGTTGCATGTCCCAATGAACAAGCAGCTGGGCAGCCCAATCCTACACCCGTAGGACAGGTATATGCACAGTCGCAAATGTGCCGTAAAGCACGTTGCAGCCACACAGAAGCCAGTGCCATCAGTGGAGAGGCCTTCACCAACACTGGTGCTACACCTGCCAACTAGGGTAAGCAAACCACTGGAAGGTGGGGGGAGGGTGGAACAAGGGTAGGGGGTGTTTTGGGGAGGAGGGTCCCCGGGTGGGCAGGGATGGCAGAGGAGGCCTCTGCCCTGTCTGGAATCTGACCACTCTACATAGGGCTGGTCAAATCTGCATCAGCAATTGAGCTGGTATAGATCCTAGTAGACCCATAGGGGCTGCTGAAGCCTGACAAAGAGTAAGGGACAAAGGGACCCTGACAAAGTGTTGTTCTGTTAACCTGAAGAGACCTCTGGCTGCCGTAGGATACAGTGGTGGCCATTTCAACTCCACTGTACTGCGAGGCTGGCAGTCTAGATAGGACTGAGTTGTTAATCTTATCTAATATAGTCAGAGGAGAAATGAAAATCATAGAGGGTTCTCTCCTTGGGGGGAGGGGAGTGTTGACTGCTATCCATTCTTTCTGTCACTCTTCAGTAGCCAGCAGATGAGATCCTCAGTGTCTGAAAGGAAAAAACCAAGGGATGCCTTTGAACAGAATGTTAGCATTTTCAGAAACTTACAATAGTTTCTCAGGCAGGGCATCTCACAGTTTTAATTCAAAGAGTTATTTCAAGGCAGATTCTACAAATGAGGAATAGTTATGAGTGATTTCCAAAACCAACCACAGGCCCAGGTGACAAAGCTTCCCTCCCTCTGCTTTCCACAGTTACAAAAATGTAACTGTTTCAATGTAATTGTTTTCCTCAGTTACAAAATGTATTGACAACAAGATCCTATCTGTGATGCTCTTCCCTGAGAAGGCCATTGAGGGCAATCCTAGGAAAGATCAAAAGCATAAGAACTACCTATCTTCAAAATGATGAAAACAGGCCCACATTTTCTGATCACATTTTCTGATTTTCTGATCTAAAGTATAACATAACATTGTGCAAATCAAGTGATCTTGTCTAGATGTGGAAAGATTTCAGGTTCATGGCATAGACTTCTTTTTTTTTTTTAATTCAGAGATGCCTGCGTTGGCTCGGTCATGTTGTGTGAATGGATGATGGCCAGTTCCCAAAGGATCTCCTCTACGGAGAACTCATGCAAGGAAAGCACCCTACAGGTAGACCACAGCTGCGATACAAGGACATCTGCAAGAGGGATCTGAAGGCCTTAGGAGTGGACCTCAACAAGTGGGAAACCCTGGCCTCTGAGCGGCCCGCTTGGAGGCAGGCTGTGCAGCATGAAGAGACACTTGGCCAACAGACTGAGGCAAAGAGGCAAAGAAGGAAGGCCCATAGCCAGGGAGACAGATCAGGGACAGACTGCACTTGCTCCCAGTGTGGAAGGGATTGTCACTCCCAAATTGGCCTTTTTAGCCACACTAGACGCTGTTTCAGAACCACCATTCAGAGCGCGATACCATAGTCTTTCGAGACTGAAGGTTGCCAACAGTAAATTCAGAGCTTTGCCAGCTGGAGCTTGGTAAAAAAATTGCTGCTAGGGGGCAGGTGAAGCCAGATGCAAAACAGTGGATATGGGTGTAAGGTATTTGCTGAAAACTTAATAACCCAGTGGATGGGCACACACACAAGGCTGGCTTCATAACTTGGCATTCTATTGAGTAGCATATGCAGTATGTAAAGCTAGTAGATACAAATGGAACAGCAGATTCAATATAACCATCTACTAAGTGAAAAAAACACCAGATGATTCATCCAGACACAATCGATATAAGTAACAAGGGCGCAATCCTAACCCCTGATGTCAGTGCTTTCCAGCACTGACATAAGGGCAATGCAGCTCTGAGGAACAAACATTCCCTTACTTTGAGGAAGCCTCTGTGAGTGACACCCAACTGCAGGATGCAACACATGTCCCATTAGCACCGCTATGCCAGTGCTGGAAAGCACTGACGTAAGGGTTGCGCCCAAAGGGGGTGGAAAAAATTGCTTACTGCACTCCTTGAGCTCATACACAGGGAAGACCTGCATCTCTTCATTTGGTTTGCTACAGATTAGTTGTCATCCTATCATGATCAGAAACTGGCTCTTAATTCAAAAGCTCCATGCTGCCATTTTAGCATTAACAGAAATCCCTTTTAAATTTGCACTTTTCCATCTTTCAAATATCAAGACACTTCCTGTAAAATGTGTACTCCTTCTCTGGTAGGTTATTAGTAGAGTTTTTCTGTTTTGATCACAGATATAAATTTAATTATGCATCTTGTGTGCACATGAGTGTGAGAAACCTTTCTTTCAAATTATTGCCATATCGGCAATGCTCAGTTCTGAAAGTGGCTTGTGCTTTTAAAATGAAGCCCACTGCTAAGAACAAGAACCGCAAAAGGGATGGTGGCAAAGTAAAATTTATATATTTTTTGGCAGAGTAGTAGCAGCTGTGAGGGGCAAAAACCTATTGGTGTGTAATGAAACAGCAAAGCAGTTTCTAAGAGGGAGGGGAGGAAGGGAAGATATCTTCAGACATTTTGCACTTGGAATGGATGGACTTTGCCACAAAGGATTCAAAGCAATGAGCCAACCCACAGTAAAGGGGAACCGGGCTATTGAAATGACATCAAACATTTTGGCTTTCAAGAGCTCTGTTCTGTGTGGACTCTTGGAAACCTGATGATGGCTTTCCAAGTTGAAATGGGTCTAAAAATAACAGTACTGCACTATCATTGCTTTCTTATACAACTCAAATGTATTCATTTTAAATTTAATTGGGCAGAGATGGAGTCTGCTATGACTAGACGTGTTTGCAAACGGTGTGATTTATTTTATTCAGAAGTATGCCCATTGTGTTCAGTAAGACTTAGGCTGTACTCCTGTCTTACTCACTGGAAACTAACTATTACAGAAATGAAATTAGGAAAGCAGACACACTCACCTCCCCCCAAGAAGGAAGAAGGGGACTAATATTCTTGTGCAGCTGAAATGTTTCCATTTGTTGGGCATATCACATTTTGTACAGCCTGAACCACAACTCAACTGAAGGACTGCAGTAGCCAAGTTTCAATAAATATATCTTATTCCTGGGTGGCCCATTTCCTGGCAAACGGCTATGCAATCTCCTAATAAATTCATTTTCCAGATTTCAAGGCTGCATTCACAGAGTCTAGATAGGTGTGCAGTCTGCTGGTGGGACTTTAACAAATGCCACTGGAAAAGCCAGGGCAAATATATTCGTGCAAGTCAGAATATCCAAGCAGTTCTGGTGGTGATTTTGTGAAGTTCTGTATAGAGTATTACTTGTCACCCTCAGGCATCTCTTTAATACTTGTGAATAATGCAAGATCATGGGTGCAAAACCCTCCACATTTTTCTGTTTTGAGATGTTAAGCCCTGAATTACTGTGCAGAGGAAAAGAGAAGTTACTAGGCTGGGGCAGACGTGTCAGTGCACCAGTGTGACATTTCGTGGCCTATTTCACTGCTCTGACATCTGTGAGCTGACCAAGAGCTAAGAATAGCTGCTATCATTAGATGTCCCATCACAGTTTTTATGCCAGCCCTCATGCTCAAACACACATGCTCAAATACTGTAGAGTAGACATATGCAGAGAAAGAAGCCCACTGGAATCTACCTTAATTCAAAGCCAGTGCTTATTCATTCTCTGTGCTGGAGCTGTTACTGTATGGAAAAAGGATATGCTTCTTCTGTTCCATGATTTTTAAAAAGCCGAACTTGTCTTATTGTCAGCTGTGGAGAATTTTAAAAGATCAAGAAGGGAATCTTCTGGTTTCATAGGGAGCTGCCAGAAAATTGCATAACAGGGGACCCTGTTTGCATGGGGCCCTATTCTACAGCTTCCTTTGCACAAAACAGCTCTGCCCTTTTGAACTGTACAGTACTGTACTGTTCAAAATACACAGTGAGGCAGGCAGTCAAGATTAGCACCTGCATTTACCAAGTAATGCTGTAAACATGATTGTTAAAGCAAGCATACCAGTGTTTGGGGATTATGATATTTAAATGGCACAAGGAAAGAGCAATCTGAGAAAGTAATATAGATGGGGGATGTGGATGAAGTAAACAATAGCAGGCTGCTAAAGTGTTCCAAGCAACTGGCTGGAATAATATATGACTCAAGACACAAAATACAAGGAACGCACAAAAATAACCAACTCAGCTGTAAGCACAGAGTATTATAGCCACGATAATTGGGCCCGGGGAGCTACAGACAATGAGGACGCACACTGAGTTTGAAAAAATATGCCGTCTACCCAGTTCATTGTACTATGAATACTGTCCATTGCAAAGTGCAGCATTATCAAATCCACCACATGGTTGCTGGGGAAAGATGTTCACTAATAATAATGGTGACCTTTGGACAACTGTGATTGACCAGAATGATGTTGGCATTAAAATGCAAACAATTCAAAAGGGGAACTGGGGAGGAACAACCTTCATCTGGGAGACCAAGTAGCTCTCAGATAAAAGTTTTTTTCTTTGGGGGGGAGGTACGGTCGGTATCTTTTCCAGCTACACCATAAACCCAACAGAGTTGGAGGGTATGGCCAACTGTTTTGCAGGTCAATATGGTGCCGAGTCTATTCCAACAAGGTTTATATACAATGTTTCGATCCCAATCCTATCTGACTTTCTGCTCTTTCATCTGCAATGTGAAGAATCATGAGGTCTAATTTTTTATGACGAAAGCTGTGTGAGGATGAGGAAATCTAAAACTTGCCCCCAATTTACCTCCTGTGCTCCACCTCTATAAGAGTTTTTCCTCCAGCCGAACTTGGAAGTGAATGGGGTAGACACATAACTTGACGAACATAGCTGCCTGTGGAGAAGTCATGTAAGTTCAAACAGCAACACAACCACCCAGAGGAAATCTAGAGGCATTTTGTTGGCAATGACAGGTTACCCAACTGCAGGAGAAGTCAGGAACACGTTCCCTTCTCGTGCTGAGTCAGTAAGGGTCCTAAACTTGAGGAAAAGACAAATTGCTAACAATGAGCCTAATCGTCTGGTTCTGCTGATGCTGTGAACTTAGTCCAGAACTGTGGCACACAAAAAGATATACTATACACTTTTGGGAGATAAATATCCCATCAATATTTCTCTCTGAGAAGACACTGGGTAAAAAAAGATATCTAATAATAGGCACCAGAGTCAGCAAAGCAGAAAATGGCAATGCTGACAGAGCAAGTGTCTAATGACAGAGATGAATACACAGGTAACAGAATCAACTGTTGTTGTGACACCAGGAAACCTCTGCCTCAGCAGTTCTGAGCTTGGATCCCACAGAGCAGCAGGAGGTTACAAAGAGGTGGCTTCAGGTTCAGTGTGGGAAGTATCATGGATTAAATTTAATCTGGCATGCACCTGGTTGAGCATCATAAACCCACTGTATTTATTGCACTGCCAACACCTGCCTGTTGTGTGGCAGAGAGAGAGCAGAAGCAGAGACTCAGGCAGGCTGTACTATCCCACATGTCTGGATTTCAGCAACTGGATGTGTTGAAACAATGCTCTCTTGTCCTTGACATGAGAGCTATCAAGTCTTTAAGACTGGCGACAGCTCAGTATATCCTGAGGGAAACCAGACCAACCACAATAGAAGTGGAGTTGAACTTTAGCAGTGGTTAAGTGCATGTGATCAAGTAAATGGTCAAGGCAAGTTATGAAGTGGAGGGTCAACCATGGAAACCACTTTCTGCTACAAAAAATAAAAAACATTGGCCGGTCTGGACCAACCCCAAACACAGCACCAGCTTTGCTTCCCCAAATGACGTTTTGCTTCATCTTTTATCTTTTCAGCTATGAAAAGAGGCCACAGCAAGGAAGGAATAAGTACATCTTGCTAGGAAGAACTCTTGCACCGTTTGTTGTCAGGGCCCTCTATATCAGTGATTTTCAATCTTTTTCATCTCATGGCACACTGACAAGGTACTAAAATTGTCAAGGCACACCATCAGTTTCTTGACAATTGACAAGGCACACCATGCTGTTGGTTGGGGGTTCACATCCCCCAATGGCCCTACTAATAAATGATCCTCCCCAAACTCCCACGGCACACCTGCAGACCATTCATGGCACACCAGTGTGCCACGGCACAGTTGAAAATGGCTGCTCTATACTTTTAATGACAGTAACTCTCTGTTTTGGACTTCTTTGCTGGGTGATGAGGGAGAAGTCAAGTTCCTGTTCATTTAAAAAGGTCAGATCAGGAAGTCACACAGTATTTCAGGTCTAGCACAGGTGCAAATAAACACTAAAATGGCATATGAACACATCTTGAAAATATGCAAGAACAGATTCTCTCTCTCTCTCTCTCTCTCTCTCTCTCTCTCTCTCTCTCTCTCTCTCTTATATTTAGCAGGGGAAGAATAACTTTACCCCAGCATGGCATATTTTCCAGTGGCTGTTGCTGATGTCTCTGGCATTTTTTTTTTTTTTGCAGCCCTTTGCTAGCCATTTTTTTATAGCAAGTCCTTTGGGGATAGGGAACCATTTATTGATCTATTTTGCTTTGTGAGCTACTCTAGATGAAAAGCAGTACATAAACATTTTTAACAACAACAAATTTCTCAGCAGTCATCTGCATCTTTCCCCCTGTGGTTGCGAATACAGTTGGAAGGGCATTTTGAGGGGCCAAAGGGAAAGGATTAAGCAGCCCCTTCTCACATTCTCCCAATCAGGATGGCTCCACAGATGGGGCTTGTGGGATACATGCCAGGAATGCACATGTATGCAAAGGCCCACACCCAGGCCCAGTCAACCCCTGAGACAGTGGGAGTCCAATCCTGCTGCTGCTGATCTCTCCCACTACCAGGTAAGCCAGGGCCTATGGGGACACTTAGCCAGTGATTATGGGGGAGCAATGGCAGCAACAGACTTCTTCCCCAGTACCATTTTTCAATTCTTAAATATCCAGTTCTCAACACTGCCTGAGAAATTGATAAGTAGCACTGGGGGAAGGGGAGGCAAAGGATGGTCTTCTGTAAGCCTTCTCATTGGGTGCCCAGCCAGGGAAGCCAACTGGGGAAGAGGCAACAGATGGGCAAGAGCCCTCCTTCATTGCCAATACTATGGTCGTGGGAGCCGCATGAAGGACGCACATCCACCTGCTGCTGGTTCCCAAGCACAATGAGGGAGCAGCTAATGCTCAGATGTGATTTCCAAACATGGGAGGTGAGTGTCATTGAGGCCCTTTCAGGATTTTTGTCCTAGGGCTCCCCATAAGCTGGAATAGCTACTTCTCTCATCCACAGTCTTCAAATCGCTTTGCATTAAGACAAAAACCCCGGGGGGGGGCAGTAGGGGAGACAAATGGTGCAACTGTATGCCATGTGCAATTTGATTACAGTCTATATGCTTCTGTTCACTCCAGTTTGTAAAAGTCACAAAGTCAGGAAGCTGGTTGTGGTGGATTGCAGGCATGCGCATGGAGGTTGAATGACTTCTTCACAGTGACCTGGAGGAAGAGCATGACCAAGACACTAAGATGCTCTCAGTTGAACCAGACTTCAGCTCAAGTAATCACGACCTCACATGCCTTCTGCAGCATCAACAGTGTTCATTTTCCCCCCACTCTTTTCTGCTTTGGGCTCCTTCACTATCTGCACAGAGAGCAACAAAGCAGTCTGTTCCCAAACTTCGGAGGAGTGAAAGGTAAGGACACCACTGTGATACAAAAGGAAGCTTTGTGTGCAGATACCGAAGAGCTGGCACAGACATCCCCATCACTTTGCAGTGGCAAGCTAGGCTGGAATTACACGTCTCTAATTCTTTGCCATACATTTCAGTTATGCAGTCTGAAGGAAAAAAACTTAAAAATTTTGCTGGCTTGTATTTGGACATACAGTGCATTTTTGGATGGAAGTCCCTTAAGCTCAAGCAAAGTGGATATTCTAGAGTCTCTAATTGCTTAGTGAAGAAATAACGGAATATTTTTCTCCCTAGGGTGCACAGTGCATAATGAAGATTAATAAACTACTGAGGAAGAGGGCTTTTTCTCCATCACTCCCTTATATTATTTTGATATATTTTGCATACTCTGGTTAACAGCTGGTCAATCTATGAGGTTGATCCAGGCCGCAATCCTATGCACACTTTCCTGGGAGTAAGTCCCACTGAACACAGAGTAGAGACATGCATAAGCTTGTGCCCTGAAACAGTCACCCCTGCAGCAGATTGGCAGTGACTACCCATCTTAGTCCATTCACTGACCTTCACTGTTACTCCTCTTCTTACTCCTTGGGTGTAAGCAGGCAGGGCAGCTGTGGTGCATTTGCATGGATAATGACGGGCAGTTATGTCTCACCTGTGGGGTGGGGGCCCCCACACCACACATGCCTGGTGTGGAGGACAGAACAATGGTGAGCTAACTAAAGCAACAATGGAGCCTATTCATAGTGAGTTCAATGCTTCCTGACTAGGTGAAAAATTCCATCCCCTTTTAACGCAACAACCAAAAGGGATGATGACAAAATGTTTGTGAAAATCATACATATACACATACAGGTGGGACCTCGATGTCCACTGATTTGACTTACCACTGTTACCAAGGTCCACCTTTAAATGCCTTGTAACAAGGGGGAAAAGCACCAAAATCCAATTTCCTAATTTCGCGCTGTTAAATAATTATAATTTCCTTCCATTAGATTCCATTATTCACCCCATCTAGTGACTCAGTGCGGTATAGCGTATGCGGTATACCAATGCATTTTGAGGGGACAACAGAGGACCAAGAAACCTGGAAGTGGGTCTTTAAAGCTATTTTTTCACTGATTTGGTATTCACTGATTTTTTTTTTTTACCCACTGGGGGTTCCGGAATGACCTGTGCTAGCAAAATGCCTATCATGTGTTTGTTTCTGTAGTCTGCACAAAGGACATCATTGGGAAGTTGGCTAAATCACTCCCTAGAGTTTTGGGCAGGGAGAATGTTTTTCTTCATTCCAGCTCCAATTGTGTCCTAAATTGAAGCCTATTGCACAGAATTTTTTGTTGTGTACGTAGTAAGCAGGAGCCATTGAGAATGGAGCCAGCCCCTATCAACCTAGTTGCATCCCTTCCTCTGCATAGCTGCATCTTGGTTTTCATTTCTTGGACAAACTAGAGAGCATGATGGGGTCTTGAGAACTGGCTTTTAATTATGAAGTTATATATGAACCTTTGTTCTTTGCAGAAATCGAAGCCACAGGTTGCTTAGAATGAGAGAGAAATAAAAGGATAGGAATAACTCTCTCTTTATTACTATAGGGAATTCTGTCAGATAATCTGACTAGTGGCATCTCCATCATTGCTGAAATTTTGAAGAAATCCATCACATTTTTAACCTTGTGTGCTCAGAAAGATAAAAATTGCATTTGCTTGCTTTCTTATTTCTTGAAGCTGCATAGGAATGCTTTGAAAGTTATGAGGCACATCCGTATGCCAGACATCTAAAGAAATTTTGGTCTAGAAGCTGTCGTATTTGCTGACACCACAGGACTTACTGAGGACCAGGCTGTAAATGAAAATATCTCCTTAAATAAGTACATCTTACCTGACTCTTTTCCAAAGACTACAAACGGGAGCGGGGGAGAGGGAATGAATACGCTTATAACTAGAGTTGTAGCATTGACACAATTTATTTATAAAGTATGAAAATGAAATGGAATAAGTCAAACTGGAATTATTAATCTCAGAGATATTTGATCATCACTGTAGTTCGATCCAATTGAGGTGTATGAAGAAGCAATTACAGGTGTGCATCACTTAACAATGAGGATATGTTCTCCAATCCCCATTGTTATGCAAGTAGGTCATTAAGTGAACATTCAGTCCAATCTATTGCCTTTGTTGTGTAAACAGACACTCCCTGTCAGACACTAGCTGGCTGCACAGGCTACTGGAGATAGATTGTCTCTTTGCATTAAAAGCCTCTCTGTTGTGTAAACAGACATTCTGCTGCAGGCTATGGGAGACGCAATTGCCTCATTAAGAGCACCTTTATTGTGCTTTGACCACAGTCATATACGTGGTCCATCATTAAGCGAATGGTTGTTAAGTGGCGCATACCTGTAATTTTTGTTTGGTTGCATCAATGCAGTTGCTAACTTCTGACTTTAGCAGAGGGTGCCTTCAAATATGAAGCAACCAACCACATATAGTACGGCTTCACATTAGAGGACTGTACCATATCAGCTAAGGTATGTTTGAATTACCTCTGATTTAAGGCTCAGCAATTCCAGTCCTTCAGGGTTGCTCCAGAATCAGCCTGAATAACTGGCCTGGCAGATGAGGACCACTGAAAAATTAATGGAGGCACACACAACACTGTTAAAGATAATGGAGATTTTTGCTATGCATCAATGTTAAAGGTGCAATGCAACACAAATTTGCAAAATGTACATTGTGTCTCGCTCAGCCAATGAAAGGATAGACAGATAGCATGCAGCTGGAGGACTCAAAATTGTAGATGTATGGTGGCAGTGAATGATTTTCAGTTATTTCTTGCCACTCTGATAACATCTCAGGCAGAACAGACACCCCAAAGGATGGTGGTGAGTGGGTCTTGAACTACCTCTAAAAGCTGATATAAAAGCAGCATGATGAGAAAGGTGAAAGCTATGACAGCTGTTATTACAGGCAAAATAAAACAGCATCACTAGGTCCTATTCAAACCAATTGATTTTGGTATTTAAGGCCAAACTACATGAACCATTAAATGCGTCACAAGCTCCATTGTGTTTCAGCTTGCTTTGATAAATAGCAACCAAATCCAGACAGTAGTGGTGGTTGACTTTAACCCTTTCCCCTTTAACCCACAATTCTGTTTTGGTTTTCCCCTTCCAGTTGCAATTTGCCGAGGGGAAAACACTTCCTTTGGTACAAGTGAGCATTACTATGAGTTTAGTATGAAGTCATTAATTTATGGCACATTGCTCAACCATATCTTGTAAAAACTGTCCTTCCTCATTGCCTTTGCACACTCCCACTTACTACTCTGTAAAGCATTGCGTACAATGATGGAGCTGAATAGCGTTATGATAATAGCAGTTCCCCCCTCCCCCACCACAGCATGTAGCATGTGCTCTGTCGACAGAACTGCATTCTGACTGGAGATAGAATGGGGTGGTCAGCCTGTTAACACATAAAGAATGGAGTCTAACATGCTAAAAGAACCCTCATACAGTACAAAGTATTTGAGACATACTGTGTCAGTAGAATGAACACTCTATATGTTCAGAAATACCAGATTAATAATGTTTGAGAAGCTGCACAATATTCATTTGGGGCTGAACAATATTGATCAATAGTAACACAAGTCTCCCTAAAATCACTACTTTGGCACTTTTTAATTTGGTGCAGATAGAAATCCTTCTCTATAAATCAGCTGAAGTTACACAAACAGGGATCAATCCTCATAAAACTAAAAACCAACTCTTCTCGTCCACCTGATTCCAAAAGGATGCTAAGGTATAGTTCATTCCTAAAATGGTAACGTTAATACACCAAAAATAAGGGGAGAAATCAAAATGCATGTTTCTTTGATTAAGAAACTATTTACATGGTTTTCCCCAGTTTCTCAGAAATAGGAAAATTCTTGCCCAGAGATGGGCAAGTTCAGTGTGGCTTGACTCGAGTTGAGTCGCCGAGTTAACACCACCCCGTGACTTGACTTGAAAATGAGTCATAATGGGAGCACTGATGTCTCTGCCCATCTGTAAACAGGGCGGGAGGGGTAGGGGGGACTGTGAGAGGGCGGGGACAGAAGCGGCAAGAGGAAGGAGGGTCATGCGCAGCAGCTGGGAGGCTTATCAGGACAACCCAATCCTTTGCAGACCTACTCAGAAATAGTCCCACTTAAGCCAGTCATTCAGTGAGGTTTCCCCCTCCCCACCAGCCATGGCAGAAAGGGTGATCACTATGAACTGCCTCCCCCTCCTTTGACACATCCTTTTCTCTCTCCAGTCAATCATATAGCAAGAACCCAGTTGGGCTGCTCTCCCTCAGCTAATTAAAATACCAGACAACCCATCCTTTGTTCAATGATCATTGGTTCCTTCCTTCCTAACACAGATGAGCAAAAGAGCTTTCATCTGTCTCCCCCCTCCTGCTCAGATGCATTAACCCCTTCCTGCCTCCTGGCTGGAACCTCCCCGCTGCTTACCTCATCGGAATGCTGGCCACATGAGGTTTTTTACGCCACAAAAACAGTAAGCAAGCACAGCTAGACACAGACATACTCAAGTCAGCATGCGTGGGGATGAGTGTCAAGTCAGGGGGACCCTGACTCGAGTCTTTTTCAGATTCTTCCATGCGGGAGACTCATGAGACAATGAGTTACCCAAAATCATGCACTTTCGTGACTTGAGTCCCAGTCAAGGACTCAAGCTCCATCCCTGATTCCTTTGGCCAGAGCATGAATGACAAAGAGGTTGACATAATGAGTATAAATGTGCACATGATTCACCTTCTCCCAATTTATGTTCTAGTCGAAAGGGAAATGTCAGAGAGAAGGTGAACAGCAGTCAAGCTGAAAGGCACATGTACAAGGTGATGAGAAAAAATAATTAACAGCCCAATCCTAACCTGCCCTGGAGCAGGCAGGCCAGCAGGCCTACCGTGCATCCAAAGCAGGAATGAGGCTAGTTGCAGCTTAGTCCAGGGCAAGGAGAATTGCTTCCCCTTACCACGAGTAAGCACAGATCTGAGCAGCCCAGACCTGTCCCAAGCTGCCCGGGAATGGGGATAGGATCAGGCACAAGTGCCTAATCCTAGCCCTGCCCCTGCTTACCTGCCACCTGCCCATGGGCTCACCTGGAGCCCACCCTCCATCATCTTGAAACATCCCCCTCTCACCCTCCCCACGACCCCACTGACCCCTGCGCTGGCCTGTCTTGGCTGGCGCAGTCTTGCCTTTTATGCTGGCCAAGTGGGGCTTGTGGTGCAACAGTGCTTTACGGCACTTTTGTGACACCGGTGGGCTGGCGCAAGGGACTTATGCCTGCCCATTCCCTTTTTAGGGTGTGCCTTAAATTTCTCACAGGGCACAATCCTAAGCAGGTCTACTCAGAAGTAAGCCCTATTGTGTTCAATGGAACTTACTCAGAGGAAAGTGAGGTAAGGATTGGAGCCATATTTTATATGGTTTTTACTTGATTCTTATTGAGTAGCGCTTCATGTATTTTAAACAGAAATGTGTATAACAGTATTAATTAATGAATATAATACCAAATCCACTATAAAAATGAGTGACCCATGAAAATATGCGTTGATGATCTTCACGGGCAGCTGGAAGTCATTTGACACAAACCAGGGAACGCATTTAGTGGACCTCAATCCCATGAAATCAATGGGACTTCCTTACAGCTCAGTCTTATTTGCAGGAGAGTACTACCATTTAACAGTACAATTTTATTCTGTTTATTTCACTGGGATGTGCAGCAGCTCATATCTGTTCATATTTACTTAGAAGTAAATAGGCTCATTATAACCTGGACATTGATGGAAGAAAATGGGAATTAATAGTCTATTAGGTTGCCTTTTATTTGCAGTCACCTTGGAATATACTTTCAGTTGTGCCCTGCAGCAGAATGGGAAGAGATTTTCCCTCTGTGAAAAGTGTGAGAAGAGGTACGTTTTATTATTTTGACCGAGATTTGATTGATTATTGATTTGGCTGAGAGAAAACTGATTTGGAATTTGGAGACAAGATTGATGCTGCAGTAGACTTAATGGTTCCAGCCTGTGCACTTTGCTTCTTGTCCCCATAGGACTTTCTAATGCTATGCATTTGTAAATAAACTGATTATAACAAAGACACCTTTATTCTTTCCTACAAAGGCAACTGTCCCACCTTAGGCTGTCCAAAAGTTTCTCTTGGGAAAAGGGAGCAAAGAAAACAATGGTTTGAAAGTCCAACATTCAGTTGTCCTGAATGTGGGAGAGCTACACAGGTGTGTTTAGCTTGATCTGAGTCCCTTAAGTTTGCTCCAGCCTCACCTTGTCACATCACCTTTGCTTGAAGTCAAGCAGTGAGAGCGATGCAGCCAGTACAAAAATACAACGCATTCGTTCAAGCTGACAGTGCAAACAAACCAATACAGAAACAGCATTACTGTTGCATTTTCTTGGTTGTAAATACAGATTTAAGCCATCTGCCAGCATGAATGAATCAATTTGTCTCTATCATGTTATGTTTTGATTTAAGGTGTCATATTTATCACCCCACAAGGCAACTGTGTAGTGGTGCATGGCGTGTTCTTTTGACTGGACCAGAAGATAGGGGAGCTTGCAGGGATGTTTATGAAAGAACAAAAACAAAAACTGCCAAGAATGAAGGCTGAAACTCTATACACACTTTCCTAGGAGTAAGACGCATTGAATACAATGAGACTTACTTCTGAGTAGAGATGCATAGGCTTGTGCTGGAAATCCTGTAAGCCAGAGGTTTTCAGACTGGGGCGTCGCAACGCTCCAGCCTGAAGACCCTGGCCTCTGCCCCCTTAAGGGGCAGGGGGGAGGCAGCAATGTGATCCCCAGGATTGCGCCACTCGGGGGGCTGCAGAGACTGGGATGCACTCACCAGTCCCTGCAGCATCGTTCTGGGGGTGCGGGGAGCCCTGCGTGAGCACCTGCAGGGCTCCCCAGTTGGTTCGAAGTGAGAGCTCTGCTTTCACTGAAACAGCTGGGGTGTCCTGCAGGCGCTCGCGCAGGGCTCCCCACACCCCTAGGATGCCGCTGCAGGGACTGGTGAGTGTATCCCAGTTCCTACAGCCCCCCCCCCCAGGGGCGCAATCCTGGGGATCGTGTGGCTGCCTTCCCCCTGCCCCCACAGCCTCCCCCCGCCCCTGCAAGGACTTCCTGCACTTTTCAAACTCCTGGAGAGTTTGAAAACCATGACTGTAAGCAACAGAGCAGTGGTTCCCCAACATTTTCAACTGGTGGCTCCTTTGACCTACTGGGCCATTAGCTGCAGTTCCCCATTAGGGCTACAATCCTATACATTGTATAGGGCAGCTGGTTTTTTGTGAGGATTTCATGGCTCCCCAGGGTGCCACAGCTCATAGTTTGGAAACGACTGCAATACAGGCTCTCTCTCCTCCCACCCCTCTCACACACATATACACAGATTGAGTAATATTGAATATTAAAAGATTACATCACAGGTTACAAGCCATGATGAATATACCTCCTGATTTGAGAAGTAGGCTATATCTGAATGCCAGATGCAAGAAGGGATGCAGGTCTCTTGTCTTGTCTAAGGCATCTGGTGGGCCACTGTGAGACACAGGAAGCTGAACCAGACAGGCCTTTGATTAATTCAGCAGGGCTCTTCTTATGTTCTGATGATACATTTGAAACAGAATGATTGAAAAGTTTTTCAAAAGGTTCTTTCCAGATCTAGAAAGAAGAAAAACTTGGCTTTGCAGCTATTCTGAAACAGTGACTCACAGCCTTCATGAGTGTGACTTCGGCTTAACAGCTGTTTATTGAGCAGGATGATAAAGATCTTACACAAACCTAATGTGAAAGCTCTTTGAATGTGTGCTCTTCAGGTCAGTGCTGGGGAAAAACAGAGCCATGCCATTGTTATGAAAAATTTCACATTTTTGTAATGGTTTGTGATGTCAGAAAGCTACCCCTCCCCTATTGACTTTCATGGATCAGGGAAGAAGGGACAGATATGTGTGTGCGTGCGTGCGTGCGTGCGTGCGTGTGTGTGTGTGTGTGTGTGTTTGAGAGAGAGAGACAGAGGAAACAGGGACTGCTCCATTTCTTCAACTTCATAATATGATGGCTGCAATATTAGATGATGTTTTGGTTGTGGGTGTTAGTCAAAAAAAGTCCTGTACATTGATAAAGCAAACAAATAAGTACTGTCATCTTGCTCCCCAGACAGGAGATTTTGGTGGCTCTCTTTATCATTAACAGAGGAAGAGCAAGAGTCCCTTTTTCTCCCAGCATAGCATCTCCCCCAGTGGCTGTGGCCCTTGTCTCCCTTGCATTTCTTTTTAAAGTGTGAGCTCCTCTGAGACCATCATCTAAGACCATCTTTTCATCCAGTGCTTTGGGAATTTGTTGTTGTTGTGATATAACTGTTCTTTAAAAATTTTGCATTAGGGACAAAAACAGAGCGTTCTTGTTTTTGCTGTCACAGAGGAATATGGCTACCCCTCTGGAAGTTGTTTCAGGGGAAAGAGGTTACACATTCAGCTGCCTGGTAATCCAGTGTTCAGAAATCAAAAGATGGGAAACCAAATCATGAACAGCATCAGTGCGGAAGTGTTTTCTTCCCTACACTAGAACAATAATAAACAACTGAGACTTATCATGCAGGGAAGAGTCACCAGGGAAAGTTCAAATCTTTCTTCAGGATTGTAAGCTGTGCACAAATAAACATCAGACTCACCACGGCTGTGTGTCAGCTCAAGGGCTTTTTAGAATCTGGCAACGCCCTAAGTTTCACTGAATGTGTCAGACAAAGTATAGGTTGCAAAGAAGGCCATTTCTGAACACAAATGTCCCCTGAAGGAGAAAGTGCCAATTTGAAACATACTTTGAGAGTTGGTGTGATGTAGCAGCTAAGAAACTGACCCACCAGCACAAGGGCATTCCTTGTTCAAATGTTGCCTCCGCCATACATTCACTAGTTCACCTTAGGCATGACTCTCAGCCACAGGCTGAAACATGACGATAAAAGATAATGCCCTACCTTACAGAATTGTTGCAGGGAATAAAGTGAGTGTATGTAAACTGCTTTGAAAAATCTCAAGGGCTATGGAAATTGTGATGTGAGTGGAAGTATTTGGATTGAAGCCCATTTACTTCAATATAAAAGAGTCCAATGCTATCTTTCCCCCCTCCATTGGTGCAGTCATGCCAAAAAGGAGCTTGCTGCATCCAGTAGAGGGGATGGATCTGGAGACTTTGGAGGGGAAAGGGGAATTATTTCCAGAAAAGGGCTCCTGCTCTGTACCTGGCATATGTCTGAGGGCAGGGAAGCTTGAAAAAGAGGGGAGAGAACATAAGAACATAAGAACAGCCCCACTGGATCAGGCCATAGGCCCATCTAGTCCAGCTTCCTGTATCTCACAGTGGCCCACCAAATGCCCCAGGGAGCACACCACATAACAAGAGACCTCATCCTGGTGCCCTCCCCTACTTCTGGCATTCTGACTTAACCCATTTCTAAAATCAGGAGGTTGCGCATACACATCATGGCTTGTACCCCATAATGGATTTTTCCTCCAGAAACTTGTCCAATCCCCTTTTAAAGGCGTCTAGGCTAGACGCCAGCACCACATCCTGTGGCAAGGAATTCCACAGACCGACCACACGCTGAGTAAAGAAATATTTTCTTTTGTCTGTCCTAACCCGCCCAACACTCAATTTGAGTGGATGTCCCCTGGTTCTGGTATTATGTGAGAGTGTAAAGAGCATCTCCCTATCCACTCTGTCCATTCCCTGCATAATTTTGTATGTCTCAATCATGTCCCCCCTCAAGCGTCTCTTTTCTAGGCTGAAGAGGCCCAAACGCCATAGCCTTTCCTCATAAGGAAGGTGCCCCAGCCCCGTGATCATCTTAGTCGCTCTCTTTTGCACCTTTTCCATTTCCACTATGTCTTTTTTGAGATGCGGCGACCAGAAATTGACACAATACTCCAGGTGTGGCCTTACCATCGATTTGTACAATGGCATTATAATACTAGCCGTTTTGTTCTCAATACCCTTCCTAATGATCCCAATTAGATCCAGCTTGTTCCATTGCGGCTGGAACCCCCTCCTGCAGCCCCTGCAGCATTGTTCCATAGAGAGGATCCAGCTTGTTCCATTGCGGCTGGATCCCCCTCCTGCAGCCCCTCGTTCCTCCCCTTGCTGCCTAGTTTTGACCCCTCCCCACACACCACATCCCCACTACTGCTTTATCTTCTCCAGCTGGTGCAGTGGCATCCATCAGCAGAGGTGGAGTGCTGCCGCGTCCCTCCTGCAGCAGTGCTTGGAAAATGGCTGCCGACAGAGCACTGGGTGCTCCATTGGCACCCATTTTACAACAGCAGAACTTCATTCCACTATCGTAAATGCTTCTGGGTGGCAGCCCAATTCACAATAGGATTAGGCTGAAACTGGCTTAAACATGTGCCCTTGTGTGGGCATGGGCCCTGACATGTATCCCACGAGGCCTCACCTATGGAACCACTTCGATGATATGTGTAAAGTGCTCTACTTACCATTATTATACCAGGCATTTAATTTTTAGCAAAAAAGGCACCAGGGCTCCAGTCTTTCTGAAAACACACCTTTGCACCTGGAAGCCCTACCCACAATCCCTGATGGGTGGGGGTTCTTTGTACTCAGTGGTGACATAAGTTCACTTGGCACTCACTCCAGGGAACTTTAGTCTGCTCTTCACATCTGGCAAGGATGAGCTCTGGCATTGCAAACGGCTGCCAGGACAGAGCTCTGGGTGAGTGTTGGCACCAATCCATGGTGAATATTTGGCTATATTATTATTTATATTGTATAGAAAGCCAGAGTGGTTTAGACATGAAACCGCCACTTGGCAGCCTCCAGACACTGCCAAAACAGGGTTGAATTTTCACAAACCCTCTGTCATGCACCCTCTGACCAAATTCTGTCTGCGTGACTTGGCTACTTGGCAGGCAGATAATATAATTACTAGTGATTCATTCCAATGTGTCTGTGTGGTTTTCTTTTAGGTTTGGGTGGATTTCTCAACAACATGTATCAGCCAATTGTGATCCAAGTTTTGATAGACCAGCAAGGTACAATGCAAATCCAAGACCCCACTGGCAAGTCTTTTTTTTTTTTTCCATTTTGAAAAAAAAGAAGGAAAAAAAAAGGAACTGTGAAAGCACTCCAGGACTCCAAAAGAAACAAAATGATGCTTGTGTAAGCCATTAATGGTGTTATGTTGCTCCTGAAACGCATTTTTTATCAAGTAGATTCTGAGAACAAGTCTCAGCATTTGCTGACCTTCTCATTATGTTCTTACTGTTCTTTTTCTCACACATACTCCTTTCATAGCCACATGTAAAAACTCTGGTATCCTGATTAGTCTCATGTAAACAGGAGGAGAAAAAAAACAACTCTCAAACCAATAGCTTAATTCTATTCTGTGGCCAGGATCAGTATCAGTCAGGAGAAATGTTCAGATTGGTAAGAAAAGCTGCCTATTACAATTTTTTCCCAATTTTCTACTTTTTCTGGGTTGATCACCAGTGTACTTTTTTTTTTTACAAGTAACCCCTGCAGGTCTGCCACAGAACCCCTATGTGTTGCAAAGGATCCTGGAGAGATACATAAGGGATCCTGGTCCTCTTTAACCCCACCCATGAACTGAGAGCTTGCCTTGGGAGGAACTCTTTGCTTTTGCTCTTCGTTTTGTTGAGGGGCAAACCATACATTATGTTGCAGTTCTATGTTTAGGACAACATAACCAAGTTTTGGTCCTAAAGAAGCATTGGGCTCCCCTAATTTGGCGTGGTCCACAGTGTGGTACTGGCAGTAAAGGGTTGGGCCCCTACCATCTTATACTATAGCCTTATTGCAAATTGGTGCTCTGCTTTTTGCATGGGAAAAAGATGTTGGGAGCTCCAAAGAAGGAACATAACCAGGGTTTGGCATTGAAGTAGGGCCTTCCGGTTCTGAATGGGAAGTGAGGAGGAGCTTCAGGATGCAGGTACTAAAAAGATATGCCCTTTTTCTTCTTTCCTACATCTCAGTGCTAAATAGGAAATAAAAACTGGTGTAAAGTCAGCTTGCAGCATCTTCTGCTTCATGGCAGTAAACCTGGGTTAGCTATTGCATGTATAGTATCTCAAGTAGGGAGCTGCAGGTAATCCAGCCCCTCTGTCCTGGTTTCCAAACACGTGTTTGTCATATGCATACATTCGTACATTCAAATAAATATGATTTTGAACTTTAAAATAATAATAGAAATCAGGATTGAGATTTAGTTAAATAGGGGGAAAATGGGCTGGTTATTTTTAAAATTAATGTACATACTTATGTATATTTGGGACTAGATTTTAGAAAAGCAAAAAGCTAAGTCATCCTCCTCAACTCTTTTTGTTTCTTGTAGTGGCACATTTGGGGTAAAAACATTTTGCACTGGACTCCAGACAGAAACCCACTGAAAACCATTCAGCTCCTGCTGGGAAGAAGCTGTAGCTCAATGGAACAGCACATGCTTTTCATGTAGAAGGTTCAGCAACTCTGGACAGGGCTGCCTAAAACCATGCAGGGCTGCTCTCAGCAGTGGTGTACCTGGGGGTCCTGGCGCCTGGGGCAACCCCCAGTTTTTTGCCCCCGCACCCCTTGCTCCCACCTCTTTTCTGCCCCCCCATGACCCGGAAGTAATTGCAGTGCTGTCATCCTCACCGCAATGACTTCCATGTAGTTACCTCCTCCGTTCCCCCTTTGGAAAAAAGGGGGAACGAAGGAGGCAGCCAAGGCCCTGACAATGCTGGCCTCTCTCCCTTTAAAGAAAAAAGTGGGCATGCGGGCGGTGGGGGGAAGGCTTGAGGTGGCACCTCTGGAGGGTCGGTGCTCAGGGCATTTGTCCCGTTTGCCCCCCTCTTGGTATGCCAGTGGCTCTCAGCTAGTGCAGAGAATACCAAAGTAGATGGATCAACCATCTGACATAAAATAAGTGTGCCTATGCTCTATCACATAACCTCCAGCCTGTCTTGAACTTTGCTCCCCCCCCCCAGTACCAGAATCATTTATTTCAAGAGCTAGGAACCCTAATTTGAATTCTGAAACCAATTCCACATGCCAGGATTTTCCATTTCTGGCAAACCATCAAAAATCAGGATAAAGCTGGCTCTAAATGTCTCATTAGGATTACAAAAACGGGATTGGTTAAGTGTCAAGTGTCCTATACATCATGGGTTAAGTTTCAGGCTCAAAGATGACACAGCAGAATGTTACGCCCATGGTGTTCAATCTCCCAAAGATGTCAAGTGGTTGCACAATTATTCTGACAAGATGAAACCTATTAGATCATCCTTCCCCTTCTTCTTTTGAAAGGATAAAGTGTTGTTCATCTGTTTCTGTGACCAGCTGATTAAACAGCAAATAAATGAATAATCACAGGTAATGCATAATGAATGGACAGGCTTCAGATGACATGGAAAGGGCTTGTTTGTTTGTTTGTTTGTTTGTTTGCAACATTAATATCCCTTTGGCATAGGACTCCTATGTTCCAGAAGAAATAGCTCTTACTGTTTATCACAATTGAACAAGCACACTTCTTTATTATAGAGTAGAATGCATCTAAGCTCAAATCTGAAAGGAACAAGAAAGAAATGTTTAAGGATAGAGTCTAGCTCCAACCCATAATAGAAAGGTAGAAAGCTTTAGCTTTTTAATTGTCACTATGTATTTTCTTAGAGTGATTTACAGCCCAATCCTGAGCTGCCCAATGTGTGCAGCTGCAGTGGCACCAAAAATGGCTGCTGCTGCATCCAGCACACTCCAGGCAGCCACCGCCGGCTTCTCAAGAGAAGGGGACTTTTGTCCCCATCCCCTGGGTAAAGCGATTAGTTCCACAATAGGGCTACTTGATTCTACAGCGACCCAAAGGTCGCTGTAGGATCAAAAGCCTCCGTGTCGGGCGGCTAGCCTGTCACAGAGGTTCAGCATCTTCCTCAGGTCCCGCCTCCTTCCTGCCCTACTCCCTCCCCCCAGAACATCTTCTCCCAGCACTCCCTCAGCCTCCCTGGAACGCCTCCTCCACGCCTCCCCCTATGCCTCTATCTACCTTTCCACTGCTCGAAGGTCCCCATGAATGCTAAGCAGCGGAGCTCTGGCATTTGCCCAGCATTAACCCAGCACTGGGCTAGCACCGGCAGAGCACTGATGCTAGAACCCACAAACGTGCCTTAGGGCACGTTTGCAACAGTACATACCAGAGCTCCGAATTGGGCTCTTATAATGGCTCATAAATAATGCAGTCTTTGTTGTACACTTCATAGTTTAAAGGGAGTTTAAAGGCTCCCCACTTTCCCAAGCAGTGAGATATATCAGGGGCTTCTAGGTTCAGTTTCCTCATGACTGCTTTCTTTTCATATATAGAAGCAAAGGTGGAGGCAAAGAGGCACTCATTCCATGCTGCAAATCTGACCCCACATCAGACCTCCCAAACAAATCTTCCAAATCTCCCTTAGTGAATTCAACAGCTCTCTTGCTTCTCTTTGTATCCTCCAAACTGAAAAACTGATTTTTAAAAATGCATGCACAAACACACACAAATCTTCCCACTCTTCAAAGTGTGTGTGTATCTGTGTGTCTGTGACCTTTTCCACGCTCCGATGGATATCTCATTCAAATGCACTGAACACCCACCTATTAGGGAATGAAATGTCATTGCAACAGCTTATTTTTTTCTTCATTAGATTTATATCCTATTTCCTGCAGGGAGCTGAGGACAGCACAAATGGGGTTATCTTATTTTAAATTATGGCAGTGAAAGCCATGACTTAGCTGAATTTGAACCCAGACCCAATGTTCCAGTGTCTATTAAGATAAGACAGCATTCATTCTTAACACTGAGTGTCCCCAAAGTCTGACAGAAAATTAAATTCTTTTCTGCCCTCCTGAAATGGTTAGCGAAATAGATCCATAGCAGGTCTTCCAGAAAGGAATTCCACAAACAGGGAGTCACCTCTTTCCAGCTGTCACAGTGGTATAGTCACCAACAAAGTCTCCAACAACGTAGGAAGGACCCAAGCTTGGGGAGGGGACACACACACACTACCAGTTGTGCAAGACAGAAAGGGAGATGCTTTAATCAATGGTCTAGATCAACAGTCTAGGAATTTTTCTGGTTTCCTTGCTACAGAATTATCTGGGTTGTTTGTTTGTTTAGTATAGAGTATGCGCAGCCTTGATTATAGCCTTGTAAGATGAATCTGCAATATGAAGTTTCCATTTCAAGTTAATGGTAATTAGCTTTCCACCAAAATAAGTCTCTGTGCACAGATTTATGCCAAAATTATTGTGAAGTGTGAGTTTCAGCAGTCTTATTTTGGTGCAAAGAGATCCATCTGGCAAAAGGCTTATTTCCAACAAAGCAGGCAGAAAATAGTTCTGTGCCAAACAGGTTCTTAAATTCCAAGCTAGTTCTTTCCCAGAAATAGAAGTACTTAAAGAGCATTACATCAACATTTGTAGACCAATCTTATCTGGGATTTACAATGGCAGATCTCGTGTTCTACCACTAAAGGTGTGCTGCTGTTGCGAAAGCCATGCCGCGATTATGCGTGCTGGGGCTACAAGTGCAAATGGCTGGAAGTCCCATAAGTGCGACAGTGATTTGCAGACTGAGGCAGGGGGTGGTCTGGGGAGGATCAGGGTGGTTTAGGGCAGATAGTGGGCCAGCCAAGGGGTAGGAAGGGGAAGAAGAGGGCAGCATCTTGGTAGCTGTGGTGCACACAGCTCTCCCCCTTCCCCTGCCCAATACGACCTCAAGTCTCCTTGGACAGTAATTGGCATAGGTCAGAGGAGACCTATTGGAGGCCAGGTGGCCTACAGGGAGGTAAGTAACAAATATTTTTACTTCTCCTGGGCCATCTGATTGCCTGCCCACTACATGCAGCGCACACTCCATTGTTGCTGCGGCAGCGCATGTTGCAGGATTATGTGGCAAATGACCAAAAGCATTAGTTAGCACCACCCTTCAATATATTGAATCTTTTGTTCATTCATTTATGCTGCCTTCATTTTTAGCCTCAGTGCTAAATGATCCAAATGAATCATCTTATCCACCCCTGTTGCCCTACTAAAAATATCTCCAACAGATGCCTATCAGCAGACATGGAGATAAATTAACATATGGCAGTGAGCAATTGCCAGCTGTCCCCCCATCCACCCCCGAAATGTCTTTTGTGTACTCCTGGAAGAATTCACTCACACTCAGCCAAGTTCAGGATACCTATGCTGCATATCCAAAGAGAAGCTCCAAACCCCTTTGTCCACCTAGAAATGCTTTTGTTGCCTTTGTGCAAAGCCCTATAACTGCCCCTACTCTGGAAGAAGAACTTTGCCACTTGGTCATCATCCCTGTTGCCACAAAATGTTCACGTTATGCAACCCTCTTTCCATTTTTGTGATGTTCTTCTCTGCTGGAAAACTTCCACACTACTTGCCTTATTGGCTGTCCCCCAATTGGGAAGACCCTTGCTCCATGCTATCTGCTTTGTCAGACTGTCCTGCTGTCAGGAAGTTGTCCTCACCCTTAGAGGAGCTATCTTCCTGGCTCAAAGGAGCACCCTTTTTGCTGCAATTTTCTCCCCTCTGAAACCTGGAATCATACAGCTAGCCTTTGCTGCTTCAACTAGCAGTCTGGTTGTCTGGTGAAGGGATTCAGCATGACCAATTGCCACCTAGAAAGATGTACCAAATGTACTGAATTAAGCTTGCAGGGTCAGCCTAGGGTGAGTTCAAAGGGCACCAATAATACCAAATACAGCCTTTCAAAACCAGGGAATTTTCAGACTTCCGTGGCTGCATGTTTGTCTGCTTCCTTATACTGAGGAAAACCCCACAGCATGTTGAAAGTTAGCAGTCTAGGAAAGATTAAAATGCTTCTTTCTCATGTACAGTACTAGCATTCCAAACACAAGTTGTTTTACCAGACTAGGGGTGATATTCGCAATCTCCCACCTGCCATCTGAATAGTTAGGTACAGTGGGTACCACCTCTGCACATTAGACTTGATTGTGTGGTCTGCTCTGTATTCTATACAGAACAACATGGGGAGTTGGAAGAAAAAGGCTTGGCTGGCGCAAATCCCTTGTGCCTTAAAGCACTTCTGCACCACTCTTGGGGGAGATAGTCTGGCGCATCATGGACATGCGCCGGCCTCTTTGCACTGACCCAAGCCCCAGGGACGGGTGAGCTTGTGTTGGCTGAGCTCAGCCAGCATAGGGGCCGGGGGGGGGTTGACTCCAGAGTGATGCTGCATTAAGACCGGGCATTGGATTAATGCAAATGGCACGTGAGTTCCAGCATGTTTCCATTCCCAACTCCTTTTCCTCCTCTTCCTCTAACTGGAGCTACAGGCATACAGAAGCAGAGGAACTGTTTGTTGGCTGGGTGATGTGACCTGCATTCAGGGCACAAGATGATCTTTTGATTTTCACAGGCTGTCCAGCACATAGGCACAGTTGTAAAAGTAAAGAAGTCAATAAGTGACACATGTGAAAAATGAGAAAATAGTATCTCAGCCAACGCTTTCATTTCAGGTGTAGTGCTTGTGCTATTCACAAACAGCAACACCCAAGGTATGTGTGGAGATTTAATTCATCCACAGAAACAAAAAATCTTGGAACAGACCTGGCTTCTCAGCCAAACCCACAACCCAAAAGTTGCATATATGGTTGCCTTCCATCTTACTGCTACAGTCATTTATACCCTAGAAAACTGGATTAGCCCACAAACCTTTTCATATGATTGCAGCAACAAATCATTTTTTTTGTTTGTTTAATTTTAAGAGCTAACACATAGAAAGCCACTTTTGAAATTACCTTTTCCAAGGTTCAGCTTTGAAAGGTTGTCTGGCAACCTCCTCTCAAACTAACGCCACACTTGAATTGACTTAAACAAGGATTTAACTATCAGTGCTTGAAATTTCAATCAACCACAGAGGAAAGAATTACTGCTACAATATGAGTTTACCCTCCGGGCTTGGACCATAGTTATCCCTCACTTCAAAGCAGCCTTTCAGGGAAGTAACTTCGAGCCAAAATACTAAAATATTGCAGAACAGCATAGATTGCCAGTGACCTTTTCAGAGAGCTGAAAGCCAGACGAGTACATTGATCTCCCAATTTCAGTATGCACCACATTCTTCCTTTCATATGGAACTAGGTCTGCAATCCTAAACACATTTACTAGGGAAAGTCATACTAAACGCAGTGGAGTTTATTTCTGAGTAAATATGCTTAGGGTCATGCAACATGTAATGTGGGCCTGTCTGGGACAGCCTGCAGGCTTGGTGCACCCATCTTGAACACCACAGGCTGGCTGGGCTATTATTATTTTCCAGAGCACTCCAGCAAACAATAGTAGAAGCAATACCAGGCCATCTCGATCAGCACTACTCCAATTTCATCAGCCTCATCTTGGTAGTCATAAGAACCAAGGGACCACATCCAGGTATCCCTGGCAAAGGAGAAGTGGATGAAGCCTGAGCAGACTGTAGTGAGGGATTTAAAAGTCATAGGCTATAATAAGGTGGTGATGGCAGACCGAGGGCACAATCCTAACCAATTTTCCAGCACTGACATAGCTGTTCCAATAAGGCATGCACTGCATCCTGCAGTGGGAGGCAGTCATGGGGGCCTCCTCAAGGTAAGGGCATGTTTGTTACATTACCTTGGGCCTGCATTGCGGCTAGGTCAGTGCTGGAATATTGGTTAGGATTGTGCCCTAAGATGGGCAAAGACCCAGGGCTTCTAGTTGCTTCTGAAAGAAGACAGCCTGTTTGCGCAAGGAGGCGGTTCCCAGGAAGAGGATTACACCATGCCAGCATCAAACCACTCTGAGGCTATCCCTAAGCACTGGCTTACCGAGAGGCTTATCTAGAGGCCCAGGGCAGTGATGTAGTGACGTCACATGACATGGTGACATCACTTCTGGGTTCTCCCAGAGGAGGAAGAGACGTTGACAGCAGCCACTTCACGATCTGGTTGCTACCCCTGTTCCTTCTCCTGTGGAGGCTCCCACTTGAAGGGGTGCCCCCCCCAGAACCTTCATGATCTGGCAGCCCCTGTTCCTTCTGCTCAGTAGTGCCGCCCTTTAAAAGGTGCCCAAGACAGTTGTTCATTCTTGCTACACCCCAAATACACCACTGTCCCTAAGGGACAACTGGTGCTTAACAGATACATGAGCCTCACCCACTCCTCAACATGACAGACAACCCAAGGCCTCACGGTCTGGGACATGCAGGTACTACAAGTCAAATCAAGTGAAACCGGTCTTGCGAAATTAATAAAAATCATTTTGTACAAGCTATGTAAAAGGGTCTCTTCCTCTTCTCTCCTATGCCCCATTAAGATTTGCTTTAGCAAATAAAAGAGAAAAGAAATTTCAAAATGTGCTGTAAACAATACAGAATTCATTACAAATTTATCTTCTGTCCAAGCCCAGAAAGCAAGATTGGTTCTATAAAAAAAGATACAGTACTGGTAAAGGCAATTCCTGGATTTTTTGCCATTACCAATATCCTTTTCTGAACCTAATGAAGGCAGTCTGGCTGAAATGCATTAACGAAGACAGAAAATATGTTTCTTCTAATAAATGCCTTTTTGTTCGCAGCTTTTGGAGTTCCACCTCCTCTTTTTCTTTGCTTTGACAGACGACAATGTACCTCTTGCCAACATATGCAAGCCTGACACACTGGAGATAGCATTACATGTTAGGACTGCCAAGTGATTAAGGGCCCAATCCTATCGTAGTTCAGCACCAGTGCTGAGCTCCAGCACTGGAACTGGGTGTTGTAAATATGCTGTAAAGCACATTTATGGCACCCTCTGTGCAGGGAGCGTTGGCCCAGCTCCCATTGGTGCTGGGCCTAGTGCTGAATGGACGCTGCCCAGAGTAAGGGAAGAGCTCTGGACAGTGGTAAGGTTTGTTGGGGTAGGTTTGTTGGGGACGCATTCCGGGGTGGGGGAGGGTGGGGCATGGGGAGAAACCAGCATGAGAGGGGGCAGGACTGGTGGAGCCCTGGTCCACCACAGCCTATCCTCCATGTTGGGCTGAAAAGCCTAACATGGGGGCTCTCACGTCTGCACCAGCAAAATAGTTGGCGCAGAATTGAGAAGCCCCTTTGTGGAGCTTGGGGCATTCACCAGGGAAGGGGAAGAATGTCCCCCTTCCCACGAGGAGACATCCAGCGACCACAGTGGTGCCACTGGATGCAGCAGAAGTTGTTTTGGCACCGGGAATAAGACTGGGCTGTCCCTGGCTAAAAATGTTTGAATCTCCTGGGTTTAAAGGTGATTGATTAAATTTACACAAGTACTGAAAACTGAGGTGCAAAAGTACTTTATTTTTCAGTTGATATTACAAAATACTGTACATCAAGTCTGTTTCAAACTTCGCATATGCTGAAACTATTTTGCTATTGCGTCATTCACCTAGCATTCTACAACCAATGTTTCAAACACCCCATTTTATTGTGTGTTGTTGGCATCCTTCAGTTTCAGAAGACTATGGTATCATGCTCTGAATAGTGGTTCTGGAACAGAGCGACCTCTCTAGTGCGCAAAGCCTGGGTAAAGTAGATATGGAGGATAGAGTGTTACCCATGCAGCAAATCCCCCCTCTCCATGTCACTGAAATGGTCCAATGGAAAGGCAGAAGCCAATACGGTTGGTTCCAGCGGCGTCACAGGAGTTGCCAGAACGTGACTGTGTTCAGCCATGAACTGCCTCAGGGACTCCGACTCTGGATTTTGCCTCGAGGTTGACTCCTGAAGCCTTTTCCATAACTGGATATAGCCACAAGGCAGTGGAGGTTTGGGATCAGAGTTTTCCTTCTCTCAGATGAGCTGCCTTCCCAGGCTAACGAGTCCCATCTACCCAGTGGCTGTTTAGTCACCTCTTATGACAAGTACAGCCAAACTGAGGGCCGATTCTTATCCTGCAGCCCAGGGGGAAGCTCAGTAGATCTGGGCTACTGTCTGCACATGCCCTATCTGATCTTAGAAGGTAAGCAGGATTAGGCCTGGTTAGTACTTGGATGGGAGACCGCGTGGGAATACCAGGTGCTGTAGGCTTATACCATAGTCTTTCAAGACTGACGGTTGCCTACCCTTTTTATTAATGCTTGAGAAATCCATGGAAGAGGCAGCTGCATATATCTATTGTCTATACAGCAGCAGGTCCTTTACCAGTTCCAAGTCTCAGAGCTTTTGTTTATTGTCAGATCAGCAGCTAATTGGTTGGCAAATGTTAATCTACAGTTAATCTACAATTAATCTACAAATAAAGCTTTCATTAACTAATCACTTCACTTAATTGATTAAAACTTATGTTCCTATGAAATAAGAACATAATTCAATTCAAAGTAACACTAATTCTTGTATTACCCAGCCAGGATTTAAATCCTGGAATCTGATTTTAATAACAGGTATTATATTTTCCCTGGAACTTTCTTCTTACATTTCTTATATTTGCAAGGCAGTGGGAGAGGAGGGTGATTTTGAGCCTCTATAAAGCCTCCTTCCTCCACAACTCAGTAACCACACCAAATTCTCACCCATTTAAGATAAGCGGTACTGAGGTAGGATTTTCATGGCTAGGAGTATAATTCCGTCTTTAGATGATTTGAGCCCTGGAACACTCCACTTTACAAGTTATGATCAGGAGCCAATAGTTTGAGCAAATTCATCCTTCATGTCTAATAACAGCCACCCTTGCCCCCTCTTTGGTCCTAAACACACCTTCCTGTATATAAAGCATATTGATTTCTATCCAGTTTTCAAGTAAAGGCTGCTTAGAGCAACACCTTAACCTGAAACTAATTGTTGCAAGAGATGGTGGCTACCACTGTCTCCTCCTCCTTTGATGTGACACTGTACAGCAATACCTTGCATTTGTTCAAAAATGGTGGAATGTCAAAGCATAGCCTTATTTAGCATGCAAATTTTTTTTGGCGGGCAAAAAACTTAGATCTTGTATGGAGGAAAGGGAGATAGAAGAGAAGAGTACTTGTACTTAGATCTTGTATGGGGAAAGGGAGATAGACTTCCAGACACTGGGGGAGTTTGTTCCCAGTCTTTGACTTGATAGCTTGCAGAGCAGCTCACAATAATTAAAAGCACAGTGACATTGATGAATGTTTTGAAATTAGATGAAAGAGGAAAGCATGTGGATGAAATTTGAAATGTAGTTATAATTGAAAAAAGACTGAAAGAGCAAAGTCAAGTGGATGAAAGTCAATGTATTACTGTATTGTATTGCCTCATCATCACAAGCTTCAACCAACAAATTGGAGCAGTGGAAAGGACAGTCAGAGCAGGATGCCATCACACCATGTGCTTTGGTTTACTAAACAGTGAAGGGGAAAGAGAAGGAGAAGCAGGAGGAAGAAACATGGGGCTGCTGTTTTCATCGACAGCCCTGCATCCTCCGCAATGCCAAATGCATTAGGCTTTCAGAAGTCCTTCCTGAATTTTACTACACTGAAATGGGGGTGAAATGCTTCTTAACTCTGTATTGTGTGGGAATCAGATTTACAAGTAAAGGAAAAGAACTGTGAAATAAAACATTAAGATGTCAAGAACAGCTCACAGTTAACAAGCATCTCAGTCCATACCCAAGCTTTAATCTCAACCTTTGCTACACAAACCATTCAGCATTTATCAGACTATAGTACATCACAGTTAGCGAGATGTAATGATCCTGATGGACCAGTGCCAGAGGAAATAAATTAGTAAGCTTTCCCCAGATGACTCAAGAAAGCCATGCTCTGGAGCAAAGGGGAACATTTTGAAAGAGCCACCTATCAGCATAGTATAATTATTCTAAGGGAAAATTCCTGCCAGTCATCAACAAGAGCCTGAGACCATTAGCAGGAAGTCATTTGAGATACCCGCATTCATAAAGATTATCTGAGAGCAGGTAAATTAGAAGATTTTTATATATTGATTTATTGTGTTTAGCTGATTAACCAGCTTCATCCCAAAGGCTGAAGAGTGGTAGTATTAATAACAGGCAACCCAATCCTAACTTGTGCTGGAATGGGCAGACCAGTGGGCTTGCACTGTATCCAGCACAAGTTTGGGGCTGAAAGCAGCACAGCTCTACGCAAGGGGAATCACTTCCCCTTAACCTATGTCGCACTGCAGCAGCCCCAATGGGTCTACTCGGATCTGAGCAACCTCAGGAAGTGGTGCAGATCTGAACAGAACAGATCTGTGCCACCCAGGAAAGTGGGGTCAGGATCCAGCATAACTGCTGGCTGGGTCCTGGCCCCACCTTCCGCTCCCTGCCTGCCTGCACCTGGGAACCCCTTTCACCTGCTCTCCCCCACCCTGTCCCCGGGGCCTGCAGTGTCGCTGGAAGACAGGCGCATGGCCAAGTTCCTATTAGGATTGTGCACTTAGAGCTTTAGAATCTTCTGTTTTACACAGACAGGCACACACAAGAGAGAGAGGGTGGGGGTATACTGTCTATCTATTTTGGCCATTCAATGCTTTCCTCTGAATACACTCAGGTTTGTACTTTCAGGAGTCTCCAGAGGATGGGATAAATGAGGAAGAACAGCTTTACAGACATCAAAGGAAGACCAGAGGTAGCAGGAACAGGGGACTGGGCTACTGTTGTAGCTGTGGCTATCCAGTTCAGATAAGGAGCCACTCAATCTCATCCTGATCTGTCCTTTTATCAAGATGGGCTTGCCTCTTCCCCATTGTCCTCATTAAAAGGAAGCCAGACATTCCTTCCACAGCTCACTTGCTCTGGACTAACCTTAAGAACATAAGAACATAAGAACAGCCCCACTGGATCCGGCCATAGGCCCATCTAGTCCAGATTCCTGTATCTCACAGCGGCCCACCAAATGCCCCAGGGAGCACACCAGATCACAAGAGACCTCATCCTGGTGCCCTCCCTTGCATCTGGCATTCTGACATAGCCCATTTCTAAAATCAGGAGCCTGCACATACACATCATGGCTTGTAACCCGTAATGGATTTTTCCTCCAGAAACTTGTCCAATCCCCTTTTAAAGGCATCCAGGCCAGATGCCGTCTCCACATCCTGTGGCAAGGGGTTCCACAGACCGACCACATGCTGAGAAAAGAAATTTTTCTTTTGTCCTAACCCTCCCAACACTCAATTTTAGTGGATGTCCCCTGGTTCTGGTGTTATGTGAGAGTGTAAAGAACATCTCTCTATCCACTTTATCCTGCCCATGCATAATTTTGTATGTCTCAATCATGTCCCCCCTCAGGTGTCTCTTTTCTAGGCTGAAGAGGCCCAAACACCATAGCCTTTCCTCATAAGGAAGGTACCCCAGCCCAGTAATCATCTTAGTCACTCTCTTTTGCACCGTTTCCATTTCCACTATGTCTTTTTTGAGATGCGGCGACCAGAACTGGACACAATACTCCAGGTGTGGTCTTACCATAGATTTGTACAACAGCATTATAATATAAGCCATTTTGTTTTCAATACCTTTTCTAATGATCCCAAGCATAGAATTGGCCTTCTTTACTGCTGCCGCACATTGGGTCGACACTTTCAGCTCAGAACCCATTAGCCTGTATGTGAAGTTTTGATTTTTTGTCCCATTGTGCATGACTTTACACTTACATTGAAACACATCTGCCATTTTGCTGCCCATTCTGCCAGTTTGGAGAGATCCTTCTGGAGCTCCTCACAATCACGTCTGGTCTTCACCACCCAGAAAAGTTTGGTATCGTCCGCAAACTTTGCAACCTCACAGCTCACCCCTGTCTCCAGGTCATTTATGAAGAGGTTGAAAAGCACCGGTCCCAGGACAGATCCTTGGGACACATCGCTTTTCACTTCTCTCCATTGTGAAAATTGAACATTGAAGCCCACTCTCTGTTTCCTGGCCTTCAACCAGGTCTCAATCCAGGAGAGGACCTGCCCTCTAATTCCCTGACTGTGGAGTTTTTTCAGTAGCCTTTGGTGAGGGACTGTGTCAAACGCCTTTTCTGAAAGTCCAGATATATAATGTCCATGGGTTCTCCCGCATCCACAAGCCTTTTCAAAGAATTCTAAAAGGTTTGTGAGGCAAGACTTACCCTTACAGAAGCCATGCTGATTCTCCCTCAGCAAGGCCTGTTCATCTATGTGTTTTGAGATCCTATCTTTGATGAGGCATTGCACCATCTTACCCGGTATAGATGTTAGGCTGACTGGCCTATAGTTTCCTGGGTCCCCCCTCTTTCCCTTTTTAAAGATCAGCGTGACATTTGCTGTCCTCCAATCCTCTGGCACCGTGGCCGTTTTGAGGGACAAGTTGCATATTTTAGACAAGAGATCAGCAACTTCATTCTTTAATTCCTTGTACTGGAATTCCTTGTCCTTTAATTCCCTTTCCTGTTTGCCAAAGACTTTCCTTTCAGCTTGCTGTGATGCATTGTATCCTACCTGTGTTCTTAGTGTGTCATATTCACTAGATGGATTCTCTGAAAGTTACATCTGATAACTGGTTGCCTAGGTGAAAAGTTATTTTCTATTAAGCCATAAATGACAAACATAGGTATGTATGTATGGGCAGGCAGCTACATTTGTACAAATGTTTGTGGACGACTTTGTGCTGAGGTGAACATGCTTCTGACTCTCATCCCACCTGTACTAACACCAGAGCCCTAATCCTGCCAACAGATTGAAACAAAACAAGGGAGCGACTGAAATGTCTCAGAGCCCAGCTTCTGGTAATAATATCAGATAACAGTGACATGCAGTGAGGTCCAGGCCCGAGGAGGCAATATATATTCTCCCCCCTCCCTCTACCTTTAGGCTCAGTATCTGCAAACACTTTCTCCCCCACTTCTGGAAATAAACAAACAAACAAACAAACAAACAAATAAATAAATAAATAAAGCTCCATCTCTGAAACACACTCGCTCCCCCCCCCAGGATAATTTTTTTAAAAACCTCACCTCTTTTTCCCCCACTTGGAGCTAGGGAGAGCTCAGTACAGGTCCCCGAAGCAACAGAAAAGCTGCGTCACCTGATGCTATATACAGGTTTGTGCAAGCTCCCTGCTTTTTTCATGACTTTTTCTCTTTCTTTTTTTTAAACAGAAGCAACTCTTTCCACTGCCTCCGCAGAACTTGCTGATGCAGGTGTCCTGCTATTTTTTGATTGGAAGAGAGCCGCTCTGCTTTTCTTTTTTTTTTAATTGGAAGACACCCATGATTGCAGCTTAAACTGCTGGAGGCACCTCTTCATGCTGCCTCCCCTTCCTGCTGCTTGATGACATAAGCCAGGGGTGCTCAATAGGTGGATCACGATCTACCGGTAGATCGTGAGGCAAAATGAGTAGATCGCGGAGCCCTGTCTCTCCAAACTGTTAATATGTCAGTTTCGTCTAGTGACTAGACGAAACTGACATATTTAGCTGACACTAAACTGACACTGAAACTGACACTTTAGCTGCTCTTCAGGCATGCAGCAACAAAACTGACAAAAGATGTGGCGCTGCATGCCGGAAGAGCAGGAGCTAAAGTGGGTGGCAGCGGGAGGGGGAGCTGGGCTGCACTGGACTGAGGCACTTCCTGGGGCTCCGTAGTGGAAGGGGGGAGGGGCGGGAGTTCGAGATGGAGTCGCTCTGATGGCAGTTGCCGCGGGAGGCCCCGAGTGACCCTCCCCTTCCCTTCCAGTCAGGTCCGGCCCAACCCAGCCCAGCCATGCCTGGCCCAGCCGCCCCTGTAGGAGCCCAGAGGTAAGTGCTGCAGCCGCTGCCACTCTCGGTCGGGGCTGACAGGTGAGACGACCCCCCTGGCCCCCCCGCCGCTGCAGGAAGAGGGCCGGTAGGAGCAGTGTCTCCCCCGCCTGCCGCCTGCACGCGCAGCCCCTCTCCATGGAAACGGGGAAGCCCCCCCGCCCCTTCCGAGGAGGACCTGCGACGCCTCCCTCTCCCTGCTGGTCTCGGGGTGCAGCCACAAAGAGTTTGGGGGCGGGGAGTGGGGAGCTCCTCCCCCCTGTAGTGCAGCAAGGCTGGGCATGTGCCTCTTGGGGGGACCTGTGGCTGCCCCCAGTATGTGGGGTGGGGAGAGAGGAGAGGCCTCCCGTATGCTTCCTGAAGCATCTGGTGGGCCACTGTGGGGCACAGGAAGCTGGACTTGGTGGGCCTCGTCTCACCTGGTCCAGCAGGGGCTCCATACATCAAAGGGGGTGTCTGTCAGACACTTCCTTCCCCCCTGGTAGATCTCCAGGCCTTGCTGGGTTTCAAAGTAGCTCTCAAGCCAAAAAAGTGTGAGCACCCCTGACATAAGCACTGTCTTTTTTCTTATTGAGCAAACTGAGGTAGCTCTCCCTGGTGGCTTTAATTACACAGGCATACCTTCCTGTTTTGTCCCTTGCAAAGCCAACATAGTGACTGAGTTGATTGGTAGCTCTTCTTGTTCCCTCCATGTTTGTGTGTGTGCTGAAGCAGGAAGGAGCAATTTGGGAAAGGCAAAAGATACTATTTTATTTGTTAGGTCCCTTTTTTTTGACTTGCTGGGTTAGGTGAGGCTCTGCCTCCCCTAACATCCCTGAGAGCACATCACTGCCAGATAATACATATTACTACAACAACCCACCCATGGTAAAAAGATCAGGAAAAGTCTGTATGTATTTCCTCTGCGCCTCTGAGACTGGGGATTGGGAAGAGTAGAGAAAAGAGATCATGTGCGCTGCCTGCCCCAGAGTCTGGATTTTATTTCCAAACCCTTATCCTGCCTGTACTACTTCCTGTGACCCCAACCGAGTCTGCACATACAACTGCCCCATGCCCTATGATGGCACAAACACAACATGCAAACAATGCTACCTATACAGTTTACATTCTTGTATGCTATATTAATTAGGTCTGTACCATGCAATTGTTTAAACATGAATTGCTTATTGTTAACATGCATATGGCCTATCTCACTTCTCAGGAAATCTCTTCCCACTCCTGTGGCATACACAGGTATCACTCCTTTCTTATAACAGCCAAATGCATGTCGACTGGGAGCATGGCCAGTGGGCATGTCAGCATTCATTGACTGAACTTCATTCATTTCATTCACCTACCTTCATTTACTGAACTCAGTTACAGACTACAGTATTTTCATGTTACATGCAATGCATGCACATGTGATCTATACATTTTTAAGGGGTTCAGTGCCTGTGTTGGCTTTCACTATGAACACATGTGCAGGCATTCACTCAAAAATGAGTATAAACAGTGTTACAAGGTAGCTAATCACCTATTAAACATGATTGATAACATTATTTTGAGGGCTGCTTTGGATTATTTAATCAGACTTTCCTACAGGCACAGCACATTAGCAAGAGACAGACAAAACAGAACCCAGCAAAGTGAGTGACTGTAATAGCAGCTCTATCCAAATCAGAAAGCAGCAGCAGGCCCTGCACAGCAACCTGCCATCAGTTCCCCACTGCCGTATCTGGAGAGAACAGGTGTCTACAGGTAATCAAGCCAAGAGGACAGAACTCCGAATCTATCAACAAAATTTGACTCCTCTGACGTTCATGCCTCCAGGAATGATGACTGTTTCCCAAAGGAGCACCACATTTCTGCAATTACTCCAAGAACAACCCAAAATGAACCAATTTAAGACAGGACATATGGGAAGAGCGGGGGTCTGTGGGTGTCTATGTAACTTCCTCAAAGACAGACAAACAGGAAATTATGTTAATTATGGTAACTGGAATGTAGGGAATGTAGAGCTACCAGGCTGAGGCTGCAAATGAGATTTAGGCAGCTTGTGTGCGAGTTTGCAGCCAAGGACACAACAAAGCCAAGCCCTTTCCTAGAAAGTAAAAGATAAATGAATTTGGGACTTCCTTTGAAAAGTTATTCATCCCCATGCACGGCTCAGAGGAAGCTCAGCAGACGCTTTGCAGAGTGACCCAGAAATTGTCCCATTCAACTGATGCAGCTGATAGGGTCAGACTGTGGTGGAAATTCCTTGTAGCCCACTGAAGTTATACAGCTCTTCAAAATTCAACACACTACTGTAGGCATTCACCTCAGCCCAGGTGGACATCCAACACCTGATAAAGGATAATGGCCTCTAGTTTAGGTTGACTGAAAAGGGGAAGAGACCAGTTCAAGGAGGAAAGGTCTATCAATGGTCATTATATGCAACCGATAAACTCATCTTCATCTAGACAGGCAATATATTTAAGGCAGCAAGCAACATTGGGCAACATATTGTTGATAACAACCTATTGACAATGAGTGCCTGTGCTGCTTCACTGGGTGTCATAAAAGCACTGTAAAGCACTTTTCAACATCCAGAGAGTAAACTGCACCAGCAGAAAGCCCTGTGGGCGCTGCTTCCAACCCAATAGCCACTGAGGCAGGTGGAGGGAGGGGAGAACAGAAACAGGGAGGGGAAGTTTTGGGGTAGGGGAGGGTAGAGAGGGTGTGGCTCAGGACCAGGAGGGGGTCAGGGTTCAGTAGAGGAAGCCTCTGCTTTTCCCAGATATGAAAGCCCTACATGGCCCCCACCGAGCATGCTGGGCCTCTATACAGGGTAAGGGAAGAAATGTTCCCTTACCCCAAGGAGACTTCTGGCCTGCTTAGTTTCAGCGTTGGGTACAGCATGGGCCTAGTGACCCAAGTGTGCCAGCGCTGAATAGGATTGAGTTGTTGACCTTGCTCGATTTGTTCAGAGTGCTGGACTAGATAGATCCCTGTTCCAACCCAGGATAGGCAGTTCTCATGTTAAGAACATAAGAACAGCCCCACTGAATCAGGCCATAGGCCCATCTAGTCCAGCTTCCTGTATCTCACAGCGTTCGTGTTCTTAGTCTCTAATGACACTGCTACATTTACTGAATAATAGTTTGTTATTTTTAATGTATGTTTTAATGTAACTTCCTCAGTGTGATTATTCAATAAATTAATCACACTGAGGAAGTTACATTAAAACATCTGCTCAAACATAGTGTCAGTTGATAACCAGGACCCCTAGAAATTTCTGCTGGATGACCTCCTGTAGTCATTGGTGGTAGAACATAATTAAGAACGAGAGACTGAAGCAAGGCAGACTCTGCCGCAGCTCTGTCAAGTGAAATACAATGTGGCAAATTTGTTTTGGCCTTGGCTGTCATGCTGATACTCCTCTGTCTGCTGTGACAACCTATCAGCCAGAACACAGTCCAGCGTAATGAGTCTTCCATCATAGCAGGAAAGTGGGGGGGGGGAGCACTGAACACTGCAGTGAAAAGGAAGGAAGTAGGCAGAGGCAGATGGTCCTTTGATTAAAATTCTGCGTTTCTATGGGCAATGCACCAGATTGGTTTTTTGCAATACTGGTACCTCATAAGGTCTTTCTGGATGACTGCTTTATTGTACAAGGAATGCACAACTATTACTAAGTTGTTGGAAGGAATCCAAATGTCTTTCCTCCAGATAGTGCAATTGTCGTGGAGGGTGGGGAGGGGGCCAAACTTTGTTCCCTCAGCTAGCACACCAGTGGTTGAGAAATTACAGTTCTGACATCAGGCAATAACTTTATGGTTTATTGTACATGTAAACAAATGTCGTTACTAGGAAATGGCAATTTCCCTCTAACTAACACCTGATGTGCCATCTGGAATGGAGCTGCACTAGTGCCTGTGCCGTCACCGTGACGCCAGGCTCTTTTCCCTTTCCCGTGCTGTACTGTTGGAACCTTAGTGTTCCTAGCAAATCTTTCCTCTCTGTTTCTTTTCCAAATTTAATGTTTTGACAGGGCATTTTTCAGGCCTAAAACATATACTGTAGTTAAAATACCAGTAAATAAACAAACCAGCAAATGTCCCCACAGCACAGTTATTTTCAGTAGTAGCAAGATTGCCTCACTCCAGATCTATGGTGATGAGTGACTGCATTCCTAAGATGATGCTTGAGTTTTCCCCATCATCAGGAAAGGCCCACAAAACTAGAATCACTGTAGAAATAACAGGGAGGCCTTTCAGCGACTCTTAAAGCAAACCTTCTTACTGACTTAGGGCCCAATCCTATCCAACTTTCCATCACCGGTGTGGCTGTAATGCAGCTCCAAAGTAAGGGAACAAATTATCCCTTACCTTGCAGAGGTCTCTGTGGCTGTCCTTCCACCACAGGAAGCAGTGCATGCCCCATTGGCACAGCTGCACTGGCACTGGAAAATTGGATAGAATTGGGTCCTTAGGGCCCAATTCTAAACCCCCTGAGCTCTGGCACTGAACTCCAACACCAGCACTGGGTGTCCCAAACTTGCCATAAGGCACATCTGTGTCACCCTGGAAGGTGGGGTGATTAATATATGTGTGCATATATTGTGTGCATATGTGTGCACCCCAGCAGTGTCTTTTCTAGTGGCTGTCTGCTGGTGCTTTGCATCGTTTAGATTGTGAGCGCTTTTAGGACAAGGAGCCATTAGTTATTTGATTTTTCTCTGTAAACCGCTTTCTGAACTTTTGTTGAAAAGCAGTATATAAATACTGTTAATAATAATAATAATAATAATAATAATAATAATAATAATAATAATAATAATAATAATAATAATAATAATGTGTGTGTGTGTGTGAGGATGCCCCAATAAAGCATGAGTGGGTTTTCTTTCACTACTACTTCCTATGCACACACAAGACATTATACTGTTTCTACTCCTTGATAAAATGCTTAAAAAGCTCTGATATTATTGCTACACATAATCATTGCTATTCAACCAACTGAAAACACTCTGAAATTCTGTGAATATTTTCACAATGCTTGACAAAGCAGGATTATTGGGGGTAATGTTTTTGCTGTCATTATCTCTAACATGAAATAAATTATAATGGCGGATAAGATTTACAATAGGCTTATGAACAGCTGGATAGTATCAACTGTAGCTCGGAGATTCAAATCACTCAGTCTTTTTCAAGTTCCATGGATTACAAATAGATTATGATGTTTTCTTAGGTAAACTTATACAGTTTTCTTAGGTGGCTTGAGAGATTCTTGCATATAAATAAAATTATACAGGCATGCCCCGGTATCTGTGGGGGTTCCGTATTGGACTCCCCCCCCCACACACACACACAGATACCAGGGATCCATGGATACCAGGGACACTCCTGCACCTCTACACACACCCATTAGCATGATTTTAAGACTTACTCCAGTGCAAATTCTTCCTTAAATGAGGTTGCTATAAGCTTAGCAGTTCATAGCAACCTTCAGGTTGCCTCCCAGCAGCCTGGTTGCTTAAAAAAATTAAATGGAGGTTGACAGGAAGTGGAGCTTAAGAGTCCTTAGGCATCTTCATGACTATCGTATTTCTTGTGTCATAATCTTTCATGAACTAGAGCTCGTGTCACCACATGCTTCACATGAAGTGTTCTCCTCAGCTGGCAAATTATATATGCAGTAATCTTCAGGGCTGGGAACTAGAGTCAGTGACTCAGACTCAGGTTGCGAAAATGTGTGTTTTTTGCTGACTCGCGAGTCGTGCACGTGGAAGACTCAGAAGACACGGGCCTCCCTGACTTGGCATTTATCCCCATGCATGCTGACTTGAGTCTTTCTATGTCTGGGTGTGCTTCTTTACTGTTTTCTGTGAAAAACCTCATGGGACCATCATTCCGACTGGGCGAGCAGCAGGGAGGTTCCAGCCACGAGGCAGGGAAGGGTTAATGTGAGCAGGAGGGGGGAGGCGAGAGTGGGCTGTCTGATAGGAAGGAAGGAATAGAGGATCATTGATGCAGGATGGGGGGTTTGGTATTTTCTTTGGCTGAGAGAAGCCCAAGGGGGTTCTTGCTTTATGAGTGGCAGCAGAAGCCCAGGGAGGGGGGGCGGCAGGGGAGCAGGGGGGAGGCTGTTCGTAGCAATTATGCTTTCCACCACATGGCATGGCTCCATTGTTACTTGGAGTAAGGGGAGGAAGCCTCATTGTATGACCAGCTACAGTGGGACTACTTCTGAGTAGAGCTGCCAAGAATTGGGTCATCCTGGTAAGCCTTGTAGTTGCTGCACATGACCCTACTCCCTCTTGCCACTTCTGTCCTGGCTCTCTCACAGTCCCTCCCACCCCCTCCTGCCTTATGTGGGCAGGGACAGATGGGCAGGGACAGCAGGGGAGTGTTCAAAAAGAACTCACACAAAAACACACACACACACACATTGGCACAGTAGCTGGCTTTTTAAGGGGGTGGGGCGACTCAGTCCTATTGAGTCGTGAAAGGCGACTCAGTGACTCGGCAAGTGCTTCCATTATGGCTGATTTTTGAGTGGAGTCGTGGGGAGTGGTGACTCTAGACCCAACTTGCTGGGTTTTCCCATCCCTGGTAATCCCTGGTACCCTGAGAGGGTAATAATGCCCTCTCAGGATAACACCATGCTTATGATGACCATGATTCCAGTTCGCCACAATACACTTGCCCATGTTCAAACAATACATCTTCCAGCCCCTCTTTATCACATGGGAAGAATACGTGCTTGGGGAGTATTTCTATGAACCATTCCCATGCAATTATGTGGCAGGGACACAGAACGAGAGAGACCTACAGACATTCAAGCACGTGTTTCTCTTCCATGTGACGTGGAGGGGCCAGTGGATATACAGTATAGTCCAAACTGGCCCTCTGGTGGTCTCACTGGCGTCGCACGGGGAGTGCGGGGGGAGTGCGAGGGGTGACACGCCCTGGGGGGAGAATGCACTAACTTTGAGACTTTTGGAGCTACCCCATCATGCCATAACCATTGGATGCGGAATGTCTAGTGGAATGCAATGCAAAAAACAGAATTGAAATCGCTCCTTTCCTTCAAAAGTTATGGCCAAAAAAACTGGAAAGAAGAAATGCATGGAGCCCTATGGAAAGTGAAAGTGAGCCATATTGCGCGTTTACTTGCGAGTAGGCATAGTTGCTTAGTCCATCAGAAAGGGCAGGCTGAGAGGGATCCAATGACACCACAATGGTCCTGATCCAATGGATGCAGCCCCCAAAAACACAAGAAGGAAGTCCCTGCCTCCCTCCCAGCTGTGTCTATTGAGCCCGAAACGAAGCCATGAACTTTCCTTAGTCCAGGCAAGGACTGAGAGGACTCCCAGGAAGTCAGAATGGTCCTGATCCAATGAATGCAACCCCCAAAAACACAAAAGGGAGAAGGAGGTCCCTCCCTCCCAGCCCTATGGAAAGCAAAGCAACCTCACGGTCACGTTTACTCGTGAGTAGGCAGATGAGCCTTGTCTGGTGGTCAGGCCAGGCAAAGGGGAATGTGAAGACTACCAGAACGGTCCTGATCTGATGGAATTGAAACTCAACGTATATTCCAGAAAGCAGCCTCTCTATCCAACTAAAAAGGACAAAAAAAGAGGCTTGAATTGCAAGGGGAAAGTGTTCTATTTTGCACTTGTAAAGCCAGGTGGGTCTTTGTATGGATATGCCTGAAATAGAAGAACTTTAAACTGGGCACTGGGGAGGGATGGAAATCTCACTGATTCTTTTTTGGGGGTTGTTATTGCAGGAAGACTACAGAGTACGTTCCATTGACCACTATGGGACTTACTTCAGAGTAGACATGTATAGGCTTGAGTTCACAGGCTGCAATCCTACCCACACTTTCCTGAGAGTAAGCCCCATTGACCACAATAGGACTTACTTCAGAGTAGATTCACTTGGTGGAACAGGACTGGCTTCCCCTTATTTAATTATTTATTTTATTTTATTTTAATATAATTATTTATTTTAACTTGCTTGATGATGTCACTTCTGGCCATGACATCACTTCCAATGGGTCCTGGACAGATTGTCATTCTAAAAAGTGGGTCCCAGTGCTAAAAGTTTGAGAACTGCTGCAATAAGGTGTTAGTAAGTGGACACGGGTATGTGTGTGTGTGACTCTACAAGTTTTCAAAATCACTGAAATCAGAGTCTGAAAGAAAAATACCATCATGTTATATGTCAATCAATGTGTAATTTCATGCAGAATGCAATGAAACAAACCACACTGAAATATCTGTGTTCTAACAAAAGGTACAGCCAAAAAACCAGTGGGGGCGGGGCGATGGCACATCACCACGCCCACCACCTGGGGCGTTCCCTGCCCACTGCATGGGGTGACGCGCAGGCCTCCCGCACCGGGTGACACGAATCCTAGTGATGCCACTGGGTGGTCTTTAAGGTTTTAGCAGTTGCTGTAATAAAATGACTATCCCTCTGAGATGAAAATGTTGAAAATGCTTTTCTCACTTTGGCATCTGTTCCATAACATGACCCCTTTTATGGGCATTCCTTTGCCTCACTTGCCAGTCCATTCTCCTCCCTTTCTGAGTTCACTGTCTTATCATTTCAGTAAACCTCAACTCTAAATGCCACTGAGCTCACCTGGACACATCTCTCCAGCAACTCATAGTTCAAAAATGAATGACTTACTAGAACTTTATTGTCTGTTGCTTATGGGGAATGGAGGGAATGCTAACACCATATAACACCACATCACGTTTTTTCAACCATTTACTACTAAGGAGACAAAGTTTGGTGGTACACATACATCTCCCTATAGCGTGACCCTCCACACCCCAACAGGTTTCATATCCTTACTGAGTACTGCCTTGTCTATTTTCAACTTTCCCTTAAGCCATTTCTGCCCAATGTCGCATATACGCAACAGGGATCAAGTGCGTACACCTGTGGGCCGGGCAGAAATGGGTTAAATTCTCCCTTCAGTTTCCACTTGTTTCCTATGAACATGATGGTTCTGGCAGGCTTTGTTTCACCCACTTTCAGTCTAACAGGCAGCGCCTGGGGGTGCATCACCCCACCTGAAGTTCATAGAAAATTGTGCCACAATTGTGAAGTACGTTACTGCACACTTTTTTTTGGTTCAGTACATTTAGAAGTATGTAGGTGTCTTTTAAAAATAAATTAAGTGCCTTAGCATCCATAAATTCTTAACCAAAATTAAAAATAACTCTGACATTTCTTCTATTTAAAATTGCTGTCTACTTTTGCTCTGACCTATATTTTAAGTTTTGCATGACCTATATTCTAAGTTTTGACAAACACACAGAGTATATAGTAACAGATCATTTCAAAATTGCAGCTACGCCTTGTTAAATACAGCCGCATAGCTTACATTTAAACTTACATGACTTTTCTTTTTCAACAACTATTTCAAATAAATATTGTTAGAGTTGGTAGCTTAAATGAAGTTAAATGTCAAGCAGGCTGTTATCACTATTAAAATAAAACTCCTGGATAGCAGCAGACGAATCACATTTATACATCTCAGCTGTAGTGCCGGTAGAACTCTCAGCATGAGCTGATTGGAGAAGGAAGAAAGGGTGGATCTGGAACTGTTCCTTTACTTACTAGGAGTAAAGCGTGCAACTTCCCATGCACTGCTTCTGCTTCCATCAAACATGAGTGACACTTGCTAGGTTCCCCCCATACAGGCATACCTTGGTAATAAGGCAAGTTACATTCTAGACAACTGCCATAAAGCAAATCACAGGCTTTTGCTGAGGAATGTGGCATCCATAAGGCTTGGGGGCACGTTTCTGAGGTGCAGTGGTGGCTTATAGTGCTCCTGATGGTTGCTGTGCAGGGGGAAAGCTGAGCTTCTGATTCCACTCTGACTTTTACTCACCACTGTAAGAACAAGACAAGTACCAAAATTAATAAAATTAATATAATTGAAAAGCGCTGCATTAGGTTCTATCTTTCAAGAACCACAACATTTCAGATGGATATTTCTGATCTGATATCACATTCTGGCCTCCAGTTTCCTCCCATGCAAGCTGACAAGCAGCTCCTTCATCTCTCACATGGAGGGCAGCCAAGACGCTTCTTCGCTCACACCAAAGAGCAGGTGGAATAACTTGGCTCGGCTTGTCAGCTGCTTCAAGGTCTCAACGTTCATGGTGCCAGTGGCCTCAAACTGGCGACCTTTGGATGTTATCTTCAGGCAAACGGAGGCTCTACCCTCGAGACCAGACCTCCCATCCTTAATCAGATTAACCAGACAAGAAGGCCCAAAGGCACCGCAAAACACTACAAAACCAGGCCACCACCATCCTCTACTCCACACTTCCTCTTCTGTTCCATCGCATTCTTCATTTTCAAATTCAGAGCAGACAAAGTGGGTTCCCCTGACAATCTATTGCCTGAGCCTTGAGACAATTGACTTACATATGATACTACCTAGGATTGCTTTGGCACACGGAGGGGTTTCTGCTGCTGTAAAATGGTTGGTGGTGGTATGCACAGCATGCTGGTGGCGAGCATTTTATGAGTGCTGCTGCAAGAGGCAACAGCAGCATCAGATTTCCAGACCCTGCTGGTACTGGGAAGTTACTGGTCAGGGCAGTTAGTGGATGGAATGAGGCAGGACAGGGCAGGGAGAAGGTGGAAAAGGTAGGGATGTCAAGGGTGGGTATCAGTGGAGAGAGCACCATTGATATCCTAAACCCCATTTTGTCCTTGACATGCCCCCTTTGTTCTATGCGGACTTGTGCCATCTAAAACAGGGGTGTCAAACTCATGTCATACAGAGGGTCGAATAGCATTCATGATGCCTGCTGAGGGCCAGAGGTGATGTCATTACACAGGAAGTGATGTCATTATACAGGTCAAAACCAGAAATAAACACTCTGTTCTTGTGTAGGAACTCATTAGCTGCTAATGACAGGAGAGAAAATACACAAATCTTGATCATATTTCAAGATATGGGAGAGCCCAATTATCATGCGGGCCACCCTTTCAGCAGTGTCACCTCAGCATTGTTCAGCAGCTGAGAGCCCAAGGGCCAGATAAAAAGCTTCTGCGGGCCACATCCGGCCCCCGGGTCTTATGTTTGACACCCCTGATCTAAACAGATGGCACAAGTGTACTTCCCTCTCCATGCCTACATGATCTCTGGCTACCTGCAGGATGAAGCGGAGCCAGTACTGCTATGCCCTGCGGGCAGTATTCAGTTAGGATTGGGCTGTTAATAAACCTTGTGAATGAGCGAGCCAGTGATGGCTGTTGAAGTAGAAGGCTTTAAAAGGGGATTAGACACATTCAAGGAGAAGAGATTGCTTGCTGAGAAGCAGCAACAGAAAGCTATTGCCTTCATGCCCTGCTTCTGAGCTTCCCAGAGGAATCTAGATGGTCCCTCTGGGAAACAAGATGCTGCACTAGGACTTTTATTCCAATTCAGCAGAGCTTTTCCAATGTTCTCAGTTCCTGCTGGGAATGCCCCTGACCTGCATGCATTGATCTGGTTGCCTGCAAAGAGCCTATGCACATAGAAACTATATGTGCATAGGCTCTGCCTGCACTGTCTGTACCCTATAAAAATACTTTATTTATTCCACCCTGTCTCAAGGGCCAGTAGGTTCCCAAGTGATTGTAATTCAGGTCTTAGTGGAAGAGAATGCAAGGAAACTTCAATTGATTACATTCTCAAAGGAAAGATATACACTGACCTTTTTTGTCTTTGCAGAAGAAAGTACTTAAATACATACCCAGTGTGAAAATGCTAGTTCTCCTACAAGAAAACTAATGATGTGTTTCTCATCCTGTGTTTGCAGCATCTGCCACATCCTCAGGATTTGTTCAGCCATTCCATGCACTGTTCTGCCGTGGTTTCAATCGGTTGCCTGCCGAGAAACGTTCCCTCTTTCTTCCCACCAATACGGAATTTCCTTCTTCTAAAATAAAAAATTGTCCCAGAGCCCTGATCAGGACAAACAGTCCCATAGACTGGTGGCAGGTTTTCTGGAAATAAAAGTAACAGCATTTTATATTCTGGCCAACTATATTCTGGTCAAATTGGCACACCAAAGTCAGGCCCTGAATGCAACTGGGGCTTGCTGTTCCTCAACAAGATCCAAGTGTTGCCAACTATTCTGGGATAACCTTCATCTCCACAAATAAGGAATTTCAAGATCAGCCACATAGCTTTGAGTCTTCATAAATCATTGTGTTTTATTATTTTTTACTATGGAACTGTTAATTCTAACCACCACAGTTAATAACCTTGCTATTAATCATGTGATTGCTTATACTGGGATGTCACCTGAACTACATAATCTTAGTTGATAACCATATGAATTTTAGGCTGCAATCTTAACCACACTTTCCTGAGAGTAAGCCCCATTGAACAAAAAAGGACTGACTCCTGAGTAGACCTGGTTAGGATTGTGCCCTTAATTGGTTAATCCAGTGTTTCCCAAACTGTGGGTTGGGATCCACTAGGTGGGTTGCAAGCCAATTTCAGGTGGGTCCCCATTCATTTCAATATTTTATTTTTAATATATTAGACTTGATCCTACTGTGGTATGTGACTCTATCTGGGGACATGTTACAGATTGGTACTTTGAACAGGCTACTATGTATATACTTTTAACAATGACAGTAAATGGGACGTACTCCTGGGTAAGTGTGAGTAGGATTGCAGCCTAGCATTGTTAAAAATTTCCTGCTTGATGATGTTACTTTCGGTCATGACATCACTTCTGGTGGGTCCTGAAGTGATGTCACTTTGTTTTGTTTTCAGATTATGCATGCATATGTCACAGACCTGCAGCCAAATCCTGTACTTACAGGCTGTCGTCGTCACACCTGTACCATAAAGCAGTCAGTGACAGTCGTTAAAGTCTCTCTAGGGATGCTGGCAGGGTGGCCAGAGCTTTTCCACTGATGCCCATGGATCTGGAGGTGCCCTACCAATCCAGGCAAGATGATGGGGGAGGTGAGAGAGGGTGGCAGGAGGGCTCAGTGGGGCTGTGACGGGGTCATGGGATGGGCAGATTGGTCCAGGAAGGGGGTGGGTTCAGTGGCAGCTGCCAAATCCTAGCTCCTTTCCTGGGTTTAATCTTGTGGCATGAGTCCATGAAAACCCATGCCGGTGGTTATTATTATTATTATTATTATTATTATTATTATTATTAAGAACCGTATTTATATACTGCTTTTCAACAAAAAGTTCACAAAGCAGTTTACAGAGAAAAATCAAGTAACTAATTTAGCTAGTGCAGTCTGAATAGACCTCCCTTCCCAGACCATGGAGACTTACAATTGTTCCTTTACCCCAAAGGTTCTCAAACTGATGCGTTGCGATGCCCCAGCCTGAAGACCTCTGCCTGCACTCCTTTAAGGGGTGGGGGAATGCAGAGACGCAATCCCCAGGATCACAAACTTGAAGTGGGTTGTGATAATTATTTTTGCATTTTCTGAGGCTTGGGGAGCCCTGCAGAGGCTTCCGTGGGGCTCCCCATACCCCCAGGAACCTGCTGCTGCCTTGTGGAAGAAAAGACAGCTCCTGCACCCCTGACAGCAGCACAATCCTGAAGATCATGTCACTCCATTCCCCCTCCCTCGCAAGAACTATTTATGTTTGGCAACCTTCAGTCTCAAAAGACTATGGTATAAGCCTATAGCACCCAGTATTCCCTGGCAGTCTCCCATCCAAGTACTAACCAGGCCTGACCCTGCTTAGCTTCCGAGATCAGACAAGATCAGACATGTGCAGGGTAACAGTTGCTGTCTAACCTTGGGAGTTTTACTCTGGAGAAGTTTGAGAATCCCTGCATTTCCGAAAGGATACCTCCTGGAGTGCTCCCTGCCCCACTGCAGGATGCAGCAGCAGGAAACAAAAGGATTGGGCTCTTAGATAAGATATTCCTCCCTCTTTAAGAGAAAGCAGAAGTGCCACTTTTAAGAAAGTAGTTGTCACCTATTATTATTATTATTATTATTATTATTATTAAGGAACATGTCATCTGTAGATTTGATGAGCATCTCTTCTACTCCTTCATCCAAATCATTTACAAAGATATTGAATGACAACATCGGGCTGAAAACAGAGTCCAGAGGCACCCCACTCATCACTTCTCTCCAGATTGACAAGGAGCTGTCAACAAGTATTGAGTATAATTTGTCAACCAGCCACAGATCCACCTGCCAGCAGCATAATTTAGCCCACATCCCACCAACCTGTCCATGAGGGTGATTTGGGGAACCTTGTCAAAAGCCTTTTAAAAAATCCAGATATATTCACAGAATCCCCCCCAATGCACCAAGCTAGTCATAAAAGGAGGTTAGGTTAATCTGGCAAGACTTGTTCTTAAGTAAGCCATTCTGGCTCTTGGGCAGTCATCACCCTCCTTTCTAAATGCTCACAGACAGACTGTTTCTGAGTTGTAGCACCTTTCAACGTATCAACATTAAGCTGACTGTTAGGCACCAGGAAAGAATAAACCGAATCCTAGGTATTTTTCACACAATAATAAACACATGTAAGACATATTCAGCTTAATGAGTGCCATGGCTGAAGGCAGTAGACAGGCAGCAGGTTAGGACAGACAGTAAACAGGCACTCATGAGATGTTGGACCTATATAAATAATAAAAATTTAGTCAGCCATACACAGCAACCCCACTAACAGGAACCTAATAATGCTTATTTCCTTAGCAGTGCAGTGCAGTTAATAAGATTAGAGATGATCAATGCACTGTATTAGGCAATCAGTAAATGCTGGTGGAGCACTCTCTTTATCAAGCAGCTGTTATCCTGCTGAGTGATCACTCACAACTGGTCCCTGTCAGGCAGCAGCTGAACCTACTGATCAACCAGAGCAAAAAGCATCTGGCAGTTACCACTATGTAATTCGTTCATTCATCAAGGCCCTTTGACGGCACTGTTTCTCAGCTGCCTAGCTCAGGCGATACTGTTGCAAAATATTTCACATGTGCGTGATGTTCCATTAATGCGTATTCTGAAAAAATGAGCATCAAGCTGTTTACAATGTGGAATTTGTTAGTAGTACCAAATTATCACACTAAAACTCAGATTTTAATGTTACCACTCACAATCTCTCACACCACTTCTCCCTGCCCTGTGCCTCATTCCTAATTGAAATGTAGCAATTTCCTACCTACCTGATACATTCCCTTACCTTGAAGAGGTATCCAGGATTGCCCCCCACAAGATAGAGTGTGTGCTCCATTAGCACAGTTGCATCAGCAGGGGAGAATCTGGTGGGGCACCTGCCTTATGAGGAAAGGTTACAGCATTTGGGGCTCTTCTGTACAAAAAAAAAAGGCGCCTGAGGGGGGGACATGATTGAGACATACAAAATTATGCAAGGGATGGATAGAGTGAATAGATGAATGTTCTTTTCCCTCTCATACAACACCAGAACCAGGGGACATCCAATAAAACAGAGTGTTGGGACAGTTAGGACAGACAAAAGAAAATATTTTTTTTACCCAGCATGTAATTAATCTGTGGAACTCCTTGCCACAGGATGTGGTGATGGCATCTGGCCTAGATGCCTTTAATAGGGGATTGGTCAGATTTCTGGAGGAAAAGCCCATCATGGGTTACAAGCCAAGATGGGTATGTGCAACCTCCTGATTTTAGAAGTAGGCTTCCTCAGAATGCCAGACACAAGGAAGGGCACCAGGATACAGGTCTCTTGCTGTCTTGTGTGCTCCCTGAGGCATCTAGTGGGCCACTGTGAGATTCAGAAAGCTGGATAGATGGGCCCTTGACCTGATCCAGTGGGGTTCTTCTAATGTTCTTAGGATTGGGCTGCCCATCTTCTCCAACTTCATATTTTATATATTTTGAAATACACTGTATAGTCATAAATTTAAATATGACTGTACAGGTCCAGCCTATTTATACATGGATTTTTTATACACGAATTTGACTCAACACGAATGGCCCCTGCAAATGAGAAGGAATGTGCTGATCCCTGGAGAAGGGGAAAAATGCATTCCTTTAAAATCAGTTTTAAAAACTGAACAGTCCTTTAATAGTAGACTCCTTAATGAGAGAGAGAAAGAGAGAGAGAGGGCGGCTGGCTGACAATCCATCAATCCTTCTCTCTCCAGGTGACCCCTCCCTTCCCCCTGAGCACATGAAAGAAAGGTGATCACTTTGCATTGGTGAAGGGGGAGACTGAGTGAAGCGCCTTTGTAAGCCCTTGCAGGACGACTGATTGATGGATTGTCTTCTTAATGACTCTTATCTTACATCACAAAAGTCAGCAAGGCTGTTTTTAAATAACCGGAGCAAAGAAACTTTGTTTTTTAAATTGATTTGCTATAGTACGTTTTTTGCCATCCATGTGAATGATTGGAACCCATGTGAATAATGAGGCTCAACCTGTATTTGTAAAATTTCATTCAGTAGCAACTATCATGTTTCTGTATTTTGGGATGTTTATAAATCTCTGCAAAAGTCAAATTCATCTGTTTCACAGAGAGAGTCATAATTTTTGGTCTTGTACGTATAATGAATTTTTTTGTAATTTCTGTAGTTTTTGTAAGTGCAAGCCTAAAATATTTCTTTTTTAAGTGTAGACAGAGGGATATTGTGAATGCTGAGTAAAAAGACATTTTCACATTTGATCAGTCAATGAACCTTGTAAATCTTTCTTTTGTTTTCTCACATAGCTCAGTAGTTCCCAAACTGTGCGCCATGGTGCTCAAGTGTGTCACAGCAAACTCACAGGAGCACTGTAGGATATCCTCAGCTGCATCATCTTACCAGCTCTCCAAGGCACTGCCATCTTGAATTGTACAAGATCTCAAGCAACTCAAGATGGTGGCACCTGAGAGAATCGAGTGATAGTACTGTTGTGACAGGACACTGTGACCACAAGTCACTGTGACCATGCTAAGAACCCAATCTTATTCTTTTCTCCTCCCACCATTACAGCCATGCCAAACTAGTGAACGCTGCATCCATGGGTGGGGGGGGGCAGGAGCCTTTAGTGGGGAAAGGGGATTTTAAATTCCTTTATCCCCACGTAAACTCCCTGATCCACAATGGGTATCCTCGGACCTGCAGCAGCAAGTTTGCCAGCACAAGTTTGAGGAGAAAAAAGGGGCAGGGAGGTTTCTGCCGCAGGGGATAAGATTTGGTGTGGCCATTGGCAATGGATCCTCCCCCTCCTGCAGCTTTCCCGCTGCCATTATGCCCTTCCCATCCCCTCCTTGCCTCTGTTCCACGGGGAATCCTTGGATGGATGGTGCTTCCAGCAGCGTGCTGGCTCACACATCAGTTGGAGCACCTTTTGCAACAGGCACTGACTGTTTTGCTGCAGTCAGCATCATCTGAGGAGCTCTGCCACCATCAGGCAGTGAGGGAAAGATTGGGCTGTGAGTTAAGGAACTGAGAGCCCAATCCTGAGCTGCCCAGGTGCACGGCTGCGGCAGCACAGAAAATGGCTGCCGCAGGGGGCCCATCAGGAGAAGGGGACTTACATCCCCTTCCGCCAGGTAAAGGGAGTAGCCCCACAATGGAGGAGGTGAAAGCCTCCATCTCAGGCGGCAAGCCACCAACCTCCCTCTGGCACGCCTCCCCCGTCCTCTCCCCACCTCCCTGTCACACCTCCTCCTCGCCCTCTCCCTGCTGTCCACCCCCCTTCCCAGAACACCTCCTCCCTGCCTCCCCCCACGCCCCTGTTTTCCTCTCTGCTGCTTGGCAGACCATGTGACCGCTGAGCAGTGGAGGTCGGGTGCCCGCCCAGCGCTAGCCCAGAACTGGGCTAGCACAGGCGCTCACCCGGTGATAGTGCTCGCAAACGTGCCCTATGACACATTTGCAACAGTGCGCGCCAGCAGTAAGCCAGCACACGGAGCTCAGGATTGGGCTCTTAACCTCTGCTTTAGCTTTGCCAGGTTCCTATATTAAACCGACCTGCCCTTCTGCCCATGCTTTAAGAACCATTCCTCTTTACGCATTCCTTGTAAAGCATATGTCAGTGGCTACTTTAAGATATAAACAGAACTGCATCTGGGCAGGCGGCCTTATTGAGTTGATTTTACTGCATGTATCACCACCTTTGGAATAATATTTGTTTTCATAAGCTTTTTGGACATTTTAATCTATTTATAGCACAAGCCTATGCATGTCTCCTCAGAAGCAAGCCCCATTGTATTCAGTGGACCTTACTCCCAGGAAAGTGCACATGGGACTGCAGACCAAGAAAAATATTAATATGATTACTGTTGGGCTCTTACGCAGTATAGAATACTGAACAAACAAACTTGCAATCTTTTTATTTCTAATGACCCAAGAACTATTTGCTTTCTGAATTGCTTGAATGGTCTTTCCATTTCCTACCTTGTCTGTAGCTTCTCAGCTAATTTTTAAGGCCTATCCAATTTTAAAATATTTTTGGGTAGTTAACATGTGTTTTCTATACACCTGAGACAGTTCCATGTTGCCTGATTTCTTTTTGATCCAATTTCATTTTTTTTACACATTCCACTTCTGACTGAAACCTTATCATGTGTTCTTTTGTTTTTTACAGAGGTCTTTAAGCATGACTCCTTTTTCTTCTCATGTTTATTCACAAATGTTGCAGTTGACTTTTTTCCCATTCTCCTTCAGGAATTATTGGGCGTACACAGTCTGACAGTACTGTACAAAGCCATGTGGTGTTAGCTTGTGACGGATTTTATCCACCAGTTGCAAAGATAGTGTATATCACAAATGCACACGCAAACTGTATATACAGAATTCTCAAGCTACAAAATTGGACTGTGCCTGTGTGACTTGTTTGTTTGCTCTCCAGGGAGTCTCCTTTACTAGAACTGCCATATCCTGGTTACCATGGTAACTATTACTCAGTGGTAAATTCCATCAAAACACAAAAGAAGACAGAGAAAAAGGAAACACAAATGTTAAGAGATTGAAAGGAAAGAACCAGGGACTGCCTTTATATATATATAAAGGCCTCATATATATATATGAGATGCCTCATATATGAGATATATATGAGATATATATGCCTCATATATATATATGAGATGACCAGATCATGTAAAAAAAAAAAAAGTTTAGATGCAAAAATTACAACCATGAAAATAAAATTCTTAAGTTTTCTGTGCATTAACCCTATGCTCATCCTGTACTCCTAGTCTCCACCTCACATAAGCGGTCATGTTCCTCTCTCTTTTCTTTGGCTTCTTTTGGGAAATTCCTTGGCCGCACTTGCTCTGTTAGTTAATTCTCAAGATTTGCCCAGACACTGAATGCAATGAGACCTCTTTTGAAGCATAAGAAGCGGGATTCTGCAGCAGCCCTTGGCACTGCCAGGGGTCCCTGTCCCCCTGAGGAAGCTGAAAAAAACAAGGGACCCACTCAACTAGGACTGGTGCTATCATTAGGTCAACTAGGTAGCCGCCTAGAGCACAGACTTCAGAGGTCACAATATTGGCTTTGGAGAGGCACAGTTTTATATAGATTTACGGTTTTTTTATAACCCATGCTAAAAAATGCAACAGACAATTTATATTTTTTTATTTTAAGGTAACTACCACAACAGCACTATGGAATATAATTAATTAAAAGTCTTGCTAAAAAAAAATTGGGGGGTGCAAGTAGTTAGACTTCCCTAGGGTACAAAATAGCCTGGTATTGGCCCTTCTCCCACAATCTCCCATCTGGAACCCTTATCAGTTTGGACTTTCCCCTATTGCCCCAGAACCCCAGGAGCAGCTTTAACAATTGGCCCAGTTCAAAGTCCAGAACCAGTGATGCAGCTGGTCTATATTTGACTGCCCAAGGCTTCCAGTTCATGAGCTCTACTTGGAAGGAGTAGACAAGTACATGGACCTGCTCTGGATCAGAATCCAGCAAGTCCAAGAGGTGGAGCGACTAGCTTCACTACAAAATACTTCAGTCTCTGGCTGCTAACGGCTGAGGCAACTGCAGTATGAGGAAACCTTTTATTTATCCTTCTGCTCCAGCTCCTCTTCTAATCCCAGTCTGGGACCAAGCCCTCTGAAGTCATTTTTCATCATGCCCAGGGCACGGAGAGTCCTAAGGCAAGGTCAAGCCTGATAACATCATTGCACAGAGCGGTGTTTCTCAAAGTGTTCCCTGTTGCGGACCAGCAATTCTTTCCTGAGGTACTGCAGACTGGCACTATATTACACACTCACACGCACAAACACCAGGTAAGCTGATTTACTGCACACCTGTCTACACACACACGTATGTGGGTATGTATGTACGTTTGTACATGTGCAGACAGGCATGCAGCACACCAGCTCATTTTAGCACATCATTTCCCACTTAGTTTTCTGCTTTTCAGAGCCTCTCGTGAGGCTTTGTGTGCATCCAAGTCCCTCAGCAAGCCTCAGGAGACTCTGAGAAGCTCTGCTTCTATCCCTGCTCTCTTGCAGCCCCTCCCACCCTGTTTACAGATGGGACAGGGCAGCAGAGGAGTCTTTAAAGTGAACTGCCACACACAAGCAGCCAGAGGTAACACCATTGCTTCCATGGTGTTCTTTTTAAAGGGGGGGATGACTCAACTCAAGTCCTTTAGAGTCACTAAAGGGTGACTCAGAGACTTGGCAAGTGTCCCCATTATGACGCTTTTTCGAGTCGAGTCACAGGGAGCAGTGACTTGGCAACTTGATTCGAGTCAAGTCACACTGGGTTTTCCCATCCCTGCCTAGGTGCTATCAGCCTCATTACTTTGATCTAAAATGCAATGCAATGTCTAAAAGACACCTTAATATAGCAGCTAGCTGCTGCTTTGGTGTTCCCCAGTGCACAATTAAAATTAAACTAGTGGAATTGGAAACAAAGATTGCCTTTAAAAAAATTGTATCATTATTGCTACTGGAAATCTTCCATATGTTGATGACTAGCTGCACAAATTTAACAAGCCTTATCTTCCTCTTAGTGATTTGTAGAAAATTTGGCTTAGATTAGATTGGCAAATAACTTTTGGAAGAGTATGTATATTGCTTTCTCCTCACTTCTCCTTCCCTTATTATCCATTGGGAAGAAGCCAAGTTAATCCAGATTTATGGTATATTTCAATATGCATGCAACAGTACAGCTCAGTGTTGCTTAGAGACTAACCTTCCCTCTGGTGTTGGTCATGGACATTAAGCTTTGCAGTTTCCTCTTGGCTTACTGAGCTATAGATTCCTTGTCTTAGGGCTCAATCCTAACCAACTTTCCAGTTGTGCTAATGTGGCATGCACTGCATACTGCAGTGGAGAAGGGGGTCTCCTCAAGGAAAGGGCATGTTTGTTACCTTACCTTGGGGCTTCATTGTGGCTGGGCCAGTGCTGGAAAGTTGGTTAGGTTTGCGCCTTAGGGCCCAATCCTATCCAATTTTTCAGTGCCAGTGAAGCCATGCCAATGGAGTGTGCACTGCATCTGGTGGGGGGGGGGGCAATCATAGAGGCCTCCTCAAGGTATGGGAACATTTGCTCCCTAACCTCGGGGCTGCACTATGGCTGCACTGCTGCTGGAAAGTTGGATAAGATTGGGCCCTGAGTTCACACACACACACACACACACACCATCTGGTTCAATGGAGTATAATATATGATTGCTCTCCAAGTTAGCATTTCAAACATCTTGAAGTGAACACAGCACACACAGCAAGTTCAATCCTGGAACATCTGTAGCCATCCTGGAGACAGAACTTTTTCCCTGTTAACATTCTTTTACAATAATGACCCAATTGCCTGCTGTGTTGTATAACTAATACCTCCACCACTGCAGGCATAGCTTTTCATTTATTGTTTTCTAGCATATTAAGCAACAGGGATCAGATGACATTGTGCTTGCTGCTAAAATCTGGAAGCTGCTTGAGAAGTGGTAGTCCAGGGGTGTCAAATTCATTTCATACGGAGGGCCACATAGCATTCGTGATGCCTGCTGAGGGCCGGAAGTGATGTCATTAGGCAATAAGTGATGTCATTAAACAGGTCATAACCAAAAAGAAACACTTTTTCCTCACTTAGGAACTCATTAGCTGCAAATAACAGAAAATATACGAATCTTGATCATATTTCAAGATATGGGAGATCCCAATTTTCACGTGGGTTGCCCTTTCAGCAGTAACACCTCAGCACCACTCAGCAGCTGAAAGCCTGAGGGCCTTATAAAAAGCTTCCACAGGCCTCATCCGGCCCCCAGGCCTTATGTTTGACACCCCTGTGATACTCCATCCCCACTTCCTAAAAGTACAGTGATGATATCAGCAACTTGAGTCACTATTATATGTTCTATATAGCACAACCAGGGCAGGCCCCAGGAACAACGGAGCACTCGTGCAGGCCCCTACTCACCACTGCAGCTGCAGCAAGCTATATGTTTGTGGTATCACACACAAATCAGGACCCAGAAATAGTTGGCAGTGATGTAATGATGTCACTACCACCTGCTTCCAGGAGGCCCATTTGGAGCCAAACAGGCTCACGGGTGGGCAGGCAGGCCCACAGAAGCTGGTACTCTACTTGCCATGCCACCCTCCCAGATACCAAGATGCCAGCTGCAGCAGCGGGTGATCCACCTGTCACCCCAGTGTAGGGCCCCCAAAAGTGTGGTGCCCAATTTGAAGACTTAGGGCAAATCACCCTAAGGCCAGACCTGAGCACAACCTAAGGTGGGACAAGTTACGGCTGCATTAGCGCAGCTGCTTTAGTGCAGATAGAAGGAATGATGTAGAATGCGGAATACAGATGATTGAATCTACAAGAGGTTTTGTTGCAAGGCAGAAAGAAGGCAACTCAAGTAATCTCAGTACTCAGGAGTGAAAGTTTGCAGGCTTTATTTCATTGCAAGCAATGGGCATCTCAAGGGACTCATGTCACAAAGCATTGAGAGCCATTTCTCAATATTAACTGGACCCTTTATACCATTCTGGGTCCTTTGTTTGAAAATTTAGACTTCCCATTGGCTGAAGTTTGACATCATAGATGGGGCTGACGCTTAATAGGCTATAGATAACTTAAGAGACACCTGATAGGCTTGTTTCAGGTTACAGTTCCCATAAAAGGTAAAATTAAACAATTAAACATACTAAGAACATAAGAACAGCCCCACTGGATCAGGCCATAGGCCCATCTAGTCCAGCTTCCTGTATCTCACAGCGGCCCACCAAATGCCCCAGGGAGCACACCAGATAACAAGAGACCTGCATCCTGGTGCCCTTGCTTGCATCTGGCATTCTGACATAACCCATTTCTAAAATCAGGAGGTTGTGCATACACATCATGGCTTGTACCCCATAATGGATTTTTCCTCCAGAAACTTGTCCAATCCCCTTTTAAAGGCATCCAGGCTAGACACCATCACCACATCCTGTGGCAAGGAGTTCCACAGACCAACCACACGCTGAGTAAAGAAATATTTTCTTTTGTCTGTCCTAACCCGCCCAACACTCAATTTTAGTGGATGTCCCCTGGTTCTGGTGTTATGTGAGAGTGTAAAGAGCATCTCCCTATCCACTCTGTCCATCCCCTGCATAATTTTGTATGTGTCAATCATGTCCCCCCTCAGGCATCTCTTTTCTAGGCTGAAGAGGCCCAAACGCCGTAGCCTTTCCTCATAAGGAAGGTGCCCCAGCCCCGTGATCATCTTAGTCGCTCTCTTTTGCACCTTCTCCATTTCCACTATGTCTTTTTTGAGATGCGGCGACCAGAACTGGACACAATACTCCAGGTGTGGCCTTACCATAGATTTGTACAACGGCATTATAATACTAGCCGTTTTGTTCTCAATACCATTCCTAATGATCCCAAGCATAGAATTGGCCTTCTTCACTGCCGCCGCACATTGGGTCGACACTTTCATCGACCTGTCCACCACCACCCCAAGATCTCTCTCCTGATCTGTCACAGACAGCTCAGAACCCATCAGCCTATATCTAAAGTTTTGATTTTTTGCCCCAATGTGCATGACTTTACACTTACTGACATTGAAGCGCATCTGCCATTTTGCTGCCCATTCTGCCAGTCTGGAGAGATCCTTCTGGAGCTCCTCACAATCACTTCTGGTCTTCACCACTCGGAAAAGTTTGGTGTCGTCTGCAAACTTAGCCACTTCACTGCTCAACCCTGTCTCCAGGTCATTTATAAAGAGGTTGAAAAGCACCGGTCCCAGGACAGATCCTTGGGGCACACCACTTTTCACCTCTCTCCATTGTGAAAATTGCCCATTGACACCCACTCTCTGCTTCCTGGCCTCCAACCAGTTCTCAATCCATGAGAGGACCTGTCCTCTAATTCCCTGACTGTGGAGTTTTTTCAGTAGTCTTTGGTGAGGGACCGTGTCAAACGCCTTCTGAAAGTCCAGATATATAATGTCCACGGGTTCTCCCGCATCCACATGCCTGTTGACCTTTTCAAGGAATTCTATAAGGTTTGTGAGGCAAGACTTACCCTTACAGAAGCCATGCTGACTCTCCCTCAGCAAGGCCTGTTCGTCTATGTGTTTTGAATTACTGAATTACAAAGTTGTCAAAAACCAGTAGAGTGTGCTATAACATCATCTATCCAGTGTTGACCCATTGTTGACCTTTTCACATCTATCAATTCAATTAAAAATTGTTTTGACAAGGTTTAGACTACCCTCATTAAAAGAGAACACAAAAACACTTAAACACAAGTGTGAAGACCTCATCTTTGGCAGAACTTCAGACTCACTTCTTGGCATTCATCTCCTTCAGACTCATCCTAATTAGGATGGCCTTGTTTGAGCGACCTATCTTACCTCTTCTGTGTTCCTTTCCCTTGTGTTAATCCAAACATTGAACACCTGTGAAGCCTTCTCTGCCAAACTAAAGCTTCTTTGTCTTTTCTTAAGACTTTTCTAAAATCAAGCAACCCTTTTGGTTCCTTAAGAACTACTTCTATGGCTAATAATTCTATATAACTATTGTGACCTTTTACTTTGGGTACGTACTTTGGTTTGGTATCAAGGGTCACTTGGTCTCCATACTTTTGCTCCTAAAGCATTACAGTAAAAGCTATAGGGATAGAGGCATTTAATTAGTGAGTGAATGTTTTTGCCAAGACATCTCAGTCTCTGCCAAGGTCGTCTGCCCGAAACGGGTATTTGCTTATCTGAGTTACATTCCAGACTCTGAGGCCCAAGAATCTTCAGTCAGACTAGCCTTATTGCTTTTGATAAAATCAAAAAGCTCTTTACCATTCTGTGTTTCCATGCTTTAGTCAGACTTTTAAAATGATTCTTTCTTTGCTTATACTTATACTGGGCTATCCAGTGACTTTACAGTCTAGGGTCAAGGGTCACCATGCCTCAATTTTGTAACTAAGGCCCCTGAGCTGAATTTGGTTGTTTCAGGCATGTTCACACATTTGTACTGCCATCAAGCTGCAAAAGGAACACACAGTGGGTGTAGCACCCTGCTGACTTATCCCACACATGTCTGACAAAACGTGTCGAGAAAGTTAGTCCTTTTATGCTGAAAAGCACACTTGTGTAGGCCTACTTCTAACTCTGCTATAGAACTCTGACTCAGCAAGAAAGCAAGTGAGCTGGCAGATAACAGCTGGAACAGAGCATGGCACATCAATCAAACCCTAAAGTTGTGAGTCAGTCATCGCTTTATTTATTTACTAATGGCTGTACTAATTTATTACATGCTCATTATCTTATTCCTCTTGCTTGTAACTGTTTACCCTTTTTTAGAAAATAGAAACAACATCTGATCAGTTTTCAAAAGATTCACTGGGTCAGGGATCAATCTCTAGGATATTCCCTCTGCTGCTGAATAATGAATCCCAAAATAAAAGTAGAGTAATGCAATCTTGGCATGAAAAGTATTCAGGAGCAGCAAATAAAAAACAGTCTGATGCAAAATGCAAACACTACCAGTGCTGGATAATACACTGGGTGCATAGTCCAGTGTTCCCATTACAAGAGATCTAGAGGGGCCCTTTATTTGTGATGGCCTCCTTAGTAACATTTTACAAAACAAGAAAGAACCATGATTTGGCTAAAAGTGATGGGAGCCAGGAGCTGGGGCTTGTCAATTTTATTCAGGCCCCTTCCCCTTTGTAATATTGAAAATGCTTTTCTTACAGAAATCACTGACTCTTACCTTTCCTCTCAATGGTACTTTTTAACATAGTACAATGCCAACTTTGGGGCACCTACTTTGACCAAAATCCATACGAATTCATACCAGTTCCCAGAACCAGGGGACATCGACTAAAATTGAGTGTTGGGAGAGTTAGAACAGACAAAAGAAAATATTTCTTTACTCAGCGTGTGGTTGGTCTGTGGAACTCCTTGCCACAGGATGTGGTGATGGTGTCTAGCCTGGATGCCTTTAAAAGGGGATTGGACAAGTTTCTGGAGGAAAAATCCATTACGGGTTACAAGCCATGATGTGTATGCACAACCTCCTGATTTTAGAAATGGGTTATGTCAGAATGCCAGATGCAAGGGAGGGCACTAGGATGAGGTCTCTTGTTATCTGGTGTGCTCCCTGGGGCATTTGGTGGGCCGCTGTGAGATACAGGAAGCTGGACTAGATGGGCCTATGGCCTGATCCAGTGGGTCTCTTCTTATGTTCAGTTATGTGCTCCAGTAATCCTCCTAAGCTGTAGAGGCTACTGCGAGGCCCCAGTTCCATTTTTGTCAGTGCAGGTCATGAGAGAAATAGAAAGTGGGCCCAGAGACACATTGATCTTGCTCATGGTTTTCAAGCTGGATGCCAGCATCTGGGAGCTGTATAATAATAATAATAATAATAAAACTTTATTTTTATCCCGCCCTTCTCCCTAACAGGACCCAGGGTGGCTAACAACATATTAAAAAACAATAGAATTTAAAAAACATTAATACAAACAGATAAAAACATTTAAAAACACACTACAGGGCCATAAAAACAGTAGTCAGATTAAAAGAGTAAAAGAGCAGATCACCGAGGAATCAAGCCTGTAAAACTAAAAGATGTATAAAAAAGTTAAGAAGGCCAGAAATCAGAAGGCTTGTTTAAACAACAGTGTTTTCAGGCCTCGCCGAAAGCTCTCAAGAGAGGGAGCCATTCTCAAGTCAAGGGGAAGGGAGTTCCATAATGTTGGTGCCACTACCGAGAAGGCCCTATTTCTTGCAGCCACCCCCCGGACCTCCTTGGGTGGCGGCACTTGCAAAAAGGCCTTCTCTGATGACCTGAGATGACCTGTATCTTGCTTCCATATTCTGTGGAACATCTGAGTCTCAGAGGATGCTAGGAAAGAACTCGTGTTTGCATGTATCCAGACCAAAGAGAGAAGGGTTGAGGAGGAGCTGGCACTAGTGTTGTCAGCTCAGCAGAAAAAAATGGTCTTCCCTGTTCTTGTATTTCTGGTGGAGGTTTAATATGAAGAAATAAACAAGTGATGCTTTTCATGACATGGAATTTCATATTTTCACCCACTAATTGCTGCAGATCAAACTACAGTTGAAGGGATTGCTACAGGAAATGGTTACCAAGATGGCAACCTGAAGCAGCAACCGTGTTGGCCAAAAATAACCTCCTTCACTGATTTCTTTTTGCTTGGTGGGGAAGCTGGTGTTGCTCCTCCACACTGTTTGCCTGGGCTTTCCCCTTTCTCTCCTCACCACCCACCTCCCCCCAACCCTCACAGGGCTCACTGTTTTCTTTCCAGCAAAGTTTGGACAAGCACAGGGTTTAAGCACTTAAGAGCTGTTAACTTTCTCCTGCAGCCTTCACATTTATGGAGATTGATAAACGTTCCCAAGAGACTGCACACAATCACTCTTCATCATTCTTCTTTCCTTATCTGTCCTATATTAAACATTTAGAAGATGACAGATAGCTGATTTACAAAGAAATTTTTCAGCTTATACCTTGCTCTCAGAGAGAGAGAGAGAGAGAGAGAGAGAGAGAGAGAGAGAGAGAGTTACATTACACATAATTGTTTCATATTTAGACACCACAATTTCATTATCTTTAGTATCATTGCCTCTTCCTATGATAATGAAAAGTTACTTTCAACATAGCTAGAGACACTTCAATTAAACTGAGGGTTTGTATGGTGACTGTTTTGCTTCAAAACAGGAAGCAGTGAATATTCAAGTCTGAGTTAGGTTTTTTTCTGAGCTAAGCTATGTAGAAATTGCTCAGAGAGCACTAGAATGTGAGTCACTGTTGAATGGGTTTCGGCCATAATACTGTAAAAAGAAGCAAAGCTCGATGAAAAATTCATTCATCATCTATGTAGGTGTGGCTGTATCTAATTCCGTTCATATTTTCCACAATAGGGAGCCAGCAAATTACACCTCCCACCCCCAAAGAGGTTTTACTGATATAGTTTGTTTTAAAAGGAAATGGCTGTTGTGAAACTGCAGTAATATTAATGCACCTGCTTTCAAACTAGTGCCATTCCAGCTCAACAAAAGTGCGTTGTTTGTATCTAGGGAACTATTGATTCACATTTTCATAAGCTGCAGAAACCGAGTCGCATAATCTACAGTAGCATAGCTAATTTTATCTAGGAGTGGTTTCTTTGGAAACAAAAGGCTCCGTCAGTAATTTTAAAATGTGATGTTGCAGCTGCTTGAGCACAGTTTATTTGTTTGTATGCCACCTTTTGGTCATACGGTGCCCCCCCCACCAGTGCTTAACAAGCAATTTAAAACAAAACATGAATTCGTCTGTGACGCACGCAGACACATGTGCATCCACGCACACACACAACAACAACAAGTAAAATCACAATACAATCAGTTTAAAAGAAGACTTCATCATTGGGAAAAAATGTCTAAAGGAACAATGGAATAATGTTTTTTGCAGCCATCAGAAGATTGGCACAGAAGAGGCAGCTCACCTTACTACTGGGAGGGAATTCCAAAGCTTTGGCACTGCAATAGAGGAGGCTGCCCCATGTGCCTATCTGCTGATTCTGAGCCAGAAGTGATGTGCAGAGCACATTTTCTCCCAAATAATGAGTGGGCATATTCATATGGACTCAGTTTGGGTTTTAAAGGTGATCTTCACAACTTTTTATTGCATCCAATAACACAGGCCAACACACATTTTGCTTCCTTAAACATTACACCAATTCCTGGGTACATTTGGGGTGCCGATTCCAAAAATGGCATCTGCTTTGCCCTATCACATCTAGTTTTGGAGACACGGCATAGCCTCTTTAGTGAATGGTTGAAGCAACTTCCTCATGAGGAAGCCTACACCACGGCTTCCTCATGAGGAAGCTGCTTCAACCATTAGACTATAATGGAGGCTATACTATATCTCCAAAACTAGATGTGATAGGGCAAAACGGATGCCATTTTTGGAATCAGCACCCCAAATTCATATCAAACCACCATAAAGTTTGGGAGAAACTTTTCTGACCCTCAATTTTGTAGGCCTGTGTAACAGACCCAGTGTAACTGAAACACAATGGATGTCATATGCTCCTCATAAGAAGCCCCCAACCACAACCTGGCTGCAGCATGCTGCATCTATTGAAGTTTCTGAATACTTTTCAAGGGTAGTCCCATATAAAGCATGTCTTAATGGTCTAATTATGATGTGAACACAGCATGTGCATTCATGATCAGAACAGCCTTCTCCAGGAAGAGCTGGAGCTGGTGGCCCAGCTGCAGCCATCCCCAGATTATCAAGGAACAAAGTTGGGTCCAGAAACACCCCAGGACTATGCACCTGCTTCTACAGGCAGAGTGCCCATTCAGAACAGGTTGGATACTTCTCCCCAGTTATGCACCTATCTACCAAAGATATCAGGTGCTGAGTAAATGGCACATGTTGATTTATGCAAGAGGTAGACTAGATGCATTAGAGCTCTCCAAACCCAAATGGAAAATGATGGGAGATTTTATTCAAGGGAGTCAAATAACACTACAACATGAATAGACCACAGTAAAAATAGTTTCGTAAGATATGCATGAGAAAGGTCGTTATCAGAGAATATGTTAAGCACTTGAATTAAGGATCATAGACATCGTTTTTAAAAGAACGATTTTAAAATTGCTTTGCTGGCTACAGACACAAAAAATCTTTTAAAACAAACCCATTATCCAGTGTACTTGAACAAACTCTGGCATAAAGGTAAGAGAATTGGCTTGCTGGCTCAGACGAAGGTACAACTAGCACAGTATCTTGTTCCAACTGTGGATAGCCACAAGTTCACAAGTAGAAGTTGAAGATACTGGCCTTCATTTCTTGTTTGTTCTCAATGTCTGATATTTGCCTCTGTTCATGTAGGTTTCATTTTCTTAATAATGGCCAATAGTCATTGGTAAACCTGTACTCCATGAATTCTCTTTCAAAACCATCTAAGTCAGGGTGGTCCAACTTTTGGCAGCTGGGGCAGCTGCATGACCCTGACAAGAACTCCCGACTAGGCGGACCTGGAAGGTATTGCTGGTGACGTGATGACCTCACTGCCAATTTATTCAGCGTACTGAAGTCATTTGGCAGGCTCAGTTGAAGGAGGCATCAGTAGGATGCCTCTGTGCATGCCAGATGACAAGAGGAAAAGGTTCCACTTTACAGAAGGCACACACAAGCAAGAGAAACAAGCTGCTTCTGCATATATCAATTTGCACAGATTGCAGGTCACAATAACCTACTCTGTATATATGATGCCATATCAACCATGTGCCAGAATAACTCAAAGGATCTGGGAGAAGCCCTTGAATCTTCAGAAAAGAAATTGATATTAAACATGATAATGAGCTCCAGCCAATCACTCCACTGACCACCATTTTCATACAAGGTCCTATTCCTAGAATATACAAGAATATACAATATACACTTAACCCATTACAAACCTCAGTCCATTTCAAAACTCGTTTCTGATGAAATCATTTTAGGTTATGATCCCAGGATCTCTTGATCCCTTGTGGATCTCCACCATAAGATAACTACAGAAAAATCACCTTGTGTTGGAAAAAGGCACTCCATAAATTATCACCAACAGTACAGGGGACCCAAAAAACATTCTGTGTATCCAAATCAAAGTCGTTGAGCCTAAACAGTTTTAAGTTGCAGACTTCCAAGTAAACAGGTAATTCCCAGGCAGCCTCTTCACAGGCAGTACTCTTCATCCACTTCTCCATTTGGTACTAAGAGCAGGATTTACAGTTTTCTGTTGGGTATTAATTACATCCGCAGCACTATTGACTAAGCAGTAATAAAGCAACAGCAATTCAGCACGTTTCCCAATTTAACCTGGGAAAGAAAAAGTTCTGGGTTGTTTTAGAACAGATTCATTCCCCCCCAACCAAAACAATAAATACACTGTGAGACAGGCAGGTCCAATCGTATTCAACTTTCCAGTGACAATGCATTTGCAATGCAGCTCAGAAGTAAGGGAACAGATGTTCCCTTAAGTTATGGAGGCCTTCTTGACTACCCCAATACTGCAGGATGCAGCACATGTCCCATTGGCCCAATGGGGCTAGAAAGCTGGATAGGACTGGGCCTTGAAACCAGGTAGACCAAGGTTTGAAGCCCTGGTCAGCCATGGAACTCAATAGGTACATTTGGCTCAGTCACTACAGTATTTCTAAGACAAAGGGCGTAATCCTAACCCCTTAGTGCTTTCCAGCACTGGCATAGCAGTGCCAAAGGGACATGTGCTGCATCCTGCAGTTGGGTGTCACTCACGGAGGCCTCCTCAAAGTAAGGGAATGTTTGTTCCCTTAACTCAGAGTTGCATTGCCCTTATGTCAGTGCTGGAAAGCACTGACATAAGGGGTTAGGATTGCGCCCTAAGGTTGTAATTCTAATTGCACTTTCCTGAGAGTAAGCCCCATTGAACAAAATAGAACTTAGTTCTGAGTAGAGCTGGTTAGGACCCTTGACTTGCATTAGTGCAAGTGCCTTGTGCCGGCCCAGGAAGGTCGCAAATGTGCCGTAAGAGAAGTGCCGGTCTGCGGAGGCCGACACAAGCCTCCATGTCAGCTTCCTCTGAGCAGCTTGTGTTGGCTTGGCTGCGCCAAAGCAAGACTGTGAGGTAGGCAGGGAGGAGGCGTTCTTGGACGTGGGAGGGTGGGCGGCGGGCAGCCCTGGGGGCGGGCAGGGAGCAGGAGGTGGGGTTGGGATCCAGCAGTTATGATGGATCCCAACCCCCGTTCCTGGAGAGAATGAAGCAGCTCCAAGCTGCTCTGCTCTCCTCAAACTTGCACCACCTCAAGAGGCCAGTCCAAGGAGACCTATAAGGGCCAGTGGTCCTTACCCAGAGGTAAGGGGAAATGTTTCCCCTTGCCTCTGGCTGACCTGCTTAAGGCCCCTATCCTGTGCGGGATACAGCGCAAGTCTCTTGGCTTGCCTGTTCCAGCATAGGATAGGATTGCACCCTAATCCACTCTAACTCACAAGCTGTTGTGAGGATAAAATTATGGTGGGAGAAAAACTACATAGACCTCTTGAGCAACTTGTAGGAACACTAAATAAAAAGAATGCACTAAATAAATTTTACTACTCATAGCTAATTGGTAGAGTATAAGTGCTGAATTCTCAATATCTCCACTTAAAAGGCCTTAAGCAGAAGGGCTGGGAAAGACAAGATCCCTTCTTGTGACTTTAGAGAGCTGCTGCCAATCAGTGTAAAGTATTGGACCTGAGAAACCAATGGCTGGACTCTGTTTAAGGCAGCTTCCTATGAACACATTCTTTTCTGAATCACACCCAACCACAGTTGTTACACTTAAGAGGATATTATTTTATTTCAGTAAAATATATTGGAAACATTTCCTGTAAAAGAATCAGGGTTCTCAATAAATTATTACTATTTACATTAGCAAATTTTGTTTTTCTATTAGCATACAAAAGAATACTGGAAGGTTCACCAGAACAGGGAGCTGTACCATATTCCACAGAGCTGGAAAAACAAATAATTACCAAATAACTTGGAATGTATTTTTTCCCTTCAATTCCTATATATAAATTCAGTTCATTAAATTATTAAAGGCAGGCATAGTTACACACAAATATGCTTGCTTTATTCATATCAGTTTTTACTGTAAAAAAAAAATAAAAACAAAAACCTGTCTCTTGGTTTTAACAGACATTCCCACTCCCTGGGAACTTCAGTTTGATAAGGGTTTTGGTCTGGAGGAGATCCCTACCCATACTCACAGAAAGACAATTCCCAGAGTTCCTTGGGGAGAAGAAATGATGATTACACATTATGTAGCTGCGCCTTTAGTAAAAAACCCTGTCATGAAGTGTGGCAAGTGAGCTATGAGAACATGTGCTTCGTTGTCCCATAAGCCAGAGCCAAAACAGGATAAGCACAGCCCTAGACAGAAGTTAAAAGGATTTAACGCCTACTTGCTATCACCCTCAACTGGCTCATGCTAATACAGAGGTCATACCACTGTCACTCTCTCCACATCTGTTCCACACTCAATGCCTGAGGGACTTTGAATCTGTTCCAATTCCTTCGAGACTTCTCACACTTTTCACACTTTTCGTTTGTCTAGTTCAGTAGATGCATCTCCATTTTGTCATCTTGTCCAGCTTGATACATGTTCAAAGATTATTTTGAGCAGATGGGAATAATTCATATGTACAAATAATAGGGGTATAGAGGGATTGGTGCCACAATCCAAATTTGGCAGACCACCATGCTCCGCAAGTTCACTGACTCCTATGCTAATGTTGACCTGTACTGCTAGAAATTACTGTGCCTCATACAAATCTGAGAGAGAAATCTATCATGGGGTCAAAGCATATTACTGATTATTTGAAAACAACTTATACAGTGCATGATTCCCTCCCTCCTTACCATGCACTATGAGCATGGATCTGCACTATCATGCTTTGACTCATCATGCCCACATTCCATATTCCACATTAAAGCTTGAGGAAAGAGGGAGATCACTCACCATGAGTAGACCTTCAACAACCTCCTTGTGGAGAATATAATCTGCTCTATCCCTTAGGGTCAAACGTATACACCACTCATGTACAACCACTTTAATAATGAGAACTGCTCACATTTCCTGGTTCAGAACAAAAAATAATAGCAGCAGAACCCTCAAAAATTCAGAGTGTCGAAAGACAATGAACGTGTCCCTCACTGGGATATAACTTGCTCATTTCCTTGATTGTTATTATTATTAATTATTATTATCTCAAGTGAGAAAGACAGGCCGTCATATGATTAAATAAAACCCCAGCCATAGAATAAGTTAAAGTAAGCAATCAATTTATGTGCATCTTTTCAGTAGGCACACATGATATAAGGCATCAGTTAATCTGGTATCCCTGATACCATGACACTTGCGATAAGATGTCACTCAGAGGCATAAAAAGAAAACTGGTCTCTGAACATAGGGGTCTTCCAATGAAAAAGGTTAAAAATATCATTATGGTTGGAGTCAATTCAAGGGAGGAGAAATGTAGATGGTCTTTGCAAATGTTACTGTATATCCGTGAAAACTGGTGCCACTGATTTTTCCACAACCACCAATGTTTTGTCCCTGTAGTGGCCGCTGCTGACTTTGCCAGATCACATATTTTCTTGAGTCAATTTCGCTCAAGGTGTTCTTGCTTCATTCCTTTGGGCAAAATGAATGTCTCTCAGTTAGGAAAGAGCTGCATCTTTACAAGGTGCCTTCAGGAGCCAGAGCAAAGAACCAAGCCGCTTCAAGAGATACAGATTTGTAGCTGTCCCTTCTCTGCCTTTCATCACACAGCTTCAACTTGCAGGACAAATGCATCCACTCTGTGGGGCAGTGGATGTCGCAAGTGAAGCTGTCTGTCAATGCCAGCCACGGAGTTCACTTGATAGTCTTAGTCCAAAATGTCTGTTTCAAAAGGAACCAGGTGGTAGTATGACAAGTTGGTGACATAAGCAGCTGGGTCATCACTGTCCTCTAGCTCAGAGGTAAAGTCACTAACATTCTCAAACCTAGAAGGAAAGAAACAAAGAACTCATACTTGTGTCTGATATGGTATATAGATAGAAGTATGCTTTTTCAGTTTTGTTTTTTCACAGATTTCGTTTTTTGATTAAAAAAAAGAAGGGCAAAAAGCGGTATGTGTTTTTATTTCAAGGACACATTTTAAAAATTATAATTATAAATTATAATCACTTTAAAAGTGTACTAGGTTGCATAGTGTCAGCAGATGCAGCCACACGCATGTAGAAGTGTTACAGAATGATTTTATTTTTTTGCAGATTTGTGTTTTATTTTTGTCTTTCACAAAAATTAGAACAGAAGCAATGATATCTGTTTTTATTTCGTTATCACCAAAACAAATTCATTTCTATGTATAGAACGGGCAAAATGTGCTTGGGAAAGAACACACACTTATGAAACAAAACTTCTGAGAACAGGGAGAAAAAATCCACTGGAAGACAATGTACCTATTTGAGAATAAATCTTCCAAAAGAAAACAGAAAAGAGACTGTTCTGGAAAAATATTACTTAGGCCAGAACTATATATACTTTGTGCCACAAGGATGGTGCCAAAAATGGCATCCCACTGTCAAATTCTTCTCTCCCCTGGATCTGAAACATGTAGGTACAGTGACCCAATGGCAGGAGTCTCCCCATCTCTGCCAGTGTTCCCAATTATGTTGCATGGGGAAAGGAAAATCTGCAATATGCCCTGCCATGGTATAAGTAAGGCTGCAATCCTATGCACACTTTCCTGGGAGCAAACCCAATGAATACAATGGGACTTCCTTCCAAGTAGACATGCATAGGATTGTGCTGCAAGTGTTCTTACATATGATGAACAAGGAGAAGAACTAGAGATAAGGTTGACATTGTTGATGGCATTACTGTGGCATGCGTAATGTGTTGTTCTGGCCTCAGAGCTTCCGTGGACAACGCTTATCCACACAAATCACCTCAAGACAGTAAACTGACGTAAAGACAAGACAGGCCATCACCAGGTGTAGGGCTCCACTTGAAGTGTTTTCTTAAAGCAAACTGTTTTTATGTTTTTTGGTTTGAGGCCAAATCAAACAAAATGTGCCGTGTGGTCAATCTCGTATAACCATGATTTATGAGACAACAGGAATGAAATATGTTTTCGGCATTCTCTGCCCCTCTTTTGCTGTGGCATTTACCTCTTGGGTTTCATTGCTCTTGCCATTTAAAACTCTCACTAGATTCGCAAACATCTCGCTAGACATGATATTAATAATTCTCTGAAGAGGAACCAAGTGGGCTGAGCTATAAATACTTTATTGTAGTGCTGGATCACTTCTGTTCTCCTGAACTAATCTTACTGCAGCAGCTAAAACATCAGGAAGGCTAAAGCCCCTGAGATAATTCAGTGTTCCATACACAGGAAGATAGAAATATCGCCATCTACTGGATTACAAACACTTCTTTCTGCAGTATGCTGGAAAGATTGGTTTGTTCCCTCCTAAATTAAAAATTAAGTTCACCCTCTAAAAATCTTGCAACAATGCAGGCTCTCTAAGCACAAGCAGGAGTTCCTGTTTACATGCCATTCTGATACATAGCTGGAGTATGATATCTATCTCTAAATTTCATCCACAGGAGCAGAGCTATCAGTGAGGTGCTTTGTAGTGGAATGTGGTTGCCTAAGGGTGCAATCCTAACCCCTTATGTCAGTGCTTTCCAGCATTGACATAAGGGCAATGCAGCTCTGAGGTAAGGGAACAAGCATTCCCTTACTTTGAGGAGGCCTCCGTGAGTGATACCCAACTGCAGGATGCAGCACATGTCCCATTGGCACCGCTATGCCAGTGCTGGAAAGCACTGGCAGAAGGGGTTAGGATTGCGCCCTAAGTGTCACAGACTCCCCTATAAATAGCTGACTGCCGGTCCTTCCACAGATGGAGATCCTTGCTCAGAATTACATGTACCCTGCCTGCAATGCTATGCAACAATCTCAGGACCTAACAGGATCCGACAGCTCAATTACTGATTCATTTTATAGCAATGTGCTTTGTTTAAATGTTTCTCTTACTTCTCCCCTCCTTCCCTTGTCTTCTAACTGTCTTGACTGATAGGGTGTTGGGGGTTTGTACATTACAATTATTTAAATCCTTGAAGAAACCGTTACCTGTAACCAAGTTATCTGAGTGACTTATCAATCACCTGCCATAACAGAACTTCCCAAGGATATTTGATGATGAAAATCAAACTGTCAACACAGCTGTCTAGTTTGATTTGATTGCTAAACTGCTCTCATAGGCACAAACTTCTATCATTAGAACACTGTCTGTAGTGGAAAGAAAAAAGTCTTTGCAGACAAAAAATAATATTGTTTTTAGCGCTATACTAATGCTAGCTCCAATTCACCATTATTAGCAGTGATGGGAACTCGAGTCAGGTAACTCGGACTTGAGTTGCGAAAATGTGTGTTTTTCAGTGATTCAGCGACTAGTGAGTTGCACATGTGGAAGACTCGGAAAAAGACTTGTTTCAGGGTACCCCTGACTCAGCACTCATCCCCACTCGAGTCTGCTGACTCGAGTCTGCCAGTGTCTGGGAGAGAAGGCTTACTGTTTTCGCCACGTGGAAAACCTTGTGGGCAAGGAAGCAGGAAAGAGTTAATGAATCAAGCAGGAGGGAGGGAGGCAGAAGTGAGCTCTTTTCCCCCATGTCTGATAAGAAGGAATGAATTGATGATCACTAGACAAAGGATGGGCATTCGGATATTTTTATTGGTTGAGAGAGGGAGAGCAGGAGGAGGAACCCAAGGGGGTTCTTGCCATACAATTGGCTACAAAAGCTGTGGGAGGCAAGAGAAAACTCTTTTGCCTGGTTCTGGTTTCAAACCTTATGGCTTCTTGGCTCTGTTGTTACTTGGGGGAAACAAGCCCCACTGAATGACTGGCTGCAGTGGGACTACTTCTGCATAGGGCTGCAATGATCAGGTTGGCCTGGTAAGCCTCCTAGCTGCTGCACGTGACCCTTCTCCCTCTTGCCGCTTCTGTCCCAGCTCCTGATCTGCTGCTGTAAGCTCTGATATGGAGCCACACAAGACACACCGCTGCTGAGCACTGCAGGATCACCAGCACAAATGGCCAGAGGCCCCACACATGAGATAATGGCGCACCCGGGCCACACTAGAGCAGGTTAGGTGATGGCAGGGGTTGGGTTATGGGTGGTACAGTGGAGGATCGGTGCAAGATGCAGATAGGCAGGGGGCGAGAGAGACCAGGAGGTGGATGATCTTGGTGGCAGTGCCACACACCAGGATCCTATCCCCCTTTCCCATCCCAGACCTGCCTGAGACTCCTGGGATTACCACTAGCTAAATAGGTTCAAGAAGACCCACTGAAGGTCAGGCAGCCTGCAGGGAGATAAGTAAAAATATTTTTACATTCCTCTCCTGGGGCATCTAGTGACAACCCCCCCCCCCATGATAAGATGCAGTACATGCCCTGTTGGTCCTGATGCACAAACTGGTGGGAGATAGAATTGGGCCGTTAATGCAGTGTTGTCTTATTGCAGGGGCAAAGGCCAACTCTCTTAGCTACACATCATAAAAGAAAATAATGAGTTCCTTAAGTTCCCACTTTGGGTGTTAATTTAGATTCAGAAACACAAATGACTCATGGTTCTGAAATCTCTGCTTATTACATATTTTGCATAATTCTTAAAAATGCCCAAAGTTGTAACTTTTAGAAGATCAAACACAGCATTTTACATAGCATTTTAACAGAACAAACAAAGGCATTGTTAAGTGAACACTGTTTAACTAGGGAAAGGCCTATGGAATTTCATAGGTGGGTGGTGGGCCCATCTCCCCCATTCCTTGTTCCATTTGCCCCTACTCCCTATATACCCCACCCCCACGCTTTTGCATACTTCTGCCCAATTCTACTTTTCCCCCTAATACTGACACCCCAATCTTGGCAATATGATCACCCCAATCCAGATTGGGTGATCTTGGCTCCAGATCACCCCAATCTTGGCAATATGACAAAAACGGACCCCTTTCCTCTCCTCTCTATTTTGGGTGAGGTGTGGGAAAGAGGCAATTAGTGCTCTTTTGAAATGAGTTTTCCAAACATCTGTTTCTTGGTCACAGTCAATGTGACACAAACAGAACACTGGGAACTGGCTTTTATATATGATGAGTCTGAGCACTGAAATATCATGCATACTTACAAATGTTCTGCTGAATCTACCTCCAAGTGCTTTTCCTTTCCATTCGGTATATTGTGATCAATAACAATTGTTTCAGTATTAGCTAAGCAAAACCCATTTGATCTCATGATTTCTGTGGAAAAAGGAATGACAAAAGTGAAATATTAAAAATAAAGGTTCATTCCAGAAAGGTGACAAGAAATGTGTGCCTACCGAACACATGGTGAAATTTCAAGAACAAGTTCAATTAAAAGATGCAGATTCTTTTAGAAAAGACTAGACATATATAGCTAAAAAGTGCAGATGCCATGGGTTCAAAGAAACCCGTGAATGACCCCTGAAGGTCTTAGCACAACATTAGGTTATGTCGCACCAGGTTACACATGAGCACAATTCCAATGTCACGCTTATATACTATGGAAGATTAATTGCCTTATGTGAGAGAGATGATGGAAGGAGACAGGCAAAGGCACCATTACACACCTGCTCCTGTTGTAATTTGGGAACAATGTGAGCTGCTTTGGGGATGATGAAAAAGAGGGATACAAAACAAACAAAACCATTTCTATATATACAGCCACCTTGGGTGCCCTTCGGGGAGAAAGGCGGAATACAAATCAAATCAAATCAATAAATCAATAAAATAAATAAATGTTTCTACAATCGGCTTTACAATGTTACAGGAATTTATGAATGTGGACTGTCCATGATTCTCAGGGTAACTGGCTACTTGTCAAATTCCTATAATTCTTAAACTTTTCTGCCAGCAATCTGTAGATAACAGCAATCTGTAGAGTCCCCATTCATACGCTTAGAATTGGATTTTATCAGCTGTTATCCTGTTTTTTTCTGAACAACATGGGGAGTGCAACTGACAACACTGATAGCTGCAGTGAGTCTGACAACCGGAGTGAAACTGACAGAGCTGACAGAGTCCCAAGTGAAACTGACAGCTACAGCAACAGAGAGGGAGCATTAATGTACTTATGAACAAAGCCTGGGAACAGAATGCATTCCTAAAAGGGGAGCTCCTATACTATGCAGTATTAAAACATTATCTGAACATGACTATATATTTTACTTGTGATCACATGAAGCCTGTGATCAGACTTGCAATGACTTGTGGTATTTTGTGAAAAAACTATGACAGAGTAGGCAAACTCAGTATTCAGTTAGTGTGGGAAGCTCAAGCTCTGTTGTCTTGAACAGTCTGCCAAATAACAGCAGACTTCAACCACAGATATGCAGTGAAGAAAAGGGAAACAAAAAGGCTCTCATGTAATTGTTTTACAATCCAGTGTCTTGGGCAAAAATAAGTTTCTCTAATTAGGCAGAGCATTTCAAAGCCAGAAATGAACCCATGGACTCGTAAAGATTTTGCCCATCAGTCAAAGTTATGTGACTATGCATATAATTTCTGTTACTTTTGCTTTTAAACAAATTTTCATTTTCTTTAATTGGACTTTACACTCCAGCACAATGACTCTTTCCCCCCCCCCCCGAATGGTGCAGCCGCGCAAATAAAGCACACACTGTACCCAGCAAGGAGGTTGCAGAGTGGGAGGCTTAAATCCCCTTTCCCCTCTGTAAGCCCCCACCCTGCAATGGGTCTCCTTGGACCTACCAAGGAGAGAAAGGGGATGGGGGTTGCAGAAATGGAAGATAGGATATGGCACACATCACTGCCTTCATGGATCAACGCAGCGTTGCTTCAGAGATATTACTGACGTAGGTCCAAGTTGACCCATTGAGGCTGCTGGGGCTTATCCTGAGGCAAGGAGACAAATGTTCTCTTACCCCAAGGAGGACTCCAGCAGTCAAAAGATCCCCACAGGGTGCAGCATAACTCATGCCAGTGCCACTGCATCACCGCGAGGGGATTTAGATTGGATTGGGCTGCCCCTTCTGATTAGAAATGCGCAAGATTGTACTGTTAGTAAAATAAGTACTCAACCTTTATGTGTTTCCCACCACAGCTCACATCAATCTGGGGTGGGTGACTTGGAATTTGAATTGGGAACAGATATGAGGAGAAAGGATTAACCCCCTTCTGAAATGCCAATTCAAATCCCTCCCCAGCTACTTCTAGGAGCAGAATAAATCCAGGCAAGGATATCCCATTCTACATGTGGTTTGTTGTTAAACAAAACCCTGAACTTAGCATGAGATGTAGAATACATCAGCTTTTCCTAGTACATCCTGGGGCATTTATTTGTGGCATCTCTGCATTAATAAAACAGCATTTATTGATGTGCACTCAAGGTGTACAGGTTCTACATTCAGGCTCATGACTTAATCAGCAAGAAAACTGCACTCTTCATGTTTTATTCATTATTGTGGCTCAATACAAAAAAGTGTCCAGAATGAGATTGTTCTCTTTATACAAACAATATTGGTAGGTCTAACCCTATCACACTTCTTAACACTTCTGAAAATTCTATTTAATAGAATCATGTTTCTCATGATTCAGTATCAGATCAGATAAAGAGGGAATTAAAAATCAAATAACTGAAAAGGGCTTGTAAAAAAGTAGACTATTAAATGAACCAAGAGAGTATAGGAGGAGCAAGAAATAAAACTTCCAAATTCAGTATGCAAGACATGGATACTATAGAGCAGTACTTCCCAAACTCCTACAAAGGAGCACTGTAAGTGTATGAAGAGGAGGGGCTGTGGCTGCACCGCGATCCCTAGGATTGTGCTGCTGCAGGGGATGGGAGGGTATTTTTTACTCACCAGCTTCCACCACCAGAGTCCTGGGGATTCTGGGGGTTCTAGAGCAGGGGTGTCAAACATAAGGCCCGGGGGCCGGATGCAGCCCCGGAAGCTTTTTATCCGGCCTTCAGGCTCTCAGCTGCTGAGCAGTGCTGAGGTGTTACTGCTGAAATAGCAGCCCACATGAAAATTGGGCTCTCCCATATCTTGAAATATAATCAAGATTTGCGTATTTTCTCTTCTGTCATTTGCAGTTAATGAGAACAAAGTACTGATTTCTGGTCATCAGCTGCTTAATGATGTCACTTTTTGGTTAATGACATCACTTAACAGCATCAGCAGGCATCCTGAATGCTAACTTCGGCCCTCTGTATGAAATGAGTTTGACACCCCTGTTCTAGAGAGCCATCTGCAGGGTTTCCCCACCTCCAAACAAGTTAAAAATAGAAAAAAAAACCCAGGCACTTCTGATTTTCACCACAAAACCAGAAGTGCCTTTTTTTCTATTTTGAACATGTTTGGAGGCGCGGGGAGCCCTCCAGAGAGCTCTCTGGACCCCCAGAGCCTTCAGGACTACAGCGCTGAAGGCTATAAAGGATGAGCAGCGCCCAAATAAATTTCAGAAGTATTTGGCAATAGTGAAAGGTACTGTCACAATCCCAACATGTGTTCAGTCTTCTATGTGACTATTCTGATCACCTATTATTTGCCCTAGGATCATTACAGGAAATTTGACTGCACTCATATTGGGGCAAACTAGATACGTCATCAGAGATAAATGAATGCATCTTTCAGTCCATTCCTATGCTGCTTGGTTAATGGTGGAACATGTATTGCACTGGTGGTAACTGCTTTATGGCTCTCGTAAAGCAGCCACCGCCAGTGTGTACTGCCTGGCCCCTGACTAACAGGCCAGATCAGCCTCCTGGGCACCAGCAGACAGCCAAAGATTCACTGCGTAAGGTAGTGCCAGCAGGGTAGAAGGAACAGGGCAGGGGGAGGCAAGGGGGTAGGGCAGAACTGGAGAGCAGTGTGAGGGACATGGTGGCGACAGGAGCAGGGAGGAGGGTGGATTGGGCCCAGGAAAGAGGTGGGTTTGGCGGTAGTGGCACCCACTGAATCCTAACCCCCTTCCAGTGTCTGATCCACCTGCAGCTATTGAGCTGGCAGAGATCCAAGTTGACCCACAGTGGGTTAACATTTTAGTCTACAAATGTTCTCTTAACCTGAGCAGGCATCCAGTGGCCAAAACTCTCCTGTGGGATACAGCGGTAGCTGCGCTAGCACCACTGCATGGTTGTGCAGGGAGTTAGGATTGGGCTGTTTGATGTCTTTGTGTGTGTGTTAAAAGCAGCAGCAAGTATGGGGTTGATTTGGATCAGGGGTCTGGTACAGGAGGGGGGAATTTAAACTCTTTCCACTTACACCAGTTGTCCAAAGCAAAAGTGCTCCCCCCCCCCCCAGCATCCTATTGCATTTTTTTCCTTTTGGGCTAATAATAGCTGTGGGGACAATTAAATTGAGGAACAGTGCTGCAACCCCCTTCACGCTTCAACTCTGATCCAAACTGGGATCCCATGATTGTTTTCAACAACAACAAAAGTAGCAACCTCAACAAAGGATGTTAGAAATGCATTCCTGTATCTCCAGTGTTATGTCTAATCTAACTCAACTAACACCTACAGGAGACTGATATAACAGATTAATGGCCTATCTATTCAAGTTTCATGACTCCAATAGTAACCAGTTTCAGAGAAAACAAGATCATAGAAAACAATGCTGTGATGCCCACTTTTGAAATGAGATCCTTCCAGCGACACATTAAGGAAGCTAAGCAGGGTCAGGCCTGGTTAGTACTTGGATGGGAGACCACCTGGGAATACCGGGTGCTGTAGGCTTATACCATAGTCTTTCGAGACTGAAGGTTGCCAACCAACCTATGCACACTTACCTGGGAGTAAGCCACAATTAACATTATGGGGTTTACATCTGAGCAAACATGCATAAGATTGCATGGTTAGAAAAGAAGATGACAGAGAGAAAGGAACTCTCTTTTTGTATCATACAGTTGAGGAGGGGAAAAAATTATATTAACTATTTGGTTAATGAATCTTACCTGATATTTTAACTGGACTTTGAAAGCTTGGCTGAATTTTATGGACGTTATCATTTTTTAACACCTGATCTAAAGGAGATCTTTCGAAGAAGGTGAGAACAACTTCAGATCTAGAGTACTGGAGAAAAAGAATGAAAAAGATAAGTACAGTAGTAAGAAATAATCCCATCTAGATCTAATTTTTTGAATCACACTAGATAGGATGCTGGCAGTTTGGGGTGTTTAAATATGGGGCTGTCCTACTGCACAATCCTATGCATGTTTCTTCAAAAGTTATTCTCATTGTGCTCATTGGAGCTTGCTCCCATATAAGTGTTATAGGCCTGCACTGTAAATCTCATAGAAAGAGGGGTGTGGAGGGAGGACTGATTTTAAAAGCAGAAGAACCAAATGGGTGAGGGGAACTGAACCCTGCACACACCTGCTACATCTTCCTGCAACCCCTCTCTCCCAACACTTTTTACTCAGTTGAGCATAATTCTGGTATGGCATCAATACTGAGGAGAAAAGCATTCTGGGAAGGAAAGTATGTGCAGGCTGTTGCCTAAATGCTGCTTTCCTATGAGGGAGCCACACATGAACCAACTAGAGCTCAAAGTGAGAACCACAGGGTCTAAGACTAGGGCTTAACCTATTGAGGTACCAAAGTGTGTACTAGTTCAGGCCCCAGAACCTCCTTCAGATGCAACAGAGTGTGCAATGTCAGCCTCTGTGATTGACAGACAATATGGATTTTTTTGGACTGGGCTTATAGAAATTCTAGAAGCCTGAATTTCTGCCCTTGCACGGTCAACAGAGCAGTATCTTCTATTGTTTTTCAGGCTCCAGCTTCTAGCACAAGACACTAACCCCAGGAAGCCTGAGCTGGAGAACACACACCACAAATAGCTCTGCATTGACCCCTGTGGGCATTTGGGCCACTAGGCTTCCCCATTTTCTCTGGCCTTAGCATCTTTGAGTTGAAATGATGACCTGGTATATTCTAAGATGAGAAGATGGGTCAAAGGATGAGCATGTAGCTTGTGTTTTACTAACTGATTTGCCAGTGAATGAGTGTATGGCTCAGCTGTCCTGTGGCCTACTATGATGGGAGTGCGATATTATAATCTTTTTTAATAGAGGCCTTCTATGGCTCTCATCTGAGCCTGTACTGTGATGATCTATTAATTAATACGACTACATCATTATGTAACACAGTTGTAGCTTTGGTGGTAAACACCTTGATTATACCAGTATGTAATTTTGTTTGATTTGTTGTTTGAACCAGGTGATCATTTGTGGAGAGTCGCTGATCCAGTCAAGAAAATGATAAGAAAGATTCAGGGCTGCTTACATGGAGAAATATTTCTTAGACAACTTGCACAGTGTTCCAGCTTAGAACACTAAGCTTAGAACAGCTAAGAAATATTTCTCCATGTAAGCAACCCTGAATCTTTCTTATCATTTTCTTGACATTCAAAAAACCTGCCAGCCCACAGTAGAGGAATAACACCCTGATGGGATTATTCCTGAGGCTAAATTAATGGATTTCTACTTCTACATCAGTGCCTCTCACCTGGCAGTTAACAAAGGGAAAGCCAGTAAGTTGGTGGTGTTCATAGAGATTTCAGAGAATTTCACTGAGGCATTGCATCTAACCGACTTACCTTCCAGGGCATATTTATAATATTATTGAGAAGCTTCTCTACTTCGTTTAGCCTGGCTTCTATGTCGTGAGACTCTTTAATTGTGATGAGTCCTGGAAATAAAGGAGAAAGTCTGTAAGGCCATTTGGAAAAAACGAAAATCAAAACAAAACACCATCTTATGTAGGAAATGCTTTAAATTAATTTTCTTCATTTATTTACATTTAATCCTGAATTTGTCCTGAAGACTGCAAGTGAATAAGAACAGATTAAGAGACGATTGTGAAAAGCAGCTCCAATGCTTTCCCAGCTTAGTTTTGCCTGACCTCCAAGATGACAATCCAAAATTTAACAGAAAGACTTTAGATCACTGGTTCCCAAGCTATGACCCAGGGCTCCCCGTGGAGCCACGGAAACCAGTCAGGGGAGCCAAGGAATTCTCACCCTTTACAATGTATAGGATTATAGCCTTAATGGGGAGCCATGGCCAATGGCCCAATAGGACAAGGGAGCTGCCAGTCAAAAATATTTGGGAACCACTGGTTTTAGAACTTAGAGCTGTTCTTGCCTGAGGGCCCAATCCTAACCAGTTTTCCAGTGCTGGTACAGCTTTACCAATGGGGCATGAGCTGCATCCTGTGGTGAGAAGGCAGTCACAAAAGCCTCCTCAAGGTATGGGAACCTTATTCCCTCACCTCCAGGCTGCACTGTGCACCTCCAGGCTGCAGGCTGCACTGTGGTTATACTGGTGCTGTAAAATTGGACAGAATTGGGCCCTCAGTCAGCTAATTTGTTGTGTGAATGCACAACTAAGCAGTGGCCACAATGCACATGCAAATTACAAATTGCTCTCTTCCACACTACCTCATATAAGTAGCATGAGGTAGGGTCAAACACTTAGTAAATGAACAGGCCCTCAAAGACCATCCAAAAGAAGCCCAGTTTTCAGTTTTATAACATTTTCCAGACAAGGGCAATGTGTGGCAATGACTGAGAGCCCAATCCTGAGGGCTGGTTGTCGCAGATGTATTGTAAAGCAGTTCACAGCACTCGGGGAGGAGGAAGCACTGGCTTCCTTCCCCTAAGGAGGTATCCTTGTGCCCATAGGATCTGGCAATTGCCATTTTGGCACCACTGGAGCCATGGACACCATGATGCTCAGGACTGGGCTGTGAGAGAGTCTTTGCATTCTCTGGTTGTCCAAATACACATACTTCTACTGAGAGCACCTTGGATTGATCACAAAGCCTTTCCTGCTCCAGAGTTAATTTTAACCTTCACCAAATAACATCATTGGGGCAAGGAGCCATTTTGTCATTTTTCTGGCCTTATAAAAGATTCCCCACCCCACACAACCTACCAATATCAATTACTCTTGAACTCACAGAGGCAAATTAAGACTTGGATCTAAACTGGTTTTATTTATTTATGTACTCCATGTCTTGCTTCTCCACACAAAATCAAGTGCTCAAGGCAGCTTACAAAAACCCAAATAAAGCACAGTACTATAAAATTTCAAAAATAATAAATACACTTCCTGTTTTTATGCATAATTTGCTTTAACTGCTACTCTTTGTATGCTTTTATTAATGATTTACTGTGAACTAGCAAAACACTTGGAGCTGTGTATGGGGGAGACCCACTACAGACCCTGTGGAGTCCTTCCAAGTCAGAGAGGGGCAGACCATCCAGGGCACATTCTGCTCTCACTGAAACAATATCTTCAAGTGCGATGCTTTACTTTCTCCACAGGAATGAAAAAGAACTATCGACTTATATGGGATACACTCAGAAACGCTATTGGGATAAGGGATAAGCTTGCCCCTAGTTAATGCAGTCAGTTGAAATCAGGTCAGAAAGAATCAGGCCTTCTCTAATATACAAAGGCACATCCTGGGATCTTTTCTTTGTCACTAGACTGTGATGGAATGTTGGAAATTGGTTTCTTGCAGGCCTTGTGATATTTATTTGATATACACTGCTTGTTCTTAATTCTGTAAGCTGCCTTGATTTTATCTTGGAACAATGGAGTAGAATTTTAGTAGATAAAAGGCAGATTTTTTTTTAAAGAATGATGCAAAAAGTTTCTGCGCGTCTATGTGCAGCACAAAGACTTTCGAATCTGTGGCAAAAGAAATCCAGTAGAGGGAGCCACTGCCCCAATCATTCCCCTTTAAAATAATGCTGCTCTCCCTGAAACATGTCCAATTCATTTACTTCACAGAATTTTATATCGGTTATGCAATATACAAAAAGTTTACTTGAGAAAGTACTGGTAAAACAAGTAATATACAGTATTTATTAGAACAGTCCCAAAAGCAAGACAAAAAAGTATGAGGTTTGATCTAATTAGTACACTCAAGAGTACATACAGAAAAAATATTGCATTAATTAATGTGAAGAATTTAAGATCTTCTGATGAAAAGGTATACATATATTTAAGAGATAAATGAGCAAGGAAGCAAGAAAGCACAAGTTTCCTGCCCTGAGGAAATAACAGTCTAAACTTTGGCAGCAGAGAAGACACAGTCTTTCGAGACTGAAGGTTGCCAACCAGAGAAGACAACAGAGACGGGGGGGGGGGGAGGAAATGGCACTGATACTGGGGAATAAATGTATGCGCAAAGGCATGACCTATTCAGGAAACCAGCTGAGACAGTCACCCCAGGCAGCAGTTCAACACTTCTGTTGACCTCCTTGTCTCCATTGCTTCTCTTCCCTGGGCTGAAAAAAGGAGAGGGACATAGAGAAGAGGAAGTGTGGAGGAGAAGGAAGTTGGCCTCCCACTCTCCTCTCCTTCTTCTGCTGTGGCCCCCTCTTCCTTCTCTAGGCCAAGGAGTGGGAGAGCAGAAGCTGACACATCACTAGGCAGGCAAAGGCACACCCCTCCTCAGGCCCTGGTCTCAGGCCAACACTGTGTGCACAGGATGTAAAACATATCTAGCCTTTATATCAGTTGAAAAGAAGAATAAACTGATAACATTTTAGGAGAGATGTTTATCTGTGATCAGACTGTCATCTTGGCACAGGCAGAGCTGTGTATGTGTGTTTCCAGTATGGCAACTGTGAGTTGGTGACTGAAGCCTGCCTGTAGAAACCCTGTCAGTGAATGAAACAGTCCTTATCACGGTGAAGGACACCATTCTTCACTGAAGTCCACAACGTACTACTTTCAGACTGTGTCTCAGGCGCCAACTACATGTTACACACAAATATCTGTATGTACTGGTCACCTAAAGACTCTACGTCCGGTTGGGATGATCAGGACAGCAGAGGGGAGGAGAGGGAGGTGCATAACCCATTCCCTGTCTGCCATTTTCCTGCTCAAAACTGCCACACAGTCAGGCCATTTCACATATTGCACCGAGAGAGTAACACAAGCTTACTGAGTGTATCTTCAAGGAACGGTGGCCCATCACAGTTCCCTGGTAACTTGATGACACTGTAGGCACAGTGATGCAAACTAGAATTGGAAATGGATAAGGCCTTTGTCTTCTCTTGAAGAAGTTCAATAGATGGCTCTTCCTGCAATCTCCAGGGGATGCGAATGCCACATTTCAGCTTCTGAACCTCTTCACCAAGGCACTGCTCTCTACCAAGAAGCCCTGAGGACAGTAATTCTGAAAGATCTTGTTCTCACAAGTGACAGATGAAGTGGCAAACCATTTCAGACTGGGGGGGGGGGATGTCTTATGTGATTGCATGTTCTTTCAAGAAATTAAAGAAAAAAAGCAACACAGAAAACCAGACACTACAGAAAAGGGTTCCGGTCTCATGTCCTACCCCACAAGCCAGATACAAAGAAACAGTTTGTATGAAGGTGCATTCAACATGTGAGCTCCTACCTGCAGTCTAAAGTGGTACAGTCACTTTCACCTCATCTCCTCTTTCTGGTAACTAGGCCTAAAGGGGCCAGGGATCTACAACAAATAACTCTTAGCCCCACCCTCATCTCTAAACACCTAAAGTTCTTTGAAGGAAAGCCATGGCAGTTAAATGAATTTCAAAGTAATACAGACATGCTCTAACAAAACTTATCAGCATATTTGGATTCAAGGAGGAATTTTCTTTCAGGTCTGATTAGCAGGCAAACCTGCAATTTTTGTTGGTGGGGTTTTATGTGTGTGTTGCCTTTGGCAAAATGCTTGCTTGAGCTATCCGGGTGAGGCTATGAAAGCATGTCTCCTTATGCTCATTTCTTGTCTTGCATATAACTCTGTCATGGTGCATACTGACTCATGCTGCTGGCTTTTAGCTTGCTATAATCTCATAACCACAGGTTAATCTGTCAGGCTGGAGGACACTAATTCAGGGCTGGCCCATCTATGACATCAACCAACTCAGGCAGCAATGGGCAGTGGGCACCCACCACAATCCACTCACTCATATCCACTGCTCCTCTTCTCCTGCCTTCTTTGGAATGGAAGAGGAACAGGGGAACAGGGTGGAAGAGGAAGTCTGGTGGAGAGCAGAGTTGTGGGCTAGTGTCTGATGCTCTGATATGCAGAGACACTCTGATGTGCAGAGTGTCTGCACTGGGCTGGAGTGTCTGATGCTATCCCCTTCCTATTAGCATTCTCACAATCGGCTCCTGTAGCGTTCCTCTAGCAGCTATGAGTTTAGGTTCTCGCTGCTTGCTTCCTGTTCCAAAGCATAAGGAAGAAAAATCTTCTTTCAGCTGATATGGGATCCACAGATACAAGGGGTTGCCTGTATACATACTGTATGTTCATCAGATACTTTTGCAACATAAACTTCTGTATATCTCCAAAAAGTAATTTTAAGCTTCTGGTCATGTTGGTAAATTCTGTTCAAGGTCATCTTACCCAACTGACAGCCCAATCTTATCCAACTTTCCAGCACCAGTGCAATCGTAATACAGCCCCGGGGTAAGAGAAGAAATGTTCCCATACCTTAAAGAGGCCTCTGCTACCCCACCACAAGATGCAGTGCATACTCCATAGGCACAGCAGCACCGGCACTGGAAAACTGGATAGGACTGGGCCCTGAGTTTGTCCTCTTATCTCTTTTCTACCATGCTAACGCTTGAAGTTTTTCTTATATGAAGCATCTAAGATAGATAATAATTCATAAGGGGACAGCCAGATGGCTTGGACGAAATAATACTGTTTTGGTAGGGACTGGGATCCAATTCCAAGCTGGTAAGCATACTCATCCTTGAGATGCATTACACAACTTCTGTTGCACCTGTGGTACATAGGATGACATTGCTGGAAAACTCTTTGCACTGTTTTCTGTAGGCATCGTGCCTGGAACAAAATTACAGCACTTACAGTTGTCATTTGAATGGATAGTCAACAGCCATCTTTTAAACTGGCTATATATCTTCTATATCTCAAAACCTTCCATTACATATAATGACAGAAGTGTAAGCAATTACATGCTTATGTCATCAGGCTTATATAAGTTTCTCCAACATCATCCCCAGATCACCAGAACTACTACTCAGCTCCACATCTCTCTTCTAGGCATTGAGGGTCAAACTGCAGATGATGCTAAATGTTTCTTGGTACTTCTACCTTTAAAAAAAATTAATTTGCAGCCATGGAGGTTCCAGTTCATATCAGGACTTCAGCAAAGGTGAGGGGGATGAACTCTGAGTGCCCATAGCTCAATGGTAGAGTGTGTGCAGAAGGTTTCAAATTCAATCCCTGGCATCTCTAGGTAGGCCTAGAAAAGACCCCTGTCTGAAAGCCCAGAAAGCTGTTGTCTCTAATGGATAAAGGGGCAGACAAGTTTCTGGGAAGGCATAGATAGGAAGAACATTTTGCTGTGAGGTGCTCGCCTTGCTTTGCCACTCTTAAAATCAGGTTATTTTAGGACGAGTTCAGTCCTAGAAAAGACACCTGTAACTTCAGGAGCTGCATGGAAGCCAGGATTTCACCTGAAGCAAGTTCTCCCGTCATCACAGCATAGTAATGGTAAAACTCCACACCTAGTAAAAGGCAACTCTTAAAGGTAAGAAAGCCATCTCTGTGCCTGGATGAGGCAACCCTACTCTTGCCCTGGTAAAAACCTCTTTGGTGATTGAAAGGTGCTGCCCTTGCACTGGCACCACAAAAAAAACCTGAATTGGACCTGCTATCAAATCACAGCAAAGACAGGTACATTTCGATTGCTTACCTCAGGCTTGTAAACAGCTGTTCACATGGTCATCTGCAGCAAGTAAAGATTGCCTCCAGGCAGCAGGGCAAAAAAGCTTTCTTTCTTTAATTTCTGTATTTATATACTGCCTTTCTCTGTTGTTTAGTCAGCATTCAAGATGGTTAGGCTAGTTTAAACCTAACATGGGCAGGCTAGTCTAAACCACCATTTTCAATGGGGTTCTTACAAATGTATTCTGTGAATCACAGCTACATGCCATGGCTCTGGCTACATGCCATGGAGCTTCAGTAGTCAATTGCAAAATCAAGCCTGGACAGGTCCTCAGGGTTGTTCTTTACCGGCTGGCCTTCACACACACTCAGACGCTTGTCTCACTGTGCAGCTAATCAGCTCAACAGCAACTCCATCCTGCCACAGTGGGTACTGCAGCTTATCACAGCCTGGCATTCCATCTCCCATCCAAAAACACAACCACAGATTCTCTTGCTTAGCTCTCCAGGCAGTATCAGCAGCTCAAGCATCAGTCTACCCCTCATGCCTCCAAAGCTTTACAAAGTTCCAAAACTCTACAACTTTTGGTTTACTTTTCCTTGTAATCCACAAATAGCAAGCATAGGTAAAGTGGGCACAAAACTAGTAAAAGAAAATGATTGGGAATGTACGTAGTTGGTAACTTATCTGGACATACAGTTGGCCCTCGATATCCACTCCCCCCCCCCCATGGATACTGATTTCTGCAGATAATTGAATCCACAGAGAGGCCGGGCTCCAAAAACCAGAAATGCCTTTCAACAAGTTCTGGCAGGCCTTCTGAGGTACAGGTAGGTCATGTATGTGACTTCCAGTTGCGTCTAGGAGGTTCTCTGAGGCCCTCTAGCATTGGCTTGCAATCCGTGTTGAATCAAATCCACAGATCACAAACTCATGGATGACGAGGCCAACTGTATTTGCATGGTTGGTTTAAGTCACAAAGTCCATACATGCAACCAATCTTGTGACAACATACATCAACTGAAGTCTAGTGTCTTGTTTCCAGCAAACACAATGTGATCTGTGACACATCAACAAGATCCTTTCACCAGTGACAAAAAATACTGTGACAAACTGCAGTGATAGCGTACAACGTGTGCCATACTTAAAAAAAAAACAACTTAAGTAGATCACGACAGCCAAAACATTACTTTCTACTACATAATTAAAGAGTTGGATCCCTTGTTTACCACAAAAAGATTCTGAGTAAGCATTGTAAATGAACACTGTGGTCCACAAAAAGTGCCACAACTGATGTAGTGTATCCAACTTGACTGCTGCAGAATAACAACACTAGCTACTGTCTTTCGAAAGTACTGATCTGAAATTGGAAATCCAGGGGAAACCTGTGGATAGCTGAAACCATGGAGTCCCTGCGGTCCTCGGGGCTGCCCCCCCTCCAGAAGCGAGGGGAGCAGAGCTCTCCTCACTTCTGGAGGAGCCACTGAGCTCAGCAGAGGTTGAGGATGTCCATCCCCAACCTCTGCTAGAGCTCAGACTGAGCTCTGGGACTAAAAAAAAAATGACTTCCAGTTACTCTGTAAAACTGCAAGTTGGGTTTTTTTTCAGCCCCAGAGCTCGGTCTGAGCTCAGCAAAGGTCAAGGATGGATGTTCTTGGCCTCTGCTGAGCTCAGTGGCTCCTCCGTAGGCACCCTCGCTTCTGGACAGGATGCACATGCTGGGAGGGGCAGACTCAATCCACAGATAAGTGAATCCATGAATATGGAATCCACGGATATGGGGGGCCCCTGTACAAATGTTCTTCACCAAAAACAGCTTCACTGCATGCAGAAATAATATACACACACCAGGCATCAATAACACATCATGACACTTTTTACCTGTATCTATTAAATGGGAGCACATTAGTATGCTTCCTGGATGGAGAAAGACAGCAAATGCACTTCCTCCTTTTGTATGGCTGGTGGAAACAAGCAAGGAGCCTTCAGAAGAAGTAATAGTCTCAGTGGCGTATCTAGTGTATATGACACTCAGGATGAACCACTCCCACTGCCTCACTCTTGGACACTTGAAGTCATGAGTAGACCTGGCCTCCATCATGAGATATCCTGTTTAGGGCTCTCCCTCAGAGGAAGCTTTTAAGAAGAGGCTGGATGGCCACCTGTCAGCGATGCTATAGCAGTTACCTGTACTGAGCAGTGTTGGACTAGATGAACTTCAAGGTTCCTTCCTACTCTAACATTCAGTGATTCTGTAAGGTCTGGATTAATACTAGATGCTGGAAAAAACACCAGAGGAGGTCTGTTGCCTTCATGCTCAACTTGTTAAGACTTCTCAGGAGCATCTGACTGGCCCACTGGTGTCGGAAAGAAAATCTCCAAAGGGTTCTTTTCAATGTATTTAAGGTTAAGACAACATTGGCAGCTTTCATTCAAGTCATTGGGGCTTGGACAAGAGAACACAATACATTGTGCTGAACAGATAAAAACAGGCAGAATACTGCCAATAGTTTTCAATTTGTCAACAGTTAAATCATCAGCCTGCAATTCCTATTATCATCTTATAAATGAGACCCTGGGCAGCGTCAGGGGGCTGCAGTGTGTTTGTGTCTTAGCAAATCTCCGTTTCTTGAAAACAGGTATTTCAGTATGCCTAATGCAACCGCTATAAAGGACCGCCAACCTCATCCCACAGGCAGAAGTTCCAGCCAGCTCTGAGCTGTCAAGAGCAGTAATACAAAACAACAGGGTACATCCCCCAGCCCCCTGAGGCTGGTCCTGCACAACTTGTTCATTTCTGGTTACTTAATTATTGCATCAAAAACACTCATGCTATGGAGCTTGGAAAACAGTGTGGATTTGCTGTTTCCAAAGTCAGAAGATGAAGAGGACGGGACATAAAGTACTATTTGTGTGTGTTGAGCACAGAAGCAATAATTACGGATCCACGAAATAGAATGCTGACTGTCTTGCTGACATCAGGGAGGGAAACAGCAATTGGAGGGGCCACGTGGCTGACACTGTTTTTAAGAACAAGTATTATGGCTCAAAATGTAGCTGCTCATTTTGTGCAGGTGTCTCACAAAGGGAAGCTAAGTGCATGGATGAACAACAAGTATCTACAGCCATTAAAGTACTTGCAGTTCCTACTGTGCAGTGCAAGTTTTGACAGGAGATGAGGCAACTGAGGTTGGTTGGTGGAGTTTCTATAGTACTCTTGGTTAGATTGGATAAACTATCTGAAGTGGAAAGTCATTACATTTTCAACCTGATTCATTACATCTGCAATCCATTCTTAGAGAGTGAAAGGGAGGGTGCTGGACATGGAGATTGTCTTATTTTAACTTCAAAACAACCCTGAGTGGTGGAGTCAGATGAGAGAGAATGGTTGATCCAACACCCAGTGAGCCTGATGTTTTACAGACAAATGGTAGATTGTGTCAGCCAACTACCATCCTAAATAGCCAGGGGGGACCGGGACAGCGAATGCCCAGTTTTGCCCCTCCCACCTTCCTCGCCATCTTGCCACCTTACCATCTTATCCTGAATGGCCAGGGATCTTTCAGAGCATGTGGGAAGGCTCCAGCCTTCCAGATTGTGATCTAGCAGCATGCTACTTGGCACAATGCCAGAGCACATTTTATGGGTACTTCATGATAATCCCTAGCCATCCCCATAGGATTAGACCATAGGTTTTCTTTCAAGTTCCCAGACAAAAAAGAAAAATAGATATGACAAAGAGGCCACCTAAAATTCGTTAACAAAAAACACTGGGGTGGATCCAAAGAACCTGGAGCAGAAGGAAAATAAGAGTTATGGTTAGTGTTGTTCCACAAATGCTGCTGCAAGAGCTTAGATTTTGTGCAGTGCTCTAATCAGCGGGATCTGCAGCTGTTTTCAAGATTCTGTGTGTGCAATCTCTTGCACAAACGGAAGAGAATCTTTGGATTTAGTTTCACTTTTTTCATGCAGCATTCTCGTGCAAAGTGAAAAATCGCCCATCCATGAGCAGAAGACACTTTCTGCATGTGGAAGGGCACCTTTGATCTAACCAGTTCTGCACAATATTACAACGTTACTCCGTCCAAGGTCACGATGGTTTGACTCAAACCGCCCCAGTTTCTCCAGGAAGAGAAATGTCACAGAACAAGTGATGAGTAAAGGTGTTGGGAAATGGTGTTATTTATTTTACCCGGAAGTAAGCCCGCTGGGTTCAATAAGATTTCAGCTATCATATTCAACAAAAACAAACACCTCTAGCAACAGGAGACACCAGCTTCTCCTAGAAATATATCACAACAGCTCCCACTCAAAGGTGCCCATGGCCAAGTTGAGGGAGATGCCTAACCTGAGCCTTTCACTGAGAGAGGAGCTGAAAGAGAATGCTACACAGCGTTATTTAGTCAATATTTTATTTCCTTTTAATTCATGACATGCAGGAGACCGGAAGTTATGCACATGTACTTGGCGCCGAGTGCCTGCCTGGACAGCAAGGACCAGGCCAGTAACATGGCCGTTTACAAGAAATTTACAGGTTTTTGATGAAACAATGTAATCAACCCCCTCCCATCAATCTATAGGGTCCAGTGCTCCAAATTTTAACAGAGACTTGCTTACTCCTTCAATTCAAATGGAGTTTTCATGTCTCCAAAATTCAGATGATGCCTACCAGCCCCAAATCATGCTGGGACAGCACATCTGGGACCTTGTGACCATTGCCACCTCCTAGGACCTCCTAAGATTGGGAAAAACATTTACTAAATACAGAAAGGGTTTTGCACTTCTGATTGTTTCAACCAACCCCATGATAATGAAGCTCAATCTAAAATCATGCTAACAAGTCAGTGGACCTCCAACTATCACAACAGAATAGGAAAAACAGAACCCAGTAGGGTTCCTTAACTATCCACAGAAGACCCCCCCCCCATTGAGTCTCTCCACCTAATACCCCATAGGATTCTATGGGGTGAAATTCTATACAAGACCTGAGTCCTGGAACCTTGGGTGCTCTGCTTCACCATTTATTACCTGCCTTGCTGTTGTGATTAATTAACCCATTAATGCCAGGATAAGCCACCCCCATTCCAGTTGCCATCCAAAGACCACCACGCCAGCTGGCATCCAGGATTGCAACCCTCTTCCTTTTCACTTTCCAGAGTCCCCCCCCCCCAGTGCAACCAAAGCTGCTGAGTCAGCAGAGGCTGGTTAGCTGACCTTGTGGGTCACTTTTCTATCCCTAAGCACCCTGCCCCTCCATGAAAGGCAGCTTGGCTCCGTTGTCCTGTTCCTTTCTAGGACATATTCTTACGGCTTTCTACTACCTTCATGCATGTTAGGTCTTACTTCATAGCCCTCTTTCTGCCTTTCAGACCCCTCTTTGCCCAGGGAGACTTGCTCAGTCAGCAACCTTGTTGTTGCAGCCCCTGGAACACAATGCTCTTAAGCCTTGCTGAATAAGGCATGGCAACCTTGGCTCATAGTGCAGCCTTACCAAAGATCCACCAAATCCCTGCAATCATTCTTTGTCTTTACCTTGTGCTTAGTCACACTAATGGCATGCTTAGCGTGTTTGTCTCTTCCCTCCAACATTTTCCCCCTTTGCTCTGCTCTCACTCCTTTTAAGAGTACCTCTCTCCTGCCCTTCCCTACTTTCTCTTCCTAACCCGCCTTCCCCAGGGCTCCAAACCATGTGAATGTTCACCACTGAGTTCCCCTGTCTAGATTAAACTTTTAGCGATTTTCAATAAATCCTTTTAGCGACTTTCACCCTAGCCTCCATTTTTCTTTCTCCACTGTATTATACAGCTGCACCACTGGCCCCTACACAGGAACCCTGCTCACTATTGTTTTTTCCCCATGTGAATGTGTTACATGTGTTTTAAAAAGCACTGCCAGTAACAGCAGGCTTTAAAACTCATAGATGGTGCCAGAGAGGCCAACCAGGGAACAAGGCGGAGGGGTCCATAGAGTGCCAAGAGAATGGAGACCCTGGAAAGCTGACTAGACAAAGACATGGGCAAAGACGTCAGCCCCCTCCTCTCTCTCCAATGAGAGAACTTGAAAGTGAACATCAGTGAGAGCAAAAGGAGCAGTATTTGTTTCTCTGGGCCCCACACCTTTTCCCCCACACCTTGTGGGTTACATGGCGCCATGTAGTGTAATTATAGCTCAAGCACCGGGCAGTGACAATGTGTAATTTTGTTCAACATAATTGCTGAATGTAAACAAATCTGCTTTAATGTGAACCTCTGACTGTTGGCTGGACAGTTCCCAGGCTTGAAACCTGAAAAGTCTCCATAATATTTAATTCAGAAGGCAGGATACAAAACTGCTAAGCTAATATATTTTAAGAACTAATTTTCTATATTTTAAGAGCAGATTTTAACCAAGACATTTAGCAAATAATTTTATACAGAAATTCTTGTGCTTAAGGAAAGTTCTGTGCAAGTCAAAAGTATACAAAATGCTTTATCGACAAAAAATTATAAAGTTGTCACCTCGCTTATTTTTTCTGTCTTATGCTAATGATTCATAAGATCAAAACCCATAAGGTCACACATAATTTACTGGGAGGCTAGTGAAATGAGTCATGAAAAATTATTTCCAAGGAAACTCAATGCACACTCACAGTCTCATTAGTAAGCCATGAAACTGCATGTGCAATTATTTACAGGAAGTTTTAAAAAATCCTATTGGGTTTTAGTAGCAATGCTTCAGAGTTGCCTGCAGGGGGCACTTCAAGATAGTGCCAAAATTCCATTCTTCCTTTCTCTGTCAGTTGAGCAGAAATGAGTTCACATTTCCAAGATCAGAAACAACACATAACAATGGAACAAAGATTGTCTGGCAGAAGTAGAGGGAACTGAAATAGTGCAAATTCTGTGGGACCACCTACTGTTAGAGGAAGTTGAAGAATTACAAGAATCAGGAAAAGATGGGTAAGTTTGCTCTAAGGCATTCCACGAACTTCTACAGCTTTACACATTCAAAAGACACAGGCAGGCTGATCTTCAGGCTGAGAAGTGCAGTGGCTAGCGACCTGTCATTTGGTGACCTTAGGCTAGTTCACACATGCATATGCATCACTTGATTGCTCATCATTCAATATCCAGGTATCAAAGTAATTGCTAGGAACGTTCAAGACTGCCAGTGAGACCTCAGTCCTGGTCAGGATTGCATAGTGTTCTCAGAACTGTACAGTTATGCCTCCATCCTGGGGAATGGACACATGGAATTTGCAGAATTGTGTCATCATGAAATGATCTGCCAGGTTCATGAATGGCAGGATGGTAAAGTGATTCTGTAGATGTGCATTGGCCTCCAGATGCCAACCCAAGGCCCATGGAACCGGCAGATGAGGTAAACCCACACCAGCCAAGCCAGGCCGGCACAGAGGTAGGGGGGTGGAAGGTAGGAAGGAGGCACTTCAGGGCGGGAGAGGGTGAGCTACAGGTGAGCAGGGGGTAGGGCCAGGATCCAGCACTTGTGCCAGATCCTAACCCCGGTCCCAGGCAGCCCAGAGCAGCTCCAGGTTGCTTGGATCCGTGCCACCTCAAGAGGTGGCGCAGATTTGAGTAGCCCCACTGGGGCTGCTGCAGCACAACACGGGGTAAGGGGTAGCGATTCCCCTTGCCCAGGGCTGAGCTGCTTTCAGCCTCAACCCTGCTCTGGAGGCAGGGCAGGCCAGCTGGCCTCCCTGCTCCAGGACAGGTTAGGATTGGGCTGGAAGCTTCCTTGGTGACCTTGGGCCAGAAACCTTCTCTCAGCCTCACCTGCCTCACAGGGTTGTTTTGAGGACCAAAGGAGGGAAAGAACCATGTACACCTGAGCAATTTGGAGGAAGGGTGCTATAACAATGTGAAAAATGTTGTCCTAGTCATTCCCCATGCGGGGGGGGGGGGGATCAGTTCTTAAACTGGTTCTGTTTGCAAGTCTACAGAAGCCCATGCTCCACTGAAAAGAACAGCATTTGAGTGAAGTCAAGCTGAGATTGGGTTGTCTCTGGCCATTATGTGTGATGGCTCATTCACACCCACAAGTCAACAACTGATCTTACAGTCAACATGTGTGCCTGAACTCTGCCCTTTGAGTTCTAGCTGGATCAGCTGTTCTACAAGAGTAGCACTAACCTAAGTGGAGAATTTGGAGAGCTGTTCTAATGACTACTGTTCTATGCTGTTATCCTGTGGCACGCTATTCAGACAGAGCATATTTTACCCAATACCCCAACACCCAGTGCTTTTTTTGTAAAAAAAAAAAAGGGGGGGCAGGAATTCACAATAACAGATTAACCTTTTATTTATTTATTTATTTATTTATTTACTTACTTACTTACTTACTTACTTACTTACTTACTTACTTATTTTTAAGCCATTTTTTATTGGAGAAATAAAATCTTTTTTATGTGCTTCCCCCCTAAAGATGAACTTACTTCTGAGTAGACATGCATAGGATTGGGCTGTCAATCTCCACATCCCCTTCCCCCTAGCTACTTTTTCTACACGTGGGGAAAAATACTGTACAGGTGCACTTGTAGCGTGTAGCTTCCGAAAAATGGCGTACATGAGTTCCATGTAGTAAAATTACTGAAAGCAACTGTGGGAATAAGAACAAAAAAGGAATTCTTACACGAGAGAGATCCTTAGGTGCACACAGAAACAGCTCCGTTTGCAAACAAGCGATTAAATATGGTTTAATTCAGGTATCAGAATATTCTGTGTCTTTGGGTAGGCGCTTGGCATGCAATTGTATGTTCTCTGCTGCCCTGAGCAGCTGCTGTGCATTGCTAGAGAGGAGCTGCAAACGCTGGCTGGCGGAGGGCATGCTTGTGGGGGAAGGATGAGGAGGATCTCTGGCAAGACTGGACAGCACGTTGTACACACGCATAATCCCTTTTCACCTGCCCTTAGCATGTGAAAACGGGTGCAGATATATATCTCTGGCAGGATTAAGAGCCCAATCCTAGGTAAGTCTACTCTGAAGTAAGTCTCGTTCTAGTCAATGGAGCTTACTCCCAGGAAAGTGCCTAGGATTGCAGCCTAAGAGCCCAGTCCTATGCATGTCTACTCAGAAGTCCACTTTAGTGAATGGGGCTTATTGTGGATGGGATGGCAGCCTTAGAGTCCAATCCTGTGCCTGTCTACTCAGAAGTAAGTTCCATTATAGTGAATGGGGCTTACTGTGGATAGGATGGCAGCCTCAGGGCCCAATCTTGTGCCTGTCTACTCAGAAGTCAGTCCCATTAGAGTCAATGGGGCTTCCTCCCAGGAAAGTGTGGAGAGGACTGCAGCCTCAGAGCCCTTCCTCTGCTTGTCTACTCAGAAGTCAGTCCCACTAGAGGCAGTGGGGCTTCCTCCCAGGAAGGTGTGGAGAGGACTGCAGCCTCAGAGCCCCTCCTCTGTCTGTCTAAGGCTGCAAGGCTATGACACTTTCCCAGGAGTAAGCCCCAGTGAACACAATGGGCTCTCAGGCTGCAAGGTTATGACACTTTCCTGGGAGTAAGCCCCATTGAACGCAATGGAACTTACTTCTGAGTAGACATGCATAGGCTTGGGCTCTCAGGCTGCAAGGCTATGCACCCTTTCCTAGGAGCAAGCCCCATTGAGCACAATGAGACTTAGTTCTGAGTAGACACGCCTAGGCTTGTGCTGCAGAGTGGCACGGGGGCTGCACCAGCCAGCTTCCTTCTCCTCCTCCTCCACCAAGCCAGTACCTGGACATTCTGTGGGTGCCGCAGCCCGTCTCCCTGGCTGGCTGGCTGTCCGTCCTCCTCCTCAGCGTCGGCGCATGTCCCCCGCGCCCTCCACTGGCTTGGAAGCTGCGCGGGGAAGCAGAGTGTGGGGGGAGGGGAGGCGAACTGGGCTCAGGCGAGAGCTTGGAGATGGGGGCAGGAGGGGGTCGTTGTGTGGTCAGGCAGGGGCCAGGCGCCCACCCACCCTGCACCCCCCAGCACTCACCCAGCAAATGCCTCTATTTTGCTCCCCCCTCCTGGAACGCCTCTGAAGGGGAGGGGCCCCTGCAAAAAGGTGCCGGAACGCCGTTCCCAAGCGTTCCATTAGCAAAAAAGCCCTGCCAACACCAGAAAAAAGGAGGACTGTTCTGGCATGCCAGGCAGTGTCCAGTCCACCTGGAGAACCTGCCCGACTCCTGCCCAACATCACACACAATCACAGCCATCATAAGCAAAATGATAGCTTCACAATGGCTTCCAGGAAGTGACTGAAATATACAGCATCTCTGAATCCGAGATGCCCAACGCATTCTCTTTAAAGGATATTCAGGGCAACCACCACAAGCCGTGATGGGTGCTTCATGTTTCCTTCAAAGATGGCAAGGAAGGGCCAAGCTGCAGGGCTATTCTGTAGCCAACAGACTTGCAGTAATCAGCAAGAACGTATTGCTGTACCTTCAACAGCCTTTAAATACCTCCCCTACACAGTCACATTTTTTCCCCCAGTCTGGTAAGGTAGATGTACCCATCCATTTTGTTCTATCTAAAAAGGCACATCTCTGTTACTTGCTTGTCTTCGATTGCATCCAGAAGCTTGGGACAGAAGCCCCAGCTTGTATACACACAGCTCAAGGACCCAGTTTGATTTCCCAGTGACCAAAGAACAACTATGACAACAGATCCCCTAACGCCTATCCAGGTCACTGGAGAAACAGGGTTAAAACCTCTCTCCAATGCTAGGGTTTTAAGCCCTCAAAATCCCCAAAGGCCAAATACTCATTTAACATAATGTTCAGTTTGAGCTCAGTGTAAATAGTACTAGACTGGATGGGCCAATGACTTGCCTCAGTAGTGGCAGGTTCCCAGTCCCCCCTTTTATTGCTTACTGCAGCCAAAAGGTAGTAGCAACTACTTCTCTCAGCTTCATCTTTAGGGCCCAATCCTATCCAACTTTTCAGCACCAATGCAGCAGTGTCAACGAGGCATGTGCTGCAACCAACAGTGCAGGGGGGGGCATTCACGGAGGCCTCCTCAAGGTAAGGGAAGGCATTTTGCTGCACTGTGGTTGCTTTGGCACTGGCAAGTTGGATAGGATTGGACCCTTAGAATTCTATCTACTTGCCCAATTGGTTAAAGTGATGCACTTGCAGACCTGATCTAGCCAAGTTCAGATCTCACCTCTGCTTCAAATTCATTGGCTAGCCTTGAGCAAATCTCTTTATATCAGCATCCTTCAGTCTTTTCAGGCCCAAGGCTCTGCATCCTTAACCCCAACATACCTCTCACTTATGATGCTTAAATTATGTTTGGCTTTCTCCATCTCTCTCCCTGTTTGCCTTTGTCTTTCTCTCCCTCTCCTTTCTTTCACTTAAAAATCCTGAGCAGAAGAAATAATAGCGTCAAGCCTTCCTGAAAACCAGATGCGCATTTCAACACCAGCTCCCCTACAGCTATATCATCTCAGTGACCTACTTCACAGGGTCGACATACTGCTTCAGGGTTGGTCCAAGACCTCCTGACACTTTAGGCAGCAAGCCAAATACTGCCCTTCTTACCCAATGATATGCCAAACCCTGCTCCTCCCACTCTTTGAGGTACTAGCTCAGGACTTTCCTCTCTTCTACAATTCCTCTCTGTTCTTTTCCAATCCAGGAGGTGGGAGCGGGAGGAAGAGCAGTGGAGGCAGGCAGGCAGGCAGAGATCGATGCCCCCGCCCCAATCTGCTGCCTAAGGCAACCACTTCAACTGGTCTCATGGATGGGCCAGCCCCGTACCATTTACACAGTGGACAAATAATATTTACATTTAAAGCAGTGCTTTATGGCGTAATCCTATCTGGGTCTTGCATTGCTGGAACTAGCATTCTGGCAGCACAAGACCCTTTGCAGCAGCAAGAAAGCTAAGGCACAATCACGTGCTTCTCAGTCACTGCTGCAAATGGGCAGAGGAATGGCACTTCCAGCAGTGGCTCCTGAAAGCTCCACTGCTCTTGGTAAGTTGGTGTTGGAGGCAGGGCAGCTGAGTTGTTGGGGGAGGGAGGGCGTGGATCCAGCTGACACCAGCGTGCACCTGGGTCCTATCCTTGCTTTTTGAACCCGTCCTTCCCCTTTTGGGTCCGCAGACATACACCAACTATATAGGCCACCACCCACAGGCCACCAGGATGCCTACACAGAGATAAGTAGAGAATATTTTTCCTTACCTCTCCCAGGCCTTCTGATTCCCCCACACACCACTGGATGCAGTGCACACCCCATTGGTGCAGCTGCATTATCACCAATGATGGCTAGGACTGGGCTAAATACAGTAGGCCCTTCACATCTGCAGGAGTTTGGTTCCAGGATTCCTGTAGATGTCAAAATCTGTGGATATTCAAGTCACCTTTTAAAAAATAGCATTTTCTACCTGTCGGTCATGAGCGCCACAGACTGTACTGACTACAGCAGTGAGAGGCAGTACTGGGCACTCCCAGAAGCTGCTTCCAGGTTGCATACCCATAACCCACCTATGACCCTGGTACATAGTGGAAGTGTTTTAAAAGCTGTTTCCAGGTTGCTCCGAGGCCTGGGACCCACTCCACTGGCCCTGGCATGCATCCAAATGCATAGCGGAAGTGTTTCACACAGTTTGGGAAACATTTCTGTGATGCATTTGGGTGCATACCCGGGCCAACGGAGCAGGTCACAGGCCTCGGCATGACCCGAAAGAGGCTTCCGAGTGCACCCAATACTGCCCCGTGGCACTGCAACTGATCTGTGGTTGCTCAAATCCATTGTTGCCACGCCTGTGGATGAGGAGGGTCCACTGCATTATTAACTGGTGTGAGCTGAAAGCCCACAGTAGGAACATTTTTGCACAAAGCTGTCTCATGCATGTTTGTGCACACTTGAAAAGGTGGGACTGAAAGTGGTAGAGAGCCATGCAAAAAAAACAAAACCTAGCAAATACAAAACTTGCCATTGCACTGATAGCGTTTGAATTATAGAGTCAAGCAATACAAAACCCAGCTTAAATGTCACATGTGAAACTGCCTCCCATTATTACATCCCAAGATACTTGATGATTATCTGGAAGATTTACTCAATGCAGAAAATGTAGGACCAGATCCTGATACAGACAAGTCAGTTTTAGGGGCCAGTCTAGTATCTGCATTGACTGCCTATAGTACTTTGGACACAAGTCATCTCTGGTTCCAATCTGGACTGCAAGAATACACAAAAAGCCATTCTTCAAAGCTGCCCTACAACTGTGGGCTTCTCATCCCCTGAAAAAAAGTTTAACATTGAGCACAATTCATTGATGGGATCTGAATGATGGGATACTCCCCAGACCATCTGGGATAGCTAGCTTAGAAGACTGAGATATGCTGGCTGGGAATGAGGCAACAATTATGGATTTACCAGTTTCAAAGAGAGATTTGCCCTGAGCCTTAGTAATATAATTCTGTGCTTAGAAATGACCAAGAGATCCTCAGGCCCAGTTCAGCCCCAGAGTGAGGTACTCTGCACACACTGATGAAGATTCATTGGCTACTCCTGAGCAAGTTGCTCTTTCTCAGTCTAGGCACTGACCTCACGTGACCTACTGTAACAGTTGCTTACATAGTAAAGTGCTAATAGTGAACAGTATGTGCTGAATCAGCACAACCAGCTTTCGTAAACAGGGACAGAAGTAGTCACTGAAAGTCCAAAGGAGCAGCAGCTAGGTGAGCAGCTAGTGATTGGCACCCAGGGACTCACCAATCTCTTACGCTAACAAGCATCGATTCCCATTACAGTATTATTTATCTGCTCTATATCCCACTTTCCCTGAACAAACACAGTACTCATGGTGGCGCTATAATACTTCCCCTACTCCTGATCTGGCATCATGACGCTCAGCCCACTGGTTGCTGCAGGGCAAAGTGCCAGCTAGAAATGTCCAAAGTGAGAGCAGGGAACACCACAGCCAAGTGGGGAGGTCCCAGTAAGTCCAGGGATGACATCATCATTCCCCACAGAGCAGCTACCACAGCTGCCGTGTCCCTCAGTTTGGGGAGTTTAATCTAGCAACCCTGCTTTAGGATGAAAGGAGCACAGTCATCACAGTCTACACTTAAAAACCAATCAATTAACCATCACCATGAGTGGCAAATCTCAAAAAACAGCCATGACTGTCACTTGGCATCAAGCCTGCCTAAAAGCCGGATGGACATGGAGACCCTGTCCCCTTATTCCACAGAGATGCCCACTTCAGTAACTGACTGGAAGCATCCAGGGCACTTTTCACATGCCCAAGGAGACTCTGTACATTACTGACATTTTCAAAATCAGTTCTGCTACCTTGAGGATCCTTGTTCCACACAAGTCTCGCTGTCACAAAGGCACTTTTCACATGCTAAAGGGCACTCCATTGCTACTTAAAATGTCTCAGTGCTAAACCAAAAACCAAGTGTTAAACCTGAGCCTTGAGTCTAACTTAGGCTGCTATCCTATACATGTCTACTCAGAAGTAAGTCCCATTAGAGTCAATGGCGCTTACTCCCAGGTAAGTGTGGTTAGGACTGCAGCCTTAGGCTGCAATCCTATGCCTGCTTTCCTCGGAATCAGCCTCAATGAACTCAGTGGGACTTACTTTGAGTAGACACGTATAGGCTTGTGCAGTCTAGCCCTTCTGTTGGAAAAGAACTCAGCCCAAGCGGAAAGGCGCTCGTATTCGTCATCTTTCTATATTCTAAGCCTGGAAAGCGGCTTCCCTTTAAGCCGCAGAAGCAGGGCTTTAAAGGGAACCGGGCAGACCGTGTGCAGCCCACATCTCCGCCTCGTAGCCACTTCGGTGGAAGGCAGAGCCGCGGGTTTCCACGAAGCTATCCTCCCAGTTAATGGAGGCTACAATCCTATCCACACTTTCCTGGGAGTAACCCCCATTGACTACAATGGGACTAACTTCTGAGTAGACATGCATAGGATTGTGCTCTCGAGGCTGGAAGTAAGTCCCACTGACTCTAATGGGACTGACTTCTGAGTAGGCATGCATAGGATCGGCTGTGAGGCTGCCAACCCTATCCACACTTTCCTGAGTAAGCTCCATTGACTCTAGTGGGACTTACTTCTGAGTAGACCTGCCTGGGACTGGGCTCGGAGCCTGGCCAGGGCGCCGGAGCGAGTGGCCGAAGGAGCCCCGGGGCGAGCGGGGGAGAGGGAGGCGCCCTACCGACCTTGGAGCAGGGGGGACTGCGAGAGCTCGGGGCGATCCTCGGGGAAGGAGTCGAGCAGGCGCTTGAAGAGGCGTCCTAGGTCCGAGTAGCTGCGGTGCAAGTAGAGGACGTTGCGGTCCGACCACTCGGTGCGGATCTCGAAGAACTCCTCCTCGTCCCCGCGCCGGCTGATGATGAGCCTGCGGATGCCGTTCACCCAGCAGCCCCGCACGTACATGTTCACCAGCGAGGTGCCCTCAAACACGGCCGAGGCCATCCCGCCGCCGCCCTCCGCGCATACCACAGCCGGGGCCCGGAGGGGCGCGGCCCCCCGTGCGCTCTAGTCGCGGAGGAGAAGGAGGGCCACCGTCCGCCAGGCGCAGCCGGCAGGGCGTCGCTGGAGCACAGGCGCTCCCGCCCCTCGCCGGGCCAGGCGGGAGAGCCAAGTTCCAGCCCCCCTCCGCCGCCGCCGCTGCAGCGTGTCACGGGCTGGGACGGCAGAGATCGGCCCCGTTTCTCCCGGGCGCTTGCAAGGGGGCCAGAGTCTGGCGCGCACACAGCTGATTCCCAAGGTCCGGTCCGGGGGGGGGGCAGGTTGTCGTCGTGTGCGGTTGTAACGACTTTCCCTCCCCTCTTGCAATCCGCTGTTGCAGGATGTTTTGCAAGCGGGGCAGAGATCTGGTTGCAAAACTCTTCTTGCCAAAGCAGAAAAGCGCCTGGCGGGGGCCTTTGGGGGCGAACTCCAAATGCAACACGTGGAAGAAGGCTTGAGAAAGGAAGGGGGGGAGAAAGAGGAGCCTCTCTACCCCCTAGTCCGTTCCTGGGGAGAGAGAGCTTCTCTAGCCACTGCCCCCTAGTCCGTCCCTTGGGGGTTAGAAAGAAGAGCCTCTGTCCACTGCCCCCTAGTCCGTTCCGGGGGGGGGGGAGAAAGAAGAGCCTCTGCCCACTACCCCCTAGTATGTTCCCTGGGGGGAGAGGGAAGAGCCTCTCTGCCCACTGCCCCCAATCCGTTCCTTGGGGGGGGGGGAGAAAGAAGAGTCTCTCTGCTCACTGCCCCCTAATCTGTTCCCTTTTGGGGGAGAGGAGGAGCCTCCCTACCCACTGCCCCCTAGTCCGTTCCCTGGGGAGGGGGGAGAAGATGCAATTAATCTCTTATGGGGGGAAATGATCCGAGAAAGGGCAATCGGTTGGCACGGTCAAATCAAGCCCAGGGCGCAGGGAGCTGCACTGATCACGAGCCGGCAGTGCAGAGTTCCTCTCCTGGGTTTCTTTTCCCCACCCGGAGCGTATGACTGAGATGGCGGGGCTCGTTTCCCGGCTGATCCCCTGCAAGCCACTGCAAGCTGACTTTCTGGGAAGTCGGAGGAGGGGGGCGAAGTGGTCTTCCCGCTCGGGACACAGCAGAGCTGCCTAGCGGCGCCTTCCCCACACAAGCACCACCTCCTGGCGCAGGGAAGGACGCCCAGCGTGGCGCGCTCGTCCCGTCCCACTGCGGGTTGCTCGGGTGAGAAAAACAGACAACGAATCCCAAACCAGCAGCTGGACAGGGCGGGGCTGATCTACTCAGAAAGAGGCCTGATCGATCCCTCTCTAAGCACCAGGGAAGGGGGGAGGAGGGAAGAGATACTGCCCTCCTTCCGCTTAGACGCCACCCATGACAGCACTGTCCAGTGGCACCCCTTCCCAAGACACTCTTCAGTGTTTTATTGTCCAGGGAAGGGAAAACGGGCAGGGTGCTGCTCAAGTCAACAGTGGCATAGCTAGAGGGGCTGCAAAGCACAAAATTTTGTAGGCGGCCCTCCCCTCTGGAGCCATTCTGGGCCACAAGAGCATAACGGGGCCGCTTGCACACCACGGTGAGGCTGCCTGCAGTACTTAGTGCTTTGCACCCCCTCTAACTACGCCACCACCACATAAACAATCCCACACATTTGGGACACTTCCAGAAGGGCTCCTTGAAACACCAGCCACTGTCACTGAGGAAGGAAGTGCACCATTCCACCCCACGGTTGTTTGGAAACGTCCTCCTTGTGCTATGTCTCAGCTACCTGAGGCAGCCACCTGAATTCCCCTTTCAAACAACTTTCAAACAGCAGGAAGAACAATTGTGCTCACCACAGTTCACATGTGTGGCCATTGCGCTTCTGTTGCCACTGCAATCAAAAATTGGAATTTTGGCATTAATAGATGTGAAGGCTTAAGCATGGGGAAAATACTGATGGGCAATGGACGGATGAATGATCCGCGTGACCCCCTCATAACCAGCAAGTGAACAAAGAGTGACAGATTGTCAGATTGTTTAGTCTTAAACACTCTCAGGCACTAAAATATCTGGGAGAGGCCCTCTATTACTGTCATAATGGGGTCCACTCTTCCCCTTCCACTGTCCTCATAAAAACATACGTACACTGCTGTGTTATAGGAAACAGAAATAGAGGCACTCCAACAGGACTTCACTGGATAGAAACATTCTCTGGAAGCACAAAAAAGTGTGATCACATGTCATCGATCCAGGTTCAACTCCCTGCTTGGCCATGAAGCTTCCTGGGTGATCTTGGGCCACTCACTATCTCTCAGCCTACCTCACAGGGTTGTCGTGGGGACAACAGGAAGGGAGGAACTATGTGCACCATCCTGGGTTCCTTTGGAGGAAGGGCAGAATGAAAATGTGAAAAATAAAATAAACAAATAAATAATTGCACATTTACTTGCAACATGTGAGCAGTACAGGTATGACCTCTATACTAGTCACTAGGGAAGCAGGGTGGATGTTTGCCTCTGCATGTTCATAAGAGTGTAGCCTTGGGTGAAATCTGGATGACTTCACAGATAGGCCGTGAGATAATAAGTTTCCTTCCCTCTTGCTGACCCAACAGAAGACATTATTAATTGAGGAAGTGAAAGCCTCCCCACCCCTGCCTTGGGGCAGGCAAAGGGGCCTGGAGGAGTTGCCTCATTAAATGTTGCTATCTAGGCTCCCAAGACCAGTGTACATGGCTACAGCTAGAACTAAAGAAAGAGAACTTGTGTTGTGGAAAAACTGATATAGCAAGCTGTGGCTGCACAGAGCCCAGAATCACCTTGTCTAGGAAAGGCTGGCTCACAGACATTGGCGTGGTGGTACCAAAACCTACTAACTGGGCAAAGAGGCTTCTTTTAAAGTGGCGTCCTCTTGTATTTCGCTGGGGGAGAGCAACTGCCCTTCTTCGCCCCAGCATGGCATCTTTTCCTGTGGCTGTGGCAGGTATCTCTTCTCCATTCCTTTTTAGACTATGAGCACTTTGGTGGCAGGGGACTGTTCATTGATTTATTTTGCTATATAAACTGCTTAGTGAACTACTTTTTTGTTGAAAAGGTATATAAACACTATAATAATAATAATAATAATAATAATAATAATAATAATAATAATAAATGTCAAATTGCAGGACCTCGTCATTAAACCATCTCATGCCACTCTCCACAAAGTTTATACCAAAAAAAAAATCAACTTTAATTTTCTTCATTAGAGTATTTCATTTGCCTGCCACTTTTTCAAAGTAGCAATACAGTCCAGAGTGCTTATTTGCAAATTTGAAACCGGCAGTTTTAACTAACTGTGGGTTCTGAATAGATTGGCTGGATTTGTACCTTCCAAACGTGACCAGAGCTGTGCTCCAGTCGAGTCCGAAGGGCCTTCTGCATGCAGCCTCCCCAACCTTCTGAATGCCTTCTGAGGACTGAAAGTCATCACTTCTGGTTTTTTACCTCACACAGCTTCCCCGGCCCTCCAGACACAACTGGAGCTCAGTTCCGGTTGCATTCAGAGGGCAACAGGGTGTGACCCACAGATTTGACTATCTGCAGGTTGTGGCATCTGTGGAGGTTCCAGGAACAGAATCCCCACAGATGCCAAGGTACGACTGTGATTCCGTGTTTCCTTGTTTCCAATATTTAATTTTGTGTTTTAATACATTTTTATAAGTTGCTCCAAACTGTCGCAACTACTGTATTCCAAGAGTTCTGGATGAAATGAATTGGATGAAGTAAAATGAAAATGAAATCAAATGTGTTCTGGATGAAATGAACATTTCAAAGTAGGAATGCTATGATACTTCATTTAAAGATGTTGCTCATTTATCCAGGACTTTTGGAGTACAATGGTTGCAATAGTTTAAAACAAGTGTATAAAAAAATCAAACATGGAATTAAATAATATACCAGATAAATATAAAAAGTACATTAGAGTGCTGGCCTCATCATGTTTCCTCAGAAATAAGTTCCACAATGTTCAATAGGACTTACTTGCAGGTAACTATGCATTTGGGTGTAGCTTTAATGTAGCATGAGTTGCATATTGTCCTGCAGCAGCCCTTAGGAAAAATGATGGTCTAGACCAGGGTTGTCAAACATAGGGCCTGCGGGCCAGATGCAGCCACTGGAAGCTCTTTATCTGCCCCCCTGTTATAATTGGGCTCTCCCAGAGCTGCCCCTTCATCAGCACCATTTCTGCCAAGGCTCAGGGAGGGAGAAACGGAAGAAGGCCTCAGAAAGCAAGGAATGCTATGGGGGAATGGGCAGACCAAAAGGGATGTGAGAGGTGCTGGGATAGCCCAATTCATGCAGGTTGCCCATGCAGCAGTGCCACTTCTGCTGAGGAATCACTTCACAGAGCACCTCTCAGCTGCTGAGCTGTGAAGTGGCACTTCAGCAGAAACAGTGCTGCTGAAAAAGCGGCTTCCATATCTTGAAAATAATCAAGACTGCGTATTTTCTCTTCTGTCATTTGCAGCTGATGTTTTCCTACCTGAGAACAAAGTGCTTATTCCTGGCCATCATCTGCTTAATGACATCACTTCTTGCTTAATTATGTCATGTCTAGCCCTGAGCAGACACAATGGATGTGGCACCCCTGGCCTAGGCATTATAATACAGCATTGTGGAGAATCTCTAGGTTCCGTTGCAACGAGGTGTCCCTGAGTGAGCATAAGTCTGTTGGTGTGCTGCAGGGTTACAGCATTTTTCTTGGCAAATTTTCCTAGTCAAATTTCTTGTTTTGTCTCCTCTTGAGCCTGGTGCTTCTTCTTGGCTAAGGTTCCAAAGGCAAAACCTGAGAGCTCCTGTTGATGACATTACCATTTCTACTCTGGAAGTCCCAGAGCTCTTCTCTCCTCCCACCTTGCTCCCCCTCCCACTACACCCCTTGTAGTGGATGAGTGTATGGTGAACAGAAGCCTTCTTTCAACTTCCATAGAAACAAAACAAAAGCCTGGCATAATGCAGTACTGAAGAAACAACGGAATGTCAGATATAAATCTATTTTTGACAGGAGCCATAGCACCTACTAAACTCCTTTGTCTAATTTGAGTATTGCCTTACTTTGAGCGTGGTTACACTACACACTGAAATAAGATTAACCGGTGTGGCTCCCCTTGTGAGGGATTGATGAATCTGTAGCAAACAAAGTGTCAGATTGCACAACCCAAACTCACATTTGGTCTGTTGCATGCATCAGAGGCACAAATTGCCATCTTTGTTTATTCCAGCCTATTATGGAATCAATTTAGGGCGCAATCCTAACCCCTGATGTCAGTGCTTTCCAGCTCTGACATAAGGGCAATGCAGCTCTGAGGTAAGGGAACAAACATTCCCTTACTTTGAGGAGGCCTCCGTGAGTGACGCCCAACTGCAGGATGCAGCACACGTCCCATTGGCACTGCTATGCCAGTGCTGGAAAGCACTGACAGAAGGGGTTAGGATTGCACTCTTAGAATATCAGTTTGCTGGTGTGTCCACATTCATTGCACCATTGTCCCTGTTTTTCCTACAAGTACTGCTCTGGCTGGGCCTTGTGGTGAGCCCCAGCCCTCAGACTGGGGCTCAGCATCAGGCAGGTAGCATGATAATTTCAGCAAGCAGTCATAGTGCTCTGTTGATACTTCAGGCCTGCTGTTGGCTCCTTCCAAATGGACCTTACAGGTAACCCTGCAGCACACCAACAGACCTATGCTCACTCAGGGACACCTCGTTGCAACGGAACCTAGATATTCTCCACAATGCTGTATCCAGCTGGGAGCCCCAGAATGCTCACATACATTCACACCATCACTTTCTGAGTTTATTTTTAGTTCTCAGTTTTTTAATTCTCAGAATTTCAGCTTACCACCCACGGAAGCAGAAAATACCTTCACGCAATTGTTTTTTGTGAAAACAATGTGCTATTTAGTTGTCGCCGTTAGCATTTGTTCGTGGATATCAGACCAAGGAAGGAAGGAAGGACACCCGAAGAACACACATTGTTCAGTGCTAGAACTGGAAAGCAAAAGGGAAATGTAGAAATCTCACTAGCCATTTGTAGAATTCAAATGGACAAGGTTGTTTATTTGCTTTTGTGCTTTAGAAACCTGAATGTACTTTTACTCCCAGAGCCGAATGCATGCACTGCACCTGAATACAAAGCACTCATCCATAGTACAGTCAGTTCTATTTTCCAAGTTCTTTTCATTAGCATTTATTAAATGGCAGTCAATGAGATAAGACAGAACAACTTTATTACAAAAGTATTAAAACTGCAATCCTATTATGCAAATCAAATTGAAAACTACTTAACTGTTAAGAGGAAGAGAAAAAGTGAACAGTTTATATGTTTGTTCCAAAAGGAAACTAATGGAAACCACAAGTTCAAAAGGATCTCACTACTGCCTAGCCCCTCTTTAATATGTACTAAATCCGTTAACTGATCCATTTTGTCCGCCCCTAGTACATTCCTCAACTACTTTGTGATTGATGGATGTTGGGAAGATTTCCAGTTTTTACGACTCCTAATATTGGCAACACCAAAAGGTTTTCAATTAAAGCCTCATCACTGCTGTGCAGGCAGAATGAGATGTGATGAGGGAAGCTTGGAGCTCCCTAGTTCATATTTGCCCATAACTCTACCACAGGATTGAGAGACAGTGGTGGGGCACTTAAATGCGGCACTTAAACCACCCCCACCCATAAGTTATCTGTTACAGATAATCTCTAAGCAATTTAAAATCTTTAATATCTTCAACCAGGTTTGGGAACCTCTAGTGAGTTTGGCTGGGGTGAAAATGGCTTCAGGAAGGGGAGCATTTTTGGGAAGAGTCGCTGCATGGCATTGAATTAAATACCTCCCCATGCAAGAACTTCGTGGTTATCCCCCATTCTCAACAAACACTAGGATGTAATTATGCTTTTACTGGCCTGATGTCTAAGCTCACCCTGTGTTTACAAAGGCACCCAACTGCATCTCCCTTGAATTACATATTATACTTCAAGTTTATGCCATCATATCATAGATCCTACTGAGAACTTCCACCTAATATTTACTAATAGCTGGACAAAACCACCACAGATGGAAAAAAAAATCCAAATTCAAGTTTGAATAATTGTCCATTTCCAGTTCTAACTAAATTCCCATGCAGTGATGCAGCAGCGCCATTGTGGGCTACACTGCATCCTGTGGGGACATTTCTCACCTTTCCCCAGGGTAAGTCCGAGCAGCGACAATGGGTGAACCTGGACCTGCGCCAAGTCCAAGTTGATCTGTGTTGATGCTACCGATCCTGCCCCCATTCTGGGCCTGATCCACCCAACCCTCCCCCATCACTGCCCTCCTCATGCCCTGTTTGACCGCCTACCCTCCCTCTGCTGTTCCCTGAATTGGAATTACCTGGTCTGGTGGGTATCCTTGCAGACAGTGATGCCAGTGGGAAGGACCCAGCCTTGCCACCAGTGTTTCTGGTCTTCATGCTGCCACAAAGTGCTTAATGGTGCTTTTGCAACAGCGCACTCCAGCAGAACACATGTTCTGCCAGTGCTACTACTGTACAAGTTTGGGCCATCAGAAGTATTCACAGTACTCTTCAGAATGTGAAACCAAGCTTCTTTGGAATGAATCTTTCTACAGTACTCCTGACTCTAGTCTCTATAGCAGACAACTATTCCTCAGACGTGCAGATGTCTACATCCCATGTGTGATCAAACCTATATGTTGATGTTCTTGCACTCTTCCAGCATCTTGCTTTAAAATAAATATATAAACAGCACCAAAGGAACTAAAATTCTTGAACACTGCCATATTATACCGGCTGGAAGATGGCACCCCGCTGATTTTAAATCTGGATTTGAAAAGGCCTTTTGCTGTAGTAGAGCGTTCCATCTGGTTACAATTATGTTGCTTTTCTGCCGCAAAATACACGATACGTTGCATTGCTGTTTGACTTTATAACACACTGTAAAATTGCAAGGAAAAATGTGTTGATATTTCTATGCAATCTAAGTCACTCGCTCTGGTAGTTCTCAGATGGATAGAATGAATTTCTGAAAATGAACTATTGTGAAGCAGATGAGTCAGAAAAAATTATACCCTTTTTCTCTTCATGACTTTCACACGCTTCTTCTTTTTATGAGTGCAGCTGTTTTGAATTCATGTTGAAGTGCCGTACAAAGTTCCCAAAGCCCTGTTGAACGATGTTTCTCATCCAAGCAGAAACTCCAGCACCTCTGAGTCAGATCCAGTGATACGCTGGCAGTCAATTTGCACCACTTGTTTGAGCAACGCAGCATGTGGGAGCTGTGCACTCATACGACACTGTGGCTCCCACATTACACTACTCACCCTAATCGACCACTAGCATGAACAATCATTTTGCTCAAGGCAGCCACCAGTGTGTTATTGGAACTGAGCAACCAGAGCTATAGAATCCACATTGTTAAAAAAATTAAAAATCGGATATAGTGATAAGAAACTAACATGCAGAATCCCAACTAATTTCTCTACCCAACTGATGCAGTTGCGCCAATGAAGTGCATGCTGTATCCTGTGGGGTGGGGAAATCTGGATGCCTCCTCAAATACAAGCCTTCATTGCGCAAGTCTCCATTGCCCCATGGGTCTCTTAGGATGCAATCCAGAACTGTTCCTTGTGCCGACCCACTGGTGTTATGAAAGTGCTATAAAGAGCAAGGAGGCCGGCGCACAGATATGCGCCAGCCTCCAGACAAGCCCCGCTTGGCCAGTACAAGACATAAGCCCACACCAGCCAAGTCAGGCCAGCACAGGGTTCTGGGGAGGCGTGGGGAGCAGGGAGGAGGTGTTTCGGAGAGGGGGAGGGTGGGTAGCAGGTGGCCCAGTGAACAGGCAGTGGGTGAGCGGGGGAGGGATGGGGTCAGGATCTGGCACTTTTGCTGGATCCTATCCCCCATCCCAGGCAGCTCAAAGCAGCTCTGGGCTGCTTGGATCGGTGCCACCTCCTGAGGTGGCACAGATCCATGTAGCCTAATTGGGGCTGCTGCAGCTTTACCCGGGGTAAGGAGAAGCGATTCCCCTTGTCCCAGACTGAGCTGCTTTCAGCCTCAACCCACACATTTGATACAGGGAAGGCCATTCAGCCTTCCTGTGCCAGCGCAGGTTAGGATTTGGCTGCCCAGCAGACTTGCAAACTGTGGGCTGTGCTAGAGTTGGGAACACATCTCTGCAAGAAACCAAAGTATGTTGTATGGAATCACCCACTCCTCTTTGGCTTGAGACAAAAGGTTTCTCATGTAATTGCAAGACTAGACTTCTGTCCTGTATGAATTATCAACTTTTTGGAGTATTTGGTGTGTTTTTCAAGAAACAGGGACTGATGTGAACTTCTGTAGCACAAGAACAAGTTAACATGGTTCTTTTCGTTTGCAGAAAGGTTCTGTAATCGCCTCTCTTATTCCAATACATTGTAGTCTGTCTCAGGCTCTTCAAGGAAGAAAACAAAATGTAAAGAAGACAGCAATTTATTTTCAACAAGTTGCTGTAGTAACCCAAAGGGTAGCGATTCTTAGTGGAAGTGAAGGCTGTGGTAAGTAGAAGATTTCCCCAAAATCAAATACACACATGTGTCACTTAACAACCATCTGCTTAATGATGCACCATATATATGGCAGTGGTCAAAGGACAATAAAGAGGCTCTTTATGAGACATTTGGATTTGTAAACAAAAGACCATCATATGACATGTTTCTTTTAATTCTCTCCCACTGGCAATTAATGATTCATCTGAAATATAAACATTTGTAGTAGCATTGCATGATGGTCATATGGAAGCAACAAGCTGGAGAGATCCAAATCCATTGCTCTGGATACCCAAAGGATAAGCATATTTCACTTTGCATACATGCGGCTTAAGAAATGGGAGCCACTGGAGAGCAGTTGCGCAGATTAAGAACCCCATTTACCTTTAAAGTTGTTCCTTGTTAGTCTGGTTTCAAACACCATCATAATGTTTTCAGGAATGCAACCATATTCGCAGGGAGTAGATACCTTTAGCAGAAACTGAACATTTTTAGATTTGGCATGTCTGTCAGCAGATTCTGCGGAGGGCATATGCATTTGATGCGGTGTGTTGTTAGGTTCTATTTCCCTTATGTGTGCACCAAAAGTATGAGAAGTTTTAAAAACCAAGGCGTTGGGGGGGATGGTGTGGCCCATTCAGTCATTTCCCATTATTACAGCAATTTATTTCTTTGCAATATGCTTTTTCACAGAAATAGCTTTCTTGTTACATTTCTCTTTTCCTGGGACAAGATCTATTCTGAAATTGTTCCCTAAAAGGAAGCTGCAAATGCAGGGGCTAGTGACTGTGAAAGTCCTTCCAGTTTCAGGCTATTAAAGGATGCTCTATCTGAATGGGAACTGAATGCCCAGAAAGAGCTATTTTTGCTGAGCTCTTTTGCATCCATTCATCTAAGATAGGGCGCCTCAGGCTCCAGAGTCCCACTGCCTTGAACTCTGACTATAGAATCAGAAGGAGCTGAGCTGCAGTGTCTTGCAAGCCAGGCAGCTTATGCTGTCACCATTTTTGACAACAATTACAACAATGATTTTGGCCCAAATTCTAACCAATTTTCCAGCACTGGCATAGCTGTGCCAATGGGACATGTGGTCCCATTGCATCCTGTAGTTGGGTGCCCCCCCCCCTCCAGAAGCCTCCTCAAAATAAGGGAATGTTAGTTCCCTTACCTCAGAGCAGCATTGCCCTTATGTTGGTTCTGGAAAATGGGTTAGGATTATGCCCTTCTTTTTTAACCCATTGCATGCTTCCCCTAAGCACCCACCCAGGGTTGTTCATTGTAGCATGTCTGCTGTGGTATTAGATCAGTCACATTCATTTGCACTCAAAGGTAGCTTCAGGCAGCATATGTGGAGTTACCCCATTTCATCCAATTAGCAACTTTGTATGATAGGACTGTTTGTGCAACAGGGACTGGCCCCAGGTCAGCCAGTGAGCTACACTGTTGAATTAAAAACTTCTGCCCATAATCCCCACCTTTTGAGGACGCATTTGAAATTGGGTTTCCCTGGGCCAAGCCCTACACACCACAACACACTGGGCTTGTATGCAAAGTTTTCAGTTTAAAAACAAAATGAAACGAAACAAAAAGTGGTCTGAAGGGGACCGTGCAGAAAATCATTTTTGAAATTTAGTGTAATAGCCAGAATGAACCATGTCCATTCCTAGAGCTGAATGAGTAATCTATGGCCCACCAATGTTCACTGCTTTGAATGTTTTATGTCAAAACAAGCGTAAATGATCAGATGTGTCTGCATAGCATAATTAGAGATGTAAAAAGGCTTCTATTGCAGAAACTGGAGCAAAACGCTACATAATTGCATGAATTATTTCGGTCTAGTTGCAAGATACATCATTACTGTAATTATACAGCTGAAACTTGAGTCCATCATACTTTTTCTCGTTCAGTTTGTACACAACAGCCTGTTCATTGGTTTGATGTTGTGACTCCTTTTGCCTCTTGGGTGGCCTATGGACTTTCAGTTCAGCAGCCTCCTGGAAGAACACACAGGCTCTCAGGCCTAGCCTTTTGGTGCAATCCTAACCCTGAGCCTGTACAAGTCCCTTGCGCTGACCTGGAAGGGTTGCAAACATGTTGTAAAGCACGCTTGTACCTCCATGCAAGTAAGCTGCGCCAGCATATGGAGGTGCACTGGTCCATGGAGGCCAGATCCAGCCTCCATGGTGGCAGCAGCAGGTGAATATGCATCAGCTGAGCTCTGTGCCACCTTAGAAGGTGGCGCAGAGCCGAGCAGAATGGAGCAGCCTGGAGCCGCTCTGCACTGCCTGGGCGTTTTGGGGTGGGGGAGGGCAGCCAGTGGGCATTCCTGGGAGTGGGTGGTTGGGAAGCAGGAGGTGAGGTCAGGACCTGGCAGTTATGCCGGATCCTAGTCCTATTCCCCAGGCAGCACAGATTGACTACCCATTCCCCAGGCTGCTCCGTTCTGCTCGGCTCTGCACCACTTCCTGAGGTGGCACCGATCTGAGTAGACACATTGGGGCTGCTACAGCTCTCCTGTGGCCCCTTGCCTTTGGCTGAGCCAAAGACAGTTCCAAACTTGCGCTGGATATAGTGCAGGCCCATTGGCCTGCCTGTTCTAGCTCAAGTTAGAACTGCACTGCCTGTCCTTGAGAGTTAGGAAATCCTGAAGTGTTTGTAGTTTCCATTCCACAAGGACTCCCACATCCTTCTGCCAATCCTTCCACTTAAGACATTCGTGATGCAGTACCTCTTAATTTGAATCTTTCGTGCCTTTAAGCTTCACACTCTTTTTGCTTGAGAGACAATACAGTGGTGCCTCGCAAGACGAAATTAATTCGTTCCGCAAGTCGTTTCGTATTGCGAAAATTTCATTTTGCGAAGCGCGGTTTCCCATAGGAATGCATTGAAATTTAATTAATGCGTTCCTATGGGCAAAAAAAGTCAGAACAAAGTCAAATTTGGTTTACAAAGTGTTTATTAAGTGCTCTTTAAAGGCATACATACTGTACAGAGGGTTTCAAAAATTTCAAGCACAAAACTTCAACTTTTTAATTTTAAAAATTCGTCTTGCGAAGCACGGCCATAGAAAAATTCGTCTTGCGAAGCACGGCATAGAAAAATTAGTCTTGCGAGTCACCAGAAAAAATCGCAAAAACGCTTTTGTCTTGCGAGTTTTTCAGTGTGCGAGGCATTCGTCTTGCGAGGCACCACTGTATGAGATATAAATAAAGCATGAGTTACATTGTCTATTAGCGCAATCATATGAATGACTACTGTCCCACTGGATTCAACTGAAGTCCAACTATCCAAGCATCCATCCATCTTGTTGTTTCATTTAACGAAATATGGTTGTATCTCTTGTAGTTAAGGTTTCATTTATGCAAGTCCACCCATCACCATGTCATCACCAATTTCTTCCAGCTTTTGAGCAGCAGCTCAGAGCTGCTGGTTCTTCACCCTGCTCCAAGTTCTGCAGCTTCCAGGCAGCATTAGGCCGCCTAGGGCGGAGCACCCCTCAGGGAGAGATGTCACCCTTCTTTGGCCATCTTCAGCCCTTCCAAGCCCACCTGACTCAGCCTAAGGTGTTTATCTCCACTTTGGAGCAGAGCCGCCATCTTGGGTGGTCCTCATGTGGCAGCCCCTCCTGGCCTGGCACCTGGGGTGGACTGCCCCCACCCCCCACTTGCTACACCAGTAGCACAGAGGATGCAGTCTGGAGTCATCATGTCTAGTTCCTCCTTCAGTTACCATCATTATTTGTTTTCAATAAATACAACAAATATCTAAATATCAAATATATAAATACATTATTTCAGTGTCTCAAACTGTGCGTCGGGGCCCACTAGTTGGATCGCGAGCCAATTTCAGGTGGGTCCCCATTCATTTCAATATTTTACTTTTAATAAATTAGACTTGATGCTGCCATGGTATGTGACTGCATTTGGGGAAATGTTACAGACCTGTACTTCTAACAAGCTACTATGTATATGTTTTTAACAATGATAGAAAATGGAACTTACTCCTGGGTAAGTGTGGATAGGATTGCAGCCTAGAATTGTTAAAAATGTTCCTGCTTGATGATGTCACTTCAGGTCATGACATCACATCTGATGGGTCCTGACAGATTCTCATTCTAAAAAGTGGGTCCCAGTGCTGAATGTGTGAAAGCCACTGCATTATTTAGATAGAATTCTATATGATGAAGACTGAGGGACAGATAAAGATCTTTGTTTGCTTGACTCTCTATTCTTCTCAGCATCCCACATACCTGCAACACAAAGCATTGTAGTTTGTCGTGGCATAAAATGGCTAAGCAATGCTGAATGACTCAGAATGTGGTCATGTCAGGCAATTTCCTTGTGGCAACACCCTTTTTAAAAAACCAGCTACTTAATAGCCAGAATTTCAATGTTGTGCTTCACTTGCTTAACCCACAGACTGAATTGTTGCTGTTGCTTCTGCAGCAATTGAGTCTATGATTGATTTGTCCTGAGGCAGAGTAGCAGAATAATAAAGGGGCATCTAGAAAGGCTTGGAGCAGCCATTTTCAACCATTGTGCCATGGCACACTGGTGTGCTTCAGATGATCTGCAGGTGTGCTGCGGGAGTTTGGGAGAGAATCATCTGTTAATTAGGGCCACTGGGGGATGCAAGCCCCTGTTGTCAGTGTGCTGTGCCTTGTCAATTGTCAAAAAAACTGATTGTGTGCCTTGACCATTTAAGTGCCTTGTCTGTGTGCCATGAGATGAAAAAGGTTGAAAATCATTGGCTTGGAGGAACAGAAACACCTTAGAGGAGACCTTTCCCAACACATTCCCTGTTGGACATTGGTAGATTTGCTCCATTTTTCTTCCAGACTGGACTCACCGCCACCATTTCCAAAATGTCCTTCTGAGACAGTTGGGGCATTTGAAGATATTACATATGAAGGGCTTATTTAGGGAGAGATATTCTCTGGGATATACAGGACTCACATGATGAAGAGGTCCTCATGGATACATAGTGGGGGGAGCGAGGGTTATAATGGTAGTGGGGTTACTAGGATGGCCTTCGGTTTGGGCTTATTGTTGTAATACTGCCTTCATACTTCTCCTCCTTCTCCTCCTGCTCATCATCATCATCATCATAATCTACACATAATTTTCACACAGTCATATTCTTTTTGACTGGATTATGTATATATCCACCTATCGAGTCCTTCCCAAGGGCCTAGATTTTTTGTTCTTATGTTGTTGCATTACAATATCGCCATATTAGATGTGCTGTTCCTAGTAAGGCAGCCTTTTGTAACTGACTGATGGGGCTTGTGCTCATCCCGGTGGTGTTCAAGTGCTTTTCCAGCTGTTTTGGGATAGCATCCAAAGGCCCAAGGCCCAAAGGCCCCTATAATTATTGATATTTTGCTTTCTTGTGCCTATCTCTCAATTTCAATTTGCAGGTCTTTTTACCTGGTGATTTTGTCTAGTTGTTCATCTGCTATTCTACTGTCACCACGTACTGCAATGTCTACTATCCAGACTCTTCTCCTTCTCCATTCTCCTTCGACAGATGAAAGTTATGTCTGGTGTGTTTTGTGGAAGATATTTGTCGGTTTGTATTCTGAAATCCCAGAACCCTTTGACTTCTTTTGTCTCTACTACTTTTTCAATTTTGTGGCTCCACCAGTTGTTACTTGCCCGCAGTTTGTACCTTTTACACACATTCCAGTGAATTATTGTCACAACTCTTGTCATGCCTTTCTTTGTAGTTAGTCTGCACCATCTTCTTGCAGCAGCTGACCAGGTGGTTCACAATTTCATCAGCATCTTTACACAGACAGACATCTGCTGTCCATAAGCCACCTTGACTTTCTTCTGTGACCAAAAACGTACAGTTTTGAAATAACTAACAGCACAATCCTACCTAATTCCCTGCATGATACAGCTGGCGCAAGCCTGCATTGACCGGTGAAGAGGGACTGGGCCTGGGAAGGGGGTTAGGATTCAGTGGGCACTGCTATCGCTGAACCCCTTCCTGGGCACTTTCCTCCCTGCCCCATCACCTCCCCATTCTGCTCACCTACTATACCGTTCTATCCCCCACCTCCCTCCTGACCCCTGCGCAATATTACCAGCAGTGATGGGTGGCCGCTGTCCATTATCATGCAGACCCTGCTGCTTGCTGCTTGTGGTGGTGGCCAGGTAGCACTTGCTAGTGCTACTAAAATTGAGTGTTGGGCGGGTTAGGACAGACAAAAGAAAATATTTCTTTACTCAGCGCGTGGTCAGTCTGTGGAACTCCTTGCCACAGGATGTGGTGCTGGCGTCTAGCCTAGACGCCTTTAAAAGGGGATTGGACGAGTTTCTGGAGGAAAAATCCATTATGGGGTACAAGCCATGATGTGTATGCGCAACCTCCTGATTTTAGGAATGGGTTAAGTCAGAATGCCAGATGTAGGGGAGAGCACCAGGACGAGGTCTCTTGTTATCTGGTGTGCTCCCTGGGGCATTTGGTGGGCCGCTGTGAGATACAGGAAGCTGGACTAGATGGGCCTATGGCCTGATCCAGTGGGGCTGTTCTTATGTTCTTATGTTCTTAGTGCTTTTGAATTTGCAACAACCATAAAGCTGTTTATGCCACTGGACCATGAGTTCTGGTGGTGTAAATGGCCCATAGGATTGGGCCATAGATGAAACAATGGAGCACTGCTTCCAAAATCAATGGTATGGAAACATTAGAAGGGGAATGTACAGTAACCACCTAAGATGGGTTCCACAATTTATAAAATCATATTGTATCAGTAGATTATTATAGTTCTTTGGAAACTGGATGATCAGGAACTGTGCATTGAGCCGTTCAGTAAAGAGCTTAGAAATGTTTCTCTTCTAGAATGCATTGTGTCACAGCAGTACTGTGTCGAGCCCAGGCTGTATTGTTTATACTAAATGAATACAATGTGATAAGCTAAATCGGACATTTACTACTCAGTGAACACCCAACAACATTCAGGATCTAAAGGAAGGGCATTTTTTCTCTGCTAAGTCAACCAATTACATTTGTGGCATTAATTGTCCTGTTTTGAAAGTGTGTTTTGATTTACACTGTCACCTGTTATTCAAGTTAGATCAGGTCAACTGCCTTCCAGGTATTGTCATTCGAACTTGCCCAGGATGTGGCAGCATTGCTTTCAGGGGTGTAACAGCCACAGGGGAAGGACTGTCCCCTCTGAAGTGGATTATGTCTGCCCTTAGCTTGTGTTCTTGCCCCATGCTCCCATTCATTAAACCTAGTTTTAAAAGCCGAAACCATAGCTTCAGAGACTCATACAGCCTCCAGTGGTGGGTCAATGTTTTTCAACTGATGGGGAGGTGAGAGGGATTGTGTCCTAGCCCTGGATCACATGTCATTAGTACACAAACGTATTGATTCAGCCATTGCACCACCCATGTAGAGCCTGAAAAACAGTTTTGGGTGTGCTACTCCACACAGGAACCATCAGGATTGAAATCTGCTTACTATGTGAATGAGTCCAAAAATATGGAGCGTCTCCACAGGACAAGCCCACAGCAGTGGTGATGTAAAGGATGTTAGTTAAGGATTCATTCTGTCTGCTACTGCTTTGCAGTAGGAAAAGGATGGAATTTCAGGGGATGGTGGCCATACCAGCCAAGCTGAACCAATAGGTCAGAGATACTCCTGATCCCTATAAAAGCATCCAGGTCATGCTTCATCACTGATCAGGAAAACCGGTCTGAACCAGTAGTGTAGCCAGAGAGAGTTGGTCCACCCTGGGTGACAGGCCCCGAGGAGTGACAGGCATACCACCTGAGCCCCTGCCAAGCAGAGGCCCATATGGCACCTATCCAAGCTCCAAACAGCCAGAAATATCTGCCCCAGAAGCAATTTGGCAGTGCGTGCAATGATGCCATCATGTGATTGCATCACTGCTGAACCGCTTCTGAGTGCTGCATGTTACTTCCAGTGAATGCAAGGGGGGTTGCATACCACGCAGTGATGACATCCACGCCAGGTAGTGCCCATGCTGGCACGCCACTGGTCTGAAAAATTAGGAGAATGTATCTTGCTGGCTACAGCAGCCTGCCTTTGCTTCTGCTTTACTACACATTCCTGGTAATCAATGAATGTATGTATGTAGACATTCAATATGAATGGAGCTATCTGTGAGCTAGGCAGATTTCAGATGTTGTGGTCTCTGTCTCCATGTGCCCACTCTAATTTCTACAACAACAGTGGATCAGAAAATTACCACCACCATCTCATATATCATAGCAGCTGCTATGCACCAAAAGCCCACTCATAAAGGTGCTGGTATGTACATCTGGTATATGCATCTTCTCAAGGGCTTTTTGACAGAAGCCCCACTCTTCCCACATTCCCACTGCCAAACGTAAAAGGACCACCGAGTTATGAGCAACCCCTTCGTTAACTGAGACTGAGATCATGTCATACAACCCATACTTTGTGAGAGAGACGGAGTGACAAAAACGGTGAGAATTCATTTTTGCAGGAACCCTTCTCCATTACCAATATAAAATTGCCAATTGGATGATGAGAGCCAAAGTAGAAAAAAAACCAAACCAAATTCTTAGACTGTGTTTATTGCTATCCCATGGAGAGGCTGATTGAGGAATTACTTAGAATGAATCACAGACTTGTACACAGAGACATAATGAGAACCCTGTGGTTCAATATGAGGAGAGCTACAAACTATACAAACAACTCATCGGGGCCATGGAAGGTCCTCAGGAGAAAGCAATTCTCAGTAATGCAATGGAAACAAATCCTTGAATTATTCAAGGCCCAATCCGATCCAACTTTCCGGCACTGATGCAGCCACGCCAACTGGATGTGCACTGCTTCCGGGGGGGCAGTCATGGAGGCCTCCTCAAAGTAAGTAAATGTTTGTTCCCTTATCTCAGGGCTGCATTGTGGCTGCATCAGCCCTGGAAAGTTGGATAGTCTTGGGCCTTCAATCATTCAGAAAAAAACAATGTTGTCTGACTGGTAAGTGCCAACAAGGCAACTGCCATCAGGATTTCTGTGACAGGGTTATATTTGTCCTGGACTAGGTTGGCATCTGCTTACCCCAAGCCTTTTATTCTACGCAAGGGACAGAGATATGTCAGGATTGGTAGCCAAGATGGGATAAGCAAGCCTAGAGCAGCTCAATCTGCCGAAGTGATGAGTTGCTCAGAGTGAAGACCCAGGCCAGAAAGCAGCTCCATAGGTGAAAACCTATTGATCTTTTGGACCAACAGATTTTTGGCAAGTTGGCAGTTGCAACACCACCCCCTGGCTGTGAAACTGTCATGAAACAGGGAGCAGATCACCAGCTCCTTGCTTAGGCAACTTGTGGTGTTGCAAAGATTGTGTGGCACTTCTGTGAGTCCCTGAATTGAGACTCCTGATACCTGCAAAGTATGGGGCGGTCTGGACAACTTTGATGGCAATTCTAAAACCGCTTATCTAGGAGCAGCTGACATGGATCTTTCATACACAGTGGAACTTCTCTGAATAAAGCGGCTTGAAGACAGCAAGCTGAGGATACAGTGTTGTATATGTATGGGTGGGCAAGCATTTGACCTGGAGACAATTTTGGCAAAGTGCACCTGTGCTGACTCTTCCTCTTTGCCCATATACATTTGTAATTTTGACAGTATGGAAAGCTAAGCTGTTCGTGAGATTGCATAGAGCGCCCTGTCAATGTAGAGAGCCTGACCTGATGATATTCAAGTCCTGGCCAGCTGAAGAATCCTTCTCCGAAAATTGTACTTTCCACTGAACAGTGCTTTGACCTGGGAAAATGGTTTTGAACACTCTGTTTAGCCACAGAAACAATAGGTGGCCTAATAGTGCAATTAGGCATGTCTTCTCAAATGTAAGTCTCATTGTGTTCAATAAGACTTACTTCCAGGTAAGTGTGTAGAGGATTTCAGCCTTATGGCACAATCCACAAAATTGTCTTGAGTGCAGCAAACATGGAGTAAGGCACCTTGGGAGTTGGCTGGGCTGGCACAGAGGCCCACACCAGCTCCCCCAGGCCAAATCCAGAGAAATATCTCCTTATCCCGAGGTGACCTCCAGCCTCCATCTGACTCGTGCTGAATACAGCACAGGCCACTGTGGCCTGCCTGTTCCAGTGCAGGTTAGGAATGGGCTGCCCATAAATGTAGAGTTCCTCAACTTCAACATGGAAATTATAAAGAGCATTGTTGATACTGCATTAACAAAATGGGGAATGTAAAGAACGCTTTTCCTAAAGAAATATGTTGCCGCATCAGGAGCAGGAATTCCCAATATTGGTATCTTTTGAGGTACAGTAGGACTAGTCCATCAGCAATGTCCATGCAGCAGCCTGCGTGAATAAGACAACTTTGTAGGTACCAGTAGGATTGAGCACACTCAAGTCTCCCCACATCTTACCTCTAATAAGACCTGTCTGTGTGTCACCTTTGCAGTCAGTCTGCTGATAGTGCCCATTTTTAGTGCAATGGAGCCAGCTGACAGCCCAATTCTATCCACACTTTCCTGGGAGTAAGCCCCTTTGACTCTAATGGGGCTTATTTCTGTGTAGACATTCATAGGATTGGGCTGTCATTTGCTACACCAGTGCATCACTCTGAATCAGTACAAATGCAATTTAGAACATAAGAAGAGCCCTGCTGGACCAGGCCCAGTGCCCATCTAGTCCAGCTTCCTGTAGCTCACAGCCGCCCACCAGATGCCTCAGAGTGTACACACAAGACCAAAATACTTGTACCTCGCTGCCACCTCCTTGCATCTAGCATTCTATTTACGCTCACACACACACAAACCCCCAGCAAAGACACCAGACTGCAGTTGGGTTGAACTTGTGCTACTTGATTAGTTGCATGTATTGCATCTCAGCACTCCAGGTGACCCAGCCTGCAAGCTTATCTGATGGGACTTAATACCAGGCTGTAAAAGTGCTATATATAAATTAACAACAGTGCAATTTGACTTCCTAACAATGCACTGTATCCATATATACCTTGAGAGGTTTTTGGTTCAAGCAGACAGCTTATTATTTGGCTTGTTCTACTTTGCACAACTAAAATGTTATCAAGAGCTGTAATAAAGCCTTAGGTTCCATCAAGGGCCCTCAAACTCTGCTTCCTATAGATTCACATGTTTCATTTCAATTGCACACTGGGCCTCCTCATGCAACTCTTTCCACTGTCTTCTTCTGCCACTTGACTGTCGAATTCTTGTGATGCTAATCAGTAGCTCATTTTCTCATCAGTTCCTTTCTTCCGCCTAGCTCCACTTCCATTTTGTGCTTCTGAATCAAGTACACAGTAATGGTTGGTGATCAAACACTATCGATTAATTAAAAAATGTAAACCTGTATAAGTCGTAATTTACAAACCATGACGTACGTGTTACAATGAATGCTCAAAATATAAAGATGGGTAATCATGGAGGAATATTATCAGCGCAACATCCCAAATCTGTTTAGTATGTTCAGTGGAAAATCTGAATGGCATTGTCCTCGTCACTAATGAGGACAATCACTAATTAGCCTCTGGGAGTGGGTTCACTTTACTCCATTTCAATGAGGTTTGCTAAGCCAAAATACTATGTAAGATTTGTAGGTGGCCACATGCTCTCTGGCAGCTTACAAGTAGGGCCAGAAGACAATACCCTGGCCTGCTGGTAGAACTCAATGATAAGACTGCCTTTGGCTATCAATCCTGCATACATGCAGTGAATGTCTGAAAGTCAACCATAACCATGGATGATTGTTCACATTCAGTAGTCTTTTTCCTTCTTAGCAAAGCTGGGTGGGACATTACTATTCCCTTGCAATTGTTGACAGTCGCCAGATTGTGGACACTCACAAATCATATACAAAAGAATGTGCCTTCATCCTTTAAGCTTTGTCCAGCAATGGCATAGCTCAACTGGGTCTTGAGGGGAGTATACTGCTTCCTACAGCATAGTGGCATTTTCCATCATCTCTGCTGGGGGGGGGGGTGACAGCTCTTATCTGAGACAAGTAGCAAATGCCACAAAATAGGCCATCCCGTCCATCCTGTACAGCTCCAAATTGAGCCATTTCTGGGGCCAGGTTGCACATGCAGGGGGAGGGGGTGACAGTGCAAAAATGGAGGGGTGAGACAATGACACAGGAGCATTATCATGCCACCCAGCCTTGGGCATCCTCCAGCACAGGTATGCTATCATTGTCCAGTAGTCTATATAGTCAAATACACCAGTGTTTCTCAAACTGTGGGTCGGGACCCACTAGGTGGGTCACAAGCCAATTTCAGGTGGGTCCCCATTCATTTCAATATTTTATTTTTAATATATAGACGATGCTCCCATGGTATGTGACTGCATTTGGGGAAATATTACAGATCTGTACTTTTAACAGGCTACTGTAGATGCTTTTAACAATGACAGTCAGTGGGACTTACTCCTGGGTAAGTTTAGGTAGAATTGTTCAAAATTTTCCTGCTTGATGATGTCACTTCCAGTCATGACGTCACTTCCAGTGATGACAGATTCTCATTCTAAAAAGTGGGTCCCAGTGCTAAAAGTTTGAGAACCACTGAAATATACCATAGAGAGCTTTGTAAGTGGTAACAAACTTAAGGCTGCAATCCTATTCGCACTTACCTGAGAATAAGTTCCATTGAATACAGTAGGACTTACTTTTGAGTAAACATGTATAAGATTACACTGTTATGAATGAATTTAGTATCTTATGTTAAGTAAGATTCAGCATCTTAGGGGGAGAAATTGTGGCTGATGCCTTATAGTACCTGGTAATGATAGTATTGGTAAACCCTAGGGCAGAGGTTCTCAAACTTTGAGGGAGCTTTACTCCCTCAGTAAGTTCTTGCGGGGGAGGGGCTAGGGCAGTGACGCGACCCCAGGATCACATTGCTAAGGGGGGCAAGGGGGGGTGCTTTGCACTCATGTTATGTAGGCAGGGCTGCAGCAGGCTGCAGGAGGTGCGGGGAGCCCCCTGCCCTTAAAGGGACGGGGGAAGCGTTACACGACCCACCAGTTTGAGAACTACTGCCCTAGGGAATGCAGTCTTTCAGAAGAAGTCAGGGTAAACTAAACTGAATTAAACAGTCGTCGCTAGTACTTGAAGCCAGTACCTCTCTGGATCTGAAGACAGTATATATTTTTGTATTTGGCTTACTATTAAGCATCATGGGAAAAATGGGCAGCTTGTTTACATTGGCAATTCATTATCTTGTTCTTTGTGGGCAATGCTTCCCACAAGTCAACTGGAAATACAGATCATGGCTAAGAATGTAATGTGGCTACAGGAACAAGAGAGAGCTTGAATTATGAGACAAAGTAGTATGGACTCAGCATATCGAAAAGTGGGACTATTTGCCTGATGGTGACCCAAAGGACACGGCTGCCCAAATGCCTCCCTGGTGGAGTGTCGTTCTTGGTTTGTAGAGCTTTAAGAGCATGAGAAGTGATTTAGGACTAACAGTATGTGGTTTTACTTCACATCACTCATGCATTGAGCCATTGTTCCATTTATGAACACTTAGGCATTAACATTAATAATCCATTTATTTGTGATTTATGTTTATATACTGTGCACTTTGTGTCCCTTGAACATATTTTTGCTTTTGCATCCTCTGCAACCAGAGCCAGATTAAGACCTTTAATCTGAAGCTCTGAGCACTGAAAAGATTATGGTGCCCCAATATAGATGTAATTCAAAATAAAAAAATGCTAAATTGGAAAATAAAATGTTATCTTTCAAAATGAAACAAAACTTACAGTAAGCTTCATTTACAGTAAATGTTACAGTTGTTGTTTTTTTTGTTGGCAACCTTCAGTCTCGGAAGACTATGGTATCGCGCTCTGGATGGTGGTTCTGGAACAGCATCTAGTGTGGCTGAAAAGGCCGATTCGGGAGTAACAATCCCTTCCACACTGGGAGCAAGTGCAGTCTGTCCCTGGTCTGTCTCCCTGGCTATGGGCCTTCTTTCTTTGCCTCTTTGCCTCAGACTGTTGGCCAAGTGTCTCTTCAAACTGGGAAAGGCCATGCTGCACAGCCTGCCTCCATGCGGGCCGCTCAGAGGCCAGGGTTTCCCACTTGTTGAGGTCCACTCCTAAGGCCTTCAGATCCCTCTTGCAGATGTCCTTGTATCGCAGCTGTGGTCTACCTGTAGGGCGCTTTCCTTGCACGAGTTCTCCATAGAGGAGATCCTTTGGGATCCGCCCATCATCCATTCTCACGACATGACCAAGTCAATGCAGGCGTCTCTGTTTCAGTAGTGCATACATGCTAGGGATTCCAGCACGTTCCAGGACTGTGTTGTTTGGAACTTTGTTGTTTGGAATTATTATTATTATTATTATTATATTATTATTATTAACTTTGTCCTGCCAGGTGATGCCGAGGATGCGTCGGAGGCAGCATGTGGAATGCATTCAGTTTCCTCTCCTGTTGTGAGCGAAGAGTCCATGACTCGCTGCAGTACAGAAGTGTACTCAGGACGCAAGCTCTGTAGACCTGGATCTTGGTATGTTCCGTCAGCTTCTTGTTGGACCAGACTCTCTTTGTGGGTCTGGAAAACATGGTAGCTGCTTTACCGATGCGTTTGTTTAGCTCGGTATCGAGAGAAAGAGTGTCGGAGATCGTTGAGCCAAGGTACACAAAGTCATGGACAACCTCCAGTTCATGCGCAGAGATTGTAATGCAGGGAGCTGAGTCCACATCCTGAACCATGACCTGTGTTTTCTTCAGGCTGATCGTCAGTCCAAAATCTTGGCAGGCCTTGCTAAAACGATCCATGAGCTGCTGGAGATCTTTGGCAGAGTGGGTAGTGACAGCTGCATCGTCAGCAAAGAGAAAGTCACGCAGACATTTCAGCTGAACTTTGGACTTTGCTCTCAGTCTGGAGAGGTTGAAGAGCTTTCTGTCTGATCTGGTCTGGAGATAGATGCCTTCTGTTGCAGTTCCAAAGGCATGCTTCAGCAGGACAGCGAAGAAAATCCCAAACAAGGTTGGTGCAAGAACACAGCCCTGCTTCACGACGCAGGTATGTAACTTCAATGTTACAGCACTGGTATTACATTGCAAAGATTATTCTAAATCCAATTAAGGGACATTCTGATGCATTCTTGGGTGACTCTGGATGAAAGGAGGGGCCTCCACGTAACTCAGAAGAGGCGGCAGGGAACTCAGAAGACTGCCTGGAGCCCTGGAAATACAGAGGTTTTGTTGTGTTATTGTAGGGGAAGATATCTGGGGCACTTTTGTGGTTCTCCCTTCTGTTTCCAGAATTTTTTTAGTTAACTGGTTCTTTTTGCACCATGGTTCATGGTAAATCCGGCACTGGAAAAAACTCTGTGGTACCCCCCCCCCTTCCCTTGATGCCCTAAGCACCTGCTTCTTTTGCTTAATGGCTAATCCAGGGCTCTCTGCAACCTTTCACAAAAGGAAAAATTGTTCCTCTTTTTCAAGGCAAAAGATCTCTGAAAGAATGTGGCCTGGGTAAAGCAAAATAAGTAAAGAAATATGCTTGCTATTTATAATCCAAATGAATCTGTTTGTTATTGTTGCTAACCTAAGATGATGTAAAAGGAGTGCTGCTGTGTGGTGCCAAGTGAGGAGAGAAACAAGTCCAGGCTTTCCTATAACTAAATGCTAAGGAGGCCTTTGCAACGAACATTGATGGCTAGGAGTTGAACGGTGATGGCCTTTGGTGATGGCCTCTACTAGTTTTGAGAGGGCTCAGAGAGAAAAACTTAGCAGTTTGAACACAGCCAGTGAAGAAAACAGAGGCTTTGCAAACAGCTTGGAAAAAAAGGAACCTGAGAGCATTTCAAAGGCATTCTCATTGCTTTGGGAGGAAGTGATGCCTTTGAAAGGTTAGCTCTGTCTGTGTTCTTGCCTGCTCCCCTACGCTCAACCTGTGTAAAGGCATACCCCCGTATCCAGGATTTCTGAAATTTCGCAGCAGATACGGAAACAGTAGATAAACCCCTGCTAATTGGGTAAGAGGCACTTTTTCACGTGGGTGCTCCTTTTTTAGCAGGGGGAGAGTAACTGGCCCATCTCACCCCAGCAGTGTCTGTTCTGGTGGCTGTCTGCTAGTATTCATTTGCATCTTTTTAGATTGTGAGCCCTTTTGGGACAGGGAGCCATTTAGTTATTTTATTTTTCTCTGTAAACCGCTTTGTGAACTTTTAGTTGAAAAGCGGTATATAAATACTGTTAATAATAATAATAATAATAATAATAATAATAATAATAATAATAATAATAATAATAATAATAATAATAATAATATGGTGGAACCCTATCTCCATCCCCCCCATGTCTGTGAAAGATGTTTAGGTGCTTACCAGGATGAAGCTTCTTTTAAAGGACACTATAAGCATGCAAGCTTATAGTGTGTGCAGGCAGCTAAATGCTTGAAGAAACTAGATCCAATGTTAATAGGAAGCAGGAAATTATCTGTTTCTGTTAATATGCAAGCTTACAGTATGATGAACAAGCAGGCAGCCTGATGCTTGAAGAGACTCATTCAAACGTTAACAGGAAGCAGTTAACTTGTTGCTTCCTGTTAACATTCAATCTAATCTCTTCAAGCATTCAGGTTGCCTGCAGCCTGCCTGCACATCACACTGTAGGCTTGCATACTAATAGAATTCTGTAAAAGAAAGAAACACTTCTCTCCAGTAAGCACCTAAACAACTTTAATGAGCACAGGAAGGGGTCCGTGATCCATGGATATTGGATCTGTGGGTGCAGGGGAATGCCTGTATTTATAAATAAACCAATGTTTAAAACATACTATAAACGGAGGCAATGATTCATTTGCCCTCTCTGCCTTCCATCCAATTCCTCTGCAGCTAGGCCTCCTTTTCTTGTCTTGTTCCCCTTCACCATCCCCAGCTGTAACCTAAGCACATCCACAAGTGCTGATGATCTCATAGAGAGAGAGAGAGAGAGAGAGAGAGAAATTCCTGGGAAAAGTACAACAGCCCTGCAATGCAGGTGAAGTCTGGAAGAGCTGCATGTGAGTGCTGTATAAAAAATGAACAACAACTGAACTTTTAATACACTACTAAACACAGCAAAGTAATTCATTATAAGCACTTAGTCATGGATTGTACCCACAAGCATTTTCAAAATAAAGAAATCCTGGAAGCAGATGATGCAGTAATTTCCTAAATCTGGAAAGGCTCTTGAGACAAACAAGACATTTGACTGTGTTCTGGCCCTTGTCCCTCTCTGACTGATGTCAGTGGGAGTTCAGCCAAATACTTTTAATGGAAGCACGATTGAGGCATTTGACCTCTTTCTCTTTGCAAGCCAAATTAAGTGAACTAAGTAAAGCTGAAAATTAGCATAGTTTAAATCTAGAATAGGAAATTGCATTGTCTTTCTAGCTGCCTGTCTGACAGAGAATTCTAGGCAATATCCTGGAGTCTGGAGATCCATGAGGTAAACCGCTGAAAAAGGTCAGTATTTGGGGTTTTAATGGAATGTATATCACTTATATCCCACACCATTGGTAGTAGCAATTTTTTAAATAAATCAAAATCTGGTGAATGTAGAATTCTTTAATTGGAAGTGATCAGGAGAGACCTTGCACGGCAGTACTAAGTGTGGCACCTCAGGGCCACCATCAAGGATTGGCATAATTGGGCAGCTGCTTAGGGCCCAACTGTCTCAGAAGTCACATCTATGCCTGGATTTTCAGGCACTGGTGGCCGAGCAGTAGAGGCAGAGAGAGCAGAGCAACTCTCCTGGGGTTCCCCTGATTGACAGTTTGCCAAGAGCCCCCTGAAACTGGATTGGTGCCCCCTGAAACTGAAATTGGTGGCAACCACTCATTCCCCCTTAACATGTCGTTTGGGCCTCATTGGGTACATGCTGAGGTACATAGTTGTGAACCAGGAAACAACAGCCAGTTTTCTAGCACTTGTACATTGAGCAAAAAGTCATGTGTGCAATCATTACACATGATGATCTGCACATCTTTTTGATCTTTTCCTGCAAAGAAATGCTTTTTATGTCAGAAAATCATAATGTCTGGAACATCCAGTCAACGATCCAGGAATTGAACCCATGCCCAGAATCTTCCACTGAATCTTCCACAATGGGAAGACATTGACCTGTTCCTTCTTATTTCAGCTCTGATTATTCAGGAGCCTGTCCCAATCCTTCTTGAGTCTAGCATTAATAGAACCAAGGATTTATTATGAAGAGAAGGAACTATCTCAAATTCATTCTCCCTCTCACTCTTGTAACTAGATGGGGAGCGGGGCACTAAGTTTTGCGTGGAGCCTCCCTGCAGCGTGCAAGCAGCCCCTCCCCTTCCCCTTGGGAGCCATTTGCCCCGTTTCCCCCACCCACCCAAATGGCTCCAAAGGGAATGGGAGGAGCCACTTGCACACTGGGGGGGAGGCTCCCTGCAAAACTTAGTACCCTGCCCCCCCTCTAGCTACGCCAATGCTGCCTGTACACCCAGGAATTTCGTTAGTGTTTGGAACTGTGTTAGTGTTTTACTGCAATACTAAGATTTATCTGGTCCTGATCAATGTGGGTGGCTCATGCCATCATAATCACCAAGGGCTGCATTCTTTGGTGTAATTATCATTGCACTTGTTCAGTACCTCTTTCCAAGCATGACATAATGCTGCTGTCATCAACATAATCTTTGAACCTCTAAGCAAGAACTTGTCATGGACTAGTATGCCAATATAAATGAAAGCAGGACCTTGGGAAGAAATGAAAGCCAAGAATAGCTGGCAAGCAACCCTGGCCGTAACGGTATAACATACCATGCCCAGGAATGCTCCAGTTCCCTTTTCCAGTTGGCAGGAATTTAGTGTGCTATAAATACATTCCAGATGAAAGAAAAGAAGAAAATACATAGGATCATCCCATTTTTATTCATGGTTGCAATTTCACTGATTTACCCTGTAATTATCTATACTGTACTGTTAACATGCTGTAGGAGTAGTTTTAGAACTTCCTACGCTTAGGGCATGCTTTCCACATTGACGTGTCAGCTAAGAAACCCCTGAGTGTCTACCACAGGACCTCTGCACATTGCAAAGGTTCCTGAGGCATATTTTAGGGGCACCTTTTCAGTATTTGTAGAATACTGACACCCCCCCCAATTAGACCTCACCTCAAATCTGGTGCCAGGTTGCTATGACCCTGGGGCAAGGCCCTGTACTTGGCTCTCCATGGTTCTCCCATCTGTTCCCCTGGTAGTACATTGGATGCTACCTCCCAACCAGAACTGAGGGTCCAGGGGTTGACCTGGTCAAGGTGGGTTGTCTGATGAACATGGGCTCTCGGACAAAGCCCAAACTGTTTGACCCCTGATGCTACCTCTACTTCACCTTCACCTTGCATGAACTAAGAAGCCCACTAGAACATACTCACAGGTAAAAATTGATAGCAGCGAGCACCATGTTCTTTTTTGGAAGCCTGTCATCCATTACAGATCTTCTAATTCAGGCAAATGGGCTTCCAAGGAACACAGCAGCCATCATGTCATGTTCGGATCCACAGATAAAGTGAAGGAAAAGTACTGGCCTGTTAAAGATATATGGAATACTGTACTGAGCTGGATCACCCTAAAATCAGTGGAAAATAGCTTTAGTTACTATTACTGCAATATCGACAGATCTTGAGATGCAATTAAGCCATATATGCCCAACTTTGCATATATGCAACAGGGACCAAATGTATACACCTGTGAGCCTGGCAAAAATGGGTTAATTCAGCATAAAATTGTTTTATTGGCTGCCACAATGCCTTCATAGCGAGGAGTTCACCAAAGCATTCAGTTGTTGGCATTGTAATGTACCTGAAACATCATTTAGGCACATGCTGTGGTCTTGTATAGTGATACAATGATTTTGGGGAAAGGTTATTAGCACTATTAACATTGTACAACAAGAAGCACTGGCATTTGTGGACACTTGTGTTATTTTGAATTATCTGCCTATTTCATGAAAGTTATTTGCAGAAGAGCTGAAGTGGTCTCTTTGTGCCCTTCCTATAACCAAAAGACTCATACTGAAGCATTGGAATGCTAAGTGTCCCTCCCCCGTCCCTGTCCCCACTATTCTTCAGTGGAATGAGGACCTTTCAACTTTATGATCATCTGAATATATGGCTTTTATAAGGCAATTAATGGATATATTTTTGGACACTTGGAAGCCTTTTCTAAAAAAGAAATTTATGCATAGATTGCTCATTAATATCTTTTCTATGATTACTTATTGATAGGTTTTGTAATCTATATATATTTTATGCATATTATGTATGCATTTCCCCCCTTTCATTTTCATTTGATTTGCTATTATTATGTTCTAGTTTTTGATTTTCTTTTCTCTAATAAAGGAGATGAAAAAATGAAATACACCATCTTTTGCTGCTGATCTCTTCTTGATTTTAATATATACTTCTAACATTTCATGGGTTTTTTTTTCTTCAAGACTATTTGTGTTTTATTATTTATGTTGTAAGATGGTTTGAAATACTTTTTTCCTGAATCTGAGATATAAATTTCAAAAATATAACCAAATAAATTATGAGTACTTTTCATGGATAATTTCTTTGAAACCCTGCAACTTTTCCTGAAATTCCTACTGTAGCTGCTTTGATATGGAAATGCTGATTATTATTTTAAGCCAAACACAACCTCACCACCACCGAAACATTTGTTCTGGAACGCTGCCTTTGTTTAAAAAAAATAAAGCATTGAAAGAAAGATTTCAATCTTTTCCTGCAAACCCCAAACATCTTTTTGAAATGATGAAGTCAAAAATCCACTGCTTAAATGCCCGATCTCGTTTGATCTTGGAAGCTAAGCAGGGTCAGGCCTGGTTAGTACTTGGATGGGAGACCGCCTGGGAATACCGGGTGCTGTAGGCTTATACCATAGTCTTTCGAGACTGAAGGTTGCCAACCAACCCTCAGTTATGTGTCTCCATCAAACATCAAAAGCAGGGAAGGCTCTAAGCATCTTGTTGATTCAATTTTTTTTCCACACGTAGGATACCTGAAATGTTCTATAAATGCTAGACATTACAATTTAGGAGCACCTGGAAAAAAATGGTACAACTTACATTCCAATCCTATCCTCGTCCTCCCCTCCTTGCCGAAGCAGCAACACCAAAATGGCTACCACTACATCCTGCAGGGGAAGGCTGTCATGGAGGTCTCCTCTGATTAAGGGGACATCCATTCCCTTACCCAGAGGAAAGCCTCTGCAGTACAGAAGGGTCTACTCAGACTTGCACTACCAAAATTTCTTGCGCAGGTCTGTGTGGACCTGAGCCACAGGATCAGGTCCAGGAAGAGGACTAGGATTTGGCAGTTCACTGCCGCTGAACTCACCCCCTTCCTGGACCAAATCCACTATTCCGCTGCCCTGTTCCACCCTCCGCCTGCCCAATCTCCACCTTGTCCCACCCTCCCCTGCCACATTCCACCTCCCCCACCCCATTCCACCTCCTCTGCAATCCTACCTGTCTCGGCAGGTCTGGGAGAATCCTTTGTCCCATGTGGGAAAGCACCCTGTTGGAGTATTTCTTATGACTGCTGTAAGGCAGTTAAAGTTTTAAAGATACTAATTACTGGTTTATAGATTTCAACAACCTATTCAACAGATTCACATGATCCTAAAATTACAGCAAAGCAAGCCTCTGACTTTCATCACATGGTGGCACTAGTTTAAACTCACAAAGTTTCCCCTTGACTCTGGCTGAGCCACTTTTGGCCGCTATCCTTTGCTGGATACAGCACAAGCCTCCTGGCTTGCCTGTTCCAGCACAGGATAGGATTGCGCCCTTGGTGACATTCTTGAAATAAGCCTGAGAAAAAGGCAAAAAAAAATGAATTATTTTTTTTGGGGGGGGGGGGGTCAAAGACCAAGATTTGTAATCAGCCAAAGGTAGCATTACCTTGGTGAAATACAAAAACAAAATGAAATATAAATATGGTGTATATTTTATTTCTAACGATGGATGGATGGATGGGCAGTATAAATATCCTGTTTTATGTGGATGCATTTTAAGGTATGGATGTCACAAGTGGCATAGATGGTGAGATTTTGTGCACTCCTGGACAGGAGCTGGAGACTCTGTGGACTCCTCTGGTAAATATTCTATATTAACCTGTCTTTCACTGTTATTCATTGCTGCCTGTTCTCTACCCTGATAAACGAAAGGTGAAACAAGACCCAGGCAAGAGGTTTTCCCACAGCATAGGGGACTTCCATATATCTGATAATACACACTGAAAGTAGCACTGTCTAATACTAATGTCTGAGCTGGACTGATGGTGCAGTTGCCAAAAAGGCTAACACCACCTGCGCATGCTACAGCATACATCTTAGGTTCACCAGGAGTATTAGAGATTCATGCTCTACTGTGGACAGAAGACATTATCTCCAGAAAGCAGTGGTAGCTTTCCAAGGGGGTCCTGAATATCTCGTAGAGCTGACAGAATGAAATGAAGCTATTAATAGCCAAAAAGGAAGGAGTAAATGTAGTCATGACGGCATTTTCTTCTAATTAATTACTGTACAATATGTGCCTTATATTCAACCAGTTGGACTCCAGACCATCCATCACACAGTTGCTTGGATTTTTTTTTAGTGTTAATTAATGTGTTGAACTGGGAGGATTTGTTCCTCCCTGACATTGCTAATTAAGAATAGCAATGGGGCTGAAGGGAGTACTGGTACTTGGCATTGTGTAGCAGTTTTATATTCTCTGTGCAATTAAAACTGATCTCTTGGTGCAATCATTTTTAGCTTCGCTAAGTCAGAAATTTATTTGCTCAGCTATCAGGATGGCGACTGGAAACCAAGGCTACATTTAGCACCCACTCCACATGTTCACTTCGTGGCACTAGGAGCCCCATGAGTTTAAGGCACATTTGCACCTGGAGAACCTGGTGGCAGCATCTGCTACAAGTGCATTCACCCCATTTCTGCCAGTGCACTAACCAAGACCATTTGTGAGCTGTTCGGACTTGGCCACGGTTATCCATGCTTTAGTAACTTCAAAACCAAACTACCATAACATGCTCTACATGGGCCTACCTTCTAAAACAGTTCAGTAACTGCAGTTCGTGCAAAATGTGGCAGCTCGGACAGTTACGGGAGCTAGACGTTATGACTCTGCTGGACCATTGCTTCAGTGGTAACGCTCAAGGTGCTAACCTTTAACGTCCTCATGACTTGGGTCTAGGCTATCTGAAAGACCGCCTCCTTCCATGCATTCCAGCCTGTCCTCTTAGATCAGGGGTGCTCAATAGGTGGATCACGATCTACCGGTAGATCGCGAGGCAAAATGAGTAGATTGCGGAGTGCCGACCCCCCCTTCAGGTGCCTCTGGGAGGAAACGCTGGGAGTAAGGCCCATTGTAATCAATGGGGCTTACTCCCAGGTAAGTGTGGCTAGGATTGCAGCCTCACAGCCTAATCCTAGGCATGTCTACTCAGGAGTAAGTCCTGTTATACTCAGTGGGGCTCAAGGTACACCAACATACATTGTACACATAAATGTTATGATGGCGCAAACATTGTAAAAAAAACTCTGGTAGATCTCCGGGCCTTGCTGGGTTTCAAAGTAGCTCTCGAGCCAAAAAAGTGTGAGCACCCCTGTCTTAGATCATCTGAAGGGCCTCCTCTACAAATGCCACCTCCGTCCCAAGTGAGAGGGGTGGCAGCTTGGGGACAAGCCCGCTCTGTAGTGGTGCCACAATTATGGAATTTCCTTCCAGGGAAATTGAGAACTACTCCCTCCCTCATGGCTTTTTGGTGAGGGCTCAAAACATCCTTTTTTCTGGCATGTAGTTGCTGAATAGATATTGGTCCTCTGTGCCTCTGAAATACTGCTGCACCTTGATTGGCTCCTGGACTAATTTGTTCCCCAACAGCTCGTGTTACATCTTGCTTTGTTTCTGTGTTTGTTTCACTGTTTAATTTTAAAATAAATGTTTTAAATGCTTCTTATCTGTTATGATACTTTATTATGGAACATTGTAAGCCACATTGGACATTTCCTTCGGCATAGGAAAGGCAGGATATGAACTTCTCTAATAATAATAACTAACATGACATCAAAAATCTCTGTAGATTAATGTCAAAGATAGTGGTTTTGGACTGCAGAAGACTTAGGGCACAATCCTAACTTGCACATGAAACAGGCAGGCCAGTGGACTTGTGCTGCATCCAGTACAAGTTTGGGGCCAAAAGCAGCGCAGTCCAAGACAAAGGGAAACCTTTCCCCTTACCCTGTGTCGTGCTCCAGTGGTCCCAATGGGTCTACTCATATTTGCACCACCTTCACGACACCTCAGGCATGATTTTTATATCCTGCTTTTTAACCCACGAGTACAACAGGAGTTCCAGTGGACTAGCAAGACTAGCAAGGCTGCTAGTTTCAATACAGAACAGGGCTCCTTTGCCTCTAATAGTTGTTCAGGGGAGATCATTTCAGCACACCTGGTTTTAACCATAACTACAAATTGCTGGAGGGTGAAAATTCATCTTTACAAATTCTTCCTTTTCTGCAACTGCCATGAGCACATTAACCTGTTTCCAGGCTGAACCTAGCAGTTCTGGATGGACATGGGACTGAGCAGAAGCAAAGCCTTCCCCCACCCTCCGAAGGAGATGAGGTTGAGAGAGAGACAAACACTTCTTTACAGAACCTTGCACCGGTGCTTACAGAAACCTATGCGTCAAACTTACGGATTGCATTTACATACATGGACCCTACAATATGTACACTAAGTTCACTTGCAATCTGCATTTGCAAACTTTGCCTCTTTCTTCCCTCTTTCACCCCTTTTGCATCACTTTCTCTTTACTGTCTTAAAAAAAATGCATGTTCCTTTCAGTGCAGACCTGCCCTTTGGAATATGAAGCACAGAGACTGCACTGCATTAAAAAAGCCATAAAATGTTGTTCATCTGTGCTCTAGTTTACAATCCTCCGTATCTTGACTTGGGAGCCCAACCTCAGATTTCTAATCACCAAACCCTTTTCTGCTATGTGTTTTTATGGAGGTCCTTCCCGAGACATTGGCTTTTGCTCTGTTTTCAAGAATGAGCACCATCTCTCTCTCTCTCTCTCTCTCTCTCTCTCTCTCTCTCTCTCTCTCTCTCCTGGCTTCCTTCTGCTAGTTAGACCATTGGTTGGACTCCTACTTCTCAGCTGACCAAATTAGACGTTATCCTAAATGCATAAGGTGGCTGGTGTGTTGCTGGTTTTTTGTTGTTTTTTGTGTGTGTGTGTGTGTGTGTGTGTGTGTGTGTGTGTTTTACAGAAAACAGTGGCTTGGGGTGGTGTGAAAAGGAACAGAACTGTGAATGGGAGGATGTTGGGACTTTGCTCCCACCACAATTTCTCTCCCAACCACACCTCCCTGTGCACAACTTTAAAGAAAAAACTAAAGTGGCATGTGGGGGATCATGATCAGGAGCAAAAATGTAGCAGGGGCAAAATTCTAAAGCCCCCCCCCCACATGGTTTTTGCTCTCTTTCGGGTGCCCCCCTCCACCACAATCGCACTACTAGGCCACGTTACATACTTAGGAAAACTTGTAATTTGGCCATTAGTGCCCAGCCTAACATGATATCAACAGATTTTTGTCTATTTAAACATGGAACCAGTCCTCAAAGTGCAGTGGGAAGCAATCACACCTTTTTCTCAAGCAGATCTAAAATCTAAACTGATGCAGTTGAGTCAGACTTAATTTGAAATGAAACCCCCTCTTGGTTTTTTCCCCCCACCCTTTTTTCTTCAATTTTTTTTTTACCATTTCATGAAACTACCCCAACCACGTACAGGAGGAGAGGTTCTGATGTTGACAGAAAAATGGCAAGTGAGTGAGAACTAAACCTTCTCTTGTTCCTGTTACCTCCCCACAGCCTCTGTCCCCATGAGCATTTTTTCCCTGTTGAAGTCACTTCTGGTGTCCCAGCTCAGTGGAAGAGAAAAGGACTCAGGAAGTAAATTACTGCCTGAGCAGAGGGGAATGTTCTGCATCATTCATCCCACTGTTGTTAAAATGTCGTTCACTCACTATTTCAATATTCTTGTGGAAGTTCCATAGTCAAAATCACAGAACTCGCCTCCATGACAACTAGTTTTGCCAAAAATCCCTCTTTTCATTTGAAATTCTATTTTACAACCTCCTTGCCCAGTTTTGCCATATCCCCACCCCTTCCCCACCCGCATCGCTGCCTTACCTGCTCCAGCAGGTGCAGCAGGAACCAGTGGTAGCATTACAGCAATGCTACCTGTTGCAGTACCATGCACAAAATGGATGCCAACAGGACACTGTGCATGCTGTTGCAGCCATTTACAACGGCGGAAGTGCTTTCCACTGTTGAAATGCACTCCAGCCAGCAGCCCAAATCTCAATAGTGTGAGAGAAAAGTGGCCAGCGATTACTCCCTTGTCTGCCCTCCAGCTCCTCCATCAGACATGCTCCTTGTAGCACCAGCCGGTCATCATTTTTTCACTGGCACTCACATGGGAAATTGTAATGAATCTTCCACACTGCAGACAAATTCTTGCCCCACTGCATCGATGACTCTAGTGGCTTACAGTCCTATGCAATCCTTCCATACTGCAGAAAAAGTCCTGTCTCACCAAAGAGCATGTAAGAACATGATGGGGCTGCTGGTGAGTCACGAGAGGTGGCAGGTGGGCTCACACACCATCAGTTGTGCACACTGGTGTGTGTGTGCGTGTGAACACTGGTGTGCACTGGCAGGGGCAGGAGATGAGCAGCAGAATTTGGTGGTGAGTTCAAGCGGTAACTTGCCATGGATCTCCCCACCATAGGAGTACTAATCTTCCCAAGGACCAATTGTTCTCTTAGGTCCTTTGTCTAGCAATTGTAATCCCACAAACATTTCACAAAGCAAGGCGAGCTTTAACCAGGGATCTTCTTATCTGGTTTGCACCATGGATTCTAAATGCAGTACTGAAAAAAGACAGGCCAGAGTGGAGCAAAGAGGGGCAAAGTACACCTCCTGTTCCAACTCCACACAGGTCAGAGAGCAATGGGTGAGGCACACTGCCCCACTACCTCATGATAAAAGCTGCAAAATGCTGTGGAATTCATGAGTGCATTGATGGGGTACGTGAGTAAGGGACAAGAAAGAATGTCAAAAACAGAGAACTGATCCTCAATACAAGAAGCAATGCATTGCTGAAAATGTTGTTGTGTGTGTTGCAGAATGTATAGGACTGTAGGCAGGGGGACCAGGCATTTGTCTGCAAGGTGGCTGAGATACACAGTTCACTATCTGTGCATCATATTGGAAAGAGCCACGCAGGACTCCCTCCTCTTCTTCTCGTCCTTATGAGTGAAGTGTCTGGCCCTCCCCTTTCTCCCTGTCTCGTTTACTGGTCTGTCATTCACATTAATTGGAGCTCTTCCTTGGCCTTTTTTGTGCTTCTGTATTCCCTTTGGCAATGCTGGGCCAGCAGCTCAACACACACATCACTAAAAAGAGCTGAAGGCTACTTTGCAGTCTGCAGTGACTGTGCTTGTTGCAACATGCAGAGCGATGAAGAGAGAAACGAGGGGACATCAGATTTCTTCCACAATCCAGGCTTTCATTTTCAAGTTGATTTTTTAGTCATAGAATGCTTTATCTTCATGATAGTAGTAGCCTCTGGAAAAAGATTGCCATCAACTACTGTTTTAAATCCTAGGGCAAGTGAATTGGCCAATCACAACTTCCTATGCACACAGGATTCAGTTCTGAGTAAGCATGTATAGGGCTGGGATGCATGGCTGAATTGCGTTTCACTTCCACCTCACAGAAATCTAGTGCTCTCTCCTCCTCCATCTCAATAGTGTGTACTACAGTAGTTTTCATATTATCTAACTTCAAAGGAACGTTTTTCACATTGATTTGTCTGCTTTCCAACACTGACATAAGGGCAATGCAGCTTTGAGGTAAGGGAACAAACATTCCCTTACTTTTAGGGGGCCTCCATGAGTGACACCCAACTGCAGGATGCAGCACACGCCCCCTTGACACCACTATGAGTTGGCATCTTTCAGTCTCAGAAGACTATGGTATCGCGCTCTGAACTGTGGTTCTGGAACAGAGTGTCCTCTCCAGTGCACGAAGCCTGGGTAAAGTAGATATGGAGGATAGACTGTTTCCCATGCAGCAAATCCCCCCTCTCCACGTCGCTGAAATGGTCCAATGGAAAGGCAGAAGCCAATATGGTTGGTTCCAGCGGCATCGCAGGAGTTGCCAGAACGTGACTGTGTTCAGCCATGAACTGCCTCAAGGACTCTGTGAGGTTGACTCCTGAAGCCTCTTCCATAACTGGATGTAGCCACAAGGCAGTGGAGGTTTGGGATCAGAGTTTTCCTTCTCTCAGATGAGCTGCCTTCCCAGGCTGACGAGTCCCATCTACCCGGTGGCTGTTTAGTCACCTCTTACGACAAGTACAGCCAAACTGAGGGCCTATTCTTATCCCCACCTCCCAGTGCTGGAAAGCACTGACATAAGGGGTTAGGATTGTGCTCTTAGTAACCTGAGAATATATTAGTATTATATTAGAATAACCTTAGAATATTTATTAGAATATATATTAGAATAACCTTAGTAACCTGAGAATACACTTCTGAGAATATATTCCAGAATCTCCTACGCTGTGCATTACAGGAAAAAGTGAGCAATGGTGGACAACCTGTCTTCGGTGGAACAATGAACAGAACACCATTTATGAAGTCTGCAGTGAGATGAACTATAATCTGAACAGGATGCTTGGCAATATGAAACAGTGTTCTCTGCTATGAAAAGTCCTGATTCTCCTTTTTTCATCTATTTTTCACCTGGTTTGGATCTTTCTAGTGTTGCCAACATTGCTCTCTCACACACACACACACGCACCATGCGCGCGCACACTCCTGGCACCACATGAGCTTACCTAACTGTTACTGTTTTACTTCCTTTGCTCAGGAGAAAGAAGGTCTCTAGGCTGCCCCTTTTCCACTATGGGTAGATTTTAAGGAAACCCCTGGAATTTGGGGGCTCCCTGTTCTCTTAGGGAAGGTTTTCTCAAGGCAGCCTCCTGTCTGGCTCTCTAGCTTTGGGTGGTGGCAATAAAAATGACCATTTCCTAGTTTATTTCCAGTTTACCCACTAAAAAGTGTCAAGCAGGGAAATAGGTGCTTGTTGCTAACCCCTCGGCACAGCACCTGTCTTGCTCTCCATCTTCCGTTACATCTGCACTTTTCATTTTTCAAAGATATACACCATCTGCCTTTTACCCCAGACTTTTATCATCCTCACCTTTTGGGATTTTTCTCCTTGGCTATGCACACATTACTTTTCACTCCACAACAGTTATAATGGTGAAATCACAGACACCTATATCTAAAGTTAGGATATAGGGGCTTGCAGAAGATATTCATTTCCTCATCACTTCATACATGACATTTCCTAATAATGCTAACAGCGGCATACTGCAATGTGCTCAGCAACTCACTCCCACATGGGATCACAGCAAAATAGACACATGCATGGCCTTCATATATTATGGTGAGGTACATTTTTCCCATAAGTTATCATCATTTAAAAAAAAAAATAGAAGAAGAAGTCATGTGTGAAGCAGATTTGTTTTATCTCTACTTCTGCTCACCACTTCCAACAAGAGGCATTGCATTCTTTCCAGGCCTGAGACAAGATGCCCATGTGATGATGTCATCAATGCCTTAGACAGTCAAGCCCTTCTTTTCCTGTTCCTTCTTTGGAAACTGTCCAGCTTCATCACATGACTCAGAGCTTGTTCCATAAATATTTGGAAGTAGGTGGAAGCCAAGAGCAAGTACAACAAAGCAAAACAGAAATCTTGGGAAAAGACTGCTGGCTTGGGCTTTTCTCTCATCACTCCACGAGAGAAAGCAAAAACTTACTGCTATGAAAACAAAAAATAAAAATCATCTGTGTATATAGCAATACCTGCCAGAGTGTTGTCTATGGAATTAGTCCTGGTTCTTGGAATTAGACTGATCTCAACCTCGATTGCTAATAAATATTGCCAACACACATTGCGAACACCAACTCCAATCCCATATTTCCTAACATGCATGTCATTCTGACCATTTTGTTGGATTTCCGAGCTGTTTGGACTGAATCATGAACCAAGGGTAAAACTGAATTCTTGCAATGTTTTGTCGCCAAGGTTACCAGATGTCCTAGACTTTGGATACCCCTTGATAAAACATATGCTCCTTTTTCCACAAGAGTCTGCTGCAGAACATAACAGATGTTTCTAATTAGACAACTCTACAGGACCACAGGACACTCTCCATGGGTTCTCCACATCCTTTGTCACATCAGTCCTAAATTCAGTTGCATAGAAAGTGTGTTGTTTTGTTGTGGTTGTTGGATGCATTGATTTCAATAGACTTCATGTGTAAGAGACTGTACTCAAGACTGTACAACTAAATGCCTCAATCCAACAATACTTATTTACACAAACTTTCTCTAAAGAAAGCTCTAGCCAACCTTCCTTGCTAGGTGGGACAGTCAATGCGTGGGCTTCAAATACATGAATGGAAAATCAGAGACGCCCTCAGAACCAGTTCCTGGGTATTCTTCTCCTCATGAGTGTCTGCATGAGGGTGATTTGTATTGTTTGTGAAGATCCCAGTGAACCATAGCTGCAACTCTGTCATAACTTTGTTTATCATCAGTTTATGTGATCTTGCTGTAGGTACTGACCAAATAGTTGACCGTTTCATCTTTCTTCTTACAATGTCGACATTTGCTGTTGTTGCTCATCTTCTGAATCTTTGATATTGTTTATTTCAAGTGCGGGTTCCTATGCAGCTAGCATGAGAGCTTCCATTGCTTTCTTCAAATGACCAATCTGAAGCCACTTCCTGGTATTTTCTCTATCATATCAAAATATGTCTTTCATATATTGTCCATGAAGTGTTGTCCTTTCCAGTTTTCTAAGCATGTTTGAACCTCCACCTTTTTGTTGTCTACTTTCTGTCACTTTCAATAGGTTAGTTTTAATAGTTTCAATAGTCTTTCTTTGCCATTCTTGAAGTAAGCATTCAGTGTTCATTCTTCTTCCTGGATTGCTTGTTTAGCTTGCAAAAGATGCCTTTCGCCTTGTAGGTAAAGTCTATGAACATCACTTCTAGGGTGTAATGCTTTGTCATGATCTTCCAGGTCTTTCAGTTGATTGCTTCCAGTTTTGCCTGTGTCTAATCAATAATGACAGTAGTATAGCATAGAACTGGGACAGACCAAGTATTAATTGCTCAAATTGTGTTACTACCATTCAACTTTGTTCATCAAATCTTTTTTTTTTTGTAACATTCACTTTTATGTTTTTTAACTTGGCCATTCTTGATGTTATCTGCATCCAAAATTCCAAGATCTTTGTACAGCTCTTCAAAGCCAAGTCATCTGATATTATTTCTTGTTATCCTCTTGATGAGTGATTTTTTTTCCCCTGATCAGTGCTAGTCCAGCACATCACCAAGCCCAAATTCAGTGGCAATTGGAATTCTTGCCATTAATGCCAAATATGTCATTATTGAATGTTTGAACTGTATTTAATAAAGCTCTGATAATGACTTTCCATATAATTACAAATCATATATGGTAAGTGTAATATGATTGGGCCTGTTTTTGACAGTATCCAAGGCCTATGCATGGCAGTGGAGGGAGGGCTGGCCATTCCAGGGGAAGGAGAGACCATCATAGACAGATTGTCCCAGTTTCCAACCTTCCTTCCAGCTCTCTGATGACTGGGGGCCTTTGCAGTAGTGCCCTGGGTCTGAAACTGCTGCTTCTAAATGCCAGATCAGTAAATAATAAAACCTGTCTCATCCAGGATTTAATCCTGGATGAGGCCGCTGCTCTGGCATGTATCACGGAGACCTGGTTGGATATAATGGGAAGAGTGAACCTTTCCCAGCTTTGTCCACTGGGTTTCCGGGTACTGCAGCAGCCAAGACTACAGGGATGGGGAGGGGGGGGTCACGATAGTCTATCGGGATTCCATCTCCCTTGCCAGGATCCCTGTCTGGCAATTCACTGGGTTTGAGTGTCTGTATGTCACATTGGAAGGGCGGGACAGGATTGGGATTCTGTTGGTGTACCGTCCGCCTTGCTGCCCAACGGTCTCCCTGCCTGAGCTGACTGGGTTGATCTCGAACATTGCATTGGCGGCCCCCCGCCTATTGGTGCTGGGGGACTTCAATGTGCACGCCGAGGCCCCAGAGATAGGCGCAGCTCAGGATTTCATGGCCGCCATGGCAACCATGGGCCTGTCACAAAGGATCTCTGCCCCAACCCATGAGGCTGGACACATTCTAGACCTGGTGTTTGTGTCTGGGCAAAGGGATGGTGATCTGGATGTGGAGGAGATCAACATCACTCCGTTGTCATGGACAGATCACTTCCTGGAAAGGTTTAGACTTGTTGCATCCTCCTGTCTCCGCAGAGGCGGAGGACCTTATTGTATGGTTCACCCCCGGAGACTGATGATCCAAATGGTTTCCTGAGGGCTCTGGGGGATTTTCCTGCTGCTAAGGCCAGTGACTCATCTGAGGCTCTGGTTGATCTCTGGAATACGGAAATGGCCAGGGCTGTGGATGAGATTGCTCCTGAGCGGCACCTACCAGCCAGCAGTCAAAGTGGCTCCTTGGTTTACCAAGGAGCTTTGAATGATGAAGTGGCAGGGTAGGCGTCTTGAGCGACGGTGGAGGAAGACTCATGACAGATCCGACCAGACACAGGTTAGGGCCCATTACAGGGCCTACTCTGTGGCGATGGTGGCAGCGAAGCACTCCTTCTTCTCTGCCACTATCACGTCTGCACAAAGCCGGCCAGCGGAACTGTTCCATGTGGTGCGGGGTCTCCTCCATCAGACCCCACCAGTGGATCAGGAGGACCACACAGAGGTCCGCTGTAACACCTTTGCCAGGCACTTTGCGGATAAAATTGCTTGGATTCGCCGCGACTTGGACTCCACATTGGAAATGTCTGGTGATGCCCCCATGGCATCTGTTGGTCCTGGGTTGTGGGATTCTTTTCAGCTTGTGGAACCTGAGGATGTGGACAGGATCCTTTGATGTATTTTAATGTATTTTATTATTTTTAAATGTTGTTAGCCGCTTTGGGTGCCCTTTGGGGAGAAAGGCAGATTACAAATCAAAAAAATAATAAAATAATAAATAATATGTAGTTATTATAAGTGTTATTAGTTCAGGGACAAAGAGCAGTTGTGATAGTAAATCTCCTTGAAATATTCCTCTCTTGATCTAGACTGTTCCCATTTCTTCTCCATTCTCTATCAGTCTGGTGTTCCATCTGTTCATTGCAGCCTTAATTAGTTTTGTTAGGTTTTTAATGATGCCAATCATTTCTAAACTTTTCAAGATCCAAGCCTGAGAGAGTCAGAAGCTTTTTTGTAATCCATTTAAGCTGGTTTTCCACCATTTACAATTTTGTTGGAGCATCTTATCAATTAGAAGCTGATCTTTTGTTCCACATGATTTGCGATTCCTTTTTGTTCAGCTGGTAGGATAGCATTGAGTTGCAAATATTTTTGAATCAAATCAGGATTAATTCCTGTCATTACAGTGGGTATCCATGGGCAATATCCATGGGTGCTTCTGGGTATCCATGGGTGATTCATTCCAGCGTGGCCCAATGATACCAAAATCCTTGGATGCTTGATGGTGGTACAATCCTAGCACCACAGTCATTGACTTTGATGGCACACCTGGCCCTCTGGAGGTTATGCCAGCCTCCCTGCCTCCTCCAAAGGCCTCCTGGATGCAACCGGAAGCCACTTCCAGTTTGTGCCTGCAATTTCTGGTCAGAAGAGGTGTTCTGAATGGGCTGAGGCCCCCCCCCCATAACACCTCCCGGACACACCTGGAAGTCTTGGGCATGAACTAGAAGTGGTTCCAGTCATGTCCTGGAAGCTTTCTAAAGTGTGGGGAGGCATCTGCAGATGCCAAGCCTGTAGATAAGTAGGGCCCACTGTAGTTTGAAAGTTATTGGCAGAAAGTTTATTGGATGGAAGTTTGTTGTTGCTGTTGTATGACTTTTCAAAAAAGCTGACAAAGCAGTTTACATATGCAAATTGTAAATAGTAAGCAGCAGGTGGTGCAGTCTGGTGGTTGAGAGGAAAGTTGCTGGAAGAGTGCTAAACAAGAGTGGTCCTGGTTAAATTTTGGATGGGAGACTGAAATCTGTCCTGAGTCAAACAAAATCATGTGGAGTTGCTGTTTACAGCTTGGCAGACCTGAAACTGCTCCTCAGAAGGCATACCCAGATATGATGACCATGCTGTGAAGCAGTGTTTCTCGAACTGTGGGTCGGGATCCACTAGGTGGGTCATGAACCGATTTCAGATGGGTTTCAATATTTTATTTTTAATATATTAGACTTGATACTATCATGGGATGTGACAGCATTTGAGGAAATGTTACAGACTTGTACTTTTGTCAAGCTACCGTTCTGTGTATATTCTTTTAACAATGATAGTAAATGGGACTTACTCCTGGGTAAGTGTGAGCCTGTCAAAAAGCAGGCTTCCATTTAACATTTGGGGTTTTTTAGGTGAAGGATAGGATATCTTAGGTATTTTGGGATACAGAAGCATGCCCGAGAAGCAGCAATAGGACTGGATTACACAATGTTCAAGGTTAACAGTGCTATATGTGTTTACTCAGAAGTAAGTCCCATTGCATTCAGTGGGGCTTACTCTTAAATAAGTGTGGATAGTATTGCAGGCTGAATGTTTGAAAACAGGCTGAACTCTGCACTTCTGCTCAGTTTGGCTTTGATTTCTGAGAAGAATCTGTTACCTCATCTACATGGGATCCCTATTAAGACACATTCCTGGGGAAGGGAGCAGGGGGACCTGCTGTTTGGCCTTGATAGCATAGTTTGTTTTGCAGATGCATTGGGCCTAGCTCATCATCATCACCCAGTCTGCAAACCAGAGTGCTTGGATCACCAATTTTAAGTGTTGATGATGTCAATGGCACAAGATTGGGTTAGTTGCAAGCACAATTGCTTAGCTGGTTTGTGGATGACACAGTCAAAGTTACTTCAGTTTGTCGGTGTTTTAAAGCACTCATTTTGGTGGTGTGGGATAAAATTGTATTAATTTTGTTATGGTTTAGGTGCTGCTAAAAGAGGGGTGAATGAACCTAAAAATTGTAATATATAAATAAATTCAAAGATGGCTATTGCCCTCTTCCCTCTGAATTCAACTTCTCATGGCAACTTCATGATAGGTTGCTGCTGCATCAGTTCTGCTGCATTCCAATATCCCACAGCTAACTCCTGTATTGTGACCCAAATATTCTATATGTAGTTCATCCGTGGCAACAGCACAATTAGTAATTAGGGCATGCATGACGCACAGAAATGTTAACTATGCCTTGTTTCCTGGCCAGCATCACATGATGTTGTGATACCATTGTAATGAGAGTCAATCTTTTTTTAATAGGGAAAATAAATACCATGAGATATAGGCACACAAGGAGCCCCTTAAAGAACATGTATGCTCACATGCAGCGCACGTGTATCTCTGCAATTGACATTTGTAGCTGATGCTTTTCCTATTCAACTTGTGCTAAATCTGCTAAACATTTCACTCATGGAAGTACCAAATGAATACAGAAGCTGAGTACCGGTAAGTCTAGACCAGGGTTCTCCAAACTTTTTGGCTCGAGGGCTGCATTGTTTATCTGACACAGTATCAAGGACTGGTAAATAAATAAATAAGAGATAGAACAGGGAAACTGAATTATGAAAAAGGATTGGGGGGATCAGAGGGCAAAATTCATTTGCACAGGAAGAAGGAGGAATGGATTTTGAAAAGGAATTTCTGAAAGGAGGAATATGGTAGAAAATCAATATTTTGGGGGGGGGAATCTTTTGAAGAGGAAATTATTTTTGAGGGATTGGAGAGTGAATTAATCTGTTGGACGGATAAAGAGTTGGGAAACAAGTGAGTAATAATTTGGGAGAAATCGGAGAAATAAATTAATTTCTAACGAGAAAACATACTTTCAGTAAGTGTTGGAAAGATGGGACTGAACGGCCAGCAGTCTGATCAGGGTATTGAATGTATCTGGAACTTCTCTCAGGTTTCTAAAGGGTGTGTTACTTTTTGGGGAGTTGAGGATCAGGCAGAAGTTACTCTTGCTGTTTGCCCTCCCCTCTCCCTGCACACCCACCGCACCCCCCCCCCACACACACACAAATACACAAAACTCAGGAAAGCTGTCTTTCCAAGGGAATCCCAGCAGATGCAGTGATTTTCAACTTTTTTTATCTCATGGCACACTGATAAGGTTCTAAAATTGTCAAGGCACACCATCAGTTTTTTTACAATTGACAAAACATACTACACTGCTCACTTCCCCCAATGACCCTACTAATAAATGACCCTCCCCCAAACTCCTGCAGCATACCTGCAGATCATTCACAGCACATCAGTTAAAAATTGCTTTAACTGTAAAACCAAAGTGGAGACTAGGGTTCACACTGGTCCATAGTGAGTATTGAAGAAACTCAATTGGCTTTATATGACCATGTTAGCAGCAAAAATTAATCAAAGTAAAATTTCCCTTCTTTTACTTGTGTTCATATGGGAGTGTAAAGGCATTTCCATATGATTAGATTTATATGTCTGTATTGTGCTTCAAAGGCAGTGGCATCCAAATTGGGCCATATTGGGAGATCTTCACTTATCAACCACAGGAAATCTTAACCACAGGAAAATGATGAATACCATTTCCCTGTGATAATTTTTCCCTGACCATGTGGTGATTTTCCCGTCGAAAGTGAAGGCATTCACCCAGTAGTTACAGCTTTTATTGTTTTGATTCAGAAAAGTTTCAGAAGTGACATAACCAGCAATATGAAAAACCCCAGCAATTGTTTTATAGTTTGTGTCATTTTAATTATCCTCAAGATACCCGGGAGACTTAAGAAAAACATGATATTTTCAGCAATAATTTTTATTTTATTGGTTTGAGTGTATTATAATCTGGCTGCAAAGTGCTAAATCTTCCCATGACAACATACACAGGAATTTGGCAAGAGATGAATACTGGGGAAGGATGAATTAAAAATGACTTCAAACACTTAAAAAAAAAGATGATCATGAAACACTGCCCTAAGTGAGCTTAGCGTGCAAGTGCTCATCTTAACCTTGTATAAAAATATTTTGGAAAATCAGCAAAATGCTTCTGCAAGGTGGTGTTTAGCCACAGGTTATGCTTGAATCATAGGCTGAAAATACGAACAGCTGTCTTTTGTTCTTCTCAGATCATTGGCATCCTTCAGTCTTGGAAGACTATGGTATCGTGCTCTGAATAGTGGTTCTGGAACAGAGTGTCCTCTCCAGTGCGCGAAGCCTGGGTAGAGTAGATATGGAGGATAGACTGTTACCCATGCAGCAAATCCCCCCTCTCCACGTCGCTGAAATGGTCCAATGGAAAGGCAGAAGCCAATATAGTTGGTTCCAGCGGCGTTGCAGGAGTTGCCAGAACGTGGCTGTGTTCAGCCACGAACTGCCTCAGGGACTTTATCTTCTCAGATAAATCAGTATTATCTACAGAGTTTCATGCCCCATACACTTCCCAAAGCTGCACTTGAGTGCTGGTGTACATGTTACAGTCACCGTATATTAAGGCCACTTAAAACACTCTACATGGTGACTGCTGTGGTGTGGTGAGACATGTGCAGCAGCTTTCCATTCAGATCATGTCTATTTGTTTGGTTTAAAGATTTATGTGTTGTCTTTTGATTTCCTCAAAGTGGTTTACAAAAGATTATAACAATTCAGCAGAAAGTAACTAGTACATCTCTTGGTGGTGAGATGGAAAGACATCGTGGAGACATGATGTTGAAGACTCCCCCCAGGTCTCTAGTCTTTGTCTTATAAGGCCTGCAGTGAGCCCAGAGGCAATAGCTGCCTCCATAGGAAGTGTGCTTCTAGGCAGCACTGGATGCAAGTGGGTTGGGCTTCTTCTCATGCAAACCAGGAGGAGACTTCTTGCTCCTTTCCTGGTCATGGGGCAGCTGAAAGATACTAGTTAGACATGGCATTAAAGTCTCTCCCATTGTTTTTCTGCCATAATGGCTGCTGTTCTTGTGGGTCTGCAACAAGTGCTGGGGAAACAGGAAGTGTGCTTCCAGGTAGCACAGGAGGTTACTGAGTTTCAGCACACCACTATAAGGATGAGAGTGTTAAAAAAAAAAAAGTAGCCATGCCATTCCATGTAAGAATGCAAGACTTGGCCTGCTGGATTCATGTAGTTACATCAGATGGTCCTGTGTATCACACCTGTATTTATCTAACAGAGTTTGGGAAACAGATGCTGTTTTTATTTTTATTTTTTATATTTTTTTTTCTTCACACAAGGAGTCCATGACCTTATTAGGTTGCAAGAATGTGATACATCAGGAACTAAAGAGCAGCTCAGTTCAGCCTTGGATCCCAGAAACAGACTAGGAAGCTAGTCTTGGAGTAAAATCACAGTGGTTTGTGGCTAATAATAGATCCCCAGGAGGTACAGCACAGGAGGATCTCCCTTGTGCAGCCAGAACCAGATAATGCAGCCATGATCCTCTTGTCAATTACTGAAGAAACTGTGTTAGGGTCCTATTTGTTCCATCATGCATTGGGTGGGAACATGGTGCAAGGTGGTCTGCTCTTCATCAGTTGGGATATCTCCAGCAGCTATGGAACAAGATGATCCTGTCAGCCCAAGGCTAGTCTAGTGAGGGGAACTCTGGCCTCAGCCCAACCAGAGCAATCTTGAAGCATGTTAATCCTGGAGGACACAAAGAAAGACAGTAGGAAACTGAGGAAGCAGATGCTCAATAATATTGGAGAGGATTACTTAGAGGCAATGGTGGAGGACGATGGACCAGGTACTCATCACTGCTCCCTACAGTAGGCTGCTGACAAGTCCCAAAGCCACAGGTGTGGCTTCCTCCAAGAAACTTTTTTGCCTCTGAACTGCCAACTTAATGGGGGCAGATGATATTCCTCTGGGCCAGATTTGATTCAAGGCTACTAGCTGCCCATCCCTATACCAGAGCAGTATCACAAAATAGAATATCAAGTGAGGGTTTGTATTGGTGGAATTAGAATATCAGAGAACCAAGTCTCATTGTCTATTTGTCTTCTGAATGATAGTATAAGAAGATAACTGTTTGTAATGTCCATAGCAGGAGGAGGCCCCTTCCCTGGGGTTGCCACCGAACGCGAGGTGCTTACCCAGTCGATGAACAGAGGTCAGCGGTGGATTAAGGGACAGGAGGCAGGTATAGTTGCTCAACACAGGTGGTTTAATTGCATCAGCCGTTTTACATTCATGTGGACTGTTACGTCACAGCCCACCATACATCATGCAGACACGTGCCGTCATCATCTGGTAGGCTCCTGACCCAACCCTGCCAGTTCCTTGGTGGTCTCAGCCCAAGCTTTTCACCCCGCGTCTCTGGGCCGGGGGTCAGGGTTCATGAGGGCTGCAACCCTGCTGGTCGGGGTCAGGCTAGCTGGCCTTAGGGGGACCCCGATACCTCCATGCTTATCTCCCAGGCAGCTGGCCACCACGGGGTATAGTTGGCTGCGAGCCCCTGTCCTGATAACCCCATCTCTCCAGAGGTCACCCTCTGGGTCCAGGCTGGTCTGGGGTCAGGGAGATCTCTGCTCCAGCCTCCTCTCTCCAGGGCAAACCTCAGTCCTCTCCCTCTGGAGGCCTCCCTCCCCTTAGGCAGGGATGGTTTTCCCCCTCTGGTTTCCCTCTCTCTGGAGAGGAGCCTCTCCTTTCTTTCCTCTCCAGGCTTCTTATGAGGCCTCTCCTGGTTGGGCCAGACCCACCCCTTCTGCTTGTTGTTCCCAGCTGGTCCTTGCCCCTACTCCCAGGTAGGTGTTCTGCCAGGGACCCCAGTCCTGATGGCACTTGGGTCTTACCCCCCCCCAGAAGGCCTCTACCCTAGAGGAGATCCCTGCTCCTGGGGAGATTTTGGCCACCCAGGCTGGGCCCAGGTGACACTGCTATACCCTGTATTTGTGAGAAAACATATTGGGCTATTAATACATTTAATTAGTCAGTTGCAGAATTTCTGGTTGCAGAAATTAGGAATCCTTCTGGAAGTGAAACCCCAAGCAATTATATGGGTTCCTGAACCTGCAACTAAAATCTGATAAGGATTTATAAGTTAGAATGCTATTTGCTGTCACAATGATATATATTGCTAGTTCCTGGAGTTTTGCTATCTATGTTTATTAATTTTTTGCATTACCCTGTGGAAACCTAGGATGATTTCTAATATTGTGGTGACTGATTTCAGGTGATAAGTATTGACTGAGGTAATCGAGCAGTTTACCCTGGGGGCTGGGGATAAGAATAGGCCCTCAGTTTGGCTGTACTTGTCGTAAGAGGTTACTAAACAGCCACCGGGTAGATGGGACTCCTTAGCCTGGGAAGGCAGCTCATCTGAGAGAAGGAAAACTCTGATCCCAAACCTCCACTGCCTTGTGGCTACATCCAGTTATGGAAAAGGCTTCAGGAGTCAACCTCGAGGCAAAATCCGGAGCTGGAGTCCCTGAGGCAGTTCATGGCTGAACACAGTCACATTCTGGCAACTCCTGTGACGCCGCTGGAACCAACCATATTGGCTTCTGCCTTTCCATTGGACCATTTCAGTGACATGGAGAGGGGGGATTTGCTGCATGGGAAACAGTCTATCCTCCATATCTACTTTACCCAGGCTTCGCGCACTAGAGAAGACACTCTGTTCCAGAACCACCATTCAGAGCGCGATACCATAGACTTCATAGACTGAAGGATGCCAACAATCGAGCAGATTCACATTGTGTGTGAATCAAGCTGCTTTGAAGGCAATGTGCTTCTGTTTTTATTTAGATGACCTCAGTAGTACTGAAGTTGCTGCCTTTTTTCCTGGCTGAAACTGCCTGAAATGCAGGTATGCAGCTTTTCCCATCACTGCATCCTTAATTGTTGCCCCTGTCAAATTCCTCCCAGCTGCAGCATCAAGAAGCCCTCCTCCTCCTCATCCACCAATGACCAATACATGGAGGGGCAGTGGGACTGTGATGGCTGGCTCTGTTCCTGACCTCCTTGCATCAGGTCAAAGGTGCGGATGCACCGTATGCGCCCATAAGCCCAGTTGGACACTGTGCCCAGTTTTTGGGAAGGTCTGCAGTAAAACCAATAGATGTGCAAAGGCCAAGGGGAGGGACAATGGCTGCGATTACACTCCCACTGCACACATTTGCTGTGTTAGGGGACAAACTGTAAGAAGGAGGCTGGAGCGTCTGTAAGGAAACAAAAGGTGAAATGCCTCTTAAATACAGATTACCAAAAAGAATGATGATTTAGAGAATGGTGTGTTGAGAAGGGTGAGGGAGAACACAAAGGCTTACGGTAGCATTGCCAGCTAGCCAATCTTTTACTGGTCCATCTGGAAAAACTTATCTTTGGTCCAGTGACCAATGCAGAAGTCTGATGGTTGGCAACCTTCAGTCTCGAAAGACTATGGTATAAGCCTACAGCACCCGGTATTCCCAAGCGGTCTCCCATCCAGGTACTAACCAGGCCTGACCCTGCTTAAGCTTCCAAGATCAGATGAGATCAGGCATGTGCAGGGTAACAGTTGCTGCAGAGTAGCCAGCCAAATCTATATGTTATCCAAACTCCCCCCTCCCCCAGCAACCAGTTTCTGCAGAGTAGCCAGCCAAATCTATATGTTATCCAAACTCCCCCCCCCCCAGCAACCAGTTTCTGTCAGATTCCACCCATGTTAAGTTTTGCTCTAACTCCACTCCTAAGCTGTTAGGACCTGTCTTGTGTAAATCTACTAGACTTGGCCTGTCTCTGCCCCTGGATCTGCCAGATTCCTCGAGGTGCTTTTTCCAGCCTGCCAGGTTCTACACCATTTCTACCTCACCTGGCTTTGCTCACGCTCCACCCCCTGGGCCCTATATATATTTTTTTTAATCAAACGTTAACAACCTAGAATAAACCCAATGGGGGAAGGCATGCAATGGAAATGATACCCTCACATAAAACGTTGTGCAGACCCCCCCATCACCATCTCCTGTTTAATCATGCAATGGGTGTGCATTATGAGGTCATGATTTAGGCTGTCACATTATGCACACAAAGAGAAGGCCATAAAAGCACAAGCAGCAGATGCCCAGCTGAGAACCATGCAACATGGTGTTATCCATCCTGTCCCACACCCTCCTGTTGTTTCACTGGAGAATATAAGCCTTCCTTCTGCTGGCAGCCTGAGCTACGGCTTATTTTATGGAGTGCCTGGCTTGCGTTGGCCAACCTGGGCCTTTGTGTTTCACAAAGTCATGGCAAAAGCTTCGCAGCCTGAAGACAGATGTTCTTTGTTCTGTGACAGATGCATCCTTCCTTTGTCCACTTTCTTTTATGGCTCCCCTCCCCAGCAGAACTGTGAAGGCATCCTGTTTCCGAGTAGCAGTGGTCTGACAACTGCTGCCACTGTGAAAGAAGGCATCGCCAAAGGTTTAAAGGGGCTCCCATAGGGGACAGCCTCACTGTTACTCAGTCACATCCAGGAATTACTGACAGGGTTTCCGTTGTTATTGATGATATCTCTCCATGAGTAATCAGCCTTTCATTTCAGATGGCGGCCAAAGTTTTCCTAGCTATGTAAATCCATTCTGTGTTGCAGTTTTGCTATGAGGCATGGGAGCGAAAAGACACAGTGACCATATTGAACAATCATTTCATGGCAATGCACTGCTCCGGAAAAGAATTTAAAATAAATGAATATAAGCAGAGGAGGGAGGAAAGTGAATGTAAATCATTTTTAGAGAGAAATGATATGTTACAAGAAATACATGCAAGACACTCTGACAATTGCATGCTCTTTTGGTTTGATTAGAGCAGCAATGGAAAGGAAGAGTTGCTTAACCCTTTCAGTGACAGCTGTTTTCTCTGCAGAAAATTCCCCCTGAGCTGCTTTATCAGGCCTTTGGGTAGAGGCTGGAAACCACTGCTGTAGGGACTCTAAAAAGTTTTAGAACCACTACATATGAAGGAAGCTTCTTTTTCTCACTGGGTAACATACAACCATGCAACTCCTCTACCAGCAGCTTCAAATGGCTTACTGTTGCTTGTGAATAACATCTCGTACACGTTAATCCAAAAACTAACATAACTTTATTGGACAAACTTCACAGTTCTGTGTTGCAACTCCCAGATCCCATTCATTTCAATATTTTATTTTTAATATATTAGACTTGATGCTACTATGGGATGTGACTGCATTTGGGGAAATGTTACACACCTGTACTTTTAACCAGCTACTATGTATATTCTTTTAACAAGATAGTAAATGGGACTTACTACTGGGTAAGTGTGGGTAGGATTGCAGTCTAGTATTGTTAAAAATTTTCCTGCTTGATGATGTCACTTCTGGTCATGACATCACTTCTGGTGGGTCCTGAAAGATTCTCTTTCTAAAAAGTGGGTGTTAAAAGTGTGAGTACCACCGCGTAGAAGATTGGACTGAATACTTCTCCCTGATATGCTCACTTTCTATATCAGTGGCATTCCTGGAAGGGGGGGCAAAATGTTAAGTTTCTTCAGGTGCTGAGATGCCTGTGTAAAGTGGCTCCTCCACCTTGGCTTCCAAGCCAGTCACGGCTGCAAAAGCAAAGTGGAAGATGAGGGGGAGGGGCCGCTTTACACGGGATTCCTGGCTCCTGAAGAAACTTAGAGTTCCCCCCCCCCCCAGGAATGCCAATATTCTATATGCAGGGAATTTTGTTTTCAGTGAAGGTGTATTTAAACATGCAATTCCCCCACTTGAAGTCTTTACTGTACATTGCGGGGGGGGGGGGAAGCTTTAGCACTTGATTCTGCTGATTGCAAGGACTGGCTCCAAACTCTGGTATTCATCACATCTTGCCTCAGCCATATGTATGGCACCAGTCAAACAGACTTCATTTCTTGTGGCCTTCCTGGGCTGTATACATTAAACACACATATGCGACTTTTGAACAAGAACTGAGACAGGAAACAAGTGCCCTTCTGTATTTGAACTATGTAAACAACCCATCAGGCAGAAAGACAGAACTGAAAGTCGATCTTTGTTCCAGTGTGAATGTGTACAGGCATGCATTCCGAACTGAGGCTGCTCTCTGTGGTCACATTTACCTCATCACATCTGTGAAAGCAAATTGTAGTTGCCCTGTGGTGCCACAGCGACATCATCTGTTGAGCCACAGGAATGGCCTTGCAGTGTCATGGGCTGCAGGTGCTTCTCCTTGGATGACAAAGCCATGTTTGTCTTTGGATTAAAGAGAAGTGAATGAGCCGTTATTCCCAGGCAAGGGTATGCCATGTGACAAAATTACATTAGAAGCATGAGCAGACGGTCTCTCTGTGAATCCCACTGGGACTGCACTGAGCCAGGGGTTCGACCAGATGACTTCTAAGGTCCATTCCAATTGTAACACTATGATTTTATCTAGCACTGCAGTCGAGTCAGCCCAATCCTACTGGGTTGGTGTTCGGCCAGCAGATACTGCCTTATGGTAGCCATAGAAACCTTTCCAGCAATGCCCTAAGCTGTGGACTGCCACAGTACCAGCGGAGTTGTGGGAGCAGCCCAACATGCAGCAACATATCACCAAAGGCCCATTGACACATGTTAGCCAATGGGGGAGGCAGAATGGGGTGGAGGAGGGCAGAGTGGGATGAGGAGGAGGTAGGAAGTAGAGTGGGTCAGGTCTAGGAAGCAGGTGGGTTTGGTGCCAAATCAAAATGCCCTTCCAGGACCTGATTCCCCCAACCTGGGTCCACGTGGACTTGTGTCAGCAATTTCACTGGCGTAAATTCAAGTAGACCCATCTGGGCCTCAGGTTTATTGCAGGAAAGGAAATGAATGCTCTCTTATCCAGAGATCTTCAGGACTGCGTTCCCTCATAGGCTGCAGTGTGCACTCCAGCGGCAGAGCTGCAACAGCAGGGAGGGGAAAGAGATAGGATTGAATCATTAATGTTCAATATATTATGATTTTAGAATTCTTTTTGATTGTTTGTTTAAATAAGCTGCACAACATTCTGAACCCATACGGGATGGGACTGGCCTCAGATCCAAGTATGGCTTCCTTAACAACACCTGCACTATATCCATGAAGCCATGCCTGGAAGTCTCACTCAGTAGAGGGCATTTTTTTTGTCTACACAATAGCTTTCCTGTCCTCACCATCATCTTCCCCAGACGGAGCTCCTTATCTTGCCAGACTGGATTTCTGCTTCCTGTATTATTGAGCAAGGAAATTGCTTTTCCTTGAGGAACTATTGCACAAAGCAGGCTGGAGCTGCCAGCTGTGTGGGGGTGGGAAAGGAGGTGGCATGTGTAAAGCACAATTAGGTGGCGCTTTGCCAGCAGAAAAGACAGCTAAAAAGTAATTATGCAACTGTAAGCTGGCTGTTACTGAAGAAACATTTCACCATGCTAATTATTATTCTGTTGGACTAAATGTTGTTTATACTATGCTCTGCTTTAAAGGAAGAATTTCTTGATCTCATTTATACTTGAATATACTAGCATTTAATGGATAAAATAATTAGTAGATTCGCACATGCAAACTTACTGAAACTGCTCAAATAAGCCAATTGATCACCATATTGATCAACACAGACAAGTTGTGTTGTATTTATATAGTTAGTGTTTCTCAGACTGTGGGTGAGGACCCACTAGGAGGGTCACAAGCAAATTTCAGGTGGGTTCCCATTCATTTCAATATTTTATTTTTAATATATCAGACTTGATGCAAGCATGATATGTGCATTTGGGGAAAGGGTACAGATCTGTACTTATAACAGGCTACTATGTATATGCTTTTAACAATGATAACATAGGCCTACAAAATTGAGGGTCAGAAAAGTTTTTCCCAACTTTATGGTGGTTTGATATGAATTTGGGGTGCCAATTCCAAAAATGACATCTGTTTTGCCCTATCACATCTAGTTTTGGAGATATAGTATAGCCTTATTAGTGAACGTTTCAATCTGCTTCCTCATGAAGAAGCCATGGTGTAGGCTTCCTCATGAGGAAGCTGCTTGAACCATCCACTAAAGAGGTGATACGATATCTCCAAAACTAGACATAATAGGGCAAAACGGATGCCATTTTTGGAATCAGCACCCCAAATATACACAGGAATTGGTGTAACGTTTAAGGAAGCAAAATGTGTGTTGGCCTATGTAATCAATGGGACTTATTCCTGGGTAAGTGGGTAGGGCTGCAGTCTAGGATGGTCAAAAATTTTCCTGTTTATGATGTCACTTCTGGTCATTACATCACTTCTGGTGGGTCCTGACAGATTCTCATTCGAAAAAGTGAGTCCTGGTGCAAAAAGTTTGAGAACCACTTATATAGTTGAATTGTATCAGTACCAGATGCTAGTTTCCATGCAGAGAAGCTTGTAGTGTCTCTCCAATCAGAGGTTCACTGCCACCATTCTTTCTTTCTTTCTTTCTTTCTTTCTTTCTTTCTTTCTTTCTTTTTTCCCCCCGATTGACAGCCCAATCCAGAACAGTGTGCGCCAGCTCACTATCAGTGTGCACTGTCACAAACATGTCATAAGGCACATTTGTGGGACTTAGCACTGGCCTAGCACCAGCACCTAGCCCAGTGCGAACCCACACTGGCAGCAGGCTCAACCACCGTATCCTGACCATCCTCACAGCCTGGGAGTCCCAGCATGGATCTCCTCGAACTTGTACCTATCAAGAGCAGGCACAGATCCAAGGAGACTCACTGGGGCTGCCTGGGGTTTACATGGGGAAAGGGAGCATCAGCTCCCTTACTGCAAGTAGACTCTGCACTGTTTCCCAGACCCATTGGATGCTGTGGTAGCCATTTTGGCACTGCTGCAGCCTTTGGTGCTGGGAAGCATAGGATTGGGTCTTGAATTTCTTTATTCATGAGGATAGAGTTCTAAGCCACTTTGATAAGGCAGTAATATGACTTCATTGGAAAATGAAACAATATAAACAAACCAAGTGGGACATTTTGAAAATGAAAGTATCAATAAAATTGCAAACAAATGCATCCATATATATCTTATACTTGTTCAAGCAGCATTTTTCCTTCAGTTATTCACAGATCTTTCCTCACACTATGCACCCTAGTGGCCCCATCCTTCCAATCCACCATCATAAAAGGCCCAGCAACAGTGCAAACAAATGACAAGCTGCCGTCGCATGTGATAGAACTGCTGACGAAAATGATCAGTGATTCCCCATGCATGCCAGCATCTCCTGGATGCCACAACAGAGCAGGTATTATGACTTTGGAAAGTGCGCACAGGTGGAGGGAATCCCAGAGGGCTCAGAAGCCTGCTTCTCCCCAGTATATCACCCATAACAAGGTGATCTGGTACAGACTGTACCACCTGCTTCCAACGTGTCTCAGGACACATCCTGGGAAAAAGCCCTGGGCCAGCAAACTTGCATACTGTACTCACAGCTTGATCAATGCTGGCAAATACATGGAACACTATGAAATTATTAGTTACATAGTGGTACTGTGAATTATAATTATTACCACACTCTTGGAGGCAAATAAAATCCTTTGGCTTCAATGCAACCAACGTTATGCACTATTACGTCCCACTTATTCCAATGAGAGAAAGTTAAGCTTGTGATTATCTTGTAATGGTGAAAGTGAGCAAAAAAAAAAAAAATCAGTTTCAGGGTATCACCAGCATGGAAAACCAGGAAACATATCAGCCATGTTCATCACTAATGCACTTGAATGACATGTGGGAGTTGGGGGGGGGGGGGGATGTGGTAAGTCACCAGCTAAAATTGTTATGGGACTTAACAATTACAATATACATTTAATTATGGCTCTTGTTTGGTTTTAGCTTGTAAAAAACCTTTGGTATTGAATATGTTGACTTGTAAATGCCTCGTTAAGGGCACAGAGCAGGCTTGCTTGCCTCCCATTTGTCTCCAGGTCTCTTTCCCCACAGACCCTGTAAAAGGCTGCCCTGCTTGGGAATAGGAAAGTTGATAGGAAATCAGAGTTTTGTAGAAAATTCCATCCTTTCTATTTAACCTAATTCTCACTGCAGTGGTAAACCTATTTCTGGGCTGTACTACTTCAAACTGCTGGTGGAGATTCACATGATTAAAGCATGTGGTTTTTTATTTTGTTTGTTTTAAATGTGGAGGGTTTTTGTGTTTTTTTTAAATATGGCGATACATTCAGTTTTGTGAGTATCTGGAGTCTGTGGTAGAGCGCAAGCACAAGTTTACCACCTCCTTAAGAACTGGGCCTTGCTTTCAGCTGAACTTGTGTGGGCTTTAAAGTCCCCTCATCTTTCTCCTCCCAACCTGTTCCCTTACATGGAATAGATCTCCAGGTCTGCCCCTCATGCACCACACATTCTAGTGGTGTGGCTGCCTTTGCGGGGGTGGGGGGAATTGGGCTGTAAAAATATGATTAAAAACATTTCAAGATACTTCTTTACATAGATACTTCTTTGCACTTCTTTGATAGACAATTAGTCTATCAAATTAACAGGAGCAAGACAGAACATGCTCTGTAATAATGCATGATATTTAATTCATTACCAGCATTTCTACTGTAACTGATTGACAATAATTCATATCATTTCCCATTAGAGTCAAGCATATGTACATGCCAAAAGCATCACAGTCATGTTTATGCAAGACTAACATTACACTGGACTAAACAAATCACTTATCTGATTGCCTGATAATATTTAAGGGCACAATCCTAACCAGGTCTACTCAGAAGTAAGTCCTATTTTGTTCAATGGGGCTTACTCTCAGGAAAGTGTGGTTAGGCTTGCAGCCTGGGAGCCCAATCCCATCCAACTTTCCAGCCCCGGTGCAACTGCAATGCAGTCCCTAGGCAAAGGAACAAATGTTTCCTTACCTTGTGGAGGCCTCCATAACTGCCCTCCCATCACAGGAAGCAGCGCAAACCCTATTGGCACTGCTACACCAGGGCTGGAAAGTTGGATAGGATTGGGCCCTAAGACTCTGGTTGAAATCATGCACATTGCTAGGCTGCTTCAATTTCAGTGTACCAAAGAGATGGATTTTCCCCTCTTCCTGACCCCCCCCCCCCCCGCAAAGAACATTTTTTCATTGAGAAAAATATGCTTAGTTTCAACACTCCAGAACTCCTAGGTTGCTACCATTTTTCATAATTGTGCCAACTGAAAATGAGTGAATTTCAGCCTTTAGTTTCTTCCGTAGGTAGTAAAACTGATTCCAAATGGCTACCAGAGGTCATCATGGGAAGTTACTCCCTTGTTGCAAAGATAACATTTGACTAGGATTTGTTGGCTTGATTTGTTCACAGAATATCTATCCAGTACTAGTCAAATCGTTATATGTTAAAAACATCCTACTGGGCTTCTCCACTGCTGGAACTAGTGCTCTGGCAGCAGTTCCTGCCTTACAGCAGTCATAAATGTTGCTCTAGCACTGCACAAAGCTATGCGCTGCTGAAATGAAATGAAAGGAAAAGTTTGAGCAGCCCCACATGCAGCAGCAGTTGAGGAAAGCCTGTCAACTCAGGTAAGTCAATGGGGAGAAGTGGAATGGGGTGGAACAGGTGGAGGGCAGGGTTGTGATGGAGGTAAGAAGGCGTGGTAGCCAGCGCAGGTGACTTGTGCTAGATGTTATCCCCTTGATAGCAGCTGGCATGCTCCTTTTTGTCTCCTTGGAGACCCATAGGGGACCATAGTGCTCTGGAGCAGAGTAATTAAAACGTTGCCCTACTTCCCACTGTGTCATGGCGCGCGCGCGCACACACACACACACACACACACACACACACACACACACACACACACACACACACGATATAGTGCAAGCCTCCTTGGCTTGGAAAAGAACTGGATTGTGCTGCAAGTCTCATATTTCAGTATCACTTCAGAAGCCTTTCAGGCCTTATGTTCTGTACTTGCCACATAGCTTGGATAGTTTTCATTTTCTGTCAAGAACAGCCATTTTCAACCACTGTGCCATGGCACATTGGTGTGCCACAAGTGGTCCACAGGTGTGCCACAGGAATTTGGGGGGTGGTCATTTATTAGTAGGGTCAATGGGGGATGTGAGCCCCCCACCAGCAGCATGGTGTGCCCTGTCAATTGTCAAAAACCTGAAGGTGCACCTTGACAATTTTAGTGCCTTGTCAGTGTGCCATGAGATGAAAAAGGTTGAAAATCACTGGTCAAGAAGATGGCTGGTGAACAGAATGCCTTTCCCTCACTATCAACATACCACCACTAACACTCAAACATCTGGAGATTGTACTTTAAAGTGACAGGGCATGTATCCTCCAGGTCATCTCTAAAAAATCTCGGCACTCAATTTCCTTTTCACTCACAGTCTTATTAATTCACTTTCTCACAATTAGATAATGGATTTGTGAAACAGAATAGACATACTGCAGAAGCACTTCAGCTAAAGCTTAATATATTTGCAGTCTTCAAGATGTCGGCAAACCCTTAGATAAGCAAGTGACTTTGTTCTTCCTGGTTGCAAGTGACCCCAAGAACAGCTAGTTTTTCATAATGGCCCTTGTGTTCCCTTCCTGCATTACTCTCCACTTTCAGTCTATTCCTCTGGTTGACAGATTGCTTCTCATGGGCTTAAAGCAGTTTGAAAAAAAGTGGTTGGATCCCAGAGGGCTGAGCATAAATCATCTTTATTTTAAGCCTAAATAAAGTAAGCCCACAATCCTATGTTCACTTACCGGAGACTAAGTACCATTGAACTCAATGGAAACATAAAATTGAGCTGTCCGGTTGCTCTCTTATTTGGGAATAAATTCCACTGAATTCAGTTATCTTGAGATGTCTGGAGTTACATGAGAAGTGTTCAGTTCAAAAAATTCAGAAGATCTGGAAAACCGGGCCCTATTTCTCACCATTGTTTTAGCACCAAACAAAACTGGAAGAAACTGTTTTGAATTTCTCCTATCTATATACTTCAAGAATCAGACTGTAGCTATTAATTCATAAGATGAGTAACTGTAACAAAATATGCTGTTCTTTAAGTTTGGTAGGGGATTGTTGGGTGGAAGTTGACATACAGTAAACAGGTTAGTTGGTTTGATGTACATATTGGTGATTTAATTAAAAAAAACAATTAAAATATTTTTAAAAATGAATTGAGCTGTTTGGACCAGTTTTCAGAACCACTGCACATATGGTTAGCTGCCATGAGCATGTGCCAGATCCCTATGGCAATTGACACTCTTACCAATTCTGAAGACTCTGCTGCCAAAGTTAAAGGGCATTGGAGCCTTGCCTTCAAGCACTGAGAATCTGAGGGCCCATTTGTGCTGTTTCTGCTGTGCTGCCGGAATGTGTGTTTTGGCAGTGCAGTATACTTTAGGGAGGGTTCCAAAAGGCAACACACCATTCTGTGTAGTCAGGCCAGTGACGCAAGCAGCAACAAGGGGGGGGGGGGAATGCCCCAGCCCAGGTAAGTAGGTGCTGGGAGAAAGCAAGGGGTGAGAAGTGGGTGGGTGGAATGAGGCAGGGAGGGGAGGAATAGGATGGAGACCAGGGCAGTGAGGGGAGTGTGTTGAGACCAGGAAGGGAATGGTATTGGCAGCAACAGTGCCGCCAATATCTTATTCCTCTTCCCAACCTTGATCTGCCTTCTCTGATCCACTCAGACTTGCACTAACAAAATCACTGGCACAGGTCCAAGTAAACTCAGTGAAACAGTGAAGCTTTACTCCTGGGCAAGGGAACAAATGTTCCCATACCTGGAGAAGACCTCTGGGACTGCCCCTCTTGTAGGATGCAGGGTATTCTCCAGTGGCATGGCTGCATCAGTGTGTGTGTGGGGGGGGGGGGGGAGAGTTAGGATTTGGCTGTTAGTCAACCACCTTTCTGAATTCTGAGATCTCAGCAAGCAAGCATACTTTTATACAAAAGCTTGTTTTTTTCTACGCACAGGGCCACTTTGTGTACTTTTTTGGAGCAGTGGTGGAATTGCAACATACAAACAATACAGTTCATAAACACCAACGTAAGGCTGAAATGGGAATTTTCAGGTATCAGACTAAGAAATTGCACAGCTAATCAGATTTTCCTTTTAGTGGAAATGGTAAAGGCTCTGCCACATGGAAATTTATGCTATTGCAAACCACCAGCTCTGCAAATTTTCTTTAACCCATCTTCTCTCCCCTGCCGCCCTTGCTTCTCAATCCAGCTGCAGTGAGGGGGCGGAGAAAAACTTGGGGATTTGGTTTGGCTACATGTGAGAGTGCATGGACGTTGTGTGCTTGATTTTTCATGCATTCGGTGATTGTATAGAAACTGTATTTTGACATAATCATTTCCATATGACTCACTGTCTCAGTTTTTTTTAAGTGTTATGTAGCTTAGCATTTCTGTCAGGCTTGGAGGAAATCCAGATCTTTTTTGAAATTCTCTTCTGCTTTCCTTTCTGAACATTGCAAATAAAACAAAATGTAATCCATTTTGAAATAAGGCCATGACAATCTAGGTCAGCGATTTTCAACCAGTGTGCCATGTCACATTGGTGTGCCATGAATGGTCCGCCATGAGAGTTTGGGGGAGGGTGATTTATTACTACGACCATTGGGGGATGTGAACCCTCCCATCACCAGTGTGGTGTACCATGTTAATTGTCAAAAAACCTGACAATGTACCTTGACAATTTTAGCACCTTGTCAGTGTGCCATGACATGAAAAAGGTTGAATGTTACTGATCTATGTTAATAGTGAAAGCTTACTCAAGTGGGTGAGAAGGCAAAAAATGAACAGGTCCATAGCCTGTGTCAAAAGAGGGGGCCTAGTCCTTTCAAAGATATCCTATATTCTTCCCTGAGCTTTTATAGCTTTTTTTTTTTTAAAGCAAGTTTCTAGTCCTTAGAATTATACTGAAGAATTATTCAGTATTCAGTACACTATGCAAGCAGTATTCTGCCCATCTGTTTACTAAAGGTCATACTAAGTGTGACATTAAATGCATCATTATCTAGTTGGGTGGACACTTTCGTTTTAAACTTTACAATTGCAGCTATGCAGGGGACCAATCCAGTCTGGGACAGCATTATGGAAGTTGGAAATGTCTGCTGCAATGGAAATCATAATGGAGGAAAAGATTAAACATACGATGATGTCATGTCTGAATTTCCTTTGCTGGACATTGGACGCAGTCCTAACCAACTTTCCAGCACTGGCATAGCTGTGACAGTTGGGCATGTGCTGCATCCTGCAGTTGGGGGGCAATCATGGAAGTGGGGCATGTGCTGCATCCTGCAGTTGGGGAACAATCATGGAGGCCTGAGGTAAGGCAATATTTGTTCCCTAACCTTGGAGTTGCATTGCCCTTATGTCAGTACTGGAAAGTTGGTTAGGATTGCGTCCATTGACACTGAAATGCGGTTTGGCGACAGTCATGTACCTCCACCATTAGCATTTAGTTAGGTGCTCTAAGACGGATTGTGGATGAATTCAACTGCATCTATTTCTCTGCAGTAAAAGAAAAAGATTTCATCATGTCTCATTCCCTTCATCAGTAAGACAGTTTGGCAAAGCAAAGGAATTCTTTCCCAGCTGAAAGAGTAGTGATTTGCTTGCAGCTTTAATTTATAAGGCAGAAGTTACGGATGGATATGCTGCATTTGTTCTCTCTCCCTTCCCCTGTGTCCCTTAAAATGCACACTGTTGTTAACAGAATCTTTTCCTTTTTCTAAAACTTTTCCCTGCACTAAAGAAACTACACGTGGAATTAAACTTCTCTCTCTCTCTTTTACAAGGAATAGAAGGCTGAATTTTCCAGGGACATTCCGTTGGCAGAGAAGCCCAGGCTTCATCGCTCAAGAAGGTGCTTCACCAAGCCAGGTTTCTGCAAATAGCTGCAGGTCAGAGAAGTTGAACAAATGGAAGTTCCTTCAAATTAATATACCAAAGGTAAGGGGGAGCGTAGTCAGATGACACAACTGGGAAAGAGCAGAAAATGGTGCTTGTGAATGCTCTCGCTATGGCTGCAAGCCATTGCACTCTTGCTCCAAAGTGTTTCTTCATTATTATCTACAAAAGCGTTCCTAGCCTGTTGTTTGGTGACTCAGTGGAGCCCCCCCCCCAAGAGGGCAGAGGACGCCCATTAGAAAAATAAATTTAAAACATCAGTTATAAAAACAAACAAAAAGAACAATCTGAATAAACCAGCCAACCATAGATTTCTGCAACCATAATTAATTTAATTTAAAATGGCAAACTAAAAAATAAAAAATCAGTTTCCAAAAAGTGTGCCTAATTTTTTTTACAAGTGTTCTTTTTTATGTCCCTGACAACATACACAGATGGGGCTAGCCAAGTTTCCTGTGTCAAGACATGCCATAATCTGGGTGCCCTGCAGAGAAGATCTTGTCCCTTGTGCCTCCACCTCAGATGGAAGTAAGTTGAATGTGCAGCAGGGCCTTCACTGAACACCAGTCTGGTAGCAGGTTGAAATGGTTGGAAATGGTCTTTCTGGAAAATCCAATGGGATCTACAGTACCACTGTACTGTAAGGTATATTGATTATGGATTGAAGTCCTATGACCATTTCAGTGGTGGGAGTGTTTCTACATGTGTGGAAAGGAACATGCATGTTTCTACATGTGTGGAAAAGGATTGGTTCCCTCAGAGAAAATGAATGGTCTAGTGCGCGCGCACACCTGCAGTATTGGAATAATACAATACTGGTCTACCTTACGGAGCTATGAATGTTGGAGAAGCACTTTGAAGCATGCTTTGCAAATGCTAAGAGTTACTTCACTCACACAAGGCCCCACGTGCATTCCTGTGATGGCTTTGACTTTCTCCACTACCACCCCTGTTAACCTGATTTCAGTTGGACACTAAATCATTTTGAATTGTTGGGCTTCAAAGTTAGGGTTGAAACAGTAAATCGCAATGCTTATTAAGGAGAACCCCAGAGGAAGAATGATGGAAGAACCACATGTCAGGGTTTGGCCATTTACTGCAGTGGCTTCTCAAATGACTAGCTCTGATTTTTGTTATTAGTCCCTCTGGATAGAAACCGCTACAAATGCCTTGAATTCAGTCAAAATAAAAGTCTTTCTGTGTCAGAGGAAAAAACTCTTCTTGCTGCTGAAGCACTTTTTAAAGGTCTTGCACTATGATTCTCCAAGCCTCCTCCTTTTGTAAAGGCGCAAATGCTTCTCAATAAGTTAAAGCTTTTCTACATTATCGCAAGCTGAGGATGTCATGTGGCTTTTCTCTTTTCTTCCTGGCTTTCCTTGGGGCTACTTTCAGTTTCCAGTTGGGTGCCTTGGCCTCTTTTTTTTAACTAATGGCATTTTTTTAAAGCTGGATGAGATCAGCTTGGTCTCTAGGGGTTGCTGTTTTCAAAATCCATTTCCCCTCTAGCTGAACTCCCCCGGCCCCAATGTCATTTGGTTGACCAAGTTAGAAATAGCTCAGCTCCTCACATATGTCTGCAATGTGTGTGTGTGAGTGTTTTAACCAGGTAGTAGTAAGTTCATTTCTATTGCTGTAGTTTTGCACACACGTAAGTGCTTACATCTCATTGACTTCAAGTAGGAGATAATTATCAGGCAGCCCAATCCTGAGCAGCCTGGTGCGCGGGGCTGCAATGGTGCCGAAAATGGCTGCTGCTGCATCCAGCACACTCCAGGCAGCCACCGCCTCCTCGGGAGAAGGGGACTTTTGTCCCCTTCCCCTGGTAAGGCAAGTAGCCCCACAATGGGGCTACTCAATTCTACGGAGACCCAAGGGTCGGCGATGATTGAATGGCCTCTGTGTTGAGCGGACGGCCTGACACAGAAGCTCAGTATCTAGTGGAGCAAATCTCCAACAGTCCCGCCTCCCTCCCGCCCTGCTGCCTCCCCCCCAACCCACCTCCATTTAACACTTTCCACCTATACCATTTTGCTGCCAAAAATCCCATCTAAAGCAACTATCTGTCTCCAAAGTTACTATTTACTGCAAACAGATAACCTTGTGTAAGAAGCAGGTGCTCCATGTTGACACCCAGTCGTGGATGCAGGTGCCTGATTCTTAAAATTTGATTCTCAATAGATTTTATTCAAGGTGAAGTTTCCTCCAAATATCTCTGAGGGACTCTTAGAAAAAAATCCCTGAATGCAATAAGCTATACTTAAAAATGCCTGGAAAGCTAGTGAAATGAGAGTGGGGCGGATGGGATGGTTCTGCCTAGAAATAAACGTCTGAATTTCCCCTGCCATTGCAGGGAGAGGAATTAGGCCATAAGGAGAACTGCAGTTTTGACTTGGGGAATAAATGAGCCCCTGTTAGGTCAGCTTCTCTTGGGAAGGGCCATGAAATCAAAGATGCAAGGAGTTCAGTGATAGGAAACGACATTTTTGGCGTATGTAGACAGGACAGAGAATTCCTTTCCCTCTGTTGCGCTATGTCTCTCAAATGGCCCATTCAAATCCTGTTGCCATGCAATGTGACCACTGCAAAACATTACTGTTGACTCAGTTTCAGATGTGGTCTGGATCTAACAGAAACTGCCTAGAAAGCTTCCCAGTAGAACTGTCAACCTGCGACAGAAGCAAGTTCTATTCTTTTCTGTCTGTGTTGCTACGAAAACACTGTATTGTTGTCGTTTCAAATAGGCCATGCAGCACTAACTGACTGAAACTTTGGCAGCCTTGCCTTGTCTTCTACTGTTTACTGAGAGCCTCCTTTGCTGGGGACTCTCCTTATTTAACTGTTGGACTGGATTTGAATGACACCATTTGTGGACACAGACTCCCCAATCACAAAACACATAACTGCAAATTCACCAAGGAGATTTGGCTCCTTTCCTCTGACATTCTAGTTGTCTAGAAGGGTGAGGTTGTTTGTTTTTTCATTATAGGGGAACATGCTGTCATGCAGTTCCCTCACTGTCATAAGAACATAAGAACAGCCCCACTGGATCAGGCCATAGGCCCATCTAGTCCAGCTTCCTGTATATCACAGCGGCCCACCAAATGCTCCAGGGAGCACACCAGATAACAAGAGACCTCATCCTGGTGCCCTCCCTTGCATCTGGCATTCTGACCCAGCCCATTTCTAAAATCAGGAGGTTGCACATACACATCATGGCTTGTAACCCGTAACGGATTTTTCCTCCAGAAACTTGTCCAATCCCCTTTGAAAGGCGTCCAGGTCAGACGCCATCACCACATCCTGTGGCAAGGAGTTCCACAGACCAACCACACGCTGAGTAAAGAAATGTTTTCTTTTGTCTGTTCTAACTCTCCCAACACTCAATTTTAGTGGATGTCCCCTGTATTATGTGAGAGTGTAAAGAGCATCTCCCTATCCACTCTGTCCATCCCCTGCATAGTTTTGTATGTCTCAATCATGTCCCCCCTCAGGGGTCTCTTTTCTAGGCTGAAGAGGCCCAAACGCCGTAGCCTTTCCTCATAAGGAGGGTGCCCCAGCCCCGTAATCATCTTAGTCGCTCTCTTTTGCACCTTTTCCATTTCCACTATGTCTTTTTTGAGATGCGGCGAGCAGAACTGGACACAATACTCCAGGTGTGGCCTTACCATAGATTTGTACAACGCCATTATAATATTAGCTCACCCCCAATGGCTCAACAATATGTATCAGGTCTTGCTTTGTTTTTGTTTTTATGTTTCACTATTTAATGTTAAAATTAGGGCGCAATCCTAACTTGTGCTGGAACAGGCAAGCCAGGAGGCTTGCGCTGTATCCAGCGCAGGATTGTGGCCAGCAGCGGCTTAGCCAGAGGCAAGAGGAAACTTTTCCTCTTACCCCTGGGTAAGGGCTGCTGGCCACAATGGGTCTCCTTGGACTTGCACCACCTCCTGAAGTGGCACAAGTCCAAGGAGAGCAGAGCAGCGAAGTTGCTCGGTTCTCCCCGGGGACAGGGGTTGGGATCCAGCATAACTGCCGGATTCCAGACCCGCCTCCCCGCGCACCTGCCCCCAGGACCGCCCATCGCCCTCCCTCCCCCTGCCCAGGAACACCTCCCTTGCTCCTCCTCCCTGCCCGCCCTCACGCCTACCTTTTTGCTTGTGTCAGTGCAGGTGGGCCGACACAAGCGGTGGAGGGGAAGCTGGCATGGACGCTTCTGTCAGCCTCTGCAGGCCAGCGCTTCTCAGAGCACCGACCTGGCTTCCCCTCGAGGAGGCGCAAACATGCTTTATGGCACGCTTGCAACCCTCCCAGGCTGGCCCAAGGGACTTGGGCCGGCCGAACTGCAGGTTTGGCTTGCGCCCTTAATCTTTTTAATGTGTCTTACCTGTTATGATACTTTGTACTTTGTTATGGAGCTTTGTAAGCCAACTTGGGCATTTGCTTTGGCATATGAAAGGCAGGATATACATTTCTCAAATAAATAAAAATAAATTCTCTCATGTAGTGGCCCTGTGGCAATTTGAAGTCTCAGACCATACCATATGATTCTTCTGATGATGTAGACCAAATGTTTAAACATTCCGTATTCTGTTTCTGGGCTCTCATGGAGAAATATTCAGAAAATATTTTTAGATTTTTACCCTTGGAAAAACCCAAAACAGTGGCTGGCAGCTCAGACCTAACTAAATTTCTGTGCAGTGATGCAGCAGAGTCAGTGCAACTTCTGCTGCATCCTCAGGGGAATTTTGGCTGCTAGAGATCTCCTCGAGATTAGGAGACATTTGTCCCCTCGTCCCTGGTTAAGCCCAGAAACTGCAATGGGTCAACTTGAACCTGCCCCAGCAATATTGCTGGTGCAAGTCTGAGTTGATCTATGCTGGCAGATCAAAGAAGGGGGATCGGATAAAGCACACAACTGCACTACTGATCTTGCCCCCCCTCCCAGGCCCAATCCTCCCATCCCCATACCTGTTGCTGTCCTTGCTTACCCCATTCAGCCCCCTTCCTGCCTTCCCCCACCTCTGCACAGGACTTTTCTGCTCCAGTGGGCAGGCTTGCAAGAGCTGGTGCACATGGGAAGACTCTGGACTTCCCACAGGCAAACTGGCTAGAAGTGCTGTTGCAAAGCACTGTATTGTGCTTTGGTGACAGTTGTCACCAGTGGAGAGTGCACCCACCAGCACACCAGCTCAGTAGGATTGGGCTTTCTATAAATTGTACTTAATACAGTCAATTCATCCTAAATTCATTTCATATTCAGTCCCTTTTCTTGATAATGCAGTCCTTAAATACTCAACTACTGGCTTCCTTTGTATAGTAATATCTCTTTTTCTGTTTTAAGATAAGCAGTTATTTTTACTAATACATTAGTCTTCTATATCTTTTTCAGTAAAACTATTAGTATTTATAATTTAATGTACAAAATGAGGTGAGAATATATACATAATTAACAGCCCAATTCAATGCTTAGCTTACACTGATGGACCTCATGATCTGTCAGTGTAATGCTTATCTATCACAACAAATATTTATCCTCAGCTATTCATCATCTGTACAGAGATAAGTGTATCTTTGTCCCTTTGTGGAAGAGATAGTGGCAATAAGAGCCCAGTGATTAGTAAATGAAAACATTATAAATTTTGCCATCAGAACCTCCCCAGTAATGGAAAAATGCCAAAGCTCCTGGAAACCACATTCTGGCCACTATTGGATTACTATTAGAATAGAAAAACTAGTACTTAAATCCAGAGCGCCTGTCTTTTTAAACCACTAGAGTCTCTGTAAGATGAACTCGTTAACATAAATGAGCTCCCTCCTGTTTCTGCTGGGCAAGATGATGAGATGAATTAATCAGTACAGTTAACAATCACGTAAGAAAAGAAATCACGTTGCCTATAGAAGCAGCTGGCAGACACAAAGTTTCATTGATTTGCATGAAGACAGAAACCAAAATGTGCTGTCATAGGCTGTCAGCTTAATGATAGGCGAGTTGGCTTGGATTAAAACTGAGAAGCTGGAGCTGTCTTGATGGGATGACTTCGTTTGACAAATTATGCTTAATGAACTCTAAATTGAGAAATAAAGAATACCCAGAGCAGTATGGGAAAACTATTCAGAAACAGACTTAGCAGAGCTAGAATTTTATCTAGTACTTATTTTCTTAAACATAGGGTGTAATCCAGCCTGTAAGGCATGTTTGCGCCTCCTCAGGAGTTGGTAGGCCAGTGTGCAGAGCTGACACAAACCTCTGTGGTAGGCGGGGAAGGGATGGGGAGGAGGCGGGACGGAGGCGTTCCTGGGCAGGGGGAGGGTGGGGGAGGGCGGGAGGTGGGCAGCCCTGGGGCAGGTGGGTGGGGAGCGGGAGGTAGGGCTGGAATCCGGCAATTATGCCGGATCCCAACCCCCCGGGGAGAATGAAGCAGCTTCAAGACTCTGCTCTCTTTGGAACTGTGCCACCTCAAGAGGCGGCGCAAGTCTGAGGAGACCCATAGGGCACAGGGTGCCTTTCCCAGAGGTAAGAGGAAAAGTTTCCCCTTGCCTCTGGCTGAGCCGCTTTTGGTCTCTATCCTGCGCTGGATACAGCACAAGCCTCCTTGTGCTTCCACCCCATTCACTGAGCCCTTTAACAGCCCAATCCTAAGCTTCCCTGCGTGCAGGGCTGCCGCGGCACCAAAATGGCTGCTGCATTATCCAGCGTGCAACCAGGCAGCTGCCGGCGGCTCCTCAGGAGAAGGGGACTTTTGTCCCCCCAGGGAAGGGAAGCAGCCCGCAATGGGGCTACTTGATTCTAAGGCAGCTCTTGAGCTACTACAGAATTGGAGAGTCCCATGTCGGACCTTGCAGTCCCACATAGAGCTCAGGATTCGGTGTAGCATTGCTCCACTGGTCCTGACCCTTCCCTCCCTGCCCCCACTCCTACCATGCTTCCACCCCACCCTCCCCCTACCCTGGAATGCCTCTTCTCCGCCTCCCCTCATACCCCTACTCACCTCTCCCCCACCAGACAGTCCGGGCCAGGGCCTAGGAGAGGGGATAAAGGGGGTAATTTGTACTCGGGCACAGGATCAGAAAGTGGGCCCAGGATCCAAAGAAAGGGGCCCAGAAAGTTCCTGGGACCTGACATTTCCCGATTTCACCTGAACTCGCTGCCAGTGCATAATGCTGGGGCACAACCAGGTGCCTGCAATGTTAACTGCTGCTGCAAGCCATACACACCAGGCCCAGGAAAGCATCCATGACCCTCCTTAACAGTGTCAAATCTGGGAGGAAACTGGCCTGCAACAGTAGTTCCATGGCTTGTGGATCCAATAACCATGAAGGACTGTATACAAGCTCAGGGACCCAGCTGTGGAACTACAGCTGCTGCAGAAGTTCCTTTTGATCCATTCTAGTGTGAGCCTAAATACAATGATGCTAATTTTCTGCAATTGATTTTCTGTATTTCAAAAATTTTAGAGACTTAGGAGTGTGTTTGGTTTTTCATATTACTTTATCTAGCTGCCAATGCCGCATGGTCAGGCAGACCTGGGCTCTACATCAAGAAGCCTAGCAGACCTGAGCTCCAAAGTCTATTGTGGCTGTCAGCACCCCTGCCCTATTTTACCCTGTTTTGCCTGCCCCCCTTGCCCTTTAGGAAGAGGCCCAGAAAAAACTTTGTACCCCCTGCTAAAATTCTTCTCATAGGCCCTGGTCTGGGCAACCACTGGGTGGCAGATCACGGGCCCAGCACAGCTTGTACTGGGCTAGCTCCAGCACTGTGCCCATGGTAAGGGCTTGCAAATGTACCTTATGGCACTTTTGCAATGGTGCGCGCTGGTGGTGAGCCAGTGTGCAGGACTCTGAGTCAGACCTTCAGACTTATTCCGTCTCATTTCTTCATTAGGGAACTTGTCTGTTATGCACTTTTATTTCCTGATCCCCATTTTCTCCCACCTCTACATAACATTTTACCCCACAAGATTTCAGAAGGTGCTTTTTTGTTCTTCCCTACAACTCATTGCCATGATGAGTCAGTATGTTCATGAATATTTCTTGCCAAATGTGTTAGAAAACATCAGTCGCAGTCTTATGGCTTCACTTCTTTGCAATAGTAGAACATGTGGCTGTCAAAAGGTATCAGTTTCACAACAGCTGTTGAATCTCAGCCAGAACACCCTGAAACTACCTGTGAAGGTCACCGTGATCTTGCTACCAGAGCAGACCACAAGTCTTCCTGAAGATGCACCTGCCTCTTCTGATACATTGAATCACCCACCTGTGTGATATCCTGCTATGGTGTTCCATAGGCAGAGGCGGTTACCTCCCAGCAGGGGCAAATGGTTTGCCATGACCAGGCTGTGAAATCTGTTACTTTTTCATTAAAAATGAACCACTCTCAGAACACAAAAGAAGAAGTTGCAGCAGCTTCATAATAGTACTTTAGCAGACCTTGGAGAATGCATATTCCAAAAATCAGTACAGTATGTCGGAGTTGGTAAAATGCTGTCAACAATTGGGACTCATGATGGAAATAGTGTCAGATGAGTACTTTGAATGGCATTTTAGCTGCATGTAAAAACACTTAGGCTGGGTGTAGCTTTCAGTCTCTTCTTTGCCAGTGTACAAATATAGAGATAATGCTAAGTTATTATATAATCATTCAACATCACATAGCATTTTCCTAGCCCAAATCTTTTATTACTAGAAGCCATCAAGGGAGAGAGACGACCTCGTAGCCAATGAGTCATCATCAAAAGTTTGAGCCCATTTCTACTGTGGGTAACAGCTCCTGTAAGATGTGGCAGGTTCATTATTCCAGCACTCATTTCATTTGCCCACCCTTGGTAACAAAGCCTACTGAAACACCAGCCAAGTGTAAAGGAAAAGCAGCAATGGCACAGTCAACATCGGCATAGTCAGCAATGGTGATCACCCTCTGAATTCCTATCCATGGTTCTGGATCCCACCCATGAGACATTGAACTGGTAGATACCACTAATTTAAGGGAAAGGTTACTACTATTCACAGTGTTTACAACTATGTGAATAAATTGTTACTGTTGAGATGGCATTCACCACTTGGAAGCTAGTAAGTTTTTCTAAGAGGCAAATAGAAGATGAAACATGCTTCCTAATTTCTGAAACAACCCAGGTGCCAGTTGCCCGCCCAATTTTTTAGTCACCAGTAGCTGTTGAGCACCTTGGGTGTTAACAAAAAGCCACACAGATGGATTGTAAGGGATGCTGAATTATCAACATTCTTTTCATTTTCTTTTGTTCTTTCTTTTCGTTCTTGCTTTCCTCTTCTGCTTTTCTTTCATTTTTACTGTTTAGTATCAATCTTGGGATTCCCAAAACAGCTTACGACTTCATTAAAACTTCTACATAACAAAACAAATAAGCAAACAAACCAACCAGTCAACCAGTTATAAAAATTATTATAACACAACAGCAGCAGACCAATTAAGCTTCATGGAGCTAAATTCTCACCAAAAGGTCTGGGAAAACCAGTTTTCATCTCTCTCTCTCTCTCTCTCTCTCTCTCTCTCTCTCTCACACACACACACACACACACACACACACACACACCAAAGCTTAGGTGAGCCACCCTGAGAAGAAAACTCCAAAGCTTGGGTACCAGCAGAGAAAAAGCAGAGCTCCACCAGTCCTCCCCCCCTCCCCAAGGAACACTCCCTCCCTGCTCCCCCCCCCTGCCTCGGTATGCCCTGCCTGCCCCCAATCCCCCACTCATCTCTACTGTGACAGCACGTGCCAACGCGCAGAGCTCAGGATTGGGCTTCAAGTGGGGCAACAGAGCCTAGGAATCTGACCTAGAGCTGTTTAAAACAAACCCTGAGTCTTGTTGGAGTAAATCGCTCCCTTGAAGCCATCTGAGATCCTGCAACTCCGACCTGCCTTGTTGTCTTGCCTCCATCATCTGGACATAGCTTATCATACTCCTGCTTGTGGACTAGACAGGCAAATGTTGCCCTTTGTTATTGTACCAGAGGTAGTAAAAACATCCAGGTAAACACATTCTTTGTTATCGAGCAATTCCTTCATCCAGGTTGGTATCTGGAGCGCCTCAGTTGGTCACAGACTAGTAACCAATTCCAGGATTTATATTGAAGGGGTTGGGAAGATTCTGAAATGGAGTGAACAGCAGCCTCTTTGTAGTCATCTGCAGCAAAAAGAACTTCAGCAATAAACGCATTTCATTAAGACAGTTCTGCTTACCAAGACTCATTCCTGAGAGTTCCTGGCACTCTACAACAGTCTCCATCTCCAAAATCAATTAATTCTTTCAAGCATCTCTTTGGGCTGGTCTGCACATTATGGTTATCTTATGGAGGCCACTTTTAAGTGCCCCAATTGGTGGCTATAACCACATGATTAGTGATTCATGTGTTGCAATTCCCATTGGGCCTTTTTCACCACATCAGTGCAAACCTTTTTTGTTTGATTCTATTGCTGTGGTAAAAAGGGCCCAATTCATGGGATGAGCCACTTTACAGTACACCTTCTACAGTTTTAGCCATCATATAGAGCAGGGGTGTCCAAACGTTTTGGCAGGAGGGCCACATCATCTCTCTGACACTGTGGCAGGCCGAGTTAATTTACATTTTAAATTTGAATAAATTTACATAAATATATTAGAGATGGAACTTGTATGTATGTATGTATGTATGTATTTTACAGTCAAAGACCGTATGAATGAATGACGGTCTTGTAAGAGCTCATGGCCAATAAAAGGTCTTGCACAAAGCAAGGTTGGCCTTTCCTTTGCTGCTATTGCTGCATCACAGACGTGAAACAGCAAGCAGTGGAGGGAGCCCTCATCCCACAGCTCACACGAGATGTCAAACAGCTGGCCATCACATTGACAGCAGTTGCGTCAGGCCAGTGCAGGCTCCAGCAAGTCTCCACAGGGCCAGAGCTCATTGGAGACTGGGAGCTCCCAGGAGGCCGGATTGGGAGTCCTCAAGGGCCGCAAATGGCCCCAGGGCCGGGGTTTGGGCATCCCTGTTATAGAGGGATTTAAAGAAGTTAAGACATGATAGACATCCATAATGAGTAAAACAACTTTTACCTATGAGGAAGCTCTGTTTTATACATGGACCATTTAATTGGGGGGGGGGGGGTGCCTAAATATTGTTTTGCATTCTAAAAAGATCTGAATAGTAGTTTGCTTTTTTTTTTTTACCCAATGAACTTCCTGCCAAGACCTTTTTGGTTCTAAATTTCCTGTTACTCATCATGGGGTTCAGATTTGCCAAAGTCAAAGGAATTTTGTTGGCTTAGCAGACTACAACATTTTTCATATGTTGCTGATTTCATTAATTTTCAAATTAGAAAAGGAGATGGAACTTGAACAAGTTTCCAGGCTGCAGAGATTTGGGAGTACTCAGAATTGAATCTGTGGTTGGCATCTCCCAATTTTTAAGACAAATTCTGTTCAATTTTGTTGACTTTCATTTTCCAAATTCTTGCTAGTACAAAGACAACTATTCAGTGGCCCAATCATATTTGGACACTGCAGTGACAGTGCACTGATACCAATGCAATGACTATCATATCCTAAGCCCATCTACACTGCAACCCTGTCACAGCCTATCATTCATACAGCCAGCACCCTGACACTGGCATGTCATCAGTGCAACACTAGCATGTTATTGGTGCATCACTGGTGTGACACCCAAGGAACCAATCATTGCATCCACCCAGCCCCAACAGAGAAGCACCTCTAGAATGAACTGAGGAGGGGTGGAGACAGGTGCAGGGACAATAAGAGATCACTACTGAGGTCACCTCCTCAGCCACGAGGAACAGGCAACACAGCAACAGGCACAATCACCAACCATGGAGTGATTCCCCAACAACACCATACAGAGACACACAAATCCAAGGAATACCTTTTTGAATGGACTGGATCAGAACAAGCAATAGAAAGATAACTTCCCTGAAGGAGGGCAGCCACATGAAACAAATAATATTAATAATAATAATAACTAGGTATTTATATACCACCTTTCTGGTCATCGGATTACTCCTCTGACTTTATTCAAGGCGATTTACATAGGCAAGCGTTTCTAAATCCCTCAGGGGGATTTTTACAATCATAGAGGTTCTCCCTTTCAAGAACCAACAACATTTCAGAATTGATCTTCCTGGTTTGGTCTCACTTCTGGCCTCTAGTTCTCCCACGCAGGCTGACAAGCAGCTCCATCTATCACATGGAGGGCAGCCAAGACGCTTCTTGTTCACACCAAGAGCAGGTGGAGTCACTCAGCTCCGCCTGTCAGCTGCTTCAAGGTCTCACCATTCTCAGCCGTTCAGGGAGCTGCTGGTGTCCTCGAACTGCTGACCTGATGTTATCTTCGTGCTAAAGGAGTCTCTACCCTCTAGACCAGACCTCCTGCCCAAGCAAACACACAAGGCCCTCCATGGCAAGGGTTTGAGTTCAGGTGCCAGTGAGAACTAGCTGCACCAGTTGGTTCACTGTCTGACCGAAGTTTGCAAAGTCTCAAGAGTCTTACTGGAATGAGGAAGTCAGCAACCTCATCAGGCAGCAGTGGGACTTACACTGGTCATACCAGGCAGGCCATAGGCTTTCCTTGGGGTCTGCATAGTGTCTTTGCCTGTGGAGAACAGGAAGACATGCAGAGAGAGCAACTTGACACACAACGACTGGACAGCAATATCAGTCACACCTGTTCTATGGATTGAGATGCATAATTGGAGCTTGTGCAAGGGGGTGGTGCCACCAGAGTGCACTTGCAGTGGTGGGCAAGAGTATGTTGGCGCAAAGCATTACCTTTCTCAGTATAGGGAGAAAGGTGGGAAATAAATAAATAGATAAATAGGGGAAATTGCAGTGGAACTCTGCAGAGGACCATTGTTCAGCCCCCTGTGACAGTCGTAAAAGACAAAAAGGATTCAGATGAGTGTGTGGCCAGCAGTAGCCCCTGGCATTGACCAAGAGAGAGCAGGAGAACTCCTCCTTAAACTCCAACAGTAGTAGCACCTATGCAATTGGTAAGTGCAGCGACCACCTTCCTCCCAATTTAACCAAGTCCCAGCAGGTGAATAAAAAATACAAGAGATTTATTAAAGGCGGAATGAACAAAGCAATAAAAAGAGGGTGTGGATGGAAAGGGATCAAAGGAAGACATGCATCAGAAAAAAACAAACAGGTGTGCTCAGAAGGAAAGGTAGTTGGCAAGCCTGCGAAGATTAAAATGCAAGCAGCAAAACAAATTTCTTGATGTGCCTAACTGAATATTGCCCCTATTCTAGTCAATCACACTTTGCCAGGATTCTGGTCCTTACATTCAAAATGCGGCAAGGTGTGCTGGCAAGCCCCACAGCTGTTCACCAGTGATGGACAGGAACACACACTTAAGCCATTTCTGTCCAACATTGCATAAAAGCAACAGGGACCAAATGTGTACACCTGTGGGCTAGGCAAAAATGGGTTAAGTATCCTTGAACATGACATACCTAGTGACCTGGTCAGTGGACCTGGCTGCCCAATCAGCTGCTGCACTCAAATGTATTAACTTGGTTATATTGTATTAACTTGGGATACTTACTGTGGTTCTATTGTGTGGGAACAGAATGGGGTATTCTTGTTTATACTGGAGAAAATGAAGAAATCACAAGCAATGATGGTTCTCTCTCACTGCTTTCAGCTCATCATCCATCTGCAGTCTAACTGTTAAGTATTTATTGTAGTATAACTCTTTTCTCCTACCAAGACATTTGTCCTGAGTGTAGTTGCCAAACTGGACAGTGTTCATAACTCTGCATTTCATTACAGCTGTTGCAAGAGAGGAAATAATTTTTTCCCCTGCCATTTCCTGTACTCAGTTTCTGTAGGGCGAACAATGTAGGTCAAGGCAAATGGCTGAAAGTTTTATTTTGAGTTCAATAACAAATACTGCTTAGGAAAGTGTTTTAATAGATGGCTTCCCACATTTGATCTTGGCGATGAAGGATGCATAGTCCACGTTGGCACTAAAATGTTGTAAGCTTCCTGTGAAACAATATTTCCTGCACCCACATCATCAATAAGTGCATACATTTTTCTAAAAACACCTTCTTGTCATTAAAAGTGTTGGTGCTTTAGAAAGCATGAATAAAAGGGAATTGCTTTTTTAATGTATAAAATTGGGGTATACAAAGAAGTAATCTTTTCTTCAATCTGTACTTTACCTCCTCCAGTATCTCCATGTGTAGCCAGGCATCTCTTGTATGCCACAGTGCCAAGGGTTTGCATTGTAAAAGGGACAAAAGCATGGTGCACGCCTTCGCAATGTGAAATACTTGAAGGTACAGTAAGCAATGTGAAAGCCTCGCTAGTCTTAAAATAACATTCCAGGCAAGCCCGCAGAAGGAATTAATACTGAAAAAGCTGAGTGCAGCTGACACATAATACTAAAGAGAGGCTTCTCATCACAGTGTGGATGGAAGAAGAAGCATCATTGAAACCCCACCTTCTCATGGCAGACCAGGACGTGTACATCATCACCGGAATAAAGGCAAAGAGGAAAGGGTGACCTCGGCTAGCCACATCTAATAATGCATGGGTTTTCTTTTTCAGACAGCTGGAAATGTTTGCGGAATATGTACAAAATCTGTGCAAGGGAGGCTGTTTTCTGTTGATTCTGCATAAAATCTCGACCACTTGTCCCTTTATTTTTAGCAGCATTTACACTTACCCAAACATACTGTGTTTTGCAGGAGAGCTTGAGTAGTGTCTTCCAACCCACTTGTTCAAAGCTGAGCCAAGGTGGTGCAGGGGATAGAACATTGGACTTGGGAGACCCGAGTTCAAATTCTTCCTCAGCCATGAAACTCGATTACCTGTGCCACTGCCACCACCTCCTTGCTTGCCTGGCTGCTTAGGAAAGCAGCTGGGTGAGTAAGGAGAGCAGTGGCAGAGTACAACAGTGCAGTGATGAAGTGATCCAGGACCCCCGCCCCCCCAACACCTTCCTCATATTGTAATGTCTGCTGCTGTCTCTTCCTCTTTGCTCCTGCTGGACCGGTTGGAACTAACAGATGGACTGAGCATGTTGCAAGTACTCCAAGCATGCTTTGCTCGATCTGTTTGCTTCAACCAGATGAAGTGGGGAGCAATTAGGAATAGACAGCAGTGAACCTCAAAGTAAGAAGAAGAAGGGGGGGGGTCTGCTTCCTTTTCTTTCTTGCCCGTGTAACCTTCTTGCTGGGTGGACAAGAAGAAGAAAGCAGAGTGATCCTGCAGCTCACAGTAGCAGAGGCACAGGAGGAAGTGGCGGGCAGCCACTGCCCTGATCCTCTTCTTGTGCATTTGCTCTCAGTGAGCAAAAAGAAGATTGGAGCAGTAATTTGAAGTGGCTGGCAGGGCAGCAGGCTGTAGAGGGTGGCAGGCAGGTGTGGGGTGCAGGGCACCCCTTGTCAGTTTGCCACTCCCCTCCAGCTTCCCACTCAAAGTGGCCACTTCAATCAGCCTCATGGCTGACCTGACCCTGGGGATGAGTTACAAATGTGATGAATAAGAATGTAGTTTGTCTCCAAACTACAGAAGGGGAAGAGCGGCCCAGTCCTGAGTTTGGAGCCCAGACAAGCAGCAGCACCAAAATGGCTGGCGCTGCATCCAATGGACTCCAGGCAGTGCTGACATTCATTTCTTTTCCCCGGAGGAAGGCCCAGGTCCTGCAATGGGGCCAGAGACGTAGCTAGGTCATTTGACACCCGGGGCTCATAAAATTTTGTCACCCCATGCAACACAATCAATCAATTAATTTAATTAATTAACTATTATATTATATTATTATTAATTAATTCACATTTTTATACCCTCCTCTAAGCAGCTCAGGGTGGTGTACATGGTTCCTCCCCTTATTTTGTCCTCACCACAACCCTATGAGGTAGGTGAGACAGAGATAATAATAGTCATGACATGAAATGAATAATAATAATGGCCGGAAAATAAATGAAGTGAATATTTCCCCACAAGCAATCGATGAAATTCTGCATAAAATGGTATATAACATGATGGTATTATTCCTAAAAGCCACAATTTCCAGAATTCTGGTCACTAGGAAGATTGTGGGGGATCCAGGCTTGGAGGGAGGGGGAGAAAGGGAGATTGTGGGGGGATCCAGGCTTGGAGGTGGGGAGAGTAAGCATGTCACTATCAGGACTCACCCAACTTTGCAAGTCTAAAAACAAGTAAAAATTCACCTTGCAGCTAAAGCCTCTGATTTATTCTTTTTTTGGGGGGGGGGGCTGCCTTCTGGAGCATTTGTTGAGCTCCACTTTCATCAGATCAGGACCATGCAGCTAGCCTTGCACTCTCCTGTGCCCAACTTGACCAGGAACCAAGGCATGTTTGCCTACTGGGGAGTAAACACGACCATGTGGCTTCCTTTCCATAGGGCCTAATACATTCCTCAGCTTGGAGGGAGGGACTTCCTTCTTGGGTGTTTTTTGGGGGCTGCTTTCATTGGACAGGAACCATTCCGATGTCGTTAGATTCTTCTCAGCCTGCCCTTTCTGTTGAACTACTAAGGCAAGTCCACCTACTCATGAGTAAATGCGCAATATGGCTCGGTTTCACTTTCCATAGGGCTCCATGTATTTTTGTAGTTTCCGGATTTTGGGCCATAACTTTTGATGGAAAGGAGATATTTCACTCTGGATTTTTGCATTGCATTCCGCTGGAAATTCTGCATCCAACGGTATATGGCATGATGGGGTTACTCCAAACCATCATGATGTTGGGTCATTTGTGGTATCACCCCCCAACGGTGGTACCTGCAGCGGACCTCCCTCTGCCCCCCACTAGCTACGCCACTGAATGGGGCTACTGAACTCTACACCGGCTATTTAGCCAGTGCAGAATAAAGCAACCCCATGTTGAGCCAGGAGGCCTAATGTGGAGGTCTGGATCCAGTGGAGCTGCTCCGCCAGTCCCACCCCCATCCCGCCTGACTCCGTTACCCTGCCCCTCCCAGCGCAGGCTGGTGCTGAATGAGTGCTGGCACCCACTAGGAGGTAAGTGTCGCAGGCATGCCTTGCAGCATGTTTGTGGTAGTCAGCACTGGTGGAGGGCCAGCACTGGGACTTCAGGATTGGACCCTAAACCCAATCCTAAAGAAATATCCCATGCCAATGCAGGGTTTGATCCAAGTAGCCCCACTGAGGTGGCTGCTGTTCGACATGGGGTAAGGAGAAATAAAACCCCTTACTCCAAGGTGCGCTGGATCCACCTCCTACCCTGCACTAGATACAGTGCAGGCCAGTCAGCCTGCCTGTTCCAGCACAGGATAGGATGGGGCTACCTGCTGTTGACTGTTTAATAAGATAAAAGCAAAAGATTGATCCCTGAATAGTTAAGAACCAGATAACTACACGAGCAATTCTGGTGCAATTTTGTCGTACCATTTAATTACCTTGAAGCAATATTTTTTTAGACTCCCCGTGCGCTACCTCTGTGTGCCGATTGCCATGTTTTCATGTAACCAATGCTAATTAGCTCCCCCGTCGTGTCACCATCACTCTCATCGGCAACCCAATAACATATACTTAGGAGGGCGATTAATAGAAAGAGACTGCTTACCTCATTTTACTTTGATAATTATTCATCCTACTTCACTGCTTTAACATTGTTTGGGTTTGTGAAGAAAAAAAATATATTAAAAGCCTTAAGTGTTTATCACACAGAGCATACTCACAAGTCCAAAGCCAAGATGGACACAAAGGCTACTTGTGTGGAAATTCAAGGATTCAGAAAGTGTGGCCTTTTTTTTTTTGGCATGGAGGGAGGTCTTGTGATAACCATGGCGACGTAACTTCTATATACACAAATGCCTCGGGTGAACAAAAGGAAATCTAAGTACATCACTAAAAAGAGGGATGTTGAGCCTCCTACTGGGGCATTGCACTTTAATGCAACAGCCACAAAAATGAAGAAAAGAACCCCGTTCAAAAACCAAAGGAACATGGGAAATTAATGAAAGTTTTATGCAAACAAAGAAACTGAGGTTGCAGTCTAATACACAGACACTGGGGCGCAAGCCCTATTGTAGCACTTTAGATTGTGCTGAAAATGCATTACTTTTCACCAAAAGCACATTGTTTCCTTTGGGGGGGGGGGAACACTCAGCTAATTCATTCAGATTTGTTTGGTTTTTTGGTTTGGTTCAAGCTGTAATTGATAATCCACTGTCTAAAACAAAGTGCAAGGCTAGATTGGACTGAAGAATCTGCTGCTCTGACGTCATCCAATGACATCAACACAGATGCGGTGGACAAACTTCCCATCAAACTGATGTCACAGAGCAGACCCCATCACTAAAGTATGTAATGATGACATCATCATACTGATGATGAGGCATAATAGTATGGGTGTTCTCCATCTGCTTTTTAAAAAAGTGTGTTTTTGAAAAATGAATCCACAACTTTACAAATGACATTTTTTTTTGAGAGATACTCCAGGTTGGGGGAGGGAAAGAGAGAGGCTGCAATCCTAACCACACTTTCCTGAGAGTAAGCCCATTGAACAAAATAGAACTTACTTCTGAGTAGACCTGGTTAGGATTGTGCCTAGAGACAGAGAAAGAGATGCCTTTAAGAGACTTTAAGCTAGTGAGTGGCGCTGAACCCTGGCAACATTCATTGCTAAATTTAGTTCAGACGATTACAGAAAATAGCCCAGAAGTGAGGGAAGGGGCCAGGATGTGTATATGCTGTAATTGTGCCTGTTCTTAAATGCATTGGGCCAGTTTAAGATGAAAAATATTGTACAAGCCAGTCCAATATGCCTACGACTGCTATGCCACCATGTACAGTGAATAACTTCATAAATTACTGATGGTGCAATCCTATCCTTGGTTGAACCAAAGCGTGCATATTGGGTTATATGCACCCCCAGCCTGCCCTTGGCAAACTCCCAGCTGGCCCTGATCCCTACCCAGAACCTCTGCCGAAACAGCCCAGAATGCCCTTGCCAACTCATCAAGTCCAGCAGGGACTGGGCACTCAACTGGCAGGTGCCTAGGGCTGGCAGTCATTTACGCTGGTGGCCCTGGTGTGCTTGCTGTCACTGCAGCTGCAGTGCCAGTGATCCAGGCCTTCCACTGTTGAAAAACAGTCCATCAGCAGAAGGTCCTGATAGGAGTAGGCCAAAAGTATGAAAAAATGGAGGCTCATACTTATTATTGACTAACTATGACATCTATATTGCAGCGTCACTGGGGAAGCCACCTGCCTTGGTTACCATTGGCTAAGTTGCTCTGGTGTTACAGAGGAATTATAGAATGTTAGAGTTGAAAGAAACCATGGAGGTAATCTAGTCCAGCCCCCTGCTCAGTGCAGGCAACTACTACATTAGGTGGACTGTAATTAAGTTAGATATGATGACCTTCTTCTCCCATTTATTTCAATGGGACTTAAGTGCAATTAACTTCCTCTGAACCAGGGTGGTCCAACATGCGACCTGCTGGCTGCATACAGTCCAAGAGGTCTCTTTTGGTGGTACGCAAGAACCCTGCTGCATCTCTTCCTGCTTCAGTGGCTTCTCAGTTTCCCTGCCATACCAATCTGGCTTCTCCTCTGGAGAAAGAGAAGCTGGAACAGTGTGGCAGAGAGAGTGAAAAGCCCCACAACACACACTACCTTCTCCGCCTGCTTCTCCTGCCACTACCTCCTTCAGTGACTTTGGTTGCTCAGAGCCCAGAAGTAATTGGCAGTGATGTCATCACACTACTGATAATTACTTCTGCATTTGCGCTCTGGGGGCGGGGCCAGGGTACTACAGCCCCTTAGCGGTGAAAGTTGAACTGCCCTGCTCTAAACTGCAGCTATGAAGTTTAACACCCTTGGGCTGCATAGCTACAAAATGCTTGCTAAATTATCTACAACATCTTTTGTGCATAGACAGTTTGGAAACTTGACTAAAATAATGAATTCAGTAAGAACAGAACCTTGAATAAGTAAAAAAAGATTTAAGTAGCATACTTGAAAGTCAACAATACAAGACAGGCTGTATGATGCTGAATTCTTAATACAACCTAATCACTAATGGATATTGGCTTGATGAACCACAAAGCCTTCTTTAATGAAAATAATAATAGATTCTCAAAGCTATCAGGTTTTATTTGAGATGTATACAGGAAAGAATACTGAGTGTAAAGTATAGAGTGAAAATGTAGATGGTGGCTTTTACAATACCTTTCCTGATTCCTGCAGCAACGCCAATACAGTAAATGTTCTAATGAGCACTTGTTCACTGAACAGAAAAGAGACCTTGTCACTGCTCTGACTCCTGCAATTGCAATCAAAAGTCTACTCAATACATTTAAAAAGAAAAAAAGAGAAAAGAAAAACCTACCCATTTCTGATGGATGTCTCAGTAGGCTCATTTGCTTACCGCTGAGTGTACCCCAGAGGGAAATCTTAGCTGCAGAACTTCATGTAGTGTGACAAAAGATTGTGATGGGTATATATATGTAAGCGTTTCCACTGTTCCTTTTAAAAGACAAGCAACTAGACTCCAATATCTGCATGCAACTTTAAGATGTAGTGCTCAAATTAACCCATTCACATGATCTAATATGACAGTCCTCAGTCCCTATTAGTAAGTGTTCTTGGAATACAAAGTTGTAGTTACCCCTGCTAATTGGGCAAGAGGCACTTTTTCAAGTGGGTGCTCCTCTTTTTAGCAGGTGGAGAGTAACTGGCCCACCTCACCTCAGCAGTGTCTTTTCTAGTGGTTGTCTGCTGGTGTTCTTTACAGGGAGCCATTAGTTGTTTGATTTTTCTCTGTAAACCGCTTTGTGAACTTTTAGTTGAAAAGCAGTATATAAATACTGTTAATAATAATAATAATAATAATAGTTCAAGGAAATTCTAGAATGGTCTCCAGAGATCCTTAATTCCACTGTGTAAGACTTGCTGTACTATAGCTAGATAGCCAGCAACCCATCAGTACAGTGTATGGAACACTCATTTCCCCAAATCTTGCACTACATCACTAGAACAGACTTTTTTCTAGTGAAGCAAACTCATATAACATTCTTGAGTAACTTGCTGTGATGGTTTTAACTGTACTGAAGATTATGTAGTGTTCCAGTATCTGCTTTCAATTCCTGAAGAAGTCAAAATGGAGAGGCACTTTTCTCTTTACATTGGTATCTATCAGAGGTGAAGATTCCTGTTTTGAGTTTCCTTTTGCTGAAGAAATATTGAGTTGAAGCTGCTGGGGGGGGGGGGACTTTTCATTTCACTACAGGCCATTATACTTTCAGTTTCTTCAGTGAGATAGAAATTAATGTATTTTTGCCCTGCCCACAGGTGTACACATTTGATCTCTGTTGCACATATGCAATGTTGGGCAGAAATGGCTTAAGGCAGGGGTGCTCAATAGGTGGATCGTGATCTACCGGTAGATCGCGAGGCAAAATGAGTAGATCGCGGAGTGCCGATCCCCCCCCTTCAGGTGCCTCTGGGAGGAAATGCCGGGAGTAAGGCCCATTATACTCAATGGGGCTTACTCCCAGGTAAGTGTGGCTAGGATTGCAGCCTCACAGCCTAATCCTAGGCATGTCTACTCAGGAGTAAGTCCTGTTATACTCAATGGGGCTCAAGGTACACCAACATACATTGTACACATAAATGTTATATGTTATGATGGCGTGAACATTGTAAAAAAAACTCTGGTAGATCTCCGGGCCTTGCTGGGTTTCAAAGTAGCTCTCGAGCCAAAAAAGTGTGAGCACCCCTGGCTTAAGGTATTAGCAGGGATGGGTCGTAACTCAAACTCTAGCTGCGAAAACACATGTTCTTCACGACTTGTATAGACTTGAGTCACATGTGTGAAAAACATGGGCACTGACTCAGGATGTGGGAATTTTACCCTAAAAAGGAAAAGATTTGAATAGACTCAAGTCAAGACTTGCTTATGTGTGTGCAGGTGACTATTTTGTGAATGTGCTAGCTTGCTGTTTTTTTCACCGCTTCTATGACTTGATTTGTTTCTTGAAAAGACTTGAACTGAGGTCAAAATAACTTGAAAAACAACTCTGGAGTTGCCAAGGCTGCGCATTATGACTCATGGGCAACTTGAGTCAAGGGGCAGAGACTTGGGACTCGAGACTCAGCACTGTGACTGCGACACATCCCTGCCTATTAGGAAAACACAGACAATGGAATCTTGGTTGGATCAAGTAATCATTTTGTATTGTTGAAGGATATTCACACTTAATTTCAATTGGTTTGTTGTGGAAATGGTAATCTCCTTATGGACATAGTCATCTTGCTAGTTCCAGATTTTGTTTTATAGTAATGACTTGTTTCCATCATTCAAGGAACTATAGTTCTATAGTTTTCATGGCCTCTTACATAATTTTAGATAAAGATATCCTTGATTTTCCTTGGCATTCTGCAGTCTCCTGACTGAAGATATTCCCTCTGAGGTATAACTGTTGCAAGGAGTTAGTCTTCCGTTTCCAAGGGATCTCTCTCTCTTCCCCCCCCCCAACCCGTCCCCATCAGTCATTTGGTACAAAATAGAAATACCAAACACATCCTAGATTACTTACTGCATGGTCAAAACCAAGACTGCAGAAAGGTCTTTGCCCTTAACATGCATGGGACAAGAAGGAGGACAGAGTGACCTGAACTACAAATTAATCAAACACAAAACCAAATAAAAATCATGCACAAGGAGTTCCCACAGTAAGAAGAACCAAAGTTCTCAATGATAGCAAAGAAAAAACATCAGAGGTAAAACTAGATCAAGTTGGGAAATCAGAAGGCAGGGAGTAATGGCTACTATCTGCCTTCCAATGTATAGTTCCAAACATTTGTACCATTTGGTATAAGAGTAGATGTCAGTGCAGGCTGCTCAGTTGTTTATGATAGCTGAAATAATTTTAAGTGATGGTCACAGGAATAATGCTGAAGTCCTTTAGGAATAAATGATCTTGTTCCTTTGAATGAGAATCCTGCTGCCTCTCTTTGGTAAAGTTTGTGTATGTTGTGGCTTAAGCAGAATTCACCTGCAATCCTATATACACTTGCCTGGGAGAAAGTCCCATTGAACACAGTGGGACATACTTCTGAGTAGACATGCATGGATTGCGCTGCTAGTAACATCTAATGTTTTAAAACATTAAAAAAACTTGGCATTGCATTTAAAGAAAATGAATCTTAAGTACTACTGAAATCAGCAGAGACAACTTAGTTATGGCTATTATTTGATTTTCTCTGTAAACCGCTTTGTGAACTTATTTGTTGAAAAGCAGTATATAAATATTCTTCTAATAATATCTTAAGAGTGCAATCATAATGATGCACTCAGCTAGTATAAGTCCCTGGGCTGGCCTCCATGTACCAGGATCCTGGTCTGGTGGGGGTATGTTCATGCTGGCTGAGGGCAGCCAGCGTGGGGGGGGGGGGAGTTGGAAAGAGTGGCAGGAGAGTGGAACAGGGGTGTTTTGGGGAGGGGGAGGGGCGGTGGGCAGACCACACCCAGGAGGGGGTGGAACCTACCTTGGTGATTTAGGATGGAATCTAACCCCTCCCAGCCAGCCCAGCATTATACCAGGCAATTTCACTGGTGCAGATCACAGTAGCCCCATAGGGCTACTCAACGTAAGGGGATAAATATCCCCTTATTCCAAGTTGCATGGCAGCCACCTTCTACCCTGCAATGGATACAGCGCAGGCCACTTGGCCTGCCAGGGCAGATTAGGATTGGGCTGCCCGTCTCATTAATTCCAGAGGTGCTTACTGAGGATTCCCTTTCTTCTTCGGATGCATCTAGTAATTCAGATCACTGTTTGGAAGTTATTTAGACAGAAAACGTACATGCACAGAAATATGTATGTAACTTTTATAGTCCAGTCTGCAAAAGGCCAGATGATAAACTAAAGATTGTTCAAAAAGAAGAACCACACTGCCTTTTGCTGCCACCTTCTGGAATATGAAAACAATTTTTAGCGAGGATCACCAAAACCCTCCCATGCTTTGCACATCATTAAATACACAAATTACATTATCTTTTGTTTGTGGATGTGGTTTCAACAGGTCCTTTCAAGCAGCAAAACAAAACACTTTTGAACATATTTATCTTCAGAATAATCTGATCGTGTATTTCCTTTTCAGAACCCAAGCTTACATTGCTGCTTCTGAGCTACTTATAGGGCCAACCGTACAACAAAACTGGGGAGCTATCAAATTAATTTGATAGTAGATTTCTGTTTATTTTTGAATAATTGTATGCATTTATACCCTAGCTTTAAAAATATGATTTTCCCAAAGAAGCTTACAGAGCTGATGCAAATAAATTATATAGCTTTTAGCTTTAAAAACAATTAACACAGATCGGTACACGTTATATTATAGAGCTTAGAACAATTTTCATGGGGCTCCCATGCAGTTTCTCTGTCAGATATTGACTAAGCTCTACACAGTGTGGATCTGGGGTATTTGAAAGATTATTTGCTCCCACATGATCCTGTACACCTTCCAAAATGCACTGGGGCGCATCCTTTCTCTATGTCAAGTACCGCTAATGGGCTGCAAAGGCATTACTCTATATACCCATAGTATCCATAATAACCGTCTATAACTTGGAAGAATAAAAAAAAATCTAAACTAGGTACATACAAGAGCTTGATCCAGGTCAGAACTGCAGTGTGGAAAAGGGCATGTTTAACCCTTTACTTCTGTACCATTTCCCCCCCCCCCATCATGCCAGTGTGCTCTTTACCTTCCATCCCCCTTTACTAAACACAAATGCCAGTGTGCTGCTTACCCTCCACTCTTTCTTAACTATCCAGTGCCATTACAGGTATTAAATGCAGCTGACTTGCTCTGGCTCGATACTGTATTATATTCTACATTAAGTAATTGCAAGTATAAACATTCTTTACAGTGGGGGAAGGGCGGAAGGGGGGGAAGGGCGGATTAACTCCAGGCAGGGGGTGGGTTCGGCAGCAGAGGTGGCTGCCGAATCCTACTCCCTTCCCAGACCTAATCCCACAACATGGGTCCAAACGGACCTGCACCAGCAAATTCACTAGCACAGGTCCAAGTAGACCTCTCCATGCTGCAAAGGCTAACCCTCAAGTAAGGGAAGGAGCATTCCCTTACCCAGAGGAGACTTCCGCAACTGCACTTGCACAGGATGCAGTGGTAGCCATTTTGGCATTGCTGCACCGGGGGGGGGGAGAATAGGATTGGGCTGTTAGGCTTTAGTACATAGGACATTAAAATATGGGAACTAATGGCCCAATCCTATCCAACTTTCCAGCACTGGTGCAACTGCAGTGCAGCCCTGAGGTAAGGGAACAAATGTTCCCATACCTTGAGGAGGCCTCTGTGACTGCCTCCCCACCACAGGATGTAGTGCACACCCCATTGGAACAGCTGCACCAGCACTGGAATATTGGATAGGATCGGGCCCTAAGTCTTCATAGAAAAAGTGACTTTTTTGCTTTTAACAATCAGGCATGGAATTATGCTTTCTAATGTAATTGTGCATTTTTTGTTTTGTACAATGTAGTACAATGGTTCCCAAACTTTTTCTACTGGTGGCTCCCTTGACCTACTAGGCCATTGGCCATGGCTCCCCATTAGGACTACAATCCTATACATTGTATAGGGCAGCAGGTTTTTCCACAAGGATTCCACAGCTCTCATGGCTGGTTTCCATGGCTCCTCAGGGAGCCACGGCTCACAATTTGGGAACCACTGAATAGCACATACTAATGCTGCTACATGATTGGGCAGTTTTATGATGTGCAACTGCAAGCTGGCTTCATGCTAAACCAATCTGGACAGAGCTGGATTAGTAAATGTAGTACAAGTTATAAACTAGACACAAGGTGAAACAGTCATGTGACTGCTACACCATGTATCAAATTCTGCATCAATTTACTCACATTGCCAGCATATCAGTTCATTCACACATGAACTAGTACATAAAAAGTCAAAGAGTATTCATTCCATATTTCATGTGGCAATAATTATTCCAAACAGGATTCTAAGAATAATTATTCCAAACAGGCTTTCACACATCACCTAAAAGAACATCTGCTTCCCCTGTTCTTCCAGGTGCTGCAATTGTCCAGGACAACCCTGCTCTGAAGGCGTCAACTAATTTGCTTCTTTATGGGACATGCTCTGCAAAATTCTTTGCTCAGACAGGTCCATCAGGCTAGCCTGACTACAGCTTTCCAGACTTTGTTCAAGGCAAGCTACTGCAGCATAAAATGTTTGCTGGCTTTGTATAAGTTATGGATTGGTTTCATTCTGTTTGCTCACACTGCATCCTCTTAACAGATCTTATTGTGTATTTTAGTGTATGTAAACCACAAGAGCTTGTGTTATGAGTTAGAAAGGATATAAATTGTTTTAGTCAATCAAAACTAATGAATAGCATGACTTTTAATAACCCACTAAACATCAGAGGTGATTTCTCCCATCCTCAGAAGACCGCTGAAAGATGAAACCATCATGATCACTAGCTACAGCTATGAAACAAGATACAAATGATCCGTGCTGCGTATATAGTGTAGTCCCTAAGGAGAAAGGCAATGAGTGGGCTTGATTTCCATGTTCAGGCTCCATGTGATCATAATTCCTTGGAATCGTACACAAGAGAAAAGTGACTGCTTTACTACAGTACAGAGAATATAGATCTAGTCCAACAGGAAAAGAGAAGTTGGCACATAAGAATTTCCCTTAAGATATCATACAAGAACATTTGTATGATCGTTTTTAAGTAATTCATTTAACTTTTAGAATGCTTGCAACCTGGGTACTTAAGATCACACTGAAGCACACCATGTTATTGGTTCTTGTCAAAGAAATGATCCTGCTTCCTTCACTAATCATGACAGATGCCTATTTTTCATCCAAACTTCAACACTCACCAGCAACTTCATATAGTTAAAATCTCTTCCCTCACATGTGTGCCAGTTTCCATTATCATGGAGACTCCAGGAAAAGCAAGAAAAGGAGGCAAAGGCTTAAGTTATGGAAATTTAGTACTTATAGAGTGCAAAGATGCTATAATACCCTTTCTTAACGAAGGGTCACTTGCTGAAATTACAACCCAATACATGTTTGATAACATGTCATCTTCTTTCTGCCCCTGCTCCATTCATTCTTTGCTCCTGGCTGACAAAAGAAAAGAGGCTATATGGATTCTATAAGTCTGGAACAGTGGTTCTCAAACTTTTAGCACCAGGACCCACCAGAAATGATGTCATGACCAGAAGTTACATCATCAAGCAGGAAAATTTTTAACAATCCTAGACTGCAATCCTATTCACACTTACCCAGGAGTATTGTATTGGCAACCTTCAGTCTCGAAAGACTATGGTATCGCGCTCTGAAAGGTGGTTCTGGCACAGCGTCTAGTGTGGCTGAAAAGGCCAATCCGGGAGTGACAATCCCTTCCACACCGGGAGCAAGTGCAGTCTGTCCCTGGTCTGTCTCCCTGGCTATGGGCCTTCCTTCTTTGCCTCTTTGCCTCAGACTGTTGGCAAAGTGTCTCTTCAAACTGGGAAAGGCCATGCTGCACAGCCTGCCTCTAAGCGGGCCGCTCAGAGGCCAGGGTTTCCCACTTGTTGAGGTCCATCCCTAAGGCCTTCAGATCCCTCTTGCAGATGTCCTTGTATCGCAGCTGTGGTCTACCTGTAGGGCGCTTTCCTTGCACGAGTTCTCCATAGAGGAGATCCTTTGGGATCCGGCCATCATCCATTCTCACGACATGACCAAGCCAACGCAGGCGTCTCTGTTTCAGCAGTGAATACATGCTAGGGATTCCAGCACGTTCCAGGACTGTGTTGTTTGGAACTTTGTCCCGCCAGGTGATGCCGAGGATGCGTCGGAGGCAGCGCATGTGGAAAGCGCTCAATTTCCTCTCCTGTTGTGAGAGTACCTACCCAGGAGTACTTACCCAGGAGAGTACTTACCCAGGAGTAAGTTCCATTTATTATCATTGTTAAAAGAATATACAGAGTAGCCTGTTAAAAGTACAGATCTGTAACATTTTCCCAATGCAGTCACATGCCATGGTAGGATCAAGTCTAATAAAGTAAAAATAAAATATTGAAATGAATGGGGACCCACCTGAAATGGGCTTGTGACCCACCTAGTGGGTCCCAACCCACAGTTTGAGAAACACTGGTCTAGAATTCAGAGGGCTCAATCCTATCCAACTTTCCAGCACCAATGCAGTAGCAATGCAGCCCCAAGGCAAGGGAACAAATGCCCCCTTATCTTGAACACCCCATTGACATGGCTGCATCAGCTCTGGAGTTGGACAGGATTGGGCCATCAAACTGATTTCTCTGTCTACCACTCAGTTACCCAAGTTCACTTGTTGTTGAAAAGGGGGGATGAGGGGGTTCCAAGTGCTGTGGTGCCCATTAAAAAAAATCTGGTGCTTATTGAACTAGTGATAGATGTTATTTCAAGGTACACTGCAGAAGTAAGAGTAGAAAAACAGTTTCCATTTCCTCTTATGATAGAAGAGCAATCCAGTATGGCAAATGAAGACTCCCATAGATCTGCTGCATTCTGCCAAATGGATAGTAACACTAACTGTCCTGTTAGGAACAATTGCATCTACTTGCATTGATTTAGGAGTAAATTTCCTGTCAAAGGTTAACTTTCCTGGCAGATTTTTTTCCTGTACCCTGTGTGGTGGACTGCACTACACTAATCTGAGTTTCAGTTTCTTGTACTTCACAGAGCTCCCTCAATATAGAATTCTTGATTTGCTCTAATCCCTCATGACATGATGCAATCAAATTCCTTTCTGGTTCCATTCCGGAGGTTTGTTCAGAAGCCAGAAAGTGTGGAAGTTGAAACTGTCTGCCCAGCACTACCGCGCCCGTTCAAGAACACTACAATGGCTGGACTTCGCCTGTGCTAAAATGTGCTGGACTTTGCAACCACCTCTAACTTGGTGTCCCAATGTATTAAAAAAAACCTGTCTTCCATTGTACAGTCACTTGTCCAAATATATAGTGCATTACATTTTTTTCCTGTTTTCTACAAAGTGCCTAGTCCTCAACCCTGCAACAAAGTCAGTCAGTAGCATCATGAATAAAGCTCAGGTGGTATATCTGGAGCTAGATGGAGCCTTCCCACTCAGCCCAAGATAAGAAAAGGTCAAATGAGGAGGAAGATGGCATATTCTCAATCCCTTTTCCCCCTTTGTCCGTGTCATGACATAGTTTTCCATACTAGCTTGGATAACTGTGAACTAACTCTACTTATGCCACTTCCATCTGGTTAGGATTAATTCCTCTTAAATGAGGCAGGTTGCATATATCAGTTTTCAAAGAAAGAAAGGAACACAGTTGGCTTAAACAAAGATTTTATGAAGCAGAAGTCATACAAGCAAGCAAAAAACCCCGAAGTCTGCTGTTACAAAAGAAAGCTAAAATACAACTCTAAACTAAACTGACCCTCAAACACACATTTCTTAACAGAGTTGTATCCTTGCCTGGCATCTCACTGACACAAAGGATCTTGCACACCTAGTGGTCAAACTCATAGGAGATACTACTGCTATCATTTTTGAGACCAAAATAATGTGCTCCTTATTAACTAAAGCTCTGTGGTATGTCTCACCAAAGCAGCTGAAACCCACTAGTTCATCTGCTACCTTTGATAACTAGTTAAATCTAATTTGACAGCCCTCTCAATTTGGTTACTACTTATTCAAGAGGTTAAAAAAGTAAAAGAGCTGTATATATGCATACATGTATCCAGCCCAATAGTATTTACATTTCTTATACCACTTTGTCTGCTGAGGAAGACCTAAGCATCTACAGCAAGGATTCTGGGACAAACTGTAGGGCTTACACGGGTCAAGCAGGACATTGACCAATGCAGAGAAATTATGTTGTCCTCTCTATAGGATCCAAAAGTGTACCCTAGAACATACCCAACACTTCCCTGTGTCTGAAGATTCCTGAGCAAGATCAATGGCAAAGAGGAAGATTTTTTTTCAGGAAACTCTACCAACCAGTACTGACTTTTTTGAGGCAAAAGAAAATAATTATTCTCATCCATTACAATTTTCATGTTCTAATAAAGTATTCTAATTGGAAACTCCATCTCTAGAAGAATATTCCTTTAGGTTCCTATAATCCCTTTCGAGAAGTGACCTACCAAACCCCTTGCTCCTACTGTTCAGATCATACCAACTCACTCCATAAGACATTGCGCTAGGTCCCTGTTGATCAACTTTAAAAGCTTTTATTTTTTAAATAGTGCTATCCAATTCCCTGCAATTATTCTCTCCCTTCTTTTTAATATTTATCCAAATGCACAGGGGCAGCACAGCATGGAATGCAGCCCACCACCACCACCTCTGCCATGGCACACTGGGGAGAAAAAGCCACTTACCATGCTCCTTGTGCAGTTTTCAAAACCATGGAAGTGCAGAACTCTTTATTTTATTTTAACTCTTTATTTATTTGCAAAAACCATGTAAGGAGCATGGTAAGAAGCTAGATTATCAATTTCCAACTCAATTTGGCAGCACTGCAAATGCAAGCTCATGTGAAATCAGCTTGCATTGTCTCTTAACCCATTTCATTTCCACATCTAATGCATACCAATCCAAATCTAATGCATACCAATCAGACCTGTGGTTCCCAAACTTACAGAGGTTATGGCGCCCTGTCATGGAGGTACTGCACTGTGGAACCACACAAGATCTCACAAGAATCATGCAAAATCTCGCAAGATTTCAGCCCAGACAAGATGGTGGCACCCAGAGATCCAGGAAGAAGAGGCCACCGGGGATATCCCATGATGCTCCTATATTCGCTGCACCCTGGTGCATAGTTTGGGTGCCACTGCTTAGATCTATAATAACCTACCACCACTGATGGAAGTAATTTCTTCTTTCTTCTCCAAACTTCTCACCATTCCATAATACATCTCTGATTCTCCTTCCACACTCATGTCATTTATCTAGCTGAGTGCATTTATCAGTGACTTTAGAATGCATTGATTCTATTCCTGGCCACATCTTAGATGGGGTTAGGCAATGCAAGAGGGGTCATGCATTCTGCATGGCATAAGTTCTGCTTTCAGCTGGTATGGAAAGTAGGATTGTTAGCAGCACAACCCAATACCTGTTTACTCAGAAATAAGTAAACATCTTGTTCAATGGGGCTTCCTCCCTAGTAAGTGTATTCAGGACTGCAGCTTAGGTCTATTAAGCACAAAAGGGACAGAAGTGGGAGAAAAGAGGATAAGGCAGGTAACATTTCCTCTAATTTAGCAGAAAAATACTAAACCTTTGGCTCACAACAAGCTGATATGCAGAGGAACCCCAAATCCACCATGCAGACCACTGGGTAGCAGGGGCTTCAAGGAGGCAGGGAGGAGACATGCCGGGGGAGGGAGCGGGGCAGGGAGGAGGTAGGACTGGTGGAGCTTTACTCCACTGGATCCTGAGCCTCCGTGTTGGGCCACTGGCTCAACACGGAGGCTCTTCATTCTACGCTGACGCTTGAGCTGCTGTAGAATTGAGTAGCCCCATTGTGGGGCTACTCGCCTTACCTGGGGGAGGGGGACGAAAGTCCCTTTCTCCTGAGCAGCCACTGGCGCTGCCCCCTGAGCGCACAGGATGCCGTGTCAGCCATTTTCAGTGCCGCTGCAGCCCTGGGTGCTGGGCAGTTCAGGATTGGGCTGCCCATCACCTTTTTGTCCTATGCTTCAACTAACTAGTACTACTAATTAAATGATCAATATTATTAGCTTATATTGTATTACATTCACGCTATAAACTATACAATTTTATGTATAAATCCATAATGATGCCCATCAACAACGAAAACAGCCTGTTGATCGCAGCTTGTCATCACCACATCATTATACCTCCTCCCAGATCTGAATGTAACATTAAAAAGGAAGTTGTAATCTTGTATATAAGAGCTATAAAGCAATAAAGGTAAGTGAAAATGGAACTGAACTATCAAAACTAGAACATCAGGAATCAAACTGCAATAGCATATTTAAGGGCTGTACTTCTGGGGTCTTCTCCGGTGATTCACTCTTGGCATCAGTGTCCTCCTTGGGACGCCAGAGCGGGAGGGAGGAGAGATTGCAGAACGTGGCCGAACATGCCAAGAGGGTGCAGGAGATATTGGAGTCTGTTCGACAGACTGCATCTGCACGAGAGATTCCAACAGTTCTGTCTGGCGATGCATGATGGCGATAATTTGTGCAGTGTCCGCACGGTCTCTTTCACGATCCTGCAGATCTGCTGTAGCATACCTGTTCAGGGAAGACAGGATCCTGTCAGTTGCTGTCTGAACCCTCCTATCTGCTATTCGTGACAATTCCATGACCAAGTCATTCCTAGTTTTCTTTTGCCGCTTTCGGACTCTAGTTAGGCGCCCTTCAGAAGGAAGAGTTGCACAACTGTGCAGTAGAGCTGGTGAAGGTGGTATGGCCACATCTGGAAATACAGAAAATGCAAACAAAACCACATATTAAGAAGAATACAACATTGCACTATGTTGCAAAGACTCTATGAATGGCAGCTGACAACAAAACAAGTTCAGTACTGTATTTACCTATTCTTGAGCTTTTAGTTGATGAGTTGCCTGGGTTTCTGGGGAACACAGATGATAGAGAGGGAGCTAGATGATCAACTTCTAATATGCACAAAAAGAGATGCACAGATTAAGTACACTTTTAAATGTTAACTAGCAACTTTGTTTTAATGCAACAACTTTGTTTTAATGCAGATGGACTGACAAGCAAAAGTTCAAAAATTTTGCAATTTAAAATTGCAAAATGGTGCAATTCTGCAGCAAGTTCCATTAAAAAACACAAAAGAGAGCTCTTACTTGCTGCTGGCCAAGACATGCTTGCAGGCTTCACAGAGGGTGCTCTCGTCACATAGAACATGGGGCTGGGAGTTGCAGAATCAGAGATTTCGACAGATGCCTGTGTACATGGGGAAAACCGATCCTGGCTCTCACTATAGTCCTCAGCTACTACTGGCATGGCTCCCTCCATCATGGGACAGGGGGAATTGGTATCCCCAGAAGATTCTTCTGGTAGACTGATGTTCTGTACCCTTTTTTGGAGCCGGAAGCTAGAATCACCAGCCAATATTCTATCAAGCTGCTCGTAGAAAGGGCATGTAACACGCCCACCCATAGAGAAGGAGTTGTCCTTGGCTTTTTTGTAATCTCTTCGCATGGTTTTAGTCTTGGTCCGGCACTCCTGGGCAGTCCGCTCATGCCCCCGTTTTGCCATCTCACTTGCAATGACCTGAAAAGTGTCCATATTTCTATAGCTGCTCTGAAGCAGCTTCTGGATTTTCTGTTCACCCCATATATCAAGGAGGTCAATGACTTCAGTGTAGGCCCAGTTGTTGCCACGGCGGCTCATCTTGTTGAAATGTACAGCCTATTGTAATAATGCTTCTGCTGTTAAAAAGAGGAATTACAAACCATGTGACAGTGAATCTAAAACATGTAATTTTTCAAGAGGTTGCTGTAGAAGGGGCCAGCAAAGGAGGACACATCACCCCCTGCTCCCAACAACTGCAGCAACTGCCAGCTCCTCAAGACTTTCAGTTCCACATATTTGGTCCTTTTTCAGACTGGTACATTGTTAACCAAGGCAGCTTCATGACTGTGCTAATTCTTACTTGCCTTTAGGGCAGACAAGGCAGGTCGCATGTACATGACAGATGCCTGATTGACAGGCAAACCACAGGATATACCCCACACCTTATACTTATAGCTTTTGGAAAAGAAAAAAAGCACTACACAGTCTTGGATGTGTTAAAATGCTTCACCCTCAGTTTTGTTACTCTTACTACACTGATAAACTGCCCAATCCTGAACAGACTGTGCCGGCTTACTGTGGACTCTACTGCTAGGCGAGCGCTGGTGCTAGCCCTGAACTGGTTGGCGCTGGGTTAGAACTGCTCAGCGGTTGTGCGGATAGCCAAGCAGCTGTGAGGTAAGTAGGGGCATGGGGAGGTGGGGAGGAGACATTCCAGGGATGGGGGGAGGCAGGAGGACAGTGGGGAAGAGGGCGGGGAGGAGGTGTTATGGGGATGGGGTAGGGGGGGAGAGGGCAGGAAGGGAGCAAGGCGCTCCACCAGATCTAGAGCCTCCATGTCACGCTCACTGCCCAACATGGAGACTCTTGATTCTCCACTGATATTTAGGTTGGCTGAGAATCAAATAGCCCCACTGTGGGGCTACTCGGTTTACCTAGGGAAAGGGGTTGAAAGTCTCCTTCTCCCACCAGCGGCTGCCCAGAGCGCACAGGATGCGGCAGCAACCATTTTCGGCACCGCTGCAGCCCCGCTTCCCAGGCAGCTCAGGATTGGGCTGTAAGGCTCTTTGGTGCTTTATTGACTCCCAAAAGTGGCTTCAGACATTACATAATAAGGCAGTTCAAGAAGAGGCAAACATATTCACCATGTCATTGCAATGTCTGATGTTCAATTTTCCTACTTGTTTCCCTCTGCGCCACACCCAACGTCAGAAGCAGAATATGCTCCCAAAGCCTACACCATGGCTTCCTCACAAGGAATATGCTTGAATCATTCACTAACGAGGCTATGCTGTACTCCCAAAACTAGAGCTAATCAGGCAAAACCAATGCCATTTTTGGATTCAGCACCCCAAAAATATTCTAAATTTGTTCAAACAACCTTGGCAACTAAAAAACAATACATTTTTTTTTTACTGTCTCTGAAATAATGCTGGGGTCTAAATAGTTGCCCCCCATTTTTATTATGACTATGACCAGCTTTGGACATGCCCAATCTTGTATGATTTTGGAAGCTAAGCAGGGTCAGGCCTGGATAGTACTTGGATGGGAGACTGCCTAGGAATACCGGGTGCTGTAGGCTTATACCATAGTCTTTCGAGACTGAAGGTTGCCAACCACCATTTCTTATTATGACTTTATTGTTTTACACATTGTACATTTAAATGTGACATTTGTAAGCCACTTTGGGCATTTGCTTCAGCAAAAGAAAGGTGGGATATAAATCTTTCAAATTAATAATTTTTTGTAGGCCTCTGTGACTTAGGGGTTTTTGAATATTTAAGTGGCTATGAAGTACTTGTGTAATTTAACAACATGGTAACTAAATGAATGGGAAGAAAGGTCTAACACACTGCAAAATAAAAGTACTACTCACCAACTATTTTTCAGTCCACTAGTGGTTCTTTCTTTGATGCAAGTATATGTAGTCTTGCATCATAGGTGAGCAGATGCTTGATAAATTTATGTCAACCTCCTAATAGATTTAAAAACAAACAGATCATTAAAGAAACTTAGTGCAAACAGAAAGATGGTGTGAAAAAGATGGTTTTCTTTGTGCAGCTTATCAACTATTTTCAACCTGTTTCATCTCATGGCACACTGACAAAGGGCTAAAATTGTCAAAGAACACCATTAGTTTTTGAACAATTGACAAGGCACACCATGCTGCCAATGTGGGTTCACATTCCCCAATGATCCTATTAATAAATTATCCTCCCCCAACTCTCACAGCATACCTGTGGACCACTCACGGTACATTGGTTGAAAATCACTGACCTAAGTTATATTTCTTGTATCTCTGCTATCCAAGATACAAATCTCAATTCTAACAGCGAAAGTGCCTTAGAGCCCAATCCTATGCCTCTCTATTCAGAAGTAAGTCCCATTATAGTCAATGGAACCGACTCCCAGGAAAGAGTGGATAGAATGGCAGCCTTAGGGCCCAATCCTATCCAATTTTCCAGTGCCAGTGCAGCCATGGCAATGGGGCATGCACTGCATCCTGTGGTGGAGAAGCAGTCACAGAGGCCTCCTCAAGATATGGGAACACTTGTTCCCTTACCTCAGGGCTGCGTTGTGGTCGCATAGGTGCTGGAAAGTTAGATAGGATTGGGCCCTTAGACTCTGTGTCCCACACCTGAGACACAGTATATATCTGTCCAGGGGGAAAATGATGTAGATCTTTGACAATTTCAGCAAGCAGGAATGTGAAACTGACAAGAGTCTTTCTTCTAGTGTCTAAGGGAGAGGCACAGTGACCAGAAACAGAAAAGTCCTGGAAAACAAACAGGAAAAAAAGTTTGTTTTTTTAAAAGGGGAAAAAACCCACAAAGGCAGAAGAACTACCAAATGAAATGGGGGGAGGGTTCCTTTTCAAGGATTGACCTTTTTTTTGTCAACAGGAATAGAAAAACTTTTCCATACATAGATGTGCAGCAATAAAATACTCAGCCTTTCAAAATGAAAATAAAATACATAAATTGAAATGTACAAAATGCTAGCATGAGAGGTGTTGCCATTTGTGACATCGTGGGCACTGACAGATGTTTGTGGCATTTCTGCTAACAGGCTCTAAACAGGTTCCACAATTGCAATGGAAGTAGTAGTAGGGAAGAAACCTAAATTCTCTTAACTCAGTCACAAAATATTATTACGAAAATAAAAAGAAAATGAGGCTTTGCACAATAACAGATGAGAACATAACATCTGTTCAGGAAAGAGACACTGACCCTCTTCCACAACAGGGTAACTGGTAAGTGTGCACCATTTGTGTTGAAAACCACATCAAGGTTACAGCATTTACAAAGAGAGCATTTACACTAGAAGAGCAATAGACAAAAGAATAGCCAATTGAACACCCAGAGTCATATAAATATTCTGAAGTTACTTACCTCATATAGCATCCAGTAAACACAGTTGAAAATAGTACAAGACAGTCTTATTTCCTTAAAATGTTCCCAATGATTTTTATCCTTTGTGCTGCAAAGGACATCTTGATCAACATTTGCATCTGCATAATTCAACCAAGAACCTTTTCATCAGTCTGCCAAATCTCAAAAGTCCATTATTGCACAGATATGCCTAAATAAATTGTTGTAACTTGAGTAGAGTTTTGTGGGTTGAAGATGCCAGCATTTATTACTAAACACATCTGTTTTTAAAATGCAGAAGCACTAAAGCCTATGAAAGCAACAAGAGTTAAAAGCCTGTCCCAGGGTTTGCTGTGCCAGCATGTTTACAGACTGATATAAGAACAGTTCTGGTTTTCGGGGTTTATTATCAGTCTGCTAAAACCATAGGCTAAAATCTACATCTCTTTTTGGCTCTACAATTTAGAAATACAACTGGGTATACATTTTCAACAATAGAACCAAACTACTGTGCTGACTGCTTGTAGACATACCCAGAAAAACCACAGTTCCAACTACAATACAACTAAATATCTAGAAACAAAAACCTGTGCATAAACAGAAAGATGTTTCTCACTACTATATATTTAAGTGAACCATTTTTTCAAGGTTACAAAAACAATTAAAAAGATAGAACATACTAAAGATGCCAAAGTCACTAACAAATTATTTCTAACATATGCTGCATAAACTCTCATAGACAAGAAAGATACACAGTCCCCTGTTTATTGGAGGCAGAAGCATGAATAAAAATCCAAGAGGAAGAAGCTAGAAGTTTATATCACACACAAGGCTATCAACAGTACAGGCACTCTGTGCTTTTGTTTTTCAAAATGGAACCAGGGGAGGTTGGAAATCTTTTCCTCAGCTTTCTGTGCAAGAGTTCTTATATGGTCAAAGAAATACCTCTGTTTTCCAAGGTTAAAGTTCCGTGGAGAATTTGTCAACTACTATGACTTCTGATCTTCATCCTCTGTAGCCACCCCATGCAACAGAAAGCAGATCCAAGACCTCTGCAAATACTATGCATGCAAGCTTAGCAAAGAAGAGAGGGATAGTCCACTCTGTTCAGCGGGGGAGGCAAATAAGGATGGCTTCTACTGGTTTTCCTCTGCTTCTGTTCCTCCAAACACTTTTACGCTTCTCCTACAACTCTGAAATTCAAGGTAGCCTGCATGTAGTCAGACACCTCCTACTAAAGTAGTAAGGGAGTGTGTACAAATTGTCTCAGTACAGGATTTCAAATGTTCTTTTTGCCGATACTATATACTATAGCAAACACTCTTTATTTCAGAGTACAGTTACTGTATAAATAGTCCTACACTGAAATTTTATTTTTCAGACTTTGATCTAGCAATCATAAACTGTCTTTAAAAGGAATTCAGTGGCAAGGACAAGGCAAAGTGGGTATTCTCCATTCATCACACACACACACCCAAAGAATTGGCCTATAGAATATCAATCTTCAAGGTGATTGAAATCACTACACCTTGAGATATAATCCATGAGTTGTGACTATGGAGGTCAAAATGCAGCATGTACTTGAGAAACAATGCAAGAATTGCCATACCACTTTCTTTCATACATTTTCTCTTATGTAATCATTTCTTGCAAATTTAATGCAGTTCGCATGTATTTCTTCAAGTTCAGATTCATTACAGAACAAATGCATTTTCTAAGTAGTCAGAGCACAAAACATACCTGGGAACATGCAACACCTTTCCTACCTAATGCATTCATTCTCTTTGTAAATATGGACTGAGCATTACTAAAAAGAGAACACCACAACCTTTCAACTAATTGTCCTTAGTTGCTTCAAAAATTGTACCATTCTGTGAAAATTTTATGCAGCTGTTTGCATAAAAGACTGTGTGCTCCTCCATCCACATTTCCATGCATTCACACAGTGTGTCTATGTGCTCTTATGTTCTAGTTAGTACACAGGTAAACTGGAAATACTGTTAAGTTCCACTTTAACAAATACTTCTCCAGAGCAATCATTCTGGTTGAAAACAATATCCATTTTTATTTATCAACACACCTGCTTGCAATATGAAATGCTGTTTTTAAAAAGGAGAGCGGTAACAATAGCAAAGTAATCAGCACCTGCACATATTGTATCCCCGCTATAATGGTGTTGACAGGATACCACAGTTTGCAGCATGTACTGTAAATACATTAGCTTTGGAACCTGGCCCACTGAACTGAGCCTCCTACCACTGTTTGTTGTGTCACATTCCTGGTCTTGCTACCAGGCAGCAAGTGTACAGGGGTCCAGCAAGTACCACCAGACCTCAAGTACCACTGGTGGTACCCATACCACTGGTTGAAAACTTTGCATTAGCTAAAGGACTACTACAGTGGTGCACCACAAGTTCACAACCTACAAAAACAAAGAGGTGACACAGGGCCCAATCCTATCCAATTTTCCAGTGCCAGTGCAGCTGTGCCAGTGGGGCATGTGCTGCATCCTTTGTTGGGGAGGCAGTCACAGATGCCTCCTCAAGGCATGGGAACATTTGTTCCCTTACCTTGGGGCTGCATTGCAGCTGCACTGGTGCTGGAATGTTGGATAGGATTGGGCCCTCAAGCAAAATGCACACACAGCACAATGGCCCAAGAGCACCATGCAAGCAACAACACTGATATCAGGAGCAATCCAGTGATAATAGACAAAGTTATAAAAAGGACCACAAAAGGGCACAGATACAACACGGATAGAAAAGCAGATGTCTGACCATGCAATCCTATGCATGTTCGCGCAGAAGCAAGTCCCATGGTTTTGAATGCAGTTAACTTTCCCAGAATTTCTGACATTAGCAAACACCTTGGGTCCAGGCAGCGCAGCAGGGGGCAGAGCAGTCACTTCACAAAGGATATCTTGCCTACATAGGGATATCTATGCAGCTACACTGGAGTATGAAGGGTGGAAAAAAAAAACGACCCTTGTACTGTGTACACCGTTAAACGTGAAAATGTACGGACCAATTTGGCAGTGTGTATATCTTGAAGCTGCTGTGATGTGCAAACGAACATAAGAAGAGCCCTGCTGGATCAGACCAGAGGCCTATCTAGTCCACCTCCTGTATCTCACAGTGGACCACCAGATGCCTCAGGGAGCACACAAGACAGCAAGAGACCTGCATCCTGGTGCCCTCCCTTGATCTGGCACTCTGAGGTAGCTACTTGTAAAGTCAGGAGCTTGCACCACCCATCATGGTTTGTAACCTGTGATGGGCTTTTCCTCCAGAAATCTGCCCAATCCCCGTTTAAAGGCATCCAGGCCACATCCTGTGGCAAGGAGTTCCACAGACTAATGACACAAAATAAATATTTTCTTTGGCCTAGGCCAGACACCATCACCACGTCCTGTGGCAAGGAGTTCCACAGACTCCTTTCACTTTGCTAACTGCGTGCTTCTTGCCACAAGTCCTTGCACAGTATACTTACATGCTGGGGAATACAGCGGGGTCTCCCCCACTCCTGGATGCTCTTGCTTCTTGCCAACATTCCTGGGAAGACTGATGGGAAAAACGATAAAGTTCTGCGCCTAGACCCGGCTGGGGTCTTTTCACAGACGTTCCCGAAAACAGAACGTTCCATCAGCTCCCCCTCACTGGTTGGAGACCATAAAAGTAGCCACACAAAAGAAACTCCCCACAACCTTCACTTCCGGCTCCCATTCGAACACCGCCATACAGAACGTTAGGCGGAATAGGTCTCTCTGCACCCAACGCTCTATGGTCTCCCGTCATTGTCTCTCTCCTGGCTCTGGGACGCGCGTTCAAACCGGAAGTACCACAGTACATACAGCCCGCTTCTGCAAACCCTGACCCCAAGCGCCGGAAGTTCCGGGCGCGCGGCCTTTACCTCATTTCCGGAGCGAGCTTCACCCTTCTGTCTGCCTCAGTGGGCGCTCCTTGGTGCGCATGCGCCGTAGGCCCCAGTCACCTCTCCACAGCACGCTCAGCGGTGGAGGAGGAGGAGGAGGAGAAGGAGTTCGGGAGTTCAAAATGGCCGCAGCGACGGTGGTGGAGTCGGGGCTGCGGGGGCGAGGGTAAGAGGAGCGAGAACTGAAAAGTTTAGTCCGCGCGAGGGGAGGGGAGAGCGTAAGAGGTTGGGGCGGCTTCTGCGTCTGCCTCGTGAAGCGCGGCTGCGAGGGCCGTTATAACGGTCGCGGGTCACGAGGCGGGCCTGGCGCGTGAGGGGAGGCTCGGGCCGCGTGGGGGAAGGCAGGCAGGCGCGCACGTTCCCTCCCAACCTCCCTCCCTCCGCAGCGCGGAGGCTGCCAGCCCCGCCTTGCCTTTTCCTCCCCCCTCCCGCGGGTCAGGGGAAGCGAAGGCCTCACTTGGAGCTGCTGCCAGTCCCCGCCCCCACCCGCAAAGGGGCGCCCCCTTGAGCCTGTGGCGGAGTCTCTCCCCTCCTCTGGCCTGTTCCAGCGATCCTGGCGATGAAGAGGTTAAGCTCCACCCCGGCTGCTGGCCACTCTCTTTCCCTGGCCCCCCTCCATCTCACACGCGACAGGGTCGTTCTCAGCCATGGCACCCGCCTTGCCCCTCCTTTGTTCTGAATAAAGCAGTGCTTCTCAAGCTTTCTAGCCCAGGACCCACCGCTGGGACCCACTGGAAGTGACATCATTCGCCTGGAAGTGATGTCACGGCCGGAAGTGACATCATCCAGCAGGAAAGATTTGCAGCAGTTCTGTCTGCACTTACCCAGGACTAAGCCCCACTGACTCTCTTTGTTAGAAGCATATACATTGCAGCCTCTCCCAATGCCGTCACATACCATGTTGGCATTAAGTCTAATATACTGGAAATAAAATATTGAAATGAATGGGGACCCACCTAATGAGTGGCCCACCTAAGTGGGCCCCGACCCACTGTTTGAGAAACAGTGGAATAAAGGATAACAGTTTCTCTGATGTCAGGTGTGGACAGTAGGTTCAGTTCAGACCTGAGACAAACCTTAGACCAGCTGTTTTCAACCACTGTGGCATGGCACACTGGTGTTGCACAAGTCGTTCACAGCTGTACCACTGGAATTTGGGGGAATGTCATTTATTAGTAGGGCCAATGGGGATGTGAGCGCCCCACTGGCAGCATGGTGTGCCTTGTCAATTGTAAAAAAACCTGATGGCGTGCCTTAGTGGCCTTGTCAGTGTGCCATTAGATAAAAAAGGTTGACAATCACTGCCTTAGACTGCCCAGAGTGCCTGGCCACCTTCAGGGTGTGCAACACAACCACCCCCACCCCGCTCCCCCCCAAAAAACCATTTGCAACTTCCATGTTCTAGTGTTTCATCCATTGAAACTGATTGGCAGGAGATTTAGGATGGACGAGAGGCGGGACGTCATGCAGTCCATTAGCCTGTGGAATTTGTTGCCACTAGCTTGCCACTAGTTTTGGATGGTTTTAGAAGGGAATTGGACCAATTCAAGGAGCATATTGAAGTCTGTCAGTGACTGCTATTCTTGATGACTGTTCTTCCTTTAGGTTCATTGGCAATATGCAGGGATGTGCCAGAGAACAGCCCCAAGTTGCGAGTCTCCACCCCACTTGACTTAGCTCACTCGCAAATCATAACAGCTGTCTATCGCGACTCATCCAGATCTGTTTTTAGAGTCATTTGAACTTGTGTCTGAGTCTTTTTGAAGAACAAGTAAAGTTGTAAATCAGGCACGGCTCCACCAAAAAAAGTGCTGGTGGGTGGGTATCCGAGTTCCCATTTAACTTTAATCTATGGTGGGTTCCTTCTTTGATGGACAGTAGAATCCACTCCCCCCTCCCATGTCCTGGCTGTTTCTGCCTTTTTCTGGTACCTCCCCCCCCCTTGCCTCCTGGAGCCAACCTACTCTCCCCTCACCACGTCTGTTGTTCACACTGGTTTGTATGCTGACTCCCAAGTCACCCATGAGGTCTTGTGGAATGACACGGCAGTAAAAAAGAAGTAAGCAAGCATACTGTGTTGCAGCCCCAAAATGACATGTTTTTGTGACTTTCATATGACGCGTGGACTCCCAGTCACAGACCTGAGTTGCAAATCAGTGACATGCATGACTTGATTTCCCACAAATCTCAGTAAACAAGAGACAAGTATGCCTTTCTCTCTTGCTTGAGAGCTTTCCAGAGACAACAGGTGGACTAATGTGGGAAGCCAAATACTGGAGTGGCTGGTCCTTTGTCCTGATTCAGCAAGGCTTTTCTTATGTGCATTTGGGAATAAACTCAGTGGGACTTGTTAATACCCATGTGTAGAATCTGGATGTCAGTTTTGACATACTCGGGCCATGTTTCTAGACCCAGAGATGGGTGGTGGGGAGGTCGGTAATCATAAATGCTTAGTTCTGACTTTTTCTTGTATCTATGTTAAGTGATTTTTCATTTTTTTACTCTGTTAAGTTTGTTTATCCAAAGTATTTTAGCTTACATGTATAATTTATGTCCCTTTTATCAGAGGCAGAGATATCCTTCCTATGACTAGTCATTGCTCAATCTGTTTTCTAGGTGTCTTAGTACTTTCAGTCAACTTAAAAGTGAGAGAGAAAGGTATACGTACCTCTCTTCCATGATGTTCTTTATATAACCTCATTGCTCTCGGCAGATTAAGTAGTATTTGTTTTTGAGGCATACTTCCCAATGGGACCTCCATGCAATTGCTATTTTTAAGTGAAAGTACTGTAAACCCTTTACTAGACAATGAGCATTTAACATTTAAAGTTCTAGTTTAGTTCTTAAAATCAAAATGACTGTTGTACACCATACTTTGTGGGGATGAAACTGTAAAGAATTTAAAAAGGAGGTTACAGTTTTGTATGTCTTGAATTTGCAATTGTTGTCTCTAAATATAGTACATTGATGATCTGTACAGTATGCAACTGATAATATATGCAAACAAATACTGTGACACCAGTGGGTTAATTATCTCATGTATTTTGAGTCATGAACATAACTATTTGAATCAGTCTATTCTAAAACTATCTGCATAGAGTGTAGGCTTCTGGGAAGGTCAGGCAGCTCAAAGAGAATGTGAATGCAATCTTAATACAGTACATTCTTACCTGAGAGCAAGCCACATTGAGCTCAGTGGAACGTAATTCCAAGTAAACATGTATAGGATTGTGCTGTGTCTCTCTATGCTCCCTTCTTTCCCACCCCTTGTCTGAAAAGTCAGATGGGGGAAACGGATTTGTAGACCCCTGTGACCTAGACAGTGTTTAAGAGTAGATATTGTGTCTATTAGTTGACCACGATGCCGAAACAAAAAATCTCTATCTTCTCAAATTATGAAGAAAGTAGAACAGTTTGCTAAGCTTCTTCATCCAAGGATAGAAGAAGCAAAAAGTTCAGGTAAGGAAGATAGTTCTAAAAAATTAGTCCTGTTACCAAATTGTTAGATTTGACTTTCATTTAATCAAGAAGTTAGTAGAATTGGATTGGTTTGCAAGAAAGATGGGCCACAATTGTCCACATATAAAATACTGAAAAAAGAACTTTTGTTTTTGGGGAAGTGTCAGTGTTTTCAGATTAGGTTTCAGACTCTAACAGCACAATCCTGTGATTATCTGCTCCAGAGTTACATTATGTTCAGTGGGGCTTACGCCCAGGAAGGTGTGTGTAGGATTGCTGCTAAAGAATCCTGTACACGGTTTCCTGGGCATAAGCCTCTTTGAACATAGTAGAACTTCCTTCCTTCCAAGCAAACAAGCATAGGATTGTGCTGCATACTATGCAGTATTATCTAGCTTGCACTGCATCTTTCAAACTTCACAGCTGGATTCACCTTGCAGACCTTTTTATAACAGGTGCAAGCAACAGTAAGAAACCAACTTCTGTTTTTCTTATTAGAACCTGTTTGTTCTTTTCCGCTGTTTTCTCAAATGATAAGCCTGCAGATAAGAAATGAGACTGCCCACTTATATGTCAGCAGTTTGCTGAATTTTTCTATGAATGCCATTTATAGGAAGCTACTTTTCTTGCTCTTAATGTAAAAAACATAAGAGCCATGCTGGCTCAGCCAAAGGTTCATCTAGTTCATTTTATTTCCTACAATGGCTCACCAAGTTGCCTTTGAGTAACATTCAAATGGGAAACAAAGGCATACTCTTCTCCCAGTGTTGCTTCTCTGCAGCAACACTGCTTCTGAATCTGGAGATAGCATGTAGCCATCCTAAGTAGTAGCCAGTGATAGACGTGTCTTAGGAAAGTGTTCTCTTTGTCTTATATAGCCCAAATGGCAAAACCAACCAGAGAGTGATAGCGTAGTGCTGCGGTTTTCAAACTCGCAGGGAGTTTGAATCCCACAGTAAGTCTTGGTGGGGGGAGGCAGCGGCATGATCCCCAGGATTGTGCCGCTCAGGGGGGCTGCAGGGGCTTGGTGCAATTGCTCAAACCCCCTGCAGCGCCCCGGGGGTGCGGCGAGCCCTGCGCAACCTTCGGCAGGCTCCCCAGGTCAGGGAAGGTGACAGCGGAGCAATCGCGCATTGCTTCCGGTTCTGCTTCCTGTTTTGTGGAGGCGGAGCACGATCGCCCCACTCTCACTTTCACTGACTTGAGGAGCCCTGCAGGCGCTCGCGCCTGGCTCCCTGCAGCCTGGTCAAAAGGGGAAGTGGAGTGATCGTGCACCGCTTCTGGTTTAGCGGAGTGGGGCGCGATCGCTCTGCTGTCACCTTCCCTGACCTGGGGAGCCCTGCCAAAGGTCGCGCAGGGCTCCCCGCACCCTCAGGGTGCTGCAAGGAGCTTGGGCAAGTGCGCCAGGCCCCTGCAGCCCCCCTGAGTGGCACGATCCTGGGGATCGCGCCACTGCCTCCTCCCTGCCTCCTGGCTGCCCCCACCCCTTAAGGGGAAAGGGACCAGGACCCTCAGGCTGGGGCGTCACGATGCCCCAGTTTGAATGCCACTGGCGTAGTGTGTATATATAGCAGTATAAAGTAGCAACAGTACAAAAGTATTCTAAATCACCATAAATCACCATAAATGTTAATTTCTCTCATAGTGTGTGGTTAATGAAATTCTAGAATACTATATCTAAAAAGTTGAAGCTGGTAAACTAAATGGAAAATGAAAACTGTCTAAAGTTTCATGAGAGTCTATCTGTAGAGACTGTCAGAGGCTATCTGTAGAGACAACTGGTAAGATACTGACTGCTTTTAACTCTTGAAATGGTTGATCTTATTACATATGTTAATGTTGGAGATGTTCATAATTATTCTCAGAGGAGTTGTGGGGAATCTTTATTGTTATGACATAGTGTAATGATCTGGGACTTTGTTGTGAGTGTTATGATTAAAATCTTTAACCTTGAAAGATTCTTTGTGTTTATAACAACAACGATGTAATGTATGAACATAATATGTATTAAGTACCGTATAAGGGGTCATCTATCAGGTATTGAGTCATTGTCTGAAGCCTTATATATTAGCAACTCCTGTAAGTTTTAGAGATTTCTGACAATCTTCAGAACAACCAACTATGATGTTTATTCTTTGTGCCGATATTTCCTCTAAAGGGAGGAACAGTGCATTATAACAGTTTTATTATAACAGTGCATTATACAGTCTTAATCTATCCACTAATTTTAATTTTCTGCTCTGCAGCTTAAAAGATTTTGTGTCCAGGCCTTGCCATGATCATGTAGAAGTCCTGTGGTTCATGTGTGCATATATGTTTTCCTGAACTCTGTAGTCATAATTTCATCAGAAAGTTTCCAAGAAATAATGGAAAAATTACATTAAAAAATATGACCATTGGTGTGTTTTTCTAGTTATTTTAAAATATTATGCTTTTCTTAGTGGATCCCATGATGGATACCACTGTTTTGAAAGACTCAGCCCAGAAAACAAGTCTGGAATATCAAGGATAATATGAATCAGTGTATAAATATGCTCCAATCATAGGTGTTTCTACTCAAAGTCCCATTGTGTTCCAATAGGGCTTACTCCTAGAAAAGTGTACTTAAGATGTCAACCAGAGTGTAATTAATTGAAAGATGTTCCAATGGAACATTCTATCTTTTCAGTAATTTAATAAGCCCATTGTTCTAACTGTAGCAGAAGTAAAATGCGGAAACGTTTTAACTTAACCTTTGAATGCAAGTTCAGCATTCTTTAAATGTAATTCAGTGTAATTCTGTTATTATGTTGTTGATTCACAGAGCAATCCTATGAATATTTACTCAAAATTAAGTTCCATTGTATACACTGAACTTATTCCCAGGTCAGTGTGCATGGAATTGCAGTAGTAGAGATTCAGATATTAAATTGACTTATTGTTTTCAATGTATTTATAGAATTGAAGATGCTGATATTTCTGAGAAAAGTGCAAATGAAGAAAATGGGGACATTTCAGAAGGAGACCAACCTCAAAATAAGCACGGCCGACATAAAAAAAAGAAACACAAACATCGAGGCAAACATAAGAAACATAAACATTCTTCAGAAGAAGACAAAGATAAAAAGCATAAACATAGACACAAACATAAGAAACATAAACGAAAGGAGGTTGCTGAGCCTTTTGATAAAGATGGGCCAGCAAAAAGAACTAAAATTGATTTCTTAGCTCCTCTAGAAGACTTAGAGAAACAAAGAGCATTGCTACAAGCTGAACTTGAAAATGAGTTAATGGAAGGAAAAGTTCAGTCTGGGATGGGATTAATATTGCAAGGTTATGAGTCAGGTTCTGAAGAAGAGGGTGAAATCAATGACAAAGTGAGAAATGGGACTAGATCTACAACTAAATCCTCCAGCATTAAGGGGAAACCAGAGACTGTGGACAATAAAACAAGTTCAAAGAAACGAAGTAGGAGCAGATCAAAAGAACGGACTAGACATAGGTCTGATAAAAAGAAAAATAAGTCAGGAGTTGATGGGATAAAAGAGAAAACAATTAGAAGTAAATCAAAAGAGGAGAGACGATCCAAGAGCCCTTCAAAAAAAACCAAATCTCAAGACCAAGTAGGAAAGTCAAAATCTCCAATGCTTAAAAGACGTTCGCAAGAGAAAAATAGGAAATCCAAGTCTCCTCCAGAGGATAGGGTTAAAGCAGAAGAAAAGACTAAGTTGAGAGATCGTAAAAAGTCTCCAGTTATTAATGAAAGTAAAAGCAAAGATCATGGCAAAAAATCCAAATCTCCAGTAGAACAAAGAAGTAAATCCAAAGACAGACGATCGAGGTCCAAAGATCGAAAATCCAGGAGATCAGAGACTGATAAAGAAAAGAAGCCCACTAAATCTCCTTCTAAAGATGCTTCATCAGGGAAAGAAAACAGGTCTCCTAGTAAAAGACCTGGCCGCAGCCCTAAAGGAAGAAGTTTGTCTCCAAAACCACGAGATAAACCAAGACGCAGCAGATCACCTCTGCTTAATGATCGCAGATCTAAGCAGAGTAAATCGCCATCTCGAAATCGGTCTCCTGGTAGGAGAGCAAAGAGCAGGTCAGCAGAGAGAAAAAGAAGAGAATCGGAAAGGAGGCGGTTTTCTTCTCCCAGGTAATTTTAATGAGCAAAATATGAAATTTATGAGCATAATAAAAATAGGGAAATTGTTTTTGAATATATTATGGCTTGTTTATAAACTTTGCTTAGAACAAGCCTCAAGTTGCTAGATTTGGTTCTAGTCAGGGTGGAAACAGGTGGTTGGTCAGGTTGGGCCCTGGCTTTGGTGCCCATCAGAGCGCCTACTGCATTGGACCAACCTTAAACCTCCAGTGTCAGTTAACAGGACCCTCTGATGGTGCATTGGGTACTATTGGGGAGGCAGCGTAGGTCTTTCTTCTAGGGCATCCACAAACTCATGTTTGTGAGGATTGATCACAGCAAATACCAGTTAGTTCTACACCAGAATTGGAAGTTTCAGACTTCCTTCTTCACATGTTAGGGAGGAGTGCCTGAGACTGAGGGTTGTGAACAAAATACTGAATAAACCTGTAATCACATAAAGCAGTGGTTCCCAAACAGGTGGGTTGCGATCCACCAGGGAACCAGAAGCAGGGCATTCCCCCTTAAGAGGGGTGACCCTGCTCCTATGGTAGTGACAGTGCTGCAGAGATTGCAGTGCTGCCACTGCCAAGGGGCTTATTTCTTGCCTTGGGGGCAGAGCTGGCCTTCTGCAGGATCTTGGAGGCTTGCAGTCCCCTCCGATATACTCCAAGGCAGTAAAACAATCCTTATCTCCGATCAGCAGCTACTTCCAATTTTTGCAGGAAAACAGAAGTAGCTGCTTATCAGACATAAGAATTGTTTACAGAAGCCTTGGAGGACATCGGAGAGGGCTGCAGTCCTCCAGGACCTTGCAGAGGAGGCCAGCTCTGCCCCCAAGGTAAGAAATAAGCTCCTTGGCAGCACTGCAATCACTGCTGCACCATTGCTGCCTCCCTCCCCACCCACACAAATACCTAGTTCTCAACTCCCCTGTAGGGGTTTGGGAACCACTGATGTAAACCATGCCTGTAATTTCATTCATTTTGACCCAAATCCTAATCCACTTTCCAGCACTGGCTTGGCTGTGCCAGTGGGACGTGTACTGCATCCTGCAGTTGGGGGTCACTCACAGAGGCCTCCTGAAAGTAAGGGAATGCTTGTTTCCTTACCTAGGAGCTGCATTTTCCTTATGTTGGTGCTGGAAAGTGGGTTAGGATTGCACGCTTTGTCTCTAAATTCAACAAATCATACTTACCTTTAAGCATAAAACACAGTAAGCTGGTTTACATGTAATGCCAAGCAATGGCTTAGCATTGCACTAGTAAACTCTGTGCATTATTTTGTGTTCCACTTAATTTGTTGTTTTCTAGTTTGCAGCAAACCATACTGTACCCACACTATAGTTTGCACTTGCTCTGCAAATCAGGATCAAACTCAGGTTTCTGATCTTGTTTTCTCATAGAGCCAAACTGTGGTTTGGCATTACAGGCATGTGTTGCTTAGCAACCTTCCACCATATGACAGACCACATATAGGATGGTGATCAAAGCACAACAGAAAGGCTCTTAATTAGGCAATCTTGAGTCTCTAGTAGCAAGTGTCTGTTTATACAACAAAGAAGAGGTAGTAGTCTCCAGTAGCCTGCACAATCAGTGTCTGACAAGGAGTGCCTGTTTACACAACAAAGGCACTAGATGGGGCTGAATGTTTACATAATGACCTAATCAAATAACAGTGGGGATCAGAGAACTGTTAAGTGCATCTGTAAATGACAAACACCTGTACTTGTGAACAGGTCCGTTTTCTAGTTTTTGCAGCAGTGCTATTCTGTTGATTTTTGACAGAAGTTATTTTCTGGTTGTCCACCCAGGAAATGAAATTACCCCTTTAACCTTTCCAGTATTCTGGATTTAGTAAATTACCTTAATCCGGTGTGTCATATGCAGACTCATTGTATTGCATATGCAAAGAAACAATCACTACATGCCAGCAGTGTTGTATGTGCAAATGGAGCTGTTTTTCCTTATAAAAGAAAATATGAAGCTCCCATGTTTGATTGGTTGTCAACACCAGTTTTGCATTTTGTTAACCATTGCTGTAAGTCTTCTGTTTTAAAAGTCTTCTGTAGGATGAATTCCGGAAAAAGTGCTATTGGGTGGCAGCTAATCATGATTTTTAGAGGCTGTATACTATTTACCAAATGATAGAGACTAAAGAGAGAGAAAGGGATGAAGAGAAAGACAAATAGAAGCAGTATGCTTTGCTTCTGAACCTGATTGTCACATCAATTTGGCCCCAGTCAGCAAATAAGTTGCTGAGTTAGGTGACCAGCGTTCTGATCTACAGAGGCAGTTCTTGTTGTACTTATAGAATACTGATAATCATTCTGCTGTGCCCGTTCTCATACACCAGAATTTGATCCTGTTTTGTATATTTTTGTCTCTTTTTCCATGTTGCTCCAGAACTGAATAGGGCCCATACTGCTACAAATACGTGTACTAATAGGTACATGTATTTTTTTAAGAATAAGCTGCTGTGGTTTTTGGGAATCTGAATATCGTTAGGGGCCTTATAGTGGTCAGCACAATTATATCAGCTTACGTGTCACTAAATAGCCTCTTACATATTGATCCTAAACACATTGGTTTGATATGAAGCTCATTAATTTCTGTGGAACTTATTTCCTCTTAGTTTTGAACTACACATTATATTAAATGCATAATTTGTCCTTTCTTGTATGTTTCTAACTTTAAATAGTAAAGGTTGGGATAGAGGGGTACTGATCAGGATTGTGAGGAAAGGGATGTTTAATCCCTTATATAATGGTCCAGACAAAGATGTGGAAGTTGCTGTTATCCCGAAGAGGAAAGGTGCCATTGACACTAGTGGAAGCTTCCTTGTTAAGCCCAATAGTAAAGGAGGTAGGGTTTATGTCAGGGCTGCAGCATGAGAGGAAAGGATAAAATACCCTATCCTTCCTGTCCCTGAATATCACAATACCAATCCTGAAATTTATATAAATTTGAATGTCCTTAAAGAACCCACAAGGTGGCTTACAACACATCAGTAAAATCAACAGCTAATTCAAAACTAAGTGGAAAACAGCTGAAATTGGAAGCAGCAATACAAACAATCAGAATTGGATAGCCTGTTTGTTTGTTTGTTACTTTAAAACAGGAGTGCCCAAACCCCGGCCCTGGGGCCACACGCGGCCCTCGAGGTCTCTCAATGTGGCCCTCGGGAAGCCCCCAGTCTCCAATGAGCCTCTGGCCCTCCAGAGATTTGTTGGAGCCTGCACTGGCCCGATGCAACTGCTCGCAGCGTGAGGGTGACTGTTTGACCTCTCGCGTGAGCTGTGGGATGAGGGTTCCCTCCACTTCTTGCTGTTTCACATCTGTGACGCAGTAGTGGCAGAAAAGGAAAGGCCAGCCTTGCTTTGTGCAAGGCCTTTTATAGTCCTTGAGCTACTGCAAGACCGTCATTCATATAAGTTCGTCTTTAGTATATTCATTTATGTAAACTTATGTAAATTTATTCAAATTTTAAATGTAAATTAATTCTTTTTTTTCCCCTGGCCTCAGAGAGATTTATGTGACCCTCCTGCCAAAAACTTTGGACACCCCTGCTTTAAAAGATTTCTATGTCATTTTTCCTATGCCCAAAGTGAAGAACAACAAAAATTAAGATAATCCATTTGATAAAAAACATTTAAATAAAACCATTAAAAATTAAAAGTGATAAGACATCTGAATGATAAGGCTTCTCCTGAGCCAATTAAAAGATTCAACAACAGTAACAACATAAATGCAATAACATAAAAGCTACAACAGTAGTTAAAAGGGGTCCCTAGGAGATTCTGCCCTCTTCAGATGCCTAGTGAAATACGTATATAAGTTTTTAAGTCCCACCAGAAACCATATAAAGAGGGGACTATCCTCTGATTTTCTGGTAGTTGGTTCTGGAGATGCCACAACAGAAAAGGCCTTGCACCTTGCCACCACCCCCTTCGCTTCAAATGGCAGCAGTATCCTAAGCAGGGCCCTGTCTGATGTTTTAAGGGATGTGCAGGATTATGTGGGGGAAGGCTATCCTTGAGTATCCCGGTCTTATACTCTATATGGCTTTCAAGGTCACGCAAGGACCATTTAAGGCTAAAGAAAACCACACATTGAAGGGCAATCTTTGCATTTAAAGTAATTTGATTTGACCCTTCTTGTGTTTAGGATTTGGTGTTTGATGTGAGGGTCAAACTACACATTTTGCCAAATGACTTGTTTGTTTTTAAATTAGGTGTGGGGAGGGCTGATTAGGACCCCAGCAAGCAAGGCATTAAACCCTTGTTCTGTGAGCAAAAATACCCCCCTCCAGAAGCTGCTATTAGCCTTGCAAAGAAAGTGGTCAGTGATGATAAACTAAAACAGGGCTTTACTGAACTCTCACAGTTATGTTGTCCTGACATCCAACATTCACACTAAGCTGTGTAGCTGTGTACCTCAGAGCCTAGCTCCATGAAATTCAGTAACCCCAGAAGTTTGGAAATAATGTGTTATATCAATGATGAGCATCCAGAGATAGCATAGCGACATTGTTGCTGTACAGCAGAAGGGTCTGTGCAGTAGTGTGGACCCTTGCATTGAATATTGCTGTCATCCTGATCCTAGTGATCCAGGCATGTATTTCCAAAAGTGGGAAGTAAAGGCTAGCAACTCTGTAGCATGTTCTACTGTGTAAATCCGTAAGAAGATTTTACTCTGCAGTTAAGTTTCAGCCTTAACTTTTACTGTGTTTCTTCTTCCAACTTCAAGAACACGAACTAGAGATGATATTCTCTCTAGACGTGAGAGATCAAAAGATGGTAGTCCACCTAGGTGGTCCCCATCCAGGAGAAGATCCAGGTCTCCCATTCGACGAAGATCTCGCACACCTCTTCGACGTAGCCGGTCCCCAAGAAGGCGGAGTAGATCTCCTCGGAGGAGGTTTGAATATTGTAGTACTGTATGGCAATTGACAAGTAAAAGTGAATGTTTGTTAAGTAATAGTTTTTGTTTTTTAAGTTCTGCAGTTCTCTCTCCTCTCCCCAGTACATTTGGCCAATTTTACCCTTCATTTCGGATGGTCAAATGTCCGTTTTTACCCTTAAAATTTTGTTAGAGAAAGTATATAAGCTATATGACCTATAACAAGGATTCTTTCTAGTTTGTATGCCAAAGTAACAATCCTGTAGTGTCTCATGTCAGTAGTACAGTAGTTTCCAAACTTTTTAACACCAGGACGCATTTTTTAAAATGACACTCTATTGGGACCCACCTAGCTTTACTAGACTTTACGAGTTTCGTGTTACCGCCACTCAAGTCTCTGTTTTTATCCTTTTTACTATGATTGAAGGGGACTGCCTTCTGGATCACTTGTTGAGCTCCATGTTCATCAAATCATGACCATTCCAGTGGTGTTGCATTCCAATTTGCCTGCCCTTTGAAGTGGACTGAGACACATTCTTCTACTTGCACATACATGTGCTGCTCAATTTCACTTTCCATTGGGCTCAGTACATTTTCCTTGTTAGTTCCATGTCCCAAGAAAATTGGGTCCCAACCCACAGTTTGGGAACTGCTGCAGTAATAGACAACCACCATCATTTGATCTCAGAGCATATAGGAATTTTAAAATAATTTCAGGCAAGCCTAAGCTCAGGAGTTGTTTCTGAAAGATATACAGTATTTTGCTTGACTCCTAGCCTTTTTTCAGTTATTATTTTCTTCTTTTCAGGGATAGGAGTCGAAGGAGTAGATCCCGACTTAGGAGAAGATCCAGGTCACGGGGTGGTCATAGACGGAGGAGTAGGAGCAAAATAGAAGATAAATTTAAAGGAAGCCTTTCTGAGGGGATGAAGGTTGAACAAGAATCTTCATCGGATGAAAAGTAAGAACTAAATGTTATTGGTTTATTTTGTGATTGCCCCATCAAAATATAATCCCACAGCAAATAAATAATGAATTGAAGTATTTTATTCTTGCTTAAAAACCAAGGGTAGGCAGAGTTTTCAATATGGAAATATTGTAATATTTATATCTGCAATCTGTAATATTTATATTAAATATTATAGTGTTATCAATTAATTAAATATTAATTTAATTATTAATTAATATAATTAATTATATTTATTAATATAAATATTGATTGATTGATTAAACCCTAAGGTGGGGCCTCTGTATCCGTGGTGGATCCATTCTCACACCCTCTGCTGGTGCCATAAACCGCGGATAAGGAAATCGGATTTATGCTTAAGTTGCCTCTGGAGGACTCTCTGAACCCCGCAGAGGCAGCACGCATTTGTCTGTGACCTTTGCAGGCTTCAGAATGACCCTGTAGCTAAAAAAATGCTATTTCTGGTTTCCCTTGTTTTTATGCCTTTTAAGGCATTCTGAATACCAGGGAAGCACTCTGGCCACCTCCAGAGGGCTCAGGTTGGATCAAGTGTGGCTCAATATTGGTCTGGGGGACCCATGTTGAGTCAGATCCGTGAATATAAAATCCACAGATGAGTAGGCTCAACCTGTATACAGAGATCCACAATTCTGTGAACCATGGCATGCATTCTGTCGCCCTCTGGTAAGGGTGAGAAGAGCAACCCTAGCTGCCTCCTCTAGTTTGGGGAACATCCTCACCTCTTTTTGCCAGCCCCAGAAGAAGGTTGATATAACGTTTTGGTGCTTGGTGCTACCATGCTGCAAGTAGTTTGCCAGTCTGTTGCCAAAACAAACCTCAATTTTCCTCTCTTGTTCTGGTTGGGAAAGCTGGGGTTGCCTTTTGGCTGCCAAGTCTCGTGGAACATCTTGATGGTTCATTGCCCAAAAGGCAGCTCCTAGCCTTCCCCTCTGGAATTGAGGTGGAAGTTTGGAACCTGCCCCTACAGTTGGGCTGGGTTTGTGAATTTTTAGACGTGTCAGATGGGCTTCTTACTTTATTTCTCTGTGGTTGTTTTTTGGAATGTGAAGCTATGGTACTGTACTAGATACTAGACTGTTGTGGAAAGAATTACACAGGCCTACAAAATTGAGGGTCAGAAAAGTTTTTCCCAAACTTTATGGTGGTTTCATATGAATTTGGGTTGCCGATTCCAAAAATGGCATCCGTTTTCCCCTATCACATCTAGTTTTGAGATATAGTATAGCCTTTTTTTGTAAATGGTTCAAGCAGCTTCCTCACGAGGAAGCCATGGTGTAGGCTTCCTCATGAGGAAGCTGCTTGAACCATTCACTAAACAGGCGATACTACATCTCCAAAACTAGACATAATAGGGCAAAACGGATCCCATTTTTGGAAAAAGCGCCCCAAATATACCCAGGAATTGGTGTAACGTTTAAGGAAGCAAAATGTGTGTTGGCCTATGTTATTAGCATGTGGGTACTGCTGAAACACTTATTAAGCAACTATTCATTTATATATATACTGGACACAATTCAGAAAAAGATGGATAAAGCCAATGTGACTGTGAGCAAGCAGCTAAACCAGCCATTTTCAACCACTGTGCCATGGCACACTAATGTGCCGTGAGTGGTCCACAGGTGTGCCACAGGAATTTGGGGGAAAGGTCATATGTTAGTAGGGCCAATGGGAGATGTAAGCCCCCCACTGGCAGCATGATGTGCCTTGTTAATTGTCAACCTGATAGCGTGCCTTGACAATTTTAGTTTCTTGTCTGTGTGTCATAAGATGAAAAAGGTTGAAAATTGCTGAGTTAAACCAATGAGTTGTGTTGAGATTTAAATGAACTTTGCTTCCTCACAGTTGTGCTCAAAGTCTATTTTTGCATAGTAAAAATTTTGTAGAATTCTGTCAGTGTCACTGAATGCTTAATGTTGGGTTGAATGATGTAATGCAGTAATTATAATCCAGCAGACACTGGCTGGAAGAGCTACTCATGTTCACACAGGGGCACTAGCATTGGAAATTGAAGTTTGGAGGTCAGGAACTTGAACAGTAGACTTCCATGCTGTTTTGTGAACTACTTTTGAAACTCCTCTCAGTTTTGAAAAAAAGATTACCATATGGCATGGGTTGAAAGGGCTGCTTTTTGAGAAAAATGTCTAAAACCCCCTAGGCTAACAGAACTAATTTTCACAGTTCTTTAGTTCCTGGCCTTTGTTGGCTCTCTCTTTTGAAGCTAGGAAGCTTTGGCTGTAATCCTAAACACTCAGACTTGGAATTTAATTCCACTGAAATCTCTGGACTTATTTCTAATGTGCTCAGAATTGTTAGTCACAAGCTTCGCAACACTTTCTCATCACTGAATGTGCCTCTTCAACTCTTCCTTTTGTGCTGTGTTGTTTTCAGAAAACATTTCAGCCATGTTAGAGATGTACAACAAGCTGTTCTTGCTAGCTAATCTTTGCAGTCTGCTGTTGAACTTGTCCTGACCCTTTACTTTGGTTAACCCAGATCATCCAGTTGGTGAAATGAACTTCAAAATCATTATTTAGAAACATACTTTTCTTCTGTGTGCTTTTTTTGACTTTTAACCTTTAGCAAACATAATTGTCATATTTCACCATTTAGGGGTCAGGGATGGCCCAACCATTCCGCTGCATGATGCTGCCCTTGACTCACTACTGCCACCTTGCATGCATGCACCCCTCCTCAAAAAAAAGCTCCTTCCTCCCTCTCTCTGCTCCCTTTAAATACTGCACATGGCTGGAGCTAGGAGAGCAGGCAGTGAAGCAATCCTTCAATGTATGGTATTTAAAGCAATGTGTTCCCTTTAAACTCTGTACAAGGATGGGTCGCAAGAAGGAAAGCGGAGGATATGGTTCCTGTTCACTTTTAGCTTGTGCAGTATGGAACAATGCAGCTTATGTCCAAGGAAAATGCTGGTGACAGCAGTGGACTTGGGGCAAAAGGCATCCCAAATCCTCCACCATCTGCCCTTCGCTATCTGTCACTGACACAAGCTTCTTCATCTAGCTTTGTGAGTAGACCAGCTGTAGGTACTCTTTTAAAGGGACATTGGTTTTTGGAATTCTGTATATACTACAGGGTGGATTCAGGGGCTACATTTTTACATAAGTAAACTCCGGTTTTTAGAGACAAAAAACAAAAACTAGAAGGCATACATTTGGGAAGGAAGAATGTCATAGTGAGACTCAGAAAATTAAAGAAAAATTCAGTAATCTTTACAGTTAAGTAAGCTGAATGGTCAGATGGTTTAGATGTGGCTTTTGGGATACGTCAGTTATTATCATTTTTTAATAGCCTTGAAGACTTTGATGTTGAAGAAGAAGATGAGGAAGCTCTGATAGAGCAGAGAAGATTACAAAGACAAGCAATTGTGCAGGTATGTGATAGTTTTATTCATCCACATAAACCAATGGTTCCCAAACTGTGAGCCTTGGTTCCCCAAGGAGCTGTGGAAGCCAGCCGGAGGAACCGTGGCATCCTCGCAAAAAACCCACAGCCCTATAAAATGCATAGGATTGTAGCCCTGTTGGGGATCTGTGGCCAATGGCCCCGTCAGTCAGGGGAGCCACCAGTCACAAAAGTTTAGGAACCACTGACTGATGGTTTTTAATATATTTGCTGGGGAATAAGTCTAAGATATGCTGTCAAAATTTGTAACACTTATTTTGTAAAAATATTGCAACATTTTGCTTAAAATTGTTGCATTTTCAGTTAATAATGCTCAATTGGTTGTAATGAAGTTATGTTTCCTATAATCATTACATTAATGAAATTTGAATGCTTAAGTATTATAGTAGATGACAAATAATCATAACTTTTTTCTTACGCCTCTGCCTTACTGATTCTGAAAATGCTACTTTTGTGGGCTGAAACTGCACACTGGAAATTCGGGTAGCTATAACTAAAAGATTGTGGTGCTTGGGGGAGAAAAGCAATTAAGCTTATGTAGTTGCTCTGTACAAGACCCTGCATCAGTCAGTTGTGATGGATAAGAACTGTGTTGAAGATATGACAGAGGTTTTGCTAAACACAATCCTATCTATATTAATGGGAGCAGTTCAGCTTGCATCCCATCACCATGTAATGTTACAACAAGAGAACTGAAGTGTCAAAGTCCATACTACAGATAGCTCCCACAGAGTATGACTCAAGAATCCATGCAGTTTCCAATACTGTCCATTCAACATTCTGGCATAGTTGCCACCACAATCCCCCACATATTCAAAGACTGCAAAGGGAAAGGGACAGAGCAGGAACATTTAGAGCAAATGCAAGACCATCTCATTTCATTGAAATGTAGTGTTGGGAATATAGTGCTAATCCTCTTCAGGTATCCATAAGTTTGGGTTGTAGACAGCAGTTTGGCATGTTTGTTTTCTTTGTCTTGGCAATTCATTGTGATTTATATCATAACCAATTTAATTTGGATACTTCTAGTGGCTTACTTGATAAACATTTATATTTGCAGAAATATAAGTACTTGGCTGAAGACAGCAATATATCTATGCCATCTGAACCAAGCAGCCCTCAAAGCAGTACACGCAGTCGTTCAAACTCACCTGATGACATTCTAGAGCGGGTAGCTGCTGATGTTAAGGAATATGAACGGGAAAATGTGGATACTTTTGAGGCCTCAGTGAAGGCCAAGCACAATCTCATGGCAGTTGAGCAAAACAATGGTAAGAATCAGCAGTGTTTCTAGCATAATGTGTTTTTGCGCATGCCCCAAATCATCTGAAGCAATAAAAGCTTACGCATGCACAGGCATGGGTTGTATGCAACCAGAATTGGACAATGTGTTATAGAAGATGATATTGACTACCTTACATTCTCATTTCATTGTCTCTCAATTCAACATTAAGAATGTACATTTTTTTAAAGGTTCATCTCAGAAGAAAATCACAGCTCCTGACATGTTTACAGAGTCAGATGATATGTTTGCTGCATATTTTGATGTAGGTAATTTTACAGAAATATTTTCCCACAGTTCTTGAAGTGCTGTTCTGTTGTTTGTTTTTAAAAAATTTGGTAGAGAAAATTTTTACAAATTTCTTCAACACTACTTTTAACCAAAGTTAAAACATTAACTTTAGAAAGTACTTCTTTGATCGTTTTCATTTCTGTAATCCTATCAGAGATTATGCCCCTACTAATGAATAGTATTTTTGCCTTCTTGACTATATGGTTGTGCCTTGTCATCCGCTGGGGTTCCATTCCTATTACCCTTGCAGATGCAGAAACCCACGAATAATCAAATCCACAAATGTTGATACCCAGTCCTCTGAATATGACTGTAGCTGTGCTCCAGTCATGCCAGAGGGTGTTCTGAGGGCAGCCCGCAAATGCCTTCTGAGGGCCAAAAATTGTAACTTACAATTTTGTTTTAATTATATTGTTTTAATATAATTTGTTTTAATTATATTGATTCTTTGTAGTTCTGTAGTTTCCAGGCAAGTGCTTAGCTATTCAGTTTCTCTGGTATGTAAAATGTGAAGAGAGGCTAAATGAGGTTTACTTTCTTTCAGAGTGCTCGCCTAAGGGCTGCTGGCATTGGGAAAGACTTCAAAGAAAACCCCAATCTCAGGGATAACTGGACAGATGCTGAGGGGTATTACCGTAAGTCTGTTTGCTGTGTTTCTTGTAAACAACCCACTGAAATGCATTTGCTAAGCTTCAAAGAAGCTGGTTAAGACCAGTAGAATATTAGTCTTCAAAAGTTAGTGTGTCAAAGAAAAATAGGTGATTGAATGTTTTTATCTTATTTTTTGGAATTTGCACCCAGTCGGATGACTGTAGAGCTTCAAGGTAGCCTACAGTACATCATAAAAATAACGATAACTTCCTGTTAAATATAGCTATTGGTTAATGAATTGATGTGCAATCATAAAAGTTAAAAAAAAATTTGCAACTGAGAGAAGAGTGAAATGATACCATTTTCTGCCAAACTGTGGTGACTCTTACTCCAGGGTGGCCTTCACTCCATAAATCTTCCACCAGAACATCAGTATGCTTCATACTGCTAAAACCTGAAAAGTTTTGCACAGTCAGTGCTTTATTTGCTAACCAACTCTTTAAATGGAAATACAGGTCCAGCCTATTTATATACAGATTTTTTTTATACACAGATTTGACTCAACACGAATGGCCACTGCAAATGAGAAGGAATGTGCTGATCCCTGGAGAAGGGGAAAAATGCATCCCTTTAAAATCAGTTTAAAAAACTGAACAGTTCTTTACAATAACCTCTAATGAGGGGGGGGGCAGCTGGCTGACAGTCCATCAATCCTTCTCTCCCCAGGGGACCCCTCCCTTCCCCCTGAGCACATGAAAGAAAAGTGATCACTTTGCATTAGTGAAGGCAGGGACTGAGTGAAGCACCTTTCTAAGGCTTGGAGGAGGATTGATTGATGGATTGTCTTCCTAATGACTCTTATCTTGCATTGCAAAGGTCAGCAAGGCAGTTTTTAAATCACCTGAGCAAAGAATCTTTGTTTTTTAAATTGATTTGCTGTAGTGGGTTTTTTACTATCCATGTAAGTGCTTGGTAGGGAAGGAATTTTGTGTAGAATAACAAGGCTCAACCTGTACTTCACTGAATATGCTGAAATCCAGTTAATGGCTTCTCTTTGTGTGTGGAGCCTTCCTAACTCAAAGAAAAATGACTGAAAATGAAGATCTTGATTTGGTGCCAACATATCAAAGAAAAATTGAGGGGTCAGAGCAACTGAATCCTGTCCTGTGGTGCAAGAAGTGCCAGAAAGCCTTTGTTCTTGCCTGGTATCTAAAAACAATGATCATTTGGTTCTTGCACAGTCATCTGCTTTTATTGGTCAGGAAAGGTAGGTCATGATTTTTGCTGTGATGAAGAGAAGCTGGAATAGTTTGGAGACAACTCCCTTCTTGCATTTTCCTTGGTTTGGCACAAGACTTCTTTAAAGAAAAATAGCTGCCTGCATGCTTATGGTATTTTTCTCATTTTTCTTTTTAAAGTTCCTCTGTCCTTTTAAGCTAAAGCTTAGTTTTCAGATATGGCATATGTGAAGTGATCTAAAAGTGGTCAGAGAGAAGCTTATGTATTCCAACCCTCATCTTGTGCAACCATAGAGGGAAGTTACTTGCATCCTTCCAGGAAGAAATCAGGTCTGAGTTTTGAACTCTTGGCGTCCTTTCGTTGTGTGTAGAAAGTAACAGACTTCAGGTGGTTGTGCTTTATACAGCTACTTGTTTGCAGAGAACTTCTCCTTTATTGATTGATCTGCTGGGTTTTGAACTTTGTGTGCATTAGTCATTATGAGTGTGCATACTGCAGCTGTCTTGCATAGTAATTGTTTTTTTTTCCCCCTTCAGGTGTTAACATAGGTGAAGTTCTAGATAAACGTTATAATGTGTATGGTTATACTGGCCAAGGAGTTTTCAGCAATGTGGTGAGGGCCAGAGATATGGCAAGAGCAAACCAAGAAGTGGCTGTCAAAATCATTAGAAATAATGATCTTATGTAAGTAAGAGGGTGTTTTCACCCCAATTGGTAAATTATAATGAGCTAACTATATTGGGCTAGTAGTAAGGCAGGCATTATCTGCAGACATTGAAGAAATCTTTGAGCAGTAGCAGCTCACGGTGTTCCAGAAGAATTTTGCATCGTGTTGTAGAAATATAGTGAAGCTTATTAAATCAGTAATTGATTAGATATAATCAATAGCTAGTTGTTTCAGTTGTGCATAATCTGACAAGTTTTTCCAAGTGTTTATAATTTAAAATAAGTCTATGCTAAAAAGATGTACACGCTGTTTTCTGAAACACTTAGCATCACCATGGTTCTGTCTTTCTGTTAACTAGTATTTACACTAGGACTATGGGAAAATAAATGTCTCTTCTGCTTTTCTTCTTTGGAAGGAAGCTGCTTAATACTAAGTTATTGGTCCATCTAGCTCAGTATTTACTACACTGACAGTGTGATTCTCTAGATTTTCAGGCCAGCGTCTTTCTCTGCCCTTCCGGAGATAGCAGAGATTGAATGAACCTTCTGTTCACAAGGCATGTGCACCTCCCCGAGCTACAGCTCCAATATCACTATGGAGATGTCCCTGCTACCCCACATTCTCATCCCCTACTAAGAGCTAGAGTACTGTGAGATGCCCCACTGAATAACTTGTAACATTTTTGCTTTCTGTAAGATTGAAGGCCTGTATAATTGATGTTTTTAATGACACTGAAGGAAGCACCTCAAAAATTCTGAAAGGAATGAGAGACAAAATAAGAAAGGAGAGACCAGAGCCAACCTCTGCTATGTGTAGAAACTGCTGCACTTGCCGTTCTCCGTTGTCCTTACTCTCACCTTTTGGGTTGTCAGCTAGGGTTTTCATTTTTGAGTTCCACACAGTCTTACCTTCCTAGGGCAAGACATATTTACTTTTTCCTACCCTTGATGTCCTTAACATCGTACTATAGGTTCCCGTATTCTTCAGAACTTTGCAGTTACTGGTCCTTTTGGCACTGTCACTCACTTGTAAGCCAGAAATTCCTTATATTGAGTTGGAGCAGACAACTTCTCTGCTCCGTATTCATACCTATCTCGTCTCAGCTGTCATTTTTTGTCTCCTGCCTCACAGGCTGCCCAATTCCCACATGTTCACTGTCCTTTGGTACTGGCAGCTGTAATTTATTCCTTAACAGTTGCTACTTTTTCCACAAACATCATGTTCTTTAGACCCTTAGTTTTATGCTTTTTATGTATTAGTTCTCTTGTGCTGTGTATTGTAATAATTTAATCTCTTTTCAGGCAAAAAACAGGTTTAAAAGAATTGGAATTCTTGAAAAAGCTCAATGATGCAGATCCTGATGACAAGTTTCATTGTCTGCGATTGTTCCGGCATTTTTATCACAAACAGCACCTCTGTCTGGTATTTGAACCACTCAGGTGAGATTCAAATTGTCCCTGTACGCATTCTTTAAAATGTGCTCTTAACAGTCTTGGTTAGTCTAGTGCCCTTTTTATCTTCCAAAGTTAATGGAACATTGTTGAAATGTTTCCTCCCCAGTATTTATTGAGCACATTTGATGATGAGTAGCCTTCATTTTGTGCTTTGAAATGGGAGCAAGAAGAATAAGCAAAATTATCTGATTTCTCAAATTGCATATTCCATTGGATAGCATTTCTCAAACTGTGGGTCGGGACCCACTAGGTGGGTCACAAGCCAATGTCAGATGGGTCCCCATTCATTTCAATGTATATTTTATTTTTTCATAGATTTGATACTACCATGGTATGGAACTACATTTGGGGAAATGTTACAGATCAGTACTTTTAGACTACTATGTATCTGCTTTTAACAATGTTAGTCAGTGGGTCTTATTCCCAGGGCTGGCAGCCTTTAGGATGTTTGGGTAACTTTTTTAAACAGATCAGCAATTACTTGGGAGGTTTAGGAAGATTTTTCTTATTTTTTAAACTTATTGTAAACTTTTGATTTACTTGATTTGATTTGATTTTGTTGTATGGCGGTGTTAAAATATCTCAAATTTTCACTGTAGTATGAATTTACGAGAGGTATTGAAGAAGTATGGAAAGGACGTTGGTCTCCACATAAAGGCTGTACGGTCCTACAGCCAGCAGCTATTTCTAGCATTAAAACTTCTTAAAAGATGCAACATCTTGCATGCTGATATCAAACCAGACAATATTTTGGTAAGTTTATTTAGGTTTGTAACTAAATGTTACAGGTTGAGTATCCCTTATCTGAAAAGCTTGGGACCAGAAGTGTTTTGGATTTCAGATTTTTTTAGGTTTTGGAATATTTGCGTATACATTATGAGATTTTGGGGAAGGGACTCAAATCGAAACAGTAAATTCATTTGTTTCATATACTTCTTATATGTGGATAAGCATCAGGGTGCAGCGTTTGCTGCCTAAAAGAAGTGACTCTGTCTTCTGCTAATGGTTGCGGATCTTGCTGCAGATTGCCATTTCCAGTCCCAGACCAAAGCCTCCAGTCCCCCCTCACCCTGTGCCTCCCCTCAACTGGGAGTAAATGGAACCTTCAGCATGATGACGGCTAAGGGGAGAAGGCAAAATAAGAACTGCGTGCCTAGGCCTTTGCCTTCAGAAGGCCTAGAGAGACAAAAAGAGCTCTGGGAGGTCGTCATGGATGCTGGAACTGTGACAAAGGGCATCAGGATGTGAATTTCCTTTCGTTTTGAAATTCATGTTCTGTTCCTGTCCTTTTCACAGAAGCTAGACTCCTCTGTCCATGTAAGCACCTCCTCACCTTCATTTATGTGCATCAAGCTGCTGTTTAAAGGTGCAGGAACATAGCATGAGCAAAACAAGGTAACACCAACCACTCACGTCCATTAAACTCGAAGTTTCGGATTTTGGAACATTTCATATAAGGGATACTCAAAATCTGTTACAATTGGTGTTTTTTTGGGGGGGGGGAGCTTATGGTAATGGATATTAATGTCTCAATTTCTAAATTACATTTGGTAAGTATATATAGCAGCAGTTTTCAAACTTTTTCATCTCAGGGCACACTGAGAAGATGCTAAAATTGTCAAGTTATACCATCAGTTTTGGATAATTGATAAGGCACACTGTCCCTGCTGGTTGGGGGCTCAAATCCCGCAATGACCCTATTAATAACCCTCCCCAAATTCCCACTGCACACCTGCAAACCATTTGCAGCACACTGGTTGAAAATGGCTGTTATTTAGGGTTGCAGGTTGTTACAGGTTGAGTATCACTTACTTGAAATGCTTGGGACCAGAAGTGTTTTGGATTTCAGATTTTTTTGGATTTTGGAATATTTGCATATACATAATGAGTTCTTGCAGAAGGGAACATGAAAAGTTATGTAAATGCTATCCAGAGATGTCCTGATACTTTGGAAAATATTAATGTACATTAGAACAATCAAATAGCATATGCTTGTGTAATGAATGAGAAAACACTGCAGTCAGGCTTTCAACATTCCAAAGTAAGATGTGCCCTAACCAAGAGTTGTTCAACACATTATGAGCATTAGAAGTCACTTGAAACATGTTCTACTTGGTAATTGCTCTAGGATCAACTGTAATGTGTACTGAATTTCTCCCATTATATTTCTTCCATTATATTCCATGCCACAACCTCTGGCTGGTTTCAGGTGGCCTCCACAGAACACCCTCACTGCACCTGAGAGACATAATTTCAGTAGTTTTCTGGTATTGTTGAATTCCATCTCTCTGTCAGTGTGACTGTTAATATGCAACGTTTTTATGTGTAATCTGGGGTGGTCTGTGTGTGCACCTGTGTTTCACCCAGTGGTTGTCTCCGTGTGGAGCCCAGATGATAGATTCAAACACTACAGAAAATGCAACAGTAGCATGTATGTTTTTGCTTGTTCCATCTGACACACACATCCCCTTCCTGACAGTTTTGGCAATCCATGTGCATAGCTAGTATCTGGGTTCAAATTCTGGTTCATCCCTAGATGATCTTGGTGTCCTTAGGCATGTTTTTTATCAACATCAGCTTACTCAGCAATAAAGCAAGAGCATATAACTGTATGAGGATGAATAAGATAGATGTATTATTATTATAATTGTTATTATTAATACTAATAACAACAACAACAGTATTTATATACCGCTTTTCAACTTAAAGTTCACAAAGCAGTTTACAGAGAAAAATCAAATAACTAATGGCTCCCTGTCCCAAAAAGGCTCACAATCGAAAAAGATTCAAAAGAACACCAGCAGACAGCCACTAGAAAAGATACTGCCTGGGTGAGGTGGGCTAGTTACTCTCCCCCTGCTAAAAAGAGGAGCACCCACTTGAAAGAGTGCCTCTTAGCAGGGGTTAATGTTGTACAGTATATTAAAGCAATAATTTTTTGCATCTAGGGTTTCTATAGATTATTTAGTAGTGCTTAGTAGTAGCGCTTTATGATTTAAAGCTGGCTGCATTCTAAAAGGAATTCACTTTAGTTCTTTCTGCACAAACAGATCACATGATGAAAGTGTTCCTGTATTAAACTAGCAAAAATGGCAGATGGAACATTGCAAGATTGAATGAATGGTTCACTCTATGAAAAACTCCCTCCACATAGAAAACTTGTTATCAGGGAGAGAAGTTCAAACCTGGCTATATCATCTTTTGGAGCTATTTATTTTATATGTGTACAGGCGCGCCCCGGTATCTGCAGGGGTTCCGTTCTAGACCACCCCACCCCCGCAGTTAACTGAAATCACAGATACCATGGAACGCCTTCTCCTCCACACCCTCCGGAAATGAGCGTCTTCTGAGTCCAGCAAAAGCCTTGTGCAGAATGACTTGTATAACAAAAAAAAGTGACTTCCAGTGTTAAGAAAAAACAGGAAATTTTACTTGAAAAACAGAAGTCACTTTTTTTGCTATATAAGTCATTATGAGCCCGGCAGAGGCCATGGGTGGCCATGCTTTGCTGTTTGTTTTCCAAGCATACATTATTCAGCTGTACATAGCTTTTGTGTGTACTGTGTTTTGTGGCTGTTTAAAAAACATAGTAAAGATTAATTTTTTTTACAGTCAATCCCAACTTTTCTCTTTGGCAGCAGTTTTCATTATTAGGTGAAATATTGTTAAGGCAAACAACAGTAAATTACATCAGCACTTTAAAACAAGATGAATCAAAATGGTCAACTGAGCTCAGAAAGTATGCAAAAAGCCAGGTCTTCAACTTCTGGCAAAACACTGTTGGGGAGAGAGGTGCAGTAATATGTGCTTATACTTTCAAATATGCTAAATGTATTTGAGAAAATCAACACAATTCTTAGTGTTGATTACTCGTGTGCTTGCTATCATAGTACCACCTGTCCTGTTTGTGATTGTAAATACAATCTGTTTTGCCCTTTTTTAGGTGAATGAATCTAAAACCATATTGAAGCTTTGTGATTTTGGATCAGCTTCGCATGTTGCTGATAATGACATCACACCGTATCTTGTCAGTAGATTTTATCGTGCTCCTGAAATTAGTAAGTTAATCTGACATAGCATGTTTATACTTGAATTATAAAATGTTATGTTATTACACATTTATGAAGAAAGGATATGTTTGACTGCAAAAAATGGAATTGTATACCGCAGTGGTTCTCACATATTTAGCACCGGGACCCACTTTTTAGAATGAGAATCTGTCAGAGCCCACCGGAAGTGATGCCATGACCGGAAGTGACATCGGCAAGGAAGAAAATTTTTAACGATCCTAGGCTGCAGTCCTACCCACACTTACCCAGGAGTAAATCCCATTGACTATCATTGTTAAAAGTATATACATAGTAGCCTGTTAAAAGTTCAGATCTGCAACATTTCCCTAATGCATACCATGGGAGCATCAAGTCTAATAGATTAAAAATAAAATATTGAAATGAATAGGGATCCACCTGAAATTGGCTCACGACCCACCCTATGGGTCCTGACCACAATTTGAGAAATACTGGTATACCGGGTAACATTTTTTGGTGAGTAATCAACTAGTGTGAGACTCTTACCATTGGTTGAATTGCTTCCAGAAATGTGAACATAAAAACAGACTACTGTTTTGTGGGAGAACAAGTGCCATCCACAGTTTGTCACAGTTTCCACTTCCTTTTTCTAGGTTCCCCAGATGATTCAGACCCTTCTTTCCTTCTCTTGATCCTTTCTTCCTTCACACGTCCTTACCATTGCCACCTGGTTCATGTTTCCCTCCACACCTTGTCCATTGCCTTCTTAACTGAAGCCCCTGCAGCAGTTGCATCATTTGCTTTTTCATATGCCTTCCAAATGATGTGGTTGTCTTTGCAGTCGCTGAAAGTACAAATACAATGTGGCTAGGGGCAAACTCACTCTGACCCTACTGTCTCTCATAATTGAAGGAAACTTAAGAGATGGCTGCTTGAAGTGTAATCAGTGTGTGGTGCCATATGACCTAGATGCATTTGTGCCATAAACATCTGTCCCTCCTAACTTTGAATTCATTCAGTCAATTTCCTAAGCATCATCTGATACTGCTGATGTAACAAGAAAGGGTGTGTTGTAAGAAAAACTATGGTTAAGTATTACACCCACCACTTTTGAGTTGGGTGGTACAGGGGAAATATCTTGGATACTATTCATTCAGTCTCTTTTTATGTCTGGCTGACCCTAGAAAAGTGAGTAACCTAGTTTCAATATCTGGTATGTTGTACCATTAATGATTCTAACTGTGAAACTGTTTTCCTTCAGTTATAGGCAAAACCTATGACTACGGTATAGATATGTGGTCTGTAGGCTGTACACTGTATGAACTTTACACAGGAAAAATATTATTTGCTGGGAAAACCAATAACCATATGTTAAAACTTGCTATGGACCTGAAAGGAAAGATGCCAAACAAGGTAAAAAAAATAAAGCTTTTAAAAATGAGCAGTTTTAAAAAACTTTTCCCTCTCCTTGTAGGAATGAGACATAAATCTGTATCTGTGGAATTTTCCAGTAACTCTTGTATCTTTAAAACATAACACGCTCGCGCGTGCACAGCTCATTTAAAAAAAATATAGTAGAATTTCTTTGCTGCCTCAGGACACTGTAGAACATAATGCTCCTGGATTTCGGGAACAAATGCGTGGCTTTTAAATTTAGGGTTGATTTAGTATTTGGGAGTTTATAGAAGGCTATTTTAGTAGAGTGCCTCTTATCAGCTGTGAATGTCATATATCCTGAATTTTTAAGGTTAGAACAAGAAGCAGATCTAAATACATAGAAGCAATTGTGCTTTACTGTTTCAGTTTACTTACATCATGGGTGTTGCATTGGAATAAATTTCTTCGGGGGTTTACTGCTTTCATGTTTTACATATATAAAGCCTGTAAGATTTTTAATATGTTGCTGACGTTATTTCCAGATGATCCGAAAAGGGGTGTTCAAAGATCAACACTTCGATCAAAATCTCAACTTTATGTACATAGAGGTAGATAAAGTAACTGAAAGGGTAAGTTTGAACTTCAGTAAAATAGATTCCCAACATTGTCCCGTGTGTTTGTGATTCTGTTTTTAAAAAGTAGAATAATAATATTAAGTTTAAATTTTTCTTTCTTTTTCTCAGTTCAAAAAATGTGGACTTCATATTATGATGTGCAAGTTTTGGAACATGCACTTCCTTAAAACATTGACACACCCACAATTGAGATCAATAACCAGATGAAGTATCCCAGTTTAATCATCTAAATTCAAAAATGTTAATAGGCCAACTCAGTCATGAGCCTCATATGTGCTTTTTACTCTCCAGTGTGTGAAAGGAGGAGACTGAATATTTCTGAACTAATCATAATTCCCTGTTATGTCTGAACTTGGGGAATTGTTGTTTGTTCAAACTATGGTTAGTTGAAATAAACCAGCATAGTTTGGTATTATGGTTTGAAGAAATCATAGTTTTCCTAAGCTCAGGCATAGTAGGATATCCATAGTAGAGCTGTGGATAGTTCACTGTTAAAAGTAGAAACTTTCCATCTCTTCTTGTCTGTGAAGGTGATGGCTAGGAATGCGCAGACTCAAAACTCTTGCAGTCTTGTTCTCATAACAATAAACCACATTTTATTATTTCATGTGAACAAGGGCAGCACGATGGTTTTCTTAGAATTTGGTGTAGGTGGTGGAATAGATGGAATATATTACTGTTTATTGTGAAAGTTAAATAGATTTACTTTTATTTAGTCTAGAGAATGCAATTTGTGTGGCTTGGTAATTGAGATAGCAAAAAGCAACTATTTGGAGGATCACTGGTTTATATTGACAGGATTGCAGTTAGCTCCTGGGAGCTCCTGTTTTAAGAATCCTCCCTCCTGTGAGTGCCCATTCTCTTCTGGAGGGAGAGAGAGAAAGATGGAGACTACCCTAAACATAATATGCAAAAGAATGCAGCCTTTTGTTAAATTGTGATAAATTATGAAGAGTACAGTGGGGGATCTGTTCCCAGACCTCCTATGGATACTGATTTCCATGGATAACTAAATTCATGGAAAAACCCTCAAAAGGATTTCCCAATGCAACTGAAAGGATCTTCCGCTTATGTGTGGGAAGTTCTTGAGGCCCCTCAGATGTGGGATAGGCACCTGTGTTGTGTCAAATCCAGTGCTCACAGCGCTTCCAGTTCTCTGTAGTGTGTTTGTAAAATAAAGAATAAAAATGTCATGAGTTTCTGGAATGCCATCTATCCCATTTAAGTAAATAAGAGGTACTACTATTAAGTGGTTTTAGTATTCCTATATATTAATTTAATGTTTTAGTAGCTTTATTGTTTTCTTGGAAACTAAGTGCTGGTTGTACTTGCCTTTCTAGGAAAAAGTAACTGTCATGAGTACCATTAATCCAACAAAGGATCTGTTAGCAGATTTAATTGGGTGCCAACGTCTCCCCGAAGACCAGCGCAAAAAGGTTCACCAGCTGAAGGACTTGTTGGACCAGATCCTCATGTTAGATCCAGCTAAACGGATTAGTATCAACCAGGCTCTACAGCATGCCTTCATCCAGGAGAAAATTTAAATCCAGTGAAGAAGTTCAAAGGGTTTGAATAGTTAATATACAAAGACTGATGAAATTTCACAGCAGTTTATAAATGTACATAGAACATATAAATAATTTCCCTGCAAAGTTGAGGAAGAATGATATATTGAATTAACATCAAGGCTGATATTTCTTTTAGAAATGTTAGAGTAAATCTGTTTGTCTCTTATGTGAAGATTTTTTCACTGTAGAACTGTTTTAATTGCCAAGACTGCACAGACGTACAATGCTAATGTATATGGTTGCAGTTCCTATATATATATATATATAAATACATACACACAAACACACACATAAAAAACAGAGCATAAAAGCTCAGTAAGACTGGGTGGTTGATTTTGGTTTTTAGCAGATTTGGCTTCATTTTTGTCTCTGAAAAATGGCCAGCATAAATGCTGTTTATATTACATTTTCCTAGGTGTGTGCGTGCAGGCCACAGCAGCATGCCCTTGGTGTAGTCAGTGCCGAAGGGGGTCTGTTCCTTCTTGAGCCTGCCCGCAGGGATGATCTCCTCTTTTAAAGCAGGTTGTGTACAACTTTCAGTACACTGAAGGTAAGCTAAACCATCAGCATCACTGGTGTTTAAGATGTTAACTGTATTGGAAAAACTGACAAATGAGAGTCAATAGCTTTGTAGCAGAATTCCCTGCATGTTTTATAAATGATCTTGTTTTTGTTTTATGGCATTACAACTGTGGCATAGTTCCAACTTATGTTTGATCATCACATTCAAAAAAAATAATTGAGGGAGTGTGCACTTGATGGAGAGAGCGCCTTCAGTGTACTGTTTATTACTTTTATTTTTTAACAAAATCAACTTGCTATATAGACTTTATACATTTTGTTAAATACAGTTCACTGTGGCATAGAACCAGTACATCGAGAAAAGTTTTCATTTCCTAATGTTAAGCTTCGACTCCAAAAGTCCTTATGGCCAGATAGAGAACACCATAATGAGATTTTTAGCTATTTGTATGTCATTTGAAAGTGTACTGCTTTATGCTAAAGGTGTTTTTCATTTGTTCATTGTTTTCATTATTTGTGATCATGTTGTCTTTCAATACAGGCATAAACCTTCCACTCTTGAACAAAGCAGCTGCTTTTTAAAAGCGGTAATTGCTTCTTTACCTTTTATTTCTTTTGTAAATGACGCTTTCTTTAAGAAATGTGACTTTAAAGTGTTGTCTCTTGCATAAAACAGTTGACATTCACTTATTGTAAAGTGAAGATTGTTCTGCTGCATGTAAAGTGGACCATGCAGATTTCTGTATGTTTTCAGTATGCATCATTAGATAATAAAGTCTTTTGTGAACAAGGCATTGGTAGCCATTTTTAAAATATTTTTGTCTCCGGTGTTGCCGACTCAGGTAATCCATAAGAACAAATCTTAGTCCATTACTTAAAGCTATTACTAAAAGATGTGATTCTTTGATATTAGATTCTTAATTATCGACATTGCAGTATCGATACTGCTCTCCCAGCCCCCTTCCCTAAAGCGTCCTCCTCATGCTATCTGCTTTCATTGTAATGAAATTTATTCCTGTAGGTTATGGGATTGGATGCAGGTTTTAACTAATGTTTGTGCTGTTTTTCTTACTTTTCCTTTTTGATGGTGCTGAGAGAGACAAAGGAAGGCAAGTCACAGGCCACTCAACGCCTACTCCAGGGGGTCTGGTTTGCTGAGACACCAACTTCACCTTCCTAACAAGGTTATTTCTGACAGCATGTGTAGATAAACATTTAGCAACAACCTAAAAAATAGTTTGTTTTTCATCATGAGGATGTTGTTCATCATGAGGATACCCAAATCAGTCAATTAATGTTCCCAAGCCAACTCTTCTGTTTAAATCAATCCACGTAACATATTTTTTTAGATTTCATATATACTACACAGATGTACAAAAAACCCTAAAGTTGAATTTTTATAATATTACAATTAACTTTGTCATAATTTTTAAAAACCCATCTAGGCACATTGTATCCAATGTATACATTTAATACAGTTAGGGCACAATCCTAACCCCTTATGTCAGTGTTTTCCAGCACTGGCATAGCGGTGCCAGTGGGACATGTGCTGCATCCTACAGTTGGGTGTCACTCATGGAGGCCTCCTCAAAGTAAGGGAATGTTTGTTCCCTTAGAGCTGCATTGCCCTTATGTCAGTGCTAGAAAGCACTGACATAAGGGGTTAGTATTGTGCCCTTTGTCATACTGCTGGTTGGTAGGGTGCTCCCCATGAGGTGCCCCCCACAACAGCAAAATAGTGAACTATGAAGGAGGCAGGTAATGATGTCTACCTATTGTGAACTTCTACCCTGTCTCTTCTACAGTTTAATGTTCTTTAAAAGTATTTCTCTGTCAACTTATTTAAAATGTTTCTTGTTCGTGCAGGAGACAGAATGCAACTTTCACTGAAACGAAGAAGTAAATTGATAGTTATTTCACACACAGTAGTGTGACGCACTGCTTTGGCGACACCTCCAACCTATCTTGCACATCTGGTGGCAGTCTGACACAGATGTCATAAAATTCTCTTGCCTCCACCCTTGTTTCATATCCCTGCTTACAAATCAAAAGAGTTGGTCATGTCAACTCGAGTAGCAGCAACGCACCTTATGGCTACAGAATTTGTTAAACTTCTCACAAGAAAAACAAAGTTGCTTGTTTACTTGTTCTTTGTGTTGTAGATGCTGCTCAAATGAAGATGATGGCAACCAGAAGACATGAACACAGGTTTCTGTTCTATAAAAGATATGAAAAACATTCTTCATTTAGTTATGTTAAGTTTTTCTGTGCAGAATGCGGTACAGGTTCCATTTACATGTTTGCCATGTTGGCAGTTCTTAGCATAGTGTTGTGGTTTTTCTTTGTAAAATGTGTCTGTCATTCCTGGGTGATGTGATTTTCTTGTGATATATATGTTTTTCAAAATTATAATGCTTTATCCCCTAGGCAGGAGAATATGGACATTGGTTGTAAATGCACTGATAGGATCATGAATGCATTTTTAAAAATGTTGTAGGTACAGCATTTACAGTAAGAGGGCACAATTCTAACCTGGTCTACTCAGAAGTAACTGTTATTTTGTTCAATGGGGCTTACTCTCAGGAAAGTGTGGTTAGGATTGCAGCCACAGTAATATAACTTTGGAGCATGCATTGTGTATGCTTTGGCTGCAAAATTAATAATTGTTCTAGGTGGATTGAGATGTAAAGAACTGGGCCTAGATGATGTAGGCAGACCATTTGTGCTATTTTGTCAATACAGAATGGCTATGTGATTGTTTACCTGAGGAGCCAGCAGAGATTCTGGAGAGATGTGGATCTGTGTATTCCAGTCCAAATACATGATGTATTGGGGAGAGGGCTGGACTGGTAATCTGCTTTCCCTTTTTATACCTTACACTGAGTGGTTCGCAGCTGAAAAAAAGCATTGATGTTCATAGTGTCAGCTCTGCTGAGTTTAACCCAAAAGTGAGAGTTTCTTCAGAACAGGTCTATCAAATAAGAATTAAATATCTTGCTCTTAGTCGTATATCCACTTAGGTGATCCATTTTAAGAGTTTCTTTCTGTCTCTTGTTGTTATTTTGTACTGCAGTTTAGGTTAAAATGACACACAAAGTTTTTGTTTGTTTTTGAGGGAGAAGGTAATTTTGATAAATCTGCTCTGGAAATTTACATCTTTGCTAATGTTGTGTTTCCTCTCCTGTATAGGGTAAGTGGCAGAAAACTTCTAAGAAACTTTTGTGTGGATTGATGTACTCAAGAGGTAGATAAGTCTCCAAAAATACAGAAGGCTGATATCTTTGACTTGGTGTGAGTTCGACAAGCTGTAATGAATGTAAATTATGCATCAAGTTATGAAGTAGCAATTTGCTTCAAGATAATAAATAACTGTTTTACAATTTATTTTTAACTCTGACTCATTCTTCTATTTTTTTTAATTTGTTTATCCTGGATTCTATTCAATTTTCGTAAACATACAGTGCCCATTGCCTCTTCCTAAGATGCTTTTCCAGCAGCATAGTGGTCAGTACTGGTTTACTAGGTGATTTACTTACCATTTCCCCCTACTGGAAAAAAAGAAGAAAACACCCTTACCCTTCAGATGTGACAGCAACCAAGCAACAAAATAACATCTGTCCAACGCAGGAACTGAGTCAATGAGCAGCTGCTGCAAGTTTTACACATGCCTAAGGAAAAATGTTTTGCTGTCTGGGAATCATCAGATTTTAAATGTATTTCAGAATACTTGTAGTCATGATTTTAGTATTTTCTAAATTTTAACACATAGTATGAATAAGTTCATGTTTCTTTAACAATAATGCATTTTATATTACAGAACAAAGCATGGTACCATCTGTAATTATCACAAAATTATCCTTCCACTTGTGCCCCCCCTTTCTCTCAGCTATCAAGTAATTGTCCTTTATAAAAGCATTTATGCATTTGGTGGAATTACTAATAAATTATTCATTTTATTTAAAAAATATATAGTAGAACTCAGTATTGTTACCTAAAGACAGGGCATTTTCCTCAGTTCTCCTGGTAAATTTATTGCAAATATACAAATATTGTAAATCTCTTTAGAACTTTAATTAACAGAATGTAGTTCAAAACATAATGTCATTTTTATCCTGTATCCTGTGGATGTGTGTGTTTGTATAAGTATCTACCAGCTGGGAATAACTTTTTGCATCTGATGAAGTGGTCTCTAGTCTATGAAGGTTTGTTCCACAATAAATCTGTTAGTCTGCCTCAAGTTTTTTTTGCTGTGTTTCTTCTGGTATGCAACTGATTAGTGAAAACATATTGTGGATAGGTAGAACTGACTGATTTTAAGTCTTTTGTAGTCTGTATTAGAAACTTCCTAGGATGAATGTGAAAAGGAGAATATATATGAACTTTATTAGGGAGGTTTAGAGGCATGAGAGCTTAAAATGATGGTTTATTTGCTACTTGCCTGAGTTTCACCTAATTTCTCTTGGGTTAGTCAAACACAAACTTTTGAAGGAGAGGTTGAGTCTCATTATTCCAGAGGGTTCCCAGATGTGGATGGCAAAAAACACATTAAAGCAAATCAATTAAAAAAACAAAGTCCCTTGGCTCCTGTGATTTAAAAACGGCTTTGCTGACTCACGCAGAGACAATCACCCTCCAGGTGCTTAGGCTTCACTAGGCGGCAGCAATCCCTCCCTTTACCAGGAGCCTCAGTGAGGGGGAATGAGAGAAGGTGATAATCACTGCCATTTTAGCCTTCTTTCACGTGCTAAGGGGAGAGAATAATTAATGGATTGTCAGCTGGCTGCCCTCTCTTCCATTAATGAGGCTATTGTTAAAGCACTGTTTTCCTTTAATTTAAAGAGTTTTTCTCATCACATCTCTTGTGATAGAAAAATCTGTGGATAATAAGGTTATACCTGTAATCACTTGCATGACTGTCTCTCTACAACAGTAAAAAGCAGTTTTTTAAACTGATTTTAAAGGGATGCATTTCTCCAGGGATCAGCACATTCCTTCTTATCTGCAATGGCCATTTGTGTTGCGTCAAATCCATGTATAACAAGGTTGGACCTGTATATAACTCAGCAGACAGAAGAGAGCAAACTTGTAGTAAGTGTTCAATAAGTGGGCAGGACTGGGTAATAAGTGGGCAGGAGGTCTGGCTGAATGATAGAGCTGCTTCCTATAAAGTCCAAAGAACAGCTGGGAACTGTCCAAGAGCTGCACAAAGTGCTGATGAGATGAGGCATCCCAGCTGGTGAGAGAAGTAAAGGATGATTCTCCCCACCCAGCCACCCCCCCAGCGAGAGTGGAGTGTCATCAGCTATGCCGAGGAGGCAAATGCAGCCAGAAGGAGACCAGACTGTGAAGGACTCCACTTGGAAAGGTGTTCTTGGAAGATAAAACTTGTTGTTGTAAAAATCCCTACAGGGTTTAGTAAGCCAGTTGTTGGTTGTGCCGTCATCGAGAGTGATGAAGGGGATGGCGGCCAGAAATGGCCTTTTCGGTGGTAGCACCTGCACTGGAATTCTCTCCCCTTTGAATTGAGAATAGCTTCCTTGTTATTGATGTTGCGACGGGGCCTGAAGACTTTTTTTATTTAGGAAAGCCTTTGAGGCCCTATAGGGGAGAAAGGCAGAATACAAATCCAATAAATAAGTAAATAAGTCTGCCTAGGTAAACCGTGTTGAATAAAGTCAGAGGAGAAATCCAATGACAAGAAAAGTGGTATACAGGTCCAGCCTATTTATACACAGATTTTTTTATATGCAGATTTGACTCAACACGAATGGCCCCTGCAAATGAGAAGGAATGTGCTGATCCCTGGAGAAGGGGAAAAATGCATCCCTTTAAAATCAGTTTAAAAAACTGCTTTTTACTGTTGCAGAGAGACAGTCATACAAGTGATTACAGATATAACCTAAGTAGCCACAGATTTTTCTATCTCAAATAAATACTGATACTGTTATTCAACACAAACACCTTCTGCTGTTATTTTGAATGAAATCAGTTCACCATCACCCTGCCATCAAACTATCTTAGGTCATATTTAAGTGAACAATAGTAAAAAAGGATTTGTAATAAGTTCCAAAGCAAATTTCCAAGCATAATAGGCTTTGGATAATGGAGGGCGTTTATTGAGTAAAAAGTCCTCCATTTTTACAAGCCTATTATACTTTGTAATTTGCTTTGGGAGTTGTTACACATCTTTTTCCTTCTCCTGGTAAAATACCATGAACCCCTTGCAATTTATCTGCCCCTAGAAACCTTCAACTAGGATCAACTTTTAAGTATTTTGATTCTGAAAGAGAAACCTTTCATGCGTTTTCCAAGACGCCTTTGTGTGGCTTTCAGAAACTTTAGGTGCTACGTAAATATTGAGCTGCATTTCTTCAAAATACATGTTTTAATTTCCTTCAGCCATGCTGATCCAGTGTAGAGGACAGTTGTTTCACAGTGGCTTCTGTTTGGGGACAGGTGTGAACTTGGAAGTGGGAAATTGCTGCAGCTACTGGCAATGTTCATACCATAAGCCAAAGTTTACCCACTTAGCATGCTAAATAACCATGATAGAGAATAGGCATGAGGTCTTTTTCTCACCTGGGGAAAGGAGATATACAATTTGCAAATAAAAATTGAAACTAGTAGACTGAGTGCTTTCTACTGTAAGACTTCCACAGCAAAATAGTTGGTGCTAACAGTGACACCTGTTAACAGGGTGGTAAAGGCAATGTTTAGCATTTGTGAGGGTGCCCCCAAAATGAATGGCACTGTCAGAAGTGACTGCCCTTCCAACTGTTCAGTCACTAGAACCATGTGTACTAGCTGGGTAGTGTACATGAGGCTTGTTTTTTTAACCATGCAGTAGTCTGCTGCATTGCATGGTTTGGATCCTAAGTTGCTCTTGCATGAATGGAGGCTACCTGTCATTACTGGGGGGGCAGCATTTTTGCCCACTGCTACTTCATGCATGTCAGACTGCTCAGGAGGACTCTATCCTCAAAATCATGCTAACTGAACTCCATTGTGAGCTGAATGAGTAGTAGGATTCAAGCCCAAATGCAGGTAGCTTGTAGAAGCATGTTTCACATGCAGATCACTTTGTTAAACCAAGACCTGAAGATAGTTCTCAGCACAAAGCTCACAATCGAAAAGGCCACATGACTAAGTCCACATCTGCAGTACAGTTTTGGGCCATTGTGCCTGCCAACTTATGTGACAATCTTCTGAAATTCATGAGAACCTTAAACAGTTTGATACAATAGTCAGGCTTATTTAGAATAGGTTGCTTTAAATGCTTATATGATACTGTTGCGAAGGATAAACAGCAATCATTTCCTATCTATTTCAGGACACACTTCAAAGCATAAAGTGATTACAAGAACAAAGGAATTGCTGTGCTGAATCAAATCAAAGATCTATCCATCAAGTCTAGTATTCAATTTCTAACAACAATCAGTCAGATAGTGCTGGGAAGATTTCAAGTAGGGCATAATGATTATAGTCATCCCATGTTGTTCCCCCCAAAGCATATGACAATCACATCCTCTAGACATGAAGGTTCTTTTTTTAACTCTTCAGAGAGAATATCAACATCCCCCACTCAACACACAAACCTAGAATAACTCTTCTGAAGCCAATACTCCACCAAAATTAGATAGCATCCAGAGCAGCACTTGTAAACTATGTGCCCATGCAAGACACTTTCCCTTCTCTTGCCCACCTACTGGAGACCCCGGAAGCCTCTAAAAAGCTGTTTCAGCAGAGAATCCTTGGTAGAGTACTTGCAGTTCCCCTCCCTGCAACTGGCCCCCTGTGCAGTTACTGAGATCCCCAACCCTCAAGAATGACTTTGGGAGGCTATAGAGGGTGAAAGGGGGCAGAGATGATATGCTAGGGAAGTTGCTCAACTGCTATTTGACTATTCTAACTAGTGTGTTTAATTTTTCATTACTATTTTCAGCTTAGAACAATACCAAATTGGGTAGGATCTATAGTTTATTTTTGTTATCAATTTGAACATTAAAAAATACATTAAACATTGCATCAAAAAAGTTAAGGGATACTGTGATTACAATTACTATTGTCTAGTAGTTCACATGTAAGGCACAAATAATTTTTGTTTCCACTTTAAAATCTCACATGAAACCAAGAAAAATAAAATCGGATTCTTACATATAATATACATTGCAAATTGGATGCAACTTTCCAAAGTGCTACTGCTATTAATAACAATGATGCCTGATAACTAAATTCAACTGATCATTGGTCATCAATGGGCTTTTGCTTTGAAATGACAGATACAGATTTTAGTCTTTGAGAATGGAAAGGTTTACCTACTGATGCTATATTTTTTCTACATGTTTTTCTTTTGGTCCTTGGTTGCTTATATTTTGAACTTTCACTGTCAGGTAAGGAACAAGTTGCTGGCATGCTGGGTGAGAGTACCTTTGATGATGTCATTTTGACAGCTGATCGAATTGATGATGAGCTTCCAGAACATGACAGAGACCTGCGTACAAGTGCATGGCTTGAGTCTAACGTTACTGGAGCTCTGGAACATTTAAATGTATTGCAAGATCCACGACAGTGCTTTTTGGTTGACCGTACAGAGGACGATCCTCCAGAATTCCCCTTACCATTACGGCAGTGCTGGCAAGTGCATCTTGATATGCCTGTTTCTCGCAAACTACTGCCAAAACTGTAAGAAGGTCCATCAAAAGCTGCCTGATGGCGTGAAAAATCAGACAGCCTCAACTGCTTTAACTGATACATGTCTCTTGAAGAATTGGTCCGACTGTTGATAGCCATGGTGGGGGAAACAAGCGGATCTTTTGTTCTTTCTCTTAATATAGTCAGATGCTGTAACCTTTCCATTTCTACTAGACGAGAAATTAGTTTATCGAGTGATTCTTCAAGTGGTGGATTAAAGGCTAATTTCCAGTCTTCCCACTTCAATATAGACAATTTTTGTAAATCCAAGTTATTGTAAGGTGGAGGAAGGAAATCAGGGTATGAAAATGTAGTATCACTCTCAAGCGAAGAGGAAACGTCTTCCTTGTGTTCTATAGGTTCTGGTCTTAGGTTAAGATTCATATTCCTTAAATATTTCAGCAAAACATCACTTCTTTTCTCATTTTCAGATGCATTCTTTTCTTCTGCTAAAAGCTTGTTCTCTGTATTGCCATTTCTTCTTTTAGAATTCCATTTGATTACAGAAGGCATATCATCACTACTACTATCCATGGCAGGATAAGACTGAGAAACAACTGTTTCACTGGCCTTTTTGAAAAAGTCCCCATCTCCATTTGAATAGTAGTTTTCTAATGATGACTTCTGAATTCCACAATAAGAAAGTGGATTATATCTGTTCACAGAGGGATGTAGCAGTGCTGGACTGGTGTTGATGACATTGATAGGAATATCACCAGAGCCAGATGGCATTTCTACAAAAGGTTTCTTGATGTCTCTGGGGAGAAAGAGAGAAACTAAATTAATATGGAATGGCTTTATATTACACCAATGGTCTTCAACCTTTTTTGTGCCACTACCCCAATCAATCAATCAAGAGACTGGGGACCTGCCACCAATTTCCAACACCCCCACCTGCTCCATTTTTCCCTACGTCTTGTTCTTCACAGCAACCCTGTGAGGTAGCAGCCAGCCTTAGGATCGTAGGACAAGACAGCAAGAAGAGGGTGTGCAAGATTATTTAAGAAATCAGTTTTGATAAGGCAGTACCATTACTGGATTGGAGCCAAGCTTGCACAGGCTTTGAAAGGTTGCCATGACCCCCCAAATGAGTTTTTGTGACCCCACTGGGTCCCAACTCACAGACTGAAGAACACCGCATTACACTCTTCATGAATAAATGTTAATGGAATTGCTCACAGTGTAAGAAAAATAAATTTGCAGCTCTTAAGTGCACTGCAATACACACTCTACATTCTAGTGCAATATAAGCTGCATTCTATATTCTAAACAAATTCATATACACAAGCTTACTTGTTTCACTTTTATAGAAAGAATCTTGTTCTAATATAAAGAAGTTTTACATAGAGGGGTTTGCTTCCGGTGAGTAAGGTAGGATTACAGCCTAAGTCTTACTGAACACAATAGGCTTCTGAGTAAAATAAATAAGGGCACAATCCAAACCTGCGCTGCAGCAGGCAAGCCAGGCGGCTTGCGCTGCATCCAACGCAGGTTTGTTGGCTACAGCGGCTCAGCCAAAGGCAAGGGGAAACTTTTCCCCTTATCCCTGGGTAAGGGCTGATCGCCCCAATGGGTCTCCTCGGACCTGCGCCACCTCTGGAGGTGGCACAAATCCGAGCAGAGCAGAGTGGCTTGAAGCCGCTCCGTTCTCCCCGGGGACGGGTTGGGATCCAGCATAACCACCGAGTTCCAGCCCCGCCCCCCAGCTCCCCGTGCACGCGCCCCCCCAGGGCCACCCATCGCCCGCCCAGAAACGCTCCCTCCTGCTGCCTCCACGCCTACCTTCGCCACTTGTGTCGGCATGGGTGCGCTGACACAAGTGGCAGCGCGGAAGCCGCTGCAGAGGCCTCAGTTTCCTCCCACAGAGGCGCAAACGTGCTTTATGGCATGTTTGCGACCCTCCCAGGGCACCTATGCCTTCCTAAGTGCTGGTTAGGATTGTGCCGTAACAGTTTTCAAATACCTCTACATTTCCCTTTTCTTAAGATAGCGTGTTCCACATTTACTATTCTCTCTGGAATTCTATCCATCTTTTTCTTTCAAACGGCATAGTACATCACTCAATAATAAGGCACACTAAAATCAGAGTCTAGGACATGCATATTTTACCATGACAGAGTGGGCCATAGGATTGGAACTAGGTTTAATAAGATGAACTAGGTAGGTCAAGCAAGCAAACTGTGCAATGTACTACAGGAGTGGAAAGCATCTGTCTCATCAGGAAGAAAATGTGATGCTCAATCCTATTTTCATAGGATTCCTGAAAAGCAACAGCTTCTGGACAAAAAGAGAGTACGTCAGATATTGTATAATTGATCTATAGTTTGTAGCCAATGGTTGTTATGGTAGACACTAGCATAGACAGCTTTAGCAAAATCCATGAAGGATAAGTATACTTTGGCTGTTAGCCATGGAACAGTACAGCCAAAATCAAACTTTAAAGTACCATTCACTTAAATTGAAATCAGTGGCGTTTAAACACATCATTTTAAATGAATTTTTATTTAATTATACCCAAGAATAGTAAGAAATAAAATTGCAGCCAATTGCATTTTGCCACATGCAGAGACTATATGTCTTTAATTACCACAAGTTGGGGCACTTGAGTTTGGTTATCTCACATCAGGCTCTGAGCATGAGCTTTTCCAAAGACTTCTGGCCAGTTACTGTCAAAGGCAGAATGTTGGTGAGGTGGATATTTAGGTCTGAAACAGCCATTTCTATGCAATGAGCATTAGTTGAAAGGGAAAAAGAATATAGTAACAAGTTTGGTCTTCCCGCATCTAGCAGATTTTGCTGATCCCAGCAGAGGACAGATAAGTGAAAATTAAATTTTGCACAAATTTGCCTAAGGTCATACATGTCGACTGTGTTTTTCCAAAGGTAGATACTAGATATTAATATTCTATGATTATATTCACAATGTATATACTAGTAAAATACTGAAAACAAATACACAATTTCTGTGATTTTAACTCAAGGTTTTTTTGAAAAAAGGCTGTAAAATTAAGGAAGAAACAGCTGTTTGGTTCTTTCCTAAAGACTGGAAAATAAAAACATGAACACCGTAGTAAGCCCAGTCCAGTAAATGCTATCCTATTTTTCTTATCCTGTATTGTATACAAAATAAATAGCACAAAGATTGATAAGAATTTATGGAATCTATATGGAAAGGGAGTCTCATGCTGAAAACTGTTGCATGAAGCAGCTATTTGCTCCCAAAGCAGTGATTTTATTAAATCACTGTTTGGGACCAAACAGTGTGCGGAGGGGGAGTGATTTGGCAGCACACCTCTAGAACACGCATTTGTTTGAACATCTAGTTTGGCTTGAGGTTCAATAAGCATGCCTTCTTCTTATGCTTCTCTTTTATCTTGGCAGTAGGATCAGTGAGTTATACAGAGGGAAAAAGCAGGATAACAGACAGTACCATTTCAGACTGCTAGGTGGGGTCATAATGTTGAATATTTCCCTGGATTAATCAAACAAAAATACATCTCTGCATACATTAGCACACTAGGAAGAAGGCTACACAGAATCTCTCAGATGTTCTTAGTTTTCAACATGCAGACATGACAATGTCCCTCCAACTCTATCAACTGTCCAGCCTCTCTTCCAAGACTAGATTTTAAAATGTATTTTTTAAAATGTGGCATACAAGTTGACGTAGGCTGATGCATGTCTAGCCTCTAAGCAAATGCCACCAATAAGCAAACTGATTTTCTACTTTTTCCTTTCTTTCTAATGTTGCATAACCCAGATATGTTCACCATCGTGCAGAGAGGACATATGCACGTATCCAAGAAATCAGAGTTCATGAGCTCCCGTGTATATATTGGTACTATTTAAAACAAAAACCAAAAAAAAGCCTGAAAAGAAATTCCAGAGAGGAAAGTTGGAAATGCATCAAGACCCCAAACAACAAGAGATAAAACAAAAACGGAAACATGGCACTTTCTTTTAATAAATGAAGACATGGTTAAGTATATATTTTGGCATGCTTGTCCAGCTTTTATTTAATTTAAATTGCAAAGAAAAAGTTTCTTTACCTGCTCTTTGCATTACTGCCTTGATTGTGTATATAGCTCCAGGAATGGTGTGCCCCTTGTTTGCTGCTGTTGGAATTGAGCTGAAATAAAACAAACATTTTCAACAAACATGTTGATATGCAGTTCAGAATAATCACAGAGAATACAGGTAGAAGGAAATTGTATTATGAAAGAATTGGGGGAAACTAATACTACCTGTGCTGTCCTACTATTTTTTGGCAAGCTGAGAGCTGCCAATTGTTCCATTGCAGCTTTATAATGGTCCTGTAAAAGAGCGGAGTCACTACAATACTGAGAAGACAGAACATCAATTAGAACATGCAATCACTCATTTTTCTTACTTATTTGATTCCCAAACTAACAGATAAACTTATTAAACCACTTCTCACATATCCAAGAGAATGTTACATCTTGCCATTCTCTGCCTGTTTTTGACTAGCGGAAATCATTCTGAGGCTATTCACTGCATCTGCAACACTGGCGTTCCTGAAGGGGGGCTAAGCAGTAAGTTTCCCCCTTGGCTTCCGAGTTGTTTGGGAAAGTGACAGCAAAGTAAAGGAGGTGCATCAACTTGGCTTGGAAGTTGAGGGGGAGGGGCCACTTTACATGGGAGCCTGAAGAAACTTACTGCTTTGTTGTCGTCCCCTCCAGGAATACCAGTGATCCACAGCCATTCTGAAGCAATCTGCAGCAATCCTGAAGCTATCCACACCATTCTGAAGCTCTCAGCTGCTGGCATTCCTGACCAGGTTAACCTCCCCTCCGCCAACCCCATTGTTCCATAGGATCAATGATTCAGTATCCTCTAATTCGGTATCCACTGGGTTTCCCAGAAACCTAATCTCGGCAGATAATGAGAAATGACTGTATGTATGACTTGAATATCTGGTTGGAGAGACTTGAGGCAGACATACCCACAGAATGCTGGCCACAACAGGATGCTGGGCAATCTTGTAATCCACATTACAAGACTTTAACCTCCAGTTATCCTAAAAGGCAACATTTCCAACCAGCTGGGACCTTGGAGAAGCCAGGCAAAAGTCTAAGCCAAAAGATAATTACTAAATCAAAGCCAAAATAAAGAGTAATAGGAGCTGCAGAGCTAATGCTGGATAATGTTGGTTCTCATAAGATGAGGTTTTCAAATTGTTCTATAGGTGTGCATCTATAGGTGGAACACTTACATGAATGGATTATCATGTTATGTTAAAGGTTACGGTCCTGTCAGCATAACTATACATCTCTGATCCTACTTGCTGAATCATGCCCAGTAATAAGTAGCTAGTCCATTCTGATGCTGTTATCCTATCTCTACATACTATATCATCATTTTTAATAATCACCCATGAGAACCAGATAATAATTCAAGCAGGTTCTGGACAAGAGAAATGCTCAATGAAAAATTATACAATGTGTGAGAAGACAGTCTTTTGCATTAATGGTTGCTCAGTGCTACATTAAGCAAAACTGGTGGAGATATTTATTTATTTATTGCATTTGAAGTATTGCATTGATATCCCACTTTTCTTATCTCAAAACAATTCACTGAATAAAAGTTAAGAAATTAAAAAATATAATTAATAACACAATATAATTTTAAAACAATAAAATACCTATATTCTTTACATAATAGCACATTAATAGCCCATTCCTAGCATATTAACTTCCCATGCAGTGATACAGTGGTGCCAACATGGTGTCTGCTGCATCTTGCAGGGGAGTTCTGCATTCCTGCTAGCCTGGTGAGTCAACTTGGATATCACTGGCACAAGTCCACGTGGACCTGTAAAGGCTGATTGGGCCCAGGAAGGGGGTTAGGATTCAGCAGGCACCTCTGCCACCAAATCTGCACCCTTCCCAGGCCCAATCCACCCTCCTTCCTGCCCCATCACCTCCCCATTCTGCCCACCCCATGCCACATTCCACCCTCTCTCTGCCCCAGTCCCGGGCAGCCTGTCGAGCTGCCTAGCTCCAGGCTGCTCGGATCTGCACCATCTTTTTAGATCCTAGTAGTCCCATTGGGGCTGCTGCAGTGTTACCCTTGCTAAGGGCACTGAATTCCCCTTGATTGGGCTATCCAAGATGAGACCTAACTAAAGGCCAATTGGAATAAACGTGTCTTGCAATACCACCAGAATAACATCAAGAAAAAGGCAGTTCATAAGTCCTGAGGAACAAAATTCCACAGATTAGGTTTCTCCACCAAGAAAGCCCTTCCTCTAGCCATCACCCCCAAGATACCAACTGAGAGACAAAGTGGTGTGGGCTTTGGTACAACAATTCTCTCTCAGATCCTGTGTTTGGATTTCCTGATTGTATGAGCTTCACTAATCTGCCATTTGAACTAGAAAGAAATCACACAGTCCTGTGTGGCTTGCAGATGTCAGGTATGCTGAATCAACACACCAGGCACATCTTTCTTCTGTTAAGCATATCAACTGTGGTGTTATATCTTCAGTGGAATTCACATAATAATCTCTTACTAAGAAAGACCCCAGAAGCCTAGTTCTGTTTGTTCTGTTCTGCTCTGTTTGTGAAGGAAACACAAGACAGGAATCCTTCCAGGACTCACAATCATTATTGTATTAAAGGTCAGATCAAACCTGAATAATGTCTATGATCCTTCTTTTGAAATAAGAATCCTGACAAGATAAAATAGATTGGTAAGGAAATCATTATTATTAAAGGACAGGGGCTTATTTTGCTCTTACCTTGTAAAGTGCACTTGCAAGAACACCTGTAAAAGACCAAGAGTTGAGTTTTGCTTAGATAAAACTTTTCTATTATTTTGTTGTTTACAGACTAGCAATGCTCACTCACCTGTGGCAAAATTATCTTCTGGAGAATGAAATGTATTTTCAGAAGAGCCATCATATTCCAAACCACATGGCTGGGAAGTCTGTAATCATGACATTTCTCTTTAGTTTCACTAACTGCGTATATAGATATGTTACTAATAAAATATACAATACATTTCAAAAAGGGATGTTGAGAAAGAACTGTGATCAGGAACAATATGTAACCCAGATTAATCAGTACTTTTTGTTCAATGTTTTGTTACTGTAAATGTTAGGCAAACCAAGGTCCTAATCTTACAATGAGATCCGCATGGCTGAACCTCACGAGAGCTCTTTCTATTTAATGAACCTCAGCAGCACAAAGCAATTCATTATAATTTAATCCAAAACATTCCTGATCATGAGAAAAAACTTATGCAGCATCATAAATCAAGGGGATAGGCAGGGTCAGAATCCAAAGGACCATGCTTGGGATGTTCTTCTATACTAAAATGTTTCTGTTGTTCCCTATCCACTGTAGCCCCTTAAGCTTACCCAAACTTATTCAGAAATAGTTCTATCAAATGTGAGTGGGCAACCAAATGGCAAATTTGGTTTAATGTCAGTAAGTATTACATGATGCACAATGAGGCCTCCCCCACAAAAAATCCACACTTATACATTGATGGGGTCTAAGCACTCAGTAATGAACCAAGAAAGAGATCTTGAGGTCATGGTAGAAAACTCAATGAATATGTTGATTTAATGTATGGTAGCTGTGAAAAAGGCAAATTCCATGATAGGGGTCCTATGGAAGGGGACCGATTGGACTGCTAATGTTATATTGTCCTATGAAAGCCAATGATGTGGCTACATTCAAAATATTTACCAAACTCAAAAAGAGCTGGAAAAGGTATAAAAGGAGCAACTGAAATGATCAGAGGGTGAAGTACCTTCCATGCAAGGAAAAGTTACAACATTTGGGGTTTTTTTAGCTTGGGCAACTTACCAGTGATAGGGGGAACATGATTGAGATTTATGGCACAATCTAAGGAGTCTAAGGAGTCTCTGCACCAACACAGCGTTCACAGCGCCAGTGCTTGCCATTGCAAAAGTGCCATAAAGTACTTTGCGATGGCATAGCAGTTGCTGGCACTAGTGTGAAGGCCCACGCTAGCCTGTGCATGCCAGCAAACGATCCAGCACACCTAAGATGCGATAAGTTCCCCACTGAACAGCACAGCGGTTGGGAAGAACAGGGAGGGGTGTAACAGGGCTTGCGAGGGCAGCAGTGGGACAGGATGTGGACAAATCAGGCCTGGAAGGGGGCAGGATAAGCGGCAGTAGTACATGCTGTATCCTATCCTACTTCCCAGGCCTTATCCGCCCACACAGGGCAACATGGACTTGTGCCAGCTATTTAGCTCACACAAGTCCAAGTTCCCCTATTGCAGCTGCTGGGGCTTTCTCTGAGACAAGGGTATAAAGGGGTTGTAGAGATCTTCAGTGTGCAAAACTCCCCCACAGGATGCAGCACAGTCTGTGCTGGCTCTGCTAAATCGGTGCGGGGGAATTTGCACTGAATTGGACTGTTATACTTGATATGGAAAGAGTGGTCATCTTTCCACATCAATTGCACAATACCACAATGCCAGTGGTCATCCAATGAAACTGATTGGTAGGGAATTTACGCAAAAAACGTACTTCTTCACACTGCGCATAATGGGTCTGAAATTTGTTGCCACAAGATATGGCAATGGCCACTGGCTTTGATGGCTTTAAGAGGGGATTTGATAAATTAATGGAGGTCAGGTATAGCAAGGGCTGTATGTGCTATTCCTGGCAGTATGCCTCTGAATATCAGTTGGAGGAAAGTTATTGCAAGTGGTGGGGGGGATGCCTTGTCTCTTCCATGTGGGCTTCTCAGGGATAGCTAGTAGGCCATTGTAAGAAATAGGATGCTGGATAAAGTGTGCTTTTGGACCAATCTAGCAGGACTTTTCTTATGTTCTTAATGTGAAAGCATTAGTCTGATTTTCAAAATTCCTGATTTATGACCTATAACTCTTTAATTCACCTCCTGCTCCCTAAGAGTTTAGAATTCTTTTGCTGTTGAACGTTAAAGAAATCTCCCCGCATTGTTACTCAAGTACACAAAGTTGCAATTCTCAAATTTTGCCAAGCAGAAAAGTGCCTTAAAGACCATGCGCTGAGCTAGTCATCATCCATTTTTTGTTCAATTATGAATGCCTTTTGGATGCAACAAAAGGGCAGGCTTGATTCTTTTGTACTATTCCATACCTATATAATTTTCCCTTGCACTGAGCTGTATGTCTCATCTGAAATTTGGGGACATTTTGCTTCTGCCTTAAAAAAAATAGGAATTAATGGATTTTATTCTTACTGTGACTAGCAGCCCAATTGTACTAAATTCCCATGTGGTGATCAGCAGTGCTGGCATGGGCTATGCATCCCATGCCATGAGATGCATCCCATGGGAGAATTTTGGCTGCTGGAGGTTTCCTCAGAGTAAGGGGACATATGTCCCTTTATTCTTGAACAAACCCCAGCTGCTGCAATGGGGCAACTTGGCTCTGTGCCAGTGATATCACTGATACGATATCACTGGTAAGGCCAAGTTGATCTGTTAAAGCAGATCCGGCACAGGAAGGGGGCTAGGATACAGCATTTGCTTGTGTATTTGCCCCCTCCAGGGCCCAATCCGCCCTCCCACATTCATATTGCCACTTTCCCACCACCCGTTTCCACCTCTCCCTGCCCCTGCACTTGACTTACTTGGTCTGGTAGGTTTCCCTGCAACCACTGGCATGTGCGGGAAGGTTCCTCCCTTCCTATAGGTATGCCTGCTAAAAACACTATCACAAAGCACTTTGTGGTGCTTTTGCGACACAGCGCACTGGTGGAACACGTTCCACTAGCACATCATTTGGTTAGGATTGGGCTAAAACTCTTATCCACTTCATTGTGAAACCATGGATGAAGGAAAGTGTGTAAAAACTGCCCCTGTGACTAAATGCTCATGTACCTGATGAGTCAAGTTGTTCACTGGGAAACTGGCCCCATAAATGTCAGGTATAAAATCTTTTTTCCCCACAAAGTTGACAGCTTTGTTGCTCTTGTTTCCACTGACAAGCCTGCATGGGAATAGGGATTAAAAGTGACACACACACACAAAATTAGAAATCAAGATGAACAAAGCAGCAAAAAGGACATCCTAATAAAAGTAGCTACTCTAGCATCAGAGCCAAGGCTTCTTCTCAATGTTAAAATATAAAGGACACAATGGAGGGTTCTGAAGTAATGAGAAGTTAAGTGACAACCATATTTATGGTTGGTTTCTGTACTTAAAAAGAAAGCAAGCTACTGATCACTGATGGGATAGGAAAAATTCAAAACAGCTGTCAGCAAATCAAATAGAAGAATGGGTATACAAGAGAAAGAAGACTTTCTAGATATTTTTTTCCTAGAGCAACACTTGTTCTAACTCCAGCCCAGTAGAAGTAGCACAGTAACACATCCTCACTTGTATAGTCAAAAAAAAGGTAAAAGAAAGTCTTGCTTCAGGTGACAGTCATAGCTCTCTCTCTCTCTCTCTCTCTCTCTCTCTCTCTCTCTCTCTCTGGGGATGTGGTAGTTAAATGTAGGGTCTATGACTGTTTCAGTGCTAAAGCGGGGGGGGAATCTTCAAAAAGTGAACTCCTTTTTTAAAAAGATTAACAAAATCGTTTGGCGTTGCTGGAGAAAGAGGGGAAAGTCTGGTGATGTTTCAGCTTTCAACTAAAAGGATGAGCAAGGCTGTACTTGAGTGGTATAGTGGGGAACACTCAGACACTGAAGAAATAAAATTCATAAAATAACAAAAGAACATCTTAAAACAAGACAAAAATCATACAGATAGAGGAAGGACTTGTGGTGTTTTCCACATTATCCAACAGGTAACACACAAACACACACACAATTCCTCACAATCATAATGAATTTTGTGGCTACAAATACCCCATTTTCCCTAGTGACATAGAGCTCAATACTATCCAACTTTCCAGCACCTGTGCAGCCGCAATTTAGCCCCAAGGTAAATGTTCCCATACCTTGAGGAGGTCTCTGTGACTGTCTCCTCACCACAGGATGCAGCGCATGCCCCATTGGTACAGCTGCACCGGCACTGGAAAATTGGATAGGATTGGGCCCATAGTACTGTGGGATTGAAAAATGCCATTTGACATCCCTGAAACAGAAATGCTTCCTTGAAAAATGGTGTTTAAAACTTCTCCAAGAAATTAGTAAGAGCTGCAGATTTACAGCACAAAATCCTATCATCTAGAAGAGATCAGGTGAGAAGTGAGAAACATAACCTGGTATGGACAGGAAAAAGAAAGAACCATGAAGAGCGCAACACAGAAACAAAGGAACAGAGTATGTTAGATAAAGAATCAAGGAAAGAGATGGCAAAGAAGGAAGCTGAGAAGAGGCAGGGTAAATCATCAGATATATCACTGTGAGCCCATAGAAAGGGACAGAAAAGCACACAAGTTGTGGCCGTTTGCAGATTATACATGGGTTGGGGCAGGGTGAAGTGCAGAGATGGATGATGAGGAAGAAGGGATAAAGCACCTAAGAGCATTTGTCACCCATGACACATTAAATTTCTCTATCATGACATGTACATAAGGATGAACAGAGTCAACACAAGATAAATACTGAACAGAAACAGTTTTAAGTGAAAGGTGCTAACCTTACATTCTCATTACTGTGTCACTTTGTATGTGATGTTTATGCGTGCATGCAAAAGATGCTATCTGTACGCTACACATAAGCATGTAATGTATGCATATAACTATATTTGTTTACTACACATATTACTAAATACATATTTACTATATGTATTACATATGTATTTGTGCTAGAGGAGCTAGGATTGGCCACAACAACTTGCAGGGTGTATGCACAGGTCAGTTAATACAAATCAAGTGGCCCATAGGCACAGAAAAAGCCAACACTGACTTATGTGTCAAAACACTGAAAAATAGGGCTGTAAACCTAGGGTTGCCAACCCTCCAAGAGTAGCCTGGAATCTGCAGAAATCACCACCAATCTCCAAATGGCTCCTGAAGCAATCTTGGGAGATGTTAATGGGGCCTCCCTTGCTTAAAGGCATTAAAATGGAGAGGGGGGCAGGATCTCCAGGAACAGTTTCAGTCAGAGTTGAGAACATAAGAAGAGCCCCACTGGATCAGGCCAAAGGCCAGCTTCCTCTGTCTCACAGTGTCCCCAGATGCCTCAGAGAGCACACAAGACAACAGGAGACCTGCATCCTGGTGCCCTCCCTGGCAGCTGGCATTCTGAGACAGCCCATTTCTAAAATCAGGAGGTTGCACATACCCATCGCGGCTTGTAACCCAAGATGGACTTTTCCTGTCAGAAATCTATCCAATCCCCCTTTTAAAGGCACCCTGGCTAGATGCCATCACCACACATCCTGTGGCAATGAGTTCCACAGATTAACTACATGAAAGAAAAATTTTCTTTGGTCTAGGCCAGACACCGCATCGTGCGGTGAGGGGTTCCACAGACGAATCACACGCTGGGTAAAGAAATATTTTCTTTTGTCTGTCCTAAGTCTCCCTGCATTCAATTCTAGGGGGTGTCCCATTTCTGGTGCTGTGTGAGAGGGGAAAAAAGACATCCCTGTATCCACACTATCCATTCCATGCATAATTTTAAGGGAATCTAAGCAAGATGCCATCACCACTTCCAGTGGCAAGGCGTTCCACAAACTAATCACACGCTAGACAAAGAAGTATTTTCTTTGGTCTGTTCTAACTCTGCCAGTACTCAATTTTAGTGGACATCCCCTGGTTCTGGTGTTGTGTGAGGGGGGAGAGAGCATCCTCCTCTCCATTCTATCACCATGTCCCGTGGCAAGGAGTTCCACAGACACTCAATTTTAGTGGACGTCCCCTGGTTCCGGTGTTGTGTGAGGGGGAGAAAGAGAATCTTCCTCTCCATTCTATCACCATGTCCTGTGGCAAGGTGTTCCACAGACACTCAATTTTAGTGGACGTCCCCTGTTCTGGCGTTGTGTGAGGGGGGAAAGAGCATCCCTCTGTCCAACCCCTGCACAATTTTGTGTGTCTCAAACATGCCCCCCGAGCTGGGAAGGAGAGAGGAGCTCGGGTAGGGATGAGGGAGGCACGAATGGCTCCCCTGGGGCTCGGGAGGGCCAGTAGCGACGGCGTCGGGCGGGAGCTCCTACCCCGGCCCTTCTCCCCACGCCTGCTCCTCCCCTACCCTGGGAAACTTCCTAAACTCCCGCGAGACTTCCTCGCGGCAGGGCGAGCGCCGCTCCCCGCCGGGTGCATGAGGGCGCGGGGCGGGAAGCAGGCCCGACTCGGCCTCCCCTCGACCATCCGGCGCGGCCGCGGGATCCCCGGTCGCCATGGGAACGGCCGCCCGCCCGCGAGGCCTCGGCGGGAAGGGGCATGTCCGCCCACCCCCTTCCCGGGCACGGAGGAGCCTCCGTACCGGCGAGGAGGCGCCGCTGCAGCCTCGGCGGCCGCCGCCCCCCTGTCATAGCAGTCGATCCTGCGCACGATGGCAGCGGCGTCGCGGTCCCGCCGGAACCACCACCAGCAGCCGCTCCCCGCTTCCTGCCGCCCCGCTCTCTCCATGGCTCTTGCCGGAGCCGGCGGTCGCGGGGCGCTCGGGGGGCTGGCGGAGGCTCGCGGCCGCGCCCGAGCAGAAGGGAGGGCCGCACATAGGCGCCTCCGGAAGGGCAGCCTCGCGCTCTCCCCGACTGTTCCACACGAGCCGTCTCGTGCCTGCACACGAGCAGCACGTGCAGGGGGCTCATGCCTGCTGCCTGCGCTCCGCACCGCGCCCCACGGAGGGAATGCCTGGGGGTGGGGGACCCCACAGCTTGCACAGCAGGGGATCCCCAGAGCAGGGGATCCCATCACGGTCACATTTCCTTGTGCGCTTGGAGCAGTGGTTCCCAAGCGGGGGCTCCAGGACCCACCAGTGGGTCACCACCCAGTTCTGGGTGGTTTGTGAAAACTACAATCCTATCCACGCTTTTCTGGGAGTAAGCTCCATTCACTGTAATGGGACTTACTACTGAGTAGACAGGCATAGGGTTGGGCTCTAGGCCAGTGGTTCCCAAGCGGGGGCTCCAGGACCCACCAGTGGGTCACCACCCAATTTTGGGTGGTTTGTGAAAACTGCAATCCTGTCCACACTTCTGGGAGTAAGCTCCATTCACTGTAATGGGACTTACTACTGAGTAGACAGGCATAGGATTGGGTTCCCAAACTGGGGCTCCGGGACCCACCAGTGGGTCAGGACCAGTTTTTGGTGGTTTGTGAGAACTGACAGGGCTGCAATCCTGTCCACACTTTCCTGGGAGTAAGCCCCATTGACTGGAATGGGACTTACTTCTGAGTAGAAATGCATGGGACTGGACTCTTAAAAGCTCAGCATCCCAACCATGAAAGTAGCAGGACAGCTGGCAACAGGAGGGCTGAGTACGGGAGGGGAGGGGATTGATAACAGCTGCCTTAGTTTCCTTCCAGCCCCAAGTGTCAGGCTGCAGCGTATTTGCTTAACTCTATGGAATTTAGTCAGGGAATGGAACTAATGCGTATAAATAGGCTCCACTTGTACATTCATTTCACAACACATTGTGGCTTATATTTTTAGTTAATTGTAAATGCTCAGTTTAAAGCAACAGTTTGTCATCACCTTGAAATAACTAAGAGTCCAATCCTGCGATCCACGGCTGTAAGGCATGTTTGTGGGGCTCACCGCTGGGCTGTTGCTGGTGCTAGCCCAGTGCCAGCTGATACTGGGCTAGCACTGGGCGGTGGCCCAGGTTCCGTGGCTCGGCGGTCTCCCGGACTGCTGGGCTGCAGAACGGGAGGTGGGGGCTTGGATGGGGACGTGGGGGAGGCATTCCGGGGAGGGGGGAGGCCTGCAGGGCGGGCGGGAGGCGTGTCGGAGGGAGGGAGAGGCGGATCCGCAGAGCTGTGCTCCACAGGATCCAGGGCGCTCATGCAAGGCTGCGCGCCCTACATGAGCGCCTTTACTTTAGCGCCAACCTTTTGGTCAGTGCTAAAGAGAGTAGCCCCATTGCGGGGCTGCTTCCCTTACTCGGGGGAAGGGGACAAATGTTCCCTTCTCCCGAGGTGTCTCCTGTGGTAGTGCGGGAGGCGCAGGATTTGGCAGGAGCCCTCCTCAGAGCCACCAAGCCTGGGCACTGCGGGCAGCTCAGGATTGGGCTGAGAGAAACAGAAGATAAGATTATAGATAGTAAAACAGGCCATTAAAAAGAAATGCCATTTCATAATCACAGTTCAATAAACGCATAGTGATTATTTGCATTTTGCTTCCTAGTGTAAAGCAGACTGACAGACCAATCCTGAACTGTCCAGGGCACCCAGCTTCGGCAGCACCAAAAACAGCCGCCGCTGCATCCTACACACCTTGGGCTGCCGTGGGAGAAAGGGACTTTTGTCCCCTTCTCCCAAGTAAGGGAAGCAGCCCTGCAATGGGCTACTCACTTTACCGCCAACCAAAAGGTTGGTGGTAAGGTAAATGCATTTGTGTAGGGCGCTGAGCCCCACCGGACCCTCCTCTGCCTCCCCATTCCCTCCCCTGGCACCCCTCCCACCTGTCCTCTCCCTGCCCGCACCTCCCTGTCACGCCTCCTCCCCGCCCTCTCTCCGCCCTCTCCCCGCCTCCCCCCTCGCCTCTCCCCCTTCCCCCACTTTCCTCTCCACGGCTCTGCGGTTCGTGTGACCGCCAAGTGGTGGAGTCAGGTGCCTGGCCAATGCTAGCCCAGTGCCAGCACGGGCAGTAGCCTTATGGCACATTTGTGGCAGTGCGCTCTGGTGGAAAGCCAGAGCGCCAAGCTCAGGATTGGACTCTGTGTCAGCCAGGAACTGAAGTAAAAGTGTGCAGAGGCTGCTTAACCCCTTTGTCTCTAGCAGGGATAGGAATCAGGTGACTTGAGTCCAAGTCGCAAAAGCACATGAGTCACCTGTGTCAATAACTCTGGCACTGACTCCAGTTTGAGGCCACTGACTCAGAAATGAGTCCCTATGTATGCAGACTCAAGTCTCTCTGTGTCTCAGTGTGCTTTCTTACTTTTTCAGTGCATGAAACACCTCATGGGGCCATAATTCAGACCAGGCAAACAGCAGCAAAAAGTTTCAACCAGGGGGCAGGGAAGGGTTAATGGTTGCATTGAGCAGGAGGCGGGAAGAGGGAGGCAGGAGCAGACTCTCTTGTCCATCTCTGAAGAAACTGATGATCACTAGATGAAGGAAAGGTGGTCTTTTTTGTTCTCTGAACAAGGGAGGGGAAGAGGAGGAGCCCAAGGGGGTTCTTGCCTTAGAATTGGTGGCAGGGTGAAAAAGGAGACAGGGAAGCCAGGAAGGTCATGCCTTCCGCCCTTGTTACCTGGGAGGAAGAAGCTACCTTATTGAATGATAGGCAATGGGACTACTTCTGAGAAGAGCTCCCAGATACTGCCACGTGATCTTTCTCCAGCTTACCACTTCTGTTGCCTCCCACTGTCTATCCCTCCCTTTCATGCCTTGCCAGGCTTGGATGCCTCCCGGTCCGTTTTGGTCTGTGCCCTGGCATGCCTGACCCAGTTGTGCCTGACCCACAGCCACAGACCTCCGCAGCCCTGCGCCCAGGGCAAAGCTCCGTGATGGGGCCCCCCACAGGCTCTTGCCGCCCCCCCACAGATATCCACACCCCCTACTCACCAGAGGCTCATGGAGCCTCGCGCAACCACCTTCCAGGCTGGGGAAACCTCTGTGAGGTTCCCCGGCACCATAAACCATGCTTCCGGCAAACCGGAGAGGCTTCCGCAGGGTCCCAACAGCCAGCGCCTCAGGCATTTACCCCATCAAACCCTATGGCAGGCACGAAACTGCTGACCCAAAAGACACTGACTCAAGTCAAAATGACTCGGGAGTTTCGGGGGGGGGGAAGTCATGCATTAAGACTCATGCACGAGTTGAGTTGTGGGGGGCAGAGACTTGGGACTCAACTTGAGACTCACTGTGGTGCCAAGTTCCCACCCCTGCTCTAGTTCTTTTCTAGCTCAAAATCTCGCCAAGCTGCTTTACCACCCTGAGAGAGAAAGCTATTGGACACAACTTCCCTGTGACTTTTTTCCATGAGTGAATGGGGACCCACCTAAAATGGGCTTGTGACCCACCTAGTGGGTCCCAACCCACCATTTGAGAAACCCTGTTATACAACTTTCCAGTGCTGATGCAGTCATACCAACAGAGTGTGCACTACATCCTTCAGTGGTGGTGGGGCAGTCATTGAGGTCTCCTCAAGGTAAAGGGAAAGCTTGTTCCCTTATGCTGGGGCTGCATTTCAGCTGCATTAGTGCTGGAAAGTTAGGATTGGGCCCTTAGTTATGGCAAGTGTTTTGCATGTTGGGTTGCCAACATTTTTACTGGTATTGCTCTTATGCCTTTTAATAGCAACTTGAAATGAAATAATTAACCAGGTTACGTTTTTCCCATAACTTCCGATTTTTACGCCTGGAAAAGCTTCACCTACCAAATTTCAGTGTGTCAGACTGAAGCAGAACCAATTAAAAAGTTGGGAAGCCTTATTGCCAGTGATGATGATGACAGTTTAATATGATCCAGCATTTCCTCCCATTTCTTTCGACATCCCTTTATGCAAAATATAATATTGATTTTGAAGCATTCCTGTGAACATAAGGTCTATTGATTTCAGTTAGAGCATCTTCTTGTTAACTGGTTTCAGAATTATGATGGGCAGCCCAATCCAATGGGGGGCCTACAGCAGCAGAACTTGTGATCCACTGCTGTAAGTTATGTCACAGTGGTGCAAAAGATGTACCACCACTGAATGTTGGACTAGGACTGGGGAAACTCAGTTTAAATGGGCAATCCTTGTCTAGGTAACATCTCAACCTGACCTAACTCACAGGATTATTGAGAAGATTATCCTATGTAAGCCACTCTGAACTCCCTTGGAGGAAGGGCTGGGTATAAACAAAGAATAATAATAAAATAAACATAATTGAATGTGATTGAAGCTTTAATATAATACAGCATTCATACATGACTCAAAAATATGATTCCTAGAATAGAAAAACCACCACGTATTCTATTTTTGAATGACTACTATATAAAAGCTGATGGGTAGGTATATGCGTACATAAAAGATCTGGTATTGGTCCAAATAATACTGATCATTTAAAATATTACAGTATGTTATGGACTGTTAATGGACATGACCCAAGACATTCTGCCTCTGGTTATTATTGCACTGATCAATTATAATATCACCTGTCCAAGAAAGGTTACACATGAATTTCCATTCTAGGCCCATTTTGACATACTTGAAACTGTTCTATGTTATTTTTCTTTAGAGACTTTTCTTTCAGATTGATAAACCACATTGATTGTAACTTCTCCCTTTCAGCAGTTACTTGTCAGAATGAAAACTAGCACTTTGCTCTGTTCAAAACTGCTGCTTTTCAAAATTTAAATAATTTGCAATAGTTCTTTACCTCAGAACTAACACAAAAACCCCAACCCACTGCTGTAATTTATCTTGGTATGAGGAAAAGCTGTTTTTAAAGTCAGAGCCGTGTCTAGGCTTGCAATTCCCAGCCCCGCATGATCAATCTGCTATCTTAAATTCCATGACACAGTGACACGGCGCACATAGTGTATGTCACAGACTGCCTGTTATGCATTCTGTAAGTCAGTTTGCTCACAGAAAAACGAGTGCCTAATTAAGGAAGACTTCCTGTCACTGATCTGGATGGAAGCCTGGGCTGTTCCTCTTATTGTTACACCTCCACTATCAGACTTCCCTTGAGCTTTATTGAATTTGTGCTATAGCACAAGTAAATACATAGGAACCTGCCTGATGCTGAGTCAGACCATTGGTCTGTCTAACTCAGCAGCTCTCCAGGGTTTCCCGTATCAGGGATATTGGAACTGAGCCTCAGACTTTTTGAATGCAGATGTGCTCTAATGTACCAAACCCTCCCACCCCAATTTAGCCAGGCACCTGAAGTTCTGCTAATTTTGTTTTGGATTTAAGCTAAACCTGGCCACTTCAACATCTCAGATACTTTAGGATTTCAGGGGTTCTCTTCACCCCATTTTTTTTTTTGGGGGGGGGGGGAGGCAAAGTGACATTGCATCAACTTGAAGGCTTATGCATATTCATTTTATTCTTAATAGGCCTGACAATCCAGGAAGAGGAAACATGTATGAATGAGAAACACATAAAAATAAGTACTAAGACAAGTGAAATGAACATCAGTGTGGTAGAAGTTGGGATATAGCCTGACAATGTCAAGCAATATGAAGACATGTTCATAAACAATGTCTGAAGTACAAGACAGCATTTTTTCAGAAAGCAGTGGTTGTTACAGGTCTCTCTACAAAAGAAGGAATAATGAAAGGCTTTTGAAAAATGTCTCATTTATGATATCAAATATGAATGAAACCGAAAAAAACATTTTGAAGTATGATGCTAAACTAATTCAAAAAAATAAAGTGTTTGGCCAACACTTCCCCAACATAACCATTCTTCTAGAATACAAATGGAAGAAGTTCATGCGGAATCATGTATGCACCTAGGCCTATATAATCTGAACAAAATTTGACTGACAAGTTATTTTCAGGGTATCTATAGCTTAGTTATCAACATTAGTGTATTTGTATAAAACTGGTTTTTTCCCCCCCTTCTCCATGTCTGGTTGTGATGTCACATTACTCTTGTGACACCTTGGTTGCATAGTAGCAGGGTCAGAAAAAGATGAATTCCCAAGGCAAAGAACCCCTGAGTGGCACAAAAAGTTTAGTGTTCCCCACAAAGGGTGAGAAGCTATCTTACTAACAAACTTGTGCGACAAAGAATGCAGCAATGACCTCCAGGCTGGTGCACCTAAAGAGAGCTCTTCTGAACTTCCCACCACTGCCCATGTGTCCGCAAAGGAGAAAAGAAAGAAGCCTGATTTCAATTAAGGCAGCTAAGACGAGATCTGAGCTCAACTTGCCACCACTCACATGTCAGAAACTGAACTCTTGTGATAAGACAGATGACATAAATGAGACATTCTTAAAGCTCTCTGCACTTCATTCCAAATTGCCTGATTCCCTGAAGGAGCTACTACTTCAGTGTGCTTGTGCAGATAGCAGAAAAGGTATGTAGATGTGTCTGACACACAGAACATAGCAGTGACATTTGGGGAGGACCAGGGCTGGGGAGTTACAGTGTGCGGAGCTCCCAGGTATCATCACGAAACCGCAGGATCTATGTAATCGCAGTGGAGGCTGAGCTGCCATTGACGCAAATGGCAGTTTCTTGGAGAGGCTTGGACAGGAAGAGTAGAGCTGTGGCAACAGCAGCTCTGTGATCATGCAACCACTCAGAAAGTGGGTGGAGTGCTTGCACAATCACAGGAAAGGCTGAACTGAAAGGACTGTTCCCCTGCCTTCCCTGACTGCACATCCCTGGCACGGCCTCTGAGAAGAATTTTGGCAGGGGGTACAAAGTTTCTTTTGGGCCCCTTCCCAAAGGGGGAGGGGTCAATGAGGGGGGAGGGTAGCGACTGGGGTCGAGTATAATAAATATAAATAAAATAACAAAGCACATTTAATTTGAACATATTTGTTTACGCTATAATGCAGATGAGAGAACAATACAGATGAGACAATTCACATTGAAACATCATTTTATATTAATATGCAGATATGATCATCAGAAGACATAACTATTATTAAGAAACTTACAGTGCAATCCTATTCATGTCTACTCGTAAGTAAGCCTCATTGTGTTCAATAAGACTTACTCCCAGGAACGCGTGTATAGAATTGTAGCTTTAGTATTTACTTTGCAAAAAGAGCTTTCCTGGCCTTCTGTGAAAAGTTTTGAATCACAACATGGAAATTAATTTTTCTGGCAACTCTTGATTTGATACTTAACCTGGCCAAATCCACAAGACGTCCCTGAGACATTGTAGATCTTAAATAATTCTTAATTAGCTTTAGTTTGCTAAATGACTGCTCTGCAGAAGCTACTGCTGCTGGAATTGTTAGCAATATTCTTAAACAAATACAAACATTTGGAAACAGGTTACTTAGTCTGTACTCTGTTCACAAGTTCAACAGATCTAATGGTTTTAATTGTGTAGTTCCAAATTTGCTTTATGCACTGATGGAAAATGGCCCACTCATAACACACCGCAGACCCTCACCTATAAGTCGACCCCACAGATAAGTCGGGAGGCTTTGAGCCAACAACCATGGAATGTTCTATGACCCTCGGATAAGTCGGGGGTTAAACTTAGGGGGATGTCTGACTATAGTTTTATCTGATTTTACCTGAGACCAGATCCTGAAAAATAACCTACCACTAATTGTTACCTAAGAACTGTAGTTGCTAATTTATTAAAAACATAATAAAAGATCAGAAGATACATTTTTATTCTTGTTTAAATTCTGGTCTTCACCACCTTTTTGTAAACACTATCGGAGTAAGTGCACTGTAAACAAACATACCAGTAAAACAGTTGTTCCCAACCTGGTATTCATGTACTCCCAGGAACACTCAACAGGACCTGTAGAGGTACTTGAAAAAGAATGGAATAATGGCAGAAAAAGGCAGGTTGTGCTCCAGAATGTTTTGCAGCGCCAGCAAGGCAGGAAGGAGGGTAGCTAGTTGACTGTGAAAGCCCCACCAATAGCTAGTTTTTGGTCATCAGTTCATGTATGCACCAGTGATTGAAAACCAGCACAGTAAAAAAAACTGAAACATAATATGGAAGGTGATCAATCACCCAGAATTTCTCAGCACACTTCTGGTGCAAAACAGTGCAAAGGCAGAGTCTTCTGTTCTTCAAACATGAAAAGAGAAAACACTGTGATGAATACACGAAGTCTGGGTTTTCATATGAGGAGATGAGGGCTTGTATTATTAATTACAAGCATTTTGCTAATAGGAAGGGTACAATTTATGAAAATGGGCTGCCAAGGGATATGCAAGTGAAAAAGGTAGAACCATGAATCAAATCCACCTTTAAGGTGTCTGGTGTGTTAAACCAGAAGCTCTACATACAGCATATAACACATAACTGGGAGTGCGCAATTCAATTCACAGCAGAGAGATGAAGCTGCATATATTTGCAGCCCTTTATACTTAGAAGTAGACCCACTGTTTTCCATGGGTGTTATTCTTAAGTAATGGCACACTGAATTGTAGCCTGGGAAGGAGGGTCCCATCCTGGTGTTTCAAAAAACAGACCTGCATTTGCAAGCATTTGCCAAGCAGAACCAGAACCAGGCTGCAGCAGAAGGAAGGAGATTAAAAGGTTAACTTTTAGGGGGTCCCTCCACTAGCTCCTGGGCCCCCTTTCAGACCCCCGGCCCCGGTACAAATTACCCCCTTTACCTCCCTCTCCTAGGCCCTGCCCTGGCACATAGGTGGGAAAAGGGTTGCCAACAGTTTCACAGACCCTGCTTCTCTGCCTTTAACTGCAGCATGATGTGTAGCAAGATACAGCAGAGTTTCTCAACCAGTGGTGGGGGGGGCATCACCAGTGGTACTTGAGGTGGTGTCTGGTGGTACTCACAGGTCCCCTGGATACCTGCTGCCTGGCAGTGAGATCAGAACTGTGACACAACAGAGCCCTAGCTTGGCGGATAGAGCTCCAAAGCATGCTTTTCTACACTCGAGAAAGCTCTCCTGTCCACTCTGAACCTCAGTGAGTTACTAGTACAGGTTGAGACTAATTATTTGCATGGGTTCCTTTGCAAGCACTTTGCAAGCACAAGTGGATTATAAAAATGCACTATAGCAAATCAATTTAAAAAACAAAGTTTCTTTGCTCCAGTGATTGAAAAACAGCTTTGTTGACCTTTTGACTCTAAGAGTCATTAAGAAGACAATTCATCAGCACTTCACTCAGCCCCTCCCTTCACCAATGCAAAATGATCAAGTTTCTTTCATGTGCTGGGGGAAGGGAGGGGTCCGAAGGAGAGAGGATTGATGGATTGTCAGTCAGCTGCCCTCTCTCTCTCTCTCTCTCTCTCTCTCTCATTAGGGAGGTGTTGTTAAAGGACTGTTCAGTTTTCAAAACTGATTTTAAAGGGATGCATTTTTCCCCTTCTCCAGGGATCAGCACATTCTTTCTCATTTGCAGGGGCCATTTGTGTTGAGTCAAATCCGTGTATAAATAGGCTAGACCTGTATTTGTCACATCGCATATTGCCTCCTAACCCAGAAGTAATTGGCGATGATGTCATCACCAGTTACTTCCAGTGGTATTTCGAATAGGTGGACTGTATGAAGTGGTATGGTGGAAGATAAACATTGAGAAACACTGATGTACAGTATTAGGTGAAGCTGTTCATGGAATGGAATAAAGCTTTCCTCACCACTTGATCCACTTGCATGTCTGCATGTCAGAGTGCTATTAATGAAAAGGAACAGGGGCAGTTTTTTGTTTTGTTTTTTTAAATTTGGGAACCCTAGAGAGGATTGTAAAAATATTTGACCTTAGGGATGAGGGAGATCTTTAGCAGGTACAAAGCTTTCGACACCTGTAGTAATTCTAAAATGGAACAAAGACTGACAGCGTTTTCTTACCTTCTGGACTGAAAGGGTGGGTATAGCAGTGAATAAAAAACTTAGAAATAAAAAAAACCTATATGAAGAATATCTTGAGATATCTCATACTTACAGCTGACACCTCCATGCTGAAGGGGACTATCACCTTAGGGTGATGTTATTATCACATGTAGCCCCATAACTAATATGGTTTTTATGAGCTATCTTCAGACTAGGAGACAAGGAATGCCCTAGGTCACTATTTCTAGCCGCTATGGCCTGAAAAGTTGTGTCTGCTTTTTAATAATATAGATGAAAATGAAGAACAGAAACTGCTTTAATGCTACGTTGCTGAAGATTAAAGAAATGTCTGAAGAGGGATGAAGGATTATATTTCAATAAAATTAATCCTCCCTAGATAAGGAAGGCTTTAACACTGCCCAGCTGGAAAAATCCAATTCAGTATTTTGTGAGAAAAGAGCATTTAATTTGTTCAAGACTGTTTAAGAAGCATAATAGTTAAACAAGTGAAAACCTGTTGAAAAGAGATTGAGAAAGAAATCCCACACTTGCCTGAACAGAACACAAACTGTAAGAGGCTCAAAGAGGCGCATTTCTGATTTAATGCATCCTGATGGTAGATTGTCACAATTGTTTCTCTTCCATTACGCAATTGTAAAATTAAAAGAAACGTTCCTTGCCAATTCTTTGCCAATGTATTTTCACCCACCCCTGAGGGAGATTCCCCACATGGGGTTTGGCCTCTAACCTGCCCCAGCTGATGTGCTCCACTTAAATTGTTCACTAATTTACCTGAGAGACATTTTGTCATCTGGAGTAACTTGGAGTTAGCACAGTCTGCAGTTCAAATAGTTATAATTTTGTCTAGCAAATCTCACCCAATATTATTCACCACCTAATGTGGAATTGGGTTGTCTAGAAGTCCCATCAATGATTGCCAGCTAATAGCATTTTGACAAACCTTATTTTTAAGGCCATCAACTATATGGTTCTCAAAGCTTTTGACTGTTTTTGTTCCTGGCTTTGAAGGTCCCCTTTTAACTGCTGCCTGTCAGATATAAACGTAGCAGGTGGTGCTTTTCCTGGCATGGAGATAAATGCTAGGAAACCGTGGCCCACTATGTGTCACACTGCTGTTCAAAACACAGAGCACCGTGACATAGGAAGCAAATCTAAGAGCACACACCCTTCCATTTCTTAAAGATATAGGGAATTCCTATTTTTTTTCCCCCTCTTCCTCTTCAGATTACATTGTCTCCTGCTTTGACACACCGACACCTGCAGTGGTACTACCTCAAAAAGTTTATTGCTCACCACAGCCACATCACGTGCCCTTAAAGAAAAGAATTTCATCCAACAAGATTGCCAACGAACACAAAAGCTTTGGAGTGTATAGACGGGATGCTCCACTGGCAAGTGTAGTGGCAAGGTAGGATATTGTGCAATGAAAGCTATCTTTAAAAAGAGTAGTTCTACATGTTATTGTTTCTTTGGTCCAATTTGTGTCTTGTGCTTTCTCCATTATTTCTTGGATCTTCTTTCACACACACTGAATGGAAGAAACAACCCAGAGCAATATAGGTCGGTTCAGTCACATTCCCTTGCTAGGAACCAGCAAAATCTTCCAGAGGAAGAACCATATTTGGGAAGGAAGAACTTTCCACCAAATCAGCTGAAATGTTTGTGGGCTTTGCCTTCCACCTGCAAGGAAGAAGCAGCCTTGTGCTTAAACAGTTGTATTTCATTGTGCAGGGATGTAGTCAATTCTAATATGTCAAGTGTTGTTTGTGGCTCTGCTCTCTGGCAGATAGAAACAAGGTGATTAAAATGGGAGTGTTCAGAATTGTTTTAGGCTTGCAACACAAATACAAATAATTCTGGCACCAAAAATATTCACAAATCTGCTGCTAACATTTATTTGTATATGGTAATGTTTGGAAATAAAAACAGTGCTGTTTCGATGCAGTGTACTCAGAGCAGCCGGGGCTGTGCATGGGGAGCCCTTCTTTAAACATTTCAAATCCCATCAACCAGCTGCTAGGAAACAGGAGACAGGGAAACCAAGTTCAGCCATATTCCTCCTTCTGAACAGCTGGTTTTAGGATTCTAGCTTTCAGAAAGCACACTGTGTCTGTACCACCAGCTGCTGGATCAAAGAGGGCAAGCATTTGCACAGCATGCAGCACATGCAGTTCCCTAACCAGCTAGTAACAGTGTTGGCCTATGGTACTTTGTTGCCTGAAATGGAGCAACAAATCACATCCCCCCTCTTTCCCCCCCCCCCAAAAGTCACAGGAAAGTGACAGTGCAAGTCCTTCCTTCCTTTCAAATCACTTTCCCTCTGTAACAGAAAAGGATCAGGGTTAGAAAAAGCAGCACAATGCTATTTTTGTCTTTCCTCTACAGGCCATCCATTGGGAGGGCGGTAAGTGGTTTGCAGTATTGCCCCTGAGAACTGGCCCACAAGCTGTAGCCTCAACTACTGTAGCTGTAGTTGAGGCACAGTTTCTGCTTCACAGATAGTACCAGCCTGGTATTGTTCATTCGAAAGAAGAAAGAACAACTCTCACCTGATCAGCTTGCTTCTTGTTCACATTCAAGCCCATGAAAATTTTGCCCAATATCACTTATTTTATCTAGTACTCACCTAGAGCACCTAGTCAAGAATGCAAACTTTTTTTTTACTTCCAGAGGGGTTGCCATGCCAATCTAAGACAGCAAAAACAATAGGAGTCTTGTGATACCATAAAGACTAACTAACATTTATTGAAGCATAAACTTTAATGGATTAGCACACACTTCATCAGATGCATCTTATGAAATGGGCTCCAGGCCACAGAATTTTATGCTACAATAAATGTGGTTGTCACAAGACTCTCTTGTTGCTTTAACTGTTATTACTGGTCCTGGTCCTGTTTTAATGACTGCTTGACTCACAGAAATGTAGCCTCAAAACTTTTCATGACATGGAATTAAATGGGAAAAACTTCAGCTGATTCCATGCTGGTGAAGCTTCATCTGCTAGATTTTTGCATATAGAGTGCTGTTAAAGGCACTGGAGCAGAGGCAGTAAATGAAAACTTGGCAATGCTAAGTAAAGGTGCAACAACCTGTTTTCCTTAAAGAAACTTTTTGTGTTTTCTCATAGCTTTACATCATTTTTCAAAGAATGAAATGTGAATTTCACTAGTATATTTCCTTCCCCTTGAAGTAACCCAGGAGGTAATACCAGCATCATAACTGAGAAACCAGGAATGGTCTCCAGATAGTCTGTCTGTCTTACAATGCTTGTTATTTATTTCTTTGGTTCCTATTTCATAAGGAAGTTCATTCTATTCACCTGTTATGTATTTAGGATTTGGCCCAGTCTTACAGAGTCTATTAAAAACATTTACATTCAACCTATAAAGCCATTCTCCTTGCAGCTAATTAAAAAGTCAATTGCTAAACTCTGAAAAATATCCACCTGTGAAAATGTGAGGCTCCAAAAAATGTAAAACTAAATGAATAGCCAGGAAATAATCAGGTCACACTTTCTTATGCAATGTGCTCTCTGGTACAGAACATGCCGTGCAATTTATACTTGTCAAAAGACTGGAAACAGAGGAACAAAATAGAATCCCAGATACCATACTTAGGGCATTTTTTCTTGTATACAAATGGGCTCGAGGAGAGGTGGAATACCTGTAGGAATATGAAACAAGTTCAAACTCTTGCAGCAGGAAAGAATAAAAGTTTAATCCTTCTGAAGAAACAGAGAAAAACAATGTCAGTCCAAATACTTTTCCATTTAAAAATGTACTGTATTTCCCTTTCAATGTGACCTCAACGATCTGTACTCCATCACCCCTTTCTGGAATAAGTAATTCCTCCACTACCTGATTATACAAAATCACAGCACACCAGTCTTGGTTTTGTCATGTCAGCACATCAAACTGGAAATTCTCTTCTTTGGCATCAAAGCCTTACAAATACTTGTCTGACAGTAGTATCTAATATGAGGTATTACATATTCCAATTCATTAGGCCACCACCAACATTCCGATACTGAATCCATCCTAAAACATAACTTGTGTGCATATCAGGAACTGTAATAAAACAAAATGTTGAAACCAGGTTTTCTGTGGGAATTTCCCCAGAACGTTCTGCCTAAAGCATTTCAGAATGGGATTGTTTCTTTTAAGAAAATTAACCAAACTAAATTCATGAAAAACTATTTCTTTGCTTCATAGCACTGATTCCCAAACTTCTCCTCGGACGTTTGGGAAACACTAAGTCTTTGCAGGAGTGGGGAGAAGGCAGTGATGCAATCCCCAGGATTGCACCACTGCTGGCCAAACAGAGGGGAGGTTTTTACACTTACATCTGCCTGTGCTGCCCTCTGGGGGATGCAGAGAGCCTTAGAAAATTTTTAAAATAGCTATCAAAAACCACTTCTAGTTTTTTATCGTGACACCAGAAGTAGTTTCCAAAAGCTATTTTAAATTTTTCTAAGGCTTGGGGAATCCTGCAGTGGCATCTGCAGGGCTCCCAACACCCCCTGGTGGCTAGCACAGGCGGAGGTAAGTGAAAAAACCTCCTCTCTATGCAGCAGCACTACCCTTAAGCGGCCAGGGACAAGTGCTTTTCAGGCTGGTGGGTCATGACCCACCAGTTTGTGAACCACAGCTTTAGAGTATCTGTAGAATATGTATTCAGTCAAGCAAATTATATGTGACACTCAACCACGTGCATGTTTTTCACATAAATTTTATTTTGTTCTTATACAAAGCAGCTGTGGAAAAAAGTGGCAGTGTCATGAAGGAGGGCCCTTCTGGGACACATGTCAGGGGCCATTTCCCCAAAGGTTCCTGCCAATCCATTCCATAACTGGCTGCCATGGGGCTCACAGGAACGACTGCTGTATAGCACATGCTTTGTATGCCCAAGGTCCTAGGGTCTATCCCCAGCGACTCCAGGTAGGGCAGGGAAAGACCTCTGCCTGATGCCCTGAAGAGCCATTATTCATCATGTACACAATATAGCACTAGATGGACAAATGATCTGAGGCAGCTTGTTAGCTTTTGATTTCCACAAATCTAAAGTTGTGCACAGAATCTAAATTTTCTTAACCCTATGTACAACTCTTGGGAACCATTGCTTTTGACTTGAGGAGGAGAGGGTGGATGAAGGGCCTGCATAAGTGCCTGCATTAAGTGCCTGTTCCCCCCTCCACAAGCGAATATGATGCTGGCTGGCACAATCCCAGGTGGTGAGACTTCTGCTTGGGATCAATTCAGGATGGGAAAGGTGGAGGAACCCCCCCCCCCGCACTGCTGCTAATTCCCAGATCCTGACAAGCTATGAAGAGTACAAGATGAGTTGGGTGGGCTGGAGGAAGCTGGCAGCAGGGCTCACACATACTTCATGCACTCAAAGGGGCCCAGAACCAGACTGTGTTCCAAGTTCCAGCTCTGGCCCTGAAGATAAGCTCCAATTTGGCAGAGAAGCTTGCCTGGGAAAAGAAGGTGTTCATCTTTTTCCCTGAGGGTCATTTTTTAAATTAAAAATTGCCCTCTCCAAGACGTTTTTTGCCTCATGGGCAAAGCAAGATATGAGCTTGTAACAACCATGTGCCCATTTCTTCTGAATAACAGCTTCTCCTAGGAATTTATTTTGCTCCTAAACATCATGAAGAGGGACAAGGAGTTGTGCAGGGTACTGAAGCAAGTTGTCATATAACAGGGCCAGCCCAAGACCTCCTGATGCCTGAGGAGACATACCAAATGCTGCCCCCCCACAGTAGTATGCCATCCTTTGCTCCTCCCACTCTCCAGTGCTCTAGCTCAGCACTCTCCTCCCCTCCACATTTCTCTTCCTCACTATCCCCCCTCTTCCTTTTTCAATTCAGAGAGTGGAAGGAGAAGAAGGAGCAGAGAAGGTGTGTAGGCAGACAGAGATGGGAGCCCCCACCCCAATCTGTTGCCTGAGGTGAACACTTCAGTTGGCCTCATGGATGGGGCATCCCTAATAATAAAACACATGGAATGGGTATGAGGTTGTAAAATATTTGCCCTTACACAAGCATGCGTTAATAAAGCCTTTAATTCAAATTTTCTAACACAAATAGTGTCTTTTTTTTTTCTTTCACAATAGATGGACACCAAACAGTATGTCAACTCAATATGACCTGCAATCAGTTAGTCAAGAGCTTGTGAAATTTGGCGATATTGAATCAGTGACCCCTTTTGGAAGGCAAACAGTCATCGTCGTATACAAAGAGGTCTGTGCTGCATGTAAAGCAGTGGACGCTTTCCCACCTGATGGCCCAGACAGAGGCATGCGATGTTTCTGGCTTCACTCATTCATGAACCAATACGAAACAAGAGTGACATTCCAAGAGAAAATACACTAAGCTGAAAATGTTAATGCCTTCAAATAGTATGTTGTCAACACACTGAATGGATTACCCTTGTCAACATTAAGGCACAATCTGGGTATGTATCCAAAGGATTAATTTAATAAGATTTGTTCTTGTAATGATAGAAACTTGTCCTATAAGAATTTGCTTTGCAAGGTTGGCGAGAGATCAGAGTTTTGACTTCTTCTGAAAGAAGCTCATTACAGCATTCATGCACTCATCAGACATCCATCTTTCTTGGAGACACTCACACTCTTGAGAATTAACTTCATGTAGCTTCTCCTTTTCCATGTTTCGTATCAACTGTTTGGAGGATGCCAAGGCCTGGAGAAGGAGAGAGAACTATTAATGTGGGGTACACAGTTCCAAGCTGTATTCCTCTGGAGCAACACATTGCAAAGCCCACATAAGCTCCCAAATTCATGCTTGCCTGGTCATTCTAACTGCATGGTGGGGAGGGGCTTAATTTGTAGTGAACTGACAAGTGGGGAGGGAATATCTTCCCCTGTGCGTCTTTTTCAGTTTACAAGCCTCCATTCAGCCATTCCCCCCCCCCCCCCAGTTTTTCCTTTGCTGAGCTCCAGGAGCAAAAGTAAACAAACATGCTAAGACTTTCACAGCTGGAATCCATATTGAACTATAAACCGTTTTTCAGGCTGGGTACCCTGGTCTAGCTTTTTCCCTAATGAGCCTAAACCAAGCCTGAAAGGGGGGGCTAATTATCACCACACTAAAAAAGTTAAAAACTGAAAACTAAAAATAACAACTAAAACTCAATCTAAAAAGCTGAAACCAAGCTAAAAACTCTACAAAAAACTAAAAACCAAAACCACAAATGAAGCTAAAATAACTAAGGATTAAAACGGAAAACTAAACATCAATATAAACTAGAACTAAAAAGTTTTTCTAGTTTTTATTGATGTTTAGTTTTCAGTTTTAATCCTTAGTTATTGTAGCTTCAAGTGTGGTTTTGGTTTTTAGTTTTAAACTTGGTTTTAGTTTTAACTTTTTAGGAAGAGTTTTAGTTGTTATTTTTAGCTTTCAGTTTTTAACATTTTTTAGTGTGGTGATAGTTAGTCCCCCACCCCTTTATGATTGGTTTAGGCTCATTAGGTCAAAAAGCTAGACCACAGCGCCCAGCCCAAAAAACTGATTATAGTTCAAAAGTAAACAAAGTTTGAGAGGAGAGGAATGGTCTGGACTGGTGGGAGGTTAAGCACACTATTCCCACTCTGCAGATGCCTCCCTCAGCCCTGCATTCACAAGCATGACCTGGCAAACATGGGTTTGGAACATTTTATGGTGTTCCAGCCTAAGACTATTTCAAGACTACGTATCTAATAGAAAAGTACAGCTAGTGACAGGACCACTGCATCCTGGACAACTGTGTCCTAACAAATGCATCCAGTAATGGACATTTGCAACCATTCTTTTTGAGTCCCTATATATATATATTTCTATTAGATGTACTTTTTTATTTTTAAAACACAAAGGTAGGGTTAGGGTTGGGATAAGACATTGAGGATACATACATTGAGGAGTTTGTTGCCCAGTTGCCAAGGGGCAGGAAGCTCTAAGAAGCTTTGGTTCTGAAAGCAACAACCAGCACTCCCAGCCAACATCCAGCACATGAGTCCTGCCATAATTTTTGATCTGGGGAGATTAAGGCACCCTTCCTGGAAAACTATGCTCAGTATGGTAGGGACTTCTCTGAAATAACCTCAGACATTGCACATTGCCCTGGGAAGCTTAGCTAAGCTTAGCTTAGCTTAGCTAATAAAATGCCTATTATTTTTTTTTAGAGACCACTAAAAATCACTCATTTTTAGACAGGTCTTTTGAGAAATTTTGCCATTTTTATAGTTTGTTTAGCAACATGGAATAGACATTCAGAAAAGAAAGCAAAAGATGGCATTTCAAAGGTATTCTTGGCACCTTTTAAATATATTGTTGGTAGTTAGACTTCAATGTCTAGGCTAAAGTTAAAGCATTAGTAAGAATGCCATTTCCTGCTTTTTTTTTTTTTCTAAATACCCATTCCATTTTCTGGAGTAAATCTTACTTTTGCTTCATTGTTTGTCCTTGGATGATAGAAAAGTATTGCCAGCCTCACAGGCTTGATGTGGTCAAGCTTAAATCATGATTTATGTGATATTTGAGAGATGGATTAAATGTGAAAGGTGTACAAAGACCTCAGTCAAATAAACTATTTGAAGATCCCCAAGAGCCCTTGCCCAGATGGCTGTAAAAAAAGGGTAGAGTAATAGCAACAACTTAGAACAACTCAGTTCCAGCAAGAAAACTGGTTGGCCTAGTCATACCTAAGTAGTTCTGAGAGTGATAAATAAATGATGCCACTAAAATCGAATCTCTGGAATCAGGTCCTAAACCCGGAAGTAGGGTTCCACATTTATTTTTAAACAGCTCTTAAAAAACCAATAGTACCAGGCATTAAGGGCCCAATCCTATCCAACTTTCTAGCACCAGTGCAGCCGCAATGCAGCCCTGAGGTAAGGGAACAAATGCTCCAATACCTTGAGGAGGTCTCTGTGAGTCCCTCCCTACCACAGAATGCAGTGCATGCCCCATTGGCACAGTTGCAGTGGCACTGCAAAATTGGATAGGACTGGGCCCTAAAACAACAACCAGTCATCTCATAGAACTGGACTGAAATCCAAGCTGAGATCTTGATTCAGTGAGTGACACCAGATAGGTCACTATATCTCAACTTCAATTTCCTTTTATGCAATGGAAACAATAGTAACCTTCTCCAAAGACATCCCTGATGTCTTTGATCCCTCCAAAGACATCCCTGATGATATCCCTGAGGATAAATAAGAATACTTTGTCACTATCCTGGAGTTTGAAAATACAGTAATACCTCCCATTACAAGGGATATATTACAAGCAAGTCAAGTGCTTTGTAAAACAGTGGGCGCAATCCTACCCTGCGCTGGAACAGGCAAGCCAGGAGGCTTGTGTTGTATCCAGAGCAGGATAGGGGCCAACAGCGGCTCAGCCAGTGGCAAGGGGAAACTTTTCCCCTTACCTCTGGGAAACGTGCCCTTTCCACTATGGGTCTCCTTGGACTTGAAGTCGCTTGAAGTCGCTTTGTTCTCCCTGGGAACAGGGGTTGGGATTTATTTATTAATTTATATTCCACCTTTCTCCCCGAAGGGCACCCAAGGCGGCTAACAATCAAGATTAAAATACAAAGCAAGATAAAATACAAATAAGCATGAAAAAAGAACAATTAAGGGTGCAATCCAAACCTGCGCTGGAGCAGGCAAGCCAGGAGGCTTGTGCTGCATCCAATGCAGGTTCGTTGGCTGCAGTGGCTCAGCCAGGGGCAAGGCAAGGGAGAACTCTTCCCCTTACACCAGGGTAAGGGCTGCGCGTCCCAATGGGTCTCCTTGGACCTGTGCCACTTCTGGAGGTGGCGCAAGTCTGAGGAGAATGGAGCGGTCGAAGTCGCTCTGTTGACCATGGGGACAGGGGTTGGGATCCGGCATAACCGCCGGCTGCCCCTGGCTCCCCGTGCACCCACCCCGGGACTGCCCTCCCCCCGCCCTCCACCCACCCAGAAATGCCCCCTCCTGCCTCCTCCCCGCCCCCCATGCCTACCTTCGCCACTTGTGTCGGCGCATGTGCGCTGGCACAAGTGACGGGGAGGAAGCTGCTGCGGAGGCCTCTGTCGGCCTCCATGTGTTGGCGCATCTGGATGCGCCGATGCAGCTTCCTCCCATGGAGGTGCAAACGTGCTTTACGGCACATTTGCAACCCTCCAGGGCCTCCTATGCTGGCATAAGTGCCAGTTAGGATCATGCCCTAAAACAATTAAAAGCTTATAAAATGCAGTCAGCAGATAAAAACACACAGTAAAAGACATAATTTATAAAAGCAGCCTTTATAGGGCCTTGAAGGCTTTCCTAAATAAAAAAAGTCTTCAGGCCATGCTGGAATGTCAATAACGAGGAAGCTGTTCTCAACTCAAAAGGGAGGAAATTCCACATGGCAGGCGCCACCACCGAGAAGGCCCTGTTTCTGGCCGCCACCCCCTTCACCACTCTCAATGATGGCACAACCAACACAGGCCCGTAGCCAGAATTCTAAAGGTGGGGGGGCAACCATTTTTTCGGGGGGGGGGGGAATTATGTCAGGTATCTATACTGGTGTGCAAAATGAAGGATAAGTATGGAGAAACATCAAAGACCCATAACTAACCCAAATTTAATTAGGAGGAAATATTTTGGGTTGTTTATTTTTTGAAAGATTCATTCATTATCTGTAAAGCAATCTAACAATGATCTGCATAGAATAAATGCATCTCTGTATGCAATGTAAAATCTATTTGTCTGCATAGGAATAACATGCAACTTGTCCTTTCATTTTGGACACCAGTGCAATACACAGACTTGCAACACTGCAAAAGTAAAACATATCACAGGTAGTATTTACTTGTATTGAAAGCCTTTCATTTGCTGATGACAAAAGTACTTTACCTAAAAGCAAGAGGAAAGATATTGAAGTAAAATATAGCAACACCATGGAACATCAGTTTTTTTACATTATTCATTACTTTTAAAAAGCAAGGTACAGAAGATTTGAAACTACCTAGTAGAGCTGAATTCTTATATCTTTCTGAGAACTGAATCTTCTTAGAACCTTTTCCATACTTAAATTCTTGGTTCTCTTTAGCTCAAAACTAGGTGTACTAAATTAGCCATTCTTGAGTAAGACATTGATAGTCTTTGAGGTCTGTTAATTTGTGTAAGCACTGAGAAGGTTGATTCACAAACTGCTGTGCTACATGCCAAAGTTCTTACTGCCACTAACATACTGTTACAATCTTCAAAGGCACTCTGGTGTTTGTATATTTCACTGAAGAAATTTTGCTTTTCAATTTTGTTCTTCTCAAGAAAATGTTTTACTGCTTTCATTTCTTCTTTACTTGGAATGGTAATACTGAAATTTTTTAGATAATTAAGCCTACTATTTTCATCATCTAAATTTTCTGCTGCAATTATTGCCTAAAGAATCTCTTCATTGTCGTGAAATCTTCTTTTTATTTTGGCTAGCACTATATCCAGAATTTCAAAAAAGTCAGAAGCACGCTTACTGAGGGTGTCACTACATGATGCTCTGTTACCTGTTGTTTCAGACACCACATAATCATCAAATAAGGAATTAAATTTCCTTTTCCTTGGCATTTTTACTTCTTTCTCTTTAGCCAGTTTTGATGTTTCCTGCAGAATTGATTTCAAAGTCTCACTGTTTCTTAAGTCTTCTAGTGAACTTTCTGTAGCTTGAATTAAGTTATAGGCCTGCTCCAAGGAAATGTCATGTCTTTGGAGTCCCATCTACTGGAGAAAGAATTTCCAAAATATTTTTCATTACCACTAGACAAAATCTAAACTCTTGCTTCTGCATTATAAGATGGAGACCAGTGCTAAGAACCACATCTTCCCCAGCAAATCTTTTCCCATTATTTACTGATATTAGTTCAAGAGTTTCTGATATATGTTTGTATTCTTCAAAAATTGTCCTACACACCTGAAGATGTCCTGACCATCTCTGTTCCAGCAGACAAGAAAGAGCTTTGCCTTCATACTCAGCAGCTACTACCCCACGGGACAAAAAGTTGTATAATTCCACACATTGTCCAAAAAATTCCCTCACCATTGGCACAACTTCAATTGCTTTAACTACAACTAAATGCAGCCTGTGGTTAAAACAATGGACGTATGGAATTTCTTCAGTTGTTTTTTTTATTAATCCACCTTTCTTGCCACTCATAACTGATGCTCCATTGTAACACTGGCTCAACAGATTGCTAGGATTTAAACCGTACCTTCAGAACATATCTAAAGTTGTGTTTGTAAAAGTCTCAGCATCCAAAGCAGTTGTTGTCTCTATGGATAGCATGGATTCGTAAATTTCACCATCTTTAACATATCTAGTAGCAATTGCTATATTTTCTCTTCGATTTTTGTATTTTGTTCCATCCTCCAAGACAGAAAAAAATGGGACAGCTGCATTCTTTATGTCATTGGAAACTTCCTCTTGAATGAGATCAGTCATTACTTTAACTATTTCATTTTGAATTTCTGGGGATTGGTAAGTGGCATTCTCTGGAATAATTTTATAAGATTCAGCTAGTTTTGGGTCCTTTTTGAGGGTATATTTGAAAAGGTTTTTAAATAAACTTTTCTCCACATGTTCTTCAATGTTGTATATTCCCCTCATTGGAAGCTCATTAGTTATAAGAAACTGAATGATTTCAACAATGCTTGAAATGTAATACCTATGTTTTTCCAAGCACATTGTCATTAATTGAAATAGATGTGTTTGAATCAGTTCTTTGGTTTCTTTCAGACCACATGAACATAGCCTGCACGTGGGTCTCAGATGAAGCATGCTTGAAAAATCCTGATTTAGTTTTATCCAGTGCAGCTTTCCAATTGCTAAATCCTTTTTTTTATGTAAGCTTGCTCTTTAGTAAATGGAACAAATTGGAGACATGGATAGCAAAATGCAGCATCTAGTTTTGAAGAATATTCCAACCACTTAAAATGTTGAAACCACTCTGATCTGAATGATCTACCATCTTTGTTTTTTGAATATTTACCAAGTTTAATTTGTTTAATAGGCTCTCCTACTCGTTGTAAATCATCAGGAGTCTTCTCATTAATTGCCTTACTGGTGCTAGCAGAAGCAATGATATCTCTGTCTCCACCTGTTGTTTCCAAAGTTTCTTGATTACACAAGTTCGGTTTGTTGTTTCCACCTGTTGTTTCCAAAGTTTCTTGATTACAGAAGCTCAGTTTGTTCTGACAACAAAATGGTCCATGCTGGAAGATTTCAACACTAATTCTTTTGCACTCAGGTTCTTCAGAGTAAATGTTGGTTTATTTGGTGGTGTATATATCCAATACCCATAAAAAAAACCTCAGATCTCTAGGAAAGATTCAAAATCTTAGAGGCCAGACCCTTGCTTTCCTCTCCCCCCTCCCAAAGAGAAAGCCCCTACCAGACCCAAACAGCAGAAATGGTCCATCCAAAATCTCAGAGGCAAGAGCCATGCTTTACTCTTCCCCCCCCCCAAGAGAAAGGCCCTACCAGACCCAAACAACAAAAATGGTCCATCCAAAATCTCAGGTGCCAGAGCCATGCTTTTCTCTTCCCCCCCCCCCCAAAGAGAAAGCCCCTACCAGACCCAAACAGCAGAAATGGTCCATCCAAAATCTCAGGTGCCAGAGCCATGCTTTTCTCTTCCCCCCCAAAGAGAAAGGCCCTATCAGACCCAATAGCAGAAATGGTCCATCCAAAATCTCAGGTGCCAGAACCATGCTTTTCTCTCTCCCCCCCCCCCCCAAGAGAAAGGCCCTACCAGACCCAAACAACAGAAATGGTCCATTCAAAATCTCGGATGTCAGAGCCATGCTTTTCTCTCCCCCCCCCCAAAGAGAAAGGCCCTACCAGACCCAAACAGCAGAAATGGCCCATCCAAAATCTCCTGCCTGCTCGCCCCCAAATGATGCCAGAGTCACTCAGCAGCAGCCTCCAGGGTCCTGCAAAGTGCCTGCACAGCCACTCAGCTCCCAGGAAGGTGATTGAAGGCACTGAGCACATTCCCTCCAGCCACATTCCCTGCCTGCCTCTCTAGTGTCCTGTGACTATCAGCAGGTTGCTATGATTGGCTCCTAAGGTGAGTTACTAAGCATCAGCAGCCTGAGCTGATTGGAGGAGGCTGCCTGCAGGGAGGGGCTGAGCTCTCAAGGAACAGGAGCTAAATTGGAGGACATTCAACCACATTTACATGTCAAATGTGGAACAAATGCCAGGGTGGGCAAACTGCTGGTTCAGGGGGGCAAAAACCCCCTGGCCCCCCCTAGCTACGGCCCTGAACCAACAGGGCCCTTTCTGATGACCTCAGAGAACAGAATGGACTATATGGAAGAAGGTGGCCCAAGCCGTTTAGGGCTTTAAAGGTTAAAGCCAGCACCTTAAATTCAGCCCGGAAACAAATGGGCAGCCAGTGCAGTCGCTGGAGTAGTGGCGTGACCGAGTCAAACTGCCGACCTCCAGCAACTACCCGAGCTGCCGCATTCTGCACTAGCTGTAGTTTCCGTCTTCAAGGGCAGCCCCACGTTACAAAAATCTAATCTTGATGTCACCATGGCATGGACCACCATGCCCAGATCCACCCGAGAGGTATGGCTGCAGCTGGTGCACCAGCCAAAGCTGAGCAATGGAGCTCCTAGCCACAGCCTACACCTGGACATCCAGGAGGAGCTGCGAGTCCAGGAGAACCCCCAAGCTGCGAACCTGCTCTTTCAGGGGGAGTGCAAACCCATGCAGAGCAGGGCGATATTCCAGCACCCGCATCGTGGATTTCTGCACCAGGAGGACCTCTGTCTTGTCTGGATTTAATTTCAGCTTGTTCACCCTCATCCAGATCCCAACTGCTTCCAGGCAACACTCCAGGGCAGAGACAGCCACCAACATAACTGCTGGATCCCAGCCCTGCCTCCCACTCCCTGCCCGCCTGCCCCGGGGCTGCCCACCACCGGCCTTCCCACCACCCAGGAACGCCTCGCTCCCGCCTTCTCCCCACCCCCTCTCCGCCTACCTCAGAGGCTTGCGTCGGCCCAGCCGGGCCAATACAAACCTTGGTGCCTCCGTCAGTACAGAGGCTCCTTCCTGCCTGACCTTTCAGCACGTTTGTAACCCTCCTGGGCCAGTGCAAGGGACTTGTGCTGGCCCAAGTCAAGGGCTGGATTACGACCAGTGTTACAGAAGACAAAGATAAGACAGGCAACAGATGCTGATTGGCTTTGTGCATCCTAGCATGCACTGGAATTCCACTGGCTACAACTGCTGTCAATCATTCCAGGCAAAAGAGCACTTGAATGAATCAGTGCTAAAGGAAGCAGTGTTAAGGGAGGCATTACTGTAATATAGCTATAATACCAAACTCATGCTATGTTTTCATCTACGCAGGTAATACTCTCAAGCTGTGAAATCTTTAGTAAGTATAGTACCACCAGGGAAATACTCTAGTGGAGCAAGTGGTGTGAGGCATGGTAGCACCATTGCACCTGTGAAATGTGTTAGGACACTGGACTATGTGTAATTTTTTTTTTAACACTAACATTCCTGGGGAGGCTTGCATAAGCTTTCAGCCTTGTCCACACTTCTTTCTGAAAAGTATTGTCAGGGAAAACTTCTGTCACGAGTCCCAGTGAGCAGGCTTCTGCCGCAGTCAGCTTCTTGTTGAAAAGCAGCATCTCGGTTGCCTGAATGAAAGAAAATCCAGAAACTTCCTTGAATAAAATGCAAGAGACAAACAGGAAAATAGAAAACTTCTCATGTGAAAGTATTTTTTTCCACAGCACACTGCTAAATTTGATGCTGTATTCCATATGTATGCTTTGTCATGAGGTAGATGGATTAAGGTTATTACAGTGCAACAGCAAGTAGGCTGAACTGTGCCCAGACAAGATTACTGCTTGTGGTGACACTGTGCTGACTTCTCTCTTGGCATTTTACAAATCAGTCCCAGCAAAGTCTAGAGGTAACTTCTCTCAAAACCACCATAATGTTTTCTAGTAGTTTGTAGGATAAGTGAGGACAACTGCCTGTCAGTAAACTTTTTAACAAAGAAGTTTAAACTGAAACAGAGAAAACATTTACCTTGGCTAAGCCCATCATTTTTGGAAATGTGTATGAGGAACATCCTTCTGGACTCTGACCCAAGTTGCTAAAAGGGGTGTGAAATGTTGCCTGAGTAAAAAGAAAAAAAAATTCTCTGTTTAAAATAAGAACAGTCCTACACCTCTATGGTTCTCACTTTCAAACTGAGTCCAATTCCAACCGGCCCTTGGGCTGATGCAAGTCTCTTGCACTGGCCCAGGAGTGTCGCAAAAGTACCATAAAGCACTTCTGTGCCACTCTGAGGGGAGATAGGCCAGTGGACAGACATGCACCAGCTTCCCTGCGCTGTTGCAGGCCCCGGGGAAAAGGTAAGTTGTGTCAGCTGAGCTTAGCCAGCATGAAGGTCTGGAGAGGGGGTGTGGAGGGAGGGAGATGTTTCGGAGCAGGGAAGTGTGAGCGGCAAGTGGGACCATGGGCAGGGAGTGGGAGGCGGGGCAGGATCCAGCAATTATGCCAGATCTTGACCCCATTCCCAGGCAGCCCAGGGCAGTCCTGGGCTACCCGGATTTGTGCCATCTCGTCAGGTGGCACAGATCCAAGTAGACCCATTGGGGCTGCTGCAGTGAGACATGGGGGAAACTTGTGCTGGATGCAGCGCAGGCCTGTTTCCAGCGCAAGTTAGGATTGCACCCTAAGTCTGATAATGGCAATCATTTTAGAGACATGCTTGATTTGTAGACATTAGAGGGCTTCCTTAGATACTATTTAGGCCAAAGCTATAAAAGCCAACATGTGACTTCTATGTAACATGAACTAAGCCAGTCTTTGACTTCTCAAATTAACGATTTTCAACCAGTGTGCTGGGGCACACTGGTGTGCCATGAATGATCCACAGGTGTGCTGTAGGAGTTTGGGGGAGGGTCATTTATTATAAGGGCCAATGGGGGAAGTTAGCCCCCTATCAGCAGCATGGTGTATCTTGTCAATTGTCAAATTGTAAAACAGGGAAGCTTGGGGGTGGTGGTGGTGTTGTGGATTGAGAATTTTGTGTAGCATCCCAGCTCTGTCTTCTGGGAATTACTCTTACTGCATCCATTTAGTGAAATCCATTTCCATCCAAGCTCAGGGAGTAACCTTTCCATCAGCCTGCTTGCATTTTTACCACCCACCTTTCCTTACTCCATATTGTTCAATTCCTTTTTCTTAGACTTTTAATAAACGAATTATATTGTGATCCTTTGTATTGTGATACGCGGTCCATGTGCACAGCGGATTGTCAAATCTCTTCATCCTGTGGACACTACTGTGGGTTTGATTTTTAACAAGAACCCCAGGGGTTCAATACTCTCCTGGGAGGGAGGTTTTTCCCAGATGGTCCTCCTCTGCCTGGTCTCTGTAGCCTGGGATGGTGGTGACAAATACAAACTAGCAGAGGGGTTTTCCCCATTCAGCTGTTGGTCTAGTAAAGGGAAAGTGGGGAGCAAGAAAGAGTGAGTGTGCACGAACCACAATGTATTACGCCCTTTCATCAGCCTGTCTTCTCCTGAGAGATCCTTTCCCAAGTGTCCATTGGGAAAGAAAGGCAATGATAAATTAAATAAATATATTTTACTACAGGTAACTTCTGGGTCCAATGAAGGCTTAATACTGGAAGCGGGAGGCAATCAAGTGGAAGACTTACCCTGTCAGTAGCATAGACAAGGTCAAAAAGCCCAAGGACAGTAACAGAGATGCCAACAGCTGGTCCATTCACCACAGCAATTAATGGCTTAGGAAAGTCAATAAAATGTTTGACAAAGTCTCTGGAAATAGAAAAGAGCAGAATTTGATTTGAATGGGGCAATCTTCCTCACTGTCAGCATTTATCATCATCAATCAGTTTGTGTTGAAACACACATGCCAAGCATCCCATGGAAAAATGCTATATGATACAATGCAAGGCATTTCATCCATCCTGAATGGTGCCAAATGATTCCAAAAGAACCACAGCATATGCTAATCATTTATTACTTCCACTGATGTTTTCCCAGAGAGCCCTTCTGTAAGATGAACTACAGCCACTATGGAGAACACCATCTTCTTCAGTTCAAGGTATTGAGTGTTTCCCATGTTACTGCCCAATAATATCTCTCTCATCCTCAACTATTCTGTGTTTTGTTAACAGCCTAAAGGCAAAGCTGCTTCTTTTCCATTGATTGACTTCTCTCATGCTGCGATGCCTCCGACTGAATCACACTAATGATTCTACTGCTTCTCTGAAACCTCTCTAAAGGGCCTTGGAAAGAAGGCTTAATTTCTTCAGGGACCTTTCCTTTGTTCAACATCATTATTTCATACTATAATAGGTACGATGCCTTGTAAAAAGAATTGTGGGAAGGCCGTAACAAAAATAAATTAGACACAAATAAATTAAAATGCTTAATGTCTGCCTTTGAAACTGCTGGCAAGACTGCACAGTAGTATGAAATGCTACTGATGCTTTATGACACAATGGAGAGCTAACTCTTGTCCCTCTTAACAGTACTATGTGGGCATCAGTGTGCTCAGATTGATTTGACTGTCCTGGGCCATCCCTGGGTTGCTGGCTTCCCAGGGCTATTTCTTTTATGAGTGTAGTTTATGCACTCTCCTTTTCAGTTCAGGGTACTTCCAGCCATTGACCCAATCAAGCAATGGTAGGAGAAACAGGAAATAATTCATAGAAGAGGGATGTCCTAATATGCACATTTAGAGCTAGCATTGCTGGATTATCTTGTTGGCATTGCTCTGCCTTCTGCATTAGTAGAGATCACAAAGGGTATTTACTCGGTACCAAGTGTGGCGCTTGTGGGTGACCAGTGCTCTGGATCAGAGCACTGACTACCCACATGTGTGGAAGCTTCATTAACCCTCTCAACATATCAAATAAAAATATACTATCTCATAAAATGCCGGCTATAATGATATGCTAGCTCAAAATAACCAGGGATGACCCAACCAGATCCATTACATGATGTGGCAGTGGCACTTCCCTACCCATTGACCTCTAACCACTAAGCTTTGCCATTCTTTCTATTGTGTGGGTTCTACAATCAGTGCCGACCCCACAAAACTCCTAGTGTGCTGTATAGACTAAGGAAATCTATGCTGGGGCAGCACAGGTGAAGTGGTTCTTCTGGGAATCAGGTACACTGAATAAACGCATTTGAAAATTTATTTAAAATGCATTTAGGCTGCCTTTCAGTCTCATTGAAGCTACTACCAAGGTAGTGTACAACACAAAATAAAACAATATTTTTTTTTAAAAACAGCTTTAAGACAACAACGATCAAAACATAACAGGTCAGCATGCAACAAAACACATAATGGGCAAACAGAGAAGCAAGAGAACTAAAAAAAAACTCTAGAGAAAGCCACACAAACCAAGAAGGCTTTCACTGCCCAAGGGAGGAAATGTAACAATTGGGGGAGGGGCCTACCACTGAAAAGTCCCTATTCTGCATCTCCACCAAATATCCTCCATTGACAATGTGAAGCACCTCCTATTATGTGAAATGCCTCCTGTTATGATCACAAAGAGCAAGCAGACTGATGTGGGAGGAGAAGGTCTTTCAGTACTCAGGTCCAAAGCCAAGTAGAGCTTTACAGGTAATAGCCACTGCCTTGAAATGTGCCTGATAACACAGTAGAATTCACAGAGCACAGGTGTAATGTACTGAAACTGGTGGGTACCCACTAGCATTCTATACTGACTGTAGCATCCAAATAGTCTTCAAGAGCCATCACAAGTTGAGTGCATTACAGTATTTTTTATTGTATTGGCAACCTTCAGTCTCAAAAGACTATGGTATCGTGCTCTGAAAGGTGGTTCTGGCACAGCGTCTAGTGTGGCTGAAAAGGCCAATCCGGGAGTGACAATCCCTTCCACACCGGGAGCAAGTGCGGTCCAACAAGAAGCTGACAGAACATACCAAGATCCAGGTCTACAGAGCTTTCGTCCTGAGTACACTTCTGTACTGCAGCGAGTCATGGACTCTTCGCATTACAGTAGTCCAAGAAAAATTAAGGCATGGATCACAGTAGCCAGATTTGGTAGACAAGTTTTAAATTGCAACCTTTACATGACCTTTGGGGATTCACAAATTCTTTATTTTGGCAGGCTTATTAGAACAAACTTCTAAAAATATTTGGACTACTGTATATCTTATCCCATAACAGTTAAATTAAACAATTTAATTTAACAGTTAAATTGCATATTGATTCCACAGAATCCCTTGCCAAGCAAGCCTTTTCACTTGTAGTTTATAGATTACAAAAGGATTATTATTTAGATCAATAACCAATCTAGTTCAGGATTTTATACGGCAATTATCATAGTAGTTAAAATTGTAGGTCAGCAAGTTTACAACATTTTTACCAAAGTTCTTCTTCATTGTTCTTAATAGTAATGATTAAGCCAAAAGTCCCAATCCTTACTTTGCCAAGGGGAAAGAAACAAACTCCCTCATCCCCAGAAAACAAGCCCATAATGTGAATGGCATTTTTGCAAGCCACTGAATGTTTTCAGTTCAAAATACCAGTGTTTCTCCAACTGTGGGTTGTGAGCCAATTTCAGGTGGGTCCCCATTATTTCAATATTTTATTTTTAATCCACTAGACTTGATGTTCCCATGGAATGTGACTGCATTTGTTACAGCTCTGTACTTTGAACAGGCTACTACGTATAAGTTTTTAACAATGTTAGTCAATGGGGCTTAATCCTGGGTAAGTGTGGGAAGGATTGTTAAAAAATTTCCTGCTTGATGACATCACTTCCGGTCATGACCACTTCGGGTGAACCTGGACAGATTCTCATTTTAAAAAGTGGGTCTTGGTGCTAAAGGAGTAAGAACCACTACAGTAGACACTTATAGCCCAATCTTATTTCCTAGCAGCTCATAGCACACAGCACTACTGATGGGAGTGAGGGAGGGACCAGACAGCCCAAGAGAGGTAAGTAAAAATCTTTTTAACTTACCTGCTTATGGGCTGCCTGACCTCCAGTGGGTCTCCTAAGATCTGCGCCAGCTATTTAAGGAGAATCAGGAGGTGTGTTGGGCCAGAAAAAGGGGGATAGGATGCATATGCATAGTTGCATATGCAACTGCTGCTGCGTTTATCCCCCTCCTGCCCTTGAGCCACCCCTTGCCTGGCTTGCTCTGTGCCCCAATCCTCCTCTGAACTGCTCCCGCCACCACTTTACCTGCTCTGGCAGGGCATCTGGAAGCTGCTGCCATGTGCACAGGGCTCCCAGCTGTTTCCAGTATTGGCCCTGGTGCACACAACAGCAGTTCCGTTTTTGTACCACCAGAATGGGACTAAAGGTGGCAAGTTTCGAGATCTGCCACTGTAAGCCCCGGATAGGACTTGGGTCACAAATATATTAATTTTACTCATACTGTATTATGAAAGCACTAGATTTCAAAACTGAAAATTGCTGTGCACTTGCAATCTTATGCAGACTTACTTCGGAGTAGCCCCACTGAACTTATTTCTGAGAAAACGTGATCAGGGCACATTTATTTGGAAGGAAGTTCCACTGAGAGCAATAGGATTTATTTTCAACAAAACATTCATGGGATTGTGTTGAAAGTTTCTTGTTTTTATAAAGGGCACTAACTTACGCTTTGTTTCTCTCCCATCCCATATGTTCTTATGTCTATTATATGCTTTGACACAATGTTGTCGTTTTTTAAACCTACTTTAGCAGTTCTGCCCCATTTGCTGCTGCCTCCTTTACTCCACGCTCTGCAAGATTCGTAAAGTTGTTCAGGTCATTTCCACTACAGTAGTAATCTCCATTACCTGCCAAGAAGTACAAACAGAAATTTCAGGTGAAAAATGCAAATGGAAAATAATCATGTTCACAAAAGGGCATTCTAAATTGCACTGAGCTCACCATGGGCATAATCCAGCAGTCTGCAAATTCTATTATGTCAAATGAGACAGACATATGCACATGTTTAATTCTCCAATTGAGATCAATGGGATTTAAAAGACCCATCTCGGACTGGACCGTACACTCAGTTATGCAAAACAGGCTTAAAGAATAAAAGACATCTGACAAAAAGCAGGGGGGAAAAACATTTCCAGATAGGAAGCCATGCTGATCTGTTGCAGCTAAAGCAATAGCTAAAATAAACATGTAAGTCTTTAAGATGCTACACAGGATTCCGTTTGAACCAAAGAAGAATCTGCCATCTTTGATGTTTGGGACTACTACTTCTACATCCGAATCCTATCTGCCACTAAAATGCATTTTCTATTGGAGAAAGTGCCAGGATCCAGGCAAAGTGCATGGAACCTGCCATGCATTGCGTGACTTGTCACTCTTACTGATGCTGCAAGACAGCACAACAAGGCTGCCCGTGCTGTAGCTTGAGCCACACATGTGGGATGGTGGCAAGACTTCCATCCACCAGCACAAGGTGAATTGCCAGTGGGGGTGCACTGTGGACAGGGAGAGGAAGGGGGTATTGGGGATGATTCTGGGTGGGGACAGGGAAGGAACCAGAAGTGAGGAAGAGGCAGGAGGAGGTGGATTTGGCAGCAATGGAGCACATTGGAACTTATTCCCTCCTTTTCAAGCTTCCCCTCCTCTTTCCTCTCCTTAGACATATGCTACTAGGAAAGACTGCATATGTCCCACTGGCCCTCAGGCAGCCTACCAGGAGGTAAGCACAAAATGTTTGTATTTATCTCCTGCAGGTTGTCTGATCACACACACACCCTTCCCCCCCACACATGTTTTTTGGTATGAGTGCATTGACAGGAGGAATTTGGATAGAATTGGGTACTACAGTCAATAAAAATAATGTATGTTTTAAAAATTTTCTACATATTTGACAACTGAGCAAGTGAGAAAAGATAAGAGAAAAGAAAAGAATAGAAGACAGAACCGCCACGATCTTCAAAACAAGAACATAATTCAACACTTCTCAGAATTGTACATGTACCTTTTACTCTTTTTCAAAAACACTCAAACAAAAGGTTTCCCCAAAAGGGGAGGAACAACCCCTGCTTTAAAAGCTGCACTTTTGTTTTCCTGATTTCTGTGAGCCAAATGTGATGGTCAGTGACAGACCCAAGTCTGAGGGCCAATTTAGACATGATTCTGCTGCTTTTTAAAATATGTATAAACATATATGGGAGGATGGGATCTGGATCAGAACCGTAGTGAAAGGGGAGTGTTCCTTCTTGTGCTACACTCCTAATAAAAACTTTCTCTCCAGCAAATATTGGCAACAATGGCTGTGTCCTTTCTGCAAACAACAGCTGGGGGGGGGGCGGTGATTTTCACCAGGACTGTGGAATGAGGGGAGTTTAAAAATCCTCCCTAGATGCTGCAACCCCAATCTGATCAACATCCTCTTTTCCTATGGCTGCAAATTCAAAAATTAGAAGACGTGCACAGAAGGGGAAAGACATCCACGTTTGGCCCTGCAAAGCCTGTATCCGGCAAACACCTAAAAAACCATAGGGAAGGAGCCAATAGGGAGGGCAGAGGCCTGGGCAGGAGGGAATACTTATCCTTTATCCTACTGCTGCTTCTCCCCTCCTCTTGGTGCTTTTTCTCAGCCATGGTTCCTAGATACATGCTTGCTTTGCACAGTGGGATGCCCTGGAGGAAGAGGCCTTCCCTCCTTTCTTAGCCCCCCATCCTTCTCTGGGATGTGCACTGCCACACAATCTTACTTCAGGAAACCATGTCAGTTCAAGACTCATCTGAGTACCCCCTTAGGATATGATGCAGACACAGGACCTAAGACAAAGATGGCATCCAATGACTGAACGAGCTGACCAAACGTATTGATAGCTACCAAGCCTGTGGTAATTCTGGGTTCCCATGACATTCATTTTAAATGAACACCTGGTAAGCAAGCAGAGCTTATGATAAAATAGAGGAAAAAATGATTTTGAAAGGTCTTTGCTGGGGCATTTCTAGAAAGCTTTCAGTCATATTGAAGAAGGAAGTATTAGTATTTTATTTTCCTTATGTAGATCTATGTACCATTTGTGCACTCCACTCAATTTTGCCAAAATCCCCAAATGCATTACGCTTTTGAAAATACATCCTAAACAAAAATAAACTTGACAGAGAATGGTAGTACCTGTCAGAACTGTTATGACAGAGTCATCTTTTGCTGCTTCCTCAAGTGCTTTAATAATTTCATTGTACATCTGCAGATGGATGAAAAAGGACAAACAAGCTGAATTTCAAGATTATGGAAGGTTAGAGAATGAATCAATGTAGCTAGCTAGATCCCAGATTTGGATTACTGACTACACTGCAGTTTTTGGGTGTGATCAAGAGTATGGAGAGTACAAGGGTTTCCTTTTCTCCATCACAAGAGGAATCACTCCTAGTATGCAGAGGTGTTTCTGACAGATGGCACTTTCAGATGGGGGGTTTAGTTCAGGATTGTCACACCTGGTTCACTAATTCTTTTTGGGTGTCCACCAGTATTTTCCCTGTGGTTCTACTGTCACATCCATTAATGGGGAAAATCTGTCAATAATGAGGACATACAGCAGCACACTGACCACAAGCGCAGTCTGTTAGCACTATCGTTTTCAAAGAGGTATCTGCCTGGATACAGTTGACCACAATGGAAGCAGAAAGGGCTAGTCCACTGAATTCTTTAATCACTGCTATATCTACTGCTGCATAAAAGGAACACTGCAACTCTGTATAGGATTGCTAGTGAAAAAAAAGCAGTGACTGGTTGGAGCTAAGGAGCTGGTCTGGAAGAGCCCCAATAAAAACAGGAGCGCTTACAGGACACTTGATTGTGCTCTCTTTGCAGCTCAGCTCAGTCCTGCAATGATATGCATGCTTAACTTTTTCTTTGGAGAAGTTTGTATGGGAAGAAGTGGGGAAACTTGTAAACAGTCAGAACATTTGCAAATGGATTTATTTCCCTTAATAGGGTGGGATGCAAGGTGCTGGGCTGGTAGATAAGTACAGAAGCAAAATTAATGGAGCCATCTGATTGATGCATCAAATGCCCAGATCACGTGCTGCATTTTCACCACAGCCAGAGATTTGGAGTGAAGGTGAGGAAGCACACACACCTTTAAAATGCAAAGGGGAAGGTGGGAATAACCTGACTCTTTTTCAGCAGCAGCCCCCTATTTCCATGTATTCTGCAAGTTCATTCCCTTTATTAAGTCACACGTGGATTCAAACAAACCTGCTAGTAGCTAAAGTCTCTGACTTTTCAGGATAGATGGAGGAGCGGGAGGATTTGTGGATTAGTGCAAAATCTCTACATGAAAAATCCGTTACATGTTGAAGGGTGACAGATTTTGACACTCAAATGAACTGCTTTACCTGCACAGTGATAGCATTTTTCATCTTTGGGCGGTTTAAAACTATCTTTGTGATGTTGTCTTTTGTAGTGACCTGTATCGTTGTATAGCCAGGCTTGCTGTCAGGAGGTGTCTCTGTAGACTGTGTAGAAGATTCTGCAGAGATCAAACTTGACACAAGCTCAATATATTTCTGTCTGGCACTTTCCTGTAATGAGAAGCCCCTTCAATTATTATAATCTAAAGGATGGATTATGCAGCTTGTCTGTCCTGCTGATATCAAGATTCAAAATAATGAATTCGGCACAAAGAGAGCCAAAGGAGTCCAAGTTCAGAGTAAAGTTAATAAGGAACAGCTCCATATTTTATCAAGATCTTTTACAGGTGACAAAAATGCACATCTCATTTGCTATATTTTTGGGGAATAAATGTCCTTCTGAAACTCTTTGTATAGTAAATACTACCATTCTTACAGTTTTCAGAAAGGGCTAAAATATTCTATGCTGCATCTGTTTCTGATAATTTGTCATAGAAAAAGACAAGTTTGGTTCCAGAACAAACAAAATGCCAGAATAAGGTTGGCAACAGAAGTCTACAGAGGGATGTTCCATAAATTAAGCATTTTTAAATTCTCTTAATTTCAATGGGGAATTAGGCTTGTGCTGTTAACCACCTCAGTGCTGAATATGTGGCACTTCGTGGCTGTGAAGTTTCTACCTGAAGTTATAAGCACCCAGTGACATAATGTTTAAAGTCTTTTTGTCCCCCTCTTCTTAACTTACAGCCCAATCCTAATTAAAATTCAGCTGCACCAATGCAGCGGGACCAGTGTGGCTTGTGCTGCATCCTGTGGGGGAATTTTGCTGTCTGGAGATCTCCTAGAGGTAAAGGAACATTTGTCCCCTTGCCCCAGGGAAAGCTGCAGCAAAGGATCTATTCAGACCTGTGCCTGTTAAATCACTGGCACAAACCCAACTGGATCCATGTTAGTGGATCTGGCCCAGGAAGGGGCTAGAATACAGTGTACACTAGAACTGCCAGCCCTGCCTATTCCCTGTCCCCTCCCTGCCCTCCCCCTGCCCCACTACACCCCATTCCTGCCCTCCTGTCGCCATTCACCTGCCCCTCGGCATGGAGCTTACCTGCTCCAGCATGCGTGGAGGACTGCACTGGTGCTGGTGGGGCAGCACTGGCCTTCCCGCTAGTGCTGCTAATTTCTGTGCTGTTGCAACGTGCTTTAGAGCATATTTGCAACAGTCTGTGTTTGTTCAGCCAGCACAGAGGCACAATAGGATTGTGGCATTAATTGCTTAATTCTTTTTCACGTTTCTGCCTGATGTGGAGCCAACTGCATTCTATGTGTAAATTCCTTACCAATATTTAATTTATTTATTTAAAACACTTATACCCCACCTTTCCAAAAGGCTCAAGGCGACTTGCAATACTTGATAAATAGATAAAACACAGTATAAGATTAAAAAAAAAAATGTAAACTTTTAAAATCTCAAAAACATAATTTAAAAGCAAGCACAGCAAATGGTATAACAATTTTAAAAAAACATAGGTGGTGATAAGTAAAAAAAGCACTACACAAGCTAAAAATACTAAGGCTCAAACATATAAATAGTTCCTAGACCGCTGAGCTTCCTATTCAGTTCCCCTTTCCTGTGAGCTTCTTTTAGTACTATTTTTGTGGTTCTTAATCCTTCTTAGCTAAACATATATTTGAGTTCCTGGACCTTTTAGCAGCTGCATTTCAGGCAGAGTTCTCTCAACTCTGGTTCTTCCTGACTTGGCCACATATCTACACTACAGACTTAAATTCAGCATTAAAAGGGAATTTTCCCCACATAGGGACCCTAAGAACTGTAGCTGGGAGTGGGGAGCACTAGGGATCTTTAACAGAAAATGCCCAACACACCGCAAAATTATACTCCAAGTTCTTTGGAGGAAGCTGTATCAGTTAAACATAAAACAGATAGAAGTTTGCAGTCTAGATATACGGCACATGACAGAGAAGCTGCAGCTCCTTAACACATCCATCTCACACTGCTACTAAATGTGCACAACCCCCTTTGAGTCATGAGTTGCCTTTATAAATCAGCAGTATCAAACTAGTGCTTCTGGATCAAAGGACATTCTGGATTTTGAAACAAATGTTTAAAATAATACATCTTCCTATGATATCCGTTCAAGGGGCGCATGACTGCAAAAGAGTTGCTTTTAAGAAAAAAAATTACCTTCCTAGACACACTGTAAAAAAAAAAGCATTCATGTTTCTGTAGATTCACCTTTGCTGAAACCAAATTAAATATAACAGGAATGGATATCAATTTTCTTTTAAGACTGCTACCCTCTACAACCCTTATAACATTTACAATTTAAATGCACCGCCACGGAGGACATGCCTCCCATGAAATTCAGCAGAATTGTTTTGTTTTTCAGGGCCAAGTACACACAGTCCTAACTATGTTTAATTAGGATGCAGGCTTTCGAACAAATAAAGCACATTTGCAAGGAATGGCATACTCACCTGTGGCAAGGTGCCAAGTGACTTCCATGCGTCCCATTTGGCCTTGTTGATAAAATCTAGCATGCCTGGTTTGGGGGTATTACAGGAACCCTGAGTAGCCTGTGCGACGGAAAAAAAACTGATAAGCTGGCATGGAGGAGGTAAACAAGACTGCACCTTCTGACCCTAGCCCCAGTCTCCATGTGCTGATCCAGAAATATCAGGTTGGCTCCTGGGGAAAACAGGATGCTGGACTAGATAGCTTTTTGGTCTGATCCAAGAGGGGTGCTCTTACGATTAGAATTTGAGCACAGGGGTCAACAAGCACATATCCCAATGTGTGTTGATGACGAATCCTTGAACTGTGCCATCATTTTTGCAATGTTGACCTTCACTATTCGACATGTGAAGGTTGGGGGTGACAGCAACAGGCCCAAATGCTCCCCAGAGCATTTCTACACTGGCATGAGATTCAACTGCTTCTGTGACCGAGGGACACAATGACATAATAAATTTAACTCACATGGGAAATAATCATACACTGCAGGTCAATGGGAGAAAGTTTAATTTAGGAGACAACCCAACAGCTGATCCACCTAGCTACCACATCCTCAACCAGATGGATAAGAAAAAGGCAGAATTCATCATAGGTCTTTTCCTAACAATAGGAACAATAGAAACCCCACCTAAAATGCCCATAGGATTATAGGGGGCAAAGGTCTCTAAAAATCATTAGCTTCATCTTTCACTCCATCATCCAACCCAGTGTGGTGCTGCAGCAAGCCACCCCTGTTCCAGCCTCCACTCAAGAACTGTTAAGCCAGCCAGCATCCAGGATGCAACCTGCATCCCTCTTCCTTTCAGCTTCTCCTCCCCTCTCTCCCCAAGCACTACTGAATAACTGAATGTGAGTTGGTCCACCAGCCTCTCTCTTTCTCCATGTGCTCCTACCTCCCATCACTTTCCTGGGAAGAAAGGCAGCTGAGCCCCCTTGCCCAGCTGCCTTAAAGGCCTCCCTTGCATGTGAAGGGCTTGCTTCATTGCCTTCTTTCTGACTTTGAGTCCCCTCTTTAGAGCAGTGATTTTCAATCTTTTTCATCTCACAGCACACTGAGAAGGTCCTAAAATTGACAAGGCACACCAACAGTTTTTTGACAACTGACAAGGCACTCCATGCTGTTGGTGGGGGGCTCATTTCCCCCCAATGGCCCAATTAATAAATGATCCTCCCCCTAAACTCCCACAGCACACCTGCAGACCATTCATAGCACACCAGTGTGCCATGGCACAGTGGTTGAAAATGGCTGGTCTAGGGAGACTCACATGGTCAGCCTCTTTGCTGCAATCCTTGCAACACATTACTCTCAAGCTCTGCAGAACAGGAAAGAAGACCTTGGTCTGTGGCACAGCTTCAACACCAAGGACCCACCAAACCTCCATTATCTTTTCTTGTTCTTGTCTTGTGTGAAGCCCAATCCTATCCACACTTTCCTGGGAGTGAGCCCCATTGACTCTAATGGGACTTACTTCTGAGTCGCCATGCCTAGGATTGGGCTTTCTGAGTGAGTGAGTGAGTGCCCAATCCTATGCATCTATACCAGCTGTTTCCAAGGTGGTGGGTTGTGACCCACCATGGGAACTGGAAATGGACCATTCCCCCTTAAGGAGCCTATAAATGGGTGTCCCAATAGAGCCACAATGATCGTGGCACTGTGGGGATCCAGGGGCTTGTGCTGGCTTCAGGGAGCGTCTGGGAGACTCGCAGCATGCCTCCCTGCTGCTTGTAATCTCTCTGATCAGCGACTGGAGAGCACTTCCAGTTTTCGCAAAAAAACTGGAAGTGTGCCCCAATCGCTGATCTGAGTGATTACTGGCAGTGGGGAGGACCCTCCTCGAAGCCTGCATGACCCCCTAGGTAAGGTTACAAGCCCCTGGGTCCCCACAGTGCTGTGATCAGGACACCTTCCTGCCCGAGTCTGAAACCCCAGCCAAGACTTACTGTGGTCTCAAAGTCCAAGTAGGACTTTGGGAACCAGTGATCTATACCTATAAAGAAAAGAAACACCTTTCAAAATAGAGCCCTCTTGCATTTGGTAGGGGGACAGCAACTGTCCCTTTTCGCCCCAGCATGACATCTTTTCCAGCAAAGTGGCTGTTGCTGGTGTTTCTTCTGTATTTTTTTTTTTTTAAAGATAGTGAGCCCTTTGGGGACAGGGAACCATTGACTTATTTAAATCACTTTGTAAACCACTTTATTATGTAAACCACTTTACATAATGAATGAATTCTCTTGTCACATTATTTATTTTATTTTAAAACATTTATATCCCACAATTCCCCATCCAGCAAGGGAAACTCAAGGTGACTCACAACTCAAGGGCATTCAACAAAAACAATAATTAGACCTGATGCACCAATATAATACAAAATAAAACTGTAATTGGGAGACTCAAGAGGTGCAAATAGGGATTTTTAAAACCTGAACGTGCTAGAGAACATCACCTAAATTTGCTATAGAATCTGGTTAAAACTAAACAAAACCAAACTGCGCAAAGAGCTGGGTCTTTTCAGTAACCCTTGTGTCAAATTGTAGAAGTGCATACAACTTAATAAAACTATTCTGATAGTCATTTTCCCATAAGATAGCTAGAGTTTCATGATGAAAATGGTCAGGCCTACCTGTTTAAACAGTGCATAAAGCTTCAGCTTGACTTCATTACCAGGATCATTCTTCAAAAGTTGCAGCTGAGCTTTGGCCTTTTCGAAATCTTCCTGGCCAAACTGCATGGTGGATTTCGTTGTATGGAACTGTAGTGCAGGAAAATGAAGAGCATACGCTGTACTGCTGAAAAAAAAGGAAAATATCCAAATCAAACCAGTTATCCAATTAAACTCTTGAGCAGATAATAATTAATGCTTGGGTGACTAGTTGTGTGTTCAAAAGGTCGCAAATCATCAGCAGCGCAAAGATCAGAGAACAAGTACAAAGACACTGCATTAAATTCTAAGCCAAAGCTCAGAGTGGTGTTGCTTACAGGATAATTAACCTTTGGACAAGATTATCTAACCCAATCCTTTGGGTAAACATTGCAGTCTGGATTTTGTCAAAATGTTAAGGGGAAAAGGATTTATGCTAGGGTAACAACTAACAAGGAGAAGGAAAAAGTACCCACACACACACACACACACACAAACCTGGCTAGATTTTTTTTTTTTTTTGCTTTGGAGCCAGTATGCACAATAGTAACAAGCAAGGTCATCTCTCTCTCTCTCTCTCTCTCTCTCTCTCTCTCACACACACACACACACACACACACACAGAGTAAAAGCTATGTACCTTAGATCAGTTATTTTCAACTATTGTGTTGCGGAACATCAATATGCCAGAATGGTCTGCATGTGTACCCCTGGAGTTTGGGGAAGGGTCATTTATTAGTAGGGCCATTGAGGGATATGAGCCCCCCACCAGCAGCATGGTGTGCCTTGTCAATTGTCAAAAAACTGATGATGTGCCTTGACAATTTTAGTGCCCTGTCAGTGTGCCATGAAATGAAAAAGGTTGAAAATCCCTGCCATAGATGCCCATTGTATGCTTGTGCATTGTATCCCTGCCATTGTACAGGGCACAGGATTCTTTTCTTAGACCCAACAAAACTGCTGGGCTCCACCTCTGGATCTGTCAGAAACCACTGGGCTCTGCTCATTTGATCCACTTTGGGCTTCTCCTCCTGACCCAGATTTCTCCCCCTAACCCACATTTCAAGACTTGGCAGCCCTAACATATGCAGAATCTATTATTGTTTACTAACAACTAGCTCAACAACCAAATCTTCATTATCTGGACCTCGAATAGGATTAACACACGTTTTAGTTGTCTGCAGCTATCTTAGGGCTTTAATCTCTGCTCTATTTTTGAAAAAATCTTACTGGAACCAGATATTCTCTATCTTACAAGGTGGAACATGGGCAGCCCAATCCTATTCCGTGTTGGAACTGGCAGGCTGGCTGGCCTACACTGTATCTAGCACGGGGTTGGGGCTGACAGTGGCACAACCCGGGACAAGGGGAATCGACTCCCATTGACTGGGTAATGAAGCAGCGGTGCAAATGGGGCTACTCAGATTTACACGACCTAAAGAGGTGGCTCCATCTCACTCCCGGACTTGGGTCACCCACTAGCCCACCTGAATCCCACCCTCCCCCTGCCAGGGAACACCCTCGCAATTCCTCCCCCTCCCTTCCCAGACCCTCTGCCAGCGGCCCACCACCAGCGCAAACTTATCTTCCACTGGCACTGCTAGGGCCATATTCGGCCTCCAGAGACTGGCGCAAGTCCCCTGTGCCACCCTCCCAACTAACCCAGTGGTGCAGAAGTGCCTTATGGCACTTTTGCGACACTAGGAGGCCAGCGCAGGGGACTTGTGCCAGCCTAGGGCGCACTTTGAATTGGCCCCGTAAGTTCTTTAACACTCAACATTGCAAGACAACAATTTATTTTTATTTTAATACCGAAAGCACCTAGAAACATGGGATCTATCACATCCAAAGTCTCTCCAAATCACACTTTAGGAAATTTCTCTCCAGATTTTTCATGGTGGGCATCTTGCTTGTAACTTTCTTCTGTCTAAAACATATTTTGAAATTACGCAGAAGAAAATATTCAAAGCCATTGGAAACAGTGTAACTTAAGCTCAAGTTTTTTTTTGGGGGGGGGAAATCAGCGCACAGATGGAAAAATTCAGCATAACAACATTAAATGTATTTGGGGGGATATTAATAACATTAATAACAGGCCAACACACATTTTGCTTCCTTAAATGTTACACCAATTCCTGGGTATATCTGGGATACTGATTCCAAAAATGGCATCCATTTTGCCCTATCACATCTAGTTTTGGAGACACGGCATTGCCTTTTTAGTGAAAGCCTACACCATGGCTTCCTCATGAGGAAGCTGCTTGAACCATTCACTAAAGAAGCTATACTATATCTCCAAAAGTAGATGTGATAGAGCAAAATGGATGCCATTTTTGGAATCAGCACCCCCAAATTCATATCAAACCACCATAAAGTTTGGGAAAAACTTTTCTGACCCTCAATTTTGTAGGCCTGTGTAATTGGTCTCCTTTTATTAATATTTGTAAAAATAACCAGTTACTTCCCAATGCATAGTCTTATCTTATTTTGATTTATTAATAGATATGTGTTCGCCATTCTTATAATTCTCATTAATCGTTATAATTAATTCTCTATTACTCTGACATTAAAAAAATACATATATTAGTATTGTCCCAATTTCATTTGTATTTCTCCCCCTCCCCCACATCCTGGCATCCTGTCTTCAGTAATATTCAACTCACTCCCCTCTGAGAGAGCTCACATTGTTCAAACATAGTACCTATGTTCTTGATCACTCTGACTCTTGGGCTAGCTAGCTCATTATAATTCTGAGCCGTTAGCCTTATGTACCTCATTAGGCACTGCAGTAACAGCTTTAAAATAATTCGCTTTATCATATAACACCACAAGCTTCTTTTCTGCTGTTAAACCCTAATTAATAAATAAAGACACCCCTGGGTCTTGGAAGTCACTTCCATCAGGGACCTAACTGATGCTGATGACCTGTCCTCTAAAAGAACACACTCTCCCTACTCCCCAAGGCGTACTCTTAAGAGACTATTGACCTTCCATCCAGAATCAAAGCAATTTTCTAATAGGCTACTAAAAGGCTACTTAATCTAATACAAGGAGCTTTCAAAAATCTGCACAGCACCAGTGACTGCTTAGCTGGGCAACTGCTGGCAAATTGTGTGTGAATAATTATCTGCATGATAGTGACTCCTGCTTGCCAAATTGATCTAACCAAGATGCTAAACAGCAAATAGCTCTATTGTGTGTCAACATTTACCAAAGAAATAAATAGCTAATCAGCACTATGGAGACTAGTAAGTGTGACCACATCCTATAATGGCAGCAGAGGTGACTTCTATCCTAAATAACAGTAGGCAGCCAACCATGGGAGAGCTAGGCAGGCAACAGCACCTGTAGCCAACAGAACACTTGGACAAATACTATAGAACAGGGTGTGATAGAAAGCAACACACTTTATGAGCTTACCACACAGACATGCAATAATATTGTGTTGCTTCACTAGCTTATGCGTATGAGCATGGATTGGAAGAGGCAGAAATTAAAATATTTTTAGCCCATCTAGACAAAATGTTGAAGGCCAATCCTGGTCTTGAAAACATCCAACCAGGAAAACTATACAAGGAAGCCCATTTTGGTATTTCCTCTGATGCAATGAACCAAACAGATTGCAATGGACAGGTTCTGCATGGAATGCTGAAACTTAGTCCAGTGAAGAGGTAGACGAAGGAGATGTCCTCAAATCCCCATGGTTTCTACAGAGGGACAGCTGTATTGTCTACAATGGGATAGAGGGTGTGGTGATCTGGTGAGGCCATTGCGTGGTGAAGGGAGAAGAAGTTATGCACACAACCTGTGCACCTGACCTTCCCACACACTTTCAAGTTCCTTCTCAGGGTTATGCAACGCACATGACACCCTGATACAGATCATCCAAGGTAGGGTAGTTGTTGCCAGCAGGAAAGGAAACCCCCCCCCCCCCAAAAAAACCCTTTCTTGCCTTTCCTCATGTTTGACAAGAGCCTAACGACTGGGGATCCCTCAGCACACTAAAAAGTTGCTGAAGAAACGTCCGGGGACTCACTGGACCTGGCCACCCCAACCCCTATGCACCAATATACACGTACATGACTTCAAATAGTGTTGGTCACAAGCAATCATAAGAGAGAAGGGACAATTGCTCTCTGCTCTGATCTGACTGAACCAGGATGGAGAACTTGCAAAAACCAAAGCAGTTCATTAAAAAGAAAAAGTGGTATTAGGGAAAGTTGTATATTTTCAAAATCAGACTCTTTAAGGGCGCAATCCTAACCCCTTGTGTCAGTGCTTTCTAGTACTGACTTAAGGGCAATGCAGCTCTGAGGTAAGGGAACAAACTATCCCTTACTTTGAAGAGGCCTCTGTGAGTAACACCCAACTACAGGATGCAGCACATGTTCCATTGGCAAAGTAGGGCCCAAGCACCCCCCCCCACACCCCCCTTAGCAACACGATCCTGGGGATCGTGTTGCTGCCTCCCTCCCCTTCCCCGCCCCTTAAAGGGGCAGGGGAAGTGTTATATGAACTGGTGGGTTGAGACCCACCAGTTTGAGAATCACTGCTCTAGCTAATGTTTTTAGTTGCAGTTCCTTTGTTCACCTCCAGGGTATGGAAGGTTATGACAGCAATGCACAGGTAAATTCCCAAGTGCTAAAATAAAATACACTATCTCTCAATCCAGCCCTCTCCTTTTATGGGACTCAGGGGATCAAGATCCTATTTCTCACACTGGCTACTCCAATGGCAGGAACTTCGCTCTACCTCCAGGATCTCCCCCTGACCAGGTAGTCCAATGGATAGGTGTGAGCAAAACCCATAAGGGTACTGGTGTTTTCCTCCTGGCGCTTTCTTCTAACAAAATCAAGTATGAGCCAAACTGGTGCTGGCAATCCATATCCTAGGTTAAACTTTTCATGCGGACAAGCTGCACTGACTGCCTAAAACAAACCAGTTCCATATTATATAATTAGGGATGTTCATTTGTGAGGTGACCATTTGTGAGGTGATCCTAGTCACCATGGAAGATATGAACCTAAGTTCTTCTAATAAGAAGGGATGAACCAGATTACATTTCTCTGTGCCCGATTCCAAAGACTGAGGGCCCAGCCCTATCCAATTTTCCAGCACTGGTGCAGCTGCAATGCAGCTTCATCATAAGGGGAAAAATGTTCCCATACCCTAAGTGTGCCTCTGTGACTGCTGCCCCACCACAAGATGCAGTGCATAGCCCATTGGCACAGCTGCACCGGCACTGGAAAATTGGATAGGATTGGGCCCTCACTCTGCTATGCAACCAAGCACAGCTGTTCAGAGTAGAGAGAACATAATGCATGCATATAGTATTTGAGAGGATCCTCACTCTCAAAGTGAGAGGATACTGTAGGGGTGAGGCTTGAAGCCCTGAGAGGGCAGGAGACATTAATTTCTACACATATTTCCATGATCACAGCAACACTCCATTTGAGTCACAGTTGTGCCTTTCCACCTCTCAAATAGTTGGTTGTTCATGTATATGACCATGTATATTCATGTTATCTGGTGTTCTCCCTGGGGCATTTCGTGGGCTGCTGTGAGATACAGGAAGCTGGACTAGATGGGCCTATGGCCTGATCCAGTGGGGCTGCTCTTATGTTCTTATGACCACATGCATCTATAAAACACTAGTATAACCATAACTAAATAGGGCTGTGTAAATGGTCTTGTGGTATTCTTTTAAGATCCATTTTCTACAAATCATCCAACCCTTATTTCACAAAGGAGACCGCTTTGCTTTGCTTTGCTTTGCTTTGCTTTGCTTTGCTTTGCTTTGCTTTGCTTTGCTCTCTCTCTCTCCCTCCCCCCCTTTCCAGGAGAAGTGTAAATTCACAACTAGAATTCCTGGAGTATAATCTTATTACAGATAATCCTATCAAATGAACAGCATGCCTGCAAGACAATCTTGTCAAAATATTCTGAAGCAGAAAAGCAGTATTTCTTTCATCCTTTTAATGATCTTTCCCCAGGCCTGGGTTCTATAGTGTCAAGTTTTTTGGTAGGGAAAGACTTTTATATTAAAAGATAATACTTTAATAATCAATTAGTTGGTTGACAGGCATCTTGTTTTGGATGTTTTTCTCTCTATATGCAATTGGGAAGCATAAAAATAGCTAGGTCTGGCATGCTCTTTCTCCTCTGCAGCTCCTAACCTCTGAAGAAAAAAAATGCAACCTTCTTCTGTTTGCTTCCAGAGACTTTGAAGTCATCTTCCTCTCTCATCCTAATTTCCTTCCCTTTTCAAGATGCATTTCTATACTACTGCATTTTCATTGAAGATGATGCCATCCAGTGGTGTAGCTAAGGGGTGCAGGGAGTAGCAACTGACCCAGGCAACAAGCTTTAGGAGAGCAACAACCTGAGCTTGATACTAGTGACCAAAATTGTGAAAACCTTGGTATTTTCGAACAATGCCACCAAGTTATATACCATTCAATGTGGAATTTAATGCAGAATGCAATGAAACAAACTGCGTCAAAATATCTCTATTCTAACAAGCATTATAGCCAAATAATCAGAAAATAAAAACATCTGCATTATGTAACAAAAATTGGATTTTCTTAACTCAAAACTGACCAATGAATCTGATTGTTCTGAGAGTCAATTAGGTGTTGTTATGATACAACAGGGAACCAATGAAGCAGTGGTTCTCGAACTTTTCCAGCCCACGGCTCCCCATCACATCCTGTTACCACCAAAATGGGGATGAATGTGTTATAATTAAACACTAGAAACAAAAAAACAGCTGCCAGCACTCTGAGGCTGCAATCCTAACCACACTTACCTGAGAGTAAGCCCCAGTGAACAAAATAGGACTTACTTCTGAGTAGACCTGGTTAGGCTTGTGCCTAGAGTTTGTTAGCAGCACACCTGGAGGTGTATGGAAAGGGAGGGGGGAAGTGATGAATTTGCTGGGGAAGGGGAAGACTTTGTTTTGTGCGCATCTGCTAATTGCAAACTGAGACCCGGAGATTGTGGCTGCAATCCTAACCTCACTTTCCTGGGAGTAAGTCCCATTGAACATAATAGGACTTACTTCTGAGTAGACCTAGTTAGGATTGTGCCTTTTGTCTTATAATAGCAGCTAACATGGGAAGTAACCCCCCCCCCCCAAAAAAAAAGGAGGCAGGAGGAAAAAGGGGGGTGGCTGAAAAGGAATGGTGTTTTTATTTTTTAATCAATTTTTGGAGACAAAGTCATCAAGAGTGGCTTTTTTTTCTTTTCTGAAGTGGGGGGGAAGAGAAAGGTGAGGATCCTTGGTTAAACTGAAACAGACTCCAAGCCTATGTAGGTCTACTCAGAAGTAAGTCCCATTTGAGTCAATGGGGCTTACTCCCAGGAAAGTACAACTAGGATTGCAGCCACACAGAGCAAGATTACAACTCACCCCTGAAGTGCATGCTCACACACATACACCCCAACATGCAGGTGCCACCCCTATTCCCCCCAGGCAAGATGTAGGGATGCAGGCTGGGGCATTTGGACACCCCCCCCCAAGAGCAGGCTGGGCTACCTCCTTCCCAAGCAGAGGAAAGCGCTTCGATGCTCTCTCTAGGTCAGGCTTCCCTCCCAGTTTGAAGCCTGCCAGGAGCACGCCCTGTGCTGATGAGATGCAGCACCTCCTCCGCTGCTCAGCCAGCCTTCTCTCCCACCTCCCCCCACCACATTTCCCACGCCCTCCCCAACCCACACTGCCCTGCCCACCTCATTCTCAGCCTTGGAAAAGCAGCAAGTCAGGAGGCAGCATGTGCAGCTGAGCAGAGCTCCTTCCTTCCCAAGCAGAGGAAAGCGCTGCACTGCCTGTACTTACTCTTGCCTCCCAGTTTGAAGCTTGCCAGGAGCACACCCTGTGCTGATGAGATGCAGCACCTCCACACTCTTCTCTCCACCAGTCTTGACCAATCCCAGGATGCCCAGGGTGAGGGGCACACTGGGAAATGTAGTCCTTGGGGCAAGGTTGCACATGGAGAGAGCTCCATGATGATATGCAGCACCTCTGCCTGCCCAGCCAGCCTTCTCTCCCATCTCCCCCCACTTTATTTCACACTGCCCCACCCACCTCGTTCTCAGCCTCGGAAAAGCAGCAAGTCAGGCAGCTGCGGCCACCTCTCTCCCGGAGATGCATGGTGACATCCCTGGAGGCTAGCCACGCCTCACTAGGGAGGCAGGACGCACAGATTGAATACCTCAGCAATAAGGTGTTAATATGGGGAGAGCCTATGAGAGGAGGCAGCACAGCAAGTGGGTGGCAAGCTACTAGGGTAAGGATGTGAATTTTTCCTTTTCACTTTAAAAAAGTGAAATTTTCACTTTTTTAAAAGCCTGGGTGTGATGTCACTTCCAGGGTATCATTTTGAGCTTGGCTCCAGATTACACGATTGTTAGCTACACCACTGATGCCATCACTGTGAAAGGCCTATGAAGGTACACCACTCAAATCATGGCAATACAGAACTAGAAAATATTGAGTTGCACAGTGACTATATTTTCTTATCTCCATAAGCACATACAGAGGCCAAATACAGAGTCATTGTACAACTCTTTATTTTCTAGTCCTGTATGGTGCAAGACTTGCATGGCAGCCAATGAGCTTTCTCCCAGGATCCCTGCAAAAATGCCTGGAGAAAGTCTGATTGGCTGGTGGGAAGGGGGGGGTGATGAGTCTGTGTAGTCTCAACTCATGCAAGTGTTTCTCCACCTCCAGCAAATTAGGCTTTTTCCCAGGTGATCTATTACCTTAGGGGTCTGGGAGAAAGCCAGCATCTCCTCCAACTCCATCCTCTGAAGGTTGATGAACCTGGTCTCACTTGCCAGCCAACCCTACAGTCATTCAAATAAGCTATGGGGATGCCCAAACCTAGAGACTCAGATCTTGACCTTGCCCCAAGGCCTGGCACAGTCTGGTACCAGCTGAGTCCAGAGTACTCCACAAAGACAAATTGCAGCAGACAAGCTTCCCTGAAGGAGTTGTGGTCTGCAGGTTGATCTGTTGCCTTGCCTGAAAAAGCTAAACAGAATTAAGCTTCCCTGGATGGGAGATTGAAGCCACTGATGGATCTCTGCAGTACAGTGTGAAGGAATGCAGAGGAGTCAGTTGGTAAGAAATGAATAACATCTGAGAATTGATCTGAGGCATGATTTGCAGCTGCCTGCAAAAACTTGGAAGTGCAATGAAGTGGCAAGCCAGGATAACAACTGTGCTATGAAGGGAAACAACTGGGGAAATGGAGGGTTCTGTGAATCTCTCTCATGAAACAATACTTGTTAAAACCCAGTGAAAAAAGGGATTTATGGTTAGCATTCCTATGGAAACTGCCTTGAATCTTTGAGAAAGGTAGGATACTGTAACAAAGAAACATATAATAGTTTGTCCACTACCATCAGCAAGACATTGTGCTTTCCTACAGAGGGTACTATTGCCCTCCAGACCAGAAACCGGAAGGGGACCTTGAAATGAGGAAACAGATCAGGGAGGTGACAAGGAGGGACAGGGTTGTAATCATGGGGGACTTCAATTAACCTCATATTGACTGGGTCAATTTGTGTTCTGGTCATGAAAAGGAGACCAGATTCCTTGACATGCTAAATGACTGTGCCTTAGAGCAGCTAGTCATGGAGCCCACCAGAGGACAGGTGACTCTGGATTTAATATTGTGCTGTACTCAGGACCTGGTTAAACATGTCAATGTTCCTGAGCCGTTGGGGAACAGTGATCATGCTGTGATCCGTTTCAACATGCACGTCGGGGGAAGTATACCAGGCAAATCTCTCACAAAAATCCTTGACTTCCGACGAGCGGACTTCCCTCAAATGAGGAGGCTGGTTAGAAGGAGGTTGAAAGGGAAGGTAAAAAGAGTCCAATCTCTCCAGAATGCATAGAGGCTGCTTAAAACAACAGTAATAGAGGCCCAGCAGAAGTGTATATCGCAAAGGAAGAAGGGTTCCACAAAGTCCAGGAGGGTGCCCGCATGGCTAACCAGCCAAGTTAGAGAGGTCATAAAGGGCAAGGAAGTTTCCTTCCATAAATGGAAGTCTTTCCCTAATGAAGAGAATAAAAAGGAACATAAACTGTGGCAAAAAAAAATATAAGAAGGTGATATGGGAGGCCAAGCAAGACTATGAGGAACGCATGGCCAGCAACATTAAGGGGAATAATAAAAGCTTTGTCAAATATGTTAGAAGCAGGAAACCAGCCAGAGAAGCGGTTTGCCCTCTGGATGGTGAGGGAGGGAAAGGGAGATGAAAGGAGACTTAGAGATGGCAGAAAAATTAAATGAGTTCTTTGCATCTGTCTTCACGGCAGAAGACCTCGGGCAGATACCACTGCCCAAATGCCCCCTCCTGACCAAGGAATTATGTCAGATAGAGGTTGTTTCAGACCTCATTGATAAATTAAAGATCAATAAGTCACCGGGCCCAGATGGCATCCACCCAAGAGTTATTAAGGAATTAAAGAACGAAGTTGCTGATCTCTTGACTAAAATATGCAACTTGTCTCTCAAAACGGCCACGGTGCCAGAGGATTGGAGGATAGCAAATGTCACAATGATCTTTAAAAAGGGAAAGAGGGGGGACCCGGGAAACTATAGGCCAGTCAGCCTAACAACTATACCGGGTAAGATGGTGGAATGCCTCATCAAAGATAGAATATCAAAACACATAGACGAACAGGCCTTGCTGAGCAAGAATCAGCATGGCTTTTGTAAGGGTAAGTCTTGCCTCACAAACCTTTTAGAATTCTTTGAAAAGGTCAACAGGCATGTGGATGCGAAAGAACCCGTGGACATTATATATCTGGACTTTCAGAAGGCATTCGACACGGTCCCTCACCAGAGGCTACTGAAAAAACTCCACAGTCAGGGAATTAGAGGACAGGACCTCTCATGGATTGAGAACTGGTTGAAGACCAGGAAACAGAGAGTGGGTGTCAATGGGCAATTTTCACAATGGAGAGAGCTGAAAAGCGGTGTGCCCAAAGGATCTGTCCTGGGACCGGTGCTTTTCAACCTCTTCATAAATGACCTGGAGACAGGGGTGAGCAGTGAGGTGGCAAAGTTTGCAGATGACACCAAATTTTTCAGAGTGGTGAAGACCAGACGTGATTGTGAGGAGCTCTAGAAGGATCTCTCCAAACTGGTGGAATGGGCAGCAAAATGGCAGGTGTGTTTCAATGTTAGTAAGTGTACAGTCATGCACATTGGGGCAAAAAATCAAAACTTCACATATAGGCTAAGGGGTTCTGTGTGACAGATCAGGAGAGAGATCTTGGGGTGCTGGTGAACAGGTCGATGAAAGTGTCGACCCAATGTGTGGCGGCAGTAAAGAAGGCCAATTTTATGCTTGGAATCATTAGAAAAGGTATTGAGAACAAAACAGCTAATATTACAATGCCATTGTACAAATCTATGGTAAGGCCACACCTGGAGTACTGTGTCCAGTTCTGGTCGCCACATCTCAAAAAGGACATAGTGGAAATGGAAAAGGTGCAAAAGAGAGCGACTAAGATGATTACTGGGCTGGGGCACCTTCCTTATGAGGAAAGGCTATGGCGTTTGGGCCTCTTCAGCCTAGAAAAGAGACGCCTGAGGGGGGACATGATTGAGACATACAAAATTATGTATGGGAAGGATAAAGTGGATAGAGAGATGCTCTTTACACTCTCACATAACACCAGAACCAGGGGACATCCACTAAAATTGAGTGTTGGGAGAGTTAGGACAGACAAAAGAAATATTACTTTACTCAGCGTGTGGTTGGTCTGTGGAACTCCTTGCCGCAGGATGTAGTGACGGCATCTGGCCTGGATGTCTTTCAAAGGGGATTGGACAAGTTTGTGGAGGAAAAATCTGTTATAGGTTACAAGCCATGATGTGTATGTGCAACCTCCTGATTTTAGAAATGGGCTATGTCAGATGCAAGGGAGGGCACCAGGATGCAGGTCTCTTCTTGCCTTGTGTGCTCCATGGGGCATTTGGTGGGCCACTGTGAGATACAGGAAGCTGGACTAGATGGGCCTATGGCCTGATCCAGTGGGGCTGTTGTTATGTTCTTAGGGTGCATTCCTACAGAGTAACAGTGAAGCCCAACAGGCCTAACAAGGAGTCCTTGCATGTATCTTAACACATTCCACAGACTCTCCTATATGACACAAAGCAGTTCCCTGGAGGGAAAAAGTTTTAAAATCACTGGAATAGAAAACTACATGGCATTACAGTTAATGCTTTCTGTGCAATCCACATTTCCAAGAAAGGTACATATGTTTCATTCTTAACAATGCTACACAGTCCCAAATATTGACAAAACAGATGTTTAGCGCTCTTGAAAGAGCAATTTTGATTCCCCTGGAAAATGTGCAGCTCAATTCCCACAACAATCTAATCTTTAAGAAACTCTTTCAGCCCTAACAAACAAAGCAGTAAAGACCCTATTTACCTGCTAGTTTTTGTGTAACAGTACACAGCCCATTAGTTTTTTCCCTAGCAATTGTAATCTCAGGTCGACTACTGTCGGTGTCTTTAAGATTAGCTCTCGTAGGAGCGGCAGTCTTCAAGCCATTTGATCAGCAGCAAAACAGCTCAATTCAATAGAATTGTACTGGGGTAAATTACTTGAAGACTGAAGCTATATGTTGATGGCATAGATCCAAACTCTCTGAAAGACACTGAGAAATATTGATTCACATTAGGAAGCCAAAAAAAAAGATAGTTTTTACAAAACAGCATGATCATTTCCAACCCAGCCCCAACATCAAAAGCAGATTTCCCTGCAGGCAAATTATACATCACATGCGCTGTTTACTTAGGGGGAAAAGGAAAAAACAAAACCAGTTTACATTGCCTGCTTTCTTCTTTAGCATACAAAGGACTGAAACTTGTGCCTCAAATCAGAGGTTTCTCCAAAGGGTGCTAGGGAGAAGTAGAGAGCAGGGCAAGGCAAAAGTACCTAACCTAACAGATGAGATAAACAATGACAAACCTGTAAATCCAGTAGAACAGGATGTCCATGAAGTAGGCCAGAGGTACCTAGAACATCTGTATTTCTAAAATACTGCATTCAGGACTTGTGATGATCAGAGTCTGTATTGCATTATTTGCTTAATGTTTTAAGGAAGCATTTTCCAAACTGTGGGTAGCAACCCATTGGTAGAACACAACCTGATTTGCAGGGGTTCACAACCCGATGCTCACAGCCTCACTGCAAAGCCTTACTGGGAATCTCTGGATGCTGCTTCTGAATTGTGCCGGGCCCACAACCCTCCTCATTGGCCTCCATGGGCCTCAGAATACCTTAAGGAAGCAACTGGAAGCAATTTCCAATTTCCACCGAAAACTTCTGATTTATTTCCTGGTAGCTTCCTTAATGCATTCTGAAGTTCACTGAGGCCAATGCAGTGGGTTGTGGGCCTAGCATGACCTGGAAGAGGCCTCCAGAGGCACCAAACAACATGCACCAATTTGATAATACAAGGGGCCAATCCTAACAAACCGTTCAGCCGATGGGAGACATGTTCCACTGGTGAAACTGCTGGCCTGGTGACATAACTAACTAATTCATGGAGACCTCCAGGACTCCCCCTCCACACATGCTCCACTAGTGTGGCTGCATCAAAGGGGTCTGGGTTGTAAGAAATTTAAATTTAAAACTGATGCACACCTGCTTAGATATTTTAATTACAGAATTTCAGTTTATGAGATCTATAGACCCTGTATACAAAGAACTGTACAGTATCACTTGTTTGTTTGTTTATAGTATTTGTACCCCTTTGACCTGGGGCAGCCTATCCAAGAGGCTGATTAAAACAGCCACCTTGAGTGGCAGGTTGTGGAAGGTGGCAAACTGGCAGGGGTGCTCTCCAACCTTCTCCCCCGGTTCACACCCTGCACAACTGCTCCGTTCATCCTCTTTTCATTCAGAGAGGGTTCAGTCTTGGGGGAAAGAATGCTGCCTTTCCCCCCTACCGTTTCTTATACAGAGGCTGGGTGGGGAAGATGCTGAGAGTGGACAGGCTTCACTTGCGGGATCCTCTGGGCCCTGCACTTTAAAAGGAGGAGGGGCAGAAGGTGATGGAGGAGGATGCTTGTGTGATGCACATTAGTGCACATGTGTGTGTGTGGGTAGTGCTGACATGTGTGGGTGCTTGATGTGGGTTTTCACACATACATTTTATTATTATTATTATTATTATACACACACTGGTGGGATGAATACATGGGTGGCAACATTTGCAGCTGTTTTAGGTGGTAGATCAAACTGGGCTACCCCCTGCTTTGACCCACAGGTCCCAAAGAGACTAACATAAAAAAACACACAAAAGAACTATAAATAAAACAAGGATAAAATAGCAGCAATACAAGCATAACATGAAAACATAAAGCAGCAGCCCCAAACACTTTACTTTTTCCTCATAGGCAAGGTAGGAGATTGCTTTGAAAAAACAACAAAACCGCAGGAACGAGAGCAGGCCTGTGTCCTCCAGCTACACTTACTACTGAATGGCACTTTGGACACAGCATTAAGGACCTGAAAAGGATATGCACACTAAAATTGCAACGCCAGTCTTCCAGTAGGAATGCCCTTGCTTTTCCAATCGGTCACGTGGTATCTATTATACAAATTATTTACTTCATAGGAATATACTATTTACTTTAACGTTTTGACACTAAGCACTAATTTAAGCACTCTATACTGAAGTTGTGTACAACTGTACAATTATTTCTATGAAGCAGGAAGAAAGTCTTCTCCTTCCCTGCTACTATGAGCCAGCAGAGGCAGCTTGATAACTACCAATGTGATGGAACCTAGGGGTTGGGGGTTGGACTGCAGGATGGAATCCATACATGTCACATTCCAGGCAGATAAGCAAATGAAGTGGTAACATTGATTTGATCAGATTGCATGTGGCTTCTGATCCTGCCAATTTCATTCAGGGTACAAAATGAGGCAGAACAAACACCTGCCCAACTGGTTTCAGCAGACAGCATGCAAAGAGAGAGAGAGAGAGAGAGAGAGAGAGTTCCACTGGTAATGGAAATATTGTTTTCAAGTATCTGAAAAACCTATTGTTTATATATGCCCCCTGCAGTCTGTCTCATCCAAGGAGGGCATGATGAGCTTTTTTTATACTGATAAGGCAAAAAATGATATATGAGTGGGCAAGACAGCTGCCTGAATCTTACTGCAGGGATTGTGGTACATCTTTAAGGAGTTTTCCTTGGCAAAACTCCCCCCACACTGAATCCCTCAGTCCAAGGCTCAGTCAGTTACCTTGCGGCCTATCCATGCCCTGCTGTCTGGTCCCTTCCACTTCTCAGGTCCGGCAATCTACAGGTTCAGGATAGGCAGGACTGCCTGGGACAGGGGCTGAGTGATGGTCCTATAACCCCAACTGAGGGACCAACCACACGCCAACAGGAGTACAGGAGTCTCCTTGATGTCACTGGGCCTTGTAGTCTCTGGGATCCCTGCCTTACCCAGGCCTCTTCCACCCAGGCCTCCTGTCTTCACCAGCCCATGTCTCTCTCTCTCTCTATCTCTCTCTCCTTGTCTCTCTTCTTTTGTCTTCTTCCTGGCTCTCCTTCCTCCCACCATTCTCATCCCTTTCTGCCTTTCCCTCACCTGCTCTGCCCAGCCCTCTTAGTCACCACCATGTTCTTGCTTCCTCTGGCACCATTCTCCCCTCTCTTTTTTTGGCCATGCTTCCTGCCTCTCCGTGCTCCCTTCATGCTTGTCCTCAATCTCTCATCCTCCCGCTCTCCCCTGTCTGCTTCCTTCTTGACCACACCTTCCCCATCCTCCTGCCTCCCATTGCTTAAATACTCTGTCATTGTTATGCTCTGCCCATGACTATGGAGGACTGCCAAGGTCCTGTGCCTTGTCTCAAACTCCTGAGCATTCAGCAATGACATGATCCCAAAGCGACTGGAATTGTCTCTGTCACCACCCCCGACTGCTCTGTGCTGCAGCAGCGTTCCATAACAGCTTTACAACCTGATCCTATGCATTGTTTCCAGAATGGGCATTTTAATTTTTTGACATCACAAACTATAAAATTGTACCATTCTGACAATTGCAGTATAATGGAACAAAGATTTAGCATCTGGTTACTAGCCTACAAACTTGAGCACTCTGCTGTAGCATAAACATCATTTACTTAACAAGAACATGCATAACATCACAGCATCAGATAATTCATGAACTATAATCTTTCTGTAAAAATCATTTTTTAAAAATTATTTTTTTCACTTTAAAAAAATGTTGCATACCATTTGGATTAATCTTTACACTGTGCTCTTGGTATTACATTTAGCCTTGAAAATGTTCTTCCTCCTAGAGATGGCATGTACCTCATTCTAAATTAGCACTAAACTCATTTGTTCAACCTACAATTTTTTAGTTCAACCTCCAAACAGTTCAGCAGTACAAAGACTCTGTGGTGGAACCTTCCAGTTAACTAAAGACACAATCCTGAATGCTCCTTCAACTGACGCAAGTTCATTGTGCCGGCCAAAGAGTGTCACAAAAGTGTGCTGGCCTTCCCACACCCGTGCGAGCCCTGGAGCCCAGTAAGGTTGCACCAGCCAAGCTTGGCTGGTGCAGGGGATTCGAAGGCATGGGGAAGGTGGGGAAGAGGTATCATTTCAGGACAGGAGGAGGGTAGGCAGCTGATGTTCCCGGGGGGGGGGGAGTGGGCAGGTAGTGGCCAGATCCTAGCCCCGTCCTTGGGTGGCCCAAGGCAGCTCCAAGCTGCTCAGATTTGCACCACTAATTTAGGTGGCGCAGATCCGACTAGCCCCATTGGGGCCACTGCTACTCTCCCCAGGGTAAGGGGAAAAGTTTCCCCTTGCCTCAGGTCAAACCTCAGACAGCCCAAAACTTGCGCTGGATACAGCACTGGCCCGCCAGCCTTCCAGCTCCATGTGAAAGTTAGGACTGCACTGTAAGTCAGAAAGGACAGATTTTCACTATTAGACCAATGGATTTTGACTCGTGGTACTATATTTCCAGTGGTTTCCATAAGGTCTGTTTTTCACCATTTAGTACAATTAGGGAGGGAGAAATAGTTATTTCTCAATGGAAACTGTGGGAGCATGACCGAAGAGACGTTCGGTTGGACATGGGGAAGAAATTCTTGATAGTAAGAGTGGATCGACAGTAGAACAGATTCCTAAAGGAGATGGTGGGTTCTCCCTCACTGGAGATCTTCAAGCAGATGATTGACAGGCACCTGCTGGAGATGGACTAGATGACCTTGTGGATCTCTTTCAACTCTATGATTTTAACTAGATGATTCAGCTGTACTAGTTTTAGAATCATTTTTGGGTCCAGACTAACAGAAACAATGTCAAGTCTGTTAGTTCTTCATTAACTGGAAAGCTTACTTCTGAGAGGGGCAATAAGGACTGGAGAAGTTACACATGGAAACACATGCACATGCACCTTTCTCCATTCTCCCCTGTTAAAAGTAGCTGTTCTAGTTTTAAAAGGCCCATCCTGCTATTATAACACACACTTGCATGTGATGTGTAGATTGGCTCTTCTTAGTCTTTCGAGACTGAAGGTTGCCAACAAACAAGTTCAGGACTTTTATTCTTCCTTTTATTGTTTGCATCTGATTAGTGTTGGCTAACACAGAAAGTGCAGAATGCCACTGTGGTTAAGCAGCTTCTGCAGCCATAAAGCACTCATAAGTTCTTGTTCAAAGACAACCTCAATTTTCTGGCAGGGGGAATAAGGCTAATTCTAAGTCTGTGTGCTCCATGTCCTAAAAGCTATAATTTTTCTTCTTTTCCCTCTTTGTTAAAACTTAAAAATAAATTATATACTAAAAACCTCTTTGATCATTGTGATTTGAAACAGAGAACCCTACAATTACTTATTTTCTAAAACATCTGTGGGTGTCCTCGCCGTAATTAAACCCTGAATTGTAAGCTTAAAATAACTTCGACACTATTCAAAAAACCGCAATCCCTGAAACTTCATAATGTTGCTATATGGAATCTATCACTTAGTTTCGAGACAACTATGAAAAACTAGAGGGTGATCGGTCAGAGGGTTTGATTGCTTTAAAAATAGCCCTACAAATATGGTTTATATACCTGTAAACCTACTAAATTTAATGCAGTTCTAACTAATGCTGGATCAGAGCTGTAACGCACTGCCCCTTGACCAACATCACATGACATCACTTCTCGGATCTCCCCAGAGGAAGGGGCAGTCACTAAGCCTCAGGTGCCTTCTCCTCTGGGGAGCACCCAGAAGTTTCAAGGCAGTCACTTCCAGGTTCTCCCCATAAGAGGGGGCACTCTCTGTGGTGGCTTTGCAAGTCCTGTTTTTTCTCCTGTGGAGGCTCCCAGCCTCCACAGAAGAACTGTGTGCATGAAGCCACCAGCGCCTCCTCTGTAACTAGGGCAGAGCCTGGAGGCAGTCATACACCCCACTTGGTGTAGCGCCTGGGGCAGGTGCTCCTCATATGCCACCCTAGTTACGGATCTGTGCTAGATTCACTCCCTTATTATCATCCCTTCTTGCATGGTCATGTTATCCCATATGATCCTGGGATAACAAGTTCTGCTGTACTTTCTGATCTTTTGTATGATAAAGGGGCAAATCAGAAGCTAATAAACCTAGGGCTTCATGCCTCCTCTCTCTTTCTTCTTGGACTAATCATGCAAATAGCAGGGTTCTCAATACTGGATGGAGTTTATAGACACATAAAGCAACACAGTAAGTTGTGAAAGACTCAAGCAATCAACAAGCTGACAGAAGATATATCAAGATAACAATTCTGGGATAACAATCCAAGAAATGGTTTATCCAGAGCTGCATTTCTGGGTCATTCATTTCTGTGATGAATAAAAACATTAGCTGAACCTTAACACAGGTTTAGCACTAGGGTCTTATGGCGGAAACATTCTAACAGAAATTCTTGTAGAGACGGCTATTCTACCACCAGGGCTGAATAAGCACATATCAGTCAATCTTGGACTGACTATACTGAATCTGGTGTAACAATCTCTTCCTTAGAGGCAGGGCCTTGCTGGCTAATGGTTTTTAAATCTGCTGGACAGGTTGTTTTTTTCTGTCTTTGGTTTGCTGCTGCTGCTTCTTGATTCAAGACCTCCAATTACCTCTTTGGCCTGAGATCAAAAGGAGAGACAGAGTTGTGTGTGTCATCATTATACATGCATGCTGTGTATTCAATGGGACACTGAGGTTAATTGTGGCTCCTCAACATGTGTACACACAGTAACATGCACCCACCCACACATACTGGTATTATTATCACATGTTATAATGTATACATGGATGTTGTATGGAGTCCTGTGTGTAAATCCTCGGTTCAGATCCTCTCTGCCTCCATCCCCATCAGCAGAAGAAAAATAAAATTGATCTTGCAGGACTATGCAAAGAACCAATATGATATAATTGACAGGGGTCTATACATTTTGGCTCAGTAGTGTGATTTAACTGGATATTACTTTTCTACTCATTTATACAATATTGTTAGTTATCCTGAGACTCATGACTGACAGGATATAGAATTTAAGATAACATAAATTAAGTCATACATTATTCCTTTCAAGTGTGAGCAGATCCATACATCCAAACAAACATATGTTTGCTGAGTAGAACACTGGTGTTTCCTACATAGAGTGTTGGCAGTTTCAAGCGCAGAGCTGTGTGCGTGTTCATTTCTGTTCTAGGTCAGGGTCTCTAGCAGCCAGGCCCAAACAGGTACTGCTGCTCATCAGCAGTACTAGGACTGGGAACTAAACATAATATGGCTGACCTATGTTTTTCAAGCTTGGCACTAAATCTGAGTAACTTGTCTCTAAGAGTAACCCCCACAGATATCTTCAGCTTCTTGCCACCTTTGGGAATCCAGCCATCTGTCTAAGTACCTGCTCTCCTCCAGCCCAAGTCTCTGTTGCTGCCTGGATTGTGACTTCTGAACTTCAACCCCTGACCTGACTCTAGTCTATACCAGCCTCTTCACCCACTCTGAACCCTGCCTGCCTGCCTCCGAAACGGACTTGTACTCTGCTGTTGGGCTCAGACCACAGCTGAGGCCTAGTGGGAGATGTCCTGTGTGCAGAAGACCAAGAGAATCTCTCATGGAGGCTCTGCACACTGTGCAGTGCACAGGGATTGTTTTTTTAATTGTGCCACTTGTCCTGATCCAGATTTCCAATCTGCCATTTTGATCTGGTTCTCATGGAGGTAATCAGTAGGTGCTTGGGCTGTACCACTTCAGACCTCAAGCAGGAGATAATGAAGTTGAATTATCTTCCATGCAAAATACCTGTTCCATGTAAGAAACAAGATACCAGTAATTTTTTTTGTATTGAGAAGTATTCAAATGACACTAGTCTTCACCTGCAATCTGATATGGCACAGTCCAGATGCAGCTTTACCACCTCAGTGAGAACTAGGTCTTTGGGCCCATCTACACAGGATGCTTAAGTCTTCATTGGCTCCAACACCTTACATGACCCTAACATCATAATAGTTTTTCCTTGCTATAGCAGCTGCAAAGGGGTGTGTACTGTGTGATTTGGATCAGGTGAAACGAGGCAAGGTGCTTTAATGTCTTGCTTCATCCCTGCTGCAATCCAATCTGGATTATCTCCTATGAGCAATTTAGCAAAACACATTAGGGTCTACAATGCATTCAGTATGTGGAATTTGTCCCTTAGATTCCCAGTGATGAAACATGAACATTCTTGTGGTATGTCTTGTGGAAAATAAGATATGTTGCGTCATTTCTTGAAAATGAGAGACTGGGGTTCAGGTGGGTGGAAACACCAAGCTCAGATCTAGAAGCCCTTTCCCTTCCTCCAATACCTGATGCCTGCAGACTTTCTCTAATTACTTATTGATGGGGAAAATGTACTTTGCCCCTATTTGTGGCTCACTGTCATCCATTCTACCTACATTTTGGAAATGAGCCCTGTCTCTGCTAACAAATGGACCATAAGGTTCCCAGGAATGAACCTTCAGAAACCCCGGCACAACGTAGGGCCCATCCTAACCACTTTTCCAGTACTGATGCAGCCGTGCCAACAGAGCATGTGGCGTGGAGGCAGTCAAGGTAAGGGAATATTTGTCCCCTTGCCTGGAGGCTGCAACGAGGCTGCCTCAGTGCTGGAAAGTTGGGTAGGATGGTGCCCTTGCAGCGTGATATCCATTCTACTTTTGATGGCACCACTTCGGAGGAGTACGCAACTTCACGGGGGATCAGCCCAGGTTTTTATCGCCATGGTGTAACCCATGGAACAAGAAGGGTTTCCAACCAGGTCTGGGGCACATTTCCCTCGCCACCATGAAGCTACACACTTGAGTGGCTACCAGAAGGGTTTCCAGATGGGTGAGTGTTACTGATTTCCGGGCATGGGTCAGCCCCAGCATCTCTTGCAGGCTTGGAAAGAAGTCAAGCACTGGAACAGCCCAATCCTCTCCACACTTTCCTGGGAGTAAGCCCCATTGACTCTAGTGGGACTTACTTCTGAGTAGACATGCATAGGATAGGGCTGGAAGGCAGCAGATTAACTTTTTATTAGAGAATGTTTCAGTTTCATAAGCATAAAAACAACTGGATAGCAAATGTAAGATCCCAGAACATAACAGATTGCACAGAAGGCCACGCACAACAGGCCCTGCAATAGCTTTGCTGTCTGCAGGGAAGCGCCCGATCAACGAGGCTTTGAACTGGGCGAGGGGGGCACACGCCGCTCTCCCCACCTCTCGCGGGAGGAGGCTTCTTGGACGCCTCCCTCCCTCCTGCCAGCCCCCGCTCCTCCCAGTGCCCGGAAGGCGCGCTCACCTCACCCCGCAGAGCGGGCGGCGAGGGCGCAGCGGACTCCGGGTCAGGAGCTTGACGGCGCCGGCGGCGACTGCAGCAGGGACCATCCCCACGACGAAGGAGCCTGGCAGAGGCGATCGGCCCCTTCTTGGCCAATGAGCGCGGGAGAAACGCAGGGCTGGTCCGCCCCGGCAAGTGACGGAGCCGCGCGCACGCCTTCCTGGGCTGGCTGCGGGGCGCGCCTGCCTGCTTGGCGCGGTGGAGGTGCTCTGCAGCGCCCACGCGTGACTCTGAGCTGAGACCGCGGAGGGACCGAGGGCAGGACTGAGGGAAGCGCAGGGAGGTGACGGCCGGGAGAGCACGTCACAGTGTCTGGGGAACCCTCAGGGAAGGGGAGGGCTATACGCGCTCTGGAGCGTTGTGTGGGCATCTGGGACTGGTTCCCTGGTTGTGCCCCCTCCCCCGAACTGCACTCACAGCCCCATCCTGTCCACACTTTCCTGGGAGGAAGCCCCATTAACTCTAATGGAACTTACTTCTGAGTAGACATGCGTAGCATTGGGCTCTCAGACAGCCATAGAATGGAGTTGTTGGACACCCATGGAAGTTCTGACAGTGCACTCCTAAGTGTGTCTACTCAACAGTAAGACCCCCCCCACACACACACACTAAGTAAGTTCAATGGGATGTACTCCCAAGGGCCCAATACATTAAACTCACTAGAACTTGCTTCCGAGTAGGCTTGCACTGCCAACCAGGTTCCGCTTCTATTTATATCAAATAGTCTAGTTCTATTTATAACAAATAGTCTAGTTCAGTTTATATCAAGTAGTCTAGTTCTCAAACTGTTGGTCAGGACCCACTAGGTGAGTCGCGAGCCAATGTCAGGTACAGGTCCCCATTCATTTCAAAATTTTATTTTTAATATATTAGACTTGATGCTGCCATGATATGTGACTGCGTTTGGGGAAAATGTCACAGATCTGTACTTTTAACAGGCTACTATGCAGATGCTTTGAACAATGGTAGTAAATGGGACTTACTCCTGGGTAAGTGTGGGTAGGTTTGCAGCCTAGTATTGTTAAAAATTTTCCTGCTTGATGATGTCACTTCCAGTCATTACATCATTTCTGGTGGGTCCTGACAGATTCTCATTCTAAAAAGTGGGTCCCAGTGCTAAAGGAGTGAGAACTATTGGTGTAGTTTGTGTGGAGGTATTCAGATTTGCTTCTGGAGGAATAAGCAAAAACACATCATCATTATTATTACTTCTTGCATATCACAGCTGCCAGTTCTTTAGCTGGACTTGGAGTTAATTACTAGTCAGGCCCAACCCAGGAGCATAGGATGTCATAATGTATTTATCTATAATGCGTGCTGAACCAAGCAGGGTAGCTTTTTGAATTTGACCTATAGTAATTTTGTCAATGTTCAGGTGTTTTAAATGCAGTTCAAGCGTTTTTGGGATTGCACCCAGTGTATCGATCACCACTGGGATAACCACTGCTGGTTTGCACCATGGTCTTTGGATCTCAATTTTAAAATTCTGATATTTACTAATTTTTTCACGCTCTTGTGCATCAGTCCTACTATTGCCAGGTATTGCTATGTCAATAATGGTCACTCCATTTTTTTTTCTGTTACAGTAATATCTGGTTTATTGTGTGCAAAATCTGTATCGGTTTGTATTTGAAAATCCCACAAGATTATTAATTATTATATTATTATTATTATTAGGCACATTGTTGGGGACAAGGCATCCCCTGAAGCCACCAGTGACTAGTATGCTGACATTATATGCAATAGGACAGTAAAGGTAGGAGAAACCTGGAGTGCACATGAAGCAGTGCTACTATGGCTTCTTACAGCCCAGTCCTATGAATTCTGGCGCCTGCTGGAGCAGTGGCACTAAAGCAGCTACCACTGTATCCAGCAGGTGCTGGGAAGCCCCTGGGAGTCTCCTCAGGAAAGCCCTGGCCCCAGAAATGGTCTCCTCACGTCTGCACTGGCTATTTTGCACATGAGTGCTTTTGTGTTGAGCCTCTCAGCCCACCACAGAGTTCAGGATCCAGTGGAGCAGGGCTCTGCCAGTCCCACCCCCTCCCACCCCAGTTCCTTCCCCCACCCCACCTACATTTTGTCCTGGCTCCATTCTCAATCCGCCCTCCCCCCCATTCCCCCAGAGGCCACACCACCGCCCAGTGGTCTCACCCCTGACAGCAGCGCATTCTTCTCCTACCATCACTGTGCCTGACTGGCTTGGGCTCAGCATCAGCGCTTTCTACTCTCTGGGTGCCATAAATGTGCTTTATGGCACATTTCCATGACCTAGCACTGGCACTGGAGCTCAGTAGCAGGTGGAAGAGCAATGCTCTCCCCATGTATAAAACCTGCAAGCAAAGAGGAGCAGGAGCAGATTCAGCACCCACTGCTCCCTCCCAGTGGTATCCTTTTAGACTCAAAGCAACTCTTTATTTTCTCCCACGTGTATGAGCAGATACCTGCCATTCACTCCTACTAGGAATAGTAAAGTAGTACTATCAAGGTCTATGTTTTTTATTAAGGGAAACTCCCCTCCAAAGACTCTGGGCAGCTTAGCCTCCATCAAGAGGGCACTCACAGGGCAGTGCAATAAATAAGCATACCATTCTGAAAAGCCTGCCCATCATTATTACTTTCTTCACACAATAGAAAGTTCCATAATTTTCACAGAGGTTTCCTGGGTCAGCTTCCTACCAGCCAGCTCACCCCTCCTCCTATGGTTTTCTGTTTTGAATCTGTTTGAAGAATCGGAATTATGATAGCTAGGTCTCTTCAGCTGGCGAGCATAATTTGTTCTTTTAAGCTTTACTTAAGGGTTTCATGCTCCTTTCCCCTCAAAGAGAAAACAGGTTTAAAAAAGAAGCCTTGCCTTATTCGCATTTGAAATAGCCTCTCTGGAACAATGATAAATATTTGATGGGTCAGAGGAAACACTACAGGTACTTTTGTGCTGCATGGAAGTGTAATAATCAATGTTTTCACTCACAGATGGAAAAGTTCAAACAGTGAATTTACTCTGTTATCTAAAAATACAGGGATGACCTACTTATTAACGATAACAACAGGAGAGAAAGAGAAGGGAAAAAACACACCCCTGTATCCCTAGAGGAAAAAACAGCACTTCACAGACTGAAAGGCAACCTTCACTTGTTTGAAATATCTACAAACCTCAAGTAGCATTTCACAGGTGCCCCTGCAAAGTGTATTTTGCTGATGGCTCACCACACACAGTATATGGAAGTATTTAAAGCCTTTCCTTTCTAGATTTTCATTTAGCCATGACAACAATACATGCAGTGGCATCACTGGGGGGGGGGGGTGGACCACACCAGGTGACACTCTCAGGGGAAGTGATACCACTAGTGGCCTAAATTTTGGAAACCTTGTGGAAAATTTGTATTTATGAATAAGACCTTCATGTTATATATCATTGGAAAGGTACTTTCATGCAGAATGTAATGTAACAAACCGTGTTGGATTATCTATGGCAAATTAACCAGAAAAAGTAAAGACCACTCACTGTCTTATGTAACAAAAAGTGGATTTCCTTAACTCAAAACTGACCAATGAGACTGATGGTTCAGAGAGCCAATGAGGTGTTATTATGACACAGCAGAGAACCAGTAAAGTGGTAGTATGGGTCAGCTATCATTTCCATGTATCAGAGTTAATAGTAAAACTTTGATTCAGTTGTGTGAGTGTCACCAAATTGGCCAGTGGTTTTTCACTGGTTACTGATTTCTTGGATGACATGTACTGTTATATATTAAAATCAATAAATAATTGAATGGAGGTTATATCAACCTTACTGCATTTAGACAGTGCATATGACTATTATTCTGTATGGTCTGGAACGGAAGGTGGTCCACCATGGGAGTGACACATCAGGTGTTCTCACACCTGGTGACACAAACCCTAAGCATAATTATTAACAAATTAAAAAAAGGTCTGAAATAAAATACACTTCATTTAAATTCTGAATCAATAAGGCTAAGAAAGCAAATATCCACATTTGGGTTGATTTAGTAGTTTATGTTGCTTTGAAGATTAGCCCTCTGGGAGGAATACATTGTGCTGTCCAGAAGTCTTAAGTCCCTTTCCAGAGTCCGGGAAATCCAACTCAATTTTACTATGGTTTCAAATATTTCTACGAGCAGTATACTTCTCTATTTCTCTGTAAGCTCTAGAAACTTGCTCTGGAGTAAAATTCAGACTTATTATGGATTTTACTGTGCTGTGTAACAATTCTGTGGACAAATGTAAAGGAAAACACACAGTCCTGATTGAGGAGTTATTTTCGTCTGTCATTTCTTTTGTTCTTACATCAAATAGTAGCCTACGTATTTATTCATTACAAACATTTTTCCAATAGCTAATAATGAAGCCATATCTCAGGTGCTTTATTATGGCATTTTGCAACACGCAGCAAAGATAGTAGAATTATCACAACAGGGAGCTATTGTACATAGTCAAATAAACTTCTATTTATCCTACCTAACCATATTTTGCCACTACAGAGGTCAAACATAATCATAAGGGAGTGTTTTTCTGGGAAGTCATTATCAGTAAGCACTGACAAAATCATGCACACACATTCACTAATGCAGCAGTCCTATTCACACTTTCCTGGGCATAAGCCCTATTGAACACAATGGGACTTCCAAGTAGACTTGCTTAGGTTTGCGCTGTAACAGTGCACTTGTATCCTTGAGTTATACTGGCTAGATGGACAAACCGGCACCAATTGCCCTATGCTGACTCAACCCAAATCACACTGATATGGTGATGAAATTATGAATCACAAGTCAGAGTTAAGATCACCAGGAGAAATATCCTCAGATAAGCAGATGAGACCACTCTAATGGCGGAAGGTGAGGAAGATCTAAAGAATCTCTTGATGAGGGTGAAGGAGGAAAGTGCAAAATGTGACTTGAAACTTAACATTAAAAAAAACTAAGATCATGGCACCCGATCCCGTCACATCATGGCAAAGAGAAGAGGAAGAAATGGAAGCCATGACAGGGTTTATCTTCTTGGGCTCCAAGATCACTGCAGGCAGAGATTGCAGCCATGAAATTAAAGGACACTTGCTTCTTGGGAAGAAAGCTATGGTAAGCCTAGAAGAAAGCCTATGGTAAGCTTTCTTGGGAAGAAAGCTATGGTAAACTTAATAAAAAGCGGAGACATCACCTTGTCAATAAAGGTCTGTACAGTCAAAGCTACGACTTTCCCAGTTATAATGAATGGCAGAAAAACAATAACAAGCCAGTAAGAAGCTGATGCAGTATTATAATCAATTATAGTCTTGACATGCATAAAGTCAGTGTAGCTACCACACAGACTGAAGGCTTGTATTTATGAGGTACAATGAGGTGTCCAAACTTTTCGGCATGGGGGCCGCATCACATATCTGACACAGTGACAAGGGCCGGAAAATAATAATACATGGAAGACCAATGTGCTGAGAGTTTGATTGAATTTTATAAGTGGGTCGGGGTAGAAGGAGAAGGGAGCAGAGGGCAAAATTGATTTGCACAGGAAAAGTGGGGAATTGATTTTGAAAACATGAAGCAACCTATGACGCAAATCTCAAACTTTTGTCTCAGTTCCTGCTCCATTTTAAGTTGTACATTTTATTCCAGGTCTCTCAGCATTAGTATATACCTCATTTAGCCACTAGAGGTACTGAATGTAATGCAATGTAATAGAATAATTTATTTGCATTATATTCTACATCTCTAGTGGCTGAATGCAGTATATACCCAGAAGTGTGACTTTTGAGTTATTTTAATCCCCTGAGAGGCTGGGGAATCTTGGGGGCTGGATAAAATCTTCCCAAGGGCCGGATTTGGCCCCCAGGCTAGGGTTTGAACACCCCTGAGGTATAACTAGAGGTGTTTGTTTCCAGTGAGTAAGATAGGAGTACAACCTTACTGAACACAATGGGCTTACTTCTGAGTAAAATAAATAACACCATTTTCAAACAGGGTTTCCCTGGGCCTCCTAATGCCTTATAAGGCATTAAAAACATCACTTCTGGTTTCTCCGTGAAACCGGAAGTCGCATTATTTCAACTGCTGAGCTCTGTCTGAGCCTGGCAGAGGTCAGACAAATGTCTGCAGCCTCTGCAGGGCTCAGATGACCCTCCAGAGGTGAGGGAAGCTCTGGAGGGTGTGCACATTGTGGGCACGGATGAGGGGGCCACGGGGGCCCCTGTGGACCCAATCCACGGATATGGGGCTCCCCTGTGCCTCTAGGTCAGTGATTTTCAACCTTTTTCATCTCGTGGCACACTGGCAAGGCACTAAAATGGTCAAGGCACACCGTCAGCTTTTTGACAATTGACAAGGCACACTGTGCTGTCAATGGGGGCTCACATCCCCCAATAGTCCTATTGATAAATGATTCCCGTGGCACACCTGGGGACCATTCACGGCACACCAGTGTGCCATGGCACAGTGGTTGAAAATGGCTGCTCTAGGTATTAACACTCATCTGTTGCAGTATTCAGTACTGCAAAGGATTCTGACTAGCACTATAAAGCAAAGCTATCCAAACTGTGAAATCACTTAGGAGAAACACATCACCTATAATAATCCTATCCCATTCACCATGTGATACATCATCCTCAATTTCAGACCAGGTGCAAAACAGATGGAAAATGCATACAGAATATCCACACAAATGTACATTACATATATGTAATGGTCTGCTTTTATTGATCTTAAAGGTACCTTTGATTCTATTAATAGGAATATTCTGTGGAGGAAATTGACTAAATGGGGGATTGACCCCCGCCTCCTCTTTTTGATCCAACAATTGCATTCCTTTAACACCTGCCGTATCCGTTTGGATCGTTCAGGTGTCATGTCTGATAGTATTCCGGTGAACAAGGGTGTCCGACAAGGATGTATTCTGGCTCCTTTTTTGTTCAATCTTTATCTTGCTGATCTCCCCTCTTTTCTTCCTATTTTAGGAATTTCTTCCCCCTCTCTAAATGGTACCTCTATCCTGATTCTCCTATACGCATATAATGCTGTTTTACTATCCATCACCAAACTGGGTCTTCGTAGATTGCTGATCTCCTTCCAAGAATACTGCCTTTCTAACCTTCTGTCAATTAATTCCGAAAAAACAAAGATTTTAGTTTTTTCTAAATCTTGGACATTGTCCTCCTGGAGGATTGACAATCTAACATTCCAGCAAGTCAAATCCTTCAGATATTTAGGAATTATTTTTCATTATAGACATTCTTGGTCGTACCACCGTAGATCTGCTATCTCCTCAGCCTTGTTATCTCAAAATGCGATTGCTCAGTTCCACTTTTATAAAGGTAACCAGTACATCCCTGCTGCCATTCACGCCTTCCAAATACGAGTTTTTCCTCAATTATTAAATGGAGTGGCTGTTTGGATTGAAGCAGCTAATCAGGAGATAGATAAGGCAGCTGCTAAATTTCTGAGAAGAATTCTTGGAGTTCCAAACTTAATTAGGTTGTCCACTATGATTTTGGAACTGGGTATTCATCTTCCCACTACTATAGCTTGGACTTCCACTTTTAAGTTTTGGCTTAGACTCCACCTTAATATTCACCTGAATTCCATTCTCCTAGATTTATTAAAAGACCCCTTTTCATCTAATTGGTCTAAACTTATTCATGCTAAATTATCTTCTTTAGATCTTTCTCCTGAACTTTTAGCTGATATGGACCTTCAAAAAGCACATCATCTCATTAAGCTCAAACTTTGGGAGCAAGAATACGTAACACTACTGTCTAATTTAAATCCGACCTGTTCATCCCTTTTCTTTGGATTGTCCTTGGCCGCCCTGCGAATTATTTTGTCCAATTTACTAATCTGAGCAAAAGAAGGGCTTTCATGTCAGCGAGACTGAACATATTTCCATCTGCAATACACCAAGGGAGATTTTCTAAAACCCCACGTCCAAATAGATTATGTTTATTTTGTTCAGTTGAACCAGATACTCTGGATCACATCCTTCTTCAGTGCACTGCCCATCATAATCTCAGGTCCCACTTACTTGACCCTTTTCTTTCTTCTCTTCCTGTTTCTCTTGTTGATCCTTTCCCAATTCTCCTTAGTGATTACTCCCCTTCCATCACCAATTTGGTGGCGGAATTTTTAGCAGTAGTTTCTAAGGCAAAGGTCAGAAGCTAATACGAGCTTGTAAAGTTGCATTTATTTGTTATGTTATATTTATTATTGCTTGTGGACTCCCAATATGCCAATAAAGGTTATCGAAGTATATGTAATGGAGATGTATTTTTGGTAAAGATTATAGTTTTGATTTCTTCTTGAAGAAGCTTGCAATGGCATTCTTGCACTCATTTGAAATGTAGCTTTCCAAAAGTTGATGACATTCTCGTGAATTGACTGCATGCAGGATGTCCTTTTCCACACTTCTTATTAACTGCTTGGAGCGGGCCAGAGACTGGAGAAAAATAAAGAAGAAAAGTTATTTAGGCTGCAGGCATATATACTTGGGAATAAGCCACATTAAAAGCTATGGTACCTACTTCTGAGTAAACATATGTAGGCTTTCACTGAATATAAAGTTTGAAAACATTTTTAGCTTTCATTTAAAAAGGATGCAAACTACATAAATGTCATTGGGAAGTTTTCCTATACAAATCATATTGAAATGAGTGGGTGCTCCGTAAAAGCATGATGGTTAGTTATAACATGTTACCACAGGTTGTTTGCAACCTGTTGTTCACTTGCAAAAATGACTCTAGCTCTCTTAAACCAATTTATGACTCATGTGAATACTGCACTTGGCAGTTTGATTTGGCTGGGCTGCTGCTTTGACAACTGCATCAGCTACCAATTCATTTCCAAACTCAAGGCAAGGTGCTGGTTTTGACCCATAAAGCCCTATATGGCCTGGGACCAGAAGGATAGCTTTGGGATTGCCTACACCTATATAGTCCAGCTCATCCCCTTAGGTCCGGGGTGTCCAAAGTTTTTGGCAGGAGGGCTACATCATCTCTCTGACACTATGTCGGGGGCCAAGGAAGAAAATAATTAATTTACATTTAAAATTTGAATAAATTTACATAAGTTTACATAAATGAATATATTAAAGATGAACTTATATGAATGAATGAAGGTCTTGCAGTAGCTCAAGGCCTATAAAAGGCCTTGCACAAAGTAAGGCTGGCCTTTCCTTCACTGCCACTGCTGCACCACAGATGTGAAGCAGCAAGCAGTGGAGGGAGTCTTCATCCCACAGCTCACACAAGTGGTCAGTCGCCCTCACGCTGAGAGCAGTTGCGTCAGGCCAGTGTGGGGTCCAGCAAGTCTCCAGAGGGCCAGAGGCTCATTGGAGACTCGGGGCTTCCTGAGGGCTGCATTGGGAGTCCTCGAGGGCCTCAAGTGGCCCCAGGGCCAGCGTTTGGGCACCCCTGCCTTAGGTCATCTGGTAGAGTTAGGTCATCTGCTAAGAGGTCCACTGCCATCTGAAGTAAAAGTGCTGGTGACAAGAGACAGGGCAGTCTCTGTTGTGGCACCGCAATGTTGAAACATGCTTCTAGACACAATCAGGCCTAAGAAGATCCTTTTAATATTTCATCCTAGACACCCAAATTCCAACCCTTGATTTCTGTCTTGCTGTACAATCGGTTTGTTAACAGGACACTCTTGGCTGGTCTTGAAGCTCTCAGTAAAACAGCGGTTCCCAACGTTTTTTGCATCAAGACCTACCTTTTAGGAACAAAAACCTGTTGGGACCTCTGGAAGTGATGTCATGGAACAGGAGGTGATGTAATAAAGCAGGAAACAGGAAGTGACATCATCGTGCTGGCAGGGCCAGAAGTGATGACATTAAGCAAGAATTGAAGTCATTGTTTCATCACATTTTTGAATAAATCACATTTTTAGCTCTCACTGTGTCTCCCACTTCACATTCTCACCAACCGTGTTCTTAAGAACTCGGCTGAACTCTGCCTTTCAGAGCTCTGCTGAACTCTCCATGACCCCATGAAAATCAGCTTGCAACCCCCTTGGGGGTGCTAACCCCCAGGTTGGGAAACAAAGCAGTAGAACATGAGTCTCCAAACCCCGGCCCAGGGGCCAGATGCGGCCCACGGCCAGCCTCAATCCAGCCCGCGGCCAGCCTCTTGTCCCCTGAAAGCTTCTGGCTTATTTGGCCAAACATGAGTGGAACTGTGCTCTGGTTGCATCTGGAGGGTGTTCTAAGGGCCAGAGAGTTTGAATGAATGAGCCCATTCATTCATTTATTCACTCTTCTAAGTTCCATCTCTAATTTATTTATAAAAATTTTATATTTAAATTTTTTCCAGCCCTCAACAACATGCCAGATATTTGATGGGGCCCTTTGGCCAAAATGTTTGGAGTCCCCTGCTATAAGTGGTTCTGTGGCTCATGGCATTCCAGTGAGCTGTTTTTTCAAGGTATCTCCATCCCCACAGCCATGTCAAGGGTCACAGTTTGGCTCCTTTGCCATGCTCCTTTCAATGTGGATTAGTTCCTCATTGCACTGGATGAATTAAGATATTTTTACACAAAAGTCTTTTTACACTTTTTACACTTTTACACTTTTTAAATAAGTCTACAGGTCAGGCTTGTAGTGAAAATCTAAAACTAAAATGTTTGCCATAAGTTCATTGACACTATATATGCTTATGTTCTGCTTTCTCTTCCTCATGAACACCAATCAAAATAACAAAGACTGTAATATGAAAGCACTCTTCATCATTCATTCCATCCCAGGACACACTGAAATCCTTAAATATCCCATCTCACCACCATGTTTGGGTTTGTTTGTTTTTTGCAACCTGTGTCAATAGAATCAGACTCCCTATCCTTACTTCCCTTCCCCAACTTCCTGCCCCTGTGAGCAGGAAAAGCAAAGATACTAAGATCCTGCTGTAAAGGAAGCTATATGCAACACCTGCCACTGCAGCAAAACTCCTGCCTCTCCGCAGGGTTGCCTAGTGATTATGTGCTTTTATGGTCAAGGATAAATGAAATGTAGCCAGATTTCTGTAGCGTACCAACGAAGACAAAATATTGCCATTAGCCACAAAGCATAAAAACTGATGTGTGGATAAATTTTTTGGTTCTCTGTCTCATTTATGAAAGTAGGTAATTACATCTTTTAAGAGTATTTCTAGCAAATTTAATTAGAAACCCGACATTTTAACTAGAATGGGTAGTTAAAGGAGAAGTAAATATGATTTAATTCAGGGGTGCTCACACTTTTTTGGCTGGAGAGCTACTTTGAAACCCAGCAAGGCCCGGAGATCTACCAGAGTTTTTTTTAAATCCCATTATAGTCAGTGGGGCTTACTCCTGTGTAAATGTGGACAGAATTGCAACCTCAGAGCCCAACCCTATGGTGTCTACTCAGAAGTAAGTCCCATGCTAGTCAATGGGGACTACTCTCCAGTAAGTGTGGATAGGAGCTTTAGAGCAGGGGTGCTCAAACTTTCAACTTTAGGGATTCTGGACCTTTAAAATTGTGTAGGAGAGAATTTCAGCAGGTGCAGCTTGTCATCTGTGGGATGACAAGTTGCACCTGCTGAAATTCTCTCTTCTATACACTTGTTAAAGGTCCAGCATCCCTAAAGCTGAAAGTTTGAGCACCCCTGCTTTAGAGCCCAATCTTTTGCATGTCTCCTCAGAAGCAAGCTCCATGCTAGTTAATGGGGCTTACTCCCGGGTAAGTGTGGAGAGGATTGCAGCTTGCGTGCCCAAGCCTAAGCCTGTCTCCTCAGAAGTAAGTCCCATGCTAGTCAATGGGGCTTACTCCCGGGTAAGTGAGGAGAGGACCACAGCCTTGGGCACCTGCATCTCTCAATTGCTGCTGAACTTCCCCAGCCGGAGGCTGCCACCACCCTGCATCAGCGGCACTTCTGAGTGGCCCCAAGCAACTCCTCCAGACAGTCCAGGGCTGCTCCCAAGCCCTTCTCCTCAGGTTCTCCAAGGCACAACCGAAGTTCTGCTCTGAGCCTTCCCTGCAAAGTCAAGCCCAACCCTTGTTTAGCTCCACTACAGTTACCTGGGTGTAAGAACCATTGACTATAATGGGACTTACTTCTGAGTAGACAGGCATAGGATTGATCCTATGCACATTTACTTGGGAGTAAGCACCATTGCCTATAATGGAATTTAATTCAGGGTAGAACAAGCATAGGACTGTGTTGTAGGGCTGCAACCCTATCCATACTTTCCATTGATTATAATGAGATGTACTTCTGAGTAGACATGCATGGGATTGGGCTCCAAAGCCCATTTTATCAGATGCATGAAGTGTCTGCATTTAGCAAACAGATGCACAGGGGGATACAAAGAAAAAGTTATAGGGGGGGAAGCAATTAACAGTACAGTTTTCTGCATGTTTACTCAGAAGTAAATCTGTGTTCAAAGGATTCACCTCCAGGGAAGTGTGAAGTGATGGTACAAAACAACCTCGCAGTTCCATTGGGACTGAATTGAATATGTGGTTCAGTTTTAGTTCCACGAAGCCAGAGCCCCATCCTAGGCATATCTACTCAGAAGTAAGCCCTGTTAGAGCCAGTGGGGCTTCCTCCCAGGAAAGTGTGGACAAGCTTGCAGCCTCAGAGCCCCATCCTAGGCATGTCTACTCAGAAGAAAGCCCCATTAGAGCCAACAGGGCTTACTCCCATGTAAGTGGCTAGCACTGCAGCCCCAGCCAAGCTCCTTCCCACACGTACCTCGTGTCATCGGTGAAGAAGCGCGCCTGAAGCTGAGCCATCGCAAGAGCCCGAGCTGGTGATGTGAAGGGCAGAAATCCTCAGCCTGCCTGCTGCCCCAGAAGCAACCTCCCCACTCCCACGTGGCCCGGTTGGGAGAGATCAAGCTAGAGCTCAGCAATTGATTAGTGAGCGCTGTCCTGCAAAGTCAAGCCCAACCCTTTAGCAGCTAAAGGCAAATGAGTCAATCGCGGAGCCCTTAGTCTATAGACTAGAGTAGACTAAGGGCTCTGCGATCGACTCATTTTGCCTTGCGATCGACCGGTAGATCGGGATCGACGTGTTGAGCACCCCTGATTTAATTAATATGCTTAATAGTTATTGTTAATGGTATAAGCACAGCATTCTACCGTGGATTGTTTTTACAAACATTTCTAGGAAGCTTTGCATATTCTTTCAGCCTTGTCCAAACTTCTCCCTGAAAAGTACTGTCAGCAAAAACCTCAGTCACAAGTCCTTGGGCACATGCTTCATCTGCAGTCAGTTGCTTGTTGAAAAGAAGCATCTCATTTGCCTAAATGGAAAAGTAAAAGTAAAGATTCAGTAACAACAAAAAAGTACTGCTTGCTCTACTTATACCCCATCTTAAAGGGTGTAATTTTGTATGTAGTTTTTCACTGCACAGAAGCTCGTGCATATATAGCTACAAAAGTATCCTATAATTAGCAAGAGATGCGAAGACACCTTAGCATGAAACTGTAATCCTATTAGAAATTATGCAGAATATCACAGTTCATTTATTTAAAACATTTATGTCCTGTTTTTCCAGAAGTTCAAACTGGAGTAAAACACAATGAAAATAATTCACAATAACCAAAAACAACATCTAAAAAAATATGACAGGAGTTCTAATCGCACAATGAATTGCAGCATATCAGTTGGTTCATTCCATAAGTCAATACCCACCCCTGAAGAAGAGAAAAGAAAGGCTCCTGGACTCAGCAGTACAGAGGGAATGGAGTTCCTGCCTACTGAAGAGAAAGCTAAAGCAAAAAAGCACAGCAAGCTTATTCTTTATTTTCAATTCTATAGGATAGTACAAACCTTCCACCATCTTGTAGACTGAAATCACCACTGGACTGTGACACAAAGTACCCTACGGTACTTTGCCCCCTTGTGGTTAACGGATTATGCTGCTGTACACTGAGAAAAATTTTGCTTCAAGAGTGATTCAACTGATTTGCATCTGCTCCTGAGATAGGCCTTTATCTCCTTTTAGCAGCTGAGATAGGCCTTCACCTCCTATTTCTCAAGAGAAGCTGCAAATCAATTGAGTTACTATTGTACCAAAATGCAAGAGTTTTACATCTCTATCAACAGATAATGCAGGAAGTCAGACAGGGCTATGTCTTATTGCTGTGAAAGTGGTGACATTTCCCCAAATAATCTATTTTCCAGGCTAGACACAGAGATAATTTACTTAAAATGTCTGAAACACTGTATAATAATAAAAATGCATAAAGAAAGGGGTGGGGGAACATGATACTTCAATGTTGCAACATAACACCACTGAACATTATCTAAGAGAAGTAAGCAAATGGATAGATTTTATCTGAACCCAGTGTATCCCACTAGTTCAAAAGTGTGTCATCAAAATCAGGCTGAAGTGGGGGTTGTTTGAATTATTTCTAGTAAGGATATTTGTGTTATATCAGCTTGTTGCCCAGACTTCACGAGTATTTTACTTGTTTCCCAAGAGCTTGACAGAAACAGAGATACTTGTTGGCAACCTTCAGTCTTGAAAGACTATGGTATTGCTCTCTAAATGGTGGTTCTGGAACAGCGTCTAGTGTGGCTGAAAAGGCCAATTTGGGAGTGACAATCCCTTCTACACTGGGAACAAGTGCAGTCTGTCCCTGATCTGTCTCCCTGGCTATGGGCCTTCCTTCTTTGCCTCTTTGCCTCAGTCTGTTGGCCAAGTGTCTCTTCAAACTGGGAAAGGCCATGCTGCACAGCCTGCCTCCAAGCAGGCCGCTCAGAGGCCAGGGTTTCCCACTTGTTGAGGTCCACTCCTAAGGCCTTCAGATCCCTCTTGCAGATGTCCTTGTATCGCAGCTGTGGTCTACCTATAGGGCGCTTTCCTTGCACGAGTTCTCCATGGAGGAGATCCTTTGGGATCTGGCCATCATCCATTCTCACAACATGACCGAGCCAACACAGGCTTCTCTGTTTCAGCAGAGGATACTTGCTAGGGATTCCAGCACGTTCCAGGACTGTGTTGTTTGGAACTTTGTCCTGCCAGGTGATGCCGAGAATGCGTCAGAGACAGCGCATGTGGAAAGTGTTCAGTTTCCTCTCCTGTTGTGAGCGAAGAGTCCATGCTGCAGTACAGAAGTGTACTCAGGACACAAGCTCTGTAGACCTGGATCTTGGTATGTTCCGTCAGCTTCTTGTTGGACCAGACTCTCTTTGTGAGTCTGGAAAACGTGGTAGCTGCTTTACCGATGCACTTGTTTAGCTCGGTATTGAGAGAAAGAGTGTTGGAGATAGTTGAGCCAAGGTACACAAAGTCATGGACAACCTCCAGTTCATGTGCAGAGATTGTAATGCAGGGAGGTGAGTCCACATCCTGAACCATGACCTGTGTTTTCTTCAGGCTGATCATCAGTCCAAAATCTTGGCAGGCCTTGCTAAAACGATCCATGAGCTGCTGGAGATCTCTGGCAGAGTGGGTAGTAACAGCTGCATTGTCGGCAAAGAGGAAGTCACGCAGATATTTCAGCTGGACTTTGGACTTTGCTCTCAATCTGGAGAGGTTGAAGAGCTTTCAGTCTGATCTGGTCCGGAGATAGATGCCTTCTGTTGCAGTACCAAGGCATGCTTCGGCAGGACAGCGAAGAAAATCCCAAACAAGGTTGGTGCAAGAACACAGCCCTGCTTCACTCTACTTCGGATGTCAAAGGGGTCTGATGTGGAGCCATCGAAGACAACAGTGCCCTTCATGTCCTTGTGGAAAGATCTGATGATGCTGAGGAGCCTGGGTGGACATCCGATCTCGGGGAGAATCTTGAAGAGGCCGTCCCTGCTTACCAGGTCGAAAGCCTTCGTGAGATCTATGAAGGCTATAAAGAGTGGCTAGTATAGAAGCAATATATTAAGTACAAAAAGAGTTTTCTTCTGGGGCCTAAAAATGTCAGAATTCAATATTAGGAATGAATAAGAAAAGCTATGAAAATGTATTGTGATGTTTTCTATGCCAGCTACCTAAGGGCCTGTCAGCACAATGGGCAATACCACTAACCTCTTCCTGCCTCCTTCTTGATGGCTGGTACTATGATGTCATAGCCTCTCTACCTGTCTTTGCTTCCTTACTCTGATATTCCAAAGGACATGGGCTAAAGCATGGAGTTGGACTAGATTGCCTGGAAGGTGTCTTCCAACTCTGTCATTCTATGATTCTGTGCCAGCAGAAGTTAGATTTTAAATTCTGAAGTTCCTATGCAACTGATACAAAATTGAACACTGTCTCATCTCCGTCAGAACACAATCAGTTTTCTTTTTCAGTGGTATCATTTAAGACAGATGGTTCTATGATCTCAGAGCCCCTGATAAAATAGACATTACTCCACACTGAGCTATGCAGTGGTGCTTTCACATTCAAATAATAAGTACAGCTGTCTGCTTCATCTAAAACATTATATTAGACAGCAGGAGAAGGTACAGAAAAGGGCAACTTAAATTATCAAGGGAGTGGGGCAAAGTATCTTCCCCTATGAAGTGTTATTGTTTAGGGAAAAGAATTACTGATGGTGTGTGAAAGGGACGTCAATGGTTTTGTGAAATTATGAGTGGAAATAGAAAGAAATTAGACTCTCAGAAGTGCAGAAGCCATACAATGAAGCTGACTGTCAGTAAACAAAAGAAAGTAAGGCAAAATTAACTCACAAAATTCATTGTCATGGTCTGGTGCTTGACATTGACCTGGATGGCTTTTAAAAAAAGTATTTGAAGTAGACAGACTAATGAATGATGGGCTTCCCAACACCTATTAGCAATGGCAGCTATTACAGGAATTTTGGAAGTGAGAGGCAGTATGCCTCTGATTACCAGAAACTATGCACAGCTATCTCCATCTCACCCTGCTTGTGAACTTCCTGAGGGCATGTAACTAGCCAGTTGGAGAAAGAGTGTTGGGCAAGATGGGTTTGGGGTCTAACCAGCAAGGTAGTTCTCATTCTTACATTTTCATGCAGCAACTGTTACCTTGCACATGCCTGATCCTGTCTGATCTCAGAAGCTAAGCAGGGTCAGGCCTGGTTAGTACTTGGATGGGAAACTGCCTGGGAATACTGGGTGCTGTAGGCTTTATACCATAGTCTTTCAAGACTGAAGGTTGCCAACCATGTTGCTTGCCGCATGAATAAGGAAAAATCCCCTTGCTGCGAGTTCAGGCTCAATGTCAATTTTCTTAGTCTTGTCAGACCATGCAAATATAAGGGAACTCATGAGTATCTAAATCATGAATCTCATCTTCTAAGCTACAAGCTGTGGGGATTGTTATATGAACCTCAGAAAAATTCAATCTGGCAGGCTTGAAAAAGAATAATCAAGATGATGAAAGGGAAACACTGCCAGGGACAGAGTTCAAATATTTTGTATTGCCAGGCTGAAAGAAGTATTTCAATTACTTTTCACACGTATAATTAAATATCTTTAATATAGAATTCCCTAGATGCTGGTATTGCAGAAGGTACAAGAAGTGTAGAAAATAGCAGGTAATTTAAAAAATAGAGCAGTTCTTAGAACAATTTACACACGTATAGTATTTCAATTACAACCAAATGAGATGGCTTCAATCTAGATTTCTGCCATTAGATGTGGTCAGTCACCTAGGAAGAACAGTACTTAATGCTACACAGTTACGGCTGTGATAAAAGGAGACTGAGCCCCAAATTATATTTGATAGTGGCAGACCAATGTGTGTCTTTAAAAGTAGATCTGCTCCAAATACATAGAAAGTGAGGATTTAAAAAGCAAAAAGGATGCATGGGTGAAAGGTGCAGAGGTATGTTTTTCTTCAGCTGGGCTCACTTTCTCTATTGCAGTGTTCATCAACCTGTGATTTCATGACTCCAATGGGGTTGGGGGGGGGGAGTCACAGCAACTTTTCAAAGCCTGTGATCCATTCCAATATGGTACTGCCTTATCAAAACGAGTTCTTGATATACCATAGATACTCACCTACAGGGCAAGAAATTTCTGCCAATAAATCGAGCTTAGATCATCACCTTGTCTTATCTGCAAGGTCACTCAGGAGGGGGGTCAGAGTTTTTCAAGCAATGCCTCCCCAGCAACTCCTCCACCAGCAAGCTGCAGCCAAAGTTATCCTTTTATTTTCCTCCTGAGAAAAAAGCAAGGCTTCCAGTGAAATCAGGCAAGCCCTGTTCTCTTTAGCAGACCCTGCTGCAATCTTGTTCCATTTTGCGAATGCTTGGCAGAGGTGTGTTTGTTTAAACACCAGGATGTAATCCTTGATTCCATTTGAAACAAAGTCCCAGTGCACTATTACTTAAGAATAACACCCATGGAAAGCAATGGGTCTGTTTCTGAGTAAATAGGGTTGCAACTATGTGCAGCTGCACTTGCTCACAGTCATTCCTTGTTGCTTGTCTCTCAGCTGTGAATTGAATTGCACACTCCCAGTTATGTGTTATAAGCTGTATGTTAGATCTAGAGCCTCTGGCTTAACACACCAGGCACCTTAAAGAAGGATTTGATTAATGGTTCACCTGCAGTGGCTCCCAACCTTTCTTGTGAAGGCCTTGGCAGCCTATTACCATAAATTGTACCCCTCATATTAGCTACATGTTGGTAATTAATATTAATAATATAAGTCCTCATCTATATGAAAACCCATACTTCATGTATTCATCACAGTATGTTCTCTTTTTATCTTTTTGAAGAACTGAAGACTATGCCTTTGCACTGTTTTGCACCAGAAGTGTCTTGAGAAATTCTTGGTGACTGATCTCCATATTATGTTGCAGCTTTTTTACTGTGCTGGTTTTCAATCACTGATTCATACATGAATTGATGACCAAAAACTGTCTATTGGTGGGGCTTTCACAGCCAGCTAGCTGCCTCCCTTCCTGCCTTGCTGGCGCTGCAAGGCATTCTGGAGCACTACCTGCCTTTTCTGCCATTATTCAAATCTTTTTCAAGTACCTCTAAAGGTTCTGTCAAGTGCCCCGGAGGACCACTGTTCTCTATTGGTATGTTGCTTATAGTGCACTTACTCTGACAGTGTTTACAAAAAGATTATGAAGTCCAGAATTAAAAAAGTTAAAGAATAAAAATGTATCTTTTACTATATTTTTAATAAATTAAAGACCGTACAGTTCTTAGGTACCAATTATCGGTAGGTTTTTTCCAAGATCTGAAAAAAAAATCAGACAAAACTATAATCAACCCCCCAACTTATCCAAGGATCATAGAAAATGCCATGATTTTGGCTCAAAACCTATCCTCCACTTATCTGTGAGATTGACTTATAGGCAAGTATCTGTGGTAATTCAGCACAGACTCTTCTTGTTGTCTTGCCCCGCAGCTCCTAAGACTGGTCCTGCTCAGGCTACTACCTCACAGGGTGTTTGTAAAGACACAAGAGATAGTGGGAAATGGACAGCAATGTGGGCAGACGGATCAGGTCTCAGGAAGGGGGGGTGGGATCAGTATTGGGTCCCCAGTCTGATTGTTTACCTACTTACTTACTTACTTACTTATTTATTGGGAGCATGGCATGAAAAAAGTGCCTCTGTTCTATTGAAACCCAGCTGAAGCAAAAATCATGTCAGGGGACAGACTGCAGGGTCGTGAGCCATGGGTGCAGGATGCTTCCTTTTCACTCTTAAAAGCAAGCTACTATCACTCTGCTTTAAGTTGGAATGGGTTCAGAGAAGGGCAACAAAGATGATGAGGGGTCTGGAAACCAAGCCATATGAGAAAAGGTTAAAAGAGTCTGCTATGGTTAGCCTGGACAAGGGGAGATATGATAGCTTTCTTCAAGTATCTGAAAGGCTACCATGCAGAAGAAGGAGGGGACTTGCTCTCTGTGGCTCCTGGGGGCAGGGTTGGAACCAATGGGTTGAAACTACAGATTTAGGCCAGACATGAGGAAGAATTTCTTAACTGTGAATGCTGTCCAGCCCTGGATCAGTCTGCCTGCTTCAATGCTGGGCTTATCCTTGTTTTTTGTTTTTTTATTTAATTTAAGACATGGGTACAGGGAAAATCACAAATACATATGTTCAAGGTAATACAAAGGGAAAAACATTAGGGAATCGCAGAACTGTAGCTAATACCATTTTGTTTCTATAATTATCATCACTTAAATAGCTCATAATCGTTTATCCAACCATTCATATAACGGGTTCCACAATTTCTGTATTCTCTCCATCCCGCCATCCCTCAATCTTTCCGTCAAAACATCTATTTTGACAATCTCATACAGTTTCTCAATCCACATCTCTACAATGGGAATTGCTGAATTCTTCCACATCCTGGCATAAACTAATTATGTTTAGTTTATAATAATTATAATAATTATGCAATAATTATGTATAACAAAATATGTCTGAAATCATTGTTATAGCTTTCAGGGAAAATATTCAATAAAAACAATTCTGGTTGGAAGGGTATTACACAATTAAAAATAGTTTGGATATTTCTATGTATTTTTTCCCAAAATTCTTTTGCCTTAGGGCAAAGCCACCACATGTGATAAAAATATCCTTTCACCTCTTTACATTTCCAATATTTGTTGCATATACTGGGATACATTTTTGCCAACCTATCTGGAAATAGGTACCATCTATAAAAAATTTTGTATATGTTTTCTTTCATTGTTGCTGCCTTAATTATCCTCATATTTCTCTTCCAAAGCTGATCCCAATTATTCATTGTTATGTTATGTTCAATATTCTTTGCCCATATGATCATCACCTCTTTTACCGATTCATCTTCCATTTTCATACTTAACAGATATTGATACATCCTCTTAATATAATGTTCCTCATTTGATAGAAATATTTTATCAAATTCCGTCTCCTCTGGGTAGATTCCTTCTTTTTTATCTTTCATCCATCTTGTTTTAATTTGTAGTTCCGTCAACCAATCCAGTTTAATCCCTTTCTCCCACAATATTTCTTTTGAGTAAAGACCTGCTTTGTCATCTAATAATTCATCATATCTCTTATTTTGTGAACCTCGCAACCACATTGGTCTTGTATTGATTTCTAATGGTTTAACCCATCTTGGAATTTTCTCGTAAATTTTATATCTTATTTGTTCCCAGGCAAATAACAGTGCCCTTCTTATCAGATGTTGTTTAAAATAGCTATGATATTTGGCTTTATCATAGATCACAAAGGCATGGGGGCCAATCTGCAGATCATGTAATTCTAATTTTAACTCTCTAGATTTTTCCGCTTCTGCCCAATCCTTTATCCAATTCATTGTTGCCGCGTAATAATAAATTTCCCAATTTGGCATTCCAAAACCAGCTCGTTCTTTAACATCTTGTAATAATTTCATCTTTTCAAAAAAAAAATTCATCTTTTTCAAAAAAAAAAAAAGGGCTCATCATTGTTGGAGCTTTTCAAGCAGCTGTCTGCACTGAGCATGAAACTGATCTAGATGACCTCCAAGATCCCTTCCAATTCTAACATTATCTGTACTAGTTAAACCAGTTGGCTACTATCAATTTACGAACATAAGAAAGCCCTGCTGAATCTGGTCTAGTCTAGCACCCACAGTGGTCCACCAGATGCCTCTTAGAAGCTCATGAGCAGAAGAGGAAGGCATACTTCTTTCCCAGCACTGCTCTCCTGCAATTAGTATTCATACTGCCACTGTCATATGAAGTCTCAGTCTGAAAATACTATGTCTCAGGCAATCTTTGGAAAGATGCTGTCCTAGTCCTAAACAATTAACATATGCCCTTAAGCACATTTCTCAGTTTTCCATGTACTGAGCCTAATGCTTCTTCTAAACACAAGAGTTTTGAAAACATTTTCAAAGGCAGCTCCTGTTGACAGCATCATGCCATCATCCTGGTGCTCCTGCTTTTGGAGAAGTCCCAGATCCCTGCTCCCCCCTCCCCTTTGACTATGTCCCTGAGATAAATTGCTGGGGAGTGGAGGAGGGACATACTGTGCAGCTGATATGATCAATAAGTCACCAGGCCCTGATGGCATCCACCCAAGGGTTATTAAGGAATTGAAGAATGAAGTTGCAGATCTCTTGACTAAGGTATGCAACTTGTCCCTCAAAACGGCCACGGTGCCAGAAGATTGGAGGATAGCAAATGTCACACCTATTTTTAAAAAGGGAAAGAGGGGGGACCCGGGAAACTATAGGCCGGTCAGCCTAACATCCATACCGGGTAAGATGGTGGAATGCCTCATCAAAGATAGGATCTCAAAACACATAGACGAACAGGTCTTGCTGAGGGAGAGTCAGCATGGCTTCTGTAAGGGTAAGTCTTGCCTCACAAACCTTATAGAATTCTTTGAAAAGGTCAACAGGCATGTGGATGCGGGAGAACCCGTGGACATTATATATCTGGACTTTCAGAAGGCGATTGACACGGTCCCTCACCAAAGGCTACTGAAAAAACTCCACAGTCAGGGAATTAGAGGACAGGTCCTCTCGTGGATTGAGAACTGGTTGGAGGCCAGGAAGCAGAGAGTGGGTGTCAATGGGCAATTTTCACAATGGAGAGAGGTGAAAAGCGGTGTGCCCCAAGGATCTGTCCTGGGACCGGTGCTTTTCAACCTCTTCATAAATGACCTGGAGACAGGGTTGAGCAGTGAAGTGGCAAAGTTTGCAGACGACACCAAACTTTTCCGAGTGGTAAAGACCAGAAGTGATTGTGAGGAGCTCCAGAAGGATCTCTCCAGACTGGCAGAATGGGCAGCAAAATGGCAGATGCGCTTCAATGTCAGTAAGTGTAAAGTCATGCACATTGGGGCAAAAAATCAAAACTTTAGATATAGGCTGATGGGTTCTGAGCTGTCTGTGACAGATCAGGAGAGAGATCTTGGGGTGGTGGTGGACAGGTCGATGAAAGTGTCGACCCAATGTGCGGCGGCAGTGAAGAAGGCCAATTCTATGCTTGGGATCATTAGGAAGGGTATTGAGAAAAAAACGGCTAGTATTATAATGCCGTTGTACAAATCTATGGTAAGGCCACACCTGGAGTACTGTGTCCAGTTCTGGTTGCCGCATCTCAAAAAAGACATAGTGGAAATGGAAAAGGTGCAAAAGAGAGCGACTAAGATGATTACGGGGCTGGGGCACCTTCCTTATGAGGAAAGGCTATGGCGTTTGGGCCTCTTCAGCCTAGAAAAGAGATGCTTGAGGGGGGACATGATTGAGACATACAAAATTATGCAGGGAATGGACAGAGTGGATAGAGAGATGCTCTTTACACTCTCACATAATACCAGAACCAGGGGACATCCACTAAAATTGAGTGTTGGGCGGGTTAGGACAGACAAAAGAAAATATTTCTTTACTCAGCGTGTGGTCAGTCTGTGGAACTCCTTGCCACAGGATGTGGTGCTGGCGTCTAGCCTAGACGCCTTTAAAAGGGGATTGGACAAGTTTCTGGAGGAAAAATCCATTATGGGGTACAAGCCATGATGTGTATGCGCAACCTCCTGATTTTAGAAATGGGTTAAGTCAGAATGCCAGATGCAGGGGAGGGCACCAGGATGAGGTCTCTTGTTATCTGGTGTGCTCCCTGGGGCATTTGGTGGGCCGCTGTGAGATACAGGAAGCTGGACTAGATGGGCCTATGGCCTGATCCAGTGGGGCTGTTCTTATGTTCTTATGATATGGCAATAAAATCTGTGCTTTTGTTAGCAATGGTTTCGTCTACTTACCTTTGATGGGCCCATAATTTTAGGGAAGGTGTAAGTTGCACAGCCTTCAGGAGTCTGTCCTAGTAGACTGAAAGGGGTCAGAAACACTGCCTGCATTGGAATTTAAAGAAAAACATGGAGCTGAAACCATGAGACAGTGCTGGAAAGTTTGTAGACACTACAAATAGACAAGAACTTGACTGCAAGCCTCTGCTTATTTCAATGAAAGTAAGTCTCTGTGGAATTTATTTCTGAGTAAACATGCGTACCTTCAGGCTCTGATTCTACAAACACTTGCATTGCTTCTCTGCTTTATTAGGACTGCATAGAATGGTGAAAAGAATACAACAGGAAGTAAGAATGGTGTTAGAAAGAGCAGTTAGTAAATGCCAAGAGATAGTAGGAACTTCATTCAGGAATATTTCCAACCACTCCTATCTGCCCCTCATAAAACCATACACTTCCCACACTGACCCACATTATGCATCTGGGAGGGTCTATAACCCAATGGTAGAGCACATACTTTTGGGTACAGAAGATTTCAAGATGAACCTGTGGCATCTATAGTTTAAAAATGTCTCAAATATCATCCCACAAAACAAGATGGGTTTTCAGGATGGGGGCAAACATAGACATAGAGTCAAAAAGACAGTAGCCTTCATTGGTCATTCAGCCAGAAGATATGGTCAGAAAATCAGGACCTCAGGCCTAATACAGTTAAGTGACTGCTTGTTAGACTAGGGCCAGTTCCAAAATGAGTCCCTGGCTTCTTATCTCCATCTCTGATCTTTAACTGAGAACATATCATTCTCAGATTTTAGGTTTTTGATTTTGATTATTGTTTAATTAAATTTTATGTACTGTATTTGTTTGTATCAGTTTTTTTAAAAAAAATTGGTGTAAGAAACCAAGGCTCAGTCTTTATGCAGAAAATGATACACATGAAATCTATGCAGAGATATAACTTTTCTTTTGCAAATTACAACTGTTATTGATGGGTAGTCTTCTACAGTAGGGGTCTCTAAACTTTTTGGCTGAAGGGCCACATCAAATATCTGGCACAGTGTTGAGGGCCAGAAAAAAATTAAATATAAATTTAAATAAATACATTAGAGTTGGAACTTAAATGAATGAATGGATTCAGATGTCCAGGATTTCTCCAAGCACCAATACAGCCCAATAAATAAAGCACACACTTAAATGGACTCCCATTCCCCCACCCCACAAGCACAACTCTGATTGTATTTAGTCAACAAAACCGGAGGCTCTCAGAGGATCAGAGGCTGGCCGCGGGCCAGATAGAGGCTCTCCACAGGCTACATCTGGGCCCCAGGCCAGGGTTTGGAGACCCCTGTTCTACAGAGACTGGGTGGTTGTCTATTGCCCAGGCTATGACTCTAGTCATGTACTGCAACATTAGTAAGCATTTTCAAGTTGTGGGGATTATCTGCTATTATATCATGTTGAAATTGAACACCATCAACTTGAGCCCTAGAATCTCATTATATTCATTTTTTCAAAAAGGTACTCATTTAAGCAGAAAACAGCTAGCAACTAGGTCATCTGCTCATCAAGGTCACTGGGTTATTGCAGCACGTAGGGTGGAACATTTGTAGCAGTTCAAAGTGCTTTATCAAATTGAGTTCTGTAGTCTCTATTGATGCTATTTTTCTATGAAACCACAGTACTAAGCAACATTCAGAAAACATTTCTTGCCTAAAATTGCCCTTTAATAACTTTCAGAATATTACTGCCGTTTTCCTGTACTAACTTGAAAATATTTTTCCCCCACTGTCAATCCTTTATGTTCTTACTGTCTTCTCACATAAGCCACTTTAGCAAGTTATATTAAACTCTGGTAAGTAGGGATGGCCACGAGCAACATGGTGTCACATGTGACTACTAGACTGTAAGCAGTAACATATAAGAAGTCAATGTAAAAGAATTCATTCTCTCTTTCCCCATCTCTACTCATTTCATTTTTATGTTTGTCTATTTAGATTGTAAGCTTGTAGGCAAAGACTTATTGTTAATTTTATATACTATACGTAGAGAACCTTGTTTTGCAGGTATTTTTTATCATGCATATTACATATCTCCAGAAACAGATGGAAATACACATCATAAGAAATTAAGAACTGCCTTTATGGGTCAGAACAGTCTCGATGAGCATCCCTCCTTCAAGAGCAGTCTGATTCATGTCCCTGGATGTTCACAAGCAAAATGTGCAAGTGATGGCTATCCCATCTCTCAATGAGTATTAGCCATGATAGCTAAATGGAACCTCCAGGTTCAGATATTCCTCTCAATAGCAATTGCTGGAGTGCAAGCTCTTGTCTACTGCATGCCAAGATTAATATTGAATCTTGAGAAGGTAACACTCTCTTTACATTCACCAGAAGGTCTGACTTGGATTAAAATTATTTATGAATTTCAAATATAACAGTCAATTAGGTCTTGACCATGTGAAAGTGAAATCTTCATTACCACCATCTCTGAGCGAATTCATATGAATATTTCCCCCCTCACCGACACCTGCAAGCAGAGCTGTGTTGCACTGTAGGGTCTACTATGCAATGGATGACATGGCCCCCATGCTTTCAGCATGATGCAAACATCTAACCCAGTGGTTCTCCAACTTTTTAACCCAGGACTCAGGTTTTAGAGTAACAATCTGTCAGGATCCACTATAAATGATGTCATTAAACTGGAAATGATGTCATGGCCAGAAGTGACATTATCAAGCAGGAAAATTTTTAACAAACCTAGGATGCAATCCTAGCCACAGTTACCCAGGAGTAAGCCCCATTGACTATCATTGTTAAGAGCATATACATTGTAGCCTGTTAAAAGGACAGATCTCCCCAAATACAGTCACATACTATGTTGACATCAAGTCTAATATACTAAAAATAAAATATTGAAATGAATGGGGACCCACCTGGAATTGGCTCACAACCCACCTACTGAGTCCCAATCCACTGTTTGAGAAACAGTGATCTAACTTATTCAAAACATGGTTACTGAGGAATCTATTCTGCATTCTTGCCAACTCTACTGCATTAATGAAAAGTTGTATGGCTGACCTCTGGCAAGCAGAATGCACATTTAGTATATGTCATTGGTCCAAATCCAGGTCAAATTCACTTGGCCTGGCACCAAGATTCAATCAGCCTCACATCTTCTGCTTCCTGTAGGTCAGCCAAACTACATATTATGTATAAACGCAGGTATTTAAACTGTGATGGCTGCTGCTCCAAGGGAAAAGCAATGGGAAATGTTGCTTAACTCTTCCTATACCCACTGGTTTCTATGCAACTCTCTCTCAAGTCACATTTCCCCCATGCTTTTTATCTTCACAAATACCACAGGCCCAGTTCCACAGCTAGCCCAGCACAAGACCGTACTGGGCCAGCTCCAGTGCTATGCCCACGTTCCGCTACCCAGCGGTCATCTAGATCACCGGGCGGTGGAGAGGTGAGCAGGGGTGTGGGAGGAGGCAGGGGGAGGCAAGGGGAGGTGTTCTGGACTGGGGGGAGGTGGAGGAAGGCAGGGAGAGGGCAGGGAGAAGGTGTGGTGGGGGAGGTAGTGGGGATGGAGTATGTGGGACTGGCAGAGCTCAGCTCCACCGGATCCTGAGTCCTGTGTTGGGCTGCATGGCCCAACACAGGACTCTTCAATTCTGCGCTGGTTCAAGAGGCACCGCAGAATTGAGTAGCCCCATTGTGAGGCTACTTCCCTTACTTGGGGGAAGGAGATGAAAGTCCCCTTCTCCCAAGGAGGTGGCGGTGACTGCCCGAGGCATGCAGGATACCATGGCAGCTGTTTTGGTCACGGCGGCAACCCCGCACTCGGGGCAGCTCAGGATTGGGCTGCCCTTCAAGTGCCATCAAGTTGGTCACTGGTTTTTTTTGTTGGGTGACCTGTACTGTTTTGTGTTAAGCTAAATAAATAAAGTTAATGGGAGTTACACCAACCCTAGTGATTCAGGCTGTGAGTATGATATGTAATTTATTCTGTATGGTATTGTATGGGAGGAGGTCTGGGTGATGCAATGAGCTCTTGCACTGGGTGGGTTGCACAAACCCTAGTGACACCTCTGGAAACAGCTGCTGTGGTTTTGTTTTATACATTTGCATGTAGGATATAATTCAGCCCCGATGTTTTCTTGGAATGTGACATAGTAGTTTTGTCCACTGTATGCTGTACCCTTTCAGACAACACACTATGGGGGAAACATACTTTAAAAAAAAATCCATTCTCTGATTGTTAGAGGAAAGAAATACAAAATTCTGATTCCTGACTGAATGGGGGAAGAAGCAAGCAAAGGCCACCACTGAGGAACCACATTAAGATTCATTGCAAATAAAAACAGATCATTCTGAGAAAGTATGCAGTTCTTTGCTCCCCCAGTTCTTGCAGTTCTTGAATATTTGTCCTCAGGGAGTAACAAACATCTCATAGTTCTTAAGGAGAATAACCTATATACTCATGCCTGAAAAGAAACACTAGGCTACTGTCTGAACCCAAAATGTAGTCTGTCAGTGTTCATGCTTGTATCACACAGGAATAGGTCCCTCAAGAGCTATGATTATTGATTGGTTTTTCGAAAACAATGATGCAGTATGAAATGGAAACTGCTTGCTTTCTGTAAATTCCAACAAATGGCTTTAAAATGCCTTTTCATTTTGCTCCATTCCGTTATGATGCTGCCTTATTCATTCATAGTCAATAACAGGGGAGGACATGAACATCTCAATGAGGCTAGCTATAATAAATGAAGACTTGCTTCTTACACTTTTAACATACTGTAGACTCTTATAATCACTTGGGCATGGAACAGGCAGAATTCACTTCTGAGAAAAATAGCTTTCTTGTAACTGTCCTTCATTTGGAAAGGAAAAATCAAATGCAACATTTATATTATCTACAAATATCTTTGTAAATTCATTTTGCGTTGAAGGTGTCTCATGTTTCAGTTTTAATTTGAACTGTATCAGTATATAATGTCATACATGCCTGTGCGCATTTGTCTCAGATATTAATTTAATTATCCAGTTATCAAAAGGAATTCCACACCAACAGTTCTTGGCTCATTCTCAGTGAATGGCACAGCCATACTGAGAGGGGATGAAGGGCCGAATCCTATCCAATTTTCCAACACTGATGCAGCTGCAGTGCAGCCCGAAAGTAAGGTAACAAACGTTCCCATGCCTTTAGGAGGACTCTGTGACTGCCCTTAGATGTAGAAGGATGTAGCTGCTGCTCCATTAGCATGGGTGTTGTCAGTGCTGGAAAACTGGATAGGATTGGGCCTGAAGAATTGAGCCCCCAAACTTTGGGGGTCTAAGGACTGAACCAAGCTATATGGATTTATATTAAAGAAGATATTTGAACATGTGCAGTCTGTTCAGCATTAAACAACAAATCCCACCCACTCCATGCAGATTAGGAGGATCCCAAGTCAGAGGGCATAATTTCAACCTGGTTTTAGTGGTTTGCAATGGTGACTCACCCTTTCTGTAGCATACACTATATCAAATAGCCCAAGTAGAGTGACAGAGACACCAACAGCAGGGCCGTTCACCACTGCTACCAGTGGCTTGGGAAAGTCAACAAAATGATTGACAAAATTCCTAAAAAGGAGAAAGAAGATCCATTGGTTTTCTGGCATACCAAAATGCTAACATTTATTTCTATTTACCTGAAACAAACAAATGCTGCCTTTCCTACCCTAGAGGTGACTCATGGTAATACATAAACCAGCAAAATATTCTCAATATCACAGGTGAAATGTAGAAACACCTAGTATATGTAGCTGGGTGTGGCATGACTGGGCAAATAGTGTGACCCAGTAGGCCAGGGCAAAGGGCCAATATAATTCAGGCTAAAAGCATGTTAAAAGCAGATACTAGATTGGGTAGTTTGGGGAAGGGCAGGGGTGGATCCTGGAGGCAGCAGCACCCACTACAGGGATGCCATGATTTGGATAAAATTAGGGGGGATTCAAGGTGTGGAGTCTGTTGATTTGACTGAGGGACTTCTTATTCCTGCTCCCAATTCAAACATTGTAGTGATACAGGTGGGCCCCTGCTCTGTGAATGTAGAGTTTTGTGTGTGATAGGGTGCCTATGTATATCTTTTGAGCCTACACATTGACTAAAGCAAGCAGAACAGAGATAAGTCTCTTGCTCTTTCAGTGGTCTCTTAGCTTGGTAAGATCATTCAGTCTTGGTAAACTGAGGAATTGGGCCTTGAGGAATGGCGGTAATCCTAAATCTTATGAAGTACAGTAAATTCCATAGGATTCAGTGGGACTTGTTTACAAGTAAACCTGGTTATGATTAGTCTGTAAAAAACATTTGGGCCATAATGAATCATGCCACCCTGTGTCACCCCCAATTTGTCCTGGACTGATCTCTACTTCAATCCACCACAACCCCACCAGAAAAACTGCACCAGTGGCCAGTCCACCCTGCAATGCTAGAGCCACGAGGCCTTCTGGGATCTGCAACGGCAGCAGTGCTCCATAGACTGAGAGGCTACTGCAATAATGGACAACATGGTATGTCAGCAGACCTTAGGGGTCAACCAATGTATCACATGGATAAGATTGGGCCATTAATTAAATTGTACTTGTTACGGCAGGCTCAGAGCCACATGGCAAGCTGCTTTGGAATCATGAGAAAATGTCAAAAGTAGTGTGTACTTCTGTATATAGTACACTTTAAGGATAATAGCCCCACCCCAGGATCATACTAGATCATAGCCCCCATCCCAGGGCATTGTTTACATCAATCTCATTTGGTTTTATAAATCAAAACTTTACGGTTGAGAACAAATTTTAAAATTCCTTCTCACCGAAAATTGGTGCAAAGTTGCTCTTCCAAATTTTCCTCAAAATTATTAAGGTCGTTCCCACTACAGTAGTAATCACCAGATCCTAGGAAAGGAACACACACACAAAAACAATAACAAGACCTCCCAAAATGTATTTAAATCTATAATACACTTGTTTTCATGTATAGTAAGAACTCTTCCACCAAGGGACTAAACAGAGAATTCCATGGGTTCTTAGAAGATGGATGATTTAGTCACTTTTCATGCACCAAACAGATCTTTAAAATCTTTTTCTGCACTGCTAGTAAGCACTTTTCCTTTTTAGGGAGACCTAGAACAATGTTGTCCTATGAAGAAAAGAGGTGGCTGTTGATACTTTACTTTTCACTCTAAAACTGTTCAAGTGTAATTTTTGCACCAAGGCACAGTCCTTAGCTTCATGATTCAACATTAACTTAAGACTCGCCACTTGATTTTATTTATAATGTCTCTCCTTTCCATTGTTATTTTTTAGTATTATAGTTGCAGATAATGAGTTGTCTTCCAAAAACCATGAGTGGAACTAACATAGGTGCCAGTGCTGCTCTGCAAACAGTTACATAGGAGCTTGCACAAGAGTTGACAAGGCAGTATGGCAGTTCTCATGATCTTCCTTCTGCAAGAGGTTTCATAAGCTCTTGCTGAGGGATCAGGATGCTTCATTTGGGTTCAGGGAGGGTGGAGGAGGATCAGGCAAGCAGGTGCAAGAGGCTTCTGTAAAAATCTTCATTGGAGCCCACCTAACCTCTCTGCAGCCCTGAGGCTAAGATTCTCAGGAAATCAGTCTTTTTCTGTCCATGGGTAGAATTCAGGCTACATAAAGCAACTGTAGTTGAGCAGATTTCTAGAGGCAGAGGAATAGTTATGTTTTATTTTCCCAGGCAAATCTTCCACTCCCTCCCCCACAGGAGGTAATATTTGACCCTTTTTAATAACACTTCCTCAAAACTTTCATGAAGCAAAATACCTGTTATAACAGTTAAAACAGAGTCATCCTTGGCGGCTTCTTCAAGTGCTTGCATAATTTCTCTGTACATCTGTGCAAAAGGGGAAAAGATTGGGAGAAGAAAGAGGAGGACAATCACTCAGCTGATCCCATATAAACATTGTTAGTAAATGACAAAAACAATAACAACAACAAAACCTCTGAGAAATCACTAGCACAATTTCTTTATTCCACTGTTGTCTATGAGCCAAGCTGCACATAATACTAAAGTCTGTCTTTAAGAGGTGGGCTTACCACCAGAGGTAATGTGTGGGGAGCAGACCAGGAGGGTGATCCAGACTGGAATTGTGATGTTTTCTGTCTTGTTGAATAATATAAGCACTGTTGAATGATGACAACACACACTTTATTGCAATGTTTCACTTGAGGACTTAATTACAGTGAAACTTCCTGACTCTAGGTTTGTCTGCAGCCCTCACTTCACAATTTATCTTTCAGTCCATCTCTTAAAGCAGTGATTCCCAAACCATTGGTCGCAACCTACCAGGGGAACTGGAAGAGGGCCATTCCCCTTCAGGGGAGTGGCCTAGAAATGAGTACCCCAATTATGCCGCAATGATTGCCAACTGGAATTATTTATAAGAACATAAGAACAGCCCCACTGGATCAGGCCATAGGCCCATCTAATCCAGCTTCCTGTATCTCACAGCGGCCCACCAAATGCCCCAGGGAGCACACCAGATAACTAGAGACCTCATCCTGGTGCCCTCCCTTGGATCTGGCATTCTGACATAACCCAATTCTAAAATCAGGAGGTTGCGCATACACATCATGGCTTGTACCCCATAATGGATTTTTCCTCCAGAAACTTGTCCAATCCCCTTTTAAAGGCATCTAGGCTAGACGCCAGCACCACATCCTGTGGCAAGGAGTTCCACAGACCGACCACACACTGAGTAAAGAAATATTTTCTTTTGTCTGTCCTAACCCGCCCAACACTCAATTTTAGTGGATGTCCTCTGGTTCTGGTATTATGTGAGAGTGTAAAGAGCATCTCCCTATCCACTCTGTCCATTCCCTGCATAATTTTGTATGTCTCAATTATGTCCCCCCTCAAGCGTCTCTTTTCTAGGCTGAAGAGGCCCAAACGCCGTAGCCTTTCCTCATAAGGAAGGTGCCCCAGCCCCGTAATCATCTTAGTCGCTCTCTTTTGCACCTTTTCCATTTACGGAAGGAAGCTTCCTTGCCCTTCACAGCCTCTCTAACTTGGCTGGTTAGCCATGCGGGCACCCTCCTAGATTTAGTGGAACCCTTCTTTCTTTGTGGTATACATCTCTGCTGGGCCTCTATTACTGTTGTTTTAAGCAGCCTCCATGCACTCTGGAAAGATTGGACTCTTTTTACCCTCCCTTTCAACCTCCTTCTAACCAGCCTCCTCATTTGAGGGAAGTCCGCCCATCGGAAGTCAAGGGTTTTTATTAGAGATTTGCCTGGTATTCTTCCCCCAACGTGCATGTCAAAACGGATCGCAGCATGATCACTGTTCCCCAATGGCTCAGTAACATTTACATCTCTAACCAGGTCCCGAGTACTGCACAATATTAAATCCAAAGTCACCTGCCCTCTGGTGGGCTCCGTGACTAGCTGCTCTAAGCCACAGTCATTTAGCACGTCAAGTAATCCGGTTTCCTTATCGTGACCAGAACACAAATTGACCCAGTCAATATGAGGATAATTGAAGTCTCCCATGATTACAACCCTGTCCCTCCTTATCACCTCCCTGATCTGTTTCCTCATTTCAAGGTCCCCATCCGATTTCTGGTCTGGAGGACGATAGCACGCCCCCAGTACTACATCACTGCACAAGCCTGGTAATTTAACCCACAGAGATTCTACGGTGGAGTCGGACCCACCTTCAATCTCTACTTTGCTGGATTCTATCCCTTCCTTAACATAAACGGCCACCCCACCTCCAACACGCCCCTGCCTGTCCCTCCTGTAGTTTATAGCCCGGGATTGCGGGATTTGCAGCAGAGGGGAGGCCCGCAGAGGGGCTATGAACCCACCTGTGCCCTGCCAGAGGCCAGCACAACCCCCCCCCAGTTAAGTTTAAAAGCCCTTTGCTCCTAGTGCCACTGTGATTGCTATGGTGCCATTGCTGCTGCCCCACCCTGCCCCCACCAATACATTCAGGGTTCCCAACTCCCTTGTAGGAGTTTGGGAACCACTATCCTAAAGGATCCTGGATGCGGGAGAACCCGTGGACATTATATATCTGGACTTTCAGAAGCCGTTTGACACGATCCCTCACCAAAGGCTACTGAAAAAACTCCACAGTCAGGGAATTAGAGGACAGGTCCTCTCCTGGATTGAGAACTGGTTGGAGGCCAGGAAGCAGAGAGTGGGTGTCAATGGGCAATTTTCACAATGGAGAGAGGTGAAAAGCGGTGTGCCCCAGGGATCTGTCCTGGGACCAGTGCTTTTCAACCTCTTCATAAATGACCTGGAGACAGGGTTGAGCAGTGAAGTGGCAAAGTTTGCAGACGACACCAAACTTTTCCGAGTGGTAAAGACCAGAAGTGATTGTGAGGAGCTCCAGAAGGATCTCTCCAGACTGGCAGAATGGGCAGCAAAATGGCAGATGCGCTTCAATGTCAGTAAGTGTAAAGTCATGCACATTGGGGCAAAAAATCAAAACTTTAGATATAGGCTGATGGGTTCTGAGCTGTCTGTGACAGATCAGGAGAGAGATCTTGGGGTGGTGGTGGACAGGTCGATGAAAGTGTCGACCCAATGTGCGGCGGCAGTGAAGAAGGCCAATTCTATGCTTGGGATCATTAGGAAGGGTATTGAGAACAAAACGGTTAGTATTATAATGCCGTTGTACAAATCTATGGTAAGGCCACACCTGGAGTATTGTGTCCAGTTCTGGTCGCCGCATCTCAAAAAAGACATAGTGGAAATGGAAAAGGTGCAAAAGAGAGCGACTAAGATGATTACGGGGCTGGGGCACCTTCCTTATGAGGAAAGGCTACGGCGTTTGGGCCTCTTCAGCCTAGAAAAGAGACGCTTGAGGGGGGACATGATTGAGACATACAAAATTATGCAGGGGATGGACAGAGTGGATAGGGAGATGCTCTTTACACTCTCACATAATACCAGAACCAGGGGACATCCACTAAAATTGAGTGTTGGGCGGGTTAGGACAGACAAAAGAAAATATTTCTTTACTCAGCGCGTGGTCGGTCTGTGGAACTCCTTGCCACAGGATGTGGTGCTGGCGTCTAGCCTAGACGCCTTTAAAAGGGGATTGGACGAGTTTCTGGAGGAAAAATCCATTATGGGGTACAAGCCATGATGTGTATGCGCAACCTCCTGATTTTAGGAATGGGTTAAGTCAGAATGCCAGATGTAGGGGAGGGCACCAGGATGAGGTCTCTTGTTATCTGGTGTGCTCCCTGGGGCATTTGGTGGGCCGCTGTGAGATACAGGAAGCTGGACTAGATGGGCCTATGGCCTGATCCAGTGGGGCTGTTCTTATGTTCTTATGTTCTTATCCTTGTCCTTATATCTCCCCATTTCTACTAACCAAATAAAAACAAATAATTCTGTACCTCACCACACACACACAAAAACAATGTATGGGGGGGAGGTAGTGGAAAACAACTGTCAAGATCTATGAATAGAGGAGCAAAAGGGGGGGGGGAGCCAACACAAGTGCAACAATCCTGTCTCACACCTAACTCTTGTTTTTAGCAGTGTTTTAGCAGTTTCTGCAGTGTTTTGCACAGTCTTGTAGATAGAGTTAAGACATGTTCATTCTGCATCCAATGGTCTGCTTTTTGCTCAGGGACATTATCACAGTTGTGGAGGCCCTGTGTTTTTGCAGGGCATCGTGGGCTAGGTTGAAAGTCTCCAGGGTTTCTCACAGTGAGCTGAAGATCTCATCTTTAGGATGATTTACGATCTGATGTTGCTACTTGGTAAGGCGACTTCTTCTTCTTTAACAACTATTGCTACCAGCATCCATGCTGAGCCATCCTGAATGAGCACTCTGACTGCAATGGCTTTAGGTCCCATGACCCCTTGTCATAATAGTCCTTTTGCTTAATTTTCAAATCTACTCTTTTCTGGCTGTAGCTTGACAAACTTCTTTTGCCTGTTTCAATGCAGGATCTTTAATGTTTAGCAACCAAACTCACAATTTGCAACTGTTTACTCCTGGAACAATCTGATCCCTTATACCAGTAAATAAGTCAACAAGCTTCCCAAAGCTGTCTCAGAGCAGGCACAAAATTCTGAAAGGCTCAAAAATCTCTCTCAAAAGTCTCATTTTTACTTGGTGCACAACACTGCTCAAACTTGTTTATCACAGTATCATATTTATTACTCTGTAGTTAGTGAAAAGGTATGAAACAAATTTAAAACCTTGAGGACCTGCAAGATTTTAAAAAGGCCTATCTTCCTTTTATGTGGCTTCAGATGCATGACCCACTTGCCCTGGTGACCAGGGCAGTGACGTCATAATGTCACATGAAACTGTGATGTCACTTCCAGGTTCTCCCTGGAGGAGGGATCGCTGGTGGCTTCGTGCCCCTGTTCCTTCTCCTGTGGAGGCTTCCCTTCTCTGGGGAGAATCCAGAAGTGACTGCCTTGTATCGCTTATGGAGCAAGGCTGTTACTTCTGGGTTCTCCCCAGAGGAGAGGGCACTTGCTTTGACAGCTTTGCACCTTCCATTTCTTCTCCTGTGGAGGCTCCCCTTTGAATGGGGGCACGAAGGCACCAGTACCCCCTCTGTAACTTGGGTGGAACCTGAGGGGCAGGCATGCACCCCCCCTTGGCATAGTACCTAGGGCGGGTGTCCCTCAGGCTCCGCCATAGTTACATCTCTGTCTGTCTTCTCCACAGCTTCGTCACTGGATTCCAAATATAAATCATATTGCTGCTTAGATCTTCTCCGGCTATCAGCAGCATAACTGGAGAGAGCTGGCATTTCTGGAACTCTCAACTTTTTTTCCAGCTTCACAGCCACTCCATAAACCTGTTCCCTACTCCTGATACTGTGTTGTTTTCTCTCTTAATAATAAGATAATTGTATGCTGACACTTTATTGTAACGTTAAACTTGAGAACTGTATTACAGAACCTTCAAGCTTGTTCTTCCAGTCTCCTTTGGTGGGCTTTGCCGCATCCATTTAATTTACCTTCAGCCCATTTCTTAAAAGAACCTAATTCCCACAGAAACCATGATGCTTGAGGAGTGGCAGGTAAGGGTTCCACCTCTGTTTTTTACCTGCTAAAAATCCCCTCAACTGACTGATTGCCCCTAAAGTAGCTCTTTGTTGCAACTATAGGTATATACCTGTTTGACTGTTAGAGTGCCCCCACCAAAGATCCTGAAAATCATAGTCTGATGAAGCTGTAAAAAAATCTCCATTACAGAACCCTACCCTTCCTAACAGGACTACCAGTTCCAGAATTTGTTGGCAGAGGGAATTGTTAGAGTGTAAAGCCCTTTTCAGGTACTAATGCCAGTGGATGAGGTGTGCCCAGGTGGGGGTGAGTGGGAACCTAGTCATGTTCTTTGTGCTGACATGCACCATGCAGTGGCATAGCTAAGCGGGTAATTAACTGGTCAATTTTGACTTGGGAAAATCCACTTTTTGTTACATAAGGCAGTTGTGTTTTCTTTTTCTGGTTATATGCTTATTACATTTGATAGGAGACAGATATGTCAATGTGGTGTGTTTCACTGCATTTTGCATTAAATTATGCATTGAACGATACATAACACAATGGTATTATTCATAAATATCAAGGTTTCCACAATTGTGTGGAAGTCCAGAAGTTTGAAATATGTCTCCTTAATAGTTTGTGCATCTGAGTTTATCAAAAATCATTATACAGTGTCGAGAGAATCGTGCTTCTTCTTGAAACTTGATTTGAGAAATCTGGAATTGTCTATGAGTTACAATTTCAACCAATAATGTAACATAATAAAGCCTATTTTAGTTGACACAGAATTATCATTTTCCAGCCAAAGTAGTGATTTCCAGCTCAAAAAGGAGTGATTAAAAGGATTTATTCTAATGTGTTTTGATCCCTGACAAACCACAGTTGCCTCAAACCTGGATACCATATGACAGTTGTCGTTACCCTTTTTCAGGTTCAAAGAGTGGACACGAAGAACAAAACCTGGCTCACTGGAATCTCTAAAATGACTGCCTATATTGGAATTATGCTAAAATCAGGTAATAAGATAAGCTATTACTGCCCTCACACAAACCCTTATACAGCCAGTTTGGAAATCAATGTGTCCATTTACAGTCATAAATGGATAACTGCCAGCTTTTGTAACACTTACAAGTGCACTTATAAAATCTTTTTACAATCTTGACAGGAATGGGGGATGTTTCTGAAAGTGAAAGTAGCCAGGGTTTTCAGCAAAAGAATATAATGCAGCCCTAAACCATGAAAAGTCAGAAGGAAAACACACTCAATGGAATGAACCAAATATTACAGCCAAGTTTGTCCATATAATTTTTGACTAATTCCTATTATTTATTTACATATTTTTATTCAACTTTTCAGCAGCATTTCCTCCAAAGTGGCTTACACAGATTTTAAAAAACTATATAAAATACAAACAAGAAGACAGCCAATTAAAACTACAATAAAGTACAAAAAAAATCACATAAATCACATAAACAACAGCCAAATCAACTAAGGGAGACACTTTCCCCAGATCCTAAAAGGAGGACAGAAATGTAGTATGAACCTACTCCAGTTTTACTAGCTTTCTAGTCACTGGGTTGGATCCCTGCACTCTGTGATGTTTCTGTGTCACCCCTCCCTTGAGCTGAGTGTGACTCTGAAGAGGGAGGGATGGTCAGGCTAGAACAGTGGTCCCCAGCCTGGGGTACGTGTACCCAGGGGTACTTGCCAGAACCTTTAGGGGTACTTGAAAAAGAATTGCGTAGTGGAAGGAATAGGCAGGTCTCTATTAGAATGCCTTGCGGTGCTGGAAAGGCAGGAAGGAAGGCAAGTAGATGGCTGTAAAGGCAATGCCTTGCAGCACTGGCAAGGCAGGAAGGAAAGCAACTAGATTACTGCTAGTTTCTGATCATCAATTTGCACAGTAAAATAGCTGGAACATAACGTGGAAAATGATCAGTCACGTTTCTGAGGAAACGTCTAACACTTTGATATAAAACTGAAAATGCATAGTCTTTAGTTCTTCAAACAGGTAAAAAGATAAAATACTGTGATGAATACTTGAAGTATGGGCTTTCGTATACAGGAGATGAGGATTGTCCTAAGCCCCAGTGTGTGGGGAAGCATTAGCCAATGGTAGCATGAAAACTTCTTTGTTCCCAGTGGCGTTGCTAGGGGGGTGAGGAGGGTGCAGGCCACACCAGGTGACGCGCAAGGGGGGGTGACATGCACTGGGGAAATGACGCACTAAAATTGCGGTTTTAGGAGCAACCCCATCATGCCATATACCGTTGAATGCAGAATTTCCAGTGGAATGCAATGCAAAAAGTCCAAATGAAATAGCCCCTTTCCTTCAAAAGTTATGGCCAAAACACTGGAAAGCAAAAAATGCATGGAGCCCTATGGAAAGTGAAACCAAGCCATATCGCGCATTTACTCACGGGTAGGAGAACTTGCCTTAGTCCAGCCATTTTCAACCACTGTGCCATGGCACACTGGTGTGCCGCGAATGGTCCCCAGGTGTGCCACAGGAATTTGGGAGAGGGTCATTTATCAATAGGACCATTGGGGGATGTGAGCCCCCACTGACAGCACAGTGTGCCTTGTCAATTGTCAAAAAGCTGATGGTGTGCCTTGACCATTTTAGTGCCTTGCCAGTGTGCTGCGAGATGAAAAAGGTTGAAAATCACTGCCTTAGTCTGTCGGAAAGGGCAGGCTGAGAGGAATCCAATGACACCAGAATGGTCCTGATGCAATGAATGCAGCCCCCCAAAAACACCCAAGAAGGAGGTCCCTCCCTCCCAGCTACAAATCTATTGAGCCCTATGGAAAGCCACATGGTCATGTTTACTCGCGAGTAGGCAGGCATGCCTTGGCTTGTGATCAGGTCAGGCAAAGGGGAATGTGAGGACACTAGAATAGTCCTGATGGAACTGGAGCTCAACAAGTGCTCCAGAAAGCATCCTCTCCTCACCCCCCAACTAAGAAGGACAAAAAAGAGAGGCTTGAACTAGTAAGGGGAATGTTTTCTATTTTGCACTTGTAAAGCTAGGTGGGTCTTTATCTTGATAGGCTTGAAATAGAAGAACTTTAAACTGGGCACTGGAGAGGGCTGAAAATCTCACTGAGGGTGTTATTGCAGGCAGACTACAAAGAAAACTCACTTGGTGGAACAGGGCTGGCTCCCCCTTATTTAACTATTTATTTTATTTTAATTTAATTATTTAAAATTATTTATTTTAATTTGCTTGATGATGTTACTTCTGGCCATGTCATCACTTCCAATGGGTCCTGGACAAATTGTCATTCTAAAAAGTGGATCCCGATGCTAAAAGTTTCAGAACCGCTGCAATAAGGTGTTAGTAAGTTGATATGGGATATGTGACTCTACAAGTTTTCAAAATCACTAAAATCAGAGTTTGAAGGAATAATACCATCATGTTATATATCAATCAATGTGTAATTTCACGCAGAATGCAATGAAACAAACCACATTGAAATATCTGTGTTCTATCGAAAGGTACAGCCAAAAAACCAGCTGGGGCCAGGTGATGGTACATCACTACGCCCACCACCTGGGGTGTTGCCCCGCCCACTGCATGGGGTGATGCGCAGGCCTCCCGCACCAGGTGACGCAAATCCTAGTGACGCCACTGTTTGCTCTTGTGGCATTTACAATCAACACATGCCAGCTATACAAACAAGGATATGGAACTGGTGGAGACGGTTTTCAAAAATATAAATTTGAAAGAATAGCAACTATATTAATTACAAACAAATATGAGGGGTAGAATTTATGGAAATAGACTGCCAAGGGGCACTCAAGCGAAAAAAGGTTGGGAATCACTGGGCTAGAAGAACCAGCCTTGGATCCTATTCAGGCCTCAGACTCAAGCCCAGGCCCGCATGCATCAGCCAGCAGACCTCCAAGTCAGATACAGAGGAGCTGGAGATTCTTGATCCAGCATATCCTGAGCCAGAGCCTTTTTGGAGGACAGCCTTGCCCAAGATCTTGTACTCCTCTGAGCCTGCACCTCAGCACCAGCAAAGGGCCAGGAAAATTGCTGTGAAACAGTGAAAGACTCCAGGCTAGAAAGCTGCTCATCTTGGATCACTACACTCTCCAAGCAGAGAGGTAAAGCCTGGGAAGAACAGTCTGAGCCTGGAGCATTTAAGCCATAACTTTTCTGCTGGCCCTTGTTGAAGCAAGTTGCTTGCTCTGAGCAAACTTGTGGTCTGCAACCTCAACATGCCTCACCAGCATTTACTTGGGGTTCAAATCAGGACAGTTCCTCCTAGAAAATGCTACAGGAGGCAATTGTGAGAACTCTAACAGGGAGTGGATGGCAGAGGACTTCCTGTTAGTGTTCTCACAATAGATTCTTATAGCATCTTCTAGCAGTACAAGTTTAGGTTTTTTGCTGTTTGCTTTCTGTTTCCTGGTCCAAAGCAAAATGAAGAAAAAGCTTCCTTTTGCAAAGTGTCTGCAAACAAAGAAAAGTGAGTCATAGTCACGACAAGGGGGGTTTCACTGCTATCTTGGGTATCTGCAGTAGCAGCAGGAACCTATTCCCCATGGGTACCAGGGAATACCTGTATTATATGTTCTCTATACCTACCTACCTACACACAGTACATATATAATTCTGGACAAATTGAGAGTGACTCAAGGATGTTCAGCTAAAACATTCTGGGCCTGAATTGTAATTATTTACATAGCCATTTATCTTGACATGAAACAGGCGTAAGCCATGACTCCCTCATTATCCTAAGAGTATTTTTCTTGGTTTTCAATTGGCTTCAGCCTTTAATTAACCCCTGGATTGTATACATAAATCAGGGATTGAAACCCATTAAAGAGTTCTTATTGCAGATAATGGCTCATACTAGGGAGCCTTGAGAGATGCTATTTGCCAGAAAGGAGCTAAAATCTACATTTGCTTTGAAGAACATTTTGATTAAAGAGCCATGAAATGTATCACATGTCCATGACAACATTGCCTCCTAGCTAAGAGATGTGCTTAGTCTTTCTTGGGCTCATTTTCCCCTTTAGTTAATTTCACTGGAACAAGTAGTCTTGTAAATTTCACATTCTGGCCCTACACTATTCATATTTGTCACATAATATATATACACCATTGCAATGGTTCAGGATTCTGCAATTTGAAAAAGCCTCTTTAGTTAACTCACCGTAACATTGATAGCATTTTTTTTGGCAGGACGATTCAGTGTTATCTTTGTAATGTTGTCTTCTCTGGTGACTAAAAGGGTTTTATATGTTCTTTCTGCAGAAGCTGCCATTTTCTTGGTAGGAGAGTCACACGAGATCAAGCTGGATTGAGTATCAGTGGATGTGGCTCTGATTTATCCTGTAGCCAACAAAACATGAAATTAATTCACATATAGGCTAATGGGTTCTGAGCTGTCTGTGACAGATCAGGAGTGAGATCTTGGGGTGGTGGTGGACAGGTCAATGAAAGTGTCGACCCAATGTGCGGTGGCAGTGAAGAAGGCCAATTTTATGCTTGGGATCATTAGAAAAGGTATTGAGAACAAAACGGTTAATATTATAATGCCATTGTACAAATCAATGGTAAGGCCACACCTGGAGTATTGTGTCCAGTTCTGGTCGCCACATCTAAAAAAAAAAGACATAGTGGAAATGGAAAAGGTGCAAAAGAGAGCGACTAAGATGATTACTGGGCTGGGGCACCTTCCTTATGAGGAAAGGCTACGGCGTTTGGGTCTCTTCAGCGTAGAAAAGAGGCGCCTGAGGGGGGACATGATTGAGACATACAAAATTATGCACGGGAAGGACGGAGTGGATAGGGAGATGCTCTTTACACTCTCACATAACACCAGAACCAGGGGACATCCACCAAAATTGAGTGTTGGGAGAGTTAGAACAGACAAAAGAAAATATTTCTTTACTCAGCATGTGGTTGGTCTGTGGAACTCCTTGCCACAGGATGTGGTGATGGCGTCTGGCCTGGATGCCTTTAAAAGGGGATTGGACAAGTTTCTGGAGGAAAAGTCCATTATGGGTTACAAGCCATGATGTGTATGTGCAATCTCCTGATTTTAGAAATGGGCTATGTCAGAATGCCAGATGCAAGGGAGGGCACCAGGATGAGGTCTCTTGTTTTCTGGTGTGCTCCCTGGGGCACTTGGTGGGCCGCTGTGAGATGCAGGAAGCTAGACTAGATGGGCCTATGGCCTGATCCAGTGGGGCTGTTCTTATGTTCTTATAATAAAAGTCTCAACACAGTGCCAACACCAGGTTGCTAGTGGACTTGGGACAAAGCCCTGGTCTGGGCCCAATTTCTCCACATAGTCCTGAATAGTCCATCGGGTCAAGAGGAACCACAGTTCCAACTACTGGGACTGTGGGAGATAGGTTCCAGCTGCCACCTTGGACACTGGAAATTGCGGGTAGCAGCAAACTCTACAGGAAGAGGTTCACAGATCCCCCCATTATGCAAATGACTTATCTGGTCACTGTTTCCTGTGTCTGGCTGTTTGTTTGCTGTCTGCAAATGCTAACAGGAAGCACTAACAGGAAGCAATTGGAGGGCTGAAAACAATGTGATGATAAGCAAACATTCTTGCTGAACCGCAGAAAGCAGAACAAAAAGTGATATCAATGAATTAATAAAATATCAGCTCTCCAGAATTTCAGTCAGCTGAAGGACACTGCAATCCGTACTTTCCATATAATTTACAAAGCACAAAATTGGGCAAACAAAATGTTCTTCAGCTTTCCATGAAAACTCAATCCCAGCAAACCGCTTTATTAACACCAAGAATGCTCAATTTTGAGCTCTTGAGAGACTGTCCTGTACCCAGTGCCTTCAATTCTTCCCTACCCACCCCTGGGTTTATTTCTCACTCAGGCTGGAGGCTTTGATGCAAGGACACAAATCAGGTTTGCTCAGGCTGCAACCCTATACATACTTATCTGGGAGTAAGTCCCACTGAAGTAGTGAGGCTTACTTCTGAGCAGACAAGCATAAGATTGCATTGTATATGACCTGGAGGATGGGAAGAATTCCTTCCCAGCTCTGCAAATGACTTAGCACTGATACTTGCCTTTACTGTGCACTCAGCATTCTTCCTAATTTCCATTATGCAGCCTGACATTTCTGGACACATAGACTGGAGGCCTGACCTGCTGAGAGCTCAGCAAAGTGTTTGGAAAAGATTTGCTGAGAAATAAGGCAGGTCGGACAGGATGGAGATGGCTGTTGTCTGACCTGAACAAGGCCTGAGGTGAAGCTGGGTGCTTCCCAATGGCTGTGAGCAGGCAGGGAGAGCCAGCAAGGAGGTGAGGGGGGAAGAGGAGGTGAAGCTGCCAGAATACACACACGCATGTGTAATAGAAGATCATCAGGTGGATGATTTGGTGTTGACAGCGATTCCCATGTTTTGACAGCTGGTTGACAGCTCTGGGAAGGGCTGGCTCCACAGCTGTAATCAATTGAGGCCAATGGAGACTCTGATGGACACCTGAGCTTCATTTGACCTTGATGGGACTTTGAATGGTCATGGGTAATGAGGTAGCTCACAGCTGAGCTGCATTTTGGATAATGAGACATCCAAGGATAAAAGGCAGCTTCAGAAGGTGCAAAGCTCCACCCCAGACCTACGGGACCCCCAGACCTACAGGACATGGACCTACAGACCTAAGGGAGAAGGGGACTGCCAGGACTCTGCTGGAGGACACAGAAGAGAGGACTGTTAGGACCCTGCTGAAGGAGACACTCTGCTGGAGAGGAGGGACTCTGCTGCTGAAGACTGGACTGTGCTTTGGGAGATTGATTGGGAGTGGACTGGGACTGGAGACTTTGAACTTTTACCCACTAAGTTAAGTGGAGTCTTGGGGAGGGAAAGCCTATGGACTAGAGGACTTTCAGGAAATAAGTGTTTGTAGCAATAAATTAGGTTAATTGCTATAGATAAGGAGTTCTGTGATCATTCCTTTGCACACCACAGCTGTTGTTTCTAGAGATAAGGACATGTTAATTAGCCAAAAAGTGGGCATTGGGAGAGGGGACATTTTTGGGACAAGACAGCACACAGGCCATTTTTTTAACTAAAGCAACCTCAGTCTTGCTCACTCTGCGTGTGTGTGTGTGTGTGTGTGGGTACAAGTGCGCCTTTCACTTTTGCCTGGTTGCTGCTAGCAACTTCTCCTTGGCTCTCTCTCTGTCGGCTAGCATGGCCAGTTGTTAGCACTGTGTGCAATCGGAGATTGGTGCTGATGCTGTTGCTTGTTGGGAGACGGTGCAAGCACCGCGCAGCCCAGATAGCTTCTGCGCCAGATCTGGCCTGTGGGCCCAAGCTTGCCACCTCTGCTTTATACAGTGATCAAACAAAAAGGTTAGCAATTTACAAGCTGAATCAGGTAAATGACTTCCCTTCATCCACAACCCCTCCTTCCCTGCCCAATTCACAGCCCAGCCCTAACGAACTTTCTAGTGCCAATGAAGTCCTGCTAACAGGGTACATGTTGTGTTCTGTGGTGTGGAGGCAGTCACAGAGGCCTCCTCAAGGTAAGGAAAGATTTTTTCCCATACCTCAGGGCTGCATTGTGGCTGAATCGGCACTGGAAAGTTGGTTAAAATTGGACTGTCAGCCACATTATGATAGTAGAAAATTCTTAGAAAGTTAAGTAATACTCTTGTCCTGTTTTACATATTATGTATATACAGCCCACACTGATCTTACAAGTGTAATATATCAAAGAGGCATGTTCTAGTTGGGGCAATAAGAGAAGATTAAGGGGAAGACATTCTGTAAATGTTTCAGAACAAAAGCTGATGCAGGAAACAACAAGAAAAAGGGGGGGCAAAAGCTGACTCAGGAAAGGAAGGACAGGAGAGGGGAATGGAGAATTGGGATCTTTCTATTACCACCTGTATATAATTCAGGTACAAATAAGCCTTGCAAAAGTAGAGAGAAGGATCTTGGCAGTTCATACAAGTATGTTAAATACGTATAGGCTGCAATCCTAACTACACTTTCCTAGAGTAAGCCCCATTGAACAAAATAGGACTTACTCCTGAGTAGACCTGGTTAGGATTGTGCCCATAGTTATATACCTATAGGATTAAATGTTACACATAAACTAGCCCCTGCAAAAAATGTATTGCATATTTTATTTTAAAAACTCAAAATGGTATATTTTCAGGGAAGTGAGCGAGTGATAACAAGATCATCCTCCATTTTGAAGAATGCACAGTCCTGCTGGGACTGCTCTGTGAGAAAATGGCTACATCACAGTATGTACTATCGTAATGCTTGCTTCAGCTTTCCAAGACCATATTTTTAGCTGTTAAAGAAAGTTGCAATCCACACTTTCATGGCACTGTAGCTATTCTATTTGTAAAATTGGCTTCATGGTGATAATAACAGGGACTTAAAACTTTTGTACAGAACATCATGTTACAGCATGCCATAATGACTTGTTTCCAGTACTAGATTAATTTTGCACTGAACAACCCGAAGACCATTGAATAATGTTGGGGATCCTTGGTTTTTATTAGGAAAACAAAATGAAATTTAGAGCGAATTTGATGTCAGTCACTCTTGAGAAATTTTGCAGTGTTGGAAGATTGAGGTTTATTTGAATAGATGATCTTCATAAGTTATGCCATATCTTTATCCTTGAATGAACTTCAGTCTTAAGTTGAGGCTACAATTCTATTCATACTTATGTGGAAGTAAGCCCCACTGACTATAATAATGGGACTTACATTTGAGTAGACATGCATAGGATTGGGCTCACAATAGTTGTCTTTATGGTTACACTGCAAGGAATGAGATTGCAGGTTTCCACATTTATTGAACTGAATTCTTTCAGCACGTACAAATTGTTCACCGGGTCACTATTTAGTTTTCAGCCAAGCCCTTAAACATCTGTAGGGTAGTTATGCATTTTATTGCTTTCTGTGCATAGTCGTTTTTGTCTTCAAAGTACTTCACTGGATTTCACTAATTAATCCCATCACACCTGTCCAACGAGGAAGGTATTTTCTGAAATTAGCAGACTTATTCTTACTTTTGTCATACTTTCGATTGGAAAAAAGCACAACGCAGCAATCTCGACTTTAATTTTCAGAATCACACCTACCTTGTTTAATGATCTGTTGCTCCACTACGACTTAACTTCCAACTTGGAAAATGTAATTTTCCAAGCGCTTCATTGTACTCCTTGCTTTTGTAACACTTTCCCTAACGAATGAGGCAGAATTTCCTGTTCTCACTCTCTGCCTATCTGCCTGCAGAGCTGAATGAAGCTCCTCCCTGCCATATTTTAAGGTGATCTTCTGTGGAAATAATGCTTAATATTTAGTGTTATTTATATAGCGCTTTTATTTAGTGTTCACAAAGCTTGATGTGCATCTTAGCAATCATTACAACTGTTCTGTAACACAGTTACCTGTTACCTATGCATTTAGATGCATGTTATTTTCTGTACTACCCAAACAGCCATTGCAAGTAAAAGATGTCAGATCAAGTCATGAACCACAATGTACAAGTAATTTTTCAGATATGCCAGTGACAGCCACTTGTGCAAAACCTTAGCTCAGTTTGAGAGATGACTGTCTGTCAACATAGTGATGGCACGAGTATACACGTCCCCAGCCAACTTCACATTCCAGTTGATAAGATCAAAATGGTAGCTTCAGATGTCCAGCAACTAGTAATTGCCATATTTTAAAATTGTAATTCTAGTAATAAAATCATGTCAATAAGCAGAGAAAATAAACTGATGGTAATCTTCTTTGGTGTGAAGCAGCCTCCCATTTTTCTAGTTTCTAGATCTGCAGGGTGACCAAATCTTTTTAGCGTGGCATGTTCTGAACAGTCTACAGCCCTTAAATCCAACTGATTTTAGGGTGGGATTCGATTCTGACAAGGGAAGGACTGAGATCTAAATCAGTCATTCAGCACCTCCTCCATAGGATCCTCCCTTTCTCCAAACACAAAGCAGGTTGATTTTCTGCAATGTAGGAACAAAGGCCTGTCACAGATCATAGAAATACATGGAAGGTGTTTTGACAAATGTAGGATTAATTTCTTCACCCCCTTCCTTTACCTGGAGCTTGGCATGCATCTCCTTCCTCTGCACTACTCCTATTTCAAAAGAATAGGAATGAAGTATACTAAAAGCAGACCCTAATGGATTCCATGCTTTCTGGGGTCTTGTTTGTTCAAAGCAGGAGTGCCCCAGAGGAGGGAGGCTATGCTTCAAGCTCCAGGAAAGGGAAGGGGGCAGATCACCTCTCTCTCCCACCTGGTATTTTGATGCACCAAGTGGGCAGAGAGGCAATCTAGAACTGTGACAGCTTTTTCTTCTTTGTTTTGACCTTCTTCCTCTAGCAGCACTGAAAAGTGAAGATTGCTTCAGGCACTGTGATCCTTTTCCAACTGGATGTCAGCAAGCTGGAAGAGAATCAGAGTGTTGACCTAAGCAGCAGCCTGGATAGACAGACTGGGGGCTTCTCTGTTCACCACCTCTCCAACTTTGTTGCACCTCATAACAGTTTCGTATCTCTTAATGGAAAGTATGGCTTTAGCCAGTACATTACCAAAGAGAGCATTTCAGCTGATTTTGGTGCATAACATTCTACATGTTTGAAAAGGTTCCTAAGCTTCCAAGGTAGCTTGGAAGGCAGCTCTGTTCTGAAGGTAGACTCAGCCACAACCTGGGACCAAATTGTACCCATGGTGGGGTGACATGACAATGTGACCCGTCTGTGTCACATTGCCCCTGTGCTTGTGCACTAAACTGCCCTCTTGGAATAGCTCCATTTCTGAGCCAAAGCAGGTGGGTCCAACTGGCCTCTCTTCCCCTCCCCCCTGCAGAGAAGCTGGGGACCATCTGGAGCACTGCAGACGGCTCCATAAGTCTGCACCTGGCGCCCCCCCAAGTGGCACCCAGGGCAGTTCTAAAACAAAAAAGATTGAGCACAAGCTTTCTTGGGAAATGGGATAATAAAAAGAGCAGGCTCCAAGCATCAAGGTAACTGTAGGGTTGTTTATGATTTATTTAGATTTTTACTGCACCTTTTGGCCTCTGAGGAGACTTCCAAGGTGCTTCACTTCAGTTAAAAAGCACAGCACAATGACAAAAGCACAGCACAAAAGAAGACATTCTTTTTCCTTTTCATCGGGTAATTGTCATCTCATGGCCACTGTCACAGGGGCACAGTCATAGCTTTAAAAGGCTCAGCTACTACAACTAACTGTCCTGAACCTGTTTGAATGTATATATTTAATATCTCACTCCTTTCCAGGTCCTTGGGAAGTGACCTGATTTAATATCCTGGCTCGGTCAGAAAAGCTATTGGATAACTTTGGCACAGACACAATTGGTGGCCAAGTACCCTGTTCTGAGCTCTTTGGTGGAAGGGTGGGATAAAAATGGAAGATGCTCATGCTCCTGGTGACTTAACGAGTTAGCACTGCCCCTGGCTGCACCTCACAGAGCACCAGCTCTGTTCTTCAGCAGCTGCTCTTTCCTGAGCATTTGGGAAGGAGGGAAGCCTAATCTTTTGCTTGCTCATGGAAGAGTAGAGGTCAACTGAGGGCTTGTTCTGCTGATATTCCACCACCCCCTCTAACTAGTACTGTGCAATTATGGACTGCATGCTCACAGCATGTCCACATCCTGCCCCTCTGCTTGCTTCCCACTTAGTTTCTGTAATTACAGGGGGTGGGGCTAGTTTGTCCAAGCCACCAATCTACACATACTGATAAACCCAAACTAGTTTTAGTAGGGCAAGTAGAAAGCTGGTTCAGACAATCCTTTGATTACAAGCAAGGGGAACGACTAGGACACGTGAGCATACATGCATGTCATTCTATAGCTACTACAAGTGAGAAAGTATTACCTGTACCAGCTTGGAGAGCACAAGGAGAGAGCTGGGGGAGCAAGGTACTGCTACCCAGAATAGCAATGTGGTCCTGCCAAACACAAGTGAGCAACAGTGGCACCAGGGTGCACATACTGTAAAAGCAATTTCCAGCCATCACTGTATCTCCAGTGTTCACCAAAGAAGACAGCCAGTACAGGTAGCGGGAGGCTTACAGCCTAATTCTAACTTAGGCTGGAACAGGCAGGCTGAGTGGCCTGTGCAGTGGCCTGCATTGTATCTAGTGCAAGTTAAGTGCCAGCTGTTGTACAACTCGGTGTAAGGGGATATTTTTCCCATTGGCCCATGTTGTATGCCAGCTATCCCATGGGGCTACTCAGATTTATGCCAGTGAAATTGCTGATGCAAATCTGAGCAGTCGGTGTAAAGCCAATCAGCCCAGGAGTAGGGGTTAGGATGCAGCCTAAGGTGCTGCAGCCGATTCCTCCCTTCCCAGTCCCAATCCACCTCCAGGTTTGCCATCCTCCCTGCCCAAGAACACTCCCTCCTCACCCCCAAAATGCCTTCACACTACCCTCTCCAATCCCCTGCATCAGCCTGCCTTGGCCAGTGTGAACACACCCAGCCCAGGTCCAAATTCAGCACGGGGAGGCCGGTGTACATCCTTGCACCAGTCTGGCCTGCTCCAGAGTAGTTGCAAATGCGCCGGCTTTACAGCACGTTCAAGGGACTTGTGCCGGCCAAAGACAACCTCTGGATTGCACCCTTAACAATATAAGTTCTCCTCATTAAGTAAGCAATTGTGAATGACTTCTCAGTGTGGCTTCTCTAAACTGTGTTGGTACAATCTCAGGAGGCTCTTTTAACAGACCTTGCCACCAGGAGGAAGAAATATATTGAAACACTGTCTTAATGAAGTGTGTCAGAGTCTCAGAGGAATATGCTTTTTAAAAAAAAAAATCAATTTTGTGGTTATGTTGAATCTCAAGTGGCTATTATTGACCAAACAGAGCACTGCTGAATTGCTCCAAGGTCCTGGTGGGAATAACAATGCTTTGTGTTAAAGCTTCACAGCATGAGTTCTCTGGAAGTTACAACTTCTCTCTGTTTGGCGATATAAATTAAGAAAATCCATCTGGCCCAGAAATGTTTACAACTGGTTTAACTCAGCCAGCATGGAACCCTTGTCATTTCTTGGTCCTCCCGTAAAATCTACATAAAATAATCTTTTAAAATACTTCACTTATTCTAACTCTCACACCACCATAACAGCTGAGACCTTCAAGATTTGGTTTTGTTTAACTGAAGTTCAAACTAGACAAAAAAAAATGAAATAATTTATCACTAGGATAATAATAATAATAATAATAATAATAATAATAATAATAAACTTTATTTCTGTCCTGCCCTTCTCCCTAAAGGGACCCAGGGACCTAAAGGGAATACTTTGAGGGGGAGCAAACAGTGGTTGATGAACTGAGGATAGCTTACAAACCACCCACTTCTGGTTCCTGAGTAGCTGGAGAAAATGAGTGGAAACCCAAAGAGAAATCACTAGTGGTACCTGTCTGCTAAAGTCAGGGTAGAGACTTGTCCATATTCATCTTGGAGAAGGGCTGTCATTCAGTGAAAGAGTGCATGTTTTGCTTGCAAATGATTCCAGTTTCAATCCCTGGATTCAATCCCTGCAGTTAGATTGGAGAAAAATTCCTGTCTGAACCCCTGGAGAGCTGCTGCCAGTCAGTCCTGACATTACTGAGATACATGGTCTACGCTCTGACTCAGTATCAGTCAGTTTACTATGGTCTTCCTCTTCCAGCCATACTGTCATTGAAGGAACCCAAGTGAATTGAATAACTCAATAGGCTGCAGTTGAGCTATGGATCTTGTCAGATCAAGTTGCCAACTTGGAACTCTCTAAGTTCCTGCAGCAGATGGCCAGTCTTGCTATCCCCCGTGGGCTCCTGCTCATGTTCAGCATAGGACAGGGTCTGAAAAAGGGGAGAAAAATCACTAAGAGAAAAGAGCAGAAGTTGGCAAAGAAATAAGGTTTCTGGCAGATGTTTTTGGTCTGTTGGATACCTTAGTAGGCTCAGCAGCAGTGATCTCACTCGATACTCAGAAGGCCTTTGACAGAATCAACTGGAAGATTTTGCGGGACACATTGGGTGCTCTTGGCCTGCTGTACACTTTTTTTTTCAAATAAGTCAAGTGGTTATATGATTCTCCACAGTCATGGGTAATCACAATAATTTCACCACCTCTTTATCTGGGAAAGAGCACTGGGCAAGGCTGCCTCCTTTTGCCATGTCTTCTTGATCTTTTCCTAGAGTCTTTGGCTGCTGCTGTTAGACCACAACATTTGATTAAAGGTATATATGGGGGCTGCAGTGAGCATAAAACAGTACTTTGTTTGTTTGGTTTTTGTTTAAAAGTTTTCTACACTACTTTTTCAGTGCTCAAAGCAGTGTACAATAACGAAAATACAACAGAAGTACAATTCAGCCAGCCTCTTCCAGGCAGATCTAATAAGCCATGCTGGGAAAGGCGCAGGCAGGCAGGCAGGCAGATGGCCTCACACTTCAGATGGCCTCACACTTTTGCAGGCATTCGCACTGGCCCAGCACTGGAGCTGGCCCAAGTCAAGCCTGCACTGAGACAGCGCCGGTCGGAGGCTGGCAGTGTGCCGCCCCGCTGTCGCTCGGAGAGCCAGGTGGCAGAGAGGTAAGTTGGGACGGGGGAAGGAGGTGTGCCAGGGCAGGCAAAAGGCAGGGAGAAGGCGTGGTGGGGGGAAGGGAGCGGGGTGGGAGGGAGTAGAGCTGGCGGAACTCAGCTCCACCAGATCCAGAATCCTGTATCAGGCCTCTTGGCCCAACACAAGGCGTCCTTACTCTGCACCAGCTAAATAGCCGACACAGAGTTGAATAGACCCATTGTGGGGTTGCTTCCCTTACTCAGGGGAAGGGGACAAATGTCTCCTTCCTTCAAGGAGACATCAGAAGCTGCCGTTGGCTGCCTGATCACTGATAAGATGCCGTGACAGCCATTTCGGCATCACAACAGTCTAGCTCAGGATTGGGCTGTCACACCTTAAATGAGTATCTATTTTGCTTTGAATCAATTATTTAAACAACTGCATTTACTCTTGGCATGTTTTGTTCAATACATGAACAGCAGCACACTTGCATCAGTATTCTACATTTTTGAGACGTCTTGGTCCCAGTGTGCACTTTAAAAATGAACACGTGTAAATGTGCTATAATGTTACCTATTGAAAAGAATCAAGAGCTGTGGTAGAAAGAAAGAAAGAAAGAAAGAAAGAAAGAAAGAAAGAAAGAAAGAAAGAAAGAAAGAAAGAAAGAAAGAAAGAAAGAAAGAAAGAAAGAAAGAAAGAAAGAATAGCCTTTGCCTGTTGTGGTGGGTGCCAGGACATACATCTGTACTAGGTCTCTGCTATACTGAATTGGTGTATTTACAGTTACTTAAGAAGTTTCCATCATGAGACCCTTTTGCTAGTAGAGATATGCATTCATTTGGAGCAAAAGAACAGTTTAAACAAATTGACCACATTTGCATCAATTTTCATTTGTTCCAAAACAAATCCTTAGAAGCCCCAAATGGGGCTAAATGGCCCTAAATGGAACAAATTGCAGCCAGTTAGTTCCATTTGGGTTTCACCTTCATTTTTGGAATGATGGGACTGGCGGGGCTCACCTGTATCTTCACAGATACAGTAGCTCAGATGTTTTTCTCTCTTTTTTTTAACTGCTTGAAGCTGAAAAAAATTGGGAGAGCTTTTTTTGCAGCCACCTCTGGTGAGAGGGCTTCCTCCCACAAGGTTGTAACCAATCTGGGTCATTCTGGGGGGGAAAAAGTCTACCAAGGAATTACGACCCCCCACTGGGGGGCATGACTACTTTCCGACAATGCTCTGGATGGATACACCACCAAGGGCATTGTGAGGGGAAAATAATTGCCATCAGAATTAACACCAACAAAGAGTTAATGAGCTATTTTCAAAATGTTAACAGTTAAAAAGAAAAACAAACCCTTGCTACTTCATTATGGTACATGGTAAGGCCCTTTGTTCCCCATTGCACTCCGCCCTGCCCTCTCTTCCTCTTCCTTGAAAACAGGTTAGCATCCTAAGGGCTAGAAACTGACATGCAAGCGCTGTGGAAGAACGAATAAAGGTTCATAACACTATGCTGCTCACAGGGAATTATTTATTCACCTGATGTTATTACAGAGGGCCCCATCTGCAATGGGGGGTTCCCCCTTGCCCCGTTCTGCTACCACCCACCATTGTTCGTTTCACACTGGTCCAAGGATATTCAATGGAGTACAGATAGTTTGATCTCTGGTTCCTTTTCTCTCTTTGCCCTTTGGTTCTAGTATCTGCTCCCTTCTAAGCTGGTCTAGACGCTACCTGAGAACTCCTCTCTGCTCCTAATCTTAATGCTCAGGCAGCCAACTGGGTCTCTCCTCTGTTTAGCTTTGTCCCCCTTGGTCAGTTCAGCTTCTTCCACCTTCTGCCTTGAGATCCCCTCCATCCTTTCCTCCCCATCTCGCTGTGTCTCTCTCATCCTTTCATCTCCTGCCCTCTGTGGGTTCACTCTGTTGTTCTTCACCTACTGTGGGCAGGAGGTCTGGTCTAGAGGGTAGAGCCTCCGTTTGCCTGAAGATAACATCCGAAGGTCGCCAGTTCGAGGCCACCGGCACCGTGAATGGCGAGACCTTGAAGCAGCTGACAAGCCTAGCCGAGTTATGCTGAGTTATTCCACCTGGTCTTTGGCCGCTGTCAGCCTGTGTGGGAGGAAAATGGAGGCCAGAATCTGATACCAGATCATAAAAGATCCATCTGAAATGTTGTGGTTCTTGAAAGACAGAACCTTCTTCAATTGTAAAAATCCCTGTTGGGGTTTAGTGTAGCCTGCCTATGTAAACCGCCTTGAATTAAAGTCTGAGGAGAAATCTGACAACCAAGAAAGGCGGTATAAAAATACCTGTATTATTATTATTATTACTACTCTGCCCACTTCTGCAAATCTTCTAGCCACCTTATACTGTCATGCCTGTTCCTTCCTCCTTCCTCCCATTTCCTGTCTCCTTCCTCATCTCTCCTTGTCTATCTGTTTCACTTTCTATCCCTCACCCATGAATGCCCTGTCCTAGCCTTAAATCTTCCTGCTCCTCCAGCTGTCACCGCCCTTTCGGCTCATCATCAGCTGTTGGAGAGGTGGCAGCTGTTGGGCCACTGCATTGCTTGGTGTCAGTGATGATATGATCGCTGGGAGTAGTGCTTGTGAGCTGTGGCCAAACTGGGCTTTGCATGGTCCGGGCAGCCATACCCTTTTTTGGAAACAAATGTGCAATGAAAATTGGGGTGAAGTTATCCTTTTTGAAACTCAGCAGATTGTAAATGAATCAATAGTTAAGCAAAACAAGTTTTAAACAATGACAGTGATTGGAAGGATAAACCTCTGAAAGAATTTTTGCATAGAAACATTCTGCAGAGTTAACTATGATTTTGAAATATGTATCAACTATCTCTCTAGTTTAGTGTTTCTCAAACTGTGGGTTGGGACCCACTAGGTGGGTCATGAGCCAATTTCAGGTGGGTCCCCATTCATTTCAATATTTTATTTTAATATATTAGACTTGATGCCCCCATGGAATGTGACTGCATTTCTGGAAATGTGACAGACCTGTTCTTTTAACAAGCTACTATGTATATTCTTTTAACAATGATAGTAAATAGGACTTACTCCTGGGTAAGTGTGGGTAGGATGGCAGCCTCAGATTGTTAAAAATTTTCCTGCTTGATGATGTCACTTCCATTCATGACATCACTTCTGGTGGGTCCTGACAGATTCCCTTTCTTAAAAGTGAACCCTGGAGCTAAATGTGTGAGAACCACTGCTCTAGTTAATTTTAATATAAAATTAACCGTAACATCTGGCTGACATTAAGAAGACCTGGAGACCTGCAAGGGTGTTTTGATACTTTTGGGAATTGATGTATATGCCATTTTAAAATTCTGTGGTTCAAAAGCATCCCTTATGTGGCTGGAATGGGCAGTCTTCTGCCCTACATTTTGTTAGCAGATCGTTTCTACAGAAACTCTTTAAAAAATCACTATCTTGCATATGCTGTAGCTCCTATGCGACCTCCAGAATCCCACAATTAATGCTTTAATTGCAAGAATCAGCCTGATTAATTGGTAGAGGTTTCAGCCTGAAGAACATTTTGATGTGTTGATGCACAGCCTCTCCATCTTCATCCCAGCAAGATTTGTCTAATTTAAGGGGGGGGGGGAGTCTCCAAATTACCCCAAGGCTAATGAAGAAAAAGTAAGGACAGGCAGCTCAGTGGCAAGCTCTTCTACTCATTCCACTTAAATCCATTTTCAGAAGTGACACCCATGCTGCAGCCCTAAGTGGACTTGTTAGGAATTAACTCCCACTGCACTCAGTTTTGTTGTAAATTGCCTTCTAATGAAAATGTAAACCTGCTTTGGCTGTAGTTTACATCTGATTTATCTCAGTGCTTAATAGCATTCATAAGAGAACTGAGTGCAAATCCCTTCTCTGCTGGGAAGCTCACTGGGTGATCTTGCACCTTTCACTCTGACCTACTTCATAGGGTTGTTATAAGAATATAGTGGAGGAAAGGGAAAACCATGTATGCTATCCTGAGCACTTTAGTGGAAGGGTGATATAAAATTATAAAATAATAATTTTTATTATAATAATTAATAATTGCTATACACGCACAAATGTGCAAAAGACATAGGAGAGACTCCAGTGTGCTTTTCTAGTGTCATGTATGAAAAATCCTTAAGAGTTTTGGAAAGCAATATGAAATCGACCAGATATACTCTGTTGAGTCTAGGAAATGCATCATAGCTCACGTAGCAGTAAGATGATTCACTGAAGATACATTCCTAACAAGAAAAAGCTGGCCTAATCACATTTCAACTGTGTTAAAGGAGCTTAATGGTTCTTCCTGTGTTTCTGGACATAATTCAAGGTACTAGTCTTGTTCTTTGTAAAATTAAAAGGCTTGAGAACAGGGCTAGCAGGACCCCTTACCTGGTGATGTGCCAGTAGCTGCTCCTCTCACTTCCTGGATTGGAAAAGAAAGAGGGGGTGGAGGGGAAGAAGAATTGTGGAGGAGGGCAGAGTGGTAGGCTGGGGCAAGGGGTGCCCACCTTTCCCCCACACACTCCTGCTTCATCCCCTTCTTCTGTTTCCAATCAAGGGAGTGAGGAGGAGCAGCAGTGGAAGCTAGTGAGAGAATGGAGCTGGGTGCCCCCTATGAAGCTGTTACCAGTGGCTGAGATGCCTAAGGGTGCAATCCTAACCCCTGATGTCAGTGCTTTCCAGCACTGACATAAGGGCAATGCAGCTCTGAGGTAAGGGAACAAACATTCCCTTACTTTGAGGAGGCCTCCGTGAGTGACACCCAACTGCAGGATGCAGCACATGCCCCATTGGCACAGCTTTGCCAGTGCTGGAAAGCACTGGCATAAGGGGTTAGGATTAAGCCCTAAAATGGGCTGTCTCTGCTTGGGACCTGAGTATCTGAAGAGTCACTGTCTTCTCTATTACCTTGCTCAAAATCTAAGATCATCTTCAGACATCTTCCCTTATGGGCTCTCACCTTCAGAGATTAGGTTGGTGGCAACTAGGAAGAGGGCCTCCCCATTCAAAGAATGACCTCTCCAAGTAAGTCAGGGAGTCACCACTGCTTTTGTCCTTGCAATGGCTTGTTAAGACCTTTTAGTTCTTCAAGGTTTTTAATGTGGTCTGTGGCTGCTGCTTTCTGGGCTTATCTGATTTCTGGTGCTTATCTGATTTCAAATAGCTCTTCTTGTTAGTACTGCTGATTTAAGTTATTGCCTATCTTGTATTGTTTTATACCACACATTTTTATAGGATAGTGTTTAATAAAGGAGTATATAAATATTTTTAATAAAATCAACCATGAGGATGCAGCTTCCTCAGTAGCCCCCACCACAGCCAGGCGCAAGGCTGAGGAGAAAAAGGGGGCATGAGGGAATAACCTGTGCCAGGTGTCACTCCCTCCCACCTCCGACACAACCCCTGCCCTCCCCTGTTCTGCCCAGCCCCCAGCCCTGTTACGCCCACCCCACCAACAGGTCCTAGGAGAGGGGCGTAAAGGCGGTAATTTGTACCCAGGCCCAGGGTCAGAAAGGGGGCCCAGGAGTCAAAGGAGGGGGCCCAGAAAGTTCCTGGGATCTTACATTTTCCTACCTCACCCAAACTCACTGCCTATGCATGATGCTGGGGGTACAACTGTGGGAATGCAGTGGCAACTACTGCTGCAAGCCATATACACCCTGCCCAGAAATGCATCCACGACCCTCCTTAACACAGTGTCAGAACTGGGAGTAAACTTGCCTGCTATAGTAGCCATTTGGCGTGTGTATCTGATAACCATGAAGAAGTGTATTTCAGCTCAGGGGCACAGCTGCAAGGCTACAGCTGCTACAGAAGTGTGTTTTGGTGCACACAGGATACTGCCCATTCTAGTGTGAGCCTAAATACAATGATGCTAATTTTCAGCAATGATTTTCTAAATTTCAAAGATTTTAAAGAGACAGGAGTGTGTTTGGTTTTTCATATTACTTTATCTAGCTGCCAATGCCACATGCCCAATAATTATGGGATTATCACATGAGCTGCCCTTTCAGCAGTATTGTTTCTGCTGAGGTGTCATTTTGCAGAGCATTGCTCAGCTGCAAAATGATGCCTCAGCAGAATCAGGACTCAGAAACTACACAATATAGAATTAATAGCAAAATACAGTCATATGTCGCTTAACGACAGGGATGCCGAGAGGCACCCCCATCATCAAGCGAGGCTTGACGTTAAGCGAAGCGTCACATATGCAGGCCATCGCTAGTTGGAATGTCACTAAGTAACGTTCACCTGTAATGGGAAATACAAGAAAATACAACCCTTTACAACCCTTAAATACAACACTTGTATACAAGTAAAAGCAATTGAAGAAGAAATATTGCAAATAAAAGTATTATAATTATATGTAGAATGCAACTTCCTATAAGAGGATATAATGAGGCATAATTTAGCAGAGTTTTTGACTGTATACTTTGCAGACTTCAAATCAATACAATTATGTTTGTTGAAAGATGGATCATAATCAACAGTATGAATATAGCCATGCTATTCCCGTCTCTTCTTCTGCATTTAGATAATCTGTGGATCTTAACATCCTTTCTCCTATTGCTGTTTGTTAATCATTTAGGTTCCATGATTCATTCAATTTCAGAAATTCTGGTCTAGCAAATGTGTCAGGAAGGTACGATGCATTTTGTTGTTGGTGATCTAAAACATGATACCACTGATGATTTATTGATTCCAGAAACTGTGGATTTCACTTACTGGAATTCAATATGCTGATGCCATGAAAAAACTTCAGGCATTGTACTGTTGGATTTTTCCCCAGTGTCATATGCTGCTACTATCGGGATTCCTCTATATCATTTCACTGGACAAACAAGGGTTTTTTTTTTCTTCCTCTCCAAATGATACGTTTGCACGTTGGCACAGAGAACACAAAGTTCCTAGCAGGCTGTAGATGAGATTGAAATGCCAAGGTTATATAACATCTCCACATTTCTTTTTTTCTCATGTTTCTGTACTGAGAATCCTGAATACCTGGGATGATTTTCTCTCAGTCTGGTATTTTGCTGTGCTTCCATTTGGCTTATGACTTTCTTGGCAAAAAACATACAGCTGTGATATGTGAGAGCCAGTTAAAGACCATCATTTTCTACACATGGAACATAAAGATTCATATTCATAACAGCAAGCAACCCATCAAACCATTTTTGTGACTCAAATTAGGGTTAGTGCTTCTTCATCATAATCTTTCAACAAGTTTATCTCACTGCTTCACCAAAATTTTTGTTATAGATCAAAACCTTTTCTGCAAGCTTTGCTATCATCTGTGGAAAATGTGACGGAAGGTACATACAGGCTGTTCCTCCCCATGTGATCTATTGCTTTTTGTACCTTTCCAGTCAGGTTCCCCATTCTGAACCCTGGGTCCGTTTCATCTTCTTTTCATAATATCTTCCATTTAATTCATTAAGGATGCAATCCAAACCTGTCATTGAGCTGGTGTGGCTGACCCCATGCTGGTTCAGATTGTCACAAATGTACCGTAAGGCATGTTTGTGCCTACATGGGAGTTGGCTGGGCTGGTGAGGAGGCCCATGCCAGATTTCAACCCTGCACCAGTCAGCACAGATGAGTTTGTGCCAGGCGGCAAAGGGTAGTGGGAGGGTGTTTTGCAGGTGGGGAGGGGGCATTTCTGAGTGATGGAGGGCAGAATGGGGGTAGGATCAGGCCTGGGAGAGGGTGGGATCATCCACCTCCTAAGTTGCATACGATGCCATACAAATACATCTGCCAGTATTATCTACATCAACATTTGTAACATTAAACGATAAAATTTATTGTCATTGAACATTTGAAGAAAAAAACATACATTTTTTGTACAGCGTTCAAATTTGTCAAATTCTCATGTTGTTGTTTTTTAGTAAAGTTGTACTGTAATGCATATTTTTGCCATTTAGCTTTTCTTTGAGCAGATGTTTGAGATTTATTTCCATTTTACCTTGGCCTTCATAAAAATTGTGTAGAACAATTCCACAGGTAGCAAGCACATCAATGTTTTAATTCTTGGGCATGAATGTTCAAGGTAACATAACCTGCATTATCTGATGTTTCATTAGTGTTATTTTTAGGGCAACACAAATTACTATCATTTGGATACTAGCACAGGATGCACAAATAACAGTCTATAAGTATGAGCTGTTTCTCACCGTCATTCTTCAGAGCAGGTTCCCTGAGCAGTTCTGGTGTCTTCAGCATAATTTCATTCAGTTGAGAAGGGTTCTGACATCAACTAGCACATCTGAAAAAAACAAAAACATGAAATCATACTTTTTTAAAGCAAATATTTTTAAAACATATTTTAATGTTCCCAAGTTGATATCTTGACCTTAAAAGCAACAAACATGTGAATTCTCATATATAATATAGAAAGATTTAAATATGAAAAGCAACGTTAAAAGGCCATGACAAGTTGCCATATTGGAATCTTTCCATTTTCCAAGATGGCTCCACATCTGAAAATGACTAAGGACTCAATCCTGTCCAACTTTCCAGCACCAGCGCAGCCTCAATGCAGCCCTTGAGGAGGCTTCTGTGACTGCCTCTCCACCACAGGATGCAGTGCACACCCCACTGGCACAGCTGCACTGGCACTAGAAAATTGGATAGAATTTGTCCCTAAAGGTGCAATTCAAAGCAGCTGTTAAACCAGCACAAGTCCCTTGCGCCAGCCTCCAGATGTCACAAACATGCCATAAAGCACATTTGCGCCTCTGCGGGAGTTGGGGAGGCCGGTGCAAGAATGTGCGCCAGCCTCCCCATGCCCAATTCAGGCCCAGCAAAGGTAAGTTTGCACTGGCAGCAGGCTGCTGGCGTGAGGGTTTGGGGAGGGCATTTTGGGGCAGGGGAGGGCAAGCAGTGGGTGGAGGGCAGACCTGGGAGCGGGGGTGGGACCAGGATCCAGCACTTAGACCATATCTTAACCCCCTCCCAAGCAGCTCGGTGTTATATCAGGTTGCTCAAATCTGCGCCATCTATTTGAGGCGCAGATCCCAATAGGGTGGGATTGGGGTGACTACTATGCAACACAGAGTAAGGGGAAATAATTCCCCTTACTCTGAGTGGCGCTGCAGCCAGCCCCAACCCAGTGCTGGATACAGCGCAGACCAGTCAGCCTGCCTGTTCCAGCACAGGTTGGATTGGACTGTAAAACTGATATCTACAATCTTGTAAAAGGAGACCTTACAGGGTTTTATTTTTATGATCTAACAGTACAGCCATTATATACTATTAGTTGGGTGTATGACTGGTGAACATACAGTCTGTCATTATAACTGGGTCATCCTTTGAAACCATTATTAACAATCTTTCAGCTTCTAGATCAGAATAGAAGATGAAAACCGATTTCCTTCTGGATCTAATGATCAGTTAGATCATGAAACATGAGGCACGGTGATCTTTGACCCTAGACTATAAAAGCCACTGGATAGCCCAGTATAAGCATAGCAACACATAACATAGTGGAAAAGCTGCTTGATGTTAAGAGAGAATCATTTTGCAAAAGTCTAACTCAAGCTGGGACTTTGGAGCCTCAAAGGCTGTGTTATATGACGGAAGGTGACAGAATAACCAGGGTGACAGCAACCTGGGTAACATACTATTTGTGCAAAAGCTTAAAAGCCACATTGCTAAAGCATGGAAACACAGAGAATAGTAAAAAGCTGTTTGAAGCAAAATTAGTCTCACAGAAGCTGCTCACAGAAACTGTTTAGGCCTCAGAGTGTAAGCACTCTGGAATTTAGAAAAGATAGTGCAACTAAGGCAACAAAGAGATAGGCTTCATCTTGGCAGAAGTACACGTCTTGCCAAGGACATCACTATGCCTGCCTGCCAGTGCTCACTTATAGCTTTATATTTCATACTTTCATGCTATAAGATCAAAAGCATACATATGGAAACCAAGTGATCCCTTGATGCCAAACAGTACCCAAGGTAAAAGGTCACAATAGTTATATAGAATTAGCCATAGAAGTAGTTCTTAAGGAACCAAAAGGTTGCTTGATTTTAGGAAGGTATTAGGAAAAGACAAGCTTTTAGTTTTGCAGAGAGGCTTCACAGGTGTTCAAGGTTTGGATTAATACAGGAGAAAGGTAGGCAAATGCAGATAACAGTACCAGGCAAAACACACTGTGTCATCCTTTTAATGAGGTTGGCAAGGAGACCTGTCAATTAATTTCTAATTGGAATGATGGATGTGAGTAAGGTTCAACACTGGATAAATGATGGTTTTTGAAAACTTTTGGAAATTGTGTAATTTTGGCTAAGTTTTAAGGTGAAACTCCACCTGTATGTAAATCAGAGCCAATCAGTGGTTTTGCCCACTTATTGCCCACCTATTTTCTATCTTTAATGCAAATGGTATCTTATCTATATCCTATTAGGAATTAGCCCCATTTATGATGTCAAATTTTCAGCCAATGGGAAATCTAGATTTTCAAACAAAGAGGTGAGAAATTTATAAAAACCTCTGGACATCATTGGGTTGATGTCCATGCTTTGGACATGAGTCCCATGGACCAATTGTATACAGTTCAAACAAATGCTGTGAACCTTCATCCCTGTGTACTGAGTTATTCTTGAGTTGCTTATCAGCCTTGCAACAAAACATATTGTCTTTTTTAACACAGAAGGAAATTTTATTGGCCTATTTTTAGAAGAGTCCATTTACATTTTAAAACTCAATGTTGTTATAGCACACAACCAGGCTGCTGTCAGAAACAATAAGTAGTGCCAGCCATACAGCAGTGGCCTCTCTGGAGCCCCTGGCATTAGTAAGTCAGTGGGGGCAGACTGTGGACAGGGAGAAGGAGGAAGTGGGAGGACTGGGAGGCATTTCAGGGTAGAGAAGAGAGGGAGGAACCGGGGCTGGAAGGAGATAGGAAGGATGGATCCAAAAGCAGTGATGCATGCCAGATCTCTGTTTTAAGCATCCCTGGCCCTTTTGTCTCATTGGACAGAGACCACCAGAGTAATAACATATGTCCAAGGAGACTCACTGGAGGTTGGGCAGCCTACCAGGAGGTAAGTACAATATAATTTTACTTACCTCCTACAGGCTGTCTGATTGCCCTCCCCCATCATAGGATGCAGTATGTGCCTTTACGGTGCAGCTGCATTGAAGCTGGAGGCAGGAAGATATGATTGGGACCTTCTGCTGCAATCCTGTACATACTTTCCTGGGAGTCAGTCCCACTGAATTGGACCTATTTCTGAGTAGATATGCAAGGGACTACACCTGCGGTTTTCAAACTCTCTGGGAGTTTGAAACCAACAGTAAGTCTTTGCGGGGGCGGGGGGGGAGGCAGCAGAGGAAGGCAGCGACGCAATCCCCAGGATCGCATCGCTCAGGGGGCTGCAGGGACTGGGGTGCACCCTCCAGTCCCTGCAGCAGCCATCCCTGTGTGCGGGGAGCCCTGCGCAAGCACTTGCAGGGCACCCCAGGTCAGGGAAAGGGAGAGTGGGGCGATCAGCTCTGCCACCGCAAAAGTGAAAGCGGAGCGCGATCGCCCCACTCTCCCTTTCCCTGACCTGGGGTGCCCTGCAAGTGCTCGCGCAGGGCTCCCCACACACAGGGATGGCTGCTGCAGGGACTGGTGAGTGCACCCCAGTCCCTGCAGCCCAGTCAGAAGGGAAAGCGGAGCGATCGTGCTCCACTTACGGTTTTGCGGAGTGGGGCGCAATCGCTCCGCTTTCACTTTTCCTGACCTGGGGAGCCGTGCTGAAGGTTGCGCAGAGCTCCCCGCACCCCCAGGAGGCTGCAGGAGGCTTAGACAAGTGCACCCAAGCCCCTGCAGCCCCCCTGAGCAGCACGATCCACCTTCCCCCTGTCTCCTGGCTGCCCCCGCCCCTTAAGGGGGCAGAGGCCAGGACCCACAGGTTGGGGCGTTTTGACACCCCAGTCTGAATACCACTGGACTACAGTTAAATATCTCTAGCTTGTTTCATTGCAGATTCTTGGTGTGAACATTGTTTTAAAACAAAATGTATAAAAATTGAACAATGGAATAAAAAATATCCCAAATACATATAAAATATATATTGGGTACTAGCCTATGCATATTTATTCAGAAGTAAACCCTTCCCCCCTTTTTAATCTGCATCTTTGTGCTGCTCACATAGTGCCGAGTGGACAAAGCTTGCTCCTGAAATGAGTCCTTGATCAGATGACTGGCTTAGGTCAGGAGCCCACATTCCTCAGGTGGGAGGAGTTTGCTCTAGTTTCACTCTTGGTCAGCTCTTTTAGCAATCTTACCCACAGCAGTGAGCTCATGATCAGGGCTTGCATATAGGGTGAACTAACAGGAAACACAGGTGTTTGTTCTGGAAGTTGTGTGGGGTAGTCCAGACATTGCCACTAGTGTGTTAGTATCTCCAAGCAACATGGACAATAGATAACAGGATTAACATGGTAGTGACCTGTGAGGTATGTTTGTTTTCCTTCCTGCAGAGGATATGATCTACACCTTTTCTAAATGCAAACTAATCACCCTGCTGGAGCAGGTAAAAGCACATAAGGCAGGCCTTTTCACACTGAGACTTGTTAGGGTGGGTGAGGAGTTCCTGGACAAGATTTAAAAATTGTTTACAGAGTGAAACATAAGGTGGGTGGGTCACTGAAGAAGAGGAGGAAACCCCAGAGGAAGGTGAAGGTGCTTGGAAGCCCCTGACACTAAGGCAGTAGTTCTCAAACTTACCTGGGTCATGACATGCCCACAGCCTCTTCTTCTAGGTTCTGTCAGGCACCACCACCTTGGATCTCACCAAATCTTGTAAGATCCAAGATGGCAGCACCCAAATCTTGCGAGATTTCATGAAATCCAAGGTGGTGATGAACAGGAGAACAGTTAGGAGGGGCCACCTGGAAAATCCTGTGCCTGTGGTGCCTTTTAATAATAATAATAATAATAATAATAATACAGGATTTATATACCGCCTTTCTTGGTCTTTATTCAAGACTTTATTCAAGGCGGTTTACATAGGCAGGCTTATTTAAATCCCCGCAGGGATTTTTACAAATGAAAGAAGGTTCTTTCTTTCAAGAACCACAACATTCAGGTGTTTCTCTCTGATCTGGTTTCACATTCTGGCCTCCATCCTCCCACGCTCAGAGCAGATGGAATAGCTCAGCTTCAGCTTATCAGCTGCTTCAAGGTCACACGGTGCCGGTGGCCTCGAACAGGTGACCTTGTGGATGTTATCTTCAGGCAAATGGAGGCTCTACCCTCTCGACCAGACCTCCTGCCCCTCCTGCTCCTGTATTATTATTATTCAAGCTCCATGGACCAAAGAGGAGATCCTTACTTACTCACAGATTTGAGGAAACCATGCTTCAGTCCTAGGAGAACATGTCTGGTGGTAATACAGGATCCCCTGTTGGAAGGGACTGAGGCACCATTGTGCAGACTGGACAAGTTATCTCAGGAAGTACATTTTCTTTCTGGTATATGTATCTCTAGGATATGACAGAGAGGTTGCCAAGGCTCCTCAAATCTGCTGACTACTACCCCTCTTCCACCTAGGAACAAATGATACTCCTCAAAGTAGTCTCAGAAGGTTAAAGGAGCAAGTTTGAACCAGGAACATCCATGACCTGAGGCTGGAGCATAGCCTACTAAACTATCTGAGATTCTGTGTGCACAGGATTCCCCATCTTCATCTAGTGCGGAAGAGAAGAGCGATGTGTAACATGGGCCATAGCTCTTGAGAGGCAGTATGGTGAATCCTCTGGATCAGCCTGGTATAGTATAAACATGAGGCGCTTGGACTTTGGCCCTTGCCTAATCTACAGAGCAGCATCTTATACTTCCTGCATTTCAGAAGTCTACTATTAACCCACTGACTCAGGAATGCTGAGCTGGAAGGCCTAGATTTTAGAAGGGCTGCTCACAGCCCTGACCTGACCACGTTGGTAGGATTTTATCTCAGATTACTCTGAGAAGGCCTTGGCAAAAATTGCTATCTTCCTTATTCTTCATCCACAGCTGGAAAGAATTTAGCTGGACACCTACATTCTTAACCAGTGACAAGAACCCTGAGGAGGAAGGCCTGCAGTCCTGGCACCCTGCCTTGCGGCAGTGGAGTTTGGCTCACCAAGCTCTAACACAGAAGATTCATTGGCTGCTTAGCAGTGTGGAATACGGGAGGCCCAATGTACAGTCTCACAGTGGAAAAGACATATTTTGAGACATCATTTCCCCCGGTCTCAGCTGTATAATTCATTACTGATATACAGTTGACTGTTGTCAACGCTAGCATTAAATGGAAGTATGTACCTGACTGAAACAAATGCTGGTACAGGTGGCAGATGGCTCTGGGAATGAAGACAGACTGGAATGTGCTATGTCCACCTGGCTAGGAACACTCAAGCAGTGCCTTGCTGTTTACTTGCCAGAATTGCTGCTTTGGGATCCCTGGTTTGGATCTGGCATCCCATTTTAACCATGGTACACTATTGACTGCTGGGGACTTTTGCTTTAAGCCATCATGTAGCACTTCTGTGTGATGACACATTTGCAAACTGTTGCAAAGGGGATATCAGGATCTCACAATGACTGCTGTTACTTTCCCGATTGACAAGCAGATATGCTTCACTTCGGGCTGAGGACATGGCACACTTTTTTGGGATGAAACACTTTAACCAGCGCAATATCTTCCTGACACCATTTGCAAGCTGTTGCATACAACCTTAATTGCACTCAGGCTCCATGAGGCTTTTCACAGAACATGCATCCTTTCTCACAGTCATCCTGCAAATTAGCTTGCAATGCAGCCCTAGGCAGTAGCAAATAGATATTAAATGAGGCTTGCACATGAACTGATCTTTGCAAATAGACATCCCATTACAAAAGCAAATATTCAGAACTCAAACAAAACAGGATCAGTCTCTTGTGGGAAGACAGCAAGAAACTGCTAAGCGCTCTTCTGCTTTTTATATACTGTACAGTGTTTCGCAAGGGCACATTTCCTGATTACATTGTTTTCCCTTCAGACAGAATCTCTCTCCTTGTTTCTCCCACAGAATCAACTACAATATGAATCTGTTATTGTAAAGCTTGATAAAACACTTCCCACTCTCTTTGCTTTTGCATTCTGTTTTCTACAGGATTGCTCAAACACATCTCATATTAATTACTATTATTTTACCATAAAATCTCTAATGCAGTGGTTTTCAAACTCTCTTGGAGAGTCTGAGCTGCTCTAAGTTCTTGTGGGGGTGGGGGGAAGCAGCAGGAGCAGGGGAAAGGCAGCGGCATGATCCCCAGGATCGCACCGCTCAGGGGGGCTGCAGGGGCTCGGCTGCACGTACCTGAGCCTCCTGCAGCTTCCCGGGGGTGCGGGGAGCCCTGCGCGACCTTCTGCAGGGCTCCTTGCAGCTTCAGAAGTGAAAGTGCAGCAATCGCGTTCCACTTCTGCTTTAGTGGAGGCGGGGTGCAATTGCTCCGCTTTCACTTTCAAAGCTGCGGGGAGCCCTGCAGAAGGTCGCGCAGGGCTCCCTGCACCCCTGGGAGGCTGCAGGAGGCTCAGGTATGTGCAGCCAAGCCCCTGCAGCCCCCCTGAGCAGTGTGATCCTGGGGATTGCGCCACTGCCTCCTCCATGCCTCCAGGCTGCCCTCGCCCCTTAAGGTGAAAGTGGCCAGGGCCCACAGGCTGGGGCACCGTGATACCCCAGTTTGAAAAGCCCTGCTCTGATGTGTTTTAATCTTCTTCTGCCTGCTCTACCTTTTTTGATCTCATTGACTGATTTCCTGTGACATCACACTAATATTTTGCAGTCATGGCCCTCTGGCAATCCAATGAACCATTAACAGTTCAGATGGTCCATTGGAATAATGGGACTTCTATGTAGACATGGATAGGACTGTGCTCTCCTTCTCTCTGACTGGCCTCCAGCGCTCCGCTACAGAAGTGGCCACAGACCAGCCCCAGCCTTCCCCTGTGCTTCTGTCACAGCTGACTCACCTTCCAAAGTGGTCGGGAAGACAAGAACTGAGGTGCAGCACTCTGTGAGGCCCCTCCAAGTGTGGGTCTCAGGCTGGCCAGCCTAGTTGCCCTCCCCAAACGACAAGCCTGATTGTAATGTTAGAGGCCTCTGAGATATCACAGTCACTAGCATCAATAGAGTTAAATCCTAAGGTTCAAGAACAATTCTTGATAAATCATACTATGGGAGTACCGCCAGGGCTTCACATGACATCTTACTGAAATGAATTAACTGAGTGGCTTTGGATCCTTTCAATGGAAACAGAGATACAGCACTTGCTGCTTATGGTATTTGAAGGTTCATTTCATTGTGCCAAGCTTTCATCATAATTAGATGCTGCAAAGGAGTATCCATAGGAACAGTTCGTAACTTTTTCTGTCAATCCGACCAGGTTAGCATCATCCAAAACATAGCAAGAATTTCATGTGTTACACCGGTAGAATTTTCCATCTCCACTAAAATTGATGTCTTATTGTCTGCACTTCTGTGGCAGGGAATTTCTGTTTGAAGCTTCTTGTTGATATTGATGTGCTAGACAAGCTGGTCTTTGTGTGTCATCTTAATCACATAATTGTAATGAGGGAGTTCTGGGGCTTTTTGCAGTAATTGGAATGAGGATTTACTGAATGACTGACTGGAAGATTATAGAGGTATCTTTCTGGAAGTATTAAGAATTTTCACTTTGGTATGTGGGCCCTCGATTGTTATGTCAAGGCCTTGGTTTAATTATGGCATTCATACAGATATTAAAATACATAGCTTGCTGGGAAAGTTGAAAGAAAAAGATCAATTTTGGAAATGCATGTGTTTATATTTTCCAACAAGTTAATAAATGGCTCATTAAAATTTACTCTTGTGGTAAAGTTAATCAACATACGTTGACTGGTGCTTTGGCGTGCAAATACATGATGCATTTGTTCTGCCCCTACTATCTTTTCTTTGGCATAATTCAGTGTATAATGTTATATTAAATGATTTCCTATCCAACCCCCTTAAGGAAAAAAAAGCCTTCATTTTCAAAAGCTTTGCCAATTTCTGAATATGGTTTATCTACTTCATTAATTATCAGTGGATCTTATACCACGAGAGAATGGAACTATATTTTGACGAATATAAAGAAGCCTTCTCCACCTTCCATTCATCTTGATAATTTTCATTGCTATGTAAACAGTAATGCGCATTATCATGATTCATGAAGAGGGAATTCTCAGTTTCATTCTAACTCCAGAGACTGCTACCTAAGACACATAATTAGGAGCAAAAATACAAACGCTAAATGAGGAAAACACTAAACATAAAAATAAAAGTTTCAGTTTGTCATTAGTTCCCTCACAGTGTATTATCTGTGTAATAGATAAGCTGTTCTATATACAGTGATACCATCCATCCCATCCTATTGACTATCATTGTTAAAAGCATATATATAGTAGCCTGTTAAAAGTACAGATGTGTAACATTTCCCCTAATGCAGTCAAATATCATGGTAGCATCAAACCCAATATATTAAAAATAAAATAGCTTGCTATATATATTAAAAATAAAATATGGAAATGAATGGGGACCAACCTGAAATTCGCTCGCAACCCACCTAATGGGTCCCGACTCACAGTTTGAGAAACACTGCTCCAAGGAACTCAGAGTGGTCTAGTTCCTCCCTTCATTTTGCCCTCACAACAACCCTGTGAAGTAGATGAGGCTGAGAGACAGTGACTGGCCCAAGGTCATCCAGGAAGCTTCATGGCTGAACAGGGATATAAGCCTGGATCTTTCACATCTAAATCTAATTCCTGAACCACTATATCATTCTGACTACAGCATGCAATTTTGGGGGAACATAGTACTGCGCTATTCAAACTGGTACTATATATTTGAGAATCTGTAGATGCCCTGATGCCTAGAGCTGGACCGACCTGATCCAGGGGGCACAGGGCCAGGAAAGGCCTCAGCAGGGCCCAGCACAGGCCAGGGAGCAGAGCATGCCTGCACATGCTGGAGTGGCTGAGGAGTGGCAAGTTGCAGCAAATGTCCACAGGAGCCATTCCGTCTCCCAGAAAAGGAAGCTGAGGACCCAGAAGGTGACCAGGCAGGGTGTGTGGAACCAGGAAGGGGAGAGGGACCAGCCAAGGCAGGGGACTATAAGAAACATGATGCAAAGTAAGGAATAGGCAATTTAAAAGAATTAAGCAGCTTTACCTTTTCTCCATCACCTGTTTCCACTTCTCCATCTTCTCCACACAACAGGCTTATCTTTTTTGTACCATAGCCCTGCCAAAAAAAATCCACTTTTTTTTTTGTTTTTGACACCCTTTGCCAGCTTCAGCTCAAGCCTCATTCTCTATTTTAGAGCTCATGTTGTTGGCACCATCGCACTCTGGATGGTGGTTCTGGCACAGTGTCTAGTGTGGCTGAAAAGGCCGATTCGGGAGTGACAATCCCTTCCACACAGGGAGCAAGTGTAGTGTGTCCCTCGTGTGTCTCCCTGGCTATGGGCCTTCCTTCTTTGCCTTTTTGCCTCAGACTGTTGGCCAAGTGTCTCTTCAAACTGGGAAAGGCCATGCTGCACAGCCTGCCTCCATGCGGGCCGCTCAGAGGCCAGGGTTTCCCACATGTTGAGGTCCACTCCTAAGGCCTTCAGATCCCTCTTGCAGATGTCCTTGTATCGCAGCTGTGGTCTACCTGTAGGGCGCTTTCCTTGCACAAGTTCACCATATAGGAGATCCTTTGGGATCCGGCCATCATCCATTCTCACAACATGACCAAGCCAACGCAGGCGTCTCTGTTTCAGCAGTGCATACATGCTAGGGATTCCAGCTTGTTCCAGGACTGTGTTGTTTGGAACTTTGTCCTGCCAGGTGATGCCGAGGATGCGTCGGAGGCAGTGCATGTGGAATGCGTTCAGTTTCCTCTCCTGTTGTGAGTGAAGAGTCCATGACTCGCTGCAGTACAGAAGTGTACTCAGGACGCAAGCTCTGTAGACCTGGATCTTGGTATGTTCCGTCAGCTTCTTGTTGGACCAGACTCTCTTTGTGAGTCTGGAAAACGTGGTAGCTGCTTTACCGATGCGTTTGTTTAGCTTGGTATCGAGAGAAAGAGTGTTGGAGATCGTTGAGCCAAGGTACACAAAGTCATGGACAACCTCCAGTTCATGCGCAGAGATTGTAATGCAGGGAGCTGAGTCCACATCCTGAACCATGACCTGTGTTTTCTTACGGCTGATCCTCAGTCCAAAATCTTGGCCGGCCTTGCTAAAATGATCCATGAGCTGCTGGAGATCTCTGGCAGAGTGGGTAGTGACAGCTGCATCGTCGGCAAAGAGGAAGTCATGCAGACATTTCAGCTGAACTTTGGACTTTGCTCTCAGTCTGGAGAGGTTGAAGAGCTTTCCGTCTGATCTGGTCCGGAGATAGATGCCTTCTGTTGCAGTTCCAAAGGCATGCTTCAGCAGGACAGCGAAGAAAATCCCAAACAAGGTTGACGCAAGAACACAGCCCTGCTTCACTCCGCTTCGGATGTCAAAGAGGTCTGATGTAGAGCCATCGAAGACAACAGTGCCTTTCATGTCCTTGTGGAAAGATCTGATGATGCTGAGGAGCCTGAGTGGACATCCAATCTTGGGGAGAATCTTGAAGAGGCCGTCCCTGCTGACCAGGTCGAAAGCCTTCGTGAGATCTATGAAGGCTATAAAGAGTGGCTGTCGTTGTTCCCTGCATTTCTCCTGCAGTTCTCTAAGGGAGAATACCATATCAGTGGTGGACCTGTTGACTCGGAATCCGCACTGCGATTCTGGATAGACGCTCTCTGCAAGTACCTGGAGCCTCTTTAGTGCAACTCGGGCAAACAGCTTTCCTACTACGCTAAGGAGAGAGATGCCGCGGTAGTTGTAGAGCCCAATCCTAACTAATTTTAGAGCCCAATCCTAACTAATCCCCCCCCAGCCAAAGCGGTTGCACCAACAGAACATCTGCGAGGGCAGTCCTGGAGGCCTCCTCATGGTCAGGGAACTTTCATACCCTTATCTTGGGATAAACCTCTGCTTCTCCAATGGGTCTCCTCAGATCTGTGTCAGCCATTTTGCGGGAGAGTAAAGAAGAGGGAACAGGGGAAAGAATGGGGAAAGCTTTCTGGCACCCATTAGTGCTGCCAGGCTCTACCCCATTCTGCCCCTTCCCTGCCCAGACATTCCCCATTTCTCCCCTCTCTGCCATGTTCCACCAATTGGTAGTGGGTGGCTCTTTTCTTTAAGCAAATGCACAGCTGCCAGCCATGTGCACTTGTAGCCTCATTGCACGTGCTGTCGCAGTGGCAATTTCGTTGGTGGAACACGCATTCCACTAGGGTATCTGCTGGTTACAACTGGTCCCTAAGTCATCTTGACATCATTCTTGCAGGTAAGGGCTATACTTGTGCATTGTTCATTTATCAGCTGTTCTTCTATCCTTGTACATGTTCTCTTTGCTTTTTGACTCTTCAGAAAGCACTCTGTGCAGCCACATTCTACCAACTTTTCTTCTCATAGGAACTATTTGCAATTGTGCCTTCCTCTCTCACTTTTCAGAATATCCTACCCTTCTTGGACTGTTTTCTCCTATAACAGTTCTAGGCATAGATACAATTTTATTGTTCTCTGAGCCTGCTAAAATCAGTTTTCCAAAAATCCAGAGTACATATCTTACTACATTTAGCTTTCTTTACCGTCAGTATCAAAAATTCCAAGATGACATGGTTGCTTTCACCCAAATTCCCTGCCACTTTCACTTCCTCAACCAATTCTTCCTCACTGGTAAAGATTAAGGGCCTGTGCTGGTACGTGGTGTCACAAATGTGCCAAAAGGCACATCTGTGACATGTTTCACCCAGCCAAAGCAGGCGCTGGCTCAGCACAACTCTGCGCTCAGTGAGTGCCAGGTGGACGACGGGTGACCTCCGCCCAGAGCTTCGGGTGACTGCCCAGTGGCAGAAAGAGGGGATGTCGGGGGATGCGTGTGGGAGGCATTCTGCTGGGGCAGGGGAGGGCAGGGAGGCATGGTGGGGGAGGGAAGGGATGGTACCAGTGGAGCTCAGCTCTGCCAGAGCCCTATGTAAGGCCTCTCAGCCTGACACAGGACTCCATTACTCTGCGCCAGCTGAATAGCTGGCTCAGAGTCCAGTAGCCCCATTGTGGGACTACTTTCCTTACATGGGAGAAGGGGACAAATTTCCCCTTCCCCCAAGGAGCCAGCTGCAGCTGCCCGGTGTACTGCAGGAGCCACTGCAGCCCAGCGTGCCCAGCAGCTCAGGATTGGACTGTAAATCCAGGATATCAAACCCCTAGTTTAGGATTACACTATAGTTCCGTCATTGTAGCTCATCTCTAAATTATAGTGAGTCCTGCTGCTGCTGTACTTTCACTTTCAGCTGGAGTTTCTAATTTCTCCAAGCCTAGTTTAGGTCATAACCAGTGGCTGAAGCACTGTCCTTACAAGGAGAGTCTACAGCATCTGGAACTCTTTCATTTAGGAAAAGAGCAATGGGAGGGAACATGATAGCATGATAGATGTTAATAAAATGATGTATGATGTGGAGACAGTGGAGAGAAGTTTTACTCCATCTGTCATAATACTATTACTTTGGACCACTTAATGAAACTGCAGGAGAGACAAAAAGTACTTCACAAAATATGATTTATGATACTTGCTGCCAATAGATTAATTGGCTATAAAAGGGGATGAGACAAACAGCCCAATATTGGGCTACCCTGCTGGCAGAACTAGTGTGTTTTACGGTAGCCGTAAAATACATTCTGGTAGTGCGCAGAATCGTGTGTCGATGGAGCGCCAACAGAGAGGCCAGAGCTTTCCCCTGAAGGCTGACTGATCCAGGTAAGATAGGGGAAGCAGGATAGGGCCTGAGGAAGGCAGAACTGGGAGGCAATAGGACAGATTAGGTCTGAATGGGATCAGGTTCAGTGGCAGTGGTATCTGCCAAATCCAAGTCCTCTTTCCAGCCCCAATCCTGCCCCAAACTGGACCCACATTGACTTTGAGTAGTGATTTCACTGGCACATATTTGAGTAGTCCTAGCCAGTTCTCAGAGGCTTACCTCACAGGTTGCAGCATAAGCATTTTGCTGTGGCTGTATGGGGGGGGGGGGGAGAATCGGATTGTGCCCAAATTCATTCAATGTAGATTTGATTATGACTATGGAACTGGTGATGATACATAACCTCCAGCTTCTGAAACAGTACCATTTGATGCAGAGGCTTGACCTCCTGATCATGAACTTTCCAGAAGAATCTGGTTGGTCCATGTGGGAAAAATAATGCTGTGTTTGATAGACCATAAACCTGAACCAGTAAGGCTTTACTTATCGTCTTAGGCTGCTGCATTCAGCCTCTGCAGCCCTCCAATAGCTGTTATATGGGATTCCAGCTTTTCTCAAAACAAAACAAAGCATTTATAAAACCCCTTATGGCTGTTGGATTGTTCTAGGGGATCACAGGTCAGCGCACACTTATTTTTATGTTATTTTTTCCATTTATATCTCATCTTTTGCATGGTCATAGAGTGACACTTTATTTGTGCATGTTACTCCCCAGCAAGGTAAGGGTACACAAAAGAGAAAGTAGAATGGCTTTTTCATCCAGATCTTAACAATTAAATACTAGAAAACCAATTATATTTTCTTCCATGTGGAGCTGATTTCCTTCACATATAGTAAATCAAAACAAAGCAAAATCCAGGCCACAGCCACCCCAGGCTTCCCTGCTGCTTGGAATCCTCTCAGTGCATCCCTTTGATCTGGCTCTCTTTTGTGAATATCTTCCATTTTCTCTGTAGACTGTCCTCAATGAGTCAGAACAGCCCACCTCATATTTCCCCACCTGGATCATCAATTTGCAGCTGCCTAAAGATTATAATTAGGCACGGTTTGTTACTATTGTTGCAAACATTCAACCTGTGTTAGATGACGATGTCAGCCTTCCTAAAATGTGCATTATCTCATTGCTGTGCCTCTCCCTTGGTTTGACCTAGATTGAAATGTTCCTTACAGAAGCAAAATAAGCTCCCTCTATTGGTGGAACAGGACACTAAGCAAATTAACAGATCTAGAAAGTGCACTGAAGATTTACTGAACCAAACAAGCATTCATTTAAAATATGTGTATTTGTAGTGTTCTTTTGTAACTGTTTTAACAAGTGTTATTACTTCTTTATTTAAATTCTCCCCTGAAACTGTAGAGCCTGAAATACATAGGAATACTGAATACTCGTGGTTCAATTAATCTTCTGTACAGCAGTGCCTGGTGCCATCACCCTCTTGTTTGGTCTTACACAATGTTCTAGTACACTCACATGTGTATACTGACACTACGAATAAACTTTGCATTTGTTTAAAAGAAAAACATCAGAGTTTAATCTTCACACATGCACAAACAGTATATTCATATATCATCATCAATGCATACCTTCAGTACAGTACATACATTCTTTAGGGTACATCCAATCTCAACCCAAATAGAACTCTCCATGCACACCAGTAAAGGAATTGTGAGTCATCAATATGATTCTAAAAAGCTCTGTTTGGCTCTGCTCATGACTATTAGAAGAAATCCAAGCTATCTGAAAACTTCTAAGGATCTTCTCATCCTGCAGTCTATTATATTTGGAAGGGTGGAATGGATAATTTTTGAAGGGTTCACATGATGCTTAGGCATGCTTATCATAGCTGTGTCAGACCAATGTTCCCTAGATGGAATTCTCAGTAATTACAGTCAATTCTAGCTGTCTGTGCACTCAGTTCCCACAGATTCACTTATCCATGCAAACAAACGTGTAACTCAACTTGCATCATTCACTGCCTGTTTTTGGCTATCTGTGGCCATTCTAAAACTCTCCGCAGCCATCCTGAAGCTATTCAGGGCAGCCATATTGAAGCTATCCATGGCCATTCTAAATCTAGCCAATGCATCCGCAGCCACTCTGAAGCTACTGTGGCAGCCATTCTGAAGCTCTCCCCAGCAGCCATTCTGAAGCTATCCACTAATATTCCTGATCAGATTAGTAGCCCTCCCCTAACCCCATTCATCTCATAGGATCAGTGATTTGGTATCCACCTATTTGGTATCTGCTGGGGTTTCAGGAACCTAACCTCACTGGATAACAATTGACTGTGAGTATCCATTTTTAGTAGTAATAACAATACTGGAATAGCTGAAAAGCAGGGCAAACACATGTTCTATGAAATACTCTTTGTGGAAGGGGTGGTAGCTCAGTGGCTTTACGCATGATAGGTCTCTGGTTCAATCCATGGCATTCCTAAGTAGGATTGGAATTCCTGAGAGTCGTTGCCAGACAGAGAAAACTCAGTGGTACTGACTTAAATGGATGAATGGTCTGACTCCATACATGTTTCTGATTCGGTACCTTCATTTGTTTATATGCACCTACTCCAGGGTAGAAATGTTTGAGCAACTGGTTCAAATGACAGCAATGTTGTGGACTTCTTGTAGGTTTTGGCAGTTCTGATAGGGCTGATGAGCCTGCCAAAATCTCTTTCCACATGAATGGAAACAGAACTGGAACACGGCCATTATCGTTCCTTGTGCAAGTAAATTTAATCTCACTCCCTCAGCTTCAAGTGAGGCACCTGAACAAATTGCTATTTACTGTATGATGCAAGGCTTGCCAATTGGAAGGGCCTGAGAAGCAAAAGAACAAGAAAAGCCCCCAAGAAGCAAGGCCACCTGATTATGAGGAACAATTCTGATGGCAAAATGATTCACCATAGGGTCACCAGCCAGAGAACCTGTAAGGGTTTATGCCAAAAGAGTGAACAAATTATTAAAATCCATTTTCTATTTCAAATAACGCTTCCTCCTTCTCCTTTGCTTCGTTGATTTGGCCCTTTCAGTGCCTTCCCTTTTTAATTATGTTGAAATAAATCAGACTAGTCCACCATGTCACTTTGGTTTTAATATTAGGTAATTTATGTTTTGTGATATGCCAGGCAATGTATGTAGTTTTTAATTTCAAAACAATAACAAATCAATTTTTAAAAATCCCAGGACTTAGGTGAACTTAACTAGAACCCTCCTGTAAACCTTTCCAAGATTGTCCAACATATTACTCAAATGGCAGGACTCAGAAATTGAACTCCAAATGTGGCCTTCCATGTTCAAGACATTGCTAATAGTACTCATGATCACTCATTATATATTCACATTCATATTCAAATGGAGTGATATTGAGAAGAGACAGTGGCATATATCTAGCGGGGGTGGGGGCAGGCTGTCCCGGGTGCCACCCAGGGGGGGTGACATCACTAATGACAAAAATTGCAGTTCTTAGGAATAATACTATGATGTTATCTGCCATTTGATGCATAATTTACAGCAGAATGCAATGAAACAAACCACACTAAAATATTTGTGTTCTATCAAAAGTTATAACCAAATAACCAGAAAAAGAAAACACAATTGCCTAATGTCATAAAAGTGGGTTTCTTTAACTCAGAACTGACCAATGAGCCTGAGTGTTCTGAGAGCTAACGAGGTGTTATGACACAGCATGGAACCAATAAGATGTTATGAGTTAGCTCCCTTTTCTATCAGAGCTAATACTCAAACTCCTATTTAATTGTGTGAGAGTCATCAAGTTGGCCACTATTTTTCTGTTGGTTACTGATTGGTTGGGTAACTTGTACTGATCTATTGTAAAATAAATAAATAAGTGGGGGAGTTACTCTAGTGATGCCACTGGAAGTTTGGGTGCTGGTGGTCACTGGCTTAGATGACTTTTAAAGTGGATTCTAAACGTTCACGGTCAGATTGGCCAGATTGCATAACCACAAAAGACAACAAGGCATCCCAAGAAGTAGGACACCCAAGACAAATGTAGGACATGACAAAATAAAAGGTAAAAACACTTGTCTATTGATTTCATGTGGCTAATTTAAACACTAATGTTGAGGTTCCCCTCCTCTCACAAGTCCCCAACTTACCCAGGGGGAAGGCTTCTGGGCCAGAGGATCAGGGAGGAAGCCGGTGGAACATGGGGCCACCTCCCCATAAGCTGCCTGGGCACTCCTGTAGGCGGCAAAGCGCAGCAGAGGAACACGGCACGCTGAACCCCCGCTTCTCCCTCTGCCTTGGAGGAGGGAGGGAGGAGACAGGATGCAGACCATTCAGCTGCTGGGCTGTTGCCCCTCCCCAGCCAGCTGCCGGGCAGGGCACCTGCCCATGACATTGGGGGCCCACAACTGGATCTCCCAACATCATCTGCCAAGCTACAGGACCCAGGTGGGCAGGGCCAGCCCACCCCCTAAAGGCAGAGACCAGAGCAGAGGCAGCAGCCTTCCCAGCCCTCTCAGGAACAACCCTGGCAGCTCCAGCTGAGAGGAGGTGGGAGGGAAACAGGGGGAGGAGTTGTGGTAATCCCAGGGGAGGGCAGTCCCAGAGACAGGCCCTTTTTGTACCATCCCTGTGAGGGAAGGGGAGAGGCCTGCCCTACATAAACCTGGAGGCCAGGGATGAGAAGGCAGTTGGGAGCCAGAAGAGCAGGCAGGAGTATCTGCTGCTAGCAGCCCTTGCTGCTGACCAGCAAATGCTGCCAACCCAGAGAGGGGGAACCGGGTGACACAAACCCCTCCTTTCTTCTGGTGAACTGTTCTGAAGCCTCCACAAGGGGGTCCCCCTCGGAAAGGCTGGGCAGGCCCTCCCCTCCCCCCCACAGGGAGGCCTCACAACTAATTAAATTTAAAACTATATCACATATAATTTGTTAATTACAATAAGACTATGTGCGGCCTTTAGGGGCCTGCGCACAGGGAAACGGAGGATACTCCTTTTCCAGGACACGAGGCTAAAAAAGGGGGCATCCTGGACAAAGAGGACGTCTGGTCACCCTGTTCATAGTGGACTATAGTCTGTCAGTGGTTATTAACCATGATGGCTACATTGAACCTCCAGATGCAGGGGCAGTATGTCATTGAGTCAGGGATGGATGCAGTATTTGCGTTTGGGGGGACAACCATGAGCACTCTTAACTCCAGAGCCCAGGTCAACCAGGCAGGCAAACCTTGGCTCCCAGGGAACTTTGGCCTCTGTGGCCAATTGTGTTGTATGGGGAGGTGTCAAAAGCTTATGTGCCCCGCCTGTCAAATGACCTAGCTACACTACTGAGAATACCATATAAGTTAATTTTTAGATTAGCTCACATCTTTTTTGTTCTAGAGAAGCTTGTTTGCCACCCCAGAAGCATATCTTTTGCAAATTGGCAGTTCTAAAATGCTGTCCTTTTAAGACATTGTCACCAGTGCATTGTCACACAACATATTTAAAGTATAGTCAGACAAAATTTACTATTATTTAATTTCTGTAAATAAAAATACACTGGGGGTAGAAACATATCCTACCATTCAACTTTTGCTTTCTTGCAATCTAAAGTGACCCTGAAAGGTGTTAATTATCTTTTACAGCTTTTATATTAGTAACTGACAACAACAGATAGTTGATCTCCAGCTTCAAAGCTCTTACCTGGATGCAAATTTTGCACCTACCTAATTATTGCTCTCAGAAAATATTTTCAGAATCTTTGATCATGGGTCAAATTGATGTTTTCAACAAGCTGGAATCTGGCAGCAAGCCTGGAGTAAGAACTAAATGTCTAACAAAGCTAATGGCAAACTGTACCTGCCAGAGATATTAAATAACCCAGTTTTAAGAGAAAGAAAAAAATAGACAAGCAAAAAGCCCACTGATGGGACCCTTGCATCCTGGACAACTGTCCCAGTCAAATGCGTCCCCGTATTGAACATTTGTGTCCTGAACATTTTGTCCATATATAAATGTCCATAAATAAATGTAAATATATATAAATGTCCATATGTAAATGTCCATATGGACAAAATGTTCAGGACACAAATGTCCAATACTGGGACATTTATATAGACATACATATATATACACATATACATGTCTACACACACACACGCACATGTATATTTTGTATACATATGTATACATACATACATATATATATACACACACACACACACATATATATATATACACACACACACGGGAGAGGAAACTGAACGCTTTTCACATGCGCTGCCTCCGGCGCATTCTTGGCATCACCTGGCAGGACAAAGTTCCTAACAACACAGTCCTGGAACGAGCTGGAATCCCTAGCATGTATGCACTGCTGAAACAGGCGCCTGCGTTGGCTCGGTCATGTTGTGAGAATGGATGATGGCCAGATCCCAAAGGATCTCCTCTATGGAGAACTCGTGCAAGGAAAGCGCCCTACAGGTAGACCACAGCTGCGATACAAGGACATCTGCAAGAGGGATCTGAAGGCCTTAGGGATGGACCTCAACAAGTGGGAAACCCTGGCCTCTGAGCGGCCCGCTTAGAGGCAGGCTGTGCAGCATGGCCTTTCCCAGTTTGAAGAGACACTTTGCCAACAGTCTGAGGCAAAGAGGCAAAGAAGGAAGGCCCATAGCCAGGGAGACAGACCAGGGACAGACTGCACTTGCTCCCGGTGTGGAAGGGATTGTCGCTCCCGGATCGGCCTTTTCAGCCACACTAGACGCTGTGCCAGAACCACCTTTCAGAGCACGATACCATAGTCTTTCGAGACTGAAGGTTGCCAATACAAATATACACACACATACATACCATGTATGTATACATATGTATACAAAATATACATGTGTGTTTGTGTGTGTGTGTGTGTGTGTGTGTAGACATATGTATATACATATATATATATATGTATATAGAGAGACATTTAGCCCATTTATAGTGTGATGCAAAAATACCAGACATGAATGTCCAGGGACCTCAATGACCGGGACACAAATACCAGGGATGGGAACTCGAGTCAGTGACTCAGAGTTGAGTTGTAAAAATATGCATTTTTCGGTGACTGGGTGACTCGTGAGTCAAGCATATGGAAGAAGTGTTTTTCAAACACTTGAGTCAGGGGCCACCTGACTTGGCACTCATCCCACATGTGCAGACTCAGGTCTGCCTGGGTCTGGGTATGCTTGCCTGCTGTTTTTCACCATGAAAAACCTCATGGGGCCATCATTCCAACCAGGTGAGCAGTAGGGAAGTTCCAACTGGGAGGCAGGGAAAGAGTTAATGTTTTCCTCTTGAAATTAGTAGAAGGGGGGAGGCAGAAGTGGGTTTTTTGCCCATTTGTGATAGGAAGGAAGGGATGATCACCAAGGAGGAGGAACCCAAGTGGGTTCTTGACTTAAGGATTGGCAGCAGAACCCCAGGGAGGGAGAGAAAGGAGGCAGGGAAGTTGGGGGGGAGGTGATTTGTAATATTCACACTTTAACTCTGCATGGCTGTTACTTGGGTGGAGGAAGTCTCATTGAATGACTGGCTACACATGGGACTACTTCTGAGTAAAGCTGCAAAGGATCCGGTCATCCAGGTAAGCCTAACAGCTGCTGTGCATGACCCTCCTCCCTCTTTTTGCTTCTGTCCCCACTCTCTAGCAGTTTCTCCCATCCTGCCCACCCTCTCTACAGATGGGTCAGGGCAGCAAGGGAGTTTTTAAAGTGAACTCACACAGAGAGAGGGAGAGAGCCCAGCAGCAGCTGTTTTTTCCATAGTGGGCTTTTTAAAGGGGGGGGGCCTCGACTTGAGTCCTTTGGAGTTGAGAAGGGGTGATTCAGTGACTCAGAAAGTGCCCCATTATGACTCTCTCGGGTAGAGTCGCAGGGGGTGTTGACTCTAGACTCGACTCAAGTCAGGCCCCATTGGATTTTCCCATCGCTGACAAATACCCCAATGCCCTTCTCAAGCAGGCAACCATTTCAGCAAATTTCACTTTCAGGAACAAAAAGAAATGGAAGAACCTTCCACTCTAAATATCTCATCTGATCTCTCCCCATTCAGTATTAAATAAGACCAGTGAAGGAGAAGATGTGGGGAAGCTGTTAAGGTTTGCCTCAGTAATCATTAATGAAGGCTTTTCTTTTGCAAAGGGGGGGGGAGAAGTGGGCTTTTGTACCAGGTGATGAGCAAAGGTTGATCATTGGTGTCTGCCCCTCAGTAGACAAGGCTGCATATGTTTTATGCAAGACAGCTGAATAAAAAAACACAGTGTTATTTCAAATTGTCATTTAAATAAAAATGGTTGCAAAGGCACAAACATGATCTCATTTATGAGTGTGGGTCTGCCAAATTTGTATAAGTCAGTATAGAATAACATTTTTGTAGTACACTTTTATTTCTCATACTGAGAAATACTCTCGAGGTTAAGTTGTACCTCAAAATTTGTTTCACAGTACAGCACAATCCCCATTTCTATAGAAAAACTTATAAAGATACAAATCTACTTCCAAGCACAAAAATTGCTGTTTAAATTAGGATAGTAAACATAAATGATAAATGATTGGCTGCATGTCAAAGATTTTCCTAAATTATCTCTAATCCCCCTATTATTATTATTATTATTATTAATCTTATTATTAAGATTTTCCTAAATTATCTCTAATCCCCAAATGTATTGAATCTATAAAACACCATCCAGAATTAACAATAAAATAGTTGAGAGCTACATGAATGCAGTACAGGGGGCTATTGTGCTAAACCAGGGGTGCTCAATAGGTGGATCACAATCTACCGGTAGATTGCGAGGCAAAATGAGTAGATCACGGCGTGTCGACCCTCCCTTCAGGTGCCTCTGGGAGGAAACGCCTGGAGTGAGGCCCATTGTACTCAATGGGGCTTACTCCCAGGTAAGTGTGGCTAGGATTGCAGCCTCACAGCCTAATCCTAGGCATGTCTACTCAGGAGTAAGTCCTGTTATACTCAGTTCAGCTCAAGGTACACCAACATACATTGTACACATAAATTTTATATGTTATGATGGTGCAAACATTGTAAAAAAACTCTGGTAGATCTCCGGGCCTTGCTGGGTTTCAAAGTAGCTCTTGAGCCAAAAAAGTGTGAGCACCCCTGTGCTAAACAATTAGAGGAAGGGGGGAAACAGGTGATAGGCTATAAGTGTTCAATGCAAAAATGAATGTTTGAAAAATTCTTAGTTCCTTCCATCTCAGATTTATCCCTGTGGAGAAGTAGAGTTGATAGTCATTAATTTCCCTTCAGTCACAATGCATTGGGTGAGTCCCTTATAATATTTCGAATTAGTCACTGCAGACATTGTTAGCTTGATCCTTTCTTCACCTTCATAGTCCAACAAAGAAATGAAATCTATGTCTCTTGTATTGTCAAAATTGTGGTTACTGCTGATGAGAAATGTAAACTACCTAAACTAGCTAGTTTGCAGGAGAACATATAGCAGTAGAAAAATGTCAGACTTGACTGATGGATAGATTGGTTGACTGATACTCTACCCCACCCCAAAGTCTTGAGCCAGGAAAGTAATCAAAGAGAACCAAGTGCCATCTAAATGAATGCTTCGTCTGTAGCAGCTTAGGTTTTCATAGCCACCTTGGCACACTTTGAGCCTATCCCAGATTATATCTGGTCCCATATATGCAATATGGCAAACTCCTGATCTGATTTTCTGGTTTCTGTTTAGGACAGGATGCAGGTGAGCTGGGAGTGGAGATGTTGAGCCCTTTGTCACTCAAAGGGATCAGTCCACTACCTGCTTAGGTTTAGACTATGTTTAAGCAGCCAAATCCACAGGGGTGGAGGACTGATTAGATTGAACCACCCTTGGTGACTAATGAATCCAGATGGTTTCCTGATGGCTCCAGGAGATTTTCCTGCCAATGTGGCACTTCTATAGATGACCTGCTTGATCTCTGGGATACAGGAAATGGAGGCACAACTGCTCCTAAGCATTCTATTCCTTCTAGTCACTCATTCTATTCTTTCATTGATTATTTCAGAGCTGGGATCAGTGAAAAAGGAAAACAACAACTGGAGTATTGCTGGAGGAAATCATACAACAAATCCAACAGAACGCATCATCAGGCCCCCTCTGTGGCAATGATGGTGGCAAATAAATCTTTCTGATTCACTGCCATCCTTAACATTGTAATGGCACACTTTTCGTAGGTAACCTTCTGCCTTCTCTTGTGCATAGCACTACCATGATCCATCCCTCCCACCTTCAAATCACCCCTGCTGCCATTTTACCTGCACTGGTGTGGCATCTAGGGGCTGCTGGTATGTGTGTGCAGAGCCTCCAGCCATTTGCACCTGTAGTCCCAAAGCGCACAAGTGTGACTTTTGCAACACCACTGCAGCTCTTACAACAATGGATCAGGGATCCATTGCTGTAAGTACCCATTAGGATTGGGCCATTTGTCACCCCAAATCAATTAGGAGCATCATATATTCAGATGGCTGCTGTGTGTACAATTCCCCAGCCCAATCCAGCAGCTGAGACTTCACACATGTAGCTCCATCAGATAATAAGCAACAGCAGCGATCAACTGTTCAGGAAGGAGAATGTGGGTGGGGGGGCAGAGTTTAGCCTGTTCTCATTTCCTGCCAAATAGCTATTCTGCACAGTTGCTGTTTAGCCGACAAAGCTCCAAGCGTGCATTTTTGGCTCCTGTGTGTAGTCACACAGTTGGATCAAGGCCAGCGTGTTTTGGTAACAGCCTTGATCAATATGCTCTGTTAATACTGATATCTTTAGATTTACCATCCTTTTATGTGTAGTTTATCTAAAATTGATTTAAACTCAATCGATGCCAAGCACACTGAGATATTTATGTTTCTAACACTTGTAAATTGACTCATTCATCAGACGACTGGCTAACATTCAAATCACACCCCATTCGACATGTTTCTACTGTATGACAGCTGTGAAAGAATTCTCAAAACACAATCAGTGGGCCCATTTATTCTGCTATCCAATTATTAAAAGGCTGTATATGGTTCATTCTTTGACACAGTTATATGAGCCGGGACTTTTTTTTCTCTCATTCCAAAAGATCGACAGAGGCTAATTTCTGACTGTGTCAGAGCAGGGGGAGAAAGGGAAAAAAAAAATTGAACAGTTCAAAAAAATTTTGAACTGATTTCCCCTCCCACTAAAACTGGTCATTCAGCAAGGTGATGCAAGCAACTTGCAAGAGATGCTTGTTCAGATATTGTTGATGTAGTAATAGACAAAAAGATGAGATATCAGGCATATAGATACACATTATACATATACAGAATACAAATCTAGAATTAAATCAGAACAGGTTGTTTCTTCTCTGTGAAGAAACAATGTGACATAACAACTAATGTGATCCAATGGTCAACGAATACTGGATTTGGATGTAGGTAACTAATTCTTCAAACCAGTGCTTAACTACAAAGGAACCTAGATGAACTTGGCAGTTGCCACAGTCAAGATTTCACAGTCTAACCTGCTTTGCAGGGGCTTTATGAAGATAAAATTGGATGACTACCAAGGTAACTGTCCTGAACTGAGCTCCTTGGAGAAGGGACAGAATAAAGCAGTGATATATATCACTGTTTGGAAACTGCAACTAGTGCAGAATGCGGCAGCCCGTGTAGTTACTGGAGGTAGATGGTTTGACTCTGTCAGTCCGCTTCTCCAGTGGCTGCACTGGCTGCCCATTCGTTTCCGGGCCCAATTCAAGGTGCTGGTTTTGACCTTTAAAGCCCTATACTGCTCTAGGTCAGGGTATCTTAGAGATCGCCTACTCCCATACAATCCGGCTTGTCCTCTTAGGTCATCAGAGAAGGCCTTTTCACAAGTGCCGCTGCCCAGCGAGGTACATGGGGTGGCGGCAAGAAATAGGGCCTTCTCAGTAGTGGCACCAACGCTATGGAATTCCCTCCCCCTTGACTTAAGAACTGCTCCCTCTCTTGAAACTTTCCGGCGAGGCCTGAAGACTCTTCTGTTTAGACAAGCCTTCTGAGTTCCTGGCCTTTTTAACATCATTTTAAACATCTTTTAATACCTTTTTACACCTGGTTACAAGCCTGGATCCTTTTATAAACTACTGCTCTATGCTCTTTTACATTTTGACTACTGTTTTTAAGATGTGTTGCAAATATGTTTTTATCTGTTTTTAAATTATGTTTTTTTATTTCTGTTTTAGCCTTTGTTGTAAGCCACCTTGAGTCCCTCCAGGGAGAAAGGCGGGGTAAAAATAAAGTTGTTATTATTTATTAATAAAATATTATATATATATATATAAAATTCATATAGCAGTGATATATAATTCATTATATAATAAAATAAATCAGACCTATAGATGCCCAATACTAACCTACCTGTTACCCTGCAGATGCCCGATCTCGTCTGATCTCGGAAGCTAAGCAGGGTCAGGCCTGGTTAGTACTTGGATGGGAGACCGCCTGGGAATACCGGGTGCTATAGGCTTCTACCATAGTCTTTCGAGACTGAAGGTTGCCAACCAACTAACCTACCATAAGTGCCATGATACTGTGAGGACTGAAATTTGGGGCTGAATGGGAAGGTAGATCAGCACAAACATCTGACTCCTACAAGTGTGGCTAGGATTGCAGCCTCACAGCCTAATCCTAGGCATGTCTACTCAGGAGTAAGTCCTGTTATACTCAGTGGGGCTCAAGGTACACCAGCATACATTGTACACATAAATTTTATATGTTATGATGGCGCGAACATTGTAAAAAAAACTCTGGTAGATCTCCAGGCCTTGCTGGGTTTCAAAGTAGCTCTCGAGCCAAAAAAGTGTGAGCACCCCTGACCTAGTCCATAGACTCTTCTTCTCATCTTGACATAGAAAACCATACTCCCTTGAGCACCCCTTGGCTCTGAACACCACGACCGCATTGACATTTTATAGGACCTCTTAAGTACCACCCATCTTTCTTTAAACAGCAACAATTAGTGCTGCTTCTTCCCATTGTTACATGGTCAATATTTTATTTCTGTTCAAGGCATGCACGAGACACACATATGCACTTGGTGCTACATGCCTGCCTGAAGAGCAAAGGAAGAGACCAATGATGTGACTATTAGAAGAGGCCATGCAGATCCACAGGCCAAAAGGCCATATTTCTGGTTTTCCATTTGACTTATGTAATAACCGCTACCATCCCTGCACTCTAATGATCTTTCGTATTCATTGTTTCACATTTGAACAGAGCTTGTTTACAGTTTAATATAATGCAGCTATAGCCAAAGAATGTGGCCAAAGAATGGTCTTCAACCCAATACTAAACAATCCATTAAGGGGAATTCTAAACAGAAATCATAATACCTTGAACAAAATGTAATTGGATCAGTGCATCAGTGCAGATGACAAGGACAAAGACAGATTACAGTTAGCAGGCAAGCCAGGGAAACGCGCATCAATTTTCTGGCTTTCAAGCAATTGATCTCAAGAGCATATGAACCAGTTAAGCTTGAGAGCTGCCTGCTCATAGATGCTTTACAAATCAATGGTAGGGCTGAGCCCCAGAACCTGTTTGCAAGGCAGGGTGCAGCTCTGACCTATGAAGTAATTACAAAATGTGTTTCAGCAATTGCAGGGCGTAATGCCCTCACCATTACATTAGTCCTACCTGTGCACACCCACCTGCAGTTAAGATCAAGAAACTGCTGGGCAGAGGATATAGTTTCTAGGCAAGTTTGAGCTGTGGCACCTCTCATTTAAGAAATTCACTGCCCAACACTATGCCCTATCATGTTAAAACTCGCAGCCAAACCAAGACTGTACTGCATGCTGGGGGTGGGGTCATATGGCATATTTATACCTCCTGGTTGGCTACCCAATCACCTATGGGTCTCCTCAGACCCAAGAAACTTGCCCTTTGTGTCCACTGAGCATCACTCTGCCATGGACTGAAAAAGAAAATAAAACGAGGAAGAGCCTGGGATGGTGGCATGACAACAACTAGAAGGTTTCAATGGTCTCAAAAAAATCAGTTCTGGATGGTATATAACCTGCTGCAATAGAGGACATGTGGAAGCTGCATTGGTCTTTGCATTGGAATCATGTGCATTTCCTCAGCGGCAGAGCTACATTTTGGGGGGCCAGAAGCTTGAACTGTTATAGGGGCCCCTTTGCAACCAGCAACGAGGTCTGGGTAACCACTGTTCTCTTCTTCAATGGGGTTGTTCCCCAACAGATCACTACATATATTTTTTTTAAATTAACCTCTACATATCAGATTTTGATTACAATTAAAATGCTGTACTGGATTATGGCACATGTCAAAGTCACTGGTGTGAATGAAAATTGTAAATAACAAGCACTTCCCCCCACCCCACCCCCCACCCCAGTAGAGAGCTTGGGAATAACCCAGGGCACTGCAACAGGGGGCCATTACGCTCCAGTCACCATCATTGTCAGTAAGTCCATGCCCAGTGCCCCCTTCAACTGGCACCCGGGGCAACTGTCACCAATCGCCACACCCTAGATACACCCCTTCATGTATACAGTATACACATTCACACACTGTAACACAAAACATAATTCCCTCAAAATGCAACACTTCTCTTCTGAATATGCTGTATTTTAGTGTCAAGTTATTCTCAGTCAAGGTTGACTGGAACAGTGGAGACACCAAAGATACAGACTTTTGTCTGTCTCGGGGTGGGGGAGGGAAATGGCACACACAAGCATAGAAGGGAAACCTTGCAGTAAGATAAAGAAAATCTGCCAAAATGTGCCAGCCAAGGAGGACAAAGTATGCTATCACCCTCCCCTTAACAAACCTGAGCAAAAAAAAAAAAAAAGGTTTTTAAAGGCTTTAAAGGTCAAAACCAGCACCTTGAATTGGGCCCGGAAACGAATGGGCAGCCAATGTAGCCCCCAGAGAAACAGGCTGACAGAGTCAAACCGCCTACCTCCAGTAACCACACGGGCCGCCGCATTCTGCACTAATTGTAGTTTCCAAACCACCTTCAGGGGCAGCCCCACATAAAGCGCGTTACAATAATCTAACCTCAATGTCACCGTGGCATGGATCAACGTGGCCAGGTCTGCACGATCCAAGTACAGCCGCAGCTGGCGCACCAGCCGAAGCTGAGCAAAGGCCCCCCTAGCCACAGCCGCCACCTGGGACTCCAGGAGCAGCTGCGAGTCCAGGTGGATCCCCAAGCTGCGGACCTGCTCCTTCAGAGGGAGTGCAACCCCATTCAGAGCAAGCCGATAGTCCAGCACCTGCATCGAGGATTTCCGAACCAGGAGAGCCTCTGTCTTATCCGGATTTAATTTCAGCTTATTAGCCCCATCCAGATTCTCACTGCTTCCAGACAGTGCTCCAGGCCCTCAACCGCCACCCTGGAGTCTGGAGGAAAGGAGAGATAGAGCTGGGTGTCATCAGCATATTGATGACACCCCACTCCAAACCCCGGATGACCTCTCCCAGCGGTTTCATGTAGATATTAAATAGCATGGGGGACAGAATTGAACCCTGCGGCACCCCGCACCTCAAACGCCAGGGTGTCGAACAGGCATCCCCCAGCACCACCATCTGGGACCGACCCTCCAAGTAGGAGCAGAACCACCGCAAAACAGTGCCTCCAACTCCCAACTTGGCCAATTGGCCCAGAAGGATACCATGGTCAATGGTATCAAAAGCTGCTGAGAGTTCCAGCAGGACCAACAGGGACGCACTCCCCCTGTCCAGTCCCCGGCGTAGGTCATCCACCAAGGTGACCAAGGCAGTTTCTGTCCCAAAGCCTGGCCTGAAACCAGATTGAAAAGGATCCAGATAATCCACTTCATCCAAGACCCTTTGGAGTTGGGCCACCACCACCCGCTCAATTACCTTGCCCAGAAACGGGATGTTGAAGACTGGCCGGTAGTTATCTAACACAGTGGAATCCAGGGAGGGCTTCTTCAGGAGCGGGCGAACCACTGCCTGTTTCAAAGCGAGTGGCAATGTCCCCTCCATCAAGGAAGAGTTGACCACCCTCCCTGTCCACTCAGCCAGTCCACCCCAAGCAGCTCTTATCAGCCAAGCTGGGCAAGGGTCAAGCAGGCAGGCAGATGGCCTCACACTCCAAAGGAGTCTGTCCACATCCTCAGGCTGTATAAGCTGAAAAGAATCCCACAACACTGGACAAGCAGTTGCCAAGGGGACGTCAATGTGGCATCCAAGTTATGGCAAATAGGATCGATTTTATCTGCAAAGTGTTTTATCTGCAAAGTGTTGCGCAAACATGTCACAGCGGCTGACCATGTATTCCTCCTGGTCTACTGATGTCAATGACATCAAACTGAATTAATTAAATTAATTTAGTTTAATTACTTAAATTGGGTCTTTTTATTTGTTAAAGTGAGTGAGAAATGTTAGCTAATATTTTGAAATAGCAAGCACTTGTTGAAAGTACTTGTTGCAGTTTTACAGGGCAATCTATTTATATCTACTCAAAAGTAAGTTCCATTGTGTTCAATGGAACTTACTCTCTGGTAAGTGAGGTAAGGTAAGATTGTAGCCTTACACAGTTTGAGAGGTGCAGGAGGGAACTGGAGACAATCATAAAAGCCAGCAGCTTACCTTTAGGAAGTGGAATTGAGGCATTATATGAGTAAATGATGAGGCCTAGCCAAGTGCTGCTCACTACTCCTGCTACAACTTGCCTCCCAAGCTGCTGTGCATTGCTTGCTACCCTCTCCAGGGTAGCATGTGTTCCTGCACATGCGCAAGTAACCTATTACAGTCAGCCAGCTCAGAGCCCAATCCTCTGCATGTCTGCTTGGAAGCAAGCCCAGTCTAGTCAATGGGGCTTACTCCCAGGGATAGTGTGGATAGGGTTAAGAACATAGGAATATAAGAACAGCCCCACTGGTTCAGGCCATAGGCCCATCTAGTCCAGCTTCCTGTATCTCACAGCAGCCCACCAAATGCCCCAGGGAGCACACCAGATAACAAGAGACCTCATCCTGGTGCCCTCCCTTGCATCTGGCATTCTGACATAGCCCATTTCTAAAATCAGGAGGTTGCACATACACATCATGGCTTGTAACCCGTAATGGATTTTTCCTCCAGAAACGTGTCCAATCCCCTTTTAAAGATGTCCAGGCCAGATGCCATCACCACATCCTGTGGCAAGGAGTTCTACAGACCAACCACATGCTGAGTAAAGAAATATTTTCTTTTGTCTGTTCTAACTCTCCCAACACTCAATTTCAGTGGATGTCCCCTGGTTCTGGTGTTATGTGAGAGTGTAAAGAGCATCTCTGTATCCACTTTATCCTTCCAATGCGTAATTTTGTATGTCTCAATCATGTCCCCTCTCAGGCATGTTCTGCCAAATCCCAATCCAAGCTCTACCTAGAGAATTATGCCCACATTTAGCTAATTAGCACCCCTTTTTTACCCAAGAATGACCCTGGTTCTGCCTTGCAGTCCTGCTGGACCCCACCTCCAGGGTAGCTCACCTGTTCAATCTGCAGAGGTCCTCTCTCCTGCCAGCAGCCTCCCATCACTACAGCAGCACCTTGGTCCTCAGCAGGTCTTGGGCACAGCAGCCACACACCAAACTCCAGTGTCTACAAAGTCCATTCACCAATCAGTCCCAGCAGTCCATTAGCTATCCTCAGTCTCCAACTTTGCTCCTTCTGCTACCCACCCCAAACTCTCCCTTCATCAGGTGCTTTTATGCCTGAGGGCCCTATTGCCTTCAAGTGGCTGCAGCTGTGCAGGATACCCTCTGCTAAAAGCCCAGGCCTTACCCTTAAAGGGGCCACCGCTGACACCATACCCTACCTCCTTGCCAGATCTTCCGCGATTCCAATACAAGGTGTCTCTTTTCTAGGCTGAAGAGGCCCAAACGCCATAGCCTTTCCTCATAAAGAAGGTGCCCCAGCCCAGTAATCATCTTAGTTGCTCTCTTTTGCACCTTTTCCATTTCCATTATGTCCTTTTTGAGTTGTGGCGAACAGAACTGCACGCAATACTCTAGGTGTGGCCTTACCATCGATTTGTCCACCACCACCCCAAGATCTCTCTCCTGATCTGTCACAGACAGCTCAGAACCCATTAGCCTATAAGTTGCAGCCTTGGAGCCCAATCTCCTGCTTCAGGGGGTAGCATGTCGAGCAAGACAGGTGGGGGAAATGATGGAGGGAGTCAGGGCTGGCAGGATGGGTGAAGGAAAGAAAGAAGGTGCGCATGTGCCTGAATGAACAGCAGAGGAGAAGGTATGCACACGCCACCAGCAACTCCGTGGTGCCTGCGGCAACCACTGCAAGGGCTAGACTGCCCCTCCTCCCCCTCCCGCACAAACAAACGATTCCTTCCATCTCAGCTGCGGGGAGGTGCAACTGTATGTTGCCTTGACTGTTGCCTTCCCTTAGCCTCCTGCCCTCCTCCCTCTGAGTGCCTGGCAGGGCTTTCTGCAGCAGCTTGATCGTCACATGCGGGAATTGTTGCCCACACATTGTTGCCCCCCAGCCACCTTGTTGCCCGATCCATTTGCTACCCCCTGCACCCCCTAGCTACGCTACTGTATGTTAGTCTATAAGGCAATCTTATGCCATAATTCAAGTATTAGTCTGCCCAGCAGTGAGACCATGACACAAACCTGCAAGCAGTGGGAGGAGGCTTGGCTGCTGCACAAAGTTTTCACATGTTTGGAAAGGCCCTCCCAGCTGACCTGACTCTCTTACCACTGTCTGCAGGCTCGCTTCTGGTCAGCAAACCCAGAAGTGAGTGGCAATGATGTCATCACATGATGAGTTTTGCATCATTGCCACTCACTTCCAGGTTTCAAGTGCTGTGTCTGCAGGGCAAAGGGCGTCGTGATCCAGGTAGGTTTGGGATGCACTGGTGCATGGAATTGCAGCCCAACAGTCACAAAATATACACCAAATGATTCTGACTATTTAAGTTTGTAATGTGAAAGGATGGCATACTGTTTCCATGCTCACAGTATGGAGCTCTTGTTCATACGACCCCCTGATGCTGGATATTATTTGACTCTTGTTACACAAGTACTTAGAGGTATTTTCTAAGATCAGAACTCTGGGGTTGTAAACTATTTGCAGTAATTTATTCAATACAAGTCTCCCTCCTAAAGAGCTCACTATGTAAGTAAGTACTCAATTAATGGTGAACACACCTCAATTTGTCATCCTGGCAGATTTCTAGATTTGTTCTTAGTTCATCCAGGGAAAAATAGTTCATTTGACACTCACTTGAAATTGATTGCTATGAAAATGAACTTGGGTGGAGGGGCAGAACTATTGTAGTGCTCTGTAGTAACAGGCATAAAAACAATTCATAGTGGGAAAGTGAATGAAACCAGTAGCCAGACACCCCCTTCACAATTCCATCCAATCTGACTCATTGCTATCAATAGTTCTATATGCAGCATTCAGCCTGGAGAGAAATAACACAGGCCAACACAGTTTGCTTCCTTAAACGTTACACCAATTTCCTGGGTATATTTGGGGTGCTGATTCCAAAAATGGCACCCATTTTGCCCTATCACGTCTAGTTTTGGAGACATGGCATAGCCTCTTTAGTGAATGGTTCAAGCAGCTTCCTCATGAGGAAACTGCTTGAACCATTCACTAATGAGGATATACTATATCTCCAAAACTAGACGTGATGGGGCAAAACGGATGCCATTTTTGGAATCGGCACCCCGAATTCATATCAAACCACCATAAAGTTTGGGAAAAACTTTTCTGACCCTCAGTTTTGTAGGCCTGTGTAATTGACTGCTTAGGTTGCACCAAACAATATTTTGAAAAGTATTTATAGCCCACTTTTCCATCAATTTCAAATTTCAAGTTCATTGACTTTTCCATCAATGTTCAAAGAAGCTTACCAATATAAAGTCTAAAAAGACACAGCAACCATCAAGATACAATAAAAAAATAAAAGGGCAGACCAAGCCTAAGGTGCACTGGAATAGGTTAGCCAAGTGGCCTGCACTGTATCCAGCACAGGTCAGGAGGTGGCTGCCATGCAACTCAGAGTAAGGGGATATTTATCCCCTTACCCCGAGTAATGCCCCAAACACCCCTATGGGGCCATTTGAATCTGCACCAGGAAAATTGTTGGTGCAAATCTGAGCAGCCCATTGTAATGCTAGACTGGCTGGGAGGGGGTTAGAATCTAGCCTAAGTCGCCAAGGCCAGTTCCACCCCCTCATGGGCCCAGTCTGTCCACTGGTCCACCTTCCCCAAATCATATCAAACCTTAGCCAGCTCTTTTGCTGGTGTGCTCTGAGGAACCCTGTAGGGGTGGTCAGGCCAAGGATGGGGTATAGGATTCCACAGACACCACTACTGCTAACATCTGCCCCCAAACATACTCCTCTGCTAGCAGAGCTCCATTGGTGGCCAATCTGCAAGGTGCTGTTAGCAGCCTGAAGCCTTCCAGGCCTTGCACTGGTGGCAGTGCTCTGCAAACCAGGAAAGAGACTGCTGGAATGATGGCCCTCGTGGTCCAACAATGAATGTACCACACAGATAGGACTGGGCTAATAGGCAAGCTGCTCCCTCTCAGCTCCAGCTGCAATAAGGCAATAATACTATTTTCTTACCTAAAGGGTTATATCAAGATAATTCCTGTGAAGTGATTTGAATGCTCAAAAGTGCAATACAGATGCTAAGTATTATTATTAATCCTGGTTAAGCAGGAAATCTGGTTAGCCTTAACTATGTAAAAGGCAAGAGAAAATGAATGGTTGGTCATTCCAATCTATCTTGCAGAAATGGGAGGATTCATGTCTTTCCTACTATTGAAGTTTTACTGTAATTTGTTCCCTTTCATTGTAGATAGATGGTTTGAGAAACCTCAGACCTCATTTGCTGCTCGTCAGATAAAAGCACAATCCCACACGTGATGATAAAATATTAATTTCCTAGTCCATTACCTGGCTGATCCCATAATTCCTGCTTCAGACCGAATACAATCTTTCAAATCCAAAAGGGTTTAGTGGCATAACCAACCACTCAACATCATTATAACTGATAGTGAAATATATTCTCTCTTATTTTCCTATACATGCACCACTAAGAACCACATATAGCTGAAGTATTTCACTTCTGGCTACCAGTCACATGTTGCAGGTCCAATCTGTGTGCATACGGAAGTTTGTAAGTCACTTTGGAGATTCTCATGCAGTCCAGGTGGGGTGTACCGGACTCTTTCCAAAAGGCCCTGGCACATAAGCGCTCAAGTCACGCAGCACCCCATTGTGGGGAGAACGGCAATGTAAATATCATTGGAAGAAATAAATCACTTCTGCTCTTCAGCACCAAATGTCTAATTTCCCCTCAAGTGGCTCCCAGAAATGAAACTTCCCCACAATGCAAAATATTGATTATTTTTTCCCCAAATTCAGTTTTCTCATGAGATTTTCAGTGACATTTATATACTGAAAAGACCAAAGATGCTTAAAACAGTGTTCTCAAACTTTTTAGCATTGGGACCCACCTAAAAAAAAAGTTTCACTTTACCAGCCACACAAACCTCTGTGGTTATAATGGTGATTGAGCAGGAGTGCCCCCCCCCCCAAGTAGCAGCTTGGTGCACAATCTGCCCTGTCAATTCTATAAACCACAAAAATTGGATCATGACCCATCATGATCCCTGGCCATGAATCCACAGCTGGCTTAAAACATTATGCTACCTGCATTATGCAATGTTGTGTAAAATGTCCAACATTTATGATAAGACCTTATGATAAGACACAGGGCCTAGGAGAGGGGGGTAAAGGGGGTAATTTGTACCCAGGCCCAGATCAAAAAGAGGGCCCAAGAGCCAAAGGAGGGGGCCAGAAATTTTCTGGGATCTTATATTTTCCAATCTCACCCAGACTCACTGCCCACCTGGGATGCTGGATTCACAACTGCTGCTGCTGCTACCGAAAGCCATATGAGCTAGACAAGGAACGTATACATGATGCAACTTAACACTTTGACAAATCTTGGAGGAAACTGGCTACTGTAGCTCTTTGGCTTGTGGATCTGCTTGCCATGAAGGTGTGTATAGGAACTCAAGGACACAGCTGTGGGGCTACAACTCTGCAGATCCATTCTAGTGTGAGCTTAAATACGATGATGCTAATTTCCTGCAATGATTTTCCATATTTAAAATTTTTTAGAGAGACTTAGGAGTCTAATTCGTTTTCCATATAACTGTATCTAGCTGCTGATGCTGCACTAGTGGGTAGACCTGGGCTCTGCATTGGAAACCTGGTAGACCTGAGGTCCAAAGACTTTTCTGGCTATTGCCACTCTCGCCCTGACTTCTCCCCACCCCTGTTCTGCTCCCCCTTGTCACCACCCTCTCCTTCTCTCTTTCATCCCCTTCCCTCGCCCTTTGGGAAGGGGCCCAAACAAAACTTTGTAACCCCTGATAAAATTTCTGATAAAATCAGGAGGCCCTGATAAGACACCTTATGATAAGACATTTTTAAGCATTGTTAATCTTTACATGAAACAAGCAACACTCAAAAGTCCTGTGAAGTGAGGTAAACCGAATGTGAAAAGTCCATGTTGGTGGGTTCTGTCAAGTGATTCGCAAAGTCCACACGCGTGCCGTTTCCACCTGCAACATGCAGTGGGTAACCAGAAGTGAAATATTGTTGCATGGAACAGTAGCATAACAGAACATTTCCTCCCTGGCCACCTGAATCAAAGGGCTTGCATTTTCTTTTCATGCCATGTAGTTTAACCCACGATGTGTGCACCAAAGGTGGTACTTGCACCACTTCATGAGATGCGGTGCCTCACTTCTCAGAGCCTGTCACAATCTTCCAGCTGAAGAGGGCTAGAATGACAACCAGCTGTACAGGTTTTCTGCCTTTAAGTGGTTTGCTAAGGGCTGACTCATGCTTGCTTGTGATTCAATGACATCAGCTGATTATTGTTTGACAAAAGAAGCATGCAATGGTCCCATGGGACAGTTTCTAGGGCCTAAATAGCCACAGCACAGCTAATGACTCTATTGGCAATCTAATCAGACAAGTGAAAGACTGAATAGCAAACCCTGTTTCTACTATTTTATCTCTCAGATTCACAGAAATGTGCATTTAAATGTTAATTTAAGTGGTTTGCTTAACATCAGAAGTTCACTGGGTGATGGAATGAGGGAAAGCAGCAGCCACAGCAGTCCTTCTGCAGGGCATTCAAAATTTCAAGATTAAACTAAATTGTAGGAGGAAGGACCTTTGCAGCTCTATTTCCCATCCCCCCCACTACTTGGTAAGCATTCACCAGGTGATTGGAGAGGAGACAAAGGTCTCTCTGGGAAGGAAGTTCCACAACTATGGGGGCACCACTGAAATGGCCCCATCTCTTGTGCCACCAACGAGATCTCTGTCAATGGTGGACCAAAAAGCAAAGTTCCAACGCAGATCTCATGGGCCAGACTGCTTATATGGGAGAATGCAATCCTTCAGGTCACTTCATTTGTACTGATGCATTACAAAAAAAAATTATAGATCAACATTTCAGTGTTGTGATATACAGTCTTGTTAAGCATTCCAGCATGTTCTCTAGTCATTTTTGGACAGTGTGATCATATTTTACTATTCAATTACAATTCGGCACAAGCTGCTTTTCACATTTTGGAGTAAACCACAACTTGGATCTCAAATGGACATCTTAATGAATGTTCCAGTTCTCTGCCAAAACAAAAGCTCTATGCACACAGAGGAATGAAGAGAAATGGCTCATTGAACAGGATTATATCCACTAGTAAGTGAAAACACAGAGCATTTCTCCTAATTAGATTATTTGATAATCTCTTCTTTCTCCAACGTTTCTTGTTTTGATTCAGTAATCCCCTGAGGTAGGTTGCCAAAACTCTTGAAAATGAGATCAGGTAAGTGAAATAGTCTTAACTAAAAGCAGAGTTTATTGGGGAGGTTTTCCCTCTGCAGATGATCAGACACAGACTGCTCTCCACTCCTTATTAGAGTCATTACTGCCCCCCAAAACATTATAAGTCCTGGAACTGACCACTAGTCTGTGACCAACTCAGGGCACTCCTAGTTCTGAGCCATGGACTGGCTCTACCACACACCATCTCTCCTTTTCCTTCATATGTGAAACTATAAATATAAATTCAATTTAAAACAAAATTCTACAACTATGTAAACAGAACCAAGACTGGTATAGAGCAGTGGACGTCAACCTTTTTTGTGCCATGACTCCAATAAATAAAGTATGAGACTGGGACCTGTTGCCAATCTCAGTCCCCTCCTCAGATCTGATACACCCATTCCCATCACTGTCCACCCCCATTTCCATTTCCTCCTAACTCTTGCATTTTCACAGCAGCCCTATGGAGTAGGAGCCTGAGCAGGGCTTAGCAAGGTTGAAGAACAACCAAGGTTGAAGAATACTAATATAGAGAGAGAAGTGGTCAGTTGGTCCATAGCTCACAAGAATAATAAGAACTTCCTGTAAGTAAAAAAACAGAGATCCCTCAAACCAATGTTGGTTCCATTCAGAAGTTAATTGTATGAGCTCCCTGGCTTGTGATCATTTCTTCTGCCTGCCTCACAGGGCAGACATGTCTTGAGTAGTCCCTGGGATGGTGAAAGAGGAGCTGAATGATTCATTTGGAACCATCCAATCATTGTGGACTATGAGTTGATGGTAAGAAAGGGTGACAGCAATTTGGAGAAGAGGGCAAACTGTGCAGTTTCCATGTGTCTTCTGAGTCTCCAGTGTACTGAATGAGTGCACCAGAAACCAGAATGCTTTCTTACAGAAGCACCCTAGAAGAATATCTTCATTGTTGGCATCATTGTGTGTCATGGAATTCTGAAAGAACAGCCAGCATGTCACTCTCCACCTTCTTATGACATTTAGACCTCACATATTTAATTATGGAGAAGATTCTTATGTAGATAGGCGGGCTTCTGAACACTGAACACATTTCAGCCTAAAGCCCTTTAGGTTTGGCAATGCAATGGCTCCTTATTGACAGATGCTTTTCTGCAACTTCTGATTCTCCTTGGAAAGAAAATGAACTTCAGACTGTTGTTTGCACAAGGCCAAATGAAACCATCCCGCTTGCTCTTTGAACCAAAATTAGCCTGGTTACTGAACAATTGACTCCTCATAGTTGCATTCACAGACTCTGCTCAACTCTTTTGTAACATCATTGGCAATTTAAAAAAAAAAGGCACCTCACAGTCTCCATTTCCAGTGTCACCAATTCCTTGTTTAAACTGATGAAAACATTTTGCTGCAATATTTTTAAACGTTTCCCCCCAAACACACACATATATTTAATAACGCACCATTTTTTGCTGCCCCCCATCTTATTTTGTCAGAAGACCACATCACATACACACAATGATATTCCTCACAAACATCCCTTCTAGGTAGAATGTCTGCAAGCCTTGTGTACCATATTACATGGACAAACATAACTTTGGATGTGTTGCTGCCTGTTCGTGCAAAAGGAGACTGCTGTAATTCCAGCTTCTCATCAAGTGCACTTACAACGAAATAAATTTGGAGACATTCCCCCTCCTACAGTGCCCATGCTGTGTAAAAAGTGCTTTTCAATATGGAATTGAAATCCATGTGGTTAAATCATGCAGTTAAATCTGCATATATTTGCATATGAATAAAACAATAGTTCTGAAGAAGAAAGTAACATTCTCTTTGTCTTTTGTAACATTGTTGCTCCAAGGGCCAAGAGCATCCAAGGTATTCTGGGCAATGGGCAATGCAGTTTAAACCATTCTCAATCTTATGCGCCTGAACCCCACCTCCTTACAACTTCCAAGCTTCCAAGCACACCCACCTCCCTCTGTCTGTCTGCACCTCTCCATCTCTCAAAAGGAGAGAAATGGAGCAAAAGGAATCAGTTTTTCAAGTAATTTACCCAGACCTTCCAATGGTTCCTTGGCGTAGCCCAATTCCTGGAAAACCAATAAGTATAGACTCTAGCAATTTTTCTTTAAAAGTGTATTAAAGCTTTTCCATGTTAGTAAGTAAGAGGAAATTCCTCCACCCCACATGATGGGGCTTTAAAGGGAGGGTTCCAAAGGGACGGTTCTCACTCTGATTAATGAGATACATTTGAAAGGCAGCAGAAAACGACAAACTGACTAATGGCACAATCCTATGCTCCCTTAGCCATAAAGCACTTTGCAGCAACAGCAGGAAGACCAGAGGCACCAGTGGAAGGAGCAATGCCTGCCGGAGCAGGTGAGATCTGAGCTGTGCAGCGCAGGGACAGTGGGAGGATGGGGAGGGGGTGTAACAGGGTAGGGAAGGGCAGCAACGGGGGTCGGGGAGTGGGTAGATTAGATATGGGAGGGTGACTGGTGCGCACTGTATTATATTCCCTAACCTGATCCCTTTCCAGCAACACAGATCAATGTGGACATGCACCAGTAGCTTTGCTGGCACAGGCCCTGGCTGACCCATTGTGCAGGCTGGAGCTTACTGGAGTGCTGTATGGCTTGCTACTCCAAATGCCAGGCACAGCAGAATCAAAGTTCTTCAGTGAGCTCTTAAAAAGAGAAATTTAAAAGGGAAATATCAGCTTGGGGAAAAATGCACTCTAAGCACAGGGCTCAGGACAACCATCCCAATTGCCCTACCCAAGGAAAAGGCCTGGTGGTAACATCAACTTTCATTCCAGTGCCTCAAGGGTCATACCACATCACATATTTTGTAAAATATTTTGCATTTTCCTCCCCACTTGGAAAAAGGCTGCTGAGTGTCAGGCTGGCATCTGAACTTGTCCCACGTGTTCATTGCACAGTTCTTTGTTTCACATTTTATTCTGATACCTCAGTGACCCATAAGGTACAAGTGGAATGTCCGCAGGAGATCAGTTAAAACAAAGGCTTCATTTGGCCAGTTACTTGTCTCTGATGGCCATGATGTATTGATGGCTATTTATGACATGGGTATCTAAATGCTTTCAAGCACCTTTCTTTCTAATCTATTGGGATAGCTTTCTGGATATTGGCTGGCATTACAATTTTTGGACTGTGTCCTCTTGCCTTTTTTAAAAGAACTTTATTTATTCTTTTCCAGTCTTTTGAGACCTTGCTTGGCCTCCATGTCTTTGAAAAGATAAATATCAGTGGTTCTCAGACTTCCTGTACCAGTTCCTTTAGCACCCTAGGGAGTATTCATCAGCTGACTTAATTTCAGCCAAATGTACCACATCTTCTCTCATGTGCTCTTTTGCTATTCAGACCTGCACCCATCCTTGCTCACATGAATTTTGCTGATTGAGTAACAGTTTGCATTTTGGGGTGAAAGCAAGAGCAATGTAAGCAAAGTAATATGCCTTTTTTTGCATCTTTCATTTACTGTTTGTCTTCCTGCCACTGTTCTGTTGAGATGCTTATGAGCGATTTTGGCTTGCAAGTTGTGTTGGTGTGTTTGTCCTTCTGATTTGCTTCAAGTACGACTTTTTCATTTCCAGTTGCTCATACATGTTCTCTGTGATTTGGTGGTCATTTAAAATCTCTCTGTGCAGCCTCCTTGGTGAGCCCTCCCACCTTTAGACCAAATCAGAATGGAATCAGAAAGAAAAATGTATTTTTTCCTGAGTTCATTCTGTGATTCAGACTCCATTGCACTCCCAAGGTCATCAGAGTCTAAATACCTAACAGCCCAATCCTATCTAGAGCAGATGTAGTAGGGCCCATTTGGCCCATGCTATATCCAGCTGGGAAGGAGCAGGCTGGAGGCCTCCTCAAGGTTCATCCCTTTCCCTGGGTAAAGCCCCAACCTGCACAATTGGGTTACTTGGATCCATGCCTACTAAATGGCCAGCACAAGTCAGAGTTGCTCCATGTCGGGCTGCCAAGCCCAGGAAGTGGGATAGGATACAGCAGTACATAGCCTCTGCTGCTATTTCTGCCACTTTCCCAGGACTCAATCTGCCCCCTCCCCATTTCCCCCCACTCTGTTATACCCCCTCCCTGCCCCCATTACACCCTCCCTTTGCCCCTCCACCGGCTTGTGGAGTGTCTACTTGGTTTGGCGGGCGCAGGCCTTTGACTGGTGCTGGCAAGCTGGTGCAGGCCTTTCTGCTGGCACTACATGCATGTTTGTGACAGTGCAGGTGCTCATACCAATGGCAGAAGGCAGGATAGGATTGCACCATAAGATGCCCCAGTCCCCAAGGTGGACCCAGGAGCCTCTGCCACCCAGGAGTCTCTTCCACCCTTTTCTCCAGTTTACTCAATAGAGGCTGTTTATGGCCTTTGATGAGACCACAACATGCTCAAACAGCATCCGGGTTTGCCAGGAGCCATAAGAAATAATATATACAGCAGCTCAATATCCATTTTGAATTGCTGGAGGCCTCTGTGGAGAGTGGCATTTGAGCTGGAAATGGCTTGCATATTATGGACTGTGCAGTTTTATTTGTGCCTTATAATTGCATATTTCAGCACCATCACTAGTTACCACTCCCTACCCCTACCCCCAGGTGTGTAGTTCAATCAGCATTTGCTGAAGAATTTACCTCCAAATAAAGCGATTCACCCCTCAGACTTCCTAGCCCCCTAATTAACCACTTTATCTGGGGTAATTCATATGCTTTCCATTAGCACCAACTGAAGAAATATTAGCTGATCATTGCTGACCACTACCAAGCAATCAAGTATACAAATGATGGCCACTTGACAGCTGTTAAAGTAATTAATGCTTCCTAGAGCACTAATTGTTAAATTCAGATAAAGGCATTGTAGCCTAGTTCTCCTTAATGATAGCAATACCTTATCATTTGCAAATCATTGTATGAGAAGATAATGAGGCATTGTGTGTAGGGCAAAAAAACTGCTTCACAGGAAGCTCAGAGATCATGATATTAATGTAATAGATGGTGGTAAAAGAAATCTCTGTGAAAACTCTTCCCCACCTTCCCCATGTATTGATGGGTATATGGAAATGTGAGTACAAAATGTACTAAGTGGCCCTGGGAGCAGCTTCAGATGCAATATTTTTTCCTGGTAAACAAGAGGCATTGGGTAGCTCCTGCTGTTGATTTCCACTGTTCTTCAGTAATGTCTGACATAAAGAGCTTGATTGAACATCCTTTGCACTACTGGGTGTACTTCCAAAACAGAGACAGCCCATGCATCGCTCCAGAGCCAACATCAGGTTGTTGGAGTCTGGGGGCAAAGCCCAGCACTGGGCCCTCATGGTGGGCCCATGCACTCATGGTGGACCTCAGCACTGGGCACTCATTGCCCATGCTCCAAGATGGTGCTGTGAGTGATATCGCTTCACCTGTAATGAGGATTCCAGGTTCAGCTTGACCAGGTAGGCCCGCTGATGTTTGTGGGCCCTTGGCCAGTGCTCAACCTGGCTGAATCCCGATACCATCCCTGCATCTTTCTGTAGTGGAAATTAATAACATTCTCCGCCCCCATTTCAGATATCATTGCAGGAGGACAAGAACAGGACATGCAGAGCACTCCTCCTTGCTATTTATGGAAGCAGCCACAACCAAAGTGACTCTAACAGCCCAATCCTATTGAAACTCCCCTGTGCCAATGCAGTGGGGCCAGCACAGCCTCCACTGTATCCTGTGGGGGATTTTGTCCCCCCCCCCCCAGGATACATTCGTCCCCTTGCCCCCAGGAAAGCCCCAGTCTTGGCAACAATCTACTTGGACCTGTGCCTATTAAATCACTGGTGGAAGTCTGAAGGGATCCATATTGGCGGATCTGGCCTGGGAAGGTTGGGTAGGATAAGGCATGCACCAGTGCTACCAATCCTGCCCCCAGGACCCAAACCACCATTCTTTCACCCCCTTCCTGCCCTCCCCCACCCTGTTCCATCACTTCCCTATTCTCCCCCCACCCCTCTGCTGCCCAGCACAGAGCTTACCTGTTCCACCTCTCGTTGAAGTCTGGCACCGGCAGATTGGCACAAAACTTCCCATCAGTGCTACTATGCTGTCACAATGTGCCTTACAGCATTTTTGCAACCACCTGCATTGTATAGGATGGATAGGATTTTGCCAAAAAGACACCATTGAGTTGCTTACCCTGGTTGAAAAATCAAGCTGCTTGCACTGAAGAAAATCACCATATTCCAACATTTGCAGATGTCTAGATGAAGCAACCTTTTCTGTCTGGCTGAACTCCAGGTGTGATATGTTGCAAAGGAGTATAGTCTTCTGGAAATGTATTACCACAAGAAAATGATGCAATAGTGAAAGACTGTCTTGGACCCAGATTCTAGACTAGGTAGACTCATTTCCTGTCAGTAATCCTTAGAATGGTGATGCAGTATCATTTTGTGCCTGTGAAAGATTTCAAATCTGTCTTGTTGCTACATGATAAAATTTCTGGACTGCCTTTTCAGTTAAAGGCTCTCACAAGTTTCAGAATACTGTAACTGGATAGAAAGATTAATGGGAAGACTTCCACCCTGAAGATCTAGGATCATCTCCAACACTGTGGAGATCCAAACACAGATAACACAGTGTTTGAGATCCAAAAGGGAACACGACAAGGATGTCCACTGTCACCACTTTTATTTATACTTGCCTTAGAAGTGTTGTGTAGAGATATCAGACAAGATGAAAGACTACAAGGTGCAAAGATTAAAAATGAATGCTTCAAATTAAGAGCATTTGCAGATGATATGGTTTTGATCTTAGAAAGACCTTTAAAAGACATTGAGTTGTTCATGGTTAAGTTGAAGAAATTTGAATTATTATCAGGATTTAAGATAAATAAACAGAAAACTAAAATTTTATCCAAAAATATGACCATACAAGACCAATCGAAGTTGATGAATAAAACCGGGTTCAGAGTGGAGAAAAAGATTAAGTATTTAGGTATTATTTTAACAAATATGAATTGTATGTTATTTCAAAATGACTATGTTAAATTTGGTGTGAAATCAAAAAAGATTTTGTAAGATGGAAAAGACTGAAATTATCTTTTTTGGGAAGCATATGAATGTATTACTGAAAATGCTTTTTCTTTACCCGAATATACCAGTATTACTCTCTGATAAACCTTTTAAAGAATGGCAGAAAGATGTGACAAGTTTTATTTGGCAAGGGAAAAAACCGAGAGTGAAATTTAAGATTTTGCAAGATGCAAAAGAAAGAGGAGGTTTAGGACTGCCAGACCTGAAGACTTATTATGCATCATGTTGTTTTCTGTGGCTTAAAGAATGGCTATTGCTGCGAAATAAAAAAATTGTTGAAGTTAGAAGGATATGATTTAAGATTTGGTTGGCACGGCTATCTTTGGTATGATAAGTTGAAAGTGAATATGGAATTTAAGAATCATTATGTTAGATACGCACTGTGGAAGATATGTAATTGTTATAAAAAGAGCTTTTATAATAAAATCCCACTCTCAACCTCACCACAAGAAGCACATTTTGGTTTGGGAATAGCACAAAGAGACAAATGGTTATTGTATAAGAATAAATTGAATTTTAACCAAGGTTAATGTATGTTGAGGTCTAGAGAAGAATTGATTGCAGAGGGTTTTGACTGCCAATGATTTATGTATCTACAATTATTAGAAAGATTTAAAACTGATAAAAAATTATAGGCTTTGAAGAGAGAGAGTCAATATTGGAGAAACAACTAAGAAACAGAAGATGAATAGGTCAAAGAATGCATGATCCAGTGAGCGAAAAATGTGGGCCATGAACGCTCAGTGGACAGATGGGAGAAACTATGGATAAAACAGATAAAATTCACTCTGAATGTTAACATTAAGGAAAACATATATAAGATGATTTATCGATGGTACGTGACACCAAGTAAACTAGCTAAAATGTATGAAAGTATGTCCAATAGTTGTTGGAAATGTAAGAAACAAGAGGGAACCTTTTACCACATGTGGTGGATGTGTTCAAAAGTAAAAAAAAATGGTTACAAATTCATGCACAGATACAGCTGATCTTAAAAACAAATGTACAGTTGAAGCCAGAAGTATTTTTATTAGATATGACAGATGAATATGGGGAAAGAAAAAGTGAAGTTTTATTTTTGTACATGATAAGCGCTGCCAGAATACTTTATGCTCAATATTGGAAGACTAAACATACCCTCAATAGAAGAATGGTGGACAAAACTTATGAACTTTGCAGATATGGACAAAGTCACAACTTTACTTAAAGAGAACTCAACAAAAAACTTCTTGAAAAATTGGAAACCAATTATAGACTTTTTGAAACAGAAAGAAAATAAAAATTTAATGTATTATGGATTTGAAGATTAGTTTTAAAGGATTAGATGATAATATAGACTAACATTTGTTAATGTTTAGACTTTATATATATAAAATATAAGTAGTTAGAATTTTTTGGCTTTGCTCTTGCTACACCATTAGAGTATATATAGTTTTTTAGGGTTTTTTTTGTTTATGTATTTGTTTATGTATTTTACATTTATTATAGTTGTTTATTGTTTCTTTTTTCAATGTAAATGTGTCATGTTTGACAAACTAAATTTTAAAAAAAGGAAAAAAAAATCTAGGATCATCTCCTGCCTTCCCCCTCCCCCCCCAAAAAAAAACTCTATTATGTTTGACTATTTATCTTCCTATCTCTGTGCTTTCACTAAAATAGGGATTATAATTTGTCCTTTTTCTGGCTGTTTTAAATGTATGCAACTGCTTTATACTAACTCAAACCACTAGTTCATCTGGGGCAGCCCAGCCATAAAGTGGATGATGCTCCTTGTGTGAAATGCAGGTGATGGGGAAGAAGCGGTTTTGGGGTGGGGTGCCATGCCTTTCCCCCTACTACAGTAGTTCTCAAACTTTGAGCCATGGCTCTCCAGGGAGCCATAGAAACCAGCCAGGGAGCCCCAGAATCTTCACCAAAAAAACCACTGTACAGTGGTGTACTTAGGGATGTCCAGGGGGTTAAGTGACCTGGGAGGCACATCTGGGCTGGCAGTGGCAACCCCCAGCTATGCTGTCCCCCATTGGTTGCACTTGTTGCCTCCCACCCAGAGGCCTTCTGAGAACCAGAGAAGCCGCGCACTGCCTCCCCAACCCTCAGAAAGCCTTCTGAGGCATAAAAACATCACTTTTGGTTCCAAGAAATCAGAAGTGACAGTTTTCGGCATAACGAGGGGGAGGGGTGCTGCCCAGCCAGTGGGGAGGCAAAAATTTGTGGTTGTGGGCCCAGGCGGCACTGGGGCCTGGACTGCCACTGGCACCCAATACAATATATAGGATTATAGCCCTAATGGGGAAGCCACAACCAATGTCCCAGTAGGACAAGGGAGCAGCCAGTCAAAGAAATTTGAGGACCACTGCCCTATGAAATAGAAAAGAACCACCACAAAACCTGCCTCAGCCCAATTAGCAAGGCTTGAACTCAAATTCTGAGTTTTAGGTTATGTGGGTACAGATAATTTCAAAGGCCTTTTGAGACACAGTGAAAAATACAGGCAACATCCCATGCTCATTTCCATTGCTACTGCAGTCACACATCAATGTGCCTTCCTAATTACTCTGCTGAATCACTGATAGTGGAGGCACTACCACGGCACCTGGTTTCTTGGACTGGGACTATGAATATCCCCCTTAGTTCTTTTGGTGTGTTCTATGTTTTCCCGTTCCATTTCAAAGCAAAATTCAAGGGAAAGCAACCCTACCGGACCTGAACACCTGCTATTTGATACTTTGTTACTTTGGGTTGGTCCTAAAGAAATCACTGTTTGACCTTGGAGTATGGATTTTTTCTCCAAATGGACGAATGCAATCACCTACAATATTTCAGTGAGTTTGCTCTTTTCCAAAATATTTTATGAAAGATAAATACAGCTCTCTAAAAATGCATTTTATTTTGTCAAAGTTCTTTATCAAACTGAATATTGATTCTAATTTTTCAGTTTTGATTTCTCACAAACTAATCAACTGGAACCCAAAATGAATGAAAATGACGTAAAAGAATCAAACAATCTGACCCTAATAAGCTGATCCCCTGCACATCTACTGTAAGTGTCACTGTATTCAGTGGGACTCACTTCCAAATAAATGCATAAAATTATGGCATGGTTGTATCCAAAGAAAACTATTCTTCACTGAAATCAATGCACTGCTATGCATGTCTACTGAGAAGTAAGTCCCATTAGAGTCAATGGGGCTTACTCCCAGGAAAGTGTGGATAGGATTGGGCTGTGAGTCAAGTGAGTTGTGACTTAAGTTCGACTAATTTCAATGGGATTTAAAACTAACATTCTATGGTTACTACCCACACAAACCAGAGTGCTGCCTGTTATGTTTTAAGGCTGCAATCCTAAACTCATTTACTGGCAAAGAAGCCATTGAATACAATGGGACATACTTCTGAGTATACATGCCTAAGGATTGCACTGTGACAGTACAATCATATACCTGTCTACTCAGAGGTAAGTCTCATTCAGTTCAATGGGCCTCACTCTCAACAAAGTGGGTAGGATTGCAACCCAAGTATATTTTCACTCTATGTAATTTGTTTTCATGTGAAACTGCTGGGTGTGTTGTTGGAAAATTATATTTTGTGTTTGACTTATGAGCTTGTGCCATCAATCCTAGTTCGCTTTCTTTAACAGCAACATTTTCTTAAAAAGACATATGTTACCAAACAATATATACAGATTGCTTGTGAACACTTTTATTATTGCATTTCTTCTTACAGAAAAACATTGTGCATGATTTAAGTACATGATACAGTCACTCCAAACAATATTGGAAGAAGAGCATATATAGATGAGCCACATTGAGCTACACATTGACACTTCTAGATTTATGATCTACACATTACTGAAGACACTGTACAGTACTCTTAATGAATTAGAATTTCCAGAGCAGTGGCAAATTCAATGCTTCTAAGCAGCAAGACCTTTACATGAATGAGTTTAAATATATGACCTGTATATGTATATGCTTATCATGCATCCTGTATTGGCTGATTGTGAGTAAAAGGTTATTATGGTAGATCCGCAATTCAAATGCAATCTGAATTGCATCGTCTCTCGTTTCCTTCACCATGCAGAGAGAGAGAGAGTTGTAAGTTAAAGGACAGTAGGAGTAGAATGAAGGTGCTGAAACTTCCCAACAGAACTTCAGGCTTTTCTTCCTTTCTGGGAGAAAAATACAGTAATACCTCCCGTGATGTCACAAGCCTGGTTTTGCCTAGCAAACAGAATTGCTACAGACCAGAATGTTCTGGGCAGCACATGGCAAATCAGCACTAGTTCCCTGTCTCGTCTTCAATAATGTCTTATAAATGGTTTCATGCAGTGATTAAGTTTAGGGAAATGTTTCCCCTGAACCATTGGAGGTTTTGCTGTATCTGGGGTGAAGCTTTATTGAGGATGTGAGAAAGATATTTAGAGATCTGGGAGCAGATGAGGGGAAAGGTTCAGCATCCCCTTCCCTTCCCACTCTTTATGTTTGTACACTCCATTATAAGTAATCAAAGTAAGAAAACCCATTCTGGCATATGTGTCTGCTGCTGCCAGGATGTCATAACTATGGCTCATCAAACAGAACAATCCTATGCATATCTACTCAGAAGGAAGACACATTGAATTAAATTGGATTTACTCCTAGGCAAATGTGTACAGGATTGCAGCTGAGCTGATTCCAATCCTATCCCCCACCGTCTTCCACCATGTAGCTGTGCTGATGGAGCATGCACTGCATGCTATGGTGCAAGGAACAATCTACACCAGGGGTCTCCAAACCCCTGCCCAGGGGCCAGATACGGCCCGCAGCAAGCCTCTTTCTGGCCCACGGCCAATCTCTTGTCCCCTGAAAGCGTCTAGCCCACTCAACTGAACATGACCAGAACTGTGCTCTTATTGTGTCTGGAGGGTGTTCTGAGGGCCAGAGAGGTTGAATGAATGAGCCCATTCATTCATTTATCCACTCATCTAAGTTCCATCTCTAATTTATGTATTTAAATTTCATATTTAAATTTTTTTCCGGCCCTCCACACCACGCCAGATATTTGATGCAGCCCTCTGGCCAAAAAGTTTGGAGACCCCTGATCTACACCATAGTGCAGGTGTAGTGCATTGTGTATGGTGCAGACATAATGTATATATAGTGCATGGCATATGGTGCAGACGACCTGGGAGAAGTAAGTAAAAATATTTTTTTACTTGCCTCTCTATAGGCCGTCTGGCTGTCAATGGGTCTCCTTGAACCTAGACTAGCTATTTTGCTTGTGTAGTCTGGGGGAGACAGGGGGTGTGTCAGGCCAGGAAAACGGGCATAGGGTCCTGTTGTACACTGCTGCTGGCATCCACCCCTCCTGCCTCTAAACCACCCCTGCCTTCCCTTCTCCCTGCCCTAAATGTCCCCCAAACTGCCCACAGCCTGTTTCCTCCTGCACTTACCTGCTCCGATACAGGCCAGGTCCATCTTTGGCAGACGAATGGAGTCTCCAGCTGTTTGCACTCCCACAGCAGTGCAACATCTACAACACCGCAGTGGCACTTACAGTGGTGGATCACAAGACTGGGCCATAAACTGCTTTGTCATTTCTTCCCTTAGGAAACAAAGTCTGACCTTGTTGTTTTTTTTGGTCCTTTGCCTTCCAAAAACATGACGTGCTAAAACAAATGAATACCATGTGTGCAGCAAACTGTAATGTACGCAACAGTCAAAGCCCTAACTTCACCGTTTTCCTCTTTGAGCCAAACTAGATGTGATTTTAATTCTGTCATTGGCCATGGAGTGTGTGCTTTTGTGCATACTGTGTGTGTGTGTGTGCAAGTGGGAGGGCTGCTTTGGATTGGAACCAGAAAGTCCACCAAACAGATGACTGATTCACAAAAACTCTCTTATGTGTACCTAATATGTTCTTCTGGACAGCAATCATTATACATTAAGAGTTCTACCATGGGGTACGGGAACTGCAGGAGCAAATGGGTTCTGTGAGTATAGTTCCACTTTCTGATGCAACAACTGGGGCTGTGTAGGCAGGGTTTTTTGTAAAGGTTACAATTTCACTCATCCACTATTCTTAGATCAAGACAAACGTATTCATGCATCATATGTTAGTAAAAACCATCAATGCACATAGTCACAGTATGCAAAAAATACAGAGGAAGATTTGTATGTGTGTAGATAGATAGATAGATAGATAGATAGATAGATAGATAGATAGATAGATAGATAGATAGATACTTGCATATCTATCTACATTGCATGTTTATATATCAGTGCTTTACAATCAGTGGTACTAGGATCACCAGCACTTCACAGTATGTCACCTACTACTACATGGTGACCATGTAGCACTGGCCCACCTGGCCAAACCCTGTTTCATATCAATATGTATGTATGTATGTTTCTGTCTGTCTAAAAATAGTTCAAAACTAGAACAATAACCCAAAGCCTAAGGGCCCAGTCCTATCTAACTTTCCAGCACCAATGCAATGCAGCCTCAAGGTAAGGGAACAAATGTTCCCTTAGCTTGAGGAGGCCTTCGTGATTGCCCCTCCACCACAGGATGCAATACCTGCCCCATTTGCACAGCTGTATCAGTGCTAGAAAATTGGATAAGATTGAGACCTAAGCCAGGAATTGCAGTTTACCCTGCAAACTGTGCAAAGAGTTACTTTTCCAAGTGGTGCTCCTCTTATATTTAGCAGGGCAAGAGTAACTGTTCCCTTTTCACCCCAACACAGTATCTTCTCTAATGGTTGTTTGCTGGAGTTCCTTCTGCATTTTGTTATCTTGTGAGCCCCTTTGGGACAAGGAGCCATGTGGTTATTTGATTTTCTCTATAACTGTTTTGTGACATTTTTTGTTGAAAAGCAGTATGTAAATATTCTTAATAAGAAAACATTGCAAAGGATCTTCTAAACTGAGTGGGTGTATTGCGTATGTTTTTAAAGTGAGCATTTCGCAAATATTGCTGCTATACTAGGTACTGGTACTTTCTGGTACTGGTACTTTCTGGTACTGGTATTTTCTGGTACTGACATCATTTATTCACTCAGGGCCCAATCCTATCCAACTTTCCAGCACCAATGCAGCTGTGCTAATGGGGCATGCACTGCATCCTCTCGTAGGGAGTTAGTCACAGACGCCTCCTCAAAGTAAGGGAATGTATGTTCCCTTACCTTGAGGCTGCATTGCAGCTGCATCAATGCTGGAAAGTTGGATAGGATTGGGCCCTCATTTATTACAGAGAATCCAGATGACGCAGCTGCCAGAGGGTAGCATTCCACTGTGTCCCAGGTTGTCCTCCCATCTTTTTTAAGTTTGTGGCATTTTTTTAAACGTTTAATTGAATTGCTTTTACTTTCAGTAAAACTTTTAGTTACTTTTAACTGAATTAATTCTACTAGCTTGCTTTTTCGTCATTAAATATCCTTTCTCCCACTACATTTAATTTAAAAATGCCCTTTTCAGGCATTTGATCATACAATGAATTTCTGGAGCAGCAGGATTTCCAAATACATGGAGACAGCACTTCACAGGCATGCATGCAGTTGGGCAGAACATACTGCATCACCCTACCATGCTTTCGTTTATGTGCCAAGAATGTCCACAAAGGGCAATGCCCTTTTGGCTCTGATCCAGTTCACTGCTGAACTGCGTTTTCTTGGTTTCTCTGCAAACATGCAGTCTGGTTTGATTTAATTCTGCGGCTTAGCAAATTCTGAGAGCCTTTTCCACGTTTAAACCAAGGTCCTCACGCAATCTCCTTCTTAAGCCTGAATCATGGTACCAGTTACAACCTTGTGCCTAATAAGCACATGTGTAAGTTCTCCAGAATTACACATCTGGCTTAACAGTGTCAGATTTGCAGTGAATGGATTAAATATGCCTGATATTTCTGCCACGGTGTCGTAACTAGCTTACTTCTCTTTCCTCAATTTCAAATTATTAAACAAATGTCATGCTTCTGACCTAGCAGTATTTAGAAAGCTAACCACATTTGGTGCATTATCCTCTCTGTGTAGCCCCAAGGTCAAACTCATCTCCATTCTTTCCAGCTCTCTGCTGCATTTCTGGAGACATCAAGAAATGCTGGGGCACCTCCACAAGGCATATTTCCCAGAGCTTGTCACACTTTATTCACTCACTTTTTATGGAGAGTTCGCACAGTATCACCAGCAGATGTTGACCACCTGTTTTTTTCCCCCGTGAACTTAAATTATCACATTTATTAATGCAGAAAATCCCATTTTTCTGACAATCCAGAAACAGCAAAGATCACACATGTAGACTGTTGTCAGCACTATTGTTCTGTCTTTCTTGAGAGGTGTGGCAAAAAGAGGAGGGTCAGTCAGCTGTGTCCCTGTGATGATCCACTATGTACTGCCCACTGGTGTGGATGGAACATAGTGTAAGCCAAGCATCCCAAAACACGTATATGGAACATTGCTATTCGGCATGGGCTGCGAGAGGAGAGTCTGGCTTGGTGCTAGAATGAATCTCCCTGAATGTACCCCTGAAGTTCTAAGTTCATGTTATTGTTATCTCCCTAGTTTCTTTGGTTACTTCTTCTCATTTCCTACTTTCACTGTTTAATGGTGCAGCTGCTTCAACCCTTCTCCTTTGTTTTCTCTGTTTGCTTTATCTTTGGGGTTGGGGGCATATGCGGGGACTGTCCTCATTCAGTCTACACATCACTTCCAACCATATTTTAATTCAGATATTTACAATGTATGCCATCATTCGGACTGGGTGAGCAGCAGGCAAGTTCTAGCCAGGAGGCAGGGATGGGTTAATGTTTTGCTTTTGCATCAAGCTGGAGGTGGACTCTCTTGTCTATCTCTGAAGGAATAGATGATCATTGAATGAAGGTTTTTTCCCTGGTTGAGTGAGGGAGAAGGTGTGTGTGCGGGGAGGGGAGGTGATTCCTAGCTATCCAGGATAAATGGCATGGCTCCAACAGGTTCACTGAATGACTGGCTGCAATGGGACTACTTCTGAGTACAGCTGCAAAGGATTGGATCATACTGGTAAGCCTCCCAGCTGCTGCGCACAACCCTTCTCCCTCTTGCCGTTTCGGTCCCTGCTGTTACGCAGTTTGTCCCACCCTCTCCCACCTTGTTTACAGATGGGATGGGGACATCAGGGGAGTATTAAAAGAGAACTCACACACACACACACACACACACGCACGCACGCGCACGCACACACACACACACACACACCGGCAGCAGCTTCAATTTTTTCTGTGGAGCCACAGCTGACTTTTTACAGAAAAGACTCGGGACTCAAGTTTTAGAGTCCCAAAAATGCTCTGGACGACTCAGAAAGTTCACCCATTAGGACATAAGGACTTCACCCATTAGGACTTGCTTTCAAGTCAAGTTAAAGGGGATGGAGACTCATGACTCAACTCAGCCGTCTCTGCTGACATAGCATTGGGCAGATCCAGGCCTGAAATGCATCTGATATCAACGTATCCACTTATGACAGAGGATCACTTTCACTACTGAGGTCCACAGTGAAAATAAATAAAGAGCTGGAAGGCTGAATCCAATCTTTATTTTAATTGCATATAACTAACATTATTTGCACAAACACAATCAAAGTCTAAACCCTGACTGGTGGGTATGTTTCACTTATTTGTTAGCTACACTTTTCTGGAGTTATTAATCCCAAGCTGAAAAACCCTGAGTCAGTGAATGTGAAATGAGCATGGTATCAAATGGGTTTTAAAAACCTATTTAAAAACCCAAGAATGCATTCTAGAATTCTAAGTACCAGTGGCACATATTGCTGTCATGCTTTCATGTTAACTTTCATGACAACAATGACTACCAATGCATATCTTGTTTTAAAATGCAGGTTGAGAGGCTTGGAATTCAAAAGGATGCTTCATACCTGACACTTGGGCATAGGAAACAGTCATGAACATCATCAGCCCAAATCCTAACCAGCTTTCCAGCATTGGCATAGCTGTGCTAATGGGACGTGTGCGGTGCCCTGCAGTTGGGTGGCACTCACAGAGGCCTCCTCAAAGTAAGGGAATGTTTGTTCTCTTAGCTCGGAGCTGCATTGCCCTTAAGTCAGTGCTGAAAAGTGGGTTAGGATTGTGCCCATTATCTGTGAGAAATACCCAGATTTCTGCTCAGTCACATGTTGCAAAATAGATAAATTATCAGCTCATTACTATGCATAATATCTACTTGGAAATAAGTTCACTAAGTTCAATGGGACTTGCTTCCAGTTTAGTGTATATAGGATTGCAGCCTTCATTTGTCAGATGTGAAGCAGTATGTGCTTTTTTCCAACTGAGATCTATGCAAGGAAGTCATGAGGTGTGTAGTGGCCTTGCAAAGAGCCTTAAAGCCACATAAATATATATCAGAGCCCTTATCAAAAGCCACCTACATGTGGTATATTGGCCATATCAAACTTCAGCTATCTTAACCTTGGCCTTTTAATTCTGTCTTGCTTGACAGAAAAGATTCAGTCTGAAAGCTAAGGGCATTTTAGTGTAAAATCTGCAATAAATATAGATAATAGCTTATACAAAGCACTTGTTGGAATCCTATGAAAACCTCATCATTCTCCATCATCCCAGAATAGATCTTTTCCAACAGAACAAGAACATTTACTTGCTCATAAATAACTTGGAGGGTAAAACCCAACAGGAAGCCAGATTTTCATTGTTTTTCATGTTCATAATTGTGTGGCTTTGTGCCAGCCTAGTGCCAAAGATCTTATCTTTCTAGACACAGAATTCACAATTTCTGTTATGCATAGATAACTGGCCAGTATTGTATCTTCCCCTCTTTCTCTGTCAAAATCTACTCCAAGAGAATTTTTCTTTTGAAGGGGGGGCAGGGGGAGGAAAGCATCAGGAATGTATTGCCCCTGCCCTACAATCCTGAAGCAAGCTTTAGGAATGGGAAAGAAGGACCTCTGCTCTGCCTCCGGGGGTCCCCATCAGTGATGACAGGACCACCCAGTATCAAGGTAGTGAGCAGGGCAGACTTGCACCAGAATATCACCTTCAAGTGCCACACTTTCCTTTTCCCCATAGGAATGACTGGCACCCCTTTGCTTATAAGGACAAAAGGCAATTATTTCTTTATTTGCTTGCTTTCTAAAGCAAAAACAAAAGCCATTCAAAAACCAAACCTTTCTAAAAAAAAAGAAGAAAAGAAATCAAAGCTTTTAAAAATTAAATTAAGCAAAAATACAATGATGCAAATAACATAACAGCCCAATCCTAACTAACTTTTCAGCACCGGTTCAGCCATGCCAATGGGGTGTGCACTGCATCGTGTGTTGGGGGGGGGGGGGTTTGCAGTTCACATTCTGAAGGATGTCTTATCTTTGGTCTGCCATAGTGGTGGCCTTTGGCACCACTGACTAGACAGCAGCTCCCACAGAGGGAGTCTTAAGTAATGGAGTGGGGCTGAGCAGGTGGCATTTACTCAGCCCAGGATGAGTTCTGGCCCTCTCTCCTGCATGCTCAAAGACACCATTGGGATGGGGCCTCAAATTGCAGCCCATGTACTTTCTCCCAAACATGCCTACAGTACATTTCAGTGTGAGCCACTGCCAGCCCCTATCCGTGCAGCTTCACTCCATCATCCATACAACCTCTCCTTTGCCTTGTTTTAAGTTTTTTTTCTTTTGTAAATGCCATATTTTATTTCACTCGGGTATCATGCAAACCTCTTTTAAATCTGACACAAAATTAAGCCTCGATAATATACTCTTGAGTTCAATGACCAGTTCCAAATGCAAAGAGGTGGTCAACACCTCATGGTATGCATAGATCCATTCTTTACTCAGCATGTAGTTAGTCTGTGGAACTCCTTGCCACAGGATGTGGTGATGGCATCTGGCCTGGATGCATTTAAAAGGGAACTGGACAAATTTCTGGAAGAAAAGTCCATCACAAGCCATGATGTGTATGTGCAACCTCCTGATTTTAGAAATAGTGTTTCTCTGAATGACAGTTGCAAAGGCACTGGGATGCAAGACTCATGTTGTCTTGTGTGTTCCCTGAGGCACCTGGTGGGCCACTATGAGATACAGGAAGCTGAACTAGATGGGCCTTTGGCCTGATCCAGCGGGACTCTTATGTTCTTATCCTGTACATGCTATTGATAAAGAATGCTTGGAGACTGACTGTACAATCCTAACTACGAGTTAGGCTGGCACATGTTCCTTGCGCAAGCCTAGGAGGGTTGGAAACATGCCATAAACCACTTTTGCGCCTCCTCTATAGTAAGCTGCACCAGCACATGGAGGTGTGCTGGCACATGGAGGCTGCATCCAGCCTCCATGGTAGCTCGTGGGGAGTACCTCAAGTCGGCCAAGCTCGGCCAACGCAAGACTCTGGAGTGGGCAGGGAGGAGGCAGGAGGGAGGCGTTCCAGGGCAGGGGGAGGGCGGGCAGAGGGCAGTCCCGGGGGTGGATGGGCAGGGAGCAGGAGGTGGGGCTGGGATCCAGCTGTTATGCCGTATCCCAACCCCCAATTCCCAACCCCACCCCCATTCCCGAGTAGCATGGAGCTGCTTCGAGCCACTCAGCTCTCCTCAGACTTGTGCCACTATTGGGGCTGCAAGGGCTTACCAGGGGGTAAGGGGAAGAGTTTCCCCTTACCTTTGACTGAGCCACTGTGGAGCCCAATATCGTGCTGGATACAGCGCAAGCCTCCTGGCTTGCCTGTTCCAGCGCCGGATGGGATTGCGCCCTGAGCCTTCTTTGTCCAGTTTTGTGGGCATTTTTTTAGGCTACAATCCTATACCCAGGGAGTATGGCCCATTAAATCACTGGAACTTACTTCTGAGTAGTAATCCTATCCATGTCTACACATAAGTCAGTCCCATTATAGACAATGGCGCTTATGCTTAGGACTAGGACAGCCTAATCCTGCCTAGGACTGCCTAGGACTGCAGCCTCAAGGCCCAAACCTATCCTCCACCAGTCACACCTATGCAGTTGCATCAAAAGGGTACATGCTGCATTCAGAAGTAGAGGGGGCAACGCAAGGGCAAATGAGATGTAAAAAAATTATAAAATTTTTATATAAAATTGTATAAAATTTTTACTCTTAACTCCCAGTAAGCCCTGAGGCCACCTATGGTTATGAAAAAGGGGGGAGCGGAAATTTAAAGTGCTTTCTGTGCAAATACTTCAAGCATAACCCCCACTGGATTTCAGTCTGAGACCAAACATAGGAACTATCTAGTTAAAAGATTTGTTTGGGGAAAGAGGCTGTGAAAATGAAGTGATGATGAAAGCAGCCTGGTACTTTAGGGCATGGCATTTGCTACACAGCAAGTGCTCTTATTACATAAATATGTATATACATGTATAATACATGTATAATACATGAAAGCAGCAGCCTGACTTTGAGGCCAGATGATGTCACCTCCAGGAGTGTTGAGAATTTCAGGTATTCCACAATGTCATGGAAGCACTCTGGCTTGAATATTACATTCTTTTTGGCAGGCTTTCAACACAGAGCTGTTCTCCTGGCTGTTAGATGAAGCAAAGCTGCTGTGGAAAGCATAGGATGCCAAGCTCTTTCTACAGCCATTCGGATGACAACAGAATTGAGAAGAAAGCTGGCATCAGTGGAGATGAAAGAGGGAAAATCAGCCCAGAAAAAGTGAATGCCCAGAAAAAGTGAAGAGGAAGATGGTAACAACACAGTTTTATTGTTCTTTTTTTAAAGGAATTGTTTTCAAAACGTAAGTGCTTTTGCAGGATTATTTACAGCGCAACTTAAAACATGCCCTTTTTTGCCATTTGAACAAATTCAGATCAGATGCCATTTGGACAGTTTTCTATGTGTCAGAGTGTGTAGTTCGGATGAAGACTGAAACCATTATCTTCAAGGTTGGTGAACCCATCAGAAAAAAAGAAGGCAATCATCATGCCTGCTGAGAATAATGAGTGAATATAAATAGCCTGGTTTGTGGAAGAAGATTGCCTCCTCACAATGAGGCCGACCACCACATTAAAAAAAAACAAAAACCTTCGGTCTTTGGTACTCTCACTTCATGCGGGAGGTGACCCTGTGAAAGCATGCCTCTTGAACCTCTTATTGCTGAGAGAATTGTACACCATGAAATCATAGAACAACATGAATGAACTGTGGAAACATTACTGCCTGTGATTATATGGATATCTTGTCATTCATTTCACTGTTTGTTTTTAGCGCTTGTCTGCGGCTTCTGTAAAAGGACTCAGGGCAGCTAACAGAAAATTAAAACAGCACTTAATCCCTAATGAAGAGGAGGAGCACATTCAAATGACAAAATGAAAGGGCAGAACTTGTATGGAAGGCCAGTAGTGGCACATTTCCAGATATGGGTGTTCCAGCACCACCCAATCATTGTTTTCCCATGTCATGCAGGAAGCAAAAAAGCATCTCTGCATCTACACATGCAGCTGGGAGGGCAGCCCCTCGTTTCCCAGTCCCAACTGTTTCTCTGGTGGTGATTTTTGGTGGGACCACACATTTAAAGAGTTAAACACTCTGTCCCCTTTCCCAATTCTGTTTCCAACCCCCTCCACAGCAGCAATTTAGAAAGCAAACCAACAACAACAAAAGAGACAGGTGGTAATGCCATTAAGAAAGGGAAGGGTTAAAGTGAGGGGATCCCAGTGCTAGAGAGTAAGGACAGACCACAGAGATGGGGAAAATACCTAGAGAGTGCTGTCTTCAGAATCATCTCCATGAAAAACAGCAGAAGTCTATGAGTGGGAAGCATCACACAACTATTCCTTTAAAAAAAAAAGTTAGATTTTTTATGGTAATAAATGTGACCATTTCAGCTTGGCAAAAGAACAAATTGACAATAGTGCATGATGACTGTGTGAATCTCCTGTAGAGTGTGCAGTAGCTGCAGGGTGGACACAGCACAACGTTTTGCCATCAGAGCCATTCCCAGCAGCTGCACCTCTGCTGTGCTTTCTCTGGGAAGGAAGGGTTGGCATTCCTACTGCTGGGATGCCCCACCTCCTGGGAGGCAGGATTCTGACCATGATGAATGGATACTCCTCCCACATGGGGGAGTGTGTCCCTTTCTGCCCCAGTTCAAATCCTGCCTTCCAGGAGTTAGGACGGACCTCGGTTGTGCTCCCGCACAACCTCTCTTAATCTCATTGATTTCGTCTCGGAGCAGGGGATATTGGATTCCCCCCTGCATGCCTGCAACCGAGTCACCGGTTGGTGCACCTGGGCCTGCTCCTAGACACTACCAAGGCCACAATCTCCTTGTCTCCAGAGAGGCAAGAGAAGATGACAACTTCTGGAGACGTTACTCAAGGCACACCAGCAGGGCGTGTTGTCCCTGGCCAGGGTGCTGGGCATGATGGTGTCTTGCCAGGACACTATACCATGGGTTCGCTTCCATGCCAGAAGCATGATTCCTCCAGCGATTCCTCCTCCGCTACCAGCAAGAGATAGAGGACAACTGCCCCAGGCTGGCAGCGGGCTCCCCCTTTGGCAACACAGATTGGACAGTGATCACCACGGACACCAGCCTTCTGGGCTGGGGAGCCCACACCGTGGGGGCAGTGGCGCAAGGAGCATGGTCCAAGGAGGAGTCCCACTCGCACATCAATCTCCTGGAGCTCAGAGCTATCCGTCTGGCACTGGACAAGATTTCACATCTGATCCAGGGCAAACAGGTCCTGGTGAGAACGGGCAACGTGACAGCCAAGGCGTACGTGAACAAACAAGGAGGCCTGCGATCTACAGCCCTCCACAGGGAGGCAGCAGCCATCATCACCTGGGCCAAAGTCCGCCTCAAAGCCATTCGGGCAGAGCATTGTGTTCTGGTCACGATAAGGAAACCGGATTTCTTGACGTGCTAAATGACTGTGGCTTAGAGCAGCTAGTCACGGAGCCCACCAGAGGACAGGTGACTCTGGATTTAATATTGTGCAGTACGCAGGACCTGGTTAGAGATGTAAACGTTACTGAGCCATTGGGGAACAGTGATCATGCTGCGATCCGTTTTGACATGCACGTTGGGGGAAGAATACTAGGCAAATCTCTAACAAAAACCCTTGACTTCCGACGGGCGGACTTCCCTCAAATGAGGAGGCTGGTTAGAAGGAGGTTGAAAGGGAGGGTAAAAAGAGTCCAATCTCTCCAGAGTGCATGGAGGCTGCTTAAAACAACAGTAATAGAGGCCCAGCAGAGGTGTATACCGCAAAGAAAGAAGGGTTCCACTAAATCCAGGAGGGTGCCCGCATGGCTAACCAGCCAAGTTAGAGAGGCTGTGAAGGGCAAGGAAGCTTCCTTCCGTAAATGGAAGTCTTGCCCTAATGAAGAGAATAAAAAGGAACATAAACTGTGGCAAAAGAAATGTAAGAAGGTGATACAGGAGGCCAAGCGAGACTATGAGGAACGCATGGCCAGCAACATTAAGGGGAATAATAAAAGCTTCTTCAAATATGTTAGAAGCAGGAAACCTGCCAGAGAAGAGGTTGGCCCTCTGGATGGTGAGGGAGGGAAAGGGGAGATAAAAGGAGACTTAGAGATGGCAGAGAAATTAAATGAGTTCTTTGCATCTGTCTTCACGGCAGAAGACCTCAGGCAGATTCCGCTGCCCGAACGGCCCCTCCTGACTGAGGAGTTAAGTCAGATAGAGGTTAAAAGAGAAGATGTTTCAGACCTCATTGATAAATTAAAGATCAATAAGTCACCGGGCCCTGATGGCATCCACCCAAGAGTTATTAAGGAATTGAAGAATGAAGTTGCAGATCTCTTGACTAAGGTATGCAACTTGTCCCTCAAAACGGCCACAGTGCCAGAGGATTGGAGGATAGCAAATGTCACGCCTATTTTTAAAAAGGGAAAGAGGGGGGACCCGGGAAACTATAGGCTGATCAGCCTAACATCCATTCCAGGTAAGATGGTGGAATGCCTCATCAAAGATAGGATCTCAAAACACATAGACGAACAGGCCTTGCTGAGGTAGAGTCAGCATGGCTTCTGTAAGGGTAAGTCTTGCCTCACAAACCTTATAGAATTCTTTGAAAAGGTCAACAGGCATGTGGATGCGGGAGAACCCATGGACATTATATATCTGGACTTTCAGAAGGCGTTTGACACGGTCCCTCACCAAAGGCTACTGAAAAAACTCCACAGTCAGGGAATTAGAGGACAGGTCCTCTTGTGGATTGAGACCTGGTTGGAGGCCAGGAAGCAGAGAGTGGGTGTCAATGGGCAATTTTCACAATGGAGAGAGGTGAAAAGCGGTGTGCCCCAAGGATCTGTCCTGGGACCGGTACTTTTCAACCTCTTCATAAATGACCTGGAGACAAGGTTGAGCAGTGAAGTGGCTAAGTTTGCAGACGACACCAAACTTTTCCAAGTGGTGAAGACCAGAAGTGATTGTGAGGAGCTCCAGAAGGATCTCTCCAAACTGGCAGAATGGGCAGCAAAATGGCAGATGTGTTTCAATGTAAGTAAGCGTAAAGTCATGCACATTGGGGCAAAAAAATCAAAACTTCACATATAGGCTGATGGGTTCTGAGCTGCCTGTGACAGATCAGGAGAGAGATCTTGGGGTGGTGGTGGACAGCTCAATGAAAGTGTCGATCCAATGTGCGGCGGCAGTGAAGAAGGCCAATTCCATGCTTGGGATCATTAGAAAAGGTATTGAGAACAAAACAGCTAATATTGTAATGCCATTGTACAAATCGATGGTAAAGCCACACCTGGAGTATTGCGTCCAGTTCTGGTCGCCACATCTCAAAAAGGACATAATGGAAATGGAAAAGGTGCAAAAGAGAGCGACTAAGATGATTACTGGGCTGGGGCACCTTCCTTATGAGGAAAGGCTATGGCATTTGGGCCTCTTCAGCCTAGAAAAAGAGGCATCTGAGGGGGGACATGATTAAGACATACAAAATTATGCACGGGAAGGATAGATTGGATAAAGAGATGCTCTTTACACTCTCACATAACACCAGAACCAGAGGACATCCACTAAAATTGAGTGTTGGGCAGGTTAGGACAGACAAAAGAAAATATTTCTTTACTCAGCGTGTGGCTGGTCTGTGGAACTCCTTGCCACAGAATGTGGTGCTGGCGTCTAGCCTAGACGCCTTTAAAAGGGGATTGGACAAGTTTCTGGAGGAAAAATCCATTATGGGGTACAAGCCACGATGTGTATGCGTAACCTCCTGATTTTAGAAATGGGTTATGTCAGAATGCCAGATGCAAGGGAGGGCACCAGGATGAGGTCTCTTGTTATCTGGTGTGCTCCCTGGGGCATTTGGTGGGCTGCTGTGAGATACAGGAAGCTGGACTAGATGGGCCTATGGCCTGATCCAGTGGGGCTGTTCTTATGTTCTTATGATAGACAACTCCATGGCGGACTGGCTGAGCAGGCTGCAGATCCTAGAGATGGAGTGGCAGCTAAACCCTCAGGTCTTCAGTCAGGTGAGGGAGCGTTTCGGGACACCGCTCATGGACCTCTTCGCCACAAGAGAAAACGCGCAGCTACAGAGGTTCTTCTTGAGGGGTCTTCAGGAGGGAGCAGAGGCCATAGATGCTCTCCGCAGCCCCTGGCCGCAAGGACTACTGTATGCATTCCCGCTGTTTCCGCTGCTCCAGTGCCTACTCAATAGAATCAAGCTACTCAGGGCAGAAGTCATCCTGATCGCCCCAAGGTGGCCTAGGCGACCGTGGTTCCCAGCGCTCTTGCGTCTGTCAATATAGAACCATTGGACACTCCCCCTACAAGGGGATCTACTGATCAAGGGCCCGACCATACATCCAGAACCTCAACTCTTCAATCTGACAGCGTGGTGGTTGAGCAGGGTCTGCTAGCCAGGATGGGATACTCTGACAGAGTAATAAACACCATGCTGGCCTCACGTAAGTCCTCCACCAAGAAAATGTACCAGTCCACCTGGCGCACCTTTACCAGGTGGGCAGAGACCAAGGGGGTAAAGGCAGTCAAGGCCAAGGTGAAGCACATCCTGGCCTTCCTTCAGGAGGGCCTGGACAAGGGACTATCCACCAACACCCTTAAGAGACAGGTGGCCGCTCTAGGCAGCATACTGGGAGTGGGCTCAGGGGAACCCTTTTCATCCCATCCTCACATACGCAGATTCCTGAGGGGAGTGGCACTCCTGAACCCCCCAGCAGTCCACAGGTTCCCCAGCTGGGACCTGAACAAGGTCCTAGAGGCCCTCACCCAGGCCCCCTTCGAGCCATTGGCCTTGGCTCCCATCAGGGAACTCTCTTTCAAGGTACTGTTCCTGGTAGCGATCACCTCAACTAGGAGGGTATCGGAGCTTGGGGCACTCTCCATCAACCCCAACTTCTGCATATTTCATAAGGACCAGGTGGTACGCCAACTGGATCTGACATTCATACTCAAGGTCAACTCCCTATTTCACAGGGCCCAGGAGCTCATCCTTCCATCCTTCTGCCCCAAGCCGGTTCACCCCAGGGAAAAGGCGTGGCACACCCTGGACATACGCAGGGCCCTGCGTTGCTACCTGAAGCATACCAGGAACCTTAGGAGGTCGGAGGCCCTGTTCGTAACCTACAAGGGCTCTAACCAAGGCCACAAAGCCTCAGCCAGTTCACTAGTGTGCTGGCTGAAAGCATGTATCCAACTGGCCTACCAGGCCAGGGGGGAAACTCCACCAGGGGGGATCACGGCCCACTCCCTCAGGAGTGCTGCCACTACAGCGGCATTTGACGGATACACATCACTTCTCGAGATCTGTAGGGTGGCGACGTGGTCTTTGGTCCACACCTTCGCCAAGCACTACCGGATAACCGCAGCCGCTTCATCAGACGCCGCTTTGGGGCGTAAGGTGTTGCAACAGGTAGTGAAGCCGTGAGCTAGCCCCTTGCTGACCCACCCTTCCTGGTCGACTCTGGTATATCCCAGCAGTAGGAATGCCAGCCCTTCCTTCCCAGAGAAAGCAGGAATATCTTACCTGAGAATTCCAGTTCTGGGAAAGGAAGGGTGGCATTCTGCCCACCTCTTCTCCAGCTCAGGGGTACACTGCTAGCCAGGCTCCCCCACAGGGGACATCTCTCCTCCCTTTCCGCCAGGGGCGGGACAGTTTTATCATTGTCTAGCTGTTATCCTTATAGTTGTAGCTGTGCAACTACAGTTGGATAGGTTTCCTACCAAGCAGTCCTCGCAGTGGATACACCACACATCACGGGACAGACCACAGCAGAGGATCAGGGGGGCATTCGGGGTTCTTTCCTGCTTGTCGAGTCCAGACTGGGACAGGAAGGGATGCCCCCCCCCAACGTGGGAGGAGTATCCATTCTTCATGGTCCGAATCCTGCCTCCCAGGAGGAGGGGCATCCCAGCAGTAGGAATGCCACCCTTCCTTTCCCAGAACTGGAATTCTCAGGTAAGAAATTCCTGCTTTCACTGCCAGGAATGACTCTGAGGTCAGGGGGGGAGGTTGCATGATGCACTGTGGTGCCTACAAAACTTAGTGCTGTGCCCCCCCAAAGCTACGCTACTGAAAGAGTGAATGGACAAAGTGTAGCAACCTTACATTGAACACCCCATTTGGAAGTACTTGCAAGTCGAGGGGACATCCACTAAAATTAACTGGTGAGAGAGTTACAACAGTTAAAGTTTTAGAGTAGTGGTTCCCAAACAGTGGGTCGGGGTCCACTGGTGGACCAATTTTTGGTGGGTTCCTTAGCTGAGCAGAGCCTCCAGTGAAAACAGGGGTGATGGAAATCTCAGATAACTAATTGCCCCAAGCCTTGAGGCTATTCAAAAATCATATAGCTGCTAATTGCCCTGCAAAGAGCTCAACTCCTTGCAAACCGAGCTCCTGTTTTTTGCATGCATGTGTAAATTTAGGGAGATAAATGTTTGAGCATCTTTTGGGGGGGGGGGGTTATTGTTACCTATAAATAAATAAATAAATAAATAAATAAATGTCTTTCTAGATCTCCTTTTTTAAAACGTCTTGCAAACTGGTGGGTCCTGACAGAGAGTCATTTTAAAAAGCGGATCCCAGCCTTAAAATGTTTGGGTCCCAATGAGTTAGAGTTAGAAAAGACATTCCTTTATAAGCGAGTAATTAATCTGTGGAGTTCCACTGCATCTCTAGCTGCTGTTTCCATTGCCACTCTAATTTCTACAGCAAGTTTAAAAGGTAAGTTTCCCTCAGTTAAAAGTTTTAAAGACACTCTCTGTGCAATCCACATACAAACTTGTTTTTTAATGCATCATTAAGGCACTACTTGAAGTCACAGTGTTTTGAAAGCCTTTTTAATTCTGCTGCAAACGAGCAAACAGATTCACCTTCATGCTGGTGCCTTTTGTGAAATCTGAACCTTTCTGTGATCAGGGGTTTCAGTGATAGATGTTACTGGTGTATTTGCACAATTCCTCCAAAATATTTGTTTGCTGGCTTCTCTGGTGAAATCAAATCATGGCAAGACTAAGGGCCCAATCCTATCCAACTTTCCAGCACTGATGCAGCCAACATGGTGTGCACTGTATCCTTCAGTGGCCTCCTCAAGGTAAATCCCTTACCTCAGGGCTGCATTGACACTGAAATATTGGATAGGATTGGGCCCTAAATTTTTCTTCCCATATTAAGAGTGCTGCTACATGTTTTCCTGGGGGCATCTCACTGAGTTCAAGATTCTGCTCCAGCATCTCTATGTAAGTAGGCCAATCTATCACAGCACTGTCAAAGGCCTCTATTTGTCCAATATGCCTGCCTTCTCACACAGCTCAAGGGTACTTACAGTTCTGTACCACTCAAGGATTTTAGATTTCACCATTGTCATCAATGCTAAGATATTTGCTGGAAACCTTATGAATAACCCAAGGACACGCACATACAAGGCTTGGCTCATAATTTGGTATTCTATTGAGTGACAAACACAGTGTTTAAAAACTAATACATGCAGCAAATTCAGCATAACTGGTTATTAAGTGACAACTGAAGATTAATTCACAGCCAGTCCTACTGGGCATTTACAACAGTGGAACCTGTGCTCTGCCATTGCAAATGCCTCTGCGGCACCATAAATGGCATGCTGCTGCCAAGCACATTAGACCCACCAGCACAAACAGCTGGTAGGTATGTACACCACCAGTGAACCTGGCCCAAACCAGAGCTGGTAAGGTGACAGTGGGGATGGGTTATGTGATGTGCAGGGAAAGGGGTGGGAATGGGGGGATCTGGTGGCAGCACAAAGATGCATGCTATGGACTGGCGGGGGACAGGATTCATTCACATTAAATATACATAACACAAAGTTTTGGGGTGGGTAGAGAGAGATAAGTTGAGGCCAGGAGAGTCAAGGGACGCCCCTTTCTCTCCTCCAGCAATCTGAGCTCCGCGGCTTCAGTGCTGAGGAGTTTATGTGCCTTCAGTGCCTAGGATTAATGGGTTAACCCAAACTGGAGACAAAATGGGGTTTTTATCCTATCTCTGGTGGCAATGAATCTGCCCCCAGAAGTCAGGCTGGAACATGGCAGTGACAGCTGGGACCGGGCATAGTGTGCCTAGGTCTCACTTTAATAACCCAAGAATATATGGGAAGTGTGATGGGTGGGGTATGTGTGACTGGCTCCCAAGAATATATGGGAAGTGTGATGAATGGGGTATGTGTGACTGGTTCCCTATTACCACATGGTCAGTGGTGGGACTATCATATTGCTGCAACACTGGAATATCAATGTATCCAAAAGAGCTTCAAAACTGTCTTTTATAAATACGCTATTATCAGGGTTGAGACATTTCTGTTAGACACATTATCAGGTGACCTTACCAAGCATGTTAATTTCTGATTAAAGCCCCATGTCAACTCATCATCCCTGTTTAACAAAATGTGCTGTCCTACATGCCAGTAGTGAGCTATATAGGGATATGTTTACAGATAAGGAATGGCTGGACTGGAGCCAGGCAAAGTTTCCAAGGAAGTATCATATTTGCAAAGATCTCTGCCTGCAAATATATATATATATGCCTGCTAAATTAGATTTGTACTGCCCACTCATCACAAAACAGCAGTAAAGTCAGAACAGGATACAAAATGAAGCCTCTCAAGACACAGAAGGAAGTATTATGTATGAGAAAGGAAATTGTTTCTAACATTTTTGAGACAATCATAACTCATGTTTCCGGTATTTGAAACATTTGTGTAATGTTGAAGTTAAAGTCAATGGCATTGTCATCATTTTGAGGACATTGTCATCAAGTCGAGAGCTATAGTGTATGGGCTAGGTAGGAGAATGAAGGACAAGGCAGGAAGACCCTGGTGCAAATATCACCTCAGTCATAAAATCATACAATTAGCTTAGGCAAACCGCTCTTAGCTTCAGCCCTCCTCTGCCTTCCCATCACTTGCAAGATGGTGGTGCTAATCCAGGTCCAGCCTTGTTATACATGGTTTTTTTTATACACGGATTTGACTCAACACAAATGGCCCCTGCAAATGAGAAGGAATGTGCTGATCCCTGGAGAAGGGGAAAAATGCACCCCTTTAAAATCAGATTCAAAAACTGCAGTCCTTTAACAATAGTCTCCTTAATGAGAGAGGGGGGGGCAGCTGGCTGACAATCCATCAATCGATCTCTCCCCAGGGGACCCCTCCCTTCCCCCTGAGCACATGAAAGAAAGGTGATCACTTTGCATTAGTGAAGGCAGGGACTGAGTGAAGCACCTTTCTAAGGCTCAGAGGAGGACTGATTGATGGATTGTCTTCTTAATGCCTCTTATCTTACATCACAAAGGTCAGCAAGGCTGTTTTTAAATCATTGGAGCAAGGGAACTTGGTTTTTTCAATTGATTTGCTATAGTGTGTTTTTTGCCATCCATGTGAGTGCTTGGAATGGACCCACCCAAATAATGAGGCTCAACCTGCACTGATAGATTTTCAGCAGGGTTGGCTATTATAGCCTGTTGCAGCAAAAATAACAAAATGTCCTGTGGCACATTAAAAGAGTAACGAATTTATTGTTCCATAAACTTTTCTGGACTAGAGCCTACTAAGGGCCCGATCCTATCTGGCCCAACTGGCACAACTTTAGTTGAACCAAACTACCAGGAAAAGCGCCATTAGGCACTTTCATGCCGGAGATACAGGCACACCACTGGCACCAGGCCCAGCGGCAGTTGGCGCAGGGCCATGGCACCAGAGGGCAAGCAGTGAGGGCTCCCGACGGTAAGTCTTACTGCTGGCCAATGGTTGGGCATTTTGGGATGGGTGGGAGGGCAGGGAGGGGGCGGAACTGGGGTGGGGGAGGGTGGGGAGGGTGGGGGAGGGGAGATGTAGGCCTGGGAGGGGAGTGGCAGGCTCTGCCTCCATATCCTAACCCCCCTTCTGGGCTGGGAAACGGGAGCTCATCTGAGGAGACCCACTGGGCCACCTGGCCAGTACACAGGGTAAGGGAACCTAAGCTCCTTAAGCCAAGGAGACCTGGCGGTGCTTCCCCGCCCCATTGGATGCAGCAGTAGCCATTTCCGCACTGCAGCAGCCCGTCACTAGGGAAGTTTAGGATTGGGCTGGCCACCCCTTTAAGCAGTGAGACCAAATGGCAATGAAATGCAATAGATATAGTCTGAGACAATTCTAATAAATAGGTTCATCTTTAAGATGCCACAAGACTCTTTGTTGGTAACAGTGAAATCATGTATGCAACACATTTTGAGCAGTCAGTTCTGTGCAGTAATTTCTGTGATATAAATTATATGTAATTATTATTCATAACTACTATCATAGCAATAATATTAACATATTGTTTTGGGTGGTAGAAGTTTGAATTCATTTTCCTTTCAGGCTGCAAAAGGCAAAATGAGCGGATGCTACAAAATTGAAATGAAAGGGGTGGAAAAAAACGTTAAGTGTATGATGTGTGAAACTCTTATGAAAGAAGAATCACTAAAAATATTATCTTTCTGCCATTCAGGTTCAAAGCCAATCTCCTTTTAGCCTCACATTCAGAAGAAAAGAACAGGTTCTCCCTCCCCATTTTTCAGTCTCCTTTCTACCACGATTTTTTCATTTTTATTTCTGCTGTGTGTGTGGGGGGGGGGGGGCTGTTCATTCTCTTTTTAGCCTTGCAGAATGGGCAGAAAGGAGATGTTAAAGGAAAGAAATATGGGAATTACAAAAACAAAAAAGTTTTTTTTCTCTCCTGTCTAAACTTGCAGCCAGCTAATTCTGCACCATGTCTGCACAGAAAAAAAATATGAATTTCCTGTATTACAAGCCAAAATTGAGAGCAAGGCCAAGCTCCTAGTCTTTATGGACCTGCCAGAATAAGGTCTCAGACTATTTTCCCTCTCTGTCTTTCCCAGCGAAGAGCAAAAACAAGGGGGAATTTGTTGTGGATCATATCTTGAGCAGCAGTGAGAAGTAGTGGATACAGCAGTATTTCTCAAACTGCAAGTTGGACCCACTAGGTGGGTCGCGAGCCAATTTCAGGTGGGTCCCCATGCATATCAATATTTTATTTTTAATATATTAGATTTGATGGTTGGGGAAATGTTACAGATCTGTGCTTTTAACAGGCTACTATGCATATGCTTTTAACAATGAGAGACTTACTCCTGGGTAAGTGTGGGTAGGATTGAAGCCTAGGATTGTTAAAAATTTTCCTGTTTGATGATGTCACTTCTGATCATGACATCACTTCTGGTGGGTCCCAACAGATTCTCATTCTAAAAAGTGGGTCCCACTGCTAAAAGTTTGAGAACCACTGGGATAGAGTGATAAACTTGGCTCGGGGACACCTAAGTTTGTCCTGACTGAGCCATGAAACTCAATAGGTGACTTTGGTTAAGACTCTGTTTTTCAGTCTTTCTCAAAGGGCCTTTTCTGAGGTTACTGGTAGGCACCATGCTGGCATGCGATAGAGCCACATCCTGGACTTCTCCCACATGATTTGGGGCTTCTAATATTTCTTTCAGTGTGTAAAGGAAATGTTGTGCCATAAAGCTTATGTCAGAAGAATGATAATGAAACTTGTCAATTGGTCCTATTTTAGGATAAACTAAATGCATTTGTGTACATAGATGGTGGGAAAGATGTGGACATTTACCGGTACATGTCTATGAAACTATCTCTTGAGGATCTCTCACAAAACAGCCAACTTTGCATTTTTATTGTCATATTTATGTTCAGCACCTCAAAATCGATAAGAAACTACTAATTTAATTTTGGGGGCATGACCCTTGTAAAAATTTGTTGCCCAGTGAAAACAGCAGGAGTGCTATTAGAACAAAATGGGTTTCAACTCCATGGATATTTATGGTGATTGAGTTGCCCATGCTCTTTCTCCCCCCCCCCCCAATGATTCCCTTAAAGAAAGTCCCAGGTAAGTTTCAATAGGAAAGAAGTTTCCCTGAGACACTTTGAAATCAGCACTGTGGGAGAAAGTCTGCATAGCCAGATCAGAAACTGTTACCCTGCATGTGCCAGATCTTGTCTGGTCTTGGAAGCTAAGCAGGGTCAGGCCTGGTTAGTACTTGGATGGGAGACTGCCTGGGAATACCAGGTGCTGTAGGCTTGTACCATAGTCTTTCGAGACTGAAGGTTCCCAACATTCAGATCAGAGAGGTTCAGAGAGGTTTACTGTTTTATTGGTCTAGTTTCCTCAATAACAATAGGTCCTAGCCAGTCCACCTGCTGGGATTGGCATACTCCACCCAACAGGGCATCAAGCCCACCTATTTAGGTTAGAGGGCAGGTAGGGATACTCAGGTGTTTGTCAAGCCCAAGCCAAGTATTCTGACTTGGTTCCCTTTATAATCCTGTGCATCTGTGTATGGTTACACTCTTACTTGCCTCCTTGGGGATCCAAGTCGCATAATGGCATCTAGTAAGTGGGCAGCCCAATCCTAAAGGCAGTGCTGTTGCGGGGTGCAGCGGTGCCAAAGCGGCTACTGCTGCATCCTGAAGCACTGTGGCAGCCACTGGAGGTCTCCCTCGGAATGCCCCAAGCCCTGCAATCGAGCTTCTCAAGTTTGCACTAGCTGTGTTGCTGGCGCAGAGTTGAGAGACTCTGTGTCGGGCTGGAAGGCCCAATACAAAGTTCAGGATCTGGTGGAGCAGAGCTCTGCCAGTCCCACTCCCTCCCACCCCAGTTCCTCCCCTCACTGCAGCTTCCCCCCCCCTTCTCTACCCCTAGAACATCTCCCCCTGCCCCTGAAGTGTTCACCACTGCCTGGAGCTCTTACTTGGCTCTGGGAGGTTTCCAGCTGACACTCGGTTCAGCACTAACTGGCACTGGGCCAGCACTGGTGCTGACTCGGCGCAGGGTGTCGCAGCTGTGCTTTGTGGCATGTTTGCAAACCCAGTACTGGCACTGGAGGACAGCACCAGCACTGGCACAGCTCAGGATTGGGCACTAAGACTCTAAGTAAGTCAACCAGTGAGTTAAGATGCATTGGGAAATTCATTTTCTTTTAAGCGTGCCTGTTATTGCCTTCTTGTTTTTTGTTTTTTTGTTGTTGTTAAAATCAGTATAGGGGCACTTCTAACATCCAAGCCATTTTTCAAATCTGCTTGATTCATTCTTCCTACTCAACCTCCCTACATTTTTTTTAAATTTTCAATACATTATCTCTATGTTTCAACTCTTTACTGAACTACAGTTGGTTAAACCCAGTCAGAGTCTTGCCCCAACCCTCCTTAACTCATGACTACATTGTATTGGCTTAAGGTTTTGGGGAATTAACTGAAAGGGAAGTATCACTAAAGTGAAAGGGAGTTTCTACCTGGTTTTGTCCTTATGGTGGCAGTGGGGTCTATGAATTTTGGCCCTGGCGTGGGGCCTGCTGGGGGAAGGATGAAAACATCGGCTTAGGCTAACCTTAGCCTTAGGCTCTAAGCTTTGCTTAGATACTTCCCCTGCCCAGTCACTACAATGTTTGAAGTTGGGGCAATAGTGTTTGGTTCAATGGTAGACCATATGCTTTGTATGCATAAAATTCAAGGTTTAATCCCTGTTGTCTCCAGTTAGGACTTCCAGTATTTTCAGTTAGGACTGGGAAACCATTCCTGAAACACTGCCAGTCAGTTGAAAACAATACTGAACTAGATGGTCTGTCTTGGTATGGCAGTTCCACATTTCTGTATGTTACCCTGAGCTCTTTGGAGAAAAGCTAGGACACAAATGCAACAAATAATATTCTCCTATTGTTAACCAATAGCCCCGTATGTGGCTTCATCTCCAAGGCCGGAGTTTGCTCCTAGCTTCAGTGTGTGTATGTGGAGGGAGAAATGACTGTTTTATGGCACCAAAATCATTGAAAGATTTTTTTTTCCCTTTCCAGCCTTAGCAAATATATAATACAACACAGACACTATTGGCTGTTAGGGATCTCAAAATAGCTTGGGGAAATCAATCACCCTGTAGTCATAATTTAGCTGTAAAAGAAAATAACATCATCCACGCAGTACCAGGCAAGCTGCTTTAGAGAGACAACATGAGATTAGAGATACAGCTCCCAAGGAGAAGCTGCCACCCTATGAATTGTCATTTTAATTTATGGCAGTAATAGCACAACCAGCATGAATTCTATATGATTCAATAACATTCGATTATTTCTGGGAGCTGCACAGCGAACTGCGCATCAGTGTCCCTGTGCTAAATACATGTGAATATGGCAATCATTCCTTTCCTTTGGACGGAAATTATGATTTCAAATGTCATCTCTTTAGACTGTACAGTACTTAATATCCCTGTCACTGTTCAGCCACAGTAAACCTCAGTTATTAATTTGGAATTATATGACGTTTGCAAGGAGATAATCTTGAAGCAGCAGTCTAAAATATGCTTATGGGTTCCTTTATGGATTTTTGTGACTTGATCTTCTATGTTTATCACTTGCTTCCTGTTTAACTTAGGTCAGTCAGGAGAACCTTTGAGCAGGCTGGAAAAGGTGTTTTGTAGCCATATATGGAGGTGTTCCTGTGATGAAGTGCGGATTCATACGACAATTTTTCATATAGTAAATTAGCCCATAGCATGTGCCCTGGCAATGCATGTTCACATTTGAAAGCAATTAAACCCTAAATATAATCTGTAATCGTCATTTATGGCCCATTTCTATCTGGAGCCATCCCAGACCGTGCAACACTGCCAATGGAGTATGCTTTGAATGCTATGGACTGGCCGGGAACCAGGCAGCTTAAGAGAGGTAAGTAAAGTTTTTATTTACTGTTCCTCACTGTAGGCTACCTTTTCCCCAATGTGTCTCCTCAGACCTATGCCCGCTCTTTGGCTGGCATAAGTTTGACGAGCTTTCAGGAGGCAAGTTCTAACCAGGGAGAGGGAATAAATTTGGCATACGTGGATGCCAGCAAGATCCACCCCTCCTCCTTCACTGCCCTGGCCTGCTCCAATCTCTGCCCTGATCCAGCCCCAATCCACATCCACCATGACCTTACCTGTTGCGGCAGATGTTCTGCAGCCTTCCATGTTGGCTTGGGGCTTACTGGCTCCTGTGCCATTGCTAGAGGGCTGCAGAATGATAGAGCAGCTGCATTGCCAGCAACTCTGGCCTTACACTGGTGGATCATTAGATGTGCCAGCATAAGTCCCAGATAGGATTAGGGCATGAAGCTCACTGCGTTGTGGAATATTCACAAGCTCATTTTCTAATATGAGATTTAAAGGGGAAAAGGTAATCATATGAGAACTTTTATTCTTCAAAAATGATTATATGACTCAGCACTAAGTAGTTTGAGGATCGTTGCCTAAATTCATAACCATATAAACATTTTAAAACAAAATTAAAAGTGCCACAAATCAGATTGATCTTATACAGTGTACAAGACTATGCAGTTATGGGCTCCAGCATCCTGCATGAGTTGTGAAAGAAAGAGCCACTAGAAGCCCCAGCAAGCGGCCACAGCAGATTTGTAGGCTTGGTGATGATGTCATCTCCGAGCACCTGGGAGTGATCAAAAGCTGTCAGCACAGCAAACTTCTGTGATCTCAGATGGATGGGGCCAAGCCAGGCACTGGAGTCTTTTGAGAGGGCTAGGGAGGATACAGGAAGAAGAGGAGTAAGAGAAAGAAAAGAAAGAGGGGACAGCGCAGAAGAGGAGGAAGGACCGAGACTCAGAGGGAGAAAAGGGGACAGAAGCAGTCAGAAGGAAAAAAGTGAGAATGATAGAAGGGAAGAAGGCAAGGCAGAAGGAGGGGCAGGAGAAGGTCTGGGAGAGGGAACAGGAACTCAAGAGGAGAGAGGCCAAGGAGAAGGGGAAAAGGAGGAGAAAGACACACCTTATTCCCTGAACTGGAGGCCTTTCCTCAGGTATGCAATGGGTTACTCATTATCAATGGGTTAACAGGATGAGGGGTTATATAATCAATATATTATTGATTCAATATATTATATTATATATATCAATATATTATATACAGGATGAGGGGTTATATAATCATAATCAATGGGTTAACAGGATGAGGGGCTTGTAGAACTCAAGAGCCATTGAGATCTGGTGGAGGTGGAAAGCTTTCGGTGACAACAAGTGGGGCAGCCAGGCTGGGAAGCCCTTTTGCTGGACCTGCCCTCATATACCACCCTCTCCTTGCTCTGGTCCCTGACAATCCTCGCTAACAGCTGACCTAAAGGGTCGATTTGCAGGATCTAGCAGACATTCATTTAAAGATATTGAAACAAAGACTCCATTCTTGTTTTCTGATTCCTAAAAGAGACAATAAACCCCTTGTGAGCAATTCATTGGTCTCCAGTTTCTGCCTGTCAGATAGATGCAAAATGCCCTACCTCACCCCCTATATGGTGGAACTGTCCCCTTGGGATGGGGGGGGGGAACCACAGGACTGCAGTACAAAGTCATTTTGATTTAATGACTTGACTCATCTCAATCCTCTAAGGCTGAGTGAATTCTCAGATAAGACTTTAATGTGCGTCAATATGCTGTGGGTTTGTGTGTATCAGGAAGTTGAACAGGGAGCAGTGGTGAGGCAGACGGGATGCAGGGGGAGGGGCAGGAGAGGGGTTTGCGTGTATCAGGAAGTTGAACAGGGAGCAGTGGTGAGGCAGACGGGATGCAGGGGGAGGGGCAGGAGAGGGGTTTGCGTGTATCAGGAAGTTGAATAGGGAGCAGTGGTGAGGCAGACGGGATGCAGGGGGAGGGGCATGAGAGGGGTTTGTGTGTATCAGGAAGTTGAACAGGGAGCAGTGGTGGGGCAGACAGGATGCAGGGAGAGGGGCATGAGAGGGGTTTGTGTGTATCAGGAAGTTGAATAGGGAGCAGTGGTGGGGCAGACGGGATGCAGGGGGAGGGGCACGAGAGGGGTTTGTGGCTATCAGGAAGTTGAATAGGGAGACATCTAAGAGAAGGAAAACTCTGATTCCAAACCTCCACTGCCTTGTGGCTACATCCAGTTGTGGAAAAGGCTTCAGGAGTCAACCTCGAGGCAAAATCAGGAGCCGGAGTCCCTCAGGCAGTTCGTGACTGCACACAGTCACGTTCTGGCAACTCCTGCGACGCCGCTGGAACCAACCATATTGGTTTCTGCCTTTCCATTGGATCATTCCAGCGACGTGGAGAGGGGGGATTTGCTGCTTGGGTAACAGCCTATCCTCCATACCTTCTTTACCCAGGCTTCGCGCACTGGAGAGGACACTCCAACTTCGCCATACGGCGTCGGCACAACATGGGAAGCAGCAGTTACCAGTTATAAGTCTTTGCTCGATTGGCGTAGAGCATGACGCCAGGGGCTGCTTCCGACGGTGGGAGAGATCATTGCATCTCATTGGGCAGCTACCGCCTGCCTTAAGCTGGGCAGTCCCCAGCCAGTAAGGTGTTGCCTCGCCACGGTCCATTAACCTCACGGGGTGCGTGGGGTTTAGGGTGAAAACCGACAAGCGGATCGACAACTCTGCACCATGCAATAGAAAACAGAAAACTCCTGCCCTAAAGCTGGGCACCTGGAACGTAAGGACAATGACACCTGGCTTCTCTGATGACCTGCAAGCAATAGACGATGCACGCAAAACAGCTGTCATCGACATGGAGCTGAGCAGACTGCAGATGGACATCGTCGCCCTTCAAGAGACAAGGCTGCCAGATTCCGGATCTGTCAAGGAGTGAAATTTCTCATTCTTCTGGCAGGGAAAACCACCAAACGAAACCAGGGTACATGGTGTTGGCTTTGCGGTCAGAAATACCCTGCTGAAATCCATCATCCCACCTACTGTGGGAAGTGAAAGAATTTTGTCCCTTCAGCTCCAGTCATCAGCAGGACCTGTCACTCTCATCAGTGCTTATGCACCGACTCTGTCGTCTCCAGCAGAAGCCAAAGACAAATTTTATGATGACCTGGCCACCACTATCAAGAAGATCCCCGTAAAAGAGCCAATGTTCATCCTCGGCGACTTCAGTGCTAGAGTTGGTGCTGATAACAGTTCGTGGCCCACTTGCTTAGGTCAGTTCGGCACTGGGAAGATGAATGAAAATGGCCAACGCCTGCTAGAGTTTTGCTGTCATCACAGTCTCTGTGTCAGCAACACGTTCTTCAACACGAAGCCCCAACATAGAGTCTCTTGGAGACACCCAAGATCAAAGCACTGGCACCAGCTCGACCTGATTCTCACCAGACGCTCCAGCCTTCCCAGCATCAAGATCACACGCAGCTATCAGGGTGCTGCCTGTGACACCGACCACTCCCTGGTGTGCAGCAGAGTGAAACTGCAAACAAAGTGACTGTATCATACGAAAAGGGAAGGAAGACCTCGCATTGATATGAGCAAGACCCGGGATCAGAGAAAAGTGGAGGAATTTGCACGAGCACTTGAGGAATCTCTTCCAGGCCCGGTCGATGCAAACGCATCCAACAGATGGGAACATTTCAAGAATGCTCTTTACAACACCGCCTTGTCCATATTTGGCAAGAAGACCAACAAGACAGCAGACTGGTTTGAAGCCCACTCTGAGGAGTTGACACCAGTCATTGAGGAATAGAGGAGAGCTCAAGCAGCATACAAGGCCTGTCCCAGTGAGCGCAACCTGCAGGTCCTCCGAGGTGCTCGCAGCAAAGTCCAGCAGACTGCCAGGAGATGTGCTAACGACTACTGGCTCCAGCTCTGTTCCGAGATACAGATAGCAGCTGACACGGGCAACATCAAGGGGATGTATGATGGTATCAAGCAGGCCCTAGGTCCAACACAGAAGAAAATTGCCCCTCTGAAGTCTGCAACAGGCGAGGTCATCCATGATCGGGCGCAGCAGATGGAACGCTGGGTGCAGCACTACTCTGAGCTATTTTCCAGAGAAAATGTAGTCACCGAAGAAGCGCTGAACAACATTGAGTGCCTGCCTGTGCTGGAGGAGCTTGACAGTGAACCAACCCTAGAAGAACTTCACGTGGCCCTGGACTCCCTTGCCTTTGGCAAGGCACCTGGAAAAGACAGCATCCCTGCTGCAGTCCTAAAGTGCTTCAAAGAGATCATCATCACTGAGCTGCATGAAATCCTTTGTCTCTGCTGGAGAGAAGGTGGAGTACCTCAAGACATGAGGGATGCAAACATCATCACGCTGTACAAGAACAAAGGCGACAGGGGTGACTGCAACAACTACCGTGGCATCTCTCTCCTTAGCGTTGTAGGAAAGTTGTTTGCCCGAGTTGCACTAAAGAGGCTCCAGGTACTTGCAGAGAGCGTTTATCCAGAATCACAGTGTGGATTCCGAGCCAACAGGCCCACCACTGATATGGTATTCTCCCTTAGACAACTGCAGGAGAAATGCAGGGAACAACGACAGCCACTCTTTATAGCCTTCATAGATCTCACGAAGGCTTTCGACCTGGTCAGCAGGGATGGCCTCTTCAAGATTCTCCCCAAGATTAGATGTCCACCCAGGCTCCTCAGCATCATCAGATCCTTCCACAAGGACATGTTGTCTTTGATGGCTCCACATCAGACCCCTTTGACATCCGAAGCGGCGTGAAGCAGGGCTGTGTTCTTGCACCAACCTTGTTTGGTATCTTCTTCGCTGTCCTGCTGAAGCAGGCCTTTGGAACTACAACAGAAGGCATCTATCTCCGGACCAGATCAGATGGAAAGCTCTTCAACCTCTCCAGACTGAGAGCAAAGTCCAAAGTCCAGCTGAAATGTCTGCGTGACTTCCTCTTTGCCGACGATGCAGCTATCACTACCCACTCTGCCAAAGATCTCCAGCAGCTCATGGATCGTTTTAGCAAGGCCTGTCAAGATTTTGGACTGACAATCAGCCTGAAGAAAACACAGGTCATGGTTCAGGATGTGGACTTACCTCCCTGCATTACAATCTCTGCGCATGAACTGGAGGTTATCCATGACTTTGTGTACCTTGGCTCAACGATCTCCAACACTCTTTCTCTCGATACCGAGCTAAACAAACGCATCGGTAAAGCAGCTACCACGTTTTCCAGACTCACAAAGAGAGTCTGGTCCAACAAGAAGCTGATGGAACATACCAAGATCCAGGTCTACAGAGCTTGCGTCCTGAGTACACTTCAGTACTGCAGCGAGTCATGGACTCTTCACTCACAACAGGAGAGGAAACTGAATGCTTTCCACATGCGCTGCCTCCGACGTATTCTCGGCATCACCTGGCAGGACAAAGTTCCAAACAACACAGTCCTGGAACGTGCTGGAATCCCTAGCATGTATGCACTACTGAAACAGAGATGCCTGCGTTGGCTCGGTCATGTCGTAAGAATGGATGATGGCCAGATCCCAAAGGATCTCCTCTATGGAGAACTCGTGCAAGGAAAGCGCCCTACAGGTAGACCACAGCTGCGATACAAGGACATCTGCAAGAGAGATCTGAAGGCCTTAGGAGTGGACCTCAACAAGTGGGAAACCCTGGCCTCTGAGCAGCCCGCTTGGAGGCAGGCTGTGCAACATGGCCTTTCCCAGTTTGAAGAGACACTTGGCCAACAGTCTGAGGCTAAGAGGCAAAGAAGGAAGGCCCATAGTCAGGGAGACAGACCAGGGACAGACTGCATTTGCTCCCAGTGTGGAAGGGATTGTCACTCCCGAATCGGCCTTTTCAGCCACACTAGACGCTGTTCCAGAACCACCTTTCAGAGCGCGATACCATAGTCTTTCGAGACTGAAGGTTGCCAACTAACTATGCTGTGGGTCAGGGTCCTACACACACTTGTCAAGTTTTCAGCATGGTGACAGAGGGCCGTCCTATTTTTGCAAAACCACATCTAGTATTGAGAGGTATAGCCAAAAAAGATTTTTAGAACCCTCATTTTAAAACAAAGATGACAGGATAGGATTTTTTTTTTTTAAAGGAAAAGATGGATAGGAAGTTTTTCAGCTTGATGAAAACTTTTCTTAAAGCGATAATTCTGTTACCCAGATTTCCTTTTGAACCACACTTGTTTAGTGGTAGATATTGCTGCTGTCACAGCAACATCTAGCAAGGAGATATTGCTGAATTCTAGAATACTGTATGTATTTAAGTATATGCTCTGTACACAAGCTACAACTAAATTGTATGGGGACATATAAAAAGCATCTGGAAACTCACACAGACATCTCAAGAAGAAGATCACACCGCTGAAATGAGGCATATGATATACTTACGGCTCAGAAATTGGAAAGCCCCAGCCCTAATCCAACATCAAGCACATGCAGTACATATACAGCCCCAGTCAATATGGTAGCACCAATCAGCAGGTAGAGAAATAAATCCACCCCCCTACTCTGCCTTCCCAATAGTTCACCAGCCCTATCGTGTCCGTACATAAATGGTGCTCCAAATATACACTTTCCTTTTAATAAACTGAACTGAGGCATTACTTTGTGCATGCAAGCCCTTCTCCAACTTTTGTGCTCATTTGGGCTCTAGCTGGATTGAAGCGACTATGATTGCATGAATGATGATTACATAAAATTATTCAATGACAATTTTGCATAATAACAAACACTGCATAATGGCAGTGTTTGAAACAGGCAATCTGCCCAGTTCTGTGGTTTACCTGGAGCAAGATAAAGTTTCATCTGAATTTAAGCTTTCTTTTTTAATACACAATCTATATATTAAAATCTAAACTCTGTCATATTTGCTGCTCTCCTAGTCTAAACCGTGTCCATTTCTCAGTGTAATTAATTATATGGTCATCATTCTAATATACAACCAGCTCTAACTCATTTGTTTTAAGAAAGACCTCAAGTAATGGGAAGGGTCAGAGGAGAGAAGCAAATATGACCAAGTGTTTAGATTGTAACAGATAAGAGCAGAAATGGAAGGATATCAGTTTGTTTTGTCTAGAGAAAGGAAGCAGGAACACAAATACTTAGTGGCTGCTATGAAGAAGGTGGAGAATTTTCTTCTTTTGCAGAATCACTGAAATGTGAAAGGCCTGAATAAGATTCCAGTTCAATCTCTCCATTAGCTTGGCTTGTGAAAATTGCTGGGGTGCAGCAAGTGTTAAAACAGTGGCCAAAGATGAGCTGTTCTACATAGCCCTCAACTCTCCTGCTTTTATTACAGCATCAGAGGCTGCAATCAGGAATGGAAGATGAGGAGAAGGTGTTGGTGGTGGAGGAAGAGGAGGAGGAAAGACTACTTAACCTTTTCCCCTTCTGCTATCCTTCAGCTCCATAATGTCATCTCTACCCCAACTCTGCCAGCTGTTTTTCCACCCATGGGAAGAGACAGGATCCCGCGTATATTTTCCTCAGCACAGAGAATACTTTAGGTAATTCTGAGTGGGAAAACAGTGCAGGGGGAAAGGGGTTAAGAAACTGGCAGCCTTTAATGCTGCATTCCCGTTTGTTTAATGTTGGGCAGCCATCCATACATCTCCCATCCCATCTCTTAAAGAATGTTTGGTTCCTGTTCATGAGAGATCATATTGTTACACATATGTGTGCACACACACATTTTGTACACTTTGGATTTGGTTGTAAGTGCTTTGTTAATCCCTAAAATAAGGAGCCACTCCGCTATTATAAACTCATGGCACAATTCTATTTGGCATTTATGTTGACATATATCATGATCCACCACTCTAAGTGCACCTGTGGCACCATAAACATTGCACTGCTGTCATGCACATCACAGCCACTAGCACAGGCTAGTCCACAAGTCCACAAGCTGTCCACAAGAGACAGACGCAGACCACATTGGAGCAGGTAAGGTGCCAATGGGGGATAATGGACTGTCAGAGGAGGATCAGGGCATAGAGTGAGGAGGGCAGAGGTGGTTCAGGGTCATTTTGGCGTAGACATGCTGAATCCTATCCCTGTTTCCCAGACCAAGACGCCCACTGCCTCTTCTCAGACTTATACCAGCAAAATAGTCATTGGAGAGACCATTGATGGCCAGATGTCCTATGGAGAGGTAAGTAAAGAATAGTTTAATTTACCTCTCCCCGGCCATCTGGTCATCCCATCACCATAACATGCAGCATGTACTCTGTCAGTGTGGCTGCATAATGTACAATAGTGGCAGATAGGATTGGGCTGCCCAAGGGGTAATGTGGCATAGCAAAATGCTCAAATTTCTCCTCAATCATAAACTTACTAGGTTTAGGCAAGCTGCAACTCTCAGCTTCAATCACCCAGTTCATCTTCAATATGGAATTAGGGAGAGGCTGTAAATGTGGTACAGCACATACTTTGTATACAGAAGGTCCCAGGTTGACTCCCTCGCATCTCTAGGTAGGGCTGGAAAAGAGCTCTGCAGGAAGCCAGTCTGTGCTGACAAGACGGAGCTGGATGAACCAATGGCTGGTCCCTGCTGAAGGCAGCTTCATATCTTCAATAACAATACTGACCTGGCTAGCAGGATGGTTGTCTGCATTGCTGAGATAATGTGAAATGCTTTGAATACTCTAAAGCGTAACATAAATGCCTAGTACTTAGATAAGTATGATATAAATATATTAAAATTAAATATTAAGGAAAATGCAGAGTAATTTGTCATCAGTTTGTTAGCAGAATGATCTCCCCATTGCCATGGATACAGTGTTCTATTTATGGGCTTTATGTTTGCCCAACAGGTGAGAGAATTCAACAGCCAAGAGAAAAGCCGGGATGATTTCTTTCCCAGCTTTCTTTTCATTTGAAAGTACAGATTGATTCTCAATTTTCGCACTCAGTTCAGAATTTAGAAAACACCCTGTCATCTCTCATAGAGTACATTTGTAGTCTGCATAGTATTCCTTTCTCTTATTTTGTCATCATGTCCTTTATATCTTTTCTGGAATTAATTTTCAAGTTTGCAAAACTTCAAAACCAGTAGAGTAGCTAGATGGGTGGCAAAAAGGTAAGTACTCAGGGGCCACAATGCGCCAGGTAAGTAGCCCCTCCTACTTGCCGCCGGAGCCATTCCAGGCAGCAACGGCAACACACAGGCGCTTGCTGAACCAAATGGCATCTCCTGAGCATTACCATCACTGCCCAGAATGGCTCCAACAGTGAATGGGAGGGGCCACTTACATGGCTGATTGTGGCACCTGCAATACTTACTGTTTTGCCCCTTCTATCTACACTACTGTTCCAAGCTCACCCTTCCCAAGAATACAACATAGTTTTTTTGGCAGTGGGGGTGGGGAGTTGAACTACACATCTTGGTAAAAGCATCATTTTGTCCCCATGTTTCTTTTATATTTAAAATAGCAGCTGTGGTAGCCCCAGGCCAAATTGGGATTGTGGTGTGGCATGAGGGGCTTTTAACCATTTTCCCCATGCCACAGTCATCATAAATGTGGAGCTGCTATTTGCCCTAGGAGGGAACCTGCAATGGATGCCATTAGCAGCTTCCTGCCTGGGGCAAACAGCTTTGGGGAATTTTTGGTGGTACTGTGGAGCAGCAAGAAAGAACTAATAAAACATTCCCCCATTGTGGTCCTAATTTAATTCTGCGTTAAAGAGCATGGATTTCTGGATGTTCCCCCTGCCCCAACACTCTCTGATACTCGGTCAGCTGATGAGCCTGATATCAGGGCAACTCTCTAAAGAGGGTTGGACTTGAAGGCCCCTTGCCTTCTATGATTTCAGACCCATTCTGATTTCAGTTGTGAGTTATCAAAACAATCGCTGCAAGCATACTTTGAACAGTAAGGGAAAAGCTTGTGGAAACCATATTGGTCCTGTGGGGAAAACTTAAGAAAATTATTACAATTTAGAGAAAATACAAGAAAGGATGAAGAGAAGCAGCCAACTGTGTTAGCAATTACAGTGGAGAGGTCTTCAACCAAAGAAGTGAAAAATAAACCAAAGCAGCCACAAAATCAATACCTAAAGCAGGTCATTTAGAGGGTGTTTAATCAAAATAAACAGAAGACAGCTTCATATCAGCCTTCAATGATATTATTAAAAGCTAGAGTAATGATTGGTGCATTCACCACAAGATGTCATTTATCATCCCTTTATTATATCCCATTATTTATTCAATAAATATACTGAAGAAAGCCATTGGGCTAAGCTTGTATTTTTTTAAGGGAGAGATTTGCTTTATCTTGATTATACTCTTGCCCTGTTCATTTGTGGCCCAGGGATTTGAATTATTTTTCCATGTGGATTTGGGAACCATTTTAGTGGGGAAAATAAATGCTGCAAGCAGTTGCTCATCTGTTCAACAATGATGATTAAACTGCTTCCAGCTCACTTCCCATTAGTTTATACTCCCCATGTCTCTGAACAGCAGGAGGTTCCAGGAGAGCTTTACAGGATCAGTTTCCTTTTGGAAAAGTGCACAGACAGCGCTGGTCTTCAAAGTATCATGAGTCCTTCCAAAGGCAACAGCATGCCCTTGCAGTTCTCCAAAGCTGCATCTTGGCAGCCAGCTCCAAAACCTGTTTCTCCCCTTCTTCTGGTCAGATTAAAAAAACGAAAACTATTTCTTTCATCCCTCCTTGCCACAGAAAGTTTTTTTTAGTGCCAGCCATGACAGGAGCATTATCTGGTTTTCAGATTCTAGGAATATAGTCTGACCTTCAGCATCCAGGAAGCAAGTACCTTTTACAATCAAGCTGTACAAAACCAAAAGGGAGGTGGTTATCTCACAATAGAATACTGTGGCATTGCTATTTGAGAGCCAGTTCTCACTACAGACATAGCTTGGTTTACACTGCAGTTACATTCTTGAGAGCAGAGTGTATCCCAGAAACACATACATCAAAGTTATTTGTATTATTATTGGCAACCTTCAGTCTCTGAAAACTATGGTATCATGCTCTGAATAGTGGTTCCGGAACAGTGTCCTCTCCAGTGCGCAAAGCCTGGGTAAGGTAGATATGGAGGATAGACTGTTACCCATGCAGCAAATCCCCCATCTCCACGTTGCTGAAATGGTCCAATGGAAAGGCAGAGGCCAATACGGTTGGTTCCAGCGGCGTCGCAGGAGTTGTCAGAATGTGACTGTGTTCAGCCATGAACTGCCTCAGGGACTCCGGCTCTGGATTTTGCCTCAAGGTTGGCTCCTGAAGCCTTTTCCATAACTGGATGTAGCCACAAGGCAGTGGAGGTTTGGGATCAGAGTTTTCCTTCTCTCAGATGAGCTGCCTTCCCAGGCTAACGAGTCCCATCTACCCGGTGGCTGTTTAGTTGCCTCTTACGACAAGTACAGCCAAACTGAGGGCCTATTCTTATCCCCAGTCCCCAGGGGAATAATAATAATAATAATAATAATAATAATAATAATAATAATAATAATAATAATAATAATAATAATAATAATAATAATTATTATTATTATTATTATTATTATATGCAAGCAGAGGTGCACCTGATTTGCAAAGGGGGAACTGCTCACCTTGATTCCCAAAGTGAAAAGGAGACGCTACTGTATTGGAGATGGCTGTCTCCAAGTGGCAAGCCATTTGTGCTCAGTGGCCATGGAGGTCCAACCAGAGGAGTAATGCACTGCCTCAGCGCCTGGGGCTGTTATGTTGTGATGTCTGGGTTCTCCCCGAGGAGAGAGTGCTCACTGTGGTGGCGTCACCGCCTCCCCATTCCTTCTCCTGTGGAGGCTCCCCTTTGAAGGAACGGGGGCATGAAGCCGCTAGTACCTGAAACTAGGGCAAAGCCTGAACAGCAGACATGAGAAGCCCCCCCCCCTTGGTGTAGCACCTAGGGCAGGTGCCTTTCAGGCTCTGCTCTTACAGATTCAAATGGGTCCAACCATTTTCTTCATGTCACCAGACACCCCTGTCTGTTTACAGACAACAGTAATGGTTTGGAGTGATGTGGAGAAAATTGCCTAATTCACGTGCTGAGCATGAATTGATTGCTGTGTGAACCAGTCTCCCTTACAGAATCACTGCCAGTTTGGTTAGATAAAACTCAACTAAAAGGAATTTGTGCTACAACTGTTTAAAATGGCCACTGTTTCTTATGCACTGGCTCTCTGTTTAGCCAATGGGTAATGGATTTTGCTGCCTGAGTAATGCCTGAGGGAGTCTTTTCTCTCCACCTACCCTGACGGGAAGAGAAGACTTATTGTAATACTGCAGGCAAATGAGATCATTTTTAAGAGGCACAAAGCTTGCAGTGTTGCCTTGAAGTGCAGGAACAGAAGATAAATCAGGAGCAGAGCTGGCAATCTTGAATGGGCCCCTATAGCAGGAGTCCTTAACCTGTGGAGCCTTCACCCCTTGGTGGTGCATGATGGAGGTTCAAGGGGGTGCATTGGTTGCCTCCAAACATGTTGTCTTGATACATATTGTTTTTCCTATGGTTGACACTTAATGTTCTTTGAATTTTCACTTTTTGTCATATAAGTTCAATGTGATTTCAGGAAAATAGCAATAATAATGATTGAAATAAAATAAAAAAAATATTTTGGGATGGACTGCATGAGCTGTGCAAAATTCTCCTAAGAGTGCATATGGCACAAAAGGTTAAGAACCTCAGTCCTAGAGCATAGAGGAATTAAAATAATTAACTTCCTCATAAAAGCAGTTTTACAGCAAGTCATGCTAAATTGATGTTGAATATGCACAGCTTGGCTGATCAAGCAATGGGTTTGTCTGTGGGCAGAAGTGAGGGCAGAAAGATCCTTACAAGAATCAGCCTTCTCCTGGGTTCAGAAAATTAGGCCCTGTGTGACCTATGCCAGATGGATAGTTGTGCAATATCTTTTTCACATACACCTTAAAAGTCTGGTATGTAAAATAGTAGCTTCAAAAGGAAGAACCTAAAAGGGGACATTTAACATACTGTGAGAAAAGTAAGCCTAACCGGTGAAATTTCTGATGGAGAACCCTCCCAAAGCAATTCCTTTGGAAAGGAGCAGATGGTTCAGCCTCCCTTTACTCCAAAGCAGCAATTTGCTCAGAGCATCAGAGAGATCTCTGGTACCAGAGATCTCTGGAACCTTGGGGCACAGTTCTACACAGAACTCCCTCACCCACCCCATAATGGTACACTGGGCACTACCATGACCACTGGTACTGAAAGTTCCAGGGTCAGTCTGGTTAGGCGACTCTCTGAAGAGCATGGAGTGGAGAGAGAGATGTAAGCTCTTCGGTATGCTACATCAGACTTCAAATTCTGTGTGTGGCCACTCCAAGAAGAGTTCCTTCTTTTCCCCCTTCCCATGCACATGTTCCTCTATGGCTCCTCTGGGACTTTGAAGATTGCTGCACACCGGCCAGCCTTCTCCCTTACGGCACTTTTGTGACATTTCTTGGCTGGCGCAAGGAACTTGTGCCCACCCAACCAGGCCTTTGGATTGCACCCAGAGTCTCTTTAGACGTTACAAGAGAGACAGGACACCAAGCCGCTGTTTTCAGTGACAGTCCCATGTGTGCCATAATATCTAGTTTCACCCTAAGAGTGGCCTTTTCTATAAACTAAAGAAAATTTTAAAGCTTTGTTGGAAGGACCAGGACTAAATGTTGAATTGCTGACAAGAAAGACGGAAAAAGAAATATGCCTCATTCAACACAAACATATAACAGCTATGTTATGTTCTGCAATTTAGATATTGTTTTGGTCACATTCTCCTAGTGTTGTTCTACCTTAGGATCCAGCCTCAGGTTTCCCACAACCATTTTAATATAACATTATTACTGGTGTTTGGATGATCTTCAGGTTAAATTGCTTTACAGGACCCAGGAAGTGCAAAGTTGCCATTCTTGATCTCTGTGGTAATGAAGTCCACAAACCACAGAACTCAGTTGTGAAGCATGTATGCTACTGTGTTCTGTCTCTAGTTAGCCATTGCCTATTGGAATGATAGGGTTATTCCCTCATTTCTGTCCTTTTCTTATAAAGTCAGAATTATAGCTATTTCTTGAGTAGTGCTTCTATGTCAGAAAAATCATGACTGAGATTGGAATAATTTTGTAACTATGTAAAGAAATCCATGTGCTTCAGATTTGTTGAATTTAACGTTGGCCACTTTCTTGGAACATTCCCATGTTCTCGCACTAGAAAAATGGCAGATGTTGCCAAACTTGTTTTCTCCCATTTGCCATCTTCATGACACTGACGAATTGAACAATACTTGTTGTAATCTTAGGCACGAATAGGCTGGTACAATGGAACACTGTGTTCAACACACGCCGTCACTATGGAAATAGTGGCTAGAGATTCTAGAAGCTCTCTTTGAAGAGGGAAAAAAGTGATACATTGCATTTTGGGAGTACTGTATCTTTTTTTCCAAGCACAAAAATAGAGGCTTCTCTAGAGTTCTGACCTAAAAGGTACAATGCCACACTTTAAAAGGTTTCAACTAGCCATCTCAGAAAAAAGGAACATTGCTTATTTTAAGGTTTAGGCCATGCAGGTGGAAAGATCTATTGGTGAAAAAGTGAAAAATCTCTGTGATTAAAGTCAGAGATGTTGAAGTAAGGAAATAATATATACCTTTTAGTCACAAAACAGGCAAATTGAATTTCATAACATTTTTTAATTCAGGATCTTTCTTTATATTAATCATCAACCTTTGCCTAAAGATTGCTAAAAGTTCAGCTTTTAGAAGGACAAACTGTCTTCCTGTAAGTGAGATCAACAACTTAATTAAACTGAAGTACTTAGGATTTAAACTCAATCTGAAACATGACTGCTTGGAAGCTACTCCCACTGATTTGAATAGCACATACTTCCATCTAAGTGCCCTTAGAACTGCTGCTTAAGCAGGTCTAGAGAACTGCTGTTTACATTCAAGAGCTGGAGCTTAATTGTGTTATAATGGAGGCGGTCAGGACATAATTGCCAGGACATAAAATGCAGTTCGGAACCTGTTCATGCAGTAGCACAAAGTGCCTGGCTATGAGTAGCTACTGAGGAGTGTATAGCTATATCATGCTACACCATATCGTCGCAGAGACCTAAACTGGCCCGTGCTTTGTGGACCAGTATATTTTATTGTGGGGTTGTGGGAGGCCTCTGCCCAAACACAGCAAGACAGCACCTAAACTGTGTGAGCTGGGTCCTCCACCCCTCTCCACTGCTCCTCAGAATTGGCTGCCATTCAAGGTTGCCAACTTTTGATTTTAAAACAATACTGGCTCATTGGGCTGGATGGACCTAGGGTGGAGCCACTGTGATTAGAGCTAGGGCAGGACCTGATACATCAGGTATAAGGCCCAGATAAACCTGAAAGATCAGGAGTAGAGCCAGGACAGGAACTGATGAGGCCAGCACAGAATCTTGTTGGCAAGAGACCAAACCAAGACTGAACCTGGAGGAATATGGGGGAAATGGTAGAATCTTGTGCAGATGTCAGAACTGTTTGTTTGATGGAAAACAGTTTTACAGATAAGCCCAGCAAAATACTGGCTGGTTGGCAGCCCAATGAGCTTTTCCCTCTTCCAACCCCTATCACCGGGCAGGAGTTGCTGGGACACCACTACACAAGCTACTACTGCTATGCTTTAAAACTAATCAGCCTGAAGCTGACAGGATATTACACTCTACCCAAGCAAATAAATAAAACAAACTAATATTTGCCTACACTTCTGTCCTCAGAACTAAAGAACACAGTCCAGTAACAGATTTATCATTGACTATGGGCCCTGTCCTCTCCTCTTCCCCGCCTCCTTGCTGGTGTAGTCACACCAAAAGGAGCATGCTGGAACCAGTGGGGTGGGGTGGATCAGGAGGATTCAGATTTAAATCTCCATACCCCTCCATAAGCCTCTTGTCCTCCACTGGATCTCCTTGGACCAGAACCAGCACTTCAGCTGATGCAGATCTGAGGTGAGAAAGGAAGCAGGGAAGCTTCTGATGGAGGGGTTAGGATCTGGTATGCACCATTACTGCCAGACCCACCCCCCTCTCACAGCCCCCCATTTTGCCACTCTGCCACTCAATAAGGCCATGCTGAATTGTTTTCCCACGCTAACTGCAATATCCATCATGGAGTGGGGTGCCAGTATGACAAATTCCCACAAAAAAACCAACTATGTAATGTAGCACTTCAGGGAATTGCTGATACGGCCTGGCAGCCGGCCTCAACGAATTAGCATCCAGCTGAAAAGACAACATTTGAACTCAGCTTTGGATATTCTTGAGAACACTTGCCTCACTATGCTTTCTAGAACTTATGAAAGTCTGCTGATATTTCAGAAGCACCATAAGGCCATAGGGAATGAGAGGATATACAGAACTGGTCCTACCATAGGCACAGTGGAACACCCTGCCTGAAGCAGATTGTGAGTTAAGCTGTCACAATAAAGAGACACCAAATTTGTCAGCTTTTAATTTTACTGAACTTTTGCCACCATGCCCAGCATCATTGGGTTATTCTGCCAGGTACCAGAGTGGAGAAGAGTGACTGGGATAAATAGCCAGTATTGTTATTGTGGGAGAGTTTGTTCTTGATATCTGTTTTAATCTGATTTTCATTGCATACATTTTTAACATCGTTGTCCATTCCAAGCCTTTACATAAATAAATAAACACATTGATCTCTTTCTACAATCAGTCCATTTGGCTGTCAGTGGATAAATACGCGTTGCAATGATCGACTTTATAGTTCTGGATTTGTATAAATGGCTCTATCTGTCATCAATAGTACCAATTTTTTATAAGAATTTCATCCAGTGCTAACCTCAAATAAGTTATTGCACATTGATTTCACTAGAACTGCCTTCAAAATAAATGTGTTTACAAACAAGTACACTTCTAATTTGGTATGTCAACACAGTTTATATTTATCAGTCAGACTTGCAGCCTCCTTAAAAAAATGAAATTAAATTTGACAAGGTCTTGTAAGTTTCCATGAAATCATAAAGCCTGACATTCACTGCATTTCAATGTTCTATATTAGAGCAGAATGTGTGGGCGCACTGAATGTCAAAAGGTGCAAACTCAGAGCACAAACCAATAGGACAGGTCCTCTCATGGATTGAGAACTGGTTGAAGACCAGGAAACAGAGTGGGTGTCAATGGGCAGTTTTTACAATGGAGAGAAGTAAAAAGCGGTGTGCCCCAAGGATCTGTCCTGGGACCGGTGCTTTTCAACCTCTTCATAAATGACCTGGAGACAGGGTTGAGCAGTGAGGTGGCTAAGTTTGCAGACAACACCAAACTTTTCCAAGTTGTGAGGACCAGAAATGATTGTGAGGCGCTCCAGAAGGATCTCTACAGACTGACAGAATGGGCAACAAAATGGCAGATGCGCTTCAATGTCAGTAAGCGTAAAGTCATGCACATTGGGGCAAAAAATCAAAACTTCACATATAGGCTGATGGGTTCTGAGCTGTCTGTGACAGATCAGGAGAGAGATCTTAGGGTGGTGGTGGACAGCTCAATGAAAGTGTTGACCCAATGTGTGGCGGCAGTGAAGAAGGCCAATTCTATGCTTGGGATCATTAGAAAAGGTATTGAGAACAAAACGGCTAATATTATAATGCTGTTGTACAAATCGATGGTAAGGCCACACCTGGAGTATTGTGTCCAGTTCTAGTTGCCGCATCTCAAAAAGGACAGAGTGGAAATGGAAAAGGTGCAAAAGAGAGTGACTAAGATGATTACTGGGCTGGGGCACCTTCCTTATGAGGAAAGGCTACGGCGTTTGGGCCTCTTCAGCCTAGAAAAGAGGTGCCTGAGGGGGGAAATGATTGAGACATACAAAATTATGCAGGGGATGGACAGAGTGGATAGAGAGATGCTCTTTACACTCTCACATAACACCAGAACCAGGGGACATCCACTAATATTGAGTGTTGGGAGAACTAGGACAGACAAAAGAAAATATTTCTTTACTCAGCGTGTGGTTGGTCTGTGGAACTTCTTGCCACAGGATGTGGTGATGGCGTCTGGCCTGGACGCCTTTAAAAGGGGATTGGACAAGTTTCTGGAGGAAAAATCCATTACGGGTTACAAGCCATGATGTGTATGTGCAACCTCCTGATTTTAGAAATGGGTTATGTCAGAATGCCAGATGCAAGGGAGGGCACCAGAATGAGGTTTCTTGTTATCTGGTGTGCTCCCTGGGGCATTTGGTAGGCCGCTGTGAGATACAGGAAGCTGCACTAGGTGGGCCTATGGCCTGATCCAGTGGGGCTGTTCTTATGTTCTTAAGTTCTTCTGCAGAAGTGACAAGGTGAGTATTCTGGATGTACATGGGTAGTTAGACAGTGAAGGACAGACCCAGAGCAGTTCAATGTTGTAGGTCCTGATGGGATTTTACTGGCCCCTTGTATGATCTGTCTCCAACTTTATTCATGACCACCCCTGGCTATCTGCAGTAATGGCACTGAGTACACAGGAGCACTTCCCAGCATGGTGCCATGTTGGTGCAGACAGTAAGGGCCCAATCCTATCCAATTTTCCAGTGCTGGTGCAGTTGTACCAGTGGGGTATGGGCTGCATCCTGTGATGGAGAGGAAGTCACTGGGGTCTTCTTAAGGTACAGGAACATGTGTTCCTTTATGATGGGGCTGCATTGTGGCTATACTGGAACTGGAAAGTTAGATAGGATTAGATCCTTAGACTCCTGGGTCCTCCTGCTAGAGCTCTGCTGCCTTAAAGCAAGCTCCACTGAAATGAATGAGAGCTAACCTCTCATTCATTTCAGTAGAGCTTTAGCAGAATAGCTCCACTGTGGATTGTGCCCTTTGAATAAACACACATACAAGGAATTGGTTTTTGTGGTTTTTCATTTGACAAATATTGTCCGTAACAGCTCCGCTTTAACTGCATCTTAATTGACTCTTATATTAGCCTTTCCATTCTTTTGACTTGTAAAGCTATCTTACTAATTAGCTTATAATTGCATCATCCCATTGGATCTCAATTTTGGCACATATGTTTCCCTATCTATCTTCTGGAACTTCTCCTGTTCTAGGATTTTGCTCAATTAGCCAGCTATTCTAAAACCATCTGATGTAAGTTATCTCAGCCTTCTAATTTAAAATGTCTATTCCTAGTTATAAATTTAATACAAATCACTGCATCATATCATACAGATAGATTATATTCACAAATTATGCAGTTTCTTTCCAATTACAAGATAAATAAGTAATGGGTGTTCATGGTTTTCATTCCTGAACTATTTTCTTAAAGCTCCCTTGATCCTTGTCCTTTGCCCTCCCAGCCATAGATTTGTTTATTGCCATACTTAGCTTCCATTATTGCTATTTTCTCTACAGTCTTAATTTATGCAAATTCCCATCCGTTTTATATATGACTATAGTACTCACAAATTTTGTTTTATAAGCTCTCTGTTATTGATGCTTAACTCATATAAGACATATTTTTGCTTTTTCCAATAGCCTATTTCAACCATGTTTTTATATTTGTTTTGAATATGAACCAAGGATGGGATCAGAATCTGAAAATAAAGCTTACTGTTTTCATAAAATTTTCTGCCTGTGGCTGATGTTGTAATGTTTATACAGTATCACTTGGCACCATTGCACTGGTGTAGCTGTTTGTTTATTATTTAATATGCACAGACTTAAGACCTAAGTTGATGACTCATGAAATCCAAAGATGCAATCATAATTTATCCAGTGGATAACCCAATCCTATATCTGACAGTAAGGAAATCGGGAGTCACATTTTTGTGCCTGAAATAGTCGTTCTGAAGCCTGCAGAAGTATCCCTTGCAGATACTAAGGTGCCACCTGTAATCATAAAACATAAATCATCACAAAGACCAACCCCCCAAAAATCACAAAAACCAAAAAAGAATAAAGCAAATATTAGGACAATCCCAGCAGGAAATCCTCTGTTTCATCTTGAAACGGGAACTCCAAGTGGCCAAGCTTTTATTATGAAGACATCTAATTACAAAGTAAGTTGGTGACACATCAGTCCCGATTGTGGGCTAAACATTATGTGTAACTGAGTGTTAATATTCTCCAAAAGACAACATAACCCTATGCAGCAACAAGCATAGTATGGACAACAGTAAACTTTTCTGGATGGTGAAGAGCAGAGGGAATTGGGAGGAGCTCCAGAAGGATCTCTCCAAACTCGGAGAATGGGCAGCAAAATGGCAGATGTGTTTCAACAGAAGTAAGTATAAAAAGTAATGCACATTGGGGCAAAAAAAAATCAAAACTTTGTATATAGGCTAATGGGTTTTGAGCTATCTGTGACAGATTAGGAGCTGGGACAGATCTTGGGGAGCTGGTGGACAGCTCAATGAAAGAACGGGAATTCATGCTTGGGATAATGAACAAAGAGATTAAGAAAAAACGGTGATATACTATTATGTCATTATACAAATCAATGGTAAGGCCACTCCTGGAGTATTGCCTACTATGGTTTTGGTCGCCATATCTCAAAAAGGATATCGTGGAACTGGAGAAAGTACAGAAGAGAGACCAACCAAAATGATTACTGGGCTGCAGTGGCATACCAAGGGGAGCAATGGGGACAAATGCCCCTGGCACCAGTATTGGGTGGTCAGTGATACGACCAACAACCCCCACCAGATTTTTGTTGCAGTCAGGAACCATGCTGACTGTGGCTGTGAGGGCACAGCCACTGTCTGTGCGGTTCCACACCAACCTGAAGACCACCCTCTTCTCCTCCCCTTTCTTTAAAGAGGAGGAGAAGAGGGTGATCTTCATAAGAAGAGCCCTGCTGGATCAGGCCAAAAGCCCATTTAGTCCAGCTTCCTGTATCTCACAGTGGCCCACCAAATGCCCCAGGGAGCACACAAGACAACAGACACAATCTGCGTTCCAGTGCCCTCCCCTGCATCTGGCAATCAGAGGCAGCCTGCCTCTAAAACCAAAAGCTTGCACATACCTACTATGACTTGTAACCCGTAATGAACTTTTCCTTCAGAAATTTGTCCAATCCCCTCTTAAAGCCATCCAGGCAAGATGCCATCACTTCAGATCACTTCAGTGGGGAACCATTCTGACAGTGTCTGCACTTTTGCAGCCATGGTCAGTGCAGTTCCCATCTGTATCTGAGAGCCGACCTCTTTAGCGAAGAAGGTGGCCCTCAGATTGGCCAGGTAACTGACCAGAAATGGCGCTTGCCTCCTCTGATTTCAGAGGCGGTGGGCACTGCTTCTAACTCCAATGGAGCCTTTCGCAACTCTGCTAAATGGTTTGAAAGGCTCCATCAGAGTTTTTGGTGTAGCTAAAAGTGGCACCCAGGAGGCAAGCGCTACTTCTAGCAGCTGCTTCCAGGAGGCAGGCACTGCTCCATCAGAACTTTTCTGTGCCACTAGAAGTGGCACCTGCCTCCTGGAACCGTTTGTGCAAAGCAGCGCTTGCATCCTGGGAGCCACTTCTAGAGGAACCAAAAAGCTCCGCTGGAGCCTTTTGCGCTGCTTAGCAGTGACACCAAAGGTTCCATCAGAGCATGGGCTGAAAATGGGTGTGAAAGTAATTGCGGTGATGCGATGATGTCACCGCAATTACTTCTGGGTTGGGGGTAACAGATGGGGTGCAGCCCCAGGAGGGAAAAGAGTCAGGACTGCCACTGCTGGGCTGGAGCATCTCTCTTATAAGGAAAGGCTACAACATTTGGGGCTCCTCAGTCTAGAGAAAAGACGTCTGAGGGGAGGTGCCTGATTGAGACATACAAATTTATACAGGGGATTGGAGTGTATAGAGGGGATGTTCTTTTCCTTCTCACACAACACCAGAACCAGGGGACATCCACTAAAATTCAGTGTTGGGAGAGTTAGAACAGACAAAAGAAAACATTTCTTCATCCAGTATGTGATTAGGCTGTGGAACTCCTTGCCACAGGATGTGGTGATGGTGTCTGGCCTAGATGCCTTTAAAAGGGGGTTGGACAGATTTCTGGAGGAAAAGTCCATCACAGGTTGCAAACCATGATGGATATGTGCAACCTCCTGGTTTTAGAAGTAGACTACCTGTGAATGCCAGGTGCAAGGGAGTGGCAACAAGGTATCTTGTGGTCTTGTGTGCTCCCTGAGGCATCTGGTAGGCCACTGTGAGAGAAAGGAAGCTGGACTAGATGGTCCTTTGGCCAGATTCAGTGGAGTTCTAATATTCATGTTGTGACTCTCCATGGCAGACCATCTCCACTTATAGACGATATAATAGGAATTTGTTCTGTATTAGAGTGGTGATACTGTTATTCATTGCTCTCTGATTGTAGGAAGACTTCACGTCTCTCACATTGTGTTTGCCCCATGCCTTGAAAAAGGTAGTTTATACTAAAACTACAATTACTAATAAATTATATGGGCAATTATTATAAGGGCAATTACTAATAAATTATATGGGGGTTTCTCTTTATTGCTTACTCCATTTACCCTCCTAGAGCAGCATTTCTCAACCAGTGGTACTCATACCATTGGTGGTACTGAGGTGGTGTCCGGTTGTACATGCAGGACCCCCAGACCCTTACAACCTGGCAGTGAAACCAGCAATGCAACATGACAAGCAGTGGCGGGAGGCTTAGCCTGGCAAGTAGAGCTCCAGCATGCTCTTTTTGCATGCTCAAAAAAGCCTTCCTATCCACCCTGAGCCTCTTACTGGTGTTTGTTGCATCATGTCTGATCTCCCATTCTGGAAGTAACTGGTGATGACATCATTGCCAGTTACTTCGGGTGGTATTTCCAAACATTGAGAAGCGCTGTCCTAGAGGGTTCTATCAGTTTTGAAGGACTTAACACAAACAAAGCCAGTATGTTTTAACCAGATTCTATTTATCTAGGCTGCGTATTAATGTGTTTTCAGTGATGATATGACTAATTTCCCCAACTAAAACAAGCAGCCATGTTGGCTGAGTGCCAGTATTCTGACTGCTTGCTTGCTCTGAGATGTAACATGTATTTGGACAGCAATAATTATTATAATTATGACCAGGGTGGTGCACTGAGCTTGGATGTTGAGAAGCCAGTTTAAAATATCAAATCAAATCCTTACTTGGCTAAGATGTTTGCTGGATGGCTTGGGAAAGTCTTTGTCTCTAAGTCTAGTCACTATCATGTTACTACTGTGACTATAAAATTCCGTTCTGAATGAAAGAAGGGCAACAAAAAGATATAGGCCTGGAGTAACCCTAATTTTTTAAAATCTCGGTCCGTAGTTCCTTGTAATAACTGAGATGCTAGCTCAGTCTCAAGAGTCCCCCTCATCTCCAGAAGCAAGTTTTCAAAGGACATGTTGATCTAGAAAAGGGAGGTGAATAAAGTCCGAAAACCAGAAGTGATGTCTTAAGGCCTTCTGAAGGCCTCAGAAGGCCTTTGGAGGGCCAGAGGAGGCCGTGTACTCCTTTTCTGGCCCTCTGAAGGCCCCCTGCTGCAATGGGGGGTGGCATTCTCCTCAGTGTGTGTGTGTGGGGGGGGGTGGCATTCTTCGGTCTTGGCTCTGAGCAGCATAGGGGTCAGGATCACCAGTGTAAAGTCTATGTGAGGTCTTTTGGATCGACTCTTTTAGTAAATAAATGAAGATATTTGTTTGTTTACAATACTTTTAAGGAGATGGGGTAAGTGGTAACTATATAATTTTTTGTCTACATTCTAATTTGTCTTTCTCTTCTGTTTAATTTATTGACCTCCGCTTAGAGCCTCTGAAATTGGGTGAGTTAAACAGTCAAACGAAGAAATAAGCCATTGAATTATCCTGCTTCAACAATATTTTTTTTGATCCTCTTGTGTGAAGCATCCCTAAGGCTAGAATCCTACCCATGCATAACTGGCCATAAACCCTATGGAATATACTGGGACTTGCTTCTGAGTGAATCTGTATAAGACTGCTGTAGTGATATGCTAATCACTTTGATATAGATTAGCATGGCTGCAATTCACAAACTAGCCAGGCTGGAGCACTTGATTGAAACTAATTTACATTCCAATCCTACATACACTTTTGACATATAGGCCTCCTAGGCTTATGAGAAGCATCACTGAAATGCTAGTATAATATCTTGGTTTTGTGACGTGCTGACATAGCTGTGGAGCACCACACCCTCAGTGTTCACATGCTGACGCAGCATTTGTGGACATACCTGTTTGCTGGAAATGAGAGACTCATTCAGATTCTACGTGTGTTTGCAGACAAGTACTGTACACAGTCTCATTTTTGAAGGCATGCCATCTTGAAAACCCATTCCACCCACTTTTTCTTGCAACTGCTCACAAGTCCTCCTACACACAGCGAGGCAACCTCTCTCAGACAAAAAAAGTCTCACACCATCTCACTCACACACACCCAGGCTCAGTCACATATAATCAGTTCTTCTCAATAAGAGTGCACAAGTACACAACTCTCACAGAATCTCAGATACAAAATCATAGATTTTTCTCTTTATTGCTGACACACGATACACAAATTTCTCTCTAACACGCACACTTGCAATCTTTCTCACACAGTCTGTGCCTCACGACATTTTCTTCAGGGGAAACCAGAAATGAGTCAGCAGATTCATCTACTAAAAATGCCATTTACAATGTATTCTGTTGGTGATATGACATTCATTCAAGTACCATGAATGGGAGATTAAATTTGGTACTTTGATTTTGAACTATTCTGTTTCCTTAGTTTGTAAAGCAGAAAAACTAGCTTATGTGCTGTGTCTGTGGATAACGCATAAGCCTGGAGACAGATAATAATTTTTTCGTGGTGCTGAAGGCAGCTTGAAAAAGGAATCCCTGCTCATGATGTGTACTTATCCTCCTTTCACCTGTGGCAAATAAGTGCTGCAGGATTTAGCATTGCTTCAAAAACCTGCAAAACCTGTTTGACCAGAGGCTGCAGTGGGACAGAAATGTATGTGTACACTCTGAGAAGTGGAACCTCTGTCATACTAATTTCACAGCACAATGTTTTACAGATTTACTCAGAAGAAGACTGTCCCATGGTGTTTGATGGGGTTTATTCTCTAATAAAAGTGTTTAGGATCGCAGTTCCAATGTCTTCAAAAACATCCCCTTGGTCGTATTCTGCACTCTGCTTGCAGAAGTTCCTTCATCTGGTTTTCTACTGCAGCCCCCTTCACCACAATCCATGCCATTCCTGAGGGTTCCCTGATCCTTAGCACCAGTATTTGGGAGTGGGCCTGGGGGCTGCAGTGAGGAAAAGGATGCGAAAGATCTCTTGTGTTAACTCATTTGTCTAGTGCAACTTGAAATGCAACCCTCTGTCTCCAGTCCAAGATTTAAGTACAAGTACAGATTTCAGTTCTCATTCTTATGCATTAAAATATTCAGATAAAAATAGGACTACTAAAAAAGGATAGACATTGGTAATACATAGATCTGATTGTATGGAAATCTATGCAAAAGCATTCTACATAATATGCAAATTAAGGGATTTTAAAGTATTTTAGATTTGATCCAGTAATCCTAGGTGGCTCTGATCTAAGATAGTATTTCAAAGACAGCTCTATAAAATAAAAGGCTTAGGAAGCAGTGCTTTCATGAAGCTGAGTAGCAATAATGGACTACAAGTGCTTTTGCACCAGTACAAGAGAACACAGAAAACACTGAAGGAGAATGATTGTTAAAGATAATGAGTAATGATTATTATGAAGAGATGGAATTGTTATTTAGTTACGGGAAATTATGCGGTTGTGATTCTTGTCACTGAAGACATTGAAAAAGAAATGTTGATAAACCCATGGAATTCTAATGCTTGAATTTACAATGGCAGTAAATTGTAATTTGATATGCAGGTGATATGGCATATACCTGAGCCTTGGCAGAATTGGTTTCTAGTTTTTCACTGACAGCACAAAAAGAAGCAATACTAGTCATTGTGATATAAGTGAGATCAAAGACAATAAACTTTTTCAAAGTGAAAAAAGTCACACTTCAAGCAGCAATCCACAAGGATTGTTTTTGTGGTTAAAATAGCTACATCATTTTCTGAGGCAAGACATAATTACCTTACAGTATGTTCAATTCTTCTGGTTCCCATTATTAAAAATGGAGATCTAAGGACTGATTAAACTATTTTATGTGAACAGGCTCCAAAAGAAAGTTGCATGAGTCAAAAATTGCTAGCTTTAAAGGAAAGTGAAATCAGTAGGAATAAAAGTCCGGGAATACAGTACCAAGTGAAAAATAAGGGTAGAAGTGAGAAGCTATAATTTGATACAATAAAATGTATTTTAAAAGTTTCAGACTTTCACATGTTTTGTCTTAATTACACATCAATATGTACATTGTTCCATAATCCCCATTAACAACACATGGAACAAAGCCAGGACAGACTCATAAGGCACAACCAGAAAATAACGTGTAAATCCCCATCCCATTTAAATGTGCATTCAACTTAACTGTGCATTCAACATAACACAACAATTCATATACAGGCCAATCCTATCCCCCACATGCCACCTGCAAAACACCCTTTCCGCTTGTGGGAGCACCGGGATCCAGGCAGAGGTGCCTAGATCCTGGTGTGTGTTGCACAACATCATCACATATGCTCACCAGTGAGCATAATGAGTCTGCCAGTGTAGTCACAACTGGCTACACGCATTGGCCAGTGTCGAGGACATTGTTCACCAGGGCAGGTAAGCCAGTTGCAGGTAAGCACAAAGGTAAGCACTTACCCCTGCATTAGCCTTCTACTCCGCAATTTCACTAGCTCATCCAAAGAGAGAAACAGGGTGGGGAAGCTGCTGGAGGGGATAGGATCCAGTGTTTGTAATCTCAGCCTGTGTGAATGGTTGAACCTCTGTTATCTCCTTAGGGGGCATGAATAGCCCCAGGCCCAGGAAACGTGAAAACTAGAGGCAGCCCAAAGATAAATTGAGCTTTTTTGTTTGTTTGTTTGTTTTGCCACTCTAAATTTTTATGCACTGGCACTGGGCCAGTGAGTAGTAAGCAATACATTGCTGAATTATTAGAGCAGGTCTGTTGCCTGCTCTTCTCAAATATCCAGTAGCACACAACATAATTGTTAATCTGTCCCTGTAAGGGGCATTTGCTAAAATTATGATTAGTAGCTTATGCATTGTTTTAAAAGGTGTTTATTTTAATTATATTGCCCCATGACAATTTTTTAAAAATGATACAACCTAAAAATGATTACAATTATGCATGCCAAATCACTTTCTTGTATATAAAGATTTAAAACTAATCCAAGTGAACAGCTTAATGCATAATGTGCTTCCTTCCTCATTCACAGTTCTTTCTCCTTCTATATTATTGCAGCACTGGTACCATCTCTAGTCCTATATACTCACCGTATGTCTGCACCCTTTGATTGAGGGCCTTTTGATTTCAATGGAGAAGAGGGGGGCAGAGAAAGAGCTGTCTAGATAGCCAGATAGACAAGATCTAGAATAATGTGGAGGATGACTGCACACCTTACCCCAAAGTGGAGGACTGGAAGTGCATTTGGGTTTCCTTTTTCTACCCTTCCTGCATAGAAGGAAATGGGAACTCATGAATCTTCCCCAGTGTGTGAGATGCAATGCATGCATTCCTTCATATAGGGGATATGTGTGACTTCCTCCTTGGAACATGACACAGAAACTACACAACTAGGAAGCAAAAGTCTCCTGTACTTCCTTTCTCCCTGTTGTAATGTGCACAATAGCTTTCAGTACACACACACACACACAGAGAGAGAGAGAGAGAGAGAGAGAGAGTTTGCTATACTGGTATTGTTGTCTGAAGTACAGTACACTTTTCATTTCTACCGCTTCTTAAATAACCTTCAAAGAACACAGGTGATGAGTGTGATGTGCATTTCAAAGTTCACATTAGAAAAAAACCATTTGCTTGTAGTTCTATTCATTAGCAAAACCATCTTTCAAGTCTCCCCAGGTCATTACTTTGCTCATCTAAAGCAGTGATTTTCAACCTTTTTCATATCATGGCACACTGACAAGTCAGGCACACCATCAGTTTTTGGACAATTGATAAGGCATACTGTGCTGTTGGGGGGTGGGGCTCACATCCCTCAAATGGCCTTACTAATAAATGATCCTCTCTCAAATTCCTGTGGCACACCTGGGGACCATTCGCAGCACACCGATGTGCCATGGCACAGTGGTTGAAAATGGCTGATCTAAAGTTTAGAGCTTTCTCTTGAGATGGAAGGCAATACTCTTCCAATATGCAATAACAAAAAAGAGAGGTCTTCTGTGCTAACAATTGAATAATGAAGACATTTCACCACTCATTTGTACTAAACAAAGTATGGAATTGAAGCTCTTCCTGTCATTCATAATTTTACATCAGTCAGTGATGGTTGGCAACCTTCAGTCTCGAAAGACTATGGTATAAGCCTGGGGTTGGCAACCTGCCATTCTGGAGCCGCAAGTGGCTCTTTGCCTTCTGCTGCGGCTCTGTGCGGGGCCAACCCGTCCGGGGGGAGGGGCTCACCCCTCCCGCGACGCAGGCGCCGCTCACCAGCCCGAGCATACGGGCTGCGGCGCCCCATAGGAGAGGGCGCGAATGGCTGGCGGAGCAGCTCCTCCGCCGAGGGTGAGCCCCCACCCACCACGTTCCCTCGCCTCACGTTCCCTCCAGCCCGAGCACACGGGCTGCAGCTGTGCCCCATAGGAGAGGGAGCAAACGGCTGGCGCAGCAGCTCCTCCGCCAAGGGCGAGCCCCTGCCGCCGACGCCGCTGCACATTCCAAAGAGCCCACACCACCTCTGAGGGCGAGCCCCCGCACGTTCCCTCCCGCCCGAGCTGCAGCGCCAGCCGCCTGCCCGTGATGACCCCCCTTCCCACAAGCAGCCCTGACCCCACGGAGCCAAGGCAGAAGCAAGCAATTGAGCGCAGCTGCTCTGTCCTCCTCCCAAGCTCAGAGCACAATCCTGTGCGTGTCTCCTCAGAAGTAAGTCCCATTGAACACCCTGATGACCCCCCTTCCCACAAGCAGCCCTGACCCCATGGAGCCAAGGCAAAAGCAAGCAATTGAGTGCAGCTGCTCTTTCCTCCTCCCAAGCTCAGAGCACAATCCTGTGAGTGTCTCCTCAGAAGTAAGTCCCATTGTGCTTGCTCCCAGGAAAGTGTGCACAGGATTACAGCCTTCAAACTCCCCACTCAGCATCCCCCGTCACTCACTCACACTCTCACTGCTCCATTTCCTTCACTTGGAAACTTGAAAGGGGTTTGGGGACCCCTGCACCAGATGGTATTCTGTATATGTTTGTATACTGTATGTGTAACATACTGTATATGTAGCACCAAAGCATATTTCATGGTTGTGAAGTAATCACTGTTAGTATGCCTTTTATTTTATGCAGTTTTGAACTCTTAGCTTGTTTGTTCAGGAGCACTTTTGTGAACAGTGTTAAGTAGTACTAAGTGGTCTTGTTCAGAGGTAGTATTGTGTGGAAAGGCATTTACAGAAGTATAGAAGTAAATGACAGTAAAGAATGACAGTATCCTTCACAAGCAGTTCACCTGTGCACAATCTAAAACTGTTGTTCTCCAACTGTGGGCCTAGACCTGATTTTTAGTGGGACATCTAAGAGGGGAGTGTATTATATAACTGGGACCTACAAGAGGGGAGTGTATTATATAACTGGGACCTATAAGAGGGGAGCGCAAACTATATATGCAGTGTTATCTTCATTTTAGATGTCAAAAGGGTTTTGTGACTCCCGAGGTTTTCTTTTTTCTGGAAAATGGGTCCAAATGGCTCTTTGAGTGTTTAAGGTTGCCGACCCCTGGATAAGCCTACAGCACCTGGTATTCCCAAGCGGTCTCCCATCCAAGTACTAACCAGGCCTGACCCTGCTTAGCTTCCAAGATCAGATGAGATCTGGCATGTGCAGGGTAACAGTTGCTACAGTCAGTGATATGGCTTTGGTTTTCTGCAACAAGAATATTTTAATAAAACATAATGCCCTATATAATGGAGATAAGGGAGAGCTGGAGACTCATCCATTACCTGGGTCCAAAGGAAGTGAATGTATTGAAGCTCTGTATGGTTTAGGGCTGGGGTATGTGAGGCACTGCTTCCCATATGAGTGGGCCTGACCCTTGAGTTCACTGGAGTAGCCCTTCTGAAAGTGCTGCCATTGTCTGAAGCTTGAGTGGCAGAAACACAGGACAGGGCCTTTTCTGTAGTAATGCCACAATTATAGAATTCCTGAATTAAGATCAACCTCCTCCCTGGCAGTGTTCCGGCAGGGTTTGAAGACTATTTTTGAATTGTGGTACATTTATCTGTTCCACTGTAATGCTCTGAGTTTGGGCTCCTTTGCTTCTGTCTTGTATTTGTTATTTTACTAATTGCACAATCCTAACCAACTTTCCAGCACTGGCATAGCTGTGCCAATGGGGCATGTACTGCATCCTGCAGTTGGGGAACAGTCACGGAGGCCTCCTCAAGGTAAGGCAATATTTGTTCCCTTATCTCATAGTTGCGTTGCCCTTATCTCTGTGCTGGAAAGTTAGTTAGGATTGCGCCCTAACTGTTTTTATGTTTGTTGGTGTATTTTGACTTGAATTTTAAATGCTGTAAGCCATCTTGAGTGCTTTAATAAATGTTTTAACATAAATGTTTTAAAATAATAAAATCATACCTCCTAATTCTGGAATTATTACTTATAGTAGACATACACACTACCATCCAGATTTCTGTAAGCTGAATCCTATTCCCCCCCCCCGTGCCAATGCAGCTATGCCAAAAAGACGAGCACAGCATTCTAAGGTGGGGGTGGGGCAATCTGAAGGCAAACTGGAGGTAAATAAAAACATTTTTACTTCAGGCTGCCTGAATCTCTTTGGACATAAACTACCTATTTAGATGGCATTTTCCAAGGAGGGAAAAGGAACTGGGAGGTGTACAAAGGAAAGGATAAAATCTGTTTCGTGCCATTGCCGATGGATTCACTCCCTCGTGCTTCCTCCCTGCTCCCATTTTCCTTCCCTATTCCCGCTCAGAAATGCCCCTGTTCCTCCCACCACCCACCTCCACTACTAATTCACCAGGGTCAGTGGATGGTGTTCTCTGCACTGGCCTGTGTGCATGGCTGGTAGCCATTTCACTGGTGGCCTCATGCTCACCGGTGGAATGTAACTTTCACCTCCATCATTGCACTTCCACTGATGGAATGCACGTTCCACTGGCAGTGCCAGCAGACAGCATTAGGCCACAATTCTGATATCACTGACTTTCGGCAAATCCTTGCTACACTTAATAGCTGCAACTGCACATTGAAGGAATAGGCAGATGAGAACCCTGCACCTGTACTTCTGACTTGCCCCTTCCGTGGGACTGTGTTAGAGACAACTAGGTAGAAAAATCCACTCTTTGTCATTTGATTAGGGGGGCAGTGGTAATGAGCACATAGAGGGGATCCCTGAACAACCTAGAGGCTGTTGCTGATAGAAAAGTCCCAAGACCGCAGTTCTCAAACTGTGGGTCCGGGTCTCACCAGCGGGTAGTGACCCAAGTTTTGGTGGTTTGCTAAAATGACAGGGCAGATTAAGCTAGGTGCATCAAAGGTTCCCCCCTCCTTGAGGGGGAGCACTACTGCCCAATCACCATTATAGCCACACCCCTTGGCATTTATAAACCAGGCAGCAGTCTCTAGGGCAGCCATTTTCAACCAGTTTGCAGTGGCACATTGGTATGCCGTGAATGGTTCATAGGTGTGCCATGAGAAATTGGGAGAGAATCAATTATTAGTAAGGCCATTTGGGGGATGTGAGCCCCGGACTGCGAGCACAGTGTGCCTTGTCAATTGTCAGAAAATTGATGGTGGGCCTTGAGTGTTTTCAAGCTTTGTCAGTGTGTAATGAGATGAAAAAGTTGAAAATCACTGCTTTAGGGCCTCTGAGAAGTTGGAGAACCACTGCCCTTAGTTATAAGTTTCGCCAGAACTGGAGTTCCAAAATCATCTTAGTGTGTCTAGTGCTGTTCAGCTGCAACAGACAAATCCCAATAGTGGGTGAGTGGCTGAGTTATTTGGATCTGCAGGAGCTACATGGGAAAATGGTACAGTACAGTACTCGCTTTCCTTCCTGTTGTCTCAAGAGACAAGCTGTTGTCTGAATAGTTAAAATCCTAAATATAGTTTTTAAAAGGAATTCAGGGCCCTGGCTCCTTCTCTGTCCGTGGAGGATTGATGAACTCATACAAGTTACTGCTTTGTTCCTGCAGGAGGACCTGCAGTGTATTCCAGGTATGATAAAAGGTGAGTCATGGAATTTCTGTTTCCTTCTTGTATTGGTTGCATTATTTCTACCTTGAGATCACCTTGGTGAACTGAACACAACTTGGTAGTTGAAGTGTCATGCAGTTGTTGAAGCTCCTTTGTCCAATCTGTGCTTTCTTTCTTTTTGGGCCATTATTTGGAGGCATGTTGACAATACTCTGTGGAGGAGGAGATTTGGCATTCTAAGGCTGCAATCCTAACCACGCTTGCCTGAGAGAAAGCCCCACTGAACAAAATAGGACTTACTTCTGAGTAGACCTGGTTAGGATTGTGCCCATATGTAACATACTTCAATGCAGCAGCTATCTGGTTCCTAGCCATTGTTGGAGCTCTATGAAGTGGCCATTTTGGGTGTGACCTGGTTAAGCTGTAACTGGTTAAGTGCTGTGGTTATTGGTACTATTAAACACACAAGAAAAAAAATACCTGTTTCAGTCATTACCTTGATGTGGGTTTCAAGATTTCAACTTTAACATACTTAAGAGGATTTTGAGTCCTCTTCAGTGTAATTAAGCGGCTGAGCAGCCTCTGTTTAATTATAAAGTCAACTTATATCCTGAAAAAGAAGAAATATTGAAATCTCTCAGTAAAAAAGCATAGGCTTTTTCTCAATATATTTGTTTGTGAAATACACCTTAAAGATGTCCAATTCTTCTTCTTGCCTTGCGGTAAAATTGGCTGAAAATAGTGGTATGTATAGTGCTTATCTAAATTAATGTAGCATTACCTGGAAGCAATGATGCAGGTACCTATGGCTGACTGATTTTCCTCTCTTGGTTTTTTTTTTTTTTTGTGGGAGAAAGCACTTTGGAGGACACAAAAATAACACCAGATCAAGTATCGAGTTCACCAGGAAGTAGTGAATGGAAGGAGTAGGTTGCATCCTAGGATTTTTTTTAAAGGGAAAACAACGCTAGAAAAATAAACACTTAAATTACATTCGGACATAATTTAGAACAAGATTCTTGTTTCGGTAGTCCCTTCTCCCTCTTTCTTAGTCCTCACACAGGGAAATCAAACTTGAAGTTTGATTTCTGCAGTTTCATCTGATCATGCAAACTATGGTTTGTAATTACTTACAAACCGAACTCTGGTTTGCAGGAAATTGGAAACTATAGATACTCTGTTTGGATGAAATAGCAAGCAATGGTTTGCCACAAAATGGGACTGGAAGATACAAATCTCCATGAGTGGGGGGGGGGAGAAGGGGAGTGCCTGCTCATTCTGTTTAATGAGTACTTCATGTGTGAGGAAATTCCATTGGGTGGGGTCCACTGCTGAGCAGTCTATCTTATGAGAGAGATAATAATAAATGTAAATCTCTTGGGGCCCAATCCTATCCCACTGTCCAGCACTGATGCAGTCACCATGCAGCCCCAACAAATGTTCCCTTGCCTTGAAGAAGCCTCCATGACTACCCCTTCACAGCAGGATGCAGTGCATACCCCATTGGTACAGCTGCACTGGAAAGCTGGATAGAATTGAACCCTTACAACAGCAATGTAAGCCCACTGATTTTAATAGGGGTACCCCTGCAAACTGTATAGAGGCACTTTTTCAAGTAGCGCTCCCTTTATATTTAGCAGGGAGAGAGTAACTGTCCCTTTTCACTCCAGCACAGTGTCTTTTCTAGTGGCTGATTGCTAAGGTTTCTTCTGCATCTTTGTAGACTGCGAGCCCTTTTGGGACAGGGAGCCATTTAGTTATTTGATTTTCGCAGTAAACTGCTTTGAACTCTTTTGTTTAAAAGTGGTTTATAAATATTATTGATAATAATGATCATAATATCCAATAAATTCATGCTTAGCTCTCTCCCGTTGTAATAAATTTTGCTTAGATTGGCTAGTTCATACTTTACATTTTTACTTGGTTAAACTGAAGCTTACAGCATACACACAAAAAATTGTCCCAAACAAAATATACAATTATTACTTTGCAGGTGGAAAGGAGGATAATCTCACCAGAGTCGTTTACAGATTCTGCTGAAATGTTCTTCAGCCCTAGAGTACATGATTGGATATATTACTTTTCTCAAATTCTTGTTGGCTAATCAACATAGTTCACCCATGTCACCATTGCTTATGAGTAATCAGCTTGGGTTGCAATCTAAAGCCAATTTACTTGAAAGGAAATTCCATTGAACTCAGTGGAATTTATTTTTAAATAAACCTGTATAGGATTAGGCAGCTGTTCTGATAAAATATCCATAATTCTTTATTGCAAGTGCTATCTAGAAATGCAAATATGTTTATGTACAGATTGTGCTCTTGTCTATTATAATAAATTTGCATATTGTAGTACTCATTTTGTAATTCATGTTGCAGGCCCCAAACCTACTCTGGAGTTGTTGCATTTAAATCATGGAGGCAAAGAATGTTGTTTCAAAACTGGCTTTGGACAAGTGAATTCAGCAAGCTGGGATAAGGGAAGAGGATAATAGCTCAGGCCTACCCAGTTTGCTTTCTGAAAAGTTAGACCTATTCTGGGTATATTTGGGGTGCTGATTTCAAAAAATGGCACGTTTTGCCTTATCACATCTAGTTTCAGAGATAAAGCATAGCCTCGTTAGTGAATGGTTCAAGCAGCTGCTTCATGAGGAAGGCTACGCCTCACGAGGAAGCTGCTCGAACCATTCACTAACAAGGCTATGCTGTAAAAAAGTTTTTCTGACCCATAGTAGCACAGGCCTATGTAGTTAAAGGACTGGGACCCCAATCCTATCCAACTTTCCAGCACAATGCAGCTGCAATGAAGCCCCAGAGTAAGGGAACATACCCTTGAGTGCAGCAGCACTGCAACAATGCTGGATAGGATTGTGCCCTAAGAATGGTGTTGAGGACAAAAAGACTAACTTATGAAATCAGGAAACGCAGTTGAATTCAAATTTGCACACGTGGTTTGGTTGGAAAACTGGCATGTGAGATGGGTAGACTTTGATGGTAGGATGCATCTAGAATTTTGGGTTAAGTTTGGAAAGTACAGGTGGGGGCTCTATATCCATGGATCCTGTATCTGCGAAACTGGCTCAACGTGGGTCCAGGGGACCCAGGTTGAGCCAGACTTGGAGCGCACCTGGATCCTCCAAAAGGGACTGGAGTTGTTCTCTGGTCCCCTCTGGAGGGCTTTCTGAAGCCCGTAGAGGCAGTGGGAGGACATGTTCTGACTCTGTGTGCTTCAGAAAGCCCTCTGGCAGGCATAAGGGGCTGAAAATTGTGGATTTGCTTATCGCCGATTTTCTGTATCTGCAGGGGGTCCGAGAACAGATTCCCCCCAGATATCAAGGCCCCACCTGTAGTAGAGGAAGATAGTGCATGAAGATATGGGAAGAATAAATGTACAGGTCTACAAGAGCAAGCGCCAAGAAAGCCAAGCAGTTGCAAGTCCCTAATCCTACCACTGGCCTTACTAGAACTCCTACAGCACGGAATATATATTTGATTTCTTAATTTCAAATTTCAATAACCTTTATTAGGCATAAAGACTTCTTAATTGCATGCCACTTTGAATATTTTTGGTGCAGAAGAGCAACATAAATCATAAATTCAGAAAAATGAAATATATTTGCTTAGAAGTGAGTCAATGGTACTTGCCTCAAAAAGGCAATTAAATAGGACTGAAGACCTGCATAGACATGTAAGCCATGAACAGTCACTTATTTCAAGCAAGCAGTCCATTCCAGATGGTGCTGCCAATGCTGACAGAAACTATTCCTATAATGTTTTTGGCCAGTGTCACAACCCAGTCCAGTCCTTTCCCCCCTTGCTGGTGCAATTGCATCAAAAAGTTGTGTGCTGCATCTAGTGAGGGGGGCAAAGCAGGAGGCTTTGGAAGGGAAAGGGGATCCCTTTTCACCTACATAAGCCTCCTGCCCCGAAGTGAGTCTCTTTTGACCTGTGCCAACTCTTTAGCTGGTGCAAGTTCAAGGAGAGAAAGGGGGTTGGGAGATTGCTCCTGAAGGGGATAGGATCTGGTGTGCACAATCACTGCTGAATCCATCGCCTCCTGTAGCCTCCCCATCCCGTTCAACCCCCCCTCCAGTGCCCAATTTTGACCTTTCCCACCCTTATTCCACTGAACCCATCCCACCTCCTCTGCTGGTTTACCTGTTCTGTTGGGTGGGTGGTGGTTTGGCAAACACAAGGGAAACTTCAGCCTTCTCACCAGTGCCCCAGCAGCCACTTCTCTAGCATGCTACTGGAGTGCACTGTTTTACAGCAGCCAGCTCTGGCAAAATGCTAGTTCCGCCAGTGAAGCAGCCCAATAGGATTGGGACATGTGAAGTTCTAGATTTGTCTTGTTAAAATCTCTGTTAAAATTTGTCTTGTTGAAGTCTTGTTAAAATTGGGAAAGCCCCAGCCCATCCAATGGGTCTACTTGGACCTGCGTGAGCCATATGGCACAAGTCCATGAACACTCATATTGGTGGATCAGGCCTGTGGGGGAGGGTAGGATGCAGTGCACACTAGTGCCAGCGATTCTGCCCCCCTCCCAGGCCTGATTCATCCACCCCCTGCCCCTGAGCAGCCTGGTGGGAAACTCGCATGTTCCAAAGGGGGCCTCTGCTGTGCCAGTGCATGAGCCCAGCCTCTGTGCCATCACAAAGTGCTTCACACTACTTTTGCAATGCTCTGAGGCCTGGTGTGCTGGTGGACTGCACACTATGCCGGCATTCCAGTTAGGTAGGATTGGGCCTTAGAGTAACCCTTGATGTCATTAGTGTATTGAAGTCTTGTCTTGAAGTGTCAGACGTGCCATGGAGGTCAAAAATGTTACATTGTGGTGTAGTTTGTTGTAGTTCATTTATTAAAAGACATGAATTCCAGCTATTTCATTCTCTTGAAAAGAAAGTATTCAGTGCAGCAGGAATCATTGTCAGTAAGCTTTGCCCATTCATGGATTCTGCAAATGTCAAC